>NC_091079.1:88267500-89725000 GCF_032405125.1 Capricornis sumatraensis
CTGGTTATTTAACATTAGTGGAAGATGGGCTCAGAGTATATGGGAACTCCGTACTATCTTTGCAATTTTTGTGAAAATCTAAGATTATTTCAAAATTAAAAGTCTATTTTTAATAATGCTTGAATTTTTTGGTTTACAGTGATGTTTGAAGCTAAATTCACAGATGAATACTTTAAAGGATTTCCTATCACTAATGAGAAGACTACTTTTTGCTAAAAGTTTATGAGCTAAAAGTATAAACTGACATCAAAGAAGCTTTCCACATTGATGATGATACTTCCATTGGGCATGTCTTAAGTGAGAAAATGCTGAAGTGGCTTTGTGTGTGTGTGTGTGTGTGTGAATGTATTTTTTTTTATTGTGGTAAAATACACATCATAAAATTAATCATCTTAACCATTGTTTTGGTAAGTGAGTATTTGCTAAATCTTTTTTTTTTTAAGGACTGGTGTTTGTTTATTTGGCTGCACCACAGAGTATGCAGGATCTTAATTCCCTGACCAGGCACTGAACCCATGTCCCCTGCGGTGGAAACTCAGAGTCCTAACCACTGGACTGCCAGGGAATTTCCATCTTAACCATTTTTAAGTGTACAATTCAGTGGTATTAAAATACAGTTACGCTGTTGCACAACCATCACCATATCATCCATCCCCCAAACTCTTGTCATCTTGTGAAAATTAAACTCTTTACCTATAAACACAAACTCCCCAGACTTCCCTCCTCTCAGCCCCTGGCAACCACCATTATAATTTCTGTGTTTATGATCTGGACTACTCTAAGTATCTCAAGGAATTAAAGAACCTCTTGATGTGAAAGAGGAGAGTGAAAAAAGCTGGCCTAGAACTCAACATTCAAAAAACGAAGATCATGGCATCCAGTACCATCACTTCATGGCAAATAGATGGGGAAACAATGGAAACTGAGAGACTTTGTTTTCTTGGGCTCCAAAATCACTGCGGACAGTGACTGCAGCCATGGAATCAAAAGACGCTTGCTCCTTGGAAGAAAAGCAATGACAAACCTAGACAGAGTATTAAAAAGCAGAGACATTACTTTGCCAACAAAGGTCTGTATAGTCAAAGCTGTGGTTTTTCCAGTAGTCATGTATGGATGTGAGAGCTGGACAATAAAAAAGGCTGAGCGCCAAAGAAATTGATGCCTTCGAACTATAGGGTTGGAAAAGACATTGAGAATCCCATGGATTGCAAGGAGGTGAAACCAGTCAATCTTAAAGGAAATCAATCCTGAATATTCATTAGAAGGACTGATCCTGAAGCTGAAGCTCCAATACTTTAGCCACCTGATGTGAAGATCTGACTCATTTGGAAAGACCCTGATGCTGGGAAAGATTGAAGGCAGAAGAGGGTTACAGAGGATGAGATGGTTGGATGGCATCACTGACTTGATGGACACGAGTTTGAGCAAGCTCTGGGAAACAGTGAAGGTCAGGGAAGCCTGGCGTGCTGCAGTCTATGGGGTTGCAAGAATTGGACACAACTGAGTGATTGAATAATAACAAGTACCTCAAGTAAGTGGAATCATATAGTATTTGTCTTTTTTGTGGCTGGCTTATTTCACTTAGCCTAATGTCCTCCAAGTTCATGCATGCTGTAGCATATTGCAGAATTTCCTTCTTTTTTTAAGGCTGACTTGTATGTATATACTACAATTTGCTTAACCATTCATCACTGATGGATATTTGAGCTGCTTCCATGTCTTAGATAGTGAAAATTGTGCTGCCATGAAAACTGGGGTACAAATATCTCTGAGACCCAGTTTTAAGTTATTCTGAGTATACAGCCAGGAATGGGATTTCTGGGTTACATAGTAATTCCATTTTTAATTTTTTGAGCAGCTGTCACACTGCTTTTGCACAGTGACGACACCATTTTGCATTCCCACCAGCAGCGCACAGGTGTTCCAGTCTCTCGGCATCCTCTCCAATGCCTGTCATTTGGTTTCTGACAGTAGCTGTCCTAATGACAGTGTGAAACGGTTTTAAATACAGATAATCACGAGGATAACAGTGATGATGGAGATGACTTTGTAAACACGGGTGGAAAAAAATAGCCCTACATGGCATGGTGAAAATGTGTTAGTCAGGGCTAGCCTTGAACTATGCCGCATTTATCAGTGAGCGTGAGCTTATGATGATTTTCATAATTTAAGAGGGACTGCTTAGATGGAAACCTAAATTAACGAAGCATTTGACCTGAGAAGGACTTAAAACGGTCCTTAGTCCTGCTCCTGCCAGCAGAGGGCGCTCCGGCTTCCGCTGGCGACAGGCACTGAGGTTCCTCCCCTAAGACGCTCAAGCAACCAGGGGCAAGGGATGTTCACCTTTGTCTTTGGCATATTTAGCTGAATTCAAACCTGTGTATACTGAAAGATTTACAAAATGTTTTCTTAGAAATAAGACTACTAGAGTATTTACATTCTGTTTTTATCCCACTATTTCATTCTGGGGATTTTGTTATTTAAATAAACTACCCACTCTTTGTCCTAATACTTCACTACAGAAATATTAACATATTTGACCATCGTATGCTACGTCAGACTCTGCTGGGGTTACTCATTACATACTACTGCTTAAGAAACCTGAAAAATTCTGAATTCCAAAACTGACCAGGCCCCAAGGATTTTCGATTATAGACTGTGGATATTCTTTTAGTCAAAAAGCAAATAATGTACTTGCGAGAGATCATTCCGTTGTTCCAAGTTAAAAATCCTGTGTGAACAATTTCTAACACCTGCCACACTTGGCTGTCCAGACTTCTAACTATAGGCAGCTATACTATCTTCCCTCATAGGATAAAGACCTCTGTTATATTCTGGCACTAATACCAAAACAAAACTTACTTTTTTACACAATGGAACTGAAAAGTTTAATCATCTTTGGAGCTAATACTTCTAGACTGTATCACCCTCTAATTAGGGGCCTTTACAAGATTATATGAAGCATGAATTAATTTCTCCCTAATAATTCAGCATCGTCATTATGAAGACCAGTTATTCATTGTGAAAACAGGGCCTAGCCCCCAGACCATCTGGCTTCCTGAGTACTTGTGTTCGCAGTTCAGTCTTCCATGCACGCCTGAGCTCAGACCCTCCTGTCTGCCTTCAGGGTAACTGCCATAGCATCGTTACTGGAGAAGCTTGTTGGGGTTATCTAAAGTAAGAATAAATGATCCCACAGGAGCCAGAACATCAGACATCTGTTTTGGCTATTCAGAGGCGCTCTTCCTTCCTCTCTACTTTGCAGCTGGGTTACTTGTAACTGAGGCACCAGGTAAATAACGCCAGAGAACCATGGCACCATTGTACATTATTCTTCATCTCTATAAGGATCAAGGGGAGCAAAGAGAGACACTGTATCACCCCTTTGGTAGGCCAATGCCACACTGCGCACATCAGGATAACACACTCTGGTACCACAGCCAACATATTTCGCTTGTGTTTTAATATTCTACTACAAATTGCTTGTATAGAGAGAAAAAGAAACTAACACTTACAGAGGGATTACAATGTGCTTTGCATATGTTACTGCCCTTCATCACACACGGGGGTGTAGGTATTACTCCCCTTTTATAGATGAGTGAAAGGAAAAGTCGCTCAGTCGTGTCTGACTCTTTGAGAACGCCATGGACTGTGTAGCCTGCCAGGCTTTTCTGTCCATGGAATTCTCCAGGCCAGAATACAGGAGTGGGTAGCCTTTCCCTTCTCCAGGGGATCTCCCCGACCCAGCGATCGAACCTAGGTCTCTCGCATTGCAGGTGGATTCTTTATTGTCTGAGCCACCAGGGAAGACCTTTACAGATGAGAACTGAGGTTAAATACTTTACCAAATCTCTCACAACTATTAAGTGACAGAAACTAGATTATAACCCATCTTTCTAACCTATTCTCTCAAAATTTTTTTCACTTTATTAAAAAAAATCATAAACTCATTGCGTGCTTATTATAAGACAAACAACACAGATATGCGGATGTCTCCTTCCACATTCTGTCTGCCCTCGAAGCATAACTTTCATTAGCTGAGTTGGTATCCTGCCAATTCCTCTCCATACTCACATACTGATGATGCCTGACTTACTATGGTTCCACTGACAACTTTAGACTTCACAATACGGCTCCAAAGTGACAGGCATTCAGCAGAGTCTGTACTCAAATTCTGAATGTTGGTCTTTTCTCAGGTTCGCGACATGCTATCCGACACTCAAACCACAGACCACAGCTACCAGTTAGTCACACCGTCAGGAAGGTAGACAGCCAATGCCCTTACAATCATCCTGTACCCAGAAAACTATTCCAATGGTTACTTTCAGCATTTAGCAAATTACATGAGACATTCTACACTTTATTATAAAATAGCGTTTGTATCAACTTTGCCCAACTGTAGGCTAATGGCAGTGTTCTGAGCATGTTTAAGGTAGGCAACATGAAGTTATGAAGTTCAGAAGACTCAGTTCAGTGGCTCAGTTATGTCTGACTCTGTGACTCCATGGACTGCAGCACACCAGGATTCCCTGTCCATCATCAACTCCCGGAGCTTGCTCAAAGTCATGTCCATTGAGTTGGTGATGCCATCCAACCATCTCATCCTCTTTCGGCCCCTTCTCCTCCTGCTTTCAATCTTTCCCAGCATCAGGGGCTTTTCCAATGAGTCAGTTCTTTGCATCAGTTGGCCAAAGTATTGGAGTTTCAGCTTCAGCATCAGTCCTTCCAATGAATATTCAGGACTAATTTCCTTTAGGACTGACTGGTTGGATCTCCTTGCAGTCCAAGGGACTATCAAGAGTCTTTTCCAACACCACAGTTCAAAAGCATCAATTCTTTGTTGCTCAGCTTTCTTTATAGTCCAACTCTCACATCCATACATGACTACTGGAAAAAAACATAGCTTTGACTAGACAGAACTTTGTCGGCAAAGTAATGTCTCTGCTTTTTAATATGCTATCTAGGTTGGTCATAACTTTTCTTCCAAGGAGCAAGCATCTTTTAATTTCATGGCTGCAGTCACCATCTGCAGTGATTTTGGAACCCCCCAAAATAAAGTAACCATTTCCATTGTTTCCCCGTGTATTTGCCATGAAGTGGTGGGACCAGATGCCATACTAGTTTTCTGAATGTTGAGCTTTAAGCCAACTTTTTCACTCTCTTTTTTCACCTTCATCAAGAGGCTCTTTAGTTCTTCTTCGCTTTGCCATAACGGTGGTGTCATCTGCATATCTGAGGTTATTGATATTTCTCCTGGCAATCTTGATTCCAGCTTGTGCTTCATCCAGCCTGGCATTTCGCAGTGATGCACTCTCCGGGGGTTGGTGATGGACAGGAAGGACTGGCGTGCTGCGGTTCATGGGGTTGCAAAGAGTTGGACACAACTGAGTGACTGAACTGAACTGACTCTGCATATAAGTTAAATAAGCAGGGTGACAATATATACAGCCTTGACGTACTCCTTTCCCAATTTTCAAACAGTCTGTTGTTCCATATCCAGTTCTAACTGTCTTCTTGACCTGCTTACAGGTTTCTTAGGAGGCAGGTCAGGTGGTCTGGTATTCCCATCTCTTTCAGAATTGTCCACAGTTTGTTGTGATCCACACAGTTAAAGGCTTTAGCATAGTCAGTGAAGCAGAAGTAGATAATTTTCTGGAATTCCCTTGCTTTTTCCTTGATCCAGCGGATGTTGGCAATTTGACCTCTGGTTCCTCTGCCTTTTCTAAATCCAGCTTGAACATTTTAAAGTTCACAGTTCATGTACTGTTGAAGCCTGGCTTGGAGAATTTTGAGCATTACTTTACTAGTGTGTGAGATGAGTGCAATTTTGCAGTAGTTTGAGCATTCTTTGGCATTGCCTTTCTTAGGGATTGGAAGAAAACTGACCTTTTCCAGCCCTGTGGCCACTGCTGAGTTTTCCAAATTTGTTGACATACTGAGTGCAGCACTTTCAGAGCATCATCTTTTAGGATTTGAAAGAACTCAACTGGAATTCCATCACTTCTACTAGCTTTGTTCATAGTGATGCTCCCTAAGGCCCAGTTGACTTCACACTCCAGGATGTCTGGCTCTAGGTGAGTGATCACACCATCATGATTATCTGGGTCATGAAGATCTTTTTTGTATAGTTCTTCTGTGTATTCTTGCCACCTCTTCTTAATATCTTCTGCTTCTGTTAGATCCATACCATTTCTGTCCTTTATTTCTGTCCTGAAGCTATAAAGTTCAGAAGATTAGGTGTATTAAATGTATTTTTAACTTTTTACTGTGGGTTTATTGAGATGCGTCATTAATCTGTCCATTTCATCATAGGTGATTAGAATGCAAAACAAGGAAGTCACGAGATACCTGGAATAACAGGAAAGTTTGGCCTTAGAACACAAAATGAACCAGGAGAAAGGCTAACAGAGTTTTGTCAAGAGAACACACTGGTCATAGTAAACCTCTTCCAACAACACAACAGACTCCACACATGAACGTCACCAGATGGTCAATACCGAAATCAGATTTTGCAGCTAAAGATGGAGTTCAGTTCAGTTCAGTTCAGTCACTCAGTTGTGTCCGACTCTTTGCAACCCCATGAATCGCAGCACGCCAGGAGAAGCTCTGTTTAATGAGTAAAGACAAAAACTGGAGCTGACTGTGACTCAGATTATCAGCTCCTTATTGCAAAAGTCAGGGTTAAATTGAAGAAAGTAGGGAAAATCACTAGGTCACTCAGGAATGACCTAAATCAAGTTCCTTATGATTACATAGTGGAGGTGATTAATAGATTTAAGGGGTTAGATTCTGGTAGACAAAGTGCCTGAAGAACTATGGATGGAGTTTGTAACATTGTACAGGAGGCAGTGACCAAAACGATCCCAAAGAAAAAGAAATGCAAGAAGGCAACGTGGTTGTTTGAAGAGGCTTTACAAATAGCTGAGGAAGGAAGAGAAGCAGAAAGCAAGAGAGAAAGAGAAAGATATACCCAACTGAATAGCAAGAAGAGAAAAGACGGCATTCTTAAATAAACAGTGAAAAGAAATAGAGGAAAACAATAGAATGGGAAAGACAAGAGGTCTCTTCAAGAAAACTGGAGATATCAAGGGAACATTTCATGCAAGGATGGGCATGATAAAGGACAGAAGGACCTAACGGAAGCAGAAGAGATTAGAAAGAGGTGGCAAGAATACACAAAATAACTAAAAAAGAAAGGTCTTAATAACTTGGATAATCACAATGGTGTAGTCACTTACCTAGAGCCAGACATCCTGGAGTGTGAAGTCAAGTGGGCTTTAGGAAGCATTACTAAGAACAAAGCTAGTGGAGATGATAGAATTCCAGCTGAGCTATTTAAAATCTTGAAAGATGGTGCTATTAAAGTGTTACACTCAACATATCAGCAAATTTGGAAAACTCAGCAGTGACCACAAAACTGGAAAAGGTCAGCTTTCATTCCAATTCCAAAGAAGGGCAATGCCAAAGAATGTTCAAAGGGTAAAAGTGTTAGTCATCCAGTTGTGTCCGACTCTTTGTGACCCCATGTACTGTGGCCTGCCAGACTCCTCTGTGCATGGAATTATCCAGGCAAGAATACTGGGGTGGGTCGCCATTTCCTTTTCCAGGGGATCTTCCTGACCCAGAGATAGAAACCAAGTCTCCTGCAGTGCTGGCAGAATCTTTACCATCTGAGCCACCAACTACCATACAATTGTGCTCATTTCACATTCTAGCAAGGTGATGCTCAAAATCCTTCAAGCTGAGATTCAACAATACATGGACCAAGAACTTCCAAGTGTACAAGCTGGGTGTCTGAGAGGCAGATGAACTAGAGATCAAATTGCCAACATTCACTGGATTATAGAGAAAGCAAGAGGGTTCCAGAAAAATATCTACTTCTGCTTCACTGACTATACTAAAGCCTTTGTCTGTGTGGATCACAAAAACTATGGAAAATTCTTAAAGAGATGGGAATATCAAATCAACTTACCTGTCTCCTGAGAAACCTGTGTGCAGGTCAATAAGCAACATTTGGAACCAGATGTGGAACAATGGACTGGTTTAAAATCGGGAAAGGAACGAGTCAAGGCTGTATACTGTTACCCTGCTTATGTAACTTATATGCAGAGTGCATCATGTGAAATGCTGGGCTGGAGGAAGCACAAGCTGGAATCAAGATTGCTGGGAGAAATATCAACCACCTCAGATATGCAGATGATAACACTAATGGAGTAAAATGAAGAGGAACTAAAGAGCCTCTTGAGAAAGGTGAAAGAGAAGAGTGAAAAAGCCGGCTTGAAACTCAACATTTTTAAAAAAACTAAGATCACAGCATCTGGTCCCATCACTTCTTGGCAAACAGGAGGAGAAAAAGTAGAAAGAGTGATAGACTTTATTTTCTCTGGCTCCAAAATCACTGCAGATGATGACTGCGATCATCAAGTTAAAAGGCACTTGCTCCTTGGAAGGAAAGCTATGACAAACCAAACCTAGATAGCATATTAAAAAGCAGACATGACTTGGCTGACAAAAGTCTCTATAAACAAAGCTATGGTTTTTCCAGTAGTCATGTACAGATGTGAGAGTTGGAACATAAAGAGGCTGAGTGCCAAAGAATTGAAGCTTTCACATTGCAGTGCTGGAGAGGACTCTTGAGAGTCCCTTACTCTGCAAGATCAATTAATCCTAAAGGAAATCAACCATGAATGTTCACTGGAAGGACTGATGTTGAAGCTGAAGCTCCAGTACTTTGGCCACCTGATTCAAAGAGCCAACTTACTAGAAAAGACTCTGATGCTGGGAAAGATTGAAAGCAAAAGAAGGGGGCGGCAGATGATGAGATGGTTAGATAGGATCACTAACTCAATGGACGTGAATTTGAGCAAAGTTTGAGCAAAGTCAGAAAAACAGTGGAGGACAGAGGAGCCTGATGTGCTACAGTGCATGGGGTCACTCAGCAGCTGACGACAACAACAACACACACATACAAAGATTTGGTTTTTCCAAAGGTAAGATCATCCTATTAATGTTACTCTGTTACTTTATGTCTACATTTATATCATACAGACAGTTTTCCAAGTGTATACACAAAACCCTAACTCATTAAAAAATAACTGCAGGCTATATTCTGAATTACAGATAAACCATAATTTATTCAACATTTCCTGACAGAAATTCAAACTGTCTTTTAGTTTTTTGGGAGTCACAAACTGAGCTTTAGTAAACTTCCTCGGACATAGAACCTTACATACTGGACCCTTGATTGCCACAGGATGAACGAACAGAAATGGCATTACTGAACGTAACCTCTGTATTTTTTAATGGGTAGCTGGCTGTATGCCCAAAAGGAACAGCAATTCATATTTACAGCAGCAATGGATGAGTGCTCATCGTCTCACCCTCTTGCCAGATACACTACCAAGGTCTCTGATATAATATTTTGCCTTTTTTATAATATCAAAAATGGTATTTCATTGCATTTGATTACTGATTAAATTTAGATCTGTGCTCTTCTGTTATCAGGGTTTAACTCATAAAAAAGAGTGATGTGCAAGGCCAAACAATGCAATCTGCCTCTAACGCTGGTAGTTATCCCTATAAGACAAGGGCAAGGTCTGTTGGATTCTGGGCAAAACCCACACTCAGTTAGACAGTAGGGTCTATACCTGGGGCACCAGAGAAAGAAAGGAAGACACAGCTGAACTCTGAGGTGTGAGTAACAGTAAATAAATGAAGAGGGAAGTGGGGTCAGTCTTACTAATGCTCAAAGGCTGTATCAAAACCAGGTCTTACAGGGGAGGGGGTAAGGAACACTGAAGACCAGATGCCGCTTTTACAGCCTTTGCCCCTCACCTGCAGGGTAAATAAGAAAGAAGAAAAAGAAATGAGAAAGAGGGAAAAAAAAAAAAAAAAAACCCAGTTTCCTCGAGTGAGGGCCAGGCTCCTGTAAGAGGGCGGGTGTCTGGAGCCTCTGATACAGGAAAGCAGGCAGCGCGGCCTCCCACAGCTCAGCCCCGTCTCCAGCTGCGAGTGAAATCTGAGGACCAGCCGGAGGCCAGCGTGGAGGGGCCGCCATCAGCCGAACCGCGGCTCAACCAGAGGCGTGCCTTTGCACAGGTCGTAGAAGTTCTCCAAAACTTCTTTTTCCATTTTGAAAAATGAGAGAGGGGTTTGGAATTTCTGATGTGGAAGGCCACTTCCGATTCTAAGATTCTATAATTCCAAAGATAAAATGTTGATAGTTTTCCGATAATTCCAGCTTATCTGTAAGTGGTATCCATGAAAAAGTTGAAAGGTCGTACAATTTGCAGTCTAGGGTTCAGGTCCCAACCTGCCAGCTATGTGATCTTAGACAAGCTCTGTGATTCCCCTTAGACTTTCCTCATCTATAAAACTGAAAAAATAAACCTCATAGTGTTGCTATAAGATTAAAGCATTTGAGAGGGTACTTAAAAACTGCAAAGGTTAAAACAAACTTGGCAGAACATTCTTACTAAGTCTGAGACACTTGTTCCCATTTCTTCCCTTAGTTTAAACTTCACTAATCAGATACTTACATCATTCATTCTGAAAATATTGAAAGAATGTCCTCTGTTTTAGGCACTGGAGATACTTTAGTGAATAAGACGCTGGAGGTCACTGACATCACAGGACTTGGACCTGAAGATGTTCTTTTAACATCTGCATCAGACAAGGAGATCTGGGCACGTAAATATTCTAGGAAGCTACATAAAAGGTAAACAAGTTGTGTCCAGTATTGTAGATATGAATTCAATAAATATGTGCAGAGCTCCTACAATAGCCCCAGACCTAAGGACCAGACACTGTTCTAGGTATTGGTAGGTTGAGCTCTGCACAAGACAGACCAGGTCTCTGGCCTTCTGAAGCTTACGAGCCACCGGAAGAGTTGAATCAAGCAGACTATCACTAATTATATGAGTACATATGACTTCCCTGGTGGTTCAGATGGTAAAGAATCTGCCGGCAATTCAGGAGATCCAGGTTCGATCCCTGGGATGGGACAACGCACTGGAGAAGGAAATGGCAACCCACTCCAGCATTCCTGCCTGGAGAATTCCATGGACAGAGGAGCTACAGTCCATGGGTTTGCAGAGCTGGACACAACTGAGCGACTAACATATATATATATATATATATTTTTTTTTTTAATTACATATGTAAGGCACAGCCAAAGAGAAGTATGAGGCTGCTGTGAGAAGTCTGAACATGGTTATGGACCCAGGGCTGTGGGCCTCTTCCCAGGCTACATTCAGGATGGGAGACATCATAAACTCTGACTTGTCCCCCTCATGTCTCATTTCTCCTTCCAACTATTGAGCCTGGACAAGTTAACCCCCTTTACCAAGGAATGAGATGTCTGGGTGGAGAAAATAACCACAACTATTTTTCAGGTGTGGTCAGTTGTTATGGCTTAATTAGATTTTTAAACAGCATTCACCCATTCTGCTAAAGTGTGACTCAGCTTCATCCTTCTTTCAGGTTCCTCTGAATTTACCCGGTGACTCACTTAACATAACGACTCCACAACCAGTAACGGACTATTAGCTGCCCTCTGACCTCTGAAGTATGGATCACTGTGCTGTGTTCTCGGCTGTTCATTCAACAACTGGGATTCTTTTACATGCAACATGGTCCTAGGTCCTTGCTTCTGGCATCTACAGTCACATTTGAAAACTTATATCAGGTACAGGTCATTTGCATCTCTCTTTGAAGACAGTATGAGTGGATACCATTTGATTAAAGGAGATACAGGAGCTCCCACAAAGAAGACATCACTTCTGGCTCGAGTTAACTAGGGAAGCGGAGGCGGCAGCTCTGATGAGAACCTGCTTCATCCAGGGCATTTTATGTAGATTCTTGGATCTGATGTGGAATGCTGCACAAAGACCCTGGAGGTGGAGACCTTGAGTAATGGGAAGAATTAGGAAAGGCAAAAATGAAGTTTCAACTGAGAATTTATCCACAGCCCAGTGCTGGTCAGGCACCCGGGTAAAGCAGTGCGGACCTTGCAGCACAGGGCTTTCGGCAGGAGACACACACAAATAAACAGGCAATTACAACTACCATATGGTGTAAGGTGTGCTGAGATAGATAAAAACGCCGGGGTAATGGGAGAACGCAATAAGGCGTATTTGTCAGGATTTGTTCAGTTGCACTTAAGCTAAACTGTGACGGACTGGCTTATGTCACCAGGAACCTCAGTGGATCCAGGACTTAAGGAAGCTCTCTCTGTGTGTCACCACGTCCTGTAATTTTGCAAATGTTGTATTCTTCCAGATGAACGTTCTTTGACACACTGACCCCAGATGCAAGAGGCAGGATTTCAGCTAGCTCCAGTGGAAGGAAGTCAGGGAGGGACTTTGGCCCTGCTTGGGCCATTCAGCTTTCCCTTAAACTGTTGCCGAGGGAAAGGGAACTGTGATTAACATACTGGGTTTCTGCGTCTATCCCTGTTGGTGGGCAGGTAGAGGTGGGGGGCGGGGGTGGGCGGTGGCTGGGGGTGGGTGGGTGGAGAAATACATGCTGGGCTACCATGAAGAGGCCCTAAAGGGAACACAGGCTGGAACAGAGAGCAAGGCGTGTGCACGGTGAGTTCCTGGGCTGCTGGGAGATTAGTCTGGCCAGAGCCGGGGTCACACCCAAGAGCAGGGAGGGAAACTGAGGCCAGACTGTGCAGGGCTTTGAATGCCTGGCCAAGGACCCTAGGTAAGCCTGATGGGTACGTGGTGACAGTTCTGTGCAGAATCTTTCCCATTTTCCTGAAAATCATTCAGAGCAACAAGAACAGAGGTGTGAAACACCAACAAGCTTACATCTTTAGTGAATAAAACAAGGAAAGGAGAAATTTCAGACTGCGTATGGTGTGCGGTGTCACCCCCACCGCCAGCAAACACGGGAAACTGTAACGGGAGGCTCAGCAGGTGCCCCAGGGAAGGGCAGAAATGGCACAAGGGGCCTGAGGGGGCAGGTCTCAGCAATGCCCAGTGAGAAGTCAGCCCAGGAGAGGACTCGGCCTGGGTGGGAACAGCTGGGTGAGCGGGATAAGGAGGAAGAGGGCAGGGACACTGGGGAGGAAGAAATAAATCTGTGAGTGACTGGGGCAGCCACAGTTGCAGCTCAGGAAAGCGAGGAGAGCAGGCGGGCAGGAAGGGGCAGGATGCCTGGGAATCAGTGGCTGGGGGGGGGAGGGTGGGGACCAGGATGAATGACAGGCACTCAGCTGAGCCAGGTTACAGCTCTAAACTGAGAGGACATCCTGACACACGAAGGTGCCACAAAGTCAGGTATACGCTACACGACAGAGGCAGGAAGCCTTGAGCTGAGAAATGCGCAAAGCTCCCTCGTTCCCATCATGGGATTCTCTTGCTAACAGTTGTTTTAGAAACCTCCAACTCATTCCAAAATGATAAAAAGTTAGAGGTCAACATTCAATCAAAGGCACTGTCAGGAACACATCTCTACAAAGGTACCATTAGAAGAAAAATCTGAAGAGGAGCAACAAAACTTCCCTGCAGGCTAAGAAAACTCAACAGAAAAGTGTGGCCACAAAGCAGAAGCAAGTTTTTTCGCAACGTCCCAAGATGAATTTTTACAAATATAATGAGGCAGCGGCAGCTAAGCAGGGAGCCGACAAAGCAGAAATGGTTCAAGGAGGGGATGGTCAGGTCAAGGACCGGAAGGGGACAGAGAGCGGGAGGGCAGGGGACAGAAACGGGTAGATTTCAGAACAAAAACCAATTACAAGCAACACAAGAGAGACCAGACACCACTCTGAGGGACGCCACGGAAGATACAGATAAATAAAAGTGAAGACAAAGTGGAAATTAATAAACACCATTAGAGAGGGAGTGATGGGGAAGAAGACAGGCTAAGGGGAACTGCACAAACATAGGTCAGGGTAACTGAGGGAAAACCCAGACAAGCCAACAGAACCGATACTTTAAAAGGAGCCCAACTTTAAGTAGGGATTGGAGGGAGAGCTAGGCCCAGGTCAGAGGCCTGAATTTAATAGCGAGGTGGGGAGGGCAGGCCTGGCAGTCTTCTGCAAGACTGCGTATCTGGGGGCAGGTCAGAGGCATCTTCCCTGGGGGCTCTGGGGCACTTCCCCTGAACTACGGCATCGTAGGAGGGACACAGTGGGAATGGACCGAGCATTATAGCATTATAGGTATATGTGGCATATACCTGCATATACCTGCTCCCTGGTCCTGGCTCAGCCCCTTGGAGGGCTTAGATACAAGTTAGCAATCAGAGAACCAAAACTACAGAGATTGATGTAATAAACATGTATCCAGCACCCAACTTTATAAAATCTTACATCTTACCATATTTGCTTCAGATGTTTTTAAGGAGAAAAACACGTTTACCGATACAGCTGAAGCCAATTGTGAACCCCTTGGATCCCATTCATCTCCACAACCCCCGTGAGATACCAGTAGCCTGAAATTGATCACTGCTTGCTGGTTTTTATGCTATTACTATATAAGTAAGTATCCATAATGATATGTAGTATTTCTTTCACAAGCTTTCAAACTTGATACAAAGGTATCATACTGAATGTTTCAATCTAAAATTTGCTTCCCCTCCACCAAACATTATGTTTTTGAAATTTATCTATGTTGACACATGTGGCTGTACTTCATTTTAACCATAGCACAATATATCACAATGTATCCATCCGGTCTTTTGTCCATGAACCTCTGGAAAAAGGTCTGCCGGTTATTTTGTAAAACTAAAGCATATACCCAGCAATTCACCTCTTAGGTAGCACTCAAAAAAAATGAATATGCTTGTCCACAAAAAAGAAAGAAATCAGACACAAAATAGTGTATATGCAAGATTCCATTTCTGCGTGTAATATATGCAAACACATATACATTCATATATATTCATAGTATGACCAATTTATGGTGGAAAAAAGAATGGTGGCTGCCTCTACAAAGGTGAAAATGGGAATTAACAAGAAAAGGAAACTGCGGAAGTGACGGTTATAGTCTATAGTTTGTCAGGAGTTTGGGTTATACAAGTGTATCTGTTAAGAATGTATACTTAATATTTGTATTTTTCGTTGAAATTTTGTCAAAGAAAAAACTAAACAAATATTGAACAATGGAGAAGAGATGATCTCTTCAATAAGTAGTACTGGGAAAACTGGACAACCGTATGTAAAAGAATAAATTTTTAAAAATGTATTAAAACCTAAATATAAGATCTAAATACCAAAAACTTCTAGAAGAGAACACAGGCAGAATGCTCTTTGACATAAATCGCAGCGATATTTTTTTGGATCTCTCGCCTGAGGCAAAAGAAACAAAAGCAAAAATAAACAAGAGGGGCCTAATTAAGTTTACAAGATTTAGCACAGAAAAAGGAGACAATCAACAAAATGAAAAGACAACCTACTGAATGGGAGAAAATATTTGCAAATGATATGACCGATAATGGGTTAATAACCAAAATATATAAACAGCTCATACAACTCAATATTAAAAAAAAAATTAAAAATGAGCAGAAGGCTGAAAAGACTTCTAAAGAAGACAGACGGACGGCCACAGGCACGTGAAAAGATGTTCCAATATCATCAGAGAAATGCAAATCAAAAATCACAATGAGATGGCAATTCACACCGGTCAGAATGGCTGTCATTAAAATGTCTGCAAGTAACAAACGCTAGTGAGGATGTAGAGAAAAGGGAAACCTAGAGCACAGTTGGTGGGGATGCGAACGGGTGCAGTCACTGCAGAAAACAGCGTGGAGTCCTCCATAAACTGAAAACAGAACTACCGCGCCATCCAGCAATTCCACTGCTGGCTCTAGATCTAAAGAAAACAAACACACTCGTTCAAAAAAGGTACAGCGAGCCCCAAGTTCATGGCAGCGCTATGGACAGTAGCCAACACATGGAAGCATCCTAAGTGCCCATCAACAGATGGATGAAGACGGATATCTATAAATAATACTGCTGCTGCTGCCAAGTCGCTTCAGTCGTGTCCAACTCTGTGCGACCCCATAGACGGCAGCCCACCAGGCTCTGCCATCCCTGGGATTCTCCAGGCAACAACACTACCCAGACATAAAAGAAGAATGAAATGCTGCCATTTGCAAGAGTGTGGATGGACCTAGAGGGTATTATGCTTCATGAAATAAGCCAGAGAAAGACAGGTACTATATCTTATCACTTATGTGGAGGAATCAAAACTGAATGTGACAAAACAAATGGTCTGTTATATTCTCTCAGATACAGAGAACTAGTGGATACCAGTGGGGAGGTGGAAGGAAAGAGGGGCAAGATAGGGGTAGGCAATTAGTAGATACAAACTACCATTATAAAATAAATAAAACACAATGTTATATCCCCTGTGCCCTACTGTACAGCACTGGGGATATAACAAAGGTTGCATAATAAATTTAAATGGAGTATAAGTTATAAAGAGTTGGACATGACTGAGTGACTGAACAACAACAGGTTATAAAAATATTGAATCGCTATGTTGTACACTGGAAACTAATACTAGAAATCAACTATATTTCAATTAAAACAAAAAACAAATGTTGATGTCTGTTAATGCTATGCATGCTGAAGTATTTAGGGGGAAGTAAGTAAGTGTGAGTCACTCAGTTGTGTCCGACTCTTTGTGACCCCATGGACTGTAGCCCGCCAGGCTCCTATGGGTTGTATCCAGGCAAGAATACTGGAGTGGGTTGCCATTTCCTTCTCCAGGGGATTGTCCTTACTTACTCAGGGATCGAACCCAGCTCTCCTGCATTGCAGGCAGATTCTTTACCATCTGAGCCACCAGGGAAAATGTATCCTAAATACTATAACTATCCCAAATTGATATCCCCCAATTTATTTATTTATTTTTTGGAAATGCATCAAAAAACAAGATGGAATGATAGAAGAGGCATGGAAAGATCAAGCATTGCAAAATGTTGATGAAATGTAGGCAGTGAGTATATGGGTGTTTATTATAAAACCCTTTCAACTTTGTTGAACATTTAAAATTTTCCTATTAAAATTTCCTCCCACATTTTAACATTTAGCTTGTCTAAAACCAACTCTTGATTTCATCCTTCCCTGAAGCCACTTTTCCCCTCATCTTCCCCATTCTGGTAAGTGACAAACGTTCATCTAGGTGCTCCTTTGGGGTGTCCCTGTCCCACACATCTAATCCATCAGCACATCCTTTCAGCTTTACCTTCAGCCTGTGTCCTGAATGCAACCACCTCTCCATAAGCCTGCCGCAACAGCCCTGTTCCAGTCCACACCATCATCTTTCACCTGGACCTACTGGTCTACTAACTGGTCTCCCTGCTTCCACTCTCCCCCTCAGAATCTATGCTCCACACAGCAGTCGAGCTGATCACGCTAAAATGCATCCTCCTGCTGCCTCTTCTCCCACTCACTCTATTCCAGCCATCCTGATCTCCTCCTCAATGTCTATTAACTATGCCAAGGTTCCTCTGCTCGGAATTTTCTCCCTCCTCATCCACAGGGCTTGTTCTCTCACCTCACGGTTCTCTGCTCATGTCACACCAGAAAGGCTCCTGAACGTCTATCTAATATAGTATTTCCCACCACATCCCCCATGCTGCCTGTATTTTTCCTCTGAGTTTTTACTACTATCCGACATGTTTGTTTCCTATGCGCCCCCACTAGAATTAACCTCCGAAGGACAGGAATTTTTGTTTATATTACATATTATGTCCTAAGTTCAGTCGCTCATTGCAACCCCATGGACGGCAGCACGCCAGGCCTCCCTGTCCATCACCAACTCCCAGAGCTTGCTCAAACTCATGTCCGTGGAGTCGTGATGCCATCCAACCATCTTATTCTCTGTCCTCCCCTTCTCCTCCCTCCTTCAATCTTTCCCAGCATCAGGGGCTTTCCTAATGAGTCCCTTCTTTGAATCAGGTGGCCTAGTGTTTGTTGAATATATGAAATAGATAAAACAGCACCTTCTCTGAGTCTATCCCGTTTCCCTCCCCATCTTCTCCTGCTAAAGTAGTCCCCTTGCTCATATTAGAATATTTTACCTTTTCCATAGCACTTATTTTTTTCACAATGTTTTTAAAAATATTTATTTAAAAAAAACATTTTTAATTGGAGGACAATTGATCACAATATTGTGCTGATTTCTGTCATACCTCAACAGGAATCAGCCATAGGCATACGTCTGTCCCCTCCCTCCTGAGTCTCCCTCCCCCATCGCACCCCTCCAAGTTGTCAGAGAGCACTGGGTTTGAGCTCCCTGCATCACATAGCAAGTTTCCACTGGCTATGTTTTACATATGGTAATATATATATTTCCCTGCTACTCTCTCAATTTCTCCCACCCTCTCCTTCCCCCACTGTGTCCACAAGTCTTTTTCTATGTCTGCGTCCCCATTGCTGCCCTGCAAACAGGTTCATCTGAACCATCTTTCTAGATTTCATATATATGCATTTATATGCGATATTTGTTTTTCTCTGACTTATTTCACTCTGTATAATAGGCTCTAGGTTCATGTATCTCAACCTAAAAATAATTTTTATTTATTTGGCTACATCCAGTACTTAGCTCCCACAAAAGCACACGGGGCTACAGGGAAGTCCCCATAGTGCTTGTAAACAGTTATTTGTTACACATTTATTCTCTGTCAGCCAGTCAAGTTCAGTCGCTCAGTCGCGTCCAATCCCATGGACTGCAGCATGCCAGGCCTCCCTGTCCATCACCAACTCCCGGAGCTTGCTCAAACTCATATCCATTGAGTCGGGGATGCCATCCAACCATCTCATTCTCTGTTGACCCCTTCTCCTCCCGCCTTCAATCTTTCCCAGCATCAGGGTCTTTTCAAATGAATCCATTCTTTGCATCAGGTGGCCAAAGTACTGGAGTTTCAGCTTCAGCATCAGTCCTTCCGATGAACACTCAGGACTGATTTCCTTTAGGATGGACTGGTTAGATCTCCGTGCAGTGCAAGGGACTCTCAAGAGTCTTCTCCAGCAACACAGTTCAAGCTCTCTGCTGCCGACCCCTCAAAAATGTAAGCTCTTGTGGACAGTTCACGTCCTTCGGTTAACCGCGCCTGGCCCAGAGGGGGCCGATCCAACTCTCACCCTCCTGTCTGTTTCAACCTCCACGCAGAGCTGCTGGAAAGGCTGCTGTTTACCCCTGTTCTTTCCCTGCACTGGGAGCGGGGCCGGCCCCGCCGGCTTCAGGGCCAGCTCGCGCTCCCACCCGCTAGAGGCCGTCCTCCTCACGGGCCCGCCTCCCAGGTGACAGCCGCGAACAGCGCGGCCGAGCGGGCGCCCTGGGCCCTGACCCCCCGGGGCTGCAGGGCCCCCGAGCCCGGGAGCAGCTCCGCCTCTAGCGGGCGGCGCTCGGCCGCGGCCCGGCCGGCCGTCCGAGCTGCCCGCGGCGAAGCGCTTCCCCGGGGCGTCCGCCGGAGGCCGCCCCTTGGCGAGCACAGAGGCCGCCGTCGGCCAGGCCCCAGGCCCAGCGTGAGGGGCCCCCAGAGGCAGCCTCCGTCTCCCCAGCCCCCTGCAGCCTGGGAAGGGCCGTGGGAGAGGCCGGAGGCAGGAGGCCGAGGGGTGAAGGGGCGCCCTGCCTCCGGCCGCTGGGACACCTTCTAGAGGAGGCGTCTCTGCGTCTGGACGGATTCCCGGGAGGTAGCTGGGGAAGACAGTAGAGGTGGGGGGGAGAGGTGCAGGCGCAAAGGTCGGAAGTGAAAAAGGCAGGGTGGGGCAGGACGGCACCCCGTTGAATTTCGGCACCCCGCTGAATTTCCTGGGTTCGAGAGGCTATGTGTGTTAAGTAGGGGCCTTGGCCTTTAACCCAAAGTGATCCACAACAGGCCCTTGGCTGGGTGGTTAGATCTGTGCTTTAGAGAACGTGGGAGATACACTAGAACACAAAATAGAAGGGGCAACACATGTCAGGAAAACCACTTAGGAGATTACTGCAGTATTTAAGGGAAGAATGGAGTCCCGAACTAAGGGGGTGGGGCGGGGAGAGAATTTGGAAATGTGATGGTCAGGTCAGTTCAGTCACTCAGTCCTGTCTGACTCTGCAACCCCATGGACTGCAGCATGCCAGGGCTCCCCGTCCATCACCAACTCCCGGAGCTTGCTCAAAGTCATGTCCATTAAGTCGGTGATGCCATCCAACTATCTCATCCTCTGTCATCCCCTGCTTCTCCCACCTTCAATCTTTCCCAGCATCAGGGTCTTTTCAAATGTCAGTTCTTCGCATCAGGTGGCCAAAGGACTGGAGTTTCAGCTTCAACATCAGTCCTTCCAAAGAACACCCAGGACTGATTTCCTTTAGAGATGCGATGGTAATTGGAAGACAACACAGCACAGGGGGGCTGGAATCAGATTCCACTAGGGGACCAAAATGACTCCTAGCATTCTGATTTGGAAACTAGGTCTGCCCTTCTCAAAGTGTGTTCCATAGATGTCTGCGGGGGTGAGGATCCCGAAGCCCCTTTCAGAAGGACCAAAAGGTCACAACTATTTTCACAAAAAAATTAAGATGTTTGTCTTTTTCAGCACGTTACTGTTGGCTCTGATGATGCAAATGCAATGTCAGTTAAAACCACTGGTGCCCTAGAACAAATCAACTCAGCAAACTATACTAGCAGTCCTTGTACCACCACTCCCCAGGTCAAAAATAAAGCCAGTATACTGAAAAATATCCATAATGAAGCGATATAAAGAACAGTCTGATGGGTAATCCATTATTACAATCTGGGAGGATTGTTTTTCTATAGTTTCGTTTTGGCTAATACAGATAATAAGGAAGTCTAATGAAATGGGGAGGGGGAGTTTTATTCCTCTCTTATATGTGAGAAATGTTGATTATCATTTAGCCACATTCATTGTTGTTTAACTTTAAATCAGCCCTGAAACAATAAATAGGTATTACCCTGATCAAAGTTAGAACTTGAGCAACAAGATGTAAAGAAATCATTGGATGACTTAATAAATTGAAGAGGAGACAATTTCCCACATGGAAGAATTCCAAATGAACCATGTAGATACTTTACCCTGAAGGAGGGGGGCATAAGGACCCACTCCTTAGGTGTGGGCTGAATACGGTGACTTCCTTCCCAAGAGTAGGTATATAGTGGGGTGTGGGGGGCAACTTTACAATGGAAAAGCCTGACAAACAGGACCAGATGATCAAGGTCAACATCAGCAGTTCATAAACCATGATGATCGCATGGAGCTTTGATATCATGTGATGAAAATGACACTTTACCTCTGTGATCTTCTTTCTCCAAACCCATGAACATCTAACCATGAGAAAAACATCAGATAAATTACCATAGAGACATCCTCCAGAATACCTGATCAGCACTCCCAGAAACTGTTGAGGTCATCAAGAACAAGAGTCTGAGAAACAGTCACAGCTAAGAGGAACCATAAGAAGACATGACTTCTAAATGTGATGTGTGTATCCTGCCACAGTGAAAAGATATTAGGGTAAACTAAGGAAATCCAAATGAAATACAGACTTTAATTGTTCTCAACTTTGCATAACAATAATATAATGCATCGATATTGGTTCATATGGTAACAAACACACCACAGTAAAGTGAGATGTCAATAATAGGGGAAACTGCCATGGTGGGGGAGGGTGGAAGAGACGAGAGGAGTTTATGGAAGCTCTGTTCTACCTGCTTGATTTTTCTGCAAAACTTTTCTAAAAGATAGTTTATTAATTTTAAAAATCCTAATATTAATTGGGAATAATTCTACCATCCATCACTCTAACCTTACAGAATTTAAGTTCTATAATGAGATATCCTATCCATAATTCAATTCAGTATTTACCAAGCTCCTGTCAAGCATGCCTCTGAACAGGTGGGTACTGGCTATAAAAAAAAAAAAAAGAAAGAAAGAACAAAACAAGGCCCACCGCCTAGTTGAAGACAAAAGACATTTTAATTGTTTAATTGGTAATTACTCTCCTGAGAGGTGAGCATAACTGAAGAGCACAGAGGTATGGCAGAGAAAAGGGGCAGAAGCAAGAAATAATTGGGACTGGGCCTAATTTTTTTTCTTTTTTTAAATCTGTCCTTCTAAGAATCTCCTCCCCTCCCCCCTTTTTTTTCCTTTTTGCTGAAAATGAAAGCACTGTAGAGGCAACAGTTTATTTACCATGGTGTTTTAACGTTGCATGTACAATGGACAATACTTTAGAAAACGTGAAAGTTTCTAAAACTGTTACAAGTATAAAGGAATTTCATACATTTCAAAGTAAGTGAATATTAAAACTGGGATGAGTAGAAAGAAGAGGGAGCTAAAAATGAACATATACAAATACAAAACAAAGAGAATATACTGAAAGATGATACCTAAAATAGGTACCCAAAAGAACGACTAGGAGGACAAAACTTTGGGAAACAGCAGTTTTATAACCTGCATGTCTGTGAGTATAAACTAGTAAGGGGGGTGGATAGGAGAGTGAAGATAGCACTTAGCATCTGCTCTCTGATAGGTACGCATGCAAGAGGGTCTCTATTGTTGTAGCTGTTCAGTGGCTAAGTCGTGTCCGACTCTGCAGTCCCATGGACCGAACCATGCCAGGTTCTTCTGTTTTCCACTGACTCCAGGAGTTTACTCAAATTAAGGTCCATTGTATATACTGAGGGTGTCTATACACATTATAAAATTTAATCTGAAACAGCCCTTGAAACGCGGGTCTGTTTTCTTTTCTCCATAAAACTCAGGTTTACAAGGATTAAGATGACTTACAGCAGAGCAAAATGCCACGATCGGTCCACCTGAAAGGCAAGCCCTGATCATTTTGGTTCTCATTCAAGGTCCTGGTAATATGGCAGAATTCACCCTGTCCCTTTCCACACAAAGCAGTCTTAGGATTTTAATGTCTCCTCTACTAGGATCCCACCCTGTTCACTTCATAGTCAACGGCATGGTCCACAGAACACTTCTAATTATGGTGTCTCATTTACTAGTTGGCCCGACGCTGGGCTTCCAAACTTCCGGGAGTGGTTGTCAGAGTTACTACCAAATTCACTCACGGAGACCACCAGTTTTGCTTACGTTCCAGTCATAAGCTTGTTGGAACCAACCATTTCTTACTATCACGCTATTAGCTCCCTAAGCTCTACACTGGAACAGCACAGCGTTTTGAGGTGACTACAAAAAGGAGCCAGCTCCCCTCTCATCGAGAAGGCCATCATAAACCATCCTAAGTAGTATGAAGTTTCCTGGCCTCTTCTGATTCCATGACACCTTTTTGTGCGCTAAGTCACTTCAGTCGTGTCCGACTCTGTGCGACCCCATGGACTGTAGCCCAGGAGGCTCCTCTGTCCACGAGGACTCTACAGGCAAGAAACCTGGAGCGGGTTGCCATTTCCTCCTCCAGGGCATCTTCCCGACCCAGGGAATCGAACTTGCATCTCTCTTGCCTCTCGCACTGACAGGCGGGTTCTTTACCACTTAGCGCCACCTGGGAAGCCCGTGTCACCTAAGACAAGACCCTTATTTCCTCACGGGTAAATCTGGGAGGGAAACAAATAAATTTGCCGGCGTCCGGAAACTGTGATGGGAAAACAGTGAAGGAGGGCTTAGCCTGAAGCGCACGCGTGATTTCGAGGCTCCGCGGGCCGCGCGGCACAAAAGGCGCGGAGCCGAGGGCCCGGGGCCGCCGCCTCCCGGTGCATCTCGGGAAGGCCCCGGGCCGCGCCGCCGCGCCGGGGCTCCCGGCCTCCCCCGGCGGCTCCACCCGGGCCCGGGCAGAGAAGCGAGCACGGCCTGCCGGCGTCCTGTGGGAGCCGCCGCTGGGCCCAGGAAGCTCCCGCAAGGCTCCTCCCGCCCCGGGGGTCTTTGTTCCCGCCGGGCGTCCCCCACCCCACTTTCTCGTCCCGCAAATCCAAGCTGCGGGAGGGTCCGCGGCTGGTCCTACTTGGAGATAAACCTGATCTTGAGGGCGCGTCGGGGCGGAACATAAGCAGAGGCAGCGAAGGGAACCCCAAACTTGGATGCTAGAGGAAAAGGAGGGAAACACGCGCCGGACCGCCTCCTCGGCTGACCGCTCGGAGGCGGGCGGCGAGCTCCCGCGCTGGCGGCTGGCGCGGACTCCGCAGGGCGCGCTGGCAGCTGCAGCGGCGGGGCGGGGCGCGGCGGGCCGGCCCTGGGCCTGCACGTGGTGGAACCGCTGTCCCCGTCGGGCATGGCCCCCGGAAAGCCACCGTTCTCTTGGGGAAAGGGGCAATGCCACCCGCCCACCCACACCCGGCCCCGTTCCGGAGAGATGTCTACGCTTCCTCTTGAAGAGCACCAGAATTTGAGGTTGGGAAGAGAGAGGGACCGCGTGGCTCGGCGCGAGCATTTTGTTTCCTGCGCTGGGACCACTGAATGGGGAAGCTGCCAGGCAGGGGCCGGGTGACAGGGGGTGCAGGGACCCACCGCCACGAAGAGCCATGACCGAGTCCGCAAAACAGGGCGGGGGAAATAAGAGGGTTGATGCATACCTCGGCGGGGGCGCTGGAGAAAAGTGCAAGACAGGCATCCCTATGCGTGGCCGTCGTGGGGCTCCAGGGGTCCCAGTGGGCCCGGGTGGGGCGCGCGGCGACACACGCGGTGCGCGGCGACACAGGCGGTCCGCGGCGCACCGCGCTGTTTACATTCTGCAGCAGCTCCACGTTGTGCCGCCGTCCCCACCTCCCATTGGCCAGCTCACCAGGCGGCTCCACGCTGTGCCGCCGTCCCCGCCTCCCATTGGCCAGCTCGCCAGTCCCCCGGCGCCGCGCTCCGCCCGCAGGGGGCGGGCCTTTCGGGTCCTCGCGTCTCCTTAGAAAACCCGGGTTCCTGGAGGGCTAGGCGGGACAGCCAGCCTGCGCCACAGGATGGCCACTTCCTAGCCGCTCTGTGCCTCCCACCCCACCCAATCCCCACCCCCGAGCCGCCTCCACAGTGCCGTACGCCAGGGCTGGGGGCTGCGGCCTGACAGCTCCGGCCTTCGAGAGTAGAGAGAGGAGGGAGGGAACAGAAACGTACTGGCGGGAGATTGATGAAGTCGAGCGGCGGGGAGCAGGGCTGAGGCGGCGGCGGAGGAGCGGAGCCCTCTTGAGAGGGTCTCTCCTGCCGCCGGGCCGCACGGGCAGGAGAAGGGCAGGGGGCCGCGGTGAGCCAGCCCTGCGGGCCCTCGAGCGGGGCGGGCGCGGACGGCGGCCAGGGCGCGGCGCGGCGCGCGCGGGCGGGTGGCGGGCGTGCGGGGGAGGGGAGCGCGCTGTCCGGAGGTGTCAGTCTGCGGCGCATGCGCGCGGGGCGGGCCAGGCCCGGCCTATATATTGGGTTGGCGCCGGCGCCAGCTGAGCCAAGCGGTAGCGGGTCTGGCGGTGAGGAGGTGCTGGGCGCAGGGCGGGATGTGGGAGGAAAGAAACCCCTCACCCCTACCCCACTCCTCACCCCCAGGTCGATCCATCTCGCTGGCGGGAGCTTGGGGAGGGCAGGG
Source organism: Capricornis sumatraensis (assembly GCF_032405125.1). Lineage (NCBI taxonomy): Eukaryota > Metazoa > Chordata > Mammalia > Artiodactyla > Bovidae > Capricornis > Capricornis sumatraensis. The sequence continues at coordinate 88,292,973 of NC_091079.1, forward strand.
AAAGCGGGCAGGGCTGAGAAGCAGGCGTCTGGGGACGCCGGGTTCCCGCGTTCCGCGTCCCTGTCAGGACCCTTGGCAGAGGACCTGGGAGGTGGTAGGGGATGGAGGGCTGCCGCGGAGCAGCCCCTCATTCTCGGGGCTTCTCTGTGCCGCCCCCATTGGGGGAGCTATCCCCTCAGGAAAGAGGGTTGAGGGTCAGGGTCTCCTTCAAGCGGAGAAAAGTTCCCAGAGCCGACCGGTTGCCCCACACCACCCCGGTTTCTCCCCCCTACCCCCACTTTTTAAATGGAACTACCTTTTCTTCGTCCTCATCTCCCATCTGGAGTCGGGGTCGCAGTGCCCCTCCAGGCGGTGGGCAGGGGCCGGCGGGGCCGGGAAGGAGGGAAAGGAGACTGAAGGACGTGACACAAGTTCCCTCCGCCCCCTGCTCCCCCGCCACCGCCGCTCTCCAAATTGGCGCGGAACCGGCTTCTCCTCAGCGTCTCGCCGCCACAACCCCCTCTCCCCGCGGCTTGTGCAGGGTGGGAGGTGGGGCAAAGTGGGGGCGCTGCCCAGGCCCCGCTCGGGGTGGGGGGTGGGGGTCCGGGGGAGAGGGGTGCAGGACGCAGAAAAGATCCCATCTGCTTCCCTGCGCGTTCTGAGGGGCTCTCAGGGAGCTTTGCAAAATGTTTTTTGAACACTCCCCGTCCGGGCTGTACCTTGAGTTGTGGGAATACAGGCATGTGTCTAAAAAATCCTGCTCTAATATAGTGCAGAAGTCATCGCGGTAAAATGGCTCGGGTCATCTCCTGAGGAATCTAGGTGTAAGCCTCTGACTGGCACTTGGAGACTATGACCACGTATTTGACTCTGGTTTTTCCTCCCCACCCCCCGCCCCCCCAGAGGTTTCCTTCACCTGAAAGAAGAGAATGTCAAGACGCAGGTAACATTATTTGTCTTGGAAATATGTTTCAAAGTTAGTTGCTGCCTTTGAGACGAATCACTTTCTAATTAAACTTCCTTCTTAAAAACTCTATAGTAGCCGTTTACAAGCTAAACAGCAGCCCCAGGCCAGTCAGACGGATTCCCCGCAAGAAGCCCAGATAATTCAGGCCAAGAAGAGGAAAACGGCCCAGGTGAGTTAAGGAGGGGAAGAGAGGAGAGAGAAAATTCCTTGCTGGGACCTTAGTGTAACCATGACTTTTTTATTTTCCAGGATGTCAAAAAAAGAAAAGAGGAGGTCACCAAGAAACATCAGTATGAGATAAGGGTAATGCAGAACTGGGCTGGGTTTGGGGGACACAAATGCGGGACCAAAAAAAAAACAAAAAAACAAAATTGTGTTACTGCTTTGGGGTAGGAAGATTCCTGACACTTTTAATGCCCCTAGGGGTCAGCAGGAAGGCGCTTGTCTTTGGGTGGTTTTTAATGTCCCTGAATCCTACTACAGCTGCAGAGTAAGTTTGCCTTGACGCAGCTGGTTCCTCTTTGTAAATCCCTCCCTCTAGGAGCTGCCTGGTGCACAGGGCCCGCCTAATCTGTCCAATGTAGTGCTCTTTGTTCCCTCTCTGACTATAGTGGAGGGTCCTAATAGTGCTCCTAGGGCATAAATAGATTGTAAAGTCGGTGACAGACTGGCACCCAGCCCTTCACTATCTGCTTTGCCTACGTGTTGTACAGAAAACACTGTAGAAATAGTGGTTCTCTTTGAAGCCAGCATTGACTGGAGAAAGGGCCCTTAAGATATTTAAGTAATTGTTTCTACTTTCAAGGTTTTGCTTTCATGTATTCTAAAGTTTAAGGCCTGAAACAGGCCTTAAAGGAGTGGAGAGGGTGGGGAAGTGCCCTGGACACTATTGCTAAATATAGAAGGAGAATTTTATAATATTGAAAGTGGTATTTGACTACAGATGCGTTTTGTTCTTTCTCCTCTCCCTCAATACCTAATGTCTTGTATTTCCAGAACTGTAATTTGTTGTCTAAAACATCCTGTTACTATTTATGAATACTGATATGACTTATAGGGCTAATTATTAAATATGAATGTCAGCTTGAATTAACTAGACTGTCAGCACTGTTAGCAAATGATGGTGTTTGGGGGAAACTATAGACTGTTTAGAAGTATTAGCTTTCATTTAGAAAAGATCTCAGACAAAAGCTGGTTTCTTACTGTACAAATATAGTTTTTTTCTTTAAATGACAGAATTGTTGGCCACCTGTATTATCCGGGGGGATCAGTCCTTGCATTATCATTGAAACACCCCACAAAGAAATAGGAACAAGTGACTTCTCCAGATTTACAAATTATAGATTTAAAAATCTTTTTATTAATCCTTCACCTTTACCTGATTTAAGGTAAGAAAATTTTCAGTAATTTAATGTCAAAGATTAAAATTTACTGATGTAATATATGGTGCTATTTTGAGGTGATTTTTTTGTTTTTGGCCTTCATTATAAGATAAAAATTTGTAAAAACTGCTTTTTTAAAAACTAGTCTTTAAGCACATGTTTTCTGGCAGTAGTCCTATTACAGATGACATAGGTATTTAGAACATTGATTGTATAACATTATTTTCATTTGCTTGCTGAAGACTTGTAAGCCTTATCAGAACTGAATCACCTTTTTAATAGTTTAAGTAATTTACATACATTGTTAAGCTGGAAGTATTTTAACATGTACAGCATTTTCATTTGATAGATTAGCTCCTCTTCTTACCAAGATTAGTCATTAAGGTCTATACTTTTTTATAGTTAATGAATGACTAAGAGGTACAGCTTATATAAAATATGTAGTAATTTATATTTGGCTTTAATAAGCAAATTAACGGACTCAGATGTTTAAACTCACCCATCTTCCTTTTGTCCTGTCCCACCTAACTCCCACTGCAGAGTACTGACAATCTGTTTGGAGGTGATTGAGACTATCTCTACTGGGATCATACGTTCTAAATGCTTACTTTTTTAGTATTGTTCTCGAGAAGACATGGTTATCTTAAATCAATGCCTTTGCAAAATATAAGTAAATGGGGACTAGAAGGTATTCTTGCTGCTGCTGCTAAGTCATTCTTGAAATCTGTCAATTTAGATTATCATAGTCCAAGTTCTTTGTATAATTTCATGTTAAAGAAATGGTTTCTTAAAGTAGCAATTTTTCCTAATTTAAGAGCTGTTCCTTCCAAATTCTAATTCAGTGTTTGGAAGTTCAGTCTATTCAATGTGAAACAGATAGCCATATATTATGTAGATCACACAGTATTTTTTGCCTTTCCATAGCTGGGGATGTTCACAAGATGTTTGGCTAAACATGTTAAAAAAAGAGACCAGATATGTTCACGACAAACATTTTGAAGTTCTGCATTCTGAGTTGGAACCACAGATGAGGTCAATACTTCTAGACTGGCTTTTAGAGGTATGTTCTAGCAGTACAAAATTCCTTTTTCTCTGTATGATGGGAACGTATTTAAACATAATATGCTTTCCATGTGCCCTCATGGTATATTACCTATTGCCAGGAGCCTTTTTGTTGTTGTTTAGTACTTATTTGGCTGTACAGCGTCTTAGTTGTGGCATGTAGATCTTCAGTTACAGTATGTGAACTCTTAGTTGCAGCATGTGGGACCTAGTTCCCTCAAATCCCTGCACTGGGAGCACAGAGTCTTAACCATTGGACCACCAGGAAAGACCTCAGGAGGCATTTTTTGGGTGCTGTTCACCAGCAGATGATAAGAGTAAAATCTTGACACAGCCACTATATCCCATACAACCCAAACACAATTTAGAAGTCCTGGTATCTGAGTATTGCTGTGTACTAGGCACTGTTCTAGGTGCCAAGGATACTCGAGATGAACAGAATTTGACAAGGTTTTGAAGTCTGCCGTGCAAAGTGAAAAGCCAGGACTAGGCTTCAGACCTCAGAAGTCCTTCATCACCAAAATCAAATTATGATTTGGAATCCTAATTTCTATATCCTAAATGATAAGGAGGCTTTGAATATCCAGTAGCCCTAAGCCCTAAGGAAGCCATGTAACTTCCTTTTATTATATCCCTCTGTTCCTTTCAGAAATAAACTGTACCATTAAAGAAATAATTAGTGACCCAGAAGTCCCTAAATATCTGTGCCAGAATGTCTGCTCTCGTTTAGGCCCCATATCCTTTCTGGATAATAATTCTGAAAGAATCTCAAATTGAGAAAATGACTACCTGTATTGATAACAAATTGATTTTCCCACAATCCTTGGATATTTGCTCTGTAATTTCCCTGTTTTGTATAGAGACAGTGAACTTTAAGGGGGAAGTACAACATGGCAGAATAGATCTCAGAAGCCATCAGAAAAGTTCTTATGAGTACAAAATGTTGTCCTTCTGAATCTGGTCATCTTATTCCTTATTCTGACTAGAAGGGAAGATTATATTTCAATCATATGTGTACAAGACTGTAGTTGATTTCTGACTTTTTCTGAATGTCTAGTGATCATGAATGCAACTTTTCAGCATAATTATGTTGATTTTATTTTTCCTTTTTATGTTAAATTGATTTTTATTCAGTGGTTGTCTATCAAACTTATCCCTATTTTCCCTTAAATATATGATTTCATATACAAAACCAAATAGAATATAGTAAGTCAAATCCAGCAGAGCACTAATCTCTACTTTGTCTTAGTATATTCTTTCAGTCTAGGAATGCAAAAATGGTTCAACATTTGAAACTCTATTTATAGTTTAAGAAAAATCATAAGGTTATATATCATGGATGTAAAAGGTATTTTTTGAAATTCAATATACATTCCTGATTTTAAAATGTGTAATTAACTAGGAATAAATTTCCTTAACACGTTAAATGTTTATTAGAAACACATTGATGTCTATCCCTCTGTTTCCTCCCTGCTTCATAAAATTATTTTGAGAATTAAAAGCTTTCCCTATGTTGTGGAAATGACAGAGATTACTTATTAGTGATAGTAATAGTGTAACATTAGGGGAACCCCCATTACAGTCAGAAACAAGGAATACAATAAAAATTTTGACTATCACCAATGTTATCCATTCAGTTTTCTTCTTTAATTCTTAAATGACGTAAGAACACTGAAGAGACACTGTTGTCATTTTGTAGTTACATCTATATCTAGAATGATGAAAAGGAATCACTTGGAACTATCAGAAGACAAACTAAGCATCATGAAAACACCCACCCATTTATCATCAATAAAAATTTAAAAGTTAATAGGAAAAAAGTTCTTATCCATAGTTAGCAAAATGTACCTGGGAATAAACACATTAAATCCATGTGGGGAAAAAACCTATGAAACTAATTAAGAGTCAGTGAGGATGGTAATAGATTTATTTATCCTATTAGCACACGTTAATTTTTTCCTGCATTTGTGATTTGGTATCCTAAAAAGTTGGGCTTCAGAAAACTGTTCTTTAGTATGCTAAGAGGAACTTTGTAATTTGGAGAAATTAATAGAATAGTATTTAAATGTTTGAATTCTTCTCCAGGTATGTGAAGTATACACACTTCATAGGGAAACATTTTATCTTGCACAAGACTTTTTTGATAGATTTATGTTGACACAAAAGGATATAAATAAAAATATGCTTCAACTGATTGGAATTACCTCATTATTCATTGCTTCCAAACTTGAGGTAAGCTCTCAGAGTTTATCCCTAGATATATTTACCCCAAACTCTTAAATTATAAGTCTCTGTTTTGATTCTGGGACTAGAATCTAGGTGAAATGTTCCATGACTCACTGTGCCAAACAAAACCACCAATGCTGTCTCTATATACCTAGTTATAGTGCTTGGATTCAACAGAATGGTCTGTGAAACCTACTTAACCAACCAAATGGAATAAATGCTACACTAGGTTAGAATAATGATCTATATCCAGCCTAATATTTCTGTATCTGATAATAGTGCCAGGATAGAAGGAAATAACTTTTCTGCCTGAAATCTCTTTTCGCATAGTTTCAATCTACTTTTCTTAAATTCAGCACAGATCATTAGTAACTTCATCTGATGTAATCAAAGCCTGTACAGTTTTGAGGGTATGGGAGGGACTGAATCATGCATTAATTTCCTTAAGTGTATTTTTCTTCCACGTTTTGTCTTTTGAGGTTTACGGGCTGTCCCCAAATTTTATAAGTTTGTATTTTCAGTATTTCCTTACCTGAAATAATACTGTATGTTTCAAATATTTTTCTAGACTGAATCTTGATCTTTAGCCTGTTCTCACCTGTGGCAGGCATCTCTTCTACTCTGATCATTCTGGTTCTTGTTCTCTGAACTGTTAAGACAGATCTGTCATCAACAAACTGCACAAATTATTGTTTGACTAGCCATACTTTTGTACTTAAGGTTAACAGTTTCAGTTTCTAGACTTTGCTGAGTATCCTGTTTTAGTCTAGTATGCTAGGGAGTCCTAAAACAAGTTTGGCTTTCTGCTTTAACCAGTTGCTGAAATCACTGATTAAAATACTCTAATTGTTTATTAACTAAGATTTTAAATCAGTTCTATACAAATCTTTCAATCAATACAAGTGGGCTAATTTAGATATAGATACCTAGATATGAAAAATATCATTAAATAAGGTTGTTTTGGCTATCATAGAATTATTTTATAAAGATTTATAATCACTGTGAAGCTGTCTTTTAAAAACGAAGCCTAGATGTGGTCTGTATATGTGTATATATGTGGTTTGTTTTAGTCTCAGTCTCAACTGTGCTTGATATTAATTAAATTCATTTTAAAGGAAATCTACGCTCCTAAGCTCCAAGAGTTTGCTTATGTCACTGATGGTGCTTGCAGTGAAGAGGATATCTTAAGGATGGAACTTGCTATATTAAAGGTAATAATAATTATATCTTTATTATTTCTACTTGCAATTTAGTAACTGTAGTTTGCCAAATCTCAAAGACTACAATGTAAGTAGTGAAAACTGAGATTTTAGTATTAGGATCCAGTTCTATGATGGGAGGGGAATTTGCTTAACCTGTAAACTATTCTTCTGCATCTTTTAAATTTTCCTATATTGAGAATATTATTTGTTAATTTAAAAGTGTTTAACAACACTTTTAAAACTTACAGGTAGTTAGCACAGTGTGTGTACTAAATGAATCTCAACAATGATTCTCAAATCTGAGTTGTTTTTCTACTTCCAGCAGATAGAAAATGAGAAATATTTTACTGCCTTTTTTTCTTCTCTATATGTATGGCAAGGGCTATTAATAGAGGGTAGATGAGAGATGCATAAAGGTGTTTAATTGGGCCTTGAATTAGAAATTAAAGGGTGAATGTTAGCTACTAGAAAGTATGTTATGGAATTTGAGCATCATGGCTTTATAAATGGGACATAGAGGAGAACACAATATGACTTTCATTTGTAAGTTATCTGTAAACTATATGCATTGAAATATAAATTACAAATTTGTTGTAAAATATTTATAAACATTCAGATTGATAGCTCTATGTTAGAATGTGATCTTGTTGGCATGCTGATACTGTTTTTTTTAAAAGAATTTATTGACATAGTTGATTTTCAAATGTTAGTTTTAGCTGAACAGCAAACGTGATTCAGCTTTATATATATATATATATGTACACACACACACGTTCATATTATTTTTCAGATTTTTTCCCATTATAGGTTATTATATTTAGTATAGTTCTGATATGTTCTAACAATCAAGTTATCTAGATTCAAACTTCAAGTACAGTGTATGCATACATGTATGCTAAGTCACTTTAGTCATGTCCAACTCTTTGCAACGCTATGGACTGTAACCTGCCAGGCTCCTCTGTCCATGAGATTCTCCAGGCAAGAATACTGGAGTGGGTTGCCATGCCCTCCTCCAATGGATCTTCCCAACCCAGATCTCTTTCATCTCCTGCATTGGCAGGTGGGCTTTTTACCACTAGCGCCACCTGGAAGCCCGAGGTATACTATAAGGATCTATAAAGAGAAGATGGAATTCTCTGGGTGGTCCTACAGGCATTAAGACTGTTCTATCCTAACTATTGTAGACTTATAAATGGTAAAGTCCCAGGGCTTCGTGGAGGGAAAGCTATCATAAATTAGGATTTGTCTTTTTTTTTTTAACTTTTACTCTTTGAATAGAAGCCACTGGAGATCACAGAAAGAAAGAAAAAGTGTAGAATCAGTTCTTGGAAGACTCGAATGGAATTAGCTGTGGAGTCATTGAATACAATTAAAAGGGCAGTTTCAATAAAGTAGAGAACACTTTTGGAAGACAAGGGGCTGCTGGAAATGAGAAAAACAGAAATGAAAAACAGGCCCAATGAACTTTGTAAATAAAGATAACTAGAGTATAATAAAGGGGTCTATATCAATAATAGACTAAAACACAAGCCACTTTAGATGGTGAGATACCTATAAATATTTTCATTAAAATAAGAAATAAGCCTAAAGCAGAAAGTTTCTTAAAACAGCTATTTAAGGAACTACCCATATAATGTGGTGTATATATAACTACACTTGTTAACAGGCATTTTAATTTCATTAACAGGCTTTAAAATGGGAACTTTGTCCTGTAACGGTCATCTCCTGGCTAAATCTTTTCCTCCAAGTTGATGCTCTTAAAGATGCTCCTAAAGTTCTTCTACCTCAGTATTCTCAGGAAAAGTTCATTCAAATTGCTCAGGTATTGATATTTTTATTGTATATATGCTAATGTTATTAATTACAGGTTTTGTTTAGTGTATTTCTTTAGTGTTAAATAGGCTAGACAACAAAATGACAACATACTGAATTAAATTCACTCCTTAACTGACTAGAACAAAGCTCCTGATGCATAAAATTCTGTCTCAGTATTTACATTGCTAACTGGAAATTCTAGAAAAGTTTTTAAACTTGAGTTTAAATATATCATGAGCACTTTTCACTAGGAGTATGAATGAGGTAGACAGTTAAATCCCTCTTTTTGATTTAACAGAGAAAAATATTTTTCGGCCAGTTGTTTCAGGTTTTAAATGGTATAAAAATTATTGCAATATAAATTATCTTACCGTCTTATATTTGAATACATATGGAACCTATTTTACATATTGGAATTAAAATCACCTAATTTAGTTATAACATTATTTAAAAATTTAAGTTTAAATTAAACTTTCCTAGGCCGGTGTGTAACAAATGTTCTAAGAAAGTACAGGAGGAGGGTACTATTCTTTCCTGCCTGCTTCTCATAAGTAGAATAATCAGAACTATAAAGGTCTGACTTCTTAAAGACCCTTTCTAGGCCGTAACTCTCTAGCAGCTCCCTTTTTAAAAACATGAGGGAAAAATATTCCTTTTTCATATTTTTTGTGTTCTGAAATACTGGAGTTCCACAGAAAAGTAATACTTTCACACTTATCTTTGGAAATTCTGTTTCCTGTATCTAGAACATTCTCTACCCCCCAGTCTCTCTGGCTGCCTCCTCTGTTAAGACTGATTTAAGCAGTCTTCCCTGCTCTGCATCAGGGCACTTCCTAATAGGATATGCATGCTACATTGTAACAGTCCTTTACTTGTCTGTTAACAAGACTGGAACTTCCTTTGGATGGCAATTTATTTCTCTTTGGATCCCTGCAGTTTTAGCAATTCTTGGCATATGGTCCACACTATAAGCACTTTAAAATGCTAGCTGACTAATGACATGTAGTACTCATTCTTTCCTAAAGTCTTACACTTTTTCCTCTGTTAGCTTTTAGATCTGTGTATTTTAGCCATCGATTCATTAGAGTTCCAGTACAGAATACTGGCTGCTGCTGCCTTGTGCCACTTTACCTCTATTGAAGTGGTTAAGAAAGCCTCAGGTAAGACCGTGTATTTTGTTCTTTTTTTACCCATTTACAACTCTTGAAGGGACTATTTATGAACTTAGCATCCTGCTAAACAAGACTTTAAAATTTTAATGGAAAAAAAGCAATTTAGCAATATCTTCCCTTCTATTATAAGTAGTTTCTAATCCAGCATATATCCACAAATAAAAATAAGGTTGGGACGTCCCTCGTGGTTCAGTGGCTAAAATTCCATATTCCTGATACAGGGGCCCAGGTGCCTCCCTGGTCAGGGATCTAGATCCCACATGCTGCAACTAAGACCCGGGGCAGCCAAATAAGTAAGTATTTTCTTTAAAAATGAAGTCAAATGGAATTTAAATCCATTTGAAGTTAGTCAGTGTGATTACAGCTCTGCCTTAAGTTTTTGGGTTTTGACAGTTTCAATTCCCTATGTAGCATGTACTGGCTAAAAAGCTCTTTTTCTCCCTCAAAACAGTCACATTATAAACCATTTAAGAGGAATAATCTGTTTTGACTTGCTAAACTTGTTGATTTTGTTTTATGTGCTTGTTTTGGTTTCCTTTTTACATGAGTTTTTAATTAACTATCTTTAAATTTTGAACCACAAGCAAATACAGTAATCATGTTTCTGATATAACAGAAACATATGTTATGTATTTTTCTAATGATACATGTATTTTTCTAACTTTTCTTTATCTAGGTTTGGAATGGGACAACATTTCTGAATGTGTAGACTGGATGGTACCTTTTGTCAGTGTAGTAAAAAGTACTAGCCCAGCGAAGCTTAAGATGTTTAAGAAGATTTCTATGGAAGACAGACACAACATACAGACACATACAAATTATCTGGCTATGCTGGTATGTTTCTTGTATTTTTTGGTCTATTTGATAAGGCACTGAAACTGACAGTAAGGATACTAATGGAGTAATATTTCAGGCAGTAATATAAGATAGTAAGGGGATAGAAAGTTCCAGTGAGGACACTGATTTCAAATGTAGAAAACCTAATAAAAATTAACTTTGAAGTCCAATCAAGATTTCTAAATGTCTCAAGATTAATACCAGTACTCCAGGTAGTTTAAAAATACAAGTTGCAGGCAGTTAATATTGTTGAACCTCTAGAATATGACTAGTCACAGTTGTAAAGACAGAAAGAGACCATTATATTAAGCCTAAGAGTCTGGTTTGACTTTGTTATCATATCAATGCTTTATCTTAGCTGTTAATCTCTACATGATTTCTTCACATGTATAGGATGAAGTAAATTATGTAAACACCTTCAGAAAGGAGGGACAGTTGTCACCAGTGTGCAATGGAGGCATTATGACACCACCGAAGAGCACTGAAAAACCACCAGGAAAACACTAAGAAAGTTAACTGAGCAAACAACTTGGAACTGATGAAGTGCTGCACAGCATTTCATGGAACTTAACTACTTAAGTTTTACAGGAATATAGTGCTGTGACTGTCCTGCCAATTCAGAAGTTTCACTGCCATTCTTTGATTTTAAAACCACTTAAAATTGGCACTAAGGAGGAAGTGTATTTAATTCCCATGTTAGCTGTTTAAAGAAACAGCAGTACTTGTTTACAAAGATGACTTCATTCCCAATACTGGCTGGATAAAAGCCAGCCACGATTTATGCCATAACAAGTCTTTTGACCCAGTGTTGCTATGTTTATCTTGATAAACTAGGAATTTCATCATTGGAATTTTCAACTAGATAACTGTTACCTTAAAGGGTATATTAAATGATACAGTACTTTGAATCTAGTTTTTAGATTCTCAAAATTTATAAACTCTTAACTAGTGCAATTTGGTTCTTGAAAATAAAATTTAAACTTGTTTACAAAGGTTTAGTTTTGTAATAAGGTGACTAATTTATCTATAGCTGCTGTAGCAAGCAAGCTATTATAAAACTTGAATTTTTAAAAAATGGTGAACTTTAATCTGTTTGACTATTTTTATTTGCCTTGCTATATAACATTTTTAACCAGTAAAGCTTAGATGAACATGGTGTTTAAACTGTACTCTGAACAGTGGGAATACCAAAGAAATTATAAACAAGATAAATGCTGTGGCTCCTACTTGGGGCTTTGACATAAAGGTTGCTTTATAATAACTCTTTGTACATCACAATTGGGGCAAAAAACTTAAGTACCCTTTCGAGCTATTTATATGAGAAAGTCACTTTATTACTCTTAAAAAAAATCTTTAGGGTTATCTTAATTTAGTGTGACTAAGGCTTTATTTATATTTGCAAAACTGCTAAGGTCCTTTTTAAATTCTTACATTATGAGTTAAGGACAGTGTCAAAGTGATAAAACTTAACACTTGACCTAAACTTCTATTTTCTTAAGGCAGAAAAGCAGTAAATGTATACTGACTCCTAGAAATCTATTTATTAAAAAAAAAAAGCAACAAAACCTTGACATAAGAACTTACTGTATATAGCTACTCTTACATAAACTAGTTTTTTTAAAAATGAAATGTCAGCCTCACAAGTAGATTAGAAAATTATGCTAGATTTACTAGTTTATTGTTGTTGAACATGTGACTCTTTTTCCTTTGAAGAAATTATAAATTTAAGCTATTGTTATGGTATGAAGTCTTCTGTATAGTTTTCATTTTTAAACTAATATGTTTCAGTATTCTGTCTGAAAAGAAAACGCCACTAAATATGTACATATGTATTATATAAACTTAATCTTTTAATACTGTTTATTTTTAGCCCATCATTTAAAAAATAAAAGTTAAAAATTGTAACTAACTGCTTAAAAGTAAAGTTTCGCCATTGCTTGGAGAAACTTTTTTTTCCTTCTCTGCGCTGCCAGCTGTAACACTTCTTCTGGGTTGCTTGCATTCAGTTCTGTCTGGCCGATGGCTTTGATCTTCCAAAACAGAAAAGTGATGTTGTTAGAGGTCTGGTAAAAAACAAAGCTTTGCTAGTATACATAATATAAAACTACCTACTTGCTAACAACGATAACTGAACCTCTAATTGTAGATGCTAAGAGGTGTAGAAGAAATTAACATAAAGACTGGAAGCACTCAAGGAAAAGACCAATTACCACAGTTTGTGGAATTATCTTCAGAATATTAAGTAAATTCATTTAAGTTTTATCTGACTAAAAATATCGCTAAATAAAGCCTGCATGTAATCTGACACATTTTTAAAAGATTCTAAAAAATAATTCAAAAAAATAAAAATTCATGTTTGGGGGCTTCACTTTTTATATATGTAAAAATAGCTAGTTGCTCAGCACTAAATATAGTGACCCATCTCTTTAATGATTAGAAAGAAATACTTCAGCCTGATAAAAATCTATAGTAGCATTCTGCCATGGAATGTTTTGTGAGAGCATGTTTTAAGATCTTAAAATTACCTTTAAAGAAGTTCTAAGATTTTTTTTTTAAAAAAACAAGAGACTATTTGAAAGGTAGCCTGAAGGAAGCTAAGACTATTCGAAATGATCATCAGGTTAGTGGGTAGGAGGACTTGCTGATAATGCTATTTCAATATGAAAGAATCCATGTGAAAAAACCTTGTAGTGGGGAATAACCAGAGTTATTTCAAACAAAATATCCTGAAGACAACTGGCTAAAAAAGTCCAAAGTATAAGACAAATTGGACAGAGAACAAACTTATGGATAACGGTGTGTGGGGGGGATTAATTTCGAGATTGGGACTGACATATATACACTACTACATATTTGAAAAAAAAAACAAACCTACTGAATAGCAAAGAAACTACTCAGTGCTCTGTGATGACCTAAATGGAAAAGAAATCTAAAAAAGAGGGAATACACATATAACCGACTGACTCTTGTACAGCAGACTAACGCAACACTGTAAAGCAATTATATCCCAATAAAAATTTTAAAAAGACAGAAATTGGAATAGGAGGCAGATATTTGAGAGAAATAACACACCCTAAGTGGGTAGTGGTCAAAACCGTAAGTGAATGAGGTTACCTAGGGAGAATGAAGGACCATCATGAAATACCCAAGGACTAACTTCTTGACAAAAACCCAAGTTTCAGGGTAGATAGGGAAATATCCACAAAGAAAAGGCTGAAGAGTCAGGGAGTTAATGATGTCAAGGAAGCCAAAGGAATAAAGAATTTCAAGGAAGGAAGGTGTAAACAATAGAATAAAGACTGAAAAGTATTCACTGCCTTTGGCATTTGGTGTCCCTTGAAAACAGTGGGGGACAGGAGAAATCAAACTGGGTAAAAGAGCTTCAAAAAACTAGGCAGAGGGGACAGAAAGAGGTAGAGGCACAGTCAAGAGAAGTTTTTATTAAGGATGAAATAGTTCTTAGGTTTAACAGGAGTGCTTGACAATATAAGAGGGGAGATAACCAACTGGAAGGGATAGAATGACTGAAGGGATAGAATCAAAAGCATAAAAATGTATCTTCATAAAGGAGTAGCATCAACATACTGAGTCCAGCTGGCGATTGTTTCAAAGGTGAAAAGTAGGGATCTGAAACAGGAATTTGAAGCTGGCGCTCACAAGGCCGTAACTCCCAAGGACACTTTCACAAGGACAGGAACTGATCAGTCTTTTTTCCTTGTCTACTTCAAACACAAGGAAGTTACTGAAAATGGGAAAAGGAGAGAAACCTAAAATATTCCCTAAAAAGAAGGCAGACCACTGACTACTGGCAGGTGGACACAGGAAATCAGGGGCCAACTAAGGCTGCAGGCCATGGAGTACACAAGCCAGTATGTGCTGTACTCCAGGCCAGTAGGAAAGAAGGCAAGTTGGGAAAGGGCTGACAGTCTGGGGACTTGGTCATGAAACTTGAACATCTCATGATCATGAGAAATATGAAAGTCAAGAGGTAAGAAAGGGACAGATTACTGGCAGAGAGATCTTAATAGAGCAATTCTGTCAAAAAGGCCTGGCTATGGATACTGGAGGCTGATGAATAAGGTGACAATGAAACCTGGAATGCTGGGGAGCTGGGTAAGTCGATTATACATCTTTTGATGCAGGCAGAGGAACAACTAGGTTAGCGTTTAGATGAGCTAACAAGGAGGTAGGTTTAAGCTTCCAAGAAGGGGCTTAAAAAATTATAAAAGTAGAGGTAATCTGGATATCTCATCAGGGTACTGAGAAATTTTCAGCATTACCTTCCAACCCTGGTTAAGTTGTAAACGAAAGAGCGAGCAGCTTCCAATAAAGTGGAACTGGCACAACATACTCTTGTCTCTTTCTCTCTTTTTAAAGATGCTGTTGTCACTCTGTCACCTCTAAGTAATGGCCATAGAGTTTAGTCCAAATAGGAAGCTTTAAAATATCAACAACCTCAGATACACAGATGATACCATTCTAATGGCAGAAAGTGAAGAGGAACTAGATGGCCTCTTGACGAGGGTGAAAGAGGAGAGTGAAAAAGCCAGCTTAAAATTCAACATTCAAAAAACTACTATCAACACCCGATCCCAGCACTTTAGGGCAAACAGAAGGGGAAAATATGGAAGCAGTGAAATTTCATTTTCTTGGGCTCCAAAATTACTGTGGATGGTGACTGCAGCCATGAAATTAAAAGACCCCTGCTTCTTGGGAAGAAAGCTATGACAAACCTGGGCAATGTATTAAAAAGCAGAGACATCACTTTGCCAACAGCCAAAGGTGTGGTTTTTCCATAGTCACATATGGATGTGAGAGGTGGACCATAAAGAAGGCTGAGTGCTGAAGAACTGATGCTTTCAAATTGTGGTGTTGGGGAAGACTCTTGAGAGTCCCCTGGACAGCAAGGAGATCAAACCAGTCAATCCTAAAGGAAATCAACCCTGAATATTCATTGGAATGATGCTGAAGCTCTAATACTTTGGCCAGCTGATGGGAAGAACCAACTCATTAGAAAAGACCCTGATGCTGGGAAAGACTGACGACAAAAGGAAAAGGGGGCAGCAGAGGATCAGATGGTTGGATTGGGACATGAACTTGAGCAAATTCCAGGAGACAGTGAAGGACAGAGAAGCCTGGCATGCTGCAGTCCATGGGGCCGCAAAGAGTGGGACACAACTCAGCAACTGAACAACAGCAAAGTAATGATTTCTAAAATGGTGACATCTGAGGAGAAACCTGAGCAAAGTTAAAAAAGAATGTTCCTGAAAGAGAAAATCTTACAGACACTTCGGTGGTCAATGTTCTTGGCATGCTCAGAGAATGGCAGGGGTACTGGTGCAGCAAGACTTAGCAAAGGGGAGTCAAGTGACTAGCTAGCGGTCAGGCCACTCTCGACCTCACAGACCATGTGAGGGCACCAACACTGTATGAGACAAGAAATGGTTTAGTATCAGGGAAATTAAGTGCATCACTGAAGAATCAAAGCACAAAACAACTTACTGCAATTTGTCTTTTATCTGTTTCTCCTCTTTTATGATGAAGATCTAAATGAATCAGTTAAGAATAATAAATTTAATACTATGACATACCATGATATAGAGTCTCTGTTCTGTTCTTCATTTTTTATTTAGAAAATACACGATATTAAATACTTTAATTTACAGAAAATGAACTGTTCTAGTAACACACACATATGTTAATGAAAGGATACAAGTCAAATATTCCAAAATGGTAACATCCCATATGTAGTCATAGTAGGAATCCATTGCATCATGACTGAAAAACAGAATTCAGTTATTTCATCTTCCTTAAGCAGAAAATTTCACCTCTATTATAAAAACCATTCATACCTGTTTTGTTCCTGCAGTGATTTAAAGGCTGTTTTGTAGTCAATCTCTCTGAGGAACTGACATAAAATTGCCACCTACATAAACAAAGAATTAAAAATGGTTTCACATACTGAACTTATGGTTGCTGTGGAGAAGAGATAGTTAGGGATTTAGGGGAGGTAATACACACTGCTGTATTTAAAATGGATAACTAACAAGGACCTATTATATAGCACATGGAACTCTGCTCGATGGTACGAGCCAGTCTGGATGGGTGGGGGCTTTAGGGGAGAATATATGTATAGCTGAGTCCCTTCACTGTTCACCTGAAACTACCACAACACTGTTAATCAGCTATACGCCAATACAAAATAAAAAGGTTAAAGTTTGGGGAAAAAATAAAAGTAAAAAAGGTTTCATGTAATTAGTGTCAACAGTGACTCCCGGTTTTGCAGGGATAGTTTTTAATGACTCTTATGATCAGAACGTGTGCTTTGTCACTCAGTCGTGTCCAGCTCTTGGTGACCCCATGGTCTGTAGCCTGTCAGGCTCTTTCCATGGGATCCTCCAGGCAAGAATACTAGAGTGGGTTGCCATGCCCTCCTCCAGGGGACATTCCCAACCCAGGGATTGAATCCTGCTCTCCTGCAACGCAGGCGGATTCTTTACCCTCTGAGCCACCAGGGAAGCTCTATGTCAGGAATATATTCTCTAACTTAAGAGGCCTTGCAGATCAGGCTGAATGAATCAGCTCGTATGTATGGAATCCATCCAATTTTAATGGTAAAAATCCTTACACGTGTCTGTCTGCCCAATATTTTCTTCACCAGTAACTTAAATCATAAAATTTTTAGAGCTTTACTTGAATGAGAGGCTGGCAAAAAGCCGGTTTAGAAAAGCAAAGGGAATGGAAAACTGACAAAAGTGTTAAATGTTCAAGGACATACATCCAATGGATATTCATCCAATTAGGCCTTTCACAGCTGGCAAGTACAGAAGCTCATTTTGGCAAAATGTAAGCTGCCAGTCTGCTTAAGATTAAAGACAGATCCATTTCAACCAGGTATGTAGGTCATAATGCTGATCTCTTTCTTAAATATTTATAGAAATTTTAAAATTATTATTCACACACCAAAATATGAACCCTTTCAGAGTATAAAATTCAGTGGTTTCTACTATATTCACAAAATTGTACAACCATCACCACTATCTAATTCCAAAACATTTCATTCCCCTACCCCAGGGGAAAAACTCCATATCCATTAGCAGTCGCTCTCCAGTTCCCTCCTACCTCCTCTCCCAGTCTCTGACAACCACTAACCTACATTGACTCTACAGATTTCCTTATTCTGGACATTTCATATAAAGGGGATCATACAAAACAAGCTTTTTGTATCTGGCTGTTTTTTCACTCAACATAAAACTTACAGGATTCATCTCTGTTGTAGCATATATCAGTACTTCATCCCTTTTCATGGCTGAATAATATTCCACTATATAAATGTACCAGATTTTGTTTATCCATTCATCAGCAGATGAGCATTTGGGTTGTTTCCACTTTTGTCTATTATGAATAATGAATGTGCTGTGTTATAAACATTTCACATATAAATTCTTTTGTGGACATATGTTTTCAGTTTTGTTGGTTATATACTCATGAGTGAAACTGCTGGGTCATATGGTAGGGAATTTGATGTTTACTTTCTTGAGCAGGCAGCAAACTGTTTTCCAAAAAGGCTGCCCCACTGCATATTCCTACCAGCCACATGAAGGTTCTAATTTCTCCACAGCTTCACCAATACTTGTTTCTGTCTTTCGATCACTGTCTCTTCATACATGTGAAGTGATATCTCATTGTGGTATTGATTTACATTTCCCTGATGATTAATATGGAACTTCTCTGGTGTCTCAGATGGTAAAGAATTTGCCTGCAATGCAAGAGACCCAGGTTCAATCCCTGGGTCAGGAAGACCACTGGGGAAGGCCATGGTTATCTACTCCAGTATTCTTGCCTAGAGAATCCCATGGAGAGAGGAGCCTGGCAAGCTAGAGTCCATGGGGTCACAGAGTCAGACATGACTGAGAGACTAACCCACACACAGTGATTAACGCACATATCTACTCTTAAATATTAGACATACTTGAGAATGGCTTTTCTAAGGTTCAAAGGCCAATGTTTTGTAACCCACACTTTCATTTCGGTTAAAATTCTGTAAACTATTAAAAAAAATTTAAAGATCATGCCAAATTCTTAAATGCCATAAATTTAAGGAATTATGACATGGAAAATACTTCCCAGTGCAATGCCTTGTATTTACTATAAACTCTAACTTACAAGACAAAAGACCATCATAATTTTATAAACTAACCTGTGTGTGGCAATTCAGCAAAGAACAGCACTTTATCATTCGTTTTATTACCTATAAAAACAAAATTCTGATTACTTTAAAAAACTAATTGATAACAATTGTAACAACTGTTCCACTCTGACGTGGGATGTCAACCATCAGGTAGGCTGTACATGTGCAAGGATGGGAAAAATAGAACTCTATTATTTTTCACTCAATTTTGTTGTGAATCTAAAACTGCTCTAAAAAATAGAACTTCTAATTTTAAAAACCTAATTATTAAAATATTTTAAATCCTACTTTAAGTCATTATTGTTAAGTATTAAAAATGCCATTTATTACATTATGATATTGGAAGCCTAAGCAGTAGAGCATATTGGGAGAAAATAAGTAAAATTTGAGATTGAAGAGACAGAATCAACATTAAAGGTTGAGTGGATATTGGTGGAAGGATTAGAAAAGAAAAGAGGATGACACTCAGGGTTTATGCTTGGTCAACTTAAAGGGCAAAACAAAGTTGACAGATACTTCACTGGGGGTTTACGTTTTTGTTCTGGTGTGGGAAGGTCATTAGGAGGAGAGACTGGCAGAGTAAGATGCTGAACCAGCCGTGGAGAGGTTGAGTTTGAGGTGTTTGAGGAAATCAAATCAGCAATGGCTGTGGGCACTGGAACCATGAAGGTGGTCTGACCTAGAGCAATCAATCCATTTGGGAGTTACCACCAGATTTATGGAAACGAAGAAACTCAGGCAAAAAGAGGCCCAGGAAAAAGAATGTTTTCAGACACTTAAGAAGCAAGCAAGCGCACAACAACAATTTTTACCTGGTCTGTATAAACATCTGGGGGCACAGCCTTGTTAAAGAAATCAGAGCACACAGCTCCTGCCTGGAGGTAATAGTGAAGAGCCGCTGAATACTGATTTGTTGCTTGAAGCAGAAAACAGAGATAAAGATTATCTGTCATTAAATATGCAGCTAAAAAGACAGGGCCTCTTTTGTGAAGGGTCAGGTATTATTACTTCATGTGTGACAAAGTAGATTCAAACCACAGACCTAGGGGCAACACTTAGCCAGGGCAAGAATGAGAAAAATTGGCTTTATTATTTCAACCACTTTAAAGAAGCCCTACATAGACTGTTTTCTTCTAAGACTGATTAGCCAAAATTTTACCTCAGATTCCTTGTCAAACTTACTAGTTCAGAACTTAGTATTTGGAGGCATTTATTTCCCAAATGCTTATACTAGAAACAGACCTTATTTTTCTGAGATAGTTTAGAATCAGAAAATTTACTCTGAATAAAGATATTAAGATCCTGAAAATAAATTCTTTGTGGGGCTAGGGTAACCACAAGCATTAAAACTGGCAATCATTGGGCTTCCCTGGTGGTCCAGTAGTTAAGATTCAGCCTTGCAATAGTGCAGGGGACACCAGCTGCATCCCGGATCCAGAAGATCCCACATGCCTGGGGGTGACTATGCCCAGGCACCACACCCACTGAGCCTGAGCTCTGGCACCTGCGGGTCACAGCGACCGAGTCCAGTGCAGCAACCACTGAAGCCCCCAGGCTCTGGAGCCTGTGCCGGTACAAGGGAAGCCTGCGCGTGGCAACTGGAGAGCAGCCTCCGCTCTTTGCAAACAGAGAAAAGCCCTCAAACGGCAACGAGACCCAGCACAGCCAAAAATAAAGACATATTTGTTAACTGGCCATTGTTTGTTTCAAAAATAATCCGGAAGAGAGCAGGATGATGTAGGTGAGGGTACAGATGAAGTAAGACTGGCCCTGAGTTGACTGCTGCTAAAACTGGGTGGCCACACATCTCTTCCCATGAACACAAATAATTATCAAGTCCCTGGACGTAGTCAGAACCTTTAAAATAGCAATTCTGCAAACTAAACTTTAACCTCCTAAGAATGTTTTACCAACTTTTCAGATGATCACTTACTATGGGAAAAAACAAACAAACAGAAAAAAGGCGGTCAACATAAAATTAAAAACATCTGAATCAAAGACTCAGAAAAATGCATACATTTAACAGTAACAATTATTCTCAATTTCATCTTGGAAGAAGATTTAGAGAATGTCAGAAACAAGACTCAAGTTTAATAAAGTACTGTAATAGTAAGTGTAACATATTTATTTTCACTTCTAAAAGAGTTACAAACACAAAACACAAAGCAGTGATACATGTCACTTACCAAAATAAATGTCCGCCTGAATAATTAACCAGGAGTGGTTGTTTGGGTTTACACTGAGGGCATACCGAACTAGCTCTTTCACTGTGATCGCTACAGCTTCAAAATCCACTGACTGGAGGCTACAGGAAAGACAATAAACATAATTCAGGAGTCAACTTCACAAATCCATACACACATTTATTAAAACAAACAAACAGAAGAGTCAAACTTTAAGTGATCATAAATACAATGCTAAATATTACTAGCAGTAAATATTTTAAAACTATCAAAACAACTTAATTGGAGGACATGTGATCAGCTAACTTTTTATATGGGGCTGAAAACAATCTGATTTTTGTTTCCTTTCCCCAAAATGCCAAAGAAGGTAAACTAGGCCACTCTAAGAGTATCTTTAAACATTTTACAATGTAAAGCACAAAAAGGTGATATGATATAACCCTATCTCCACTCTTTATGCATAACTTACACGCAATAAAATTATAAGGAGATACACTGATAAAAATTTTCCAAATGATTTTTAAGTTCTATTATCTAGAGAAAGCTACAGAAAACAAGGGTTCAAACACCAACAATACTGCTATATGTGGCCTTAAATCCATCCTGTGGCTTCTTCTGAGAGTAACTAACTCCTTTGGATTAGATGTTTCACTGGGGTAGGGGCAAGATCTGGCAAGTGTCATCTCGGCAATGCATTTGGAAGCAATGAAGAATCCAAAAAACCAGAGGGGAACGGGGCCAGCTGCTCTGAGCCCGGTTAAACCTGGAAATTCCGAGACACAGAATAAGATGACAAAAAAAAAAAGAATAAGATGACAGAAGTGTGAGGATAAAAGCCAGGCCAGCACCCAGGAAACACAATCACAGCTCCTACGGAAGCAGTGAGACCCCACAGTAGGGAAAACAGGCTTTTGATTCAGAAGCGTACCACAGTTCAAGTCCCGGCTCTATCATTTACGAGATGAACTTGGACAAGGACAATCTCTGTTGCCCTGAGGAGCTAAATTTTACCATAATTCACCACTGTTCCCAGTGTAGTGGGAAAGTATCGTGGTGCTACTAGAAAACACCCAACTGCTTGTTTACAACTTATTTATTTTTGGCTGCACTAGGGCTTCATTTTTGCAAGTGGGCTTTATTTAGCTGCAGGGCGCGGGAATTGCTCTGGAGTCGAGGTGCGCGGGCTTCTCGTTGTGCTGGCTTCTCTTGCTGCCTCTTGCAGGCCCTAGAGCACACAGGCTTTCAGCAGTTGCAGCTCGCAGGCTCAGTAGTTTTGGCACACCAGCTTAGTTGCCCTTGGCATGAGGGATCTTCTGGGACCAAGGAACCTTGTCCCGTGCAATGGCAGGCAGATTCTTAACCAGTGGATCACCAGGGAACTCCCTGCGCTAAGTCACTTCAGTCGTGTCCGGCTCTTTGCGACCACACGGACTGAGCCTGCCAAGCTCCTCTGTCCATGGGATTCTCCAGGCAAGATCACTGGAGTGGACTGCCATGCCCTCCTCCAGAGGATCTTCCCAACCCAGGGGTCAAACCCACGTCTCCTGCAGCTCCTGCACTGCAGGTACATTCCTTACCACTGGGCCACCAGGGAAGCCTAAAACTAATTTATTTACAATTATTTAAATAAGTTAAGGGCTTCCTTGGTGGCTCAGAGGGTAAAGAATCTGCCTGCAATGCGGGAGACCTGGGTTGCAGGAGACCTGGTAAGTGGACAGGCTGGGCCTCAAGCTCTCCGAGCCTGGCTCGGAACCTCTATGACAAGCCACTGCCTCAGTTATAAACACACACTGAAAAAAAGGAATCAGTACTTTATAATCTGAACTTAGGCTGAAGAAGTAACACCTAAGACTTACTACAACCAAAGGCAAATGGGGATTTCCCTAGTGCCCCAAAGCAGGGGACATGGGTTCAATCCCTGGTTGGGGAGCTAAGACCCCACATACCACAGCATAACTAAACCCCCACACCACAACTGGTGAGCCCGCGGGCTCTGGAGCCCACACTGCAACCAGAGCCCCCTCACCACCACTGGAGAAAGCCTGTGCACAATGAAGACTCAGCACAGTCAAAAAAAAAAAAAAAAGGCAAAATGATCTCTACCTGATTAATGGACTATTATTTTACAAATTTTACATAAAAAATCTGCAGTTATTCGCTTCAGGAAGCATGGTGCTGCTTTGGGAACCAAGCCTCGTAAGTGGAGCCAAGGGTCACTCACACTTTGGGTCTTCCAAAATCCCTGTCTGAGAGAGCTTCCCATTTCTGAGACTGTTTACCTACCTACTACAATCTTTTCTTCTTCAGAGATGCCTTTATTAACAGCAATAAAATATGGCCTAGATTTCTGTGCCTGCCCTTCAGGCACAAAGAAGATGACTAGGGGCTAGGGGAGAAAAGGAAGAGTCATTTCTGTGAGGAAACAAATGGGCTCACCTGAGTAAGAAGCTGGCGTCTGTGGGAAAAGAAAAATGTAAACGGTTTCTTCTTCCACAAAAGGAAGAACACTATCTTCTCCCCTTAGTTGTCCGCCTCTTACTGTGGTTCTCAGGTGATAAAAGGAAGAGAGAAGCGTTCTTAAAGTAACTAAAGAATTTCTTAAGGTAACGAAAAAGAGTTGGGGACCTCTGTCAATCAGTATTAGAAAAACCAGGTAGAACGTCATCCTTTTATTAGCCTCCATTTTCTAATTCCACCACTGACAAATCGGGACTGCTGAGAGACTGTTTAGATTCAACCTAAGGCTAGTGCACTTCAGCTCTTACTTAGCTATGCCTGATGCTTAATTTTTAGGAAGATCATTACTGTAATAGAGAAATATGAAGTTGCTATAGTCGCAACAAACTGCAGCCTTTTAATCAAGTTATTCAAGGTTATCTATATCAGTCTGGATAGTTTATATATATATATACACATATATATAAACAATTTAATAAAATGTAAGCTATAATACTTCTTACTTGGGGATGGAGGATGGCCAGATAGAAATATGTTCAGCTGTAATATCATTCACAATGTCCTCCTTATTAAAAAAAAAAAAGAAAAAAAAAAGAGTGTGATTTAAAAAGAACTTTCTTTCAAAAAAATTTTTAGATGAAATTATGAAATACTGACCCGAACGTTATGAAGTTTCACAAAGAGTGACAAAATAATAGTCAAAACCAATGGTTCCTATGAGAAAGAAAACAAAGAATCCTTAAATATTATATATATCTTAATATTTCTCTATCAGCCTCAAGGATACCAAGTACTTTCCTTCAAAAGATTCTTACCCTTTTGAAAGTTATCACCTGCTTTAGTTAGGAGTACACTAGAGATTAACATTATTCTTAATCTCATGAAAGAAACCACAACACACAATTTACAAAAAAATGACCAAATTTAGGTGTCTGTCCTCCCACGTCTTTTGAAATTGAATTAAAAGAACTCCTTCCCATTAGTACTTCCAGCTACCTCTAAAAAAAAATTGCCTTTTTATTCCTCAAACTAATATTCAGGGACTTTCCTGGTGGTCCAGTGGTTAAGACTCCATGCTTCCACTGCAGGGGGCGCAGGTTTGATCCCTGGTGGGAGAATGAAGATCCCACAAGCTGTGTGGCACAGCTGTTTATAGAATGGAATTTAAAGAGCGGAATCTATGTCCAATAAACAAATATGATATTAATCCTATGAAAAAGTTAGGATTCAGACATCCAGCCCTATTACAAAGACTTCTTTACAACTTAAAAATACCTACTCTACTCACTAAAACAGAGTAAGGTAAATACAAAATAAACTTCTCCATCCAGACTATCCCATCCTCAAAAAAAATGATCACCAAAGATAAAAAGCACATTAACAGATTACTTAAATAATCAGCATTTTAACACTCAATAATTTTTTTTATCATATCCTCAGAAATCAGCAATAGTAGTTAGACCCACTTTTATAAAACTTACCCTTAATCTTTTGAGGAAAGAAAGCAGTTCACTCCTACAAAGACACAAATTTTTGTATATACATTTAATACCAGAAATTCAAAATAAAAACAGGAAAGTAGATTCTAGCTGAAGCTCTAGTCCTAACTTTTCAGTTCTGCACGTACAGAAGAGTGTAATATCCTATTGTTATACTAACCTAATAAAATGTCTTTCCTGTTTTAATTACATGTGACATCTTCAGTACTATCCAACCAGACACTGTCGATAGGGAATACACAGATATTTCCTAAGTTGGTGCTATTAGACAAGTCCATCCGAGATCAGCACCAAAGAATTCTTACATTGTCCATTTTTATGATACACAAGGATAATGACAGACGTTCTTAAAATAGTACAAAATAGTATAAATAACTTAAAAAATAAACTGATAGAAACGTACCGATACATTATACCTAATGTAGATTCCCTCTGCTTTATTAAACTAACTCTGCCATCATTTCCTCGTTTGTGTTGACTGGACACACTACAGATCTGGACCACAACTTCCCAAAGGTCTTTAGCAGTCCGTCTACTTTCCTTAGGGCCTGGAAGTTCTTTGCACGTAGCTGCTAAAAGCTGTCCAAGCTATAACAGGAAAAACAGAAAACACACAGAAGACAATCTGTAATGTCATACATGCTGTTTCTATTACTGAGGAACATCTAAAGAAAGATCGAAACTGCCCGCACACACGAAGCAGGGTTATCTGATGCTGGCCTCTATCTGACCACTGGGGAATTCAGAGCTCACTGTCCACTGACAGATCTGAATCAGATCTGGGAAGAGGATCCTCTGGTTCCACCACATTACAAACCTTGTTTCTAAACAACCAGTCTAAGGAGAACAAAAACAGCATAGTCTAATGAGGATAAAAGTGAAGCAAGGCAAGAGACATGCTATTAAGTGGGGGAAAAAAGTTGCTAAATACACTTACTATGATCCCACTTGGGAAAAAAAAGAAGCCTGTAATGGAATATATACAGGACAGTGTTACCTGTAAAAGCCCAGAGATAGATTAAAACAGTGCTTAAATTTCACTCACACGCACACATTATTTTTTTTTTATGAAAAAAATGAGGAAAAAATATAGACACTGAAGTTGGCAGAACAGAAGAACAAGATTTAGAGCAACTTTTCTCTAAGGAAATGGTAGCGACTGGGGATGTAACTACTGTTGATGTGAGGAGGCAGAATTAAGGAAGCACAGATTACTAAAAGGGACTGATCTGAACAAAGGCAGCCTTCAGGACCTAAGGTGGCGAAGGATCCAGAATGAACCCTGGCAAAAGTGCAGGAGCATCAGGAATCACCGTGAGGACGGGGCTGGGAGCGCGCTGGCACCACAGACAGGCTGGAGGGCAGGCCAGGAAGGAGAGGCTCCCGCTCCGTAAGAGGCTGGCAGGCTCGGTCCAAGCCAGGCCTTTTCCTACACCATTGCGACCTAAGTGAGCACCAACCTCTCCTCCTCCTCCCACCAGCCAGCCTCCTATAATCCAAGTGCCCATCAACGCTGTACATTTTCCTAGACTACACTACCCCCACCCTGATCCGTGAGACAGGCTGGACAGTTTTTACTATTTCGAAAGGTCTTTAGTCACATGCTTAAAAGCTTCTTTCCTTTTCATGATAAGCGGATATTTAAAGAAATATGTAACAGAATGGAAAATAAAATCGATTTAAATCATTTACTGTTTCACTACCCAGGGATAATGACTATTAATACCCTTCCAGACTCTTCCCTATACATGTGTATTAATATTCCACATGAAATTCAAAGTCTGAAAGGTGCTCTACTCTGTATAATTTTTAATACACATCCCACACTCTAGACTTATTTCTCTACTTTCTCCTCTATGCTAACAAGGGAACAAGGGGCCAGCTAAGGAAGGAGGCACACAAAACCCTAACCCAGATGAGACAATGAGACGCCTGAGTGGCCCTGCAGCAAGGACAGAGGGGGAAGTGCAGGAAGCAGGGGCTAACCGGGCCCAGGGTGAGGTAACCAACAGCACAGCCTTCTGCACTGTGGGCCCTAAAAAACACCCAAACAACCTCTCGGGTGCACGGCTCCACCGAACTCACTGCTAAGATGAACAAAGAGAGAAGCTACAGAAGCATCTTAATACCAAGCCACCATTCTCAGTGGACATGACCATCTTGAGACAAAACGGTTCTCGCATCTGAGGGCTTACTAAAGCCTAAGGGACTGCTGGGCATAATCAGAAAAACTCCCTAAATATGAGGAACTCCCATCTCACAAAGTTGACTAAAAACACAGATATAATCCAAAGTCTGAAATTACAAAGAGAAGGATAATTCAGAGACAACAATATATTTTTATGAACAATCAGGAAGAAAACAAAAAAGGAGGGAAAACCAAAAAAACCAATAAGTCTCCAAAAGGCTGAAATAAAATGAGCTCAGTTCTTCAAAGGACATACATGAAATAAGAAAGAAGAAACAAATAACTGAAGACAAATGTAAAAAACTAGTACAATCTTGCAAGGTTCCCAGATACCCATCAATTTAAGGGACTATGTACTAAAGATGAGATGAGGGCAGATAAGAACAACAAAAGGTAATACAAGCATTAAGAAAAGAATAAGGGTGTCCCTGGTGGTCCAGAAGTTAAGAATCTGCCTTGCAATGCAGGGGATACAGGTATGATCCCTGGTCAGGGGCGATCCCACGGGCCGCAGGGCACCTAAGCCCACGAGCTGCAACTACGGAAGCCGTGCGCCCTTGAACGTGTGCTCTGCAGCAAAAGGAGCTGCCACGGTGAGAAGCCCCCTGTCGTCACAGCCAGAGAAATCCCAAGGGCAGCGGCAAAGATAAATAACTAAGCATTTTTACAAAAGAACAAAGAAACTTGGGATGAGATGCATACATTAAAAGTCTTAAATCATAAAACTTCTTTTTTTTAAACTGTAAGACCAGAAAGGGAGAAAAGCTCACTGCTTCTTTACGGCAAACACAGAATTAACAAATGAAAGATTTGTTTCCTTAGGGAAAACATCTCCATAGTTTTCAAGTTCTCTGCACACAGAAGTACTTTCAGTGGTACAGGAGATACAATTAAGAAAGAAAAATAAACAACATACCATCAATTCACTGAATGAATTCTTTCACATGGAAATAATTACTAATAACAAACATGCACACTAATAAGGGGGCGTCCAGTGGTAAAGAATCCACCTGCCAATGCAGGAGACATAAGAGACTCGGGTTCGATCCCTGGGTTGGGAAGATCCCCTGGAGGAGGGCAAGGCAACCCACTCCAGTATTCTTGCCTGGAGAATCCCCATGGACAGAGGAGCCCGGCGGGCTACAGTCCATAGAGTCACAAAGAGTCAGACACAACTAAAGCGACTTTGCAAGCACACTAATAAGAATCAGGTATCAACTTAAGAAAGTTTAACAGGCTTTGAGGAAGGGTAAGGAGTACGTCAAGGCTGTATATTGTCACCCTGCTTACTTAACTTATATGCAGAGTAAATCATGAGAAACGCTCGACTGGAAGAAGCACAAGCTGGAATCAAGATTGCCGGGAGGAATATCAATAACCTCAGATATGCAGATGACACCACCCTTATGGCAGAAAGTGAAGAGGAACTAAAGAGCCTCTTGATGAAAGTGAAAAGAGAAGAGTGAAAAAGTTGGCTTAAAGCTCAACATTCAGAAAACAAAGATCATGGCATCTGGTCCTGTCATTTCATGGGAAATAGATGGGGAAACAGTGGAAACAGTGTCAGACTTTATTTTTTTTGGGCTCCAAAATCACTGCAGATGGTAACTGCAGCCATGAAATTAAAAGACGCTTACTCCTTGGAAGAAAAGTTATGACCACCCTAGATAGCATATTCAAAAGCAGAGACATTACTTTGCCAACAAAGGTCCGCCTAGTCAAGGCTATGGTTTTCCCAGTGGTCATGTATGGATGTGAGAGTTGGACTATGAAAAAAGCTGAGCACCAAAGAATTGATGCTTCTGAACTGTGGTGTTGGAAAAGACTCTTGAGAGTCCCTTGGACTGCAAGGAGATCCAACCAGTCCATTCTGAAGGAGATCAGCCCTGGGTGTTCATTGGAAGGAAGATGCTAAAGCTGAAACTCCAATACTTCGGCCACCTCATGCGAAGAGCTGACTCACTGGAAAAGACCCTGATGCTGGGAGGGATTGGGGGCAGGAGGAGAAGGGGACGACAGAGGATGAGATGGCTGGATGGCATCACCGACTCGATGGACATGAGTTTGGGTGAACTCCGGGAGTTGGTGATGGACAGAGAGGCCTGGCGTGCTGAGATTCATGAGGCTGCAAAGAGTGGACACGACTGAGCGACTGAACTGAACTGAAGGTGCTCACATGGAAATGGCTGCAGTTCATCCCTGGAGGCTCCTTCAGTTCCACCCCGGGTACTCCAGAACGAAAGTCACAGTCTGACTACATCAATCAAAGCAAGAAAAACTAACTAACTTTTCACTAGTTTAGGATTATACCAAAATGTCTGTTAACTAAATAATTTTTGCTTAAATTTTCATAACTATATGGTACTAGAAAAAAAAACATTAAGAGAGGGCAAACTCAAGTGCCTTAATTATCAAAAACTATACTCTTACCTGCAAACCAATAGGTATTTGTTCACACTTATATTCAATCTTAGAAACTGGACAAGTTACCTAAGGAGTATAGATCTAAAGAAACTCGTCCAATAATCCCACCCTAATAATTCTTTTATTTAGATTAAACATGAATTACCTTCACAAACGGATTACTCTGGAGTAGAAATGCAGGAACTTGCAGAGTAAGGTATTCATTTTCCCTCCAGTTTAACATAAAAGCCACACACTCCTCAGAAATAACTTGACGAAAAGGAATATCTAAAAAGCAAAGAAGAAAGTAGTTAGAATTACTACCATAACATTAAAAGAACAAAGCAAATAGTTGCTCAGATTCCAGTTGAGTAAATGAAAAACAATAGTTACAGACGAAAAAAACAGAAAAACTCTTAACGTTTTATACTTTTCTTCTAGAATTTCCACTACTAATCAGCAAAATTCTCTACTGATAACACCTTAAGATGCCTAATACTCTACTATAGAAGTGCAGGAGTTGGTATCTAGTCTCTACAAATTTATCATTTAAATGTGTGGAGAATAACCACACAAACAAAACAAATATATGATGGTACAGTATAACCTTCTAGCATATTTAGAGTGCAGAAATGGGTAAACTACGCATTAAACCTGCATATTTCTTTAAATATTTTTCATTTTTAATAGTTATTCTGAGGAAAGCATGATAAATATGCATGACACAAATCATTTACTCATTCAAAAAATATTACACCAGCAACAATTTTAAATAAAGATATGAGGAAAAAAGGCACTCAGAACTGTTTGACAATTATTTCCTTTGAAATAAATATAATATTAAATACACTTGAATTTTTATAGCTCAAAGTATATAATAGTCAGGTTTTAATGTATTTCAAGAAAGAGAAAAAGAAACCCACTGAATACTAAATAACAATGTTGACACTTAAAATGGGGAGAACTAGATTTTTCAGTCTTTCTAAAAGTCTGTACCTGTGGCTATTTGTATAATACCTCACTTTAATCCAAAAAGCAATTGGAAACAACAAAAAAGAGGCATAGGAACACAGAAAAATTAATAAGAATACACTCTTTGCATTGTCTTTTTAAAGAAGGAATGAAGACAGAAGCAAATTTAATATCCCAGTGCACAACATTTCACTGTGCATTGCTCACTATGCACTCTGCCAAAGGAAAGCCAGACAGCACCTGGCTCCAAGGCTTCCTTTTTCACTGGTCACTTCTCATTAGAGAGTCCACAACTGTTCTTAGAGAAGAATTAGCATCTAGAGTGGGGATCAATCATTTTCTCATTCTTCCTAACAGTACATCCTTTCCCTTCTCATTTCCAACACTGTTCACAACACAAACTATGGGAAAAACAGATGAACATTCAGTAAGTCAACGGAGGGAAGGAAGGAAGGATGAAGGGAAGGAAAAGTATGTGAACCCCAAACTGTTCAAATGACAAGGTAGCACAGAGAGACTGTAATTATATGAAGGCGTTTCCAATCATTTCAAAGAGTAAAGGCACAGGGTTAAGCTGGACTGATGAGTTCAAAACACACTTTTGTCTCCTACTTCATGGCCAAATTCTTTAACCTTTGTTTCTTGATTTACAAAACAGGGATAATTAAAGAGGCAGCTACTTCACAGAGACGCCGTGAGGACTAAATCAGTTATGTACTAAGTTCTAATGTCAGACATATAGTTAGCACCACTCAATAGATGTTAGGATTTCTAAAACTCTTTTTGCTTTTCATTTCAGAGAAATCACGTATGAAAAACCAATCTTCAACCTTTAAAAAGAAAACACTCTGTTGACAGTATATATTAATTAAATCAATTCTTATTAAGACTGAAGGGCACTGACATATTAAAACTCAAAGGAATTCTATCTCTAGAGTGCTAAAAAGTTGTAATGTCTTTAAGAAAACACAATGTTATTAACAATTAATTCAAAAGACCCCAGAAAACCAGCAGCCATTTGTTTGCACACATTATTACACCTTTGCACACATTATTAGCACCTTGATATTTCTACAACATAAATTTTACTGTTTATAATATTAAATGTGTACAGTATGATTGAAATGCTCTAAATATTATTAAAATATGTAAAATTAAGAAACTTCTTAAAGCAAGATTATATGTAACAGAGATGATAAGTCTTATTTAAGCCCCTTTTCATAAGACATTTTTGGACCGGCCAAACCTGTTCCTAAAGTGAGCACAAGTGAGTTTCTGACCCACTGGCAATCATTTTGAGGGCTGTCTATGGCAGCAATGAGGAAATAAACCTTCAACATGCAGCTTCAAGGACATTTTGATTCTTCTAACAGAATATCTTAAAACTGCAATATAATTTCTATAGTGTGCTGAGAGGTGTCCCCTCAGAATTTATGTCCACCTGAAACCTCAGAAGGTGATCGTACTCAGAAACTGGGTCTTTGAAGATGTGTTAATTAAAATGAAGTCACGTTGTATGGGGGCAGACCCTAAATCCAGTGACTGGTGCCATTACGAGAGGACAGATGGGGACAGGGATGAGGATACAGACACACACACACACACGAGAAGGCCACGTGAAAGAGACAAACCACTACACACACATACACACACACACACATACACACACACACACACGAGGCCACATGAAAGAGACAAACCACCACACACACACACACACACACACACACACACACACACACGAAGGCCACGTGAAAGAGACAAGGACGAGCAATGCAGCTGCAAGCCCAGGAATGCAAAGGCCGCTGGGAGCCACTAGAGACGACAGAGGAGCAACAGCCTTCAAAGGAAGCATGGCCCTGCAGACCCCCTGATTTCAGACATTTCATCCGACAGAGCAACAGCCTTCCAAGGAAGCATGGCCCTGCAGACCCCTGATTTCAGACATCTCATCGGAACCGTAAACAAATATATTTTCGGTACTAATATATGGCAGACCTAGAACAGTTTTCTACACTTCCCTCAATGTTCTCGAGTGAACTCCACATCTGAATTGTTTTAAAAGAAAATTTTTTCACTGATGATTAAAAAGTCCTGTAAATATTCTTTTAGAATCTTCCCCACAGTTACTTGAGTACTAAAGTCCTGAAATTTGGCTTTGTGAAAGTGTCTTACCAGGAAGCCTCATTTCCAGATATCCTCGCACCCTACTAATAAGATCAGAAGGCGGTCTCTCTCCTGACTGCCCTATTCCAGCTTCATGTGTATAAATATCCAGAAGAAGCATCTCATTCAGCATGACCTGACGAAGTTTTGGTGAGAATTCTGTCACCAACTCCAAACAAGCAGCAAATAGCTGTTTAGCATGGGCAAAGTCCTATAAAAAGAATAGCAGACTGGTCTGAATCACCTTTCCTCTGAAGTGAGAAAAATGTCTTTATAAGTAAAGAACAAAGAGAAGAATTAATTTAAATGGTGAACACTGGTTATCTCGAGCAGTGAGGCTAGATTATCACCTTTTTACTTATCACCTCTGCATTACTGACTTATTCCAATAAATATTTAATGCTTTTATATATATATATATATATTTTTTTTTTTTGGCATCACCACATGGCATGCGGGATCTTAGTTCTCCGTGGTGGTGGTGCAGATATATATGGTGGTTTAGTTGCTAAGTGATATCCAACTCTTGCGACCCTATGGACTGTAGCCCACTAGGCTCCTCTGTCCATGGGATTTGCCAGGCAAGAATTCTGGAGTGGGTTGCCACTTCCTTCTCCAGGGGGATCTTCCTGACCAGGCATCAAACGCATGCCTCCTGCGATGGAAGCATAAGTCTAAACCACTGGACCTCCAGGAAATTCCCTGTAATTTTTTAAAAACATTCAATAAACAATCAGTATAATATGCATGCTGTATTACTAAAGAAGTTTTACATAAACTGTAACAAAACTAAAAGGTTTATATAAATGTTATATACAATATACATATGTTATACAGGTATAAAATTCCATGATTAAACACCCTTCTCCACCTAAGACAGTCAGAATTACATGTTACCCCCTTCCACAAGGTTCCACATTCTAAAATTGTGCACACTACCCTATTAGCCTATGTAACTGACTAATAAATAAAACAAATAAGCTATGATCTAAGCCTGTACTATACATCATCTTCTAATTTTTCCAAAACACAGCCTTCGCTCATTCTCTCTCTCTTCACATGCTTTTATAATCTGGCTTCTATTCCTCCTGTCATGAAGAAAAAATGGCTCTTACTAAATAAAGAACCTGAATTCCAGTGAAGCTATTTTAAATCCTGAAAGATAATGCTGTGAAAGTGCTGCACTCAATATGCCAGCAAATTTGGAAAACTCAGCAGTGGCCACAGGACTGGAAAAGGTCAGTTTTCATTCCAATCCCAAAGAAAGGCAATGCCAAAGAATGCTCAAACTACCGCACAATTGCACTCATCTCACACGCTACTAAAGTAATCCTCAAAATTCTCCAAGCCAGGCTTCAGGAATACGTGAACTGTGAACTTCCTGATGTTCAAGCTAGTTTTAGGAAAGGCAGAGGAATCAGAGATCAAATTGCCAACATGGAAAAAGCAAGAGAGTTCCAGAAAAACATCTATTTCTGCTTTATTGACTATGCCAAAGCCTTTGACTGTGTGGATCACAATAAACTGTGGAAAATTCTGAGAGAGATGGGAATACCAGACCACCTGACCTGCCTCTTGAGAAATCTGTATGCAGGTCAGGAAGCAACAGTTAGAACTGGACATGGAACAACAGACTGGTTCCAAATGGGAAAAGGAGTACACCAAGGCTGGATACTGTCACCCTGCTTACTTAACTTATATGCAGAGTACATCATAAGAAACACTGGACTGGAAGAAACACAAGCTGGAATCAAGACTGCTGGGAGAAATATCAATAACTTCAGATATGCAGATGACACCACCCTTATGGCAGAAAATGAAGAGGAGCTAAAAAGCCTCTTGATTAAAGTGAAAGAGGAGAGTGAAAAAGTTGGCTTAAAGCTCAACATTCAGAAAACGAAGGTCATGGCATCCAGTCCCATCACTTCATGGGAAATAGATGGGGAAACAGTGGAAACTGTCAGACTTTGTTTTTTCTTGGGCTCCAAAATCACTGCAGATGGTGACTGCAGCCATGAAATTAAAAGACGCTTACTCCTTGGAAGAAAAGTTATGACCAACCTAGATAGCATATTCAAAAGCAGAGACATTACTTTGCTGACTAAGGTCCGTCTAGTCAAGGCTATGGTTTTTCCAGTAGTCATGTATAGTTGTGAGAGTTGGACTGTGAAGAAGGCTGAGCGCCAAAGAATTGATGCTTTTGAACTGTGGTATTGAAGAAGACTCTTGAGAGTACCTTGGACTGCAAGGAGATCCAACTAGTCCATTCTGAAGGAGATCAGCCCTGGGATTTCTTTGGAAGGAATGATGCTAAAGCTGAAACTCCAGTACTTTGGACACCTCATGCGAAGAGTTGACTCATTGGAAAAGACCCTGATGCTGGGAGGGATTGGGGGCAGGAGGAGAAGGGGAGGACAGAGAATGAGATGGCTAGATGGCATCACCGACTCGATGGCCGTGAGTCTGAGTGAACTCTGGGAGATGGTGATGGACAGGGAGGCCTGGCGTGCTGCAATTCATGGGGTCGCAAAGAGCTGGACACGACTGAGTGACTGAACTGAACTGAATGGCACACTCTACTGAGTATCTTCCAGTTTCTTAACTGGACTTAGGGGCTACAGCCCAGTACTGTCCATTCCCTCTACCTGACATCTTCCATCCCCTTAGCTGTCATGACTCCACAAGTCCGGTTCTCATACCAGACTCTTCCATGACACTGTTTCTTGGATGCAATGCTAGACACCCTAGTATATCCTCCTAGGGTGATCTATGATGATTCCCAAATCTGTATTTCCAGCCCAGACTACTTCCCAAGTGATTTTAAGGATCTTTGTTTTGTTTTTAGCTTGAAATACAATCTTTTACTAACAAATACTAAATACAAATAACAACTATTCATGTTGTCTAATTTTTTAAAAGAAATAGACAAAGCCATATGTCCAAGACCATTTTTGTACAGTTATGAGGATAAAGGAAAAAGACTAAACCAAAATGCCTTTTCAGATATCCTTTCAGACCTACAATGATGATGTTAAGATCAGAAACACAAAACTGATCCTGATTCCTGGTTTCACCCTAAACTAATAAAACATATTCTTAACCAGAGGTCAGTGTATACTTTTACTCACCTTAACAGTACTGCAGTGTAGACCTTTGGCCATTAGAATGTAAACCAAATCTCTTGTTAAATTGTCTTTAATTCCCAGGATGACACTACTATAGACAAGAGGTAACTCCCACTAGAAGAAATAAAAATACATAAACACACACACACAAAGCCAAATCTAGATAACAATTCTCCAGTAACAGTCAGCTCTATTTAATAAAATCATTCAAAGGTCATTTTTTAAAGAGAAAAGAAAATGATAGCCACAACTAACTGCTAATTAAGATGAACATATTCACTATAATAACCCAGTAATAAATAATTAAATGGATTGGAACTTTCTGAAGGATAGCCTATAGAAATAAAGACGAAATCTAGGAGTTTAGTATGTATTAATCCATATGATCCTCACAAGTTATTATTAAATAGGTACTATATCTCCATTTCACAGATGAGAAAATGGAGGCACACAGAAGTTAAATAACTTGCTGAAGACTATCCAGCTAATTAAGCAGAGCACTGGGATTCACACTCAGGTCCTTAGTACCAGAACTCTGGCTCATAACTCTTATGCTGTACACTTCGTCATCCATATAAATGAACACAAATAACGATTTCAATGCTATGGAAGCCCAACTAAGACTGAGATCAATTTTTCATTTCACTTCACTTGTACATTCAAATCCCAGAGAATACACATCAAATTTCTAGCTGCTTTTTATCACATTCAGCAGAGAGGGAGTATGCAGCTAGCTATATTAGCAACACATTCATATTATTATAGGGGCTTCCCTAGTAGCTCAGCAAGTAAAGAATCCTCCTCCAATGGTGGAGACCTGGGTTCAATCCCTGGGTCAGGAAGATCCCCTGGAGAAGGAAATGGCAACCCACTCCAGTATTCTTGCCCAGGAAATCCCATGGACAGAGGAGCCTGGTGGGCTGCAGTCCATGGGGCTGCAAAGAGCTGGGACACAATAGCATGGATGCGCTACGACTACACCTAACGAATAAGATGCACACACTAAAGGCAAACTCCCCGTATCATCACACTTTACCTTTACCTGCATCTGTGAGCTAGTTCCCTTAGCTCACAGATGCAGGTAAAGGTGAAGTATAATAATCTCTAGCTATATTCCACTGAATGCTTAAAAAGCTACTTCATTTGCACTTTCCATGCAGGAGAACTTAGACAACTTCAGAAACAGTATCTTGGCATTTTTTGGGGAGTGAGGGAGGCATTTTTAAAAAAATATCTAAAGCTAAAAATATTCTATAAACAAGTTTTAATGAGGTGATTCTAACCTGCAGGCTTCGGACTTAGAGAGGACATGAAAAAACTAAACCAAAAATACTTTGTATGGCAAGTATTAGCTACAGACTGCACAAATATACACATATTTACAGCTATACTAAAAATGCATGTAGCTGCTATAACAGCAAATGAAATATAAACTCATTTTTAGTTGTTGATTTAATATCTCTATCTATTTCATATTTTCTCTATCAGTAGATGTTCAAAATACAATGTCGTGTGAAGGTCTTTCACATTACTGATGAATTATTAACAAACAAAAGGGCTTCTTATTCTCAAAAAGGTCAAGGAACAGCTCTTCTATTAGATTACATCAGAAAACAAGGGTAATTTTCTTATCTGTTCTCAACAGAGGTTTCTTACCTTATTAGACACTGTCCAGAATTCACGCTCTGAAGTCATACCATGTAATTCAATTAAAATCTGTCGAATCCTCCATGGATCCACTGACAGTATCAGTTGATGTTCTAACTGGCCAATGGTGACACTTGCAGAGGCTAAGAAAGGAAGAAGAGATTTTCATTTAAATAATTATTTGATACGTTATTCATTCGTTACTCATTCATAATCGTGAAAATCGTGAAAACATGAGAATGGTAATTTACTGACAGAAATTGTGCATGTTTATAAACATGAGAAGTTAAAAGTCTCTCTCATCTTGAAAACTGATTTATCCAACTTAATGCAAACTATGTTTTAACTTCACTCTCATATAAAAAGCCTAACACAACTTGGATTATATCTTGCATTTATCAAAAAAGGTAATGAAAATATAAACCAATAAAAATTTGTAACTTTACATGGAAAGAATTATGTGGGATATATGGAAAAATTTGATTTATTTTTGAACATCCTGTGTTAAAAGCACTTCTAAAATGTTCTGAGTAGTAAACTTTAAGAATGTTTTTCGAAGGGAGAGAATGAGAAGGTGGAGGCACTGCCTTCCCAGAGAACCAAGAATTGATCATTAAAATTCCTAATTACAACTCAACTTTCAGATACAGTCTTCAATAATGCATTGCCAGCATTTTAACTGTGATATCATCACTCTTTTCCTTTACGACCGAGTCAAAGCAGCTTAAATCTAGTGAGGTCCAAAGTAGCAATAAGTTCAGTCAATTGAATTCTGTCTCCCCTGCATGTTGAAGTGTTGAAGCTTGTATTTCTTATTAACAAGCAGCACTATATTTTCTTATTACATTTATAAAATAAGAGAAAATAATGGAAGAAAATCATCAAATAAGGCAAAAATGGCATGTTGCCAAAGCTGAATGTTTAGCCAGCAGACAGTGATATAAAGGCTGAAATGCATGCAAGCCTGCACCATTTTTTGCTTGTAACCACTCCTATTTCCTCTTGGTTTATACCTTCAAAACACAGCAGCAGATCTATTTCCTCAGCTAAAATCTTTTACATATCCAGACCTACATCTCCATTAACCATACTCAGCAGACTCCCAACTGCTTAGACAGAAATATGACCTCAAAAGACAGGTTTTCTATTAGTTACCAGCATTAGTGTAAATAGAAAAAAAATTAAGAAGACAGCCTCAAATATCCTGAGGAGCAAAATATGCCAAAATTCGAGCTAGGAAATCTAACCTGGGATATCATAAAATGAAGTTACGGGTTTAATGCACAGATTGACTCTAGGGGACCTCTTCCTCATCTGATCAACAAGTAACTTTCGTTCTTCATCTTTCAGTAATGTGATGAAAAGCTCGTGTGAAGAAATCATGAAAACATACTGCAGGTCTTCCAACCCCAGACACACATTCCTAGATCAGTAAGAAATGTTATAAAACAAAGAAGAATATAATTTTAGTTTGGGGAAAAAAAATCATATAACCAATTTTTATTAATAAACTGTTTAAAGGCCACCATTCAGTAATTGCACAACAATAATTTGAACAGTTTTTAAAATTTCCCTTTGGTCCTTATCTAAAGTTATGATTTCACTGCTACAATATACAAAGAGGGTAACAGCAAGAATCCTAAGTTTTATACGGCTACACAAATTTAAACTGTAAGTGTTCTCAACTACCAATTACTACCTGGTTATACGAAGACAGGCAAGGTAAATATAAAATGATAAGGAATAAAAGATATTTTTCTCACAGACCTAAGCTCAAAATTAAGAAAAAGAAGAAAAGGCACTTACTTCAAAAAAGCAGCCATGTTTCCTTTCAAAGTATCCAAAGCTTTTTCTAAATTTATTGATCTTGAACAAACCTAGGAATTAGAGTAATTTTTATTTGAATATGGGTACTTCAAAATAATTATACTACAGTTTGCAAGTTTAGATTTAAAAACAATCAAACTGTCCTTTCAGACATGGATCAGTCACAGATTTGGTTAAGAAATTTAAGAAAGGAGACCAAAGAATAAGAATGCATTATGGGCAGAGGGCGTGGAATGTGACCATTTCAAGAACTGCAGGTAAAGGATAATCTCACGGATTATGCAGTAAAGAATAATCTATTTAGCATACGAACAAGTCCAAGTATGGACCCAAATTAAATAGAGTGATAAACTGTAAGAATCAGTAGTTCCCGTCAGAAAAGTGAGAAAAGACTCATCTTGGATAGCTGAAAAGGATGATCAATAATAGCTAAAGAACACAGAACCAATGGTTAAGGAGGTAACCAAGGTTTAAAAAATAAACAATGAAAACAAAGAGCAACTTAGCTATGAAAATATTAGTCATCTAAAAATAATATTATTTAAATACCATTGTGAATTTATTAGGTTAGGCTTCCCACATATTTTTTACAAGAAGTCAAAAAGTTATTAGTATAAAAGATCCTAACCTCAACAAATTGTCAATGCTCTCTAATATGCTGACACAAAACCTAAATTATATAACGTGTACAGCAGTACTATTAACAAGAGCCAAAAAACAGAAACAACACTAACGTCCATCAAGTGATGAATGGACACTCAAAAAGACACTGAAGAGTAAGTGTATCCATTCAGTAGGACACTATTCACCTATAAAAAGGAATGAAGTACTGATGGACATTCCAACATGGATGAAATGTC
Source organism: Capricornis sumatraensis (assembly GCF_032405125.1). Lineage (NCBI taxonomy): Eukaryota > Metazoa > Chordata > Mammalia > Artiodactyla > Bovidae > Capricornis > Capricornis sumatraensis. The sequence continues at coordinate 88,333,133 of NC_091079.1, forward strand.
TTCAATACCAAGTGAAAGAAGTCAGTTACAAAAGACCGTATGTTTTATGACTTCACTTATATGACATGTCCAGAACAGGCAAATCTACAGAGACAAAAAATAGATCAACAGTTGCCTGGGGTTGCAGGGATTGAGAGAAAAATGAGAAATGATTGCTAATGGTTAAGAAGTTTTCTTACAGGGGCAGAGAGGAATGAAATGTTGGCAAACTGGCTGAGGTGATGGCTGCACAACTCTACGAACATACTAAAAATCACTGAACTGTACACTTTAAATGAGTGAATTGTATATTACTAGCTGGAAACAAACTCAATTATATAAATTCAATTATAGTTCATAAAAAAAAAGATTTCTCTGGAAAAATTATAAAGCTTTAAAGTACATTAAAGGGTGCCAAAATAAATCAAGAACCATACCAGTTCCTGGATTAGGATACTCAATATGGTAATGCTACTAATTTTTCACAAGCTGGGTTTTAAGTGTAATGTAATTTCAAACAAAAATCCAACAGTCTTACTTCTGAAACTTGACCATCTGAGTCTACTGTATACAAGAAAATGTAAAAAGATAAGCAGAACCAATACAACTTTGGAAAACAAGGTTTGTGCTTCAGATGATACCAAACCTGGGTACAGGTATGATGGATGGGTAAACAAACAGAAAAGCTGTCACAGAGTAGCCTAGAGACAGGCCCACACACTTGTGCATGTCTGACACTCGGAATCCAATGGAGGCAGTGCTAGACACCGGCAGAAAAAAGAGGAAACTTTCAGCAACTGGCTCTGAAACACATGAGGAAAAAAATGACACAGGATTCCCTTCTCCCCATGATACACAACATTCAATCACAGGTGGATTAAAGACCCAAATCTCCCCATGAACACAAGATTCAATCACAGGTGGATTAAAGACCCAAATGCGAAAAGAAGGCCAAGTTCTAGAGCTTTTAGAAGATGAAATACAGGATAATTTCCACAACTAAAGGATATGAAAAGCTTTAAGCAAGACACAGAAATCCACTAATCTCTTCCTTTATGAGAAAGACTGATAAATTTTATATTAAAATTAAGAACTTTTAAAATAAAAAAAGTTAAAAGTGAACCTCAGAAAACATACTTGCAATACTTAAAACTAGTAAAGGACAGAATACATTAAGAACTCCTGCCAAAAAAAAAAATAAAAGACAATTCAACAGAAAACTGAGGCATACCACTTGGAACAAGCACCTCAAAATATGAAATCTGTATATGCAAAAAAATAAATGAAAAGCTGTTAAATTCATTAATAATAAAGGAAAATAAAGAAACAAAAAATAAAGAGAAAGGAAAAGGACATTAAAACCTCAATGGGGGCTTTCCTGGTGATCCAGTGGTTAAGAACCTGCCTGCCAATGCAGGGGGCTGGAGCTCAATCCCTGGTTCAGGAAGATCCCACATGCTGCAGAGCAACTAAGTCCCCGCCCCACAACTACTGAGCCTGTGCACCTAGAGCCTGCACTCCTCAAAGAGAGAAGCCACTGTGAGAAGCCCTGCAATGCAGGGCTAGAACTGCACTGAACAGCTGAACTGCAATGAACACACTGCAATCAAGAGTAGACCCCACAGGCCGCAAGCAGAGAAAGCCCACTCAGCAACAAAGACCCGATGCAGCCAACAAATAAGGAAGATCACCTCAACGAGATACCGTTATACAATGACCCAGACAGGAAACCTGACAGTGAGATCCTGATCAACCAAAACGCTCATACATGTAGTGGCAGAAATGCTTTGAAACTTTACGGAAAAACTGCAGATATACTTTCTCCAGGAATGTAACAGATAACTGGTATGTGGGTGCACCAGGATGTAAGCACAAGAATGTTCAATCAGCAGAATAACCCCAACCTGTAAATAACACAAATGTCCATAATCATAAGAATAAATTAATTGGGGCATGGTTATATAATGTTGTAACATCTTACAGCAATGGGGAAAAAAAAACTATCTGCATACAACTTGAAAAAACATCTCACAAATATGTTCCCTGAAAGACAACTTATTTTGTATGATTTCATTTATGTGGAGGTCAACACAGGCAAATTTAAGAATATTCTTTAAGGGTACATACAAAGGGGATACAACTGTAATGAGAAACAAGGAAATAACTATCACAAAAAAGCAGGGTGGTAATTTCCTCAAGGAGGAGCAGAGAGGGTGTGGGAAGACACATTAAGGACTTCGAGAGCACTGGCAGTATCGTATTTTTGGAACAAAATGGTATTATCTGTAGTCGACGCACTTCTCTCAAGGTCTGTTACATTAAGACTATTAGACAGAGAGAGAGGTCCAGTAGAAACACAAATTATGGAGCTCACATGAGAGGCAAGAGGTATGATCTGAGCGTTTTTAGTGAGCAGGTGACTGAAGTTTTGGAAGAGAATAAAAGTGAAGAATAAAAGAAGCTGAGTGAGCCAAGGACAAAACTTTAGTAAAGAAAAACATTAGAGGGAGATCAAAGGAGAAGTCAATGGAGGACTAAGGAAAACCCAGTGATGGCGGAGAAGCAGAAGTGAGCTCCAGCAGCAGACATGGTGGGCAAGAGCGCTCTTTCGGCCACGCCGCCTGAGCCGGAGAGGCGAGACGGATGAGGACAGTGAAGAGGGCTCCAGATGCGGCAGCTGGGAGGCCACTGGAAAACTCAAAGCAAAATTATAAACCAAACAGGGAAAAACGTCTCACCTCAAGCAGAAAGTCTATTTTCTCTTTATTAGGTCTAAGAAACAGCTGGTTAAATTGAACACTAATCGTTCTACCTTCTAATACATCACGGACTGTGTTACAGGCACAGACTTTAAAACAGATTTCATCCAGGGCTTCATTTCTGTCAAATACAAAAGTAGATACACTCATTTATTTTTTTAATAGAAAGGCATATAGTATAAAACTAAAATCACAAGAATGGGCCATTTATTCTTGAGAGGTAAGATTTTTACAATATTCAGGCACACTAGTAATTACCTAAGTCAATGGGGGAAAAAAATAAACAGGAAAGTTTTAAATTTACCAAGGGATAATTTAGGTATACAGATTAATCTGAATCAAACTAACAGAATCAAACTCTGCTGTGTAAATTTTTTTACCCAAGCACTTTTAAAAAAAGATTTAGATGAAAATTAAAGTGGCTCCTCTAACCATGCTAACTCTCCATACAGTAAAAATAAAGTGAAAGCATTGTGATAGACACAGGTAATCTGGAGGGACATTATTGATAAATCGGAAATGCACACTTACTCTTACATAAAAATCAAAAAGTAATTCACTTACTTACCCCTGTTGAGCTTTCTGAAAGAGTTCCCTTAGGACCGACTGCCGGAACTGGATAGGTAAACTGAAGGTTAAGTTGTCTTCAACAAAGATCTTTATTACCTCCTGGAACACAGACAAAAAATTTCAACTATTACAAAAATCTTGAAAGTCTCTTAAAAAAAAAGAAGTTTTTAAAATAAAATTTTAAGTCTTTCTGAAATAGAAATTACACAGTGAAGAAAATCATTAAAATATCTTGTTAGGAAAATCTCTTCCTAAAATTTTAAAATTACATTAAGGGTAAAAATATCACCCCCCTCAGTTCAATTCAATGGCTCAAGTCATGTCCTACTCTTTGTAACCCCATGGACTGTAGCATGCCAGGCCTCCCTGTCCATCACCAACTCCTGCAGCTTGCTTAAATTCATGTCCATTGAGTTGGTGATGCCATCCAACCTGTGTTGACCATCCAACCAATCTGTTGACCCCTTCTCCTCCCGCCCTCAATCTTTTCCAGCATGAGGGTCTTTTAACTGTCCAATGAGTCAGTTCTTTGCATCAGGTGGCCAAAGGACTGGAGTTTCAGCTTTAGCATCAGTCCTTCCAATGAATATTAAGGGTTGATTTCCTTTAGGATTGACAGGTTTAACCTCCTTGCAGTCCAAGGGACTCTCAAGAGTCTTCTCCAACACCACAGTTCAAAAGCATCAGCTTTCTTTATGGTCCAACTCTCACGTACATACATGACTAAGTGAGGAGCAGTGTCCCCACAAGAGACTGAGCTAGACTTCCCTGTGAGTGTCCAGGAGTCTCTGGTGGGTCAGCGGTCTGGCCTCAGGCCAAACAACAGGGAGGGAACACAGCCCCGCCCATCAACAGAAAAGTGGATTAAAGATTTACTAAGCATGACCCCGCCCATCAGAACAAGACCCAGCTTCCCCCCCTAGTCAGTCTCTCTCATCAGGAAGCTTCCATAAGCCTCTTATCCTTATTCATCAAAGGGCAGACAGAATGAAAACCACAATCACAAAAAACTAACCAAACTGATCACATGGACCACAGCCTTGTCTAACTCAGTGAAACTATGGACCATGCTGTGTTAAAGCCATCCAAGACAGACGGGTCATGGTGGAGAGTTCTGACAAAACGTGGTCCCTTGGGGAAGGGAATGGCAAACCACTTCAGTATTTTTGCCTTGAGAACCCCATGGACAGTACGAAGTGGCAAAAGCACCCCACTACCCTTCTTTAAAATTGGAGATCATGAGCCAAAAGTGAGAAGTGAGAAAAGAATCATTAAGTAGTAATTCAGCTATGTTATTAGAGACTTTTAAAATTCCTCTCCTCCACTTTAAACATGATTTCATACAACAAACTTTTTAAAACGCTAAAACAGAGAAATATTTCAGCTAAAAAATAGTATGCTAAGAAACTAGTCTAATCAAGTCAAATGGTTTAAAATTAGTGAACTGTACAAAATTTATCATTCTAATAAATGATATTATCATAGTCTTTTTATAGTCTTTTTTCTCAGCTGTTTATCAGCTCTTTATCAAGCAATGGAAGAAAGCAGGGGTGACAATGTGGGGATTTCTGGAAATAGCTAAATCGGCTCTACAACAAGAGCACTGACAAAAATGGTTTCAAAATCACAGAGCAACCACTATTTCACTTCCATAGCAAAACATGAGCTACATGGGAGCAAGCAAGTCACTTCCCAAATGTTAGAACACCAATTTGTTGCAGCTGTTCAATAACTCATCAGCTACAGAGAATCCTATCCCCTCACCCCCAAAAAGCTAAATAGGATTTCTAAGACACTCCCGCATATACAGCTAAAGTGACAAAATTCGAGTGTTGCAACAAAATCACTCTTCTCCCCTCTCCTAGCGATCCTTACACTACTTCCTGAGCTGTACATTTGGCCCTTTATTACATCGATGGTAACATGCGGGCTTCCCTGATGGCTCAGCTGGTAAAGAATCCACCTGCAATGCAGGAGACCTGGGTTCAGTCTCTGGGTTGGGAAGATCCCCTGGATAAGGGCATAGCAAGCTACTCCAGTATCCTTGCCTGGAGAATCCCCATGTACAGAAGAGCCTGGCGGCCTACAGTCCATGGAGTCGCAAAGAGTCAGACACGACTGAGCATGGCACACGTGGTAACATGTGTCAATCTGTAACTGACATTCTTGCCTGCACGGGTCTTACTATGCCAGGGACCGTCTTAAAGATTCTACATCTTATCATAATTGATTACCACTCCCCATAAGCCTGTATTAGGGATATGTAACTGAAAGATCTCTTGTGTTTGATAACTTCATTTATAGCTGAAATCCACCTTCAAGAAAGTTTACTTTTCTTCCCTAGGGCAAATCAGAATTGGCAAAAAAGGGGCCAGAGGGCAGGGGAGGGAGCACTGTCTCCTCTCTTCTTCTATTTTCTCTGAAGGAAAAAAAAACCCAGAACTCTAGTTGAGAAAAGTGAACTAAAAACCTAGGCTAAGTCCATTGTGGAGACACAAAACTAAAGGTATGTTATAGCACTGTCATTTCATAATTTGTTTTGAATTTAATAAGATGAAGGCACTGTTCACTTTCTAGAATGAAGGCTTTTTTTTAAAGTACAAATTCTAACTCCCAGTGATTTTCATTACAAAGCTGCAGATATATACTCAGAGGGGGCAACAAAAAAATCTCAACAGACTCATTTAAGCTCTTTTCATGAGTAAAACTAAGATGATGACCAGCCTCCCTGGAAAAGTGGGCTATGTAACAGACTATCCAAACCGACCAAAACTGCTCTGCTCACCCTCTCCTTCAGTCTTACTGTTCGCAGTGGCTAATAAGGTCAGGCTGGAAGACCGTACTTTCAGATCTTTAGCCTCCATAAAACCAAAAGTTCTCTACCTGTAATTTTAAAAGTTATAAGTTCTGCCTACAGAGTTTCTTACAGAATGTACTTAAAATGGGCAAATTTTATACCTTCAAGACAGGATAATTGTCAGTAATATGAGTCAACATCTATCCAGTGCTCTCCCTTAAGAGTTTATAAACTATAACTTTTCATTTGATTCTCATAAAAAGCTTAATTATTACAACTATTTTATAGGCCAATCTGTTTGATGTGCCCCAAATGGCACAACTGTAAATGGTGATGTCATGATTTGAACTCTGCTGTCTGGCTTACAGGGCTTTCCAATGACACTACTGTATCCCCATCATACATCTTACCTGATAGTTGCCAGATCTCAAACAAATATGGACCTGACTATATGGAGTCAATTGCTGAGATGTACTATCAGAAGATGGTACGAGAACATCACATGCTTGACAATAGCCAGCTAACCGCTTCTCATCTATGGTACAATGAAGAGATAATGAACCTATCTGTAAAGTAAGAGGTATATATCATTATCCATCAGTGTAATAGAAACAATAGCCTAGCACCCATTTATTGCATTTTAACAGTAAAAAAACGCCAATGGAAAATAGGAACCGTAAAAAATGAAAAAGTTAAAGGTTTAGAGCAGGGGTCAGCAAACTATTGCTCACAGGTCAAAACCAGCCCATGTCCTGTTTTTATAGATTCCATGACCTAAGACTAATCCTTAGTGTTGTAAATAGAGGAAAAAAAAAAAACCCAACAAATTAGACGATGCCACAGAAACTGTATATGGCCCACAAACCCTAAAATATTTATTATTTAGCCCTTTTCAAAAAAGTATGGTGACTTCTGGCTTAGAGTTTTCAGGCCAACATAAAAAAGTAGACATTATTATCACTCTCTGTAGGTATAACAATAATTAAGATACTAACAAAGAATGAAAACTGTTAAAAAAAAAAAGATTAAAATACTTTAAAATATTGACACATATACTTGGCAGAGATTTAAAGGGGGACAACAAAGAAAACTCAATCTTCACTCAACCAGAAAAAACAGAAATATTTCCACCAAAACAGAAAAAAAATGTTTTGACATACTTTTTTAAAAAATTCAAGTTTCAAATTACTATATCCCAAATGCCATAAAATTAGAAATCTGATGAGTTCCCCAGGCAAATTAAAATGAGAATTCCCAACAAAAGACATCTCTAGTGCATTTATTCAGTGTTTCTGGTGAAGAAAGGAAAGATTGAAGTGGGAATTTTTCTGGCCACCAGGCATATAAAAACCTAGTTATATACTTTAAAATTCAGTTGTGTGAATCATGAAAAGAAAAATGTAAACAATAAACACATGAAAATCTTTGCCCTGCTAGGAATTAAGAAAACACAACTTTTTAAAAGATATTCTAGATAAATATCAAATTAGCAATTAAAAAAACTTCACTGCTAATAGCAGAGCCCTCGGAAATCAATTTGTACCCAGATATGTACCTAGAACTCAATTTGTATATTACATCGTTTAAAAAAATTAATGACCATTAACATTGTAATTCTACTTGCAGGAATTTAACTCTATCTAAAGTCCAAACAAAAATTTATGCTTGGAGATATAAATTTTGCAACTTTATAATAAATAAGAATAGCAAACTACCTAAATGCTCAACCATTGGGAAAATAAAATCACAGCACCTCTATATATAACAGAATAGGATAGATATATTTAAAATATCTATTCTAACATTTTAGCAAGATACAAAATAGCATGAGCTTAACTGTATAAAAACATAAAGAACAAAAACTGTTAAAAAAAAAAAAAAAGCTAAAACTGCAAAAGGGATTATTTCCAGGCAGTAGTATTACAGATTTTTAAAAATATTTCCATTAGTTTTTTGCACTATCAAATTTACTACAATGAACAGTTTTTTAATCACCAAAAAAATGAAAGCCAAAAAATATACAGATGTTTTAAAGGACTGAAAATCATGTGACTGTTATGACTGTATTTACCTCCGCAATTAGTTCTTTGGTTCTAAAAAATTTTTCTCTGGCATTTTCATAGACAGCTGGATTTGTAGAGCCTTGCTGGAAGTATGCTGCACCCAAATCATAACACACCTAAAATGGTAATGAAAACCAATTTGCTCAGTGATTTTTCATGAACGTAAGAGCTGACAAAACTCAAAATCACCTTTATCTCAGCAACATAGTTACACATGTAGGAAAAAAGAAAAAAAAAAAACATTTCAATGAGCAGTAAAACAGTTAACGTTGATCACAAGCAACAGAAATCAACTCTGACTGACTTAAGAGGACTTACTGGTAAGACCTCAGGTGGCCTACAGAATTATTGGGAAAGCCAAAGAATCAGCCCTGGAAAACAAATGGGGGATGGGAGGCAAGCAGCCAGAACAAGAGCTGCAACTGATGCAGTGAAACACTGCGCAGCCATCTCAACAGCCAACGCCACAGATCCCGGCAACTGCAGCCAGCAGGACCAGACACTGAAAGCAGCAGCTCCGCTCCTGCCGGGCTGCCCGGAACTAGACCTACCTGTCACTGCTGGAGTCACTCACCATCACAATGGATGCTCCATCATCCCACTTCGCTGACTCACTAGCAAGTTCCTGCGTGTGTCCTAAGTCGCTTCAGTAGTGTCTGACTCCTTGAGACCCCATGGACTGAAGCCCGCTAGGCTCCTCTGTCCCTGGAATTCTCCAGGCAAGAGTACTGGAGTGAGTGGCCATGCCCTTCTCCAGGGGATCTTCCCAACCCAGGGATCAAATTCACATCTCCTGTGGCTTCTGCATTTGCAGGCAGATTCCTGACTGCTGAGCCACCAGGCGAGCCCAGCTAGTTCTTAGTTCAGTCTAAATGTCTCTGTCACACCTCCACCAGGATAAGGCTAGAGAACATGAATATTTGGAGTTGTCAGTTTTATTACAGGAAACAGGGTCTCCCTCCCATCAAGTCTCAGAAGGTAGGGGATTCTTCTAACAATGAAAAAGGGGACAGCCACAGGGGTGTCTCCAAAAGGGTAGGAGGGGCAAATGTGTACTATCAAAGAACTGGCCAGAATAAAATACTGAAAAATCTGAACGAATGAGTATAAAATGACAGCCCATTTCCAGTTGTCTAACAGAATCTGTACATTTTTCCAGGAGCATTCTTAAACAGACACCTAGATTTACCTTATGCAGAATTCAAAGACTAAGTTGAACTTGGCCATTTTATGAACAAGAATACTAAGGCCCAGAAAGCGACATTTCTACTTGAAAGCATAAAACCAAGCACTGGCAGAGTCCAGACTTGAAGCCAGACCCTTAGGTTCCTAATATTCTACCACAAATTTACTCCTCACAAGGCTGACTGCTCTGTCTTCTCGATCTGACTTTTTAAAAAAGCCTTCAACTTATTCCCCCAGGGAGGAGAAAGTCCAAACCCCCTGGGCTGATTTTAAAGGATCTCAGAATCTGGACTACCTTCTCTCTCCAAACCTCTCTATTCTTCTCTATTTCTAACACACCAGTCTTCTCAACTCCCCATTCACATCAGATGTAGAAATAAATTTCATTCCACACCGTTTATTTCCATTTGCACCAAACCAACCTGAGCCAACAGATACTCATTCCTCTTTCAAATTCCTAAGGTGTAAGTCTCTGATACTCCTGACCAAACTACTCTTCACTGATACAGACTATAGATACTATTCTGTCCTGTTCAACAAATCAAGATTAATTCTTCCTCAGCCTCTAGAATACTGCTTTACACTATTTAGTCCATACTTAATGTTGGGCAGATTTTCATTCTAAAGTGCTTCCTTCCATCTAGGATAAAGGAGTGCTAAAGTTTAAAATAAAGTATGTGTATGTATATTGTAAAGATGTATATACACACAAGCACACCTATATATGCACACATATTATAGATACATATTCCCCTTTCCAGGCCAAGACAGAGTTGTTGTTGCTGTACAGTTGCTCAGTCGTGTCCAACTCTTTCGCAACCCCATGGGCTGCAGCCCACTAAGCTCCTCTGTCCATGGGATTCTCCAGGCAAGAACACTGGAGGGGGTTGCCATTTCCTTCTCCAGCAGGTCTTCCTGACTCAGAGACCGAACCTGCATCTTCTGCACTGGCAGACAGATTCTTTACTGCTGAGCCACTGGGGAGCCCTTGAAGTGGTTACCAACTGCAGTGCCTCATGACTCCTACTCGGTGAGACTCCATCTCAGCAAGTCTTGAGAAGGGATTATCTTTAACTCCAGAACCAGCTAATCTGAAAAGGTACCTCTCAACCCTTTTTAAAGTCAGAGGTATTTCTGCTCTTTCAAGATTGGGAAATAGTGATAAAAGAAGTCATGCCAGACATCCCTGGTGGCCCAGGGGTTAAGAACCTGTCTGCCAATGCAGGGGATGTGGGTTGGATCCCTGGTTCAGGAAGATTCCACACGCCTTGGGGCAACTAAGCCCATGCACCACAACTACTGAGCCTGTGCTCTAGAGGCTATGAGCCGCAACTACTCAAGCCCAAGTGCCCGTGCTCCACGAGAAGAGAAGCCACCGTAAGCAGAGAGTGGCCTCCACTCGGCATAACTAGAGAAGGCCCGCAAGCAGCTACAATGAACCAGCGCAGCCAAAAAGATTAACTTTTAAAAATGTTATGCCAGTTCACACGATGAAGAAAATATAGAACATGAAAGGCTCTATCGTAGTGGTCCTCCACAGGCAATCATTAATTCTTTTAAAATTTCTATTCTACTCAAGATTCTGTGCTAGAAAGTACGGAAGATGCAAAATACAAATGTATTTTTAAAAAGAGAGAGAGACCTCAAAGAGTTTACAATCAAGCAGGGAAAAAGAAGCTCTCAACACACAAAATATCTAACAACAAAAAACAACTGAAAGCAGCAAAGGAACTAGGGTACAGAGTTACGGAGAGCGGGCAGCCTTTAGATCCTTGAAAAACTGGGTATTTCTCTAGGAGCCTACATTTTTCAAAATCTAGCACAATATCAGTTTTGTTCTTTCTTCTCGGTCTGATTAGATTTCTTATAATGTGAATGAACTGTTAAGTCAGTTCATTCATATTATTACTCCCTGCTTTGTCAGTCTCTTAAATATAACAAGGAAACTAGTTTGGAAACAAAAGATCATATGAAATTTTCCCTCCATTTCTTTCAGAAAATTTTCAAGGGAGGTCTTATAAAATTCACAATTAACTATAATGCAAAGTTTTAATAAACATCGGAAGTAAAATCAAAGGGACAAGGGCAGAAATAAGCTCTAATTAAAAATACAAGGATGATTTTATGTACGATTTTCCAAAAATTTGCCATGCATTGATTAAACACTGAAATAAATACCTGGCACTGCATCTCCTCGGTTTTGATTTTCAATCCAGCAGTGGAACTCTCAGTTTCTCCATTTACCATGCCTGGCTCCACGGCCAGTAAGTCCAGTGTTCTCATCGTGTGGACATAAAGATCCTTGTTTAACTTAAGGGCTGCCTCTAGTACCAGGATAGAATCAGAAGCTTGTTCTTTTAGCTACAAAAGTTCAATAAGCAAATTTTTAAAATACAAAAATGGCAATACTGGACTATATCAACCAAAAAATATTTACAGGACACTTAGCAGCTTAATGTACTAGTCTATTTTAAAAATGCATCTAACATAGCAAGAGTGAAATTATATTTGTGAAAATTATCTTAAGATTTTAAAATTCACAAGGTTCCTATTGTGAAATTGAAAACACAAATTGGAAAAGATTGCCATCTTTCTTTTATATAAAAGTTACTGATGAAAAATGTTTAAGATTTGCACCATTCCACTGATGTATTCAAGAAATGTTTTGTATGCTTTGACATGCCAGTCATTTTTACTAGGCATTAGATAATAATAATAAAATGACATTTTTTGCTTCCACATTCAAAATACATTATCTGTTGTATATAGATACAGATGGTTACCTTCCTTCTCCTTTCCTAGCCTCTGCACTTTGGGTGGTATCTCTGATACACTGTATATTAAATAAAGAATTAAAGAGATCACTTTTAAATTATGGTTTCTACTTTTATGTTGACCAAAGCAATTTAAAAAGTAACTGTATTTTTCTGAATATAAAAGTAGTTTTAGGGAATTTCTGGCAGTCCAGTAGTTAGCACTTGGCACTTTCACTGCAGCAGCCTGGATTCAATCTGATTGGGAAACTGAGATCCCAAACGCCACACAGCATGGCCAAAAAAAGAGTAAAAATCATTTTTAAAATAAAAGTAATTTTAAAATACATGTTTACTACAGAATTTTGGGAGGATATAAAATGTAAAGAAAACATCTATAAGAGTGACTTCTCACATCTGCTAAAGCACTATGAAATATCTGACAACAAAACTAGTGGCCAAGTACTCTCATTAACCTTAAAAAGTGTCAATTTAGAGTACTATCAAATTATGTTCTAACAAAGTCTAAATGTTATCCAATCTAAAGCAAGCCAACTCTTAATATATATAAGATTAGAAGAAGCATATACACATGCTCTAAATATAATACATCCCAGAAAGGTTACGGTGTAACCGAAACCAATACTCACCACTTTCAAAATATTTTCCGTTAGTTCTTTCTCCTGTTGCATCTGATTCATACTAAAAGAGAAATGATAGAAGAGTACCAAATATTACTTGAAAGACTGAAAATTCAAAACTTCAAGATCATTCTTGACAGTGAGATTGAATTTAAATAAATAAAAATGCTTTTAATGCTATTTCTTTTCATGCTTCAAAAATAAACTCAATTATGATGATGCTCCTTTATTTACCATTATTTTTTCATTTGCTTTGCATTAAAAGAAAAAAAAAACTCAGTTTAAAAATAAAACTTTCTGGCAGCAAAAGCTTATTTACATCAAGTTAGAAACTTGATGTACACTCTAGCTCCAAATTTGGGTAAATTACTACTACTTGGAATTTAAGAACTAGGTTTAAAACTCCAGACCTGATCAAACTATTGTACTTAACTCTTGCACTCTAAATTAAAATTTCCCACATACAGAACAAACATATCATTTTCATGTAAATTTAATTAGATGAAAACAATCTTAATTCCTGAAAGCAGGTCAGCTAACATTAAGATGAAAGGCACAGTTTACAAAGTGCTCCCCTCCTTTTTCAGAGCTCTCTACTCTAATTATCCAAAGCCCTGTCTGATTCTCTCACTCTTCTGACCCCTCCAAACCTACCTGCATGCAGGCCTTCTGCCCTGATTTCTGCTTTTTTCCTTCTGTACCAAGAGTTCTTAAAAACTTGCACAAAAAAAAAAAAAAAAAACCTGACAAAAAAGTGCCAAGTAAGGGTCTTTATTGGCCAACTTACACACTTAACTGAGGAGGTCCAGGTTTTGCCTGTTTAACAGGAAAACTACTTTGAACAATAGTCCTAATTGCCCTTTAAAAAAAAAAAGACAAAAACAAAATTTAATACATTATAAATGTCACTTCAAGTATTTTTGTAGTACTTCCTAGAAGACTTATAAACTATCCAAAATTCTGACATATAATAAAAACTTTATAAGTCATCCACTTCTCTATCAGAAAGCTTTTCATCTATGTAGTCATAATTTTCTCCACCATCAGATTCACTATTCCCAAGATCCTCTGAGAGATCCCTGGAATGACTTAGAAGCACATCCCTCAAGTTATAATGCAATTAAAGAAAGGCTGCCCAACACATTTTAGGTTTATGAAACATTTACCATCTATTGTAGAGAAGTATGGCCATGGCAGTGGTTGGAGGTAAAGTGGCCAGATCCATATCTATGTGCTTTGTCCCGGGAGGAACTTTACTGATGCACAGCAGTTCATTCAACAACATATTCAATACTGGAACAGACAAACTTAAAAAGGAAGAATCAAAAGACACATAAGTTGTGCAAGGACACAATGCATAATTCGGTACTTTGCTAAAAATAATTATATTGTTTTAGTAATAAATCCACACGGCCATTCTATCAACCTGTCTCAACAACGTAAATGAAAATTTACCAAAAGAACTTTTAAGCTTTTCTTACGAAAACCATTTAAATATATACAAAAGTACACAGAATAATATAATACACACCAATGTGCCCATCATCCAGCTTCAACAGCTAGCAACTGATGGCCAATCTTGTTTCATCTCTACTCTCACACACTTCCCTCCTTTCCATATTACTGTAAAGCAAATTCCCAATAGTAAATCATTTCTTCCCAAGTATTTCAGAACATATCTCCAAAAAATTACCTCCTAACATAATGACAATATAAATTTCACACCTAATAAATTATTGTTTATCATTAAATATCCAGTCAAGTGCTCAATTTTCCAACTCTATCATATACATCGTACTGTTTTGCACACATTGCTATCTGGTGATAAGCCTTGAGTCTATTAACAGATAAGCTCCTCCTTAAAGAACAAACCTTTTTTTTAATCCTAATATTTAATGCTGGAAAATATATGGTGAAAAAAGTGTTCAAATACTACTAGTGCAAGTATAAACGATAACTCTCTGGAAATCAATCCAGTATATGCATAATGAGCTTTAACAATGTTTACACCACTTGACCTGGCAATTTAACAATCTATACTAAAGGCGCAACTCGAAATTCATATAAAGCTTATGGACAAAGACATTTTAAAGCTCTATGATTTATAAAAGTGAAAAACTAGAGAAAAACTAAAAAACTGTCAATAGAGGAACAATTAATAAATTATCTATACAATGGATAATCTCCAAAAACCAAACTGGGGAAATGCTCATGATATCCTGCTATATGAAATAACCAAAAATCAAAACAGTATACAAGGTATGTTCACAACTTTGTTTAAAAATATACGGAGGAAAACAACAAAAATTACACAAAAATGTTAAAAACACTTCTTTCCCCTCCCCTATTATTTCTTATTTTCTGAATTTCTCCAAATATTCTATAAAGTATTTCTCTATAAATTGTGAGAAGGGGGTAAAAACAAATCATTATATAACAATGCACTTGAAATATTTATTTATAAACAAATAACCACTGATTCTAGTAAGATAGTTTAAAAGTTTAAGAGACAGTGACTGATTTATGACCAGTAAAATTAAATGAATTATTCAACAAAGATAATATGTACCATAATATTACATACGATTCATCACTAATTTTTATTTTCTTCAGATATGTAAAAGTAAAATGAAGATTTAAAACTGTTTAGGCGTGGATTTTCTCTACTTATCACGTCAAAAAAATAAGAATAATAACAAACGGGCTCATTATTGGTAACACCAAGTTTATACTTTAAAAGGTGATTTAAATTCATTCAACAGTCAAATATTTTCTTATACTTTTTGAAAAATACTTCTATATTTTACCAAGAATTCACAGAAAAATAGTTTTCACTTTAAAGACCCATATTACAAGAACACATACTGAAATAAACCAAAATATCTAACAGTTCTCAAAATAAATTCATTTAAATCTTTTTTTTAAATTCATTTAAATCTTGTATACCTTTTCTCTAGTATGTCTAAGTCCCATTTCAAATGTGCAGCAACTTTAAGAGCAAGTAGCTTTAAAACACGATTTCTCTTGTTATCAGGTGGAGGTTGAACTTGGTTTTGCTCATTAACTGAAGGTTTGGAAGCCTGTTCCAAAAACTGGACTATAAGCTGAACTGGTGCAGGATCTAGGATTTAAAAGAAAGCAATTCTTGAACTTAAGATCTAATTACAAAGATGCAAAAGGATTCACCCTATTGTTTTCTGGCCACAAAAGGAATCCAAATAGGCCAACAGGCACTTGAAAAGATACTCTGTATCACTATTTGAGAAATGCAAATCAAACTACACAGAGGAATCAATCAACTCACAATGGTGAGAATGGCCACAGTCTAAAAGACTACAAATATGAAAAAAATACAAAGGTTAGTTTAAAAAATTAATTTTTAATAATTATTGGAATGGAAATAATAACCTATAATAGAAAATAACTTTAATTAATATCATCCAGCAATCTCACTCCTGGGCATATGTCCAGAAAAGATGAAAACTCTAATTTAAAAAGATACATCACACCAGTGTTCACAGTGGCACTACATACAAAAGCCAATACACTGAAGAAACCTAATGTCCACTGACAGATGAATGGATAAAGAATGTGCAGTACATACACAGTGAAATAACACTTGGCCATAAAAATGAATGAGATTATACCATTTGCAGCAACGTGGATGGATCTAGAGATCATACTAAGTAAAGTAAGTCAGTGAAACACAAATGTCATATGACATCACTTTTATGTGGAATCAAAAAAAAAATACAAATGAACTTACTTACAAAATAGAAATAAGAGTCAGAAAGAAAACAAATTTATGGTTACCAAAGGGGCTGGGGGGCAGGCATAAATCAGGAACTTGGGACTAACAGATACACACGAATATACATAAGGCAGACAACAAGGACCTACTATATAGCACAGGAAACTATATTCAATATAGTAACAACTCACTCCAGTATTCTTGCCTGGAGAATCCCATGGACAGAGGAGCCTGGTAGGCTATAGTTCATGGGGTCGCAAGAATCGGACATGACTGAGCAAATAAGCACATAAACAATGGAAAACAATCTCAAAAGGAACAGGTGTCTACATATAACTGAATCACTTCACTGTACACCTGAAACATTACAAATAAACTATTCTTCATTTTTGAAAGTTAAGGTGTAAAAAAGGGGACCCAAACAGTTGTGTAGTTACAATGACTAAGGATTATAATTAGCAAGAAGTGTGCATGGCTATTAAAACGAAAGATCAGGAAGGATGTAAGAAGGAAAGATAACAGATTTTTGCAGACGAAAGCACTTTAGAGGACAGAACATAATGGTTACAGATTTCAGTTCAGCAAACAACAACTGTCAATTAGGGGAAAGAAATACCATGTTTAAAATTATTGCTTTAACGCTTAATTAGTGGGACTTGCATCAAGTTACCTCTCTGCACCTGTTCCTGTCAATGCAAAATAGAGGATCACCTACTTCACAGGATTATCATGAAGACGGAATTAAACGAGAATGCAGCTATGAAGCACGAAGCACAGAGCCTGGCACCCAGAAACACGCAACAAACGTTCATCAAAAGCACTGAATTAAAAGCACATTAATACAATACAGTGGTAAAACCGCCCACGTGAAGTACACCAACTTCTCGCACAGGAGTCTCCACCAGTTCAGGCCAGTGGATTAGACTTAACAAGCCACATCTGGATTCGAACTCTTGTCAGCAATTTATCATCCAAGGAACTTACCTTTTCAGCCATCACCTCTTTCCAGAAATACCTGTTATTTCCCACCCTCCCTAAACAGCACTCCTGAACTGCGGTATCAATCATGAACATCATTATACAATAACCATCTTGCAACTGTGACAGCATTTTCTGCTTTCAGAAGTTTTCGCTTTGATTTACAGCCCAACTTTGGAATAACTGAGTCAGCAGAATCCGTTCGTTGAGGAATAAAACAGTTAAAATAGGGACCTAACATAGTTATTCAACGTCAGGACCAGCCTCTGAACAGCTGATGTCTCCGCAGACCGCACCCCCCGCCCAAACTGTCCGGGGTTCAGCCCCAGGGGAGGGCTGAAGCCCCAACCCGAGTTACGGTCACAAGGCCACCTGAGAGGCGACAAGACGGCAGACACGAAAAGGTGGCGGGCGCGGGAGGGCCTCTGTTTCCCGCTTTTCTTAGGCCTCCCGGAGCGGCGCCCCGCGCGGGCAGTTTTGATGCCCAGTCAGAGACCGGGCGGCGCCACAGCTCGGCCCCGAGGCCCGCCTCCCCGGGTCGTTGGGTCGCGGCAGAGGAAGGCGCGGGGCGCCGGGAGCCCCGAGGGCAGTCCTCGGGCCGCAGGCGCAGCGCTTACCCGGGCAGGGCTTGCGCAGGTGTTTCTCCAACAGCGACTCCTGCAGCAGAAACTCGAACCAGGAGGTCTGCGGCGGGGTGCAGGGCCGGCTGGAGGTGGCCGCCTCCCGGTCCGCCGCCTCCGCGCTCATCCTGCCCCCGCCGCCGCTACCCCCAGGGGCGCTTCCCGGCTCCAACCTGACGCTCGGACGCGGGCCCCGGGGGCCTCTGACGTGCAGAACCGCCCGGAAACGAGGAGGCACGCGGAACGTCCCGGAAAGCCACACAAACCAAAATGGCGGCCTGACCCCCAGCCGGGGCGGGGAGTCCTGGTTCCGCCCCCACCCCACCCCCGCCGCGCCTGCAGACCAATCGTTATTCGAGTTGGAGAAGGAAGGAGGGCGGGGCCGATGTCCAGGCCACGCCTTCTCCCAGTTACCCTGGGAGACGGCTTGCGAGAGAGCTGCGTCGCTCAGCTGGCTTGCCCTGTTCCCAGGCGGTTTCTTGGTCAGCCGACAGAACACCCTCATCGGCAGGCCTGAGTCTTTGGAAAAGTTAGTGAACGCTACAGGTTCAGACTGTGATTAGGCAAATCTGTTTTTGTTTATTTCAATTTTCCGACTTCCATTTCTGAGATTTCAGTTCAGTCGCTCAGTCGTGTCCGACTCTTTGCGACCCCATGGCCTCTCTGTTCATCACCAACTCCTGGAGTTTACTCAAACTCATGTGCATGGAGTCAATGAGGCCATCCAACCATCTCATTCTCTGTCATCCCCTTCTCCTGCCCCCAATCCCTCCCAGCATCAGGATCTTTTCAAATGAGTCAGTTCTTCGCATCAGGTGGACAAAGTTCTGGAGCTTCAGCTTCATCAGTCCTTCCAATGAATATTCAGGACGAATTTCCTTTAGGATGGGCTGGTTGGGTCTCCTTGCAGTCCAAGGAACTCTCAAGAGCCTTCTGCAACACCACAGTTCAAAAGCATCATGTCTTCGGTGATCAGTTTTCTTTATACTCCAACTCTCACGTCCATACATGACTCCTGGAAAAACCATAGCCTTGACTAGATGGACCTTTGTTGGCAAAGTAATGTCTTTGCTTTTTAATATGCTGTCTAGGTTGGTCATAACTTTTCTTCCAAGGAACAAGCATCCTTTAATTTCATGGCTGCAGTCACCATCTGCAGTGATTTTGGAGCCCCCCAAAAATAAAGTCAGTCACTGTTTCTACTGTTTCCCCATCTATTTGCCATGAAATGATGGAACCAGATGCCATGATCTTAGTTTTATGAATGTTGAGCTTTAAGCCAACATTTTCACTCTCCTCTTTCATTTTCATCAAGAAGCTCTTTAGTTCTTAACATTCTGCCATAAGGGTGGTGTCATCTGCATATCTAAGGTTATTGTTATTTCTCCCAGCAATCTTGATTCCAGCTTGTGCTTCATCCAGCCCAGCGTTTCTCATGATGTACTCTGCATATAAGTTAAATAAGCACGGTGACAATATACAGCCTTAACGTATTCCTTTTCCTATTTGGAACCAGTCTGTTGTTCCATGTCCAGTTCTAACTTGCTTCCTGACCTACGTACAGATTTCTCACGAAGCAGGTCAAGTGGTCTGGTATTCCCATCTCTTTCAGAATTTTCCACAGTTTATTGTGAAAGGCTTTGAAAGGCTTTGACACAGTCAAAGGCTTTGACATAGTCAGTACAGCAGAAATAGATGTTTTTCTGGAACTCTTGCTTTTTCGATAATCCAACGGATGTTGGCAATCACACATCTAATTAGTATTAAAATAGGGACTTGAGTTTCCATTTTATCTGATCCCAGAGGCCAAACTTAGCATTCTGCTTCATAAAGAAGACACCTGGCGTGCTGCGGTTCATGGGGTGGCAAAGAGTTGGACACGACTGAGCGACTAAAATGAACTGCAGGAATTACCTGGCCGCTCAGTGGTTAAGGCTCAGCACTTTCATCGCTGCGTATCATGAGCCCAGAGTTCAACCCCTGGTTGAAGAACTAAGATCCTACAAGCCCCACAGCATGGCCAAAAGGAAGATACCTTGCTGTTGTGTGTGTGTGTTTTTTTTTTAATAGTAATAAACCTACAGGTTGGTTGGAAGAACAGTGTATAGACCTCTCACACCCCTTTTGCCCAGATGCCTCGATTGTTAATATTTTGCCACACTTCCTCCATCATTCTCTCTCCACAACACCTTCTTGGATTATCTTGTTTCCTTTGGACACCAGTAGAGAGACCAGCTTCTCCTGGTTTGGCCGAGACTGTCCCAGTTTTAAAGTGAAGTCCTGCAACCTAACAAGGCTCACCCTCTTCCCAGCAAACTCTAACAGTAGGCAAGTCGACATGCATGCAGCAGCCCCTCACTTTGCCCGGATGCTGGATGCTACATCTCCCCTTCGAGAAGGAATGCAGGAAGGGAAAGGAAGATGGGACGGGAAGCTTGTAGTAATTGTTAATCAAAGGGCCTGAAGGCTGTCACAGGGCCTGAAAGGCACTGGAGTGCTTAACTTTATGTCAAGAAAAAAATTAACAAAAGAGATGGTACCAGATGTGGCAATATCAGGAGAGTAAGTGGAATCCTAGCAAACATTGTTACAATGATGGTTACCTGTTACAGAGTATCTTGCAAGGGTCGCACTCTGTAGGTGCTCAACAGTGACTCAAGTAGGAGTTTCTGTTTTATGCTGATGGTAAACAGCAGTAGCTGGTCATAGTCTCCCCCCGAAAGCTTCATGATATGAAGCTTCACGAGAGCTTAAAATATTTTCTCTTCTATCCTCCCAGCATTCTTGGTTTTCCAGTAAGTTATTAACTTTTCCCTTCTGAAATCAGTTCTCCCTACTAGGAAAATAGAGTTATAATGGTGGGAAAAATGCATAGATATTATTACTATTATGTATCCAGGCAGCACTAGTGGTAAACAATTGGCCTGCCAATCTAGGAGACACAAGAGAAGTGGGTTCGATCCCTAGGTGGGGAAGATGCCCTGGAGGAGGAAATGGCAACCTGCTCCAGTATATTTGCCAGGACAGTCCCATGGACACAGGAGATCTGGGTTCGATTCCTGGGTTGGGAAGGTCCCCTAGAGGAGGAAATGGCAACCCACTCCAGTATTCTTGCCTGGAGAATCCCATGGACAGAGGAGCCTGGTAGGCTACAGTCCATGGGGTCCCAAAGAGTCAGACATGACTGAGCACACAGGCAGTGTACCCTAAAGATTTTTTCATAAAAGATCTCTGAAAAATCATCAGTTCAGTTCAGTCGCAGTCGTGTCCGACTCTTTGTGATCCCATGAATCGCAGCACACCAGGCCTCCCTGTCCATCACCATCTCCAGGAGTTCACTCAGACTCAGGTCCATCAAGTCAGTAATGCCATCCAGCCATCTCATCCTCTGTCGTCCCCTTCTCCTCCTGCCCCCAATCCCTCCCAGCATCAGAGTCTTTTCCAATGAGTCAACTCTTCGCAGGAGGTGGCCAAAGTACTGGAGTTTCAGCTTTAGCATCATTCCTTCCAAAGAAATCCCAGGGCTGATCTCCTTCAGAAAGGACTGGTTGGATCTCCTTGCAGTCCAAGGGACGCTCAAGAGTCTTTTCCAACACCACAGTTCAGAAGCGTCAGTTCTTCGGCACTCAGCTTTCTTCACAGTCCAACTCTCACATCCATACATAACTACTGGAAAAACCATAGCCTTGACTAGACATATCTTAGTCGGCAAAGTAATGTCTCTGCTTTTGAATATGCTATCTAGGTTAGTCATAACTTTTCTTCCAAGGAGTAAGCGTCTTTTAATTTCATGGCTGCAGTCACCATCTGCAGTGATTTTGGAGCCCCAAAAAATAAAGTTTGACACTGTTTCCACTGACCTCAGAGATGCAGATGACACCACCCTTATGGCAGAAAGTGAAGAGGAACTAAAAAGCCTCTTGATGAAAGTGAAAGTGGAGAGTGAAAAAGTTGGCTTAAAGTTCAACATTCAGAAAACGAAGATCATGGCATCTGGTCGCATAACTTCATGGGAAAAATCATATAAATATAAATAAATTTAAATTCAGTTCATATTGTTCTGAAAATTTTTTTAAAGCCAACACAATATGGTTCAATTATGATTCAGTTAAGTATTTTGCTGATGGATCCACTGCCATCTTGTGGCCGCTTGTGGATAGTACGTCTCCTGGTGGCGTAGATCCCCCTGCTTCTGATGCGTTGCTGTAAGGAAGGAGGCATGTCACACAAGCCTGGTGACTGGAGGTCATCTGTTCTTTACATAAGCTATCCTGCTACAATCAACTGAATCACATCTTCATAGAGGCTTCCAAAAACAGAACTCTGGAGGGATTAGAAGTGAGTCCTATAGCTATCAAACAAATTCCTGATGCTTACATTGACTTTCTCCGAGGCCTTCCCTGAGCCCTGTTCCCTGCTGCCATAGCACTGGGCATCCCCATCGGGGCACTCACCTCACCTCCTTGCAATTCCTGAACAGGCTAACTTCGCTGCTAGACTACACTCGTGATGGTAGGTGGGAAGGGGCAGGACAGTGGTTGCACTGTTAACCTGGGCACACGACAGGCACCCAATAAATATTTGCTAACTAAATAAGCAAATAACCTCAGATATGCATATGACACCACCCTTATGGCAGAAAGTGAAGAAGAACTAAAGAGCCGCTTGATGAAAATGAAAGAGGAGAGTGAAAAAGTTGGCTTAAAGCTCAACATTCAGAAAACGAAGATCATGGCATCTGGTCCCATCACTTCATGGCAAATAGATGAGGAAACAGTGGAAACAGTGTCAGACTTTATTTCTTTGGGCTCCAAAATCACTGT
This sequence comes from Capricornis sumatraensis, assembly GCF_032405125.1. Lineage (NCBI taxonomy): Eukaryota > Metazoa > Chordata > Mammalia > Artiodactyla > Bovidae > Capricornis > Capricornis sumatraensis. The sequence continues at coordinate 88,356,052 of NC_091079.1, forward strand.
AGATGGTTATTGCAGCTATGAAATTAAAAGACATTTACTCCTTGGAAGACAAGTTATGAACAACATAGCAAGTGAAGTCGCTCAGTCATATCCAACTCTTTGCGACCCCATAGACTGTATGTAGCCCACCAGGTTCCTCTGTCCATGGGATTCTCCAGGCAAGAATACTGGACTGGGTTACCATTTCCTTCTCCAGGGGATCTTCCCAACCCAGGGATCGAACCCAGGGATCGAACCCAGGTCTCCTGCATTGCAGGCAGACACTTTAACCTCTGAGCCATCAGGGATGCCCTAGACAGCATATTAAAAAGCAGAGACATTACTTTGGCAACAAAGGTCCATCTAGTTAAGGCTATGGTTTTTCCAGTGGTCATGTATGGATGTGAGAGTTGGACTGTGAAGAAAGCTGAGTGCCGAAGAACTGATGCTTTTGAACTGTGGTGCTGGAGAAGACTCTTGACAGTCCCTTGGACTGCAACGAGATCCAGCCAGTTCATTCTAAGGTAGATCAGTCCTGGGTGTTCATTAGAAGGACTGATGTTGAAGCTGAAACTCCAATACTTTGGCCACCTGATGAGAAGAGTTGACTCAATGAAAAAGACTCTGATGCTGGGAGGGACTGGGGGCAGGAGGAGAAGGGGACGACAGAGGGCGAGATGGTTGGATGACATCACCGACTCAATGGACATGAGTTTGAGTGAACTCTGGGAGTTGGTGATGGACAGGGAGGCCTGGTGTGCTGCAGTCAATGGGGTTTCACGACTGAATGATTGAACTGAGCTGAACTGATAGAATTATACACAATGCAAACATGACTAAAAATGGGAGAAAGAAAACAACAAGGGCAAAAAAAAGTTTGAATCAAGTTGTATAAAAAAAGACTGAAATGGGGCACCAGAGATGAACACAATTTCCCTGCCTCTCACTGGCGCCTGGGCTGCCTGTGCTACAGCTATGCCCCCATCCCCTCCTCCACCACCATGATACCACCTGGAGGATCCCTTGTGTTCAAGGGGACTGACCACTGGGGAGCTCAATATTGAGCTCATTATTGCTGCCATTTCCAAAGTCAATATCCCTCTTGCAAGTGGTGCTTTCTGTTCAGTTCAGTACAGTCGCTCATTCGTGTCCACCTCTTCGCGACCCCATGAATCGCAGCACGCCAGGCCTCCCTGTCCATCACCAACTCCCGGAGTTCACCCAAACTCATGTCCATCGGTGAGTGGACATGAGTCAGTGATGTCATCAAGCCATCTCATCCTCTGTCATCCCCTTCCCCTCTGCCCCCAATCTCTCCCAGCATCAGGTCTTTTCCAATGAGTTAACTCTTTGCATGAGGTGGCCAAAGTATTGGAGTTTCAGCTTCAGCATCAGTCCTTCTAATGAACACCCAGGAGAACCCCATGAACAGTATGAAAAGGCAAAATGATAGGATACTGAAAGGGGAACTCCCTAGGTCGGCCGGTACCCAATATGCTACTGGAGATCAGTGGAGAAATAACTCCAGAAAGAATGAAGGGATGGAGCCAAAGCAAAAACAATACCCAGCTGTGGATGGGACTGGTGATAGAAGCAAGGTCCGATGCTGTAAAGAGCAATATTGCATAGGAACCTGGAATGTCAGGTCCATGAATCAAGGCAAATTGGAAGTGGTCAGACAGGAGATGGCAAGGGTGAACGTCAACATTCTAGGAATGAGCAAACTAAAATGGACTGAAATGGGTGAATTTAACTCAGATGACCATTATATCTACTACTGTGGGCAAGTGGTGCTTTACATGTCATTAAATTGCAGGAGCTGGCTTTTCTTACGCAGGGTAACAGGTTGCCTAGAAACAGCATACTGTCAGGAACTCACACTGCCTGAGAAAAGATGACATTTCATCATCCACATTGGCCTAACAGAACTGGGAGGAGGTGGTACCTATCTGTGAGGGGGTGGGGTGGGGGGCCACTGGTCCATCACTAAGAAAATAAACTAAGTGCTAAGGGGTGGTTTCGACCTGGGTGCCCTTGCCTTTGGCTTCCAGTTAGATTCAGTCAGTGGGAAGCTGGGCAGGAGAGGAGAGAGAGGGGGGAGAGGTCGAGAACCCCCTTCCTGCCCACACCCACGGAATCTCACTTTGGGCAGTGGCTCCTGTCCAGTGGCCCCTCTTCAAGGGTATAACTCTCCCCTGATTCCAATACATCTCCTGCCCCTTTGGCCTCTTCAGGACTAACAGCAGCAGCCCTGGGTGATGCCCCATCCTTTGTGGACCCCTTGTGGCCACCCACACATCTTGGAGGGTGCTGTTCATCTGTTTATCTATTTCCTGCTGGGCTCTTGACTGCCACACTTATGGTGCCTTTGCTGGAGTGCCTTCTGGAGGAAGGACTCTGTGAACCACACTCTTAAATGGGGAAGCCTGGGTGGAGAGGGCTGCAATCGGGCCTCTGCTGCCGATCTTGTCAGTGGCCTGGCTGCCGGCCACACACCCCAGGCTCCAGGAAGCAGCAGCCAGTCAGTTATGACAATGGCACTGGAGCAGCCAGCCACTTTAAATCACACCTTGCCCCTCAAGAGGAGGCCAGATCCCAGAATAAACTACCCCCATAGACTTAAAAAGGATGGGCTTAGATGTGGAATCATAGCTGTTAATTATAACTTGCCTATTTTTCAGCAGCTCTCAGAGTTTGGTGGTTGGTTTTTTTTTTTGGTTTTTTTTTTTGAGACAAAAACATTTAACACTTAATGTTTAGAGACAGTGCAATAGAAGAGTCTCAGGAATGCAAAATACATATATGTTTATTTTCTGTGGGTTCCTCTCAGTTACATCATGCTGGCTTTTTGTCCCTCCAGCTTTGAGATATAATTGACAAAACTGTACAAATTTAAAATGTATAATATGATGATCTGATCCATATATATTTGTGAAATGATCACCACAGTGACACATCCGTTAGCTCACATAGTTACCTTTTCTGTTTATGGGGTTTTAAGACTTAGTCTCTCAGCAAATTTCAAGAACATATATAATATATAATTTCAAGGAAATATTGTTAGTTGCAGTATGCTATAGTAAGATCCTCAGAGCTTATTTATCTTCTGATGAAAGTTTGGTCAACATTTCCTCGTTTCTCTCACCCACCCCATCCCTGGCAACCACATTTCTATTGTTTCTATGAGTATGACTTTTGAAGATTCCACATATAAGTCAGATCTTGCAGTATTTGTCTGTGTCTGACTTATTTCACTCAGCATAATGCCCTCAAGGTCGATTTATGTTGTCAAAAATGGCAGGATTTCCTTCTTTTTTATGGCTAATATTCAATTGTGTATATATACCACATGATGGACAGTTAGACGGTTTCCATGTCTTGACTATTGTGAATAAGGCTGCAATGGACACAGGGGTGCAGATATCTCTTCCAGATAGGGATTTCTTTCACATTAACTACACTGAACATATGCTGGTCAAAAATTAACAAGAGATTTAATAAAAGAGAGATGAAGTCCATATAGCTCTTGCAGGAAAGAGACCCAGAGGTAATATGTCAGAAGCCCAGGCTCCTTTCGTCTTTGTAGCTCTGCTTATCCTCAGGGTCTGATATTCACCTCCTGGTACAGAATGGTCGCGCCATCTCCAACCACCCTGTTCACATTCCAGCTACCAGAAGCGGGAGGGGGGCGGTAAGTGGGACACAGCAGGGTGCATTCCCCTTCACTTGAGGACATACTAAGAAGTTGCACACACCACTTCTGCTCATAGCCCACTGGCCAGCACTTATTTGGCTGCTGTGCCAGGCTGCAAGGGAGGCTGGAAAATGCAGACATGTTTGTGGGAAACCACGTGCCCGGCTAAAGTACTTGTATCTGGTATCTCTGCTTTTTAATACGCAGTCTAGCCTTGTCCCTGCAATAAATGCTTCCAAGAGCCAGAGTCCCTGACGCCTCCTGCGGCCCGTTTTACTCCATTTGTCTTTGCAGCTCTGCCCCTGATTGCTGGCTACTTGCATCTGCCCCATACAATAAAAAACACGGCGAGCGAACATTAATGCCTCTGGACGGACTCGAGAAAGGGCACGAGCATCACCCATAGGACCCCAGAACCCTCATCCCGAGGCCCCAGGCTCTCTCCCTCTCGGCATCCCCGGCGCCCCGACGTCGAGGTACACCGTCAACCACCTCTACTCCCCGGGCGGCCGCGGCGCAGGGGCCCGTGCGGGGAACGTTGCGCCATCCGCTCCGCCCGCCGGCGGGATTAGTGTCCACCTGGCGGGGGCACCTCCACGCGCACCTTGGCGTCCCCGGGGCCGCCGCGGAGCCGCTGCCGACCAAGCAATTCAAACCCGGCGCACCCGAACAGCGGGGTCCCGGGGGCACCGCGAGCAGCTGGTCGCCAGGCTGAGCTTCCGAGGCCATCAGCACGCCCTCCAAGGGTTCCGTGGAGGCGACGAGGAGGAGTGTGGCCGCAGCCCTGCGAAGCCTTCTAGGAAGCAGCAGCGCCCGGGGCCGGGGCCTGGGGGTGGCAGGCTGGGGAGCCGTGGCTCCCGGGCGCCGGGAGACTCCGTCCCTGACCCTCAGCAGCCAGCCCGCCCTCCTCGGTGGGCGGCGGCGCCCACCCCCTCTCTGTTAGTTCACTTCAGTTCAGTCACTCAGTCGACCCCATGGACTGCCACACGCCAGGCCTCCCTGTCCATCACCAACTCCTGGAGCTTACTCAAACTCATGTCCATTGAGTCGGTGATGCCATCCAACCATCTCATCCTCTGTCGTCCACTTCTCCCGCCTTCAATCTTTCCCAGCATCAGGGTCTTTTCAAATGAGTCAACTCTTCGCATCAGGTGGCCAAAGTACTGGAGTTTCAGCTTCAGCATCAGTCCTTCCAATGAATAGTCAGGGCTGATTTCCTTTAGGATGGACTGGTTGGATCTTTTTGCAGTCCAAGGGACTCTCTAGAGCCTTCTCCAACACCATAGTTCAAAAGCATCAATTCTTCAGCTCTCAGCTTTCTTTGTATTTCAACTCTCACGTCCATACATGACTATAGGAAAAACCATAGCCTTGACTACACAGATGTTTGTTGCCAAAGTAGTATCTCTGCTTTTTAATATGCTATCTAGGTTGATCATAACCAACTAGGTTGGTCATAACTCTGTTAGCTTGGGGCTCAATTGGCCACCAAGCCTCTGCAGGTATTTGTTGTGGGAGGCTAGACTTCCCTTTACTTGGTTGACTTGGTTTCCATTCATTAGTGCCAAGCAGTATTCTCCAAATACTCCTTGGAGTCAGGATGCCTCCCTGCGTGAACCCGACTCCAGGGTCATGGCCTCAACACAGGCCAGCCACTGTGGTGCCCATCCTTGCTACAGTAGCCTGGATTCCCGCCAAGGGTCCTTTCTACACTGTGCACTCAGGGCTCTAGAACCACCATGCCAAACCCTCATGTTAGACTCTATTTCATGCTCTCTTGGCTTCTGTCTCCTTGAAACAAACTAGAATAATCTGGAAATGACATTGACCAGGTTTCTTGGCCCTCCTCAATCAACAGAAATTGACCAGAGGCCAGTCAAGAAATCTGGACAAGGCTCTTTTAGGGCCCCCACTCCAGCAGAGGGGAGCTATTACAAGCAAGTATCCTTACATGGGGTGATGGTAGGAGCGTGTCCACATATAGGGCCTGAGGGGTGGCTCAGGTGTATTGCCCATCCCTTTGGTGGTGGTGTGTGCAGGGGGCATGTGGAGTACACTGTTTTTGCTCCAGGGTCTTTAGAAGTGGCAGTTTGGTGTGTGTGGGTTTTTTTTAAAATTTGCCCCAAATTGCATACACATAGTCATTCTTAGTTGCTTATAATTTCTTTGTGCTTTGTAGCTGAAGTAGATATTTGTCCAGGTACAAGCTTTACAGCACTGCAGCAAAGGGTCCCAGGTCCCAGACTCAGAACCTCTTGGGCCAAGGCTGCTGCCCAGTACTGCCAAGAGGTCTCCATCTCCTAGATTTCCCATTTCCATAAACCTGTGGTAAATGCCAAAAGCCAGCCAAGAGAGCAAATCTAGCCTTAAATTATTTGCTGTATGACCATCTAGGTATGCCTGGTGGTCTAGTCCAAAAACTCAAGCTGGGCCAGATTCCCTCTCTCAGAAACTTGAAATAAGTAATAACAGATGAAGGAAATTTAAAAAAAAATTGAGGCTGAAATGATGTCATGACCCAGATTTAGGAACGGGCCAAACCAAAGTAAATGATAGAAGAGCAAGAAATGAATAAGCAGAGCTAACTAACCGATGTTGTTGGTTTTTAGTCTTTCAGCCATGTCTGACTCTCTGCGATCCCATGGACTGCAGCACGCCAGGCTTCCCTGGCCTTCACCATCTCCCAGAGGCTCAAATACATGTCCATCGAGTCAGTGATGCCACCCAACCATCTTGTCCTCTGTCGTCCCCTTCTCCCCCTGCCTTCAATCTTTCCGAGCATCAGGGTCTTTTCCAATGAGTTAGCTCATTGGTAACTGTTACCATGGCAATATGTTGACATGTTCAGTTCAGTTCAGTTGCTCAGTCATGTTCGACTCTTTGCAACCCCATGGACTGCAGCACGCCAGGCCTCCCTGTCCATCACCAACTCTGAGAGTTCACTCAGACTCACGTCCATCGAGTCAGTGATGCCATCCGGCCATCTCATCCTTGGTCGCCCCCTTCTCCTCCTGCCCCCAATCCCTCTCAGCATCAGAGTCTTTCCCACTGAGTCAACTCTTTGCATGAGGTGGCCAAAGTACTGGAGTTTCAGCTTTAGCATCATTCCTTCCAAAGAAATCCCAGGGCTCATCTCCTTCAGAATGGACTGGTTGGACCTCGCAGTCAAAGGGACTCTCAAGAGTCTTCTCCAACACCACAGTTCAAAAGCATCAATTCTTCAGTGCTCAGCTTTCTTCACAGTCCAACTCTCACATCCATACATGACCACAGGAAAAACCATAGCCTTGACTAGACCTTAGAATTGTGTAAATATATATTGCTAGTTACTCCAATATATTTTAATAAGCTCATACTTTAGGGCTAACTCTTAAAGCATTAATTTCTAATGCAATACTTAATGCTTTTTAAAAGACAATACTGTATATATACAGGCTGTGAAAGTACTTACATTGCTATGTATTAGGAACTGGACAAAAACTTAATGTGAGATAGAAATACCTTAGATTTACAAAACACTAGCTACATATCAGGAACTTAAAATGTTTTACTTAAAATCTAATTTCTCTTTCCCACCAATGACCCAATTATCCTCATTTCCCTGTACTTCGTCACTGTGGTTATGAAACCCACTAAATAGTATTATAACTGAGTATTTACAGCAATTACTTGAGCCTATTTTTTTTTTTGAGCCTACATTTAATTTACCAGACTGACAAATACCCGTTCCCTCATTCAATACGTCCAGCCACAAGTTTACAGGTAAGCAATAATTCTATTAATTCCTTTACCAATGATACTGCCAGGAGAGAAAGTTGATTAGCAACTACTGTAAACGTCCTGTAAATTTTTCTGTGGTCATTGATAGCTTTAAAGTTTACAATATATACTCCCACAGTTGGAATGGCAGTATGAGGCCCCTGAGAAACAAATGTAAGCGGTGACAATTAAAAAAAAAACAGCCACTTAAGTCTATGGAAATTGACCTAAGGGCATATAGCAAATGAAGAAATATTTATTCAAAAAACTTTGCTGAAACTCCATAAAAACCCCCAGAGTCTGTAGCATTTGAACTCAGGTGGCATTGGATTCCTCCCTCTTCCCTCCAGCTCAGAATGATGGAAGCGCCACTTCAGGGGTGAACAGCCCCTCGGTAACCAACCAGGGGCTACAGTACCTTCCTGAGAGGAGCAAACCACCAGAATTTCTCATCTCCCTCAGTCATGTGTTCTGGAGGCTAAATTCCAAGCAAGTGAAGCCAAGAAGTGAGGTGCTCACTATCTTCTTTCACTTAGTCCCCACTTTCAGAAGAGAGACTCTACCTCAAGCATGGCACATGAGAACAGTGGGTCCCTGATCCCCCCAACCCCAGCTAATTCTGTAAGTTCAGTTCAGTTCAGTCACTCAGTCATGTCTGACTCTTTGGGACCCCATGGACTGCAGCACGCCAGGCCTCCCTGTCCATCACCAACTCCCAGAACTTACTCAAACTCACGTCCACCGAGTCGGTCACGCCATTCCACCATCTCTTCCTGTCATCCCCTTCTCTTCCCACCTTCAATCTTTCCCAGCATCAGGGTCTTTTCAAATGAGGTCAGTTCTTCGCATCGGGTGGCCAAAGTATTGGAGTTTCAGGTTCAGCATCAGTCCCTCCAATGAATATTTAGGACTAATTTCCTTTAGGATTGACTGGTTGGATCTCCTTGCAGTCCAAGGGACTCTCAAGAGTCTTCTCCAACACCACAGTTCAAAAGCACCAATTCTTCAGTGCTCAGCTCTCTTGATAGTCCAACTCTCACATCCATGCATGACTACTGGAAAAACCATCATTTGACTACATGGACTTTTGTCAGCAAAGTAATGTCTCTGCTTTTTAATATGCTGTCTAGGTTGGTCATAGCTTTTCTTCCAAGGAGAAAGCATCTTCTAACTTCATGGTTGCAGTCACCATCTGCAGTGACTTTGGAGCCCCCCAAAATAAAGTCTGTCACTGTTTCCATTGCTTCCCCATCTATTTGCCATTAAATGATGGGAGTGGATGCCATGATCTTAGTTTGCTGAATGTTGAGTTTTAAGCCAACTTTTTTCACTCTCCTCTTTCACTTTCATCGAGAGGCAAAACAAGTTTGTAAGACAGTTTCAAATTGGGAAAGGCATGTCAAGAAGCCTCAACTACTGAACCCATGCTCCAGAGCTGATAAGCTTCAACTACTGATACCCTTGTGGCTCAGCTGGGAAAGAATACTCCTGCAATGCGGGAGACCTGGGTTTGATCCCTGGGTTGGGAAGATACCCTGGAGAAGGGAAAGGCTACCCTCCAGTATTCTGGCCTGGAGAATTCCATGTATAGTCTATGGGGTCGCAGAGTCAGACATGACTGAGCGACTTTGACTCACTGAAGCTCACACATCCTAAAGCCTCTGCTCTGCAACGAGAAGCCACCGCAGAGAGAAGCCCACACACGGCAACTAGAGAGTAGCCCCTTCTTGCCACAACTAGAGAAAGCCTGTGTAGAGCATCGAAGACTCCATGCAGCCAAAAATAAAAACAAATAAATAAAAGAATAAGTCCACGTTGTCCTCTAACACTATCCTTCAAAGAGCCAGGATTTAATTGGTTGTGGGATTGTTGAAAACTAAATAGAGCAATCAGCTAATGACGAGGGGAACTTAACAGCTGGATACGGTCAAGGAAAGAGATGGTAAGGAGCCCTACAAAAATCACTGTCATACAAGACTATCTGTGTACATGCTCAAGGCAGTGACATGTGAGACCACTAAAAGACTCCACTATGTGGAGGAAATAGACATCACTAAAACAGTCCAGCTAACACTAAAGAAATAAACAAGCCATTTATAATTAACAAGCTCCAAGGGACAGTGAGTGAAGTGAAAGTCGCTCAGTCGTGTCTGACTCTTTGCGACCCCATGGACTGTGTAGTCCATGGAATTTTCCAGGCCAGAATACTGGAGTGGGTAGCCTTTCCCTTCTCCAAGGGATCTTCCCAACCCAGGGATCAAACTCAGTCCTCCTGCATTGCAGGCGGATTCTTTACCAGCTGAGCCTTTACCAGGGGACAGGGGGATGTCAATTTCCAGAGCTGCTATAAACAAAGCTTATTAAAGAGAAAGAAGTTACCTTTAAAAAGAACCAAATGAAAATTCTGAAATTGAAAAATATAATAACTGAAATGAAAAACACAGCAGAGGGGCTCACAGTAGATTTGAACTGACAGAAGAATTAAACAACAGAGATTATGCATGCAAAGAACAGAGAGAAAAACAAATTGAAGAAAATTGAACAGAACCTCAGAGAAACATAGGTCACCATTAAACACACCAACATATGTATAATGGGAGTATAAGAAGTTCCAACTTAGATTTTTTTTTCTTCTAGCTTTATTGAGAAGTAATTGACAACACTGTGTGAGTTTAAAGTGCATAATGTAGTGATTTTATATAAGTACATGTTGCAAAAATGATTACCACAAAAAGGTTAGTTAACATCTCCACCACCTCACAGAATTTCAATTTTTTTTAGCTTCATCTTAACAACGTTGATTAAAAAAAAAAAACTCAATGTATATAACCAAGAAGCTCGACAAATTGCAAATAAGATACATGCAAGGAGGTCTACTTCAAACACATCAAAGTAAAAATGGTATCGTCAATAACGTGTGAAAATAATGCAATCAAAATGAAAAGCATTTGTGCACTATCAGTGTAGTGAAATGAACCCACTGATTGGAAGGAAATACAATTGGCCCTCCATATCCACAGGCTCCTCATCCCTGGATTCAACCAAGCCACGATTGATTGAGTATGCAGATGCTAGATCCACAGATACACAAGGGTGACTGTTTTATGCTATTTTATACAAGGGACTTACTTGAGCATCTGTGGATTTGGGTATCTGCACGGTTCCTGGAACCAATTCCCCAGTGGATATCAAGGAACAACTATACACTCGACCCTCGGAAACATGAGTTTGAATTATGCAGGTCCATTTATATGCAGATGTTATTTTCAATAAATATATACTATGTTTGTGTTCTGCAGTTACCTGAATCCATAGATGTAGAACCTGAGGATAAGGAAACCTATGGGTCCTGGATCTGTCCACAGATTCAGATACACATGGGTAATGAGGGGAGAGGGTGAGGTCCTGGCACAAAACCCTCATGGATACCAATGGACAACTATATTCCCAAATTACGTATCTGTTAAGAGATTTATAATCTAGAATTATAAACACCTTTACAATTCAATAATAAAAAGACAGCTCAGTCCAGTTCAGTTCAGTCGTTCAGTCGTGTCCGACTCTTTGCGACCCCATGAACCGCAGCACGCCAGGCCTCCCTGTCCATCAACAACTCCCAGAGTTCACCCAAACTCACGTCCATCAAGTCAGTGATGCCATCCAGCCATCTCATCCTCTGTCGTCCCCTTCTCCTCCTGCCCCCAACCCCTCCCAGCATCAGAGTCTTTCCCAATGAGTCAACTCTTCGCATGAGGTGGCCACAGTACTGGAGTTTCAGCTTTAGCATCATTCCTTCCAAAGAAATCCCAGGACTGATTTCCTTCAGAATGGACTGGTTGGATCTCCTTGCAGTCAAAGGGATTCTCAAGAGTCTTCTCCAACACCACAGTTCAAAAGCATCAGTTCTTCAGTGCTCAGCTTTCTTCACAGTCCAACTCTCACATCCATACATGACCACTGGAAAAACCACAGCCTTCGGACCTTTGTTGGCAAAGTAATGTCTCTGCTTTTAAATATGCCATCTACGTTGGTCATAACTTTTCTTCCAAGGAGTAAGCATCTTTTAATTTCATGGCTGCAGTCACCATCTGCAGTGATTTTGGAGCCCCCCCAAAATAAAAAGACAACCCAATTTTAAAAAGGGCAATTTCTAAATAAACATTACTCCCAAGAAGATATTCAAATGACCAGTAAACAAGAAAATATGTTCAAAATCATTAGATATTATGAAAATGCAGATTAAAAATAGAATGATATGCCTCACTTCACACCTTACTACAATGCCTATAATCAAGAAGAAAGATAATAGCAAGTGATGGCGAGGATGTAGAGAAATTGGAAACCTTATACATTGTCAGAACTGTAAAATAATACAGCCACTTTGACAGTAAGTCAGTTACCAATAAGTCCTCAGTTACCACAGTTATCATATGACTAAGAAATTCTAGACATATATCCAAAAAAATGAAAACATATGTCCACCTAAAAACTTGTATATGAATATTCATAGAGCATAATTCATAATAGCTGAAAGAGTGGAAACCACCCAAATGTCCATCAATGGATGGATGCACAAAATGGATAGATGTATACCCATACAGTGGAATATTGTTTGGCAATGAAAAAGGATACACACAACAACATGAATGAACTTTGAAAACACTATGTTAAACGAAAGAAGTCAGTCACAAAAGACCACGTTTATATGATTCCATTTATGTGAAATGTTAAAAGAACATTCTGTCCAGAGACGGAAAGTAAATTAGTAGAAGTTCTCTGATGACGAAGTGGTTGGAGGTGGCAGACAGAAGGTGTGAGGTTTCTTTTTGGGGTGATGAAAATATTATAAAATTGATTGTGATGACAGTTGCACAACTCTGATTATACTAAGAACTGTTCAAAGGTACACTTTAAATGGTGAACTGTATGGTATATAAATTATGTCTCAAAGCTGTAACTAAAAAAGACTCATATATAAATAGAAGACAACTTAAAATTCTAAGAATTTTATTATAGAAATAAAACAAGCAGTATAATTAAACATGAAATAATTTCATTCTTGATTAAAGTATTTAATATTATAAACTAGTTTATAACCCAACTTTCTTAAAGGATTTATGTTTACTGAAATTAACTTTTATTCTGTTTGAAGATGTATCCTTAGTTACAGGAAGAACACAATCTAAATATACATTGTTGTAGACACCATTCAAAAGTCAACATACATAAAATCGATTGTATTAGATGGCTAATAAACACATGAAAAAAATGCTCAACAATGCTAAATTATTAGAGAAATGCAAATCAAAACGACAATGAGATATCACCTCAGACTGGTCAGAATGGCCATCATCAAAAAATCCACAAATACACGCTGAGGAGGATGTGGAGAAAAGGAGAACTCTTGCACTGCTGGCAGGAACGTAAATTGATACAGCCACTATGGAGAACAGTGGCTATACAGAACAGTATGGAGGTTTCTTTAAAAACTAGGAATGACCAGAAATGACTCAGAAATCCCACTACTGGGATCTACCCTGAGAAAACCACAATTCTAAAAGACACATGTATCCTAAGGTTCACTGCAACACTAGATAGATTAGCTGGGACATGGAAGCAACCTAGATGTTCACTGAGAGATGAATGGATAAAGAAGTTGTGAGATATATATACATACATATATATATTTATATAATGGAATATTATTCAGCCATAAAAAGGAAGAAATTTGGGTTCATTCTGGAGAGGTGGATGAACCTAGAGCCTGTTATACAGAGTGAAGTATGAGTGAGAAAAACAAATATAGTAAGTGAATGTATATATAGGGAATCTAGAAAGATGGTACTGATGAACCTATTTGTAGTGTAGCAACAGAGATGCAGACATAGAGGACAGATGTATGGACACAGCACGGGAAGGAGACGATGGAGCAAACTGAGGGAAGCACTGAAACATATCCATCACCACATGTAAAACAGATGAAAAGTGAAAGTGAAAGTTGCTCAGTAATGTCCAACTTTTGGCCACACCATGAACTATACAGTCTGTGGAATTCTCCAGGCCAGAATACTGGAGTGGGTAGCCATTCCCTTCTCCAGGGGATTTTCCCAGCCCAAGTCTCCCGCATTGCAAGTGGATTCTTTACCAGCTGAGCCACCAAAACAGATAGCCAGTGGGAATCTGCTGTATGATGCAGGGAGCTCAACCCAATGCTCTGTGACAACCTAGACGGGTGGGATGGGGTGGAAGGTGGGAGGGGAGTTTAAGAAGGAGGGATATATGTATACCTATGGTTGATTCATGATGCTGTACAGCAGAAACCAACACAGCATTCTAAAGCAATTATCCTCCAATTAAAAGTAAATAAATTTAAAAAAAGAAAAAAATTCAGTTGTATTCACCTTTGTTAAATAGCTGTACAAAGCTATTAATTTAAAATACAAAAGGGTTATTTATAAGATTGTCGTACATTAGAAGTATGGAATGCATGTTTCTTTTTCATACTATTATTCCACTAAATATAGTGGTCAGATGTTCAATGTATCTCTTATAAAACTGCACATAAGATTATATTTGCCAAAATTAGAATGTGCAAATTCTAAGAGACTTACAAAACAGAAATGACTCAGAAAGTCCTTTGTGCTAAATTCAGCAATCTGGTTCTAAAATGTCCTTTTTTTAAAATTATGGTAAACAAATATATTGTTTAGAAATCTTAATGGATAGAAAATAGTTGAATCAAATATATTTCTTTGTAATTTCCACATCTAATTTTATTTAAATTATTAATTTTATACATTCAAAAACTAAATAATGAGCTATTATTTCAATAAGAAATTGTTCAATTTTAATTGCAACTTTTCAGGGCTCTAATTTTAGTATATATTGGGATCTAAAACAATCAGCAAACAGTAATAATAGAGAAAGTATATTTTAAAAACTGGGACAAACGAGAAAATAGATTGAGATGCAGTAGTCATTTTGCTTTAGAACAAGTTCTTAAATGCACAGAATAGTTCATTTAAATGCCCTTTAAATATTCCTGCACTTAATAAAACTGATTTACCTACGACTTTTAAAAACCCAATAATTTTATAAAGAGAGACACTACTTTTACCCCCAAAAGGCATCAAAATATTTTAACAGCTCAAAAATAGAAAAAGGCAAAAAGCAATTGATTTCCCCAAAATGACAAAGTTTAATAAGATGGCTATTCGCTGTTCAATAAATTAATAGCCTATCTTTTAAAGCATATTTTTCAGCCCCAACTTGTAACAGACTTTGACCTCCATTTCTACTTTTCCTTTAGTCAATCTAGACTGTATGGAAGAGTGTTATATTAGGCTTTTAGCAATTTGAGTTAATGTCCCAAAAAAACATGCTGTCTATATACTCAGAAAGTAATGAAGAAAAAAATTTATAAGTGCAATGCACACTCCCTAGGTGGTAAAACTCTACCAGTCTAACACAGATGCCGAAGTCAGAAAACATATAAACCAGCACAGTCAATATCATACATCTTATCAAGTAAGTTTTATCTGTTGGATTGTTTGGCATTTGGGAAGCTAAGTAAATTATTTTAGCAGGCTAGAAATCCCATTACTACCTTTCACAAAGATTTGGTTCCTAATGAATTAAAGTTAATAGTGAAAATAGCATACTGAGGATTCTTTCTCTGTGCTTAATGATGAGGGAAAAGGTACCAAAATTTTCTTATGAAATTGAAATAAACTGATAATTTTTTAATAATAAAATGTAAACTTTGAAATAAGGAGGTTAAGGCACTTATTTCCATGGTGTTGCAACATCAAGGGCGAAGTATGTTTTGTATTTCTTTGAGAAATTCCTTCCACCCCAAGCCCATAAACTTTTCCCCTTTCACAGTAGATCTCTACTGTCAAACCTAACCCAAAAAGAATTACTTGCAGAATTCTTAATCATTTGTTACTCTACAAATAAGTAAGGAAATTAATTAAATGCTCAAGTTTTCTAGCACTACTGTTCTAACTAGAGCTAAAATAGAAGCAAATAAGCTTATCTTCCATACCCAGTATTATTATTTTTATAATAAAGCTCACATTTTTCTTCTCAACTGATGCTAAATGAAGAATTCATTATTTAAAAAATTCAATTAAAAGCTGCTCCAAACCTATTTTAAGAAATAAGTTGATAGAAGCAAAAGCAACTTACTAATATGTCAAAAACAAAAAACACACAACAATCAAAATTCAGCATATTTGATCATAAAATAGATCAGTAAAAATTCAATTAAATATTTCATGCTACATAGAAAGTAGGTTGTTCTATTTCCCTTTCAAAATATGCAAGCCATCTTTTCAATTACATTGTTTTACATGCTGCATCTAATCATAAGTACTACCATAGGTAACTATGGTAATATTTTTATAAGGCTTGAAGCTAAATACTAGTGACTCACTATTAAGATGTACAGAGAAGCTGAAATAGCCTGCCTGTAGCTATCTTAATATAATTGCTAAACATTACATAAAAGCATGACAGGAGAGCCAATAAAGCTAACACACCAGACATATGATACTGCCGTCAAACAATTCTTAAGCTCCAAAAGAACAAAACATCTGAGTTAGTCTAAGAATGCATGAGCTCTTGTACTTTTAAAAGATATATTACAGAACATAAAGATAATGGAAAGATGCTCCTTTCTAATATAGTAATTTTACAGTGATGAAACTGCAATTTTTGCAGTACTCTAACCAGTGGAAAAATTTTAAATCTGTTCACTTAACAGGTGTATAAGGTAAAACTAAACCTGCATCCCACCTTATTAAAGTGATACATCCATCCTGAAACTCTTTATAAGGCCAAATTAATCATTTTATAATTTCTTTTAAATATGATTAAAAATTTGAAAAGGAACACAGACTGTGGAACTGTGCTGTGAATTTCATGATAATTGTCATTTTGTTCTTCATGCTGAAAACCGTATCACCATTTCACAAGGAACAGCAGTTGTGTTTTATCACAAATGCTTCTCTATGCAGAGGCATGTTAAACAGCATCTACACGTATCTCCAGAAACTGCTGCTCACTTTAGTGGACATATTCTCATTCCGATAAAGATTTAAGTTTTTACTTCATACTTCAATAGATAACACGTGAATAGATTATATATTCCATATCCATATTTTTAAAAACCTTGAATGGTCTTTTATTTTTTTCCTTATTTTTTAACTTAAAGCATCATTCTTTTAAATGTCTGTTTTAAAAAAATACATAGGTAACAAGAGTTAATTGTTTATTCATGATTAAGTTGGTATCAAATTTATGGGCATAAGTGAAAAAACTAAGCACTTAATAGTCATAATGTAGTGAAATATAATATCAAGCACAATATATTATTAAGAAAGTGCTCACATATAAGCAGCAGATGACAGCTGTATCATGGAAAATCTGGATATATCAATGTATATCCTTAAAAATCACTTTCCTTTATATAATTTCCATTTTAATTTAAATGCCACAAATTCTCAGTGAACATTTAAATTAGTTTTTTATTTCAGCTCTATTATATATCATGAAATACCTTCAGAAACTGCCTTGAGGGTAAGGATAATTCTTTCCTTCTATTCTGTAATTATATCACATTAAGTATTTGTTAAATGTTATGTTTGAGACATACTCTGACCTTGAACACATTCAAATTCAAGACTAACATTATGATGGAAAGATTTATGAGGAAAATTTTACAACAGTTTGGAAGGTAAAATCATAGCAATAAGGAAAACACCTGGCTGGAATACTGCAGAGTGGCAGATTTGACGTTTTACCGAAGGACAGTAATATTTGATCTTCTTTCCCTCAGAGAACTGTAGATCCAGTTAACAGCAGGAGGGAACATCAGCAGCAACATTTCAATGTCCACACTCTGATTTCCAAGAGACACCACGTAGGTAGAAGAAAATTGTATTTTACTTCAGGTGGTATATAAGTCTTTGATATGAAGGCTCTGCTATTTTTCAAGACTGAAAGGATATCACAGTGTTGATTTTATATACAAAGTAGGATCTGTTCCAGTACACTCTAGTGAAATAATTCATATAGGGAGAATAGTTAATTTTGACCTCATGACAAAATCGTCCATGTTTTGAGTAGGTTAACTTGTCACCTTCTTCACAAACCACCTATCAAATGATATGAAACATAACGTTGAAAAGGTTATAGGAGAAATGCAATCAAGGTACAAGTGACTATATTTATATAAAATAGATATATTTTTGTTAAATATGGAATATTTCACATTGGTTAGCAAATATCTCATATTGTTCAACAAATAAAAGCCTCTTCATAAGAGTTACCATGTTCACTAAATTCTTGAGCTTCCCACTGAGACTGAGAAACCAGCATAAAGTGTTTTCCAATTTTTAAAAGATTTATTCCTAAAATTTAGAAGGCTATGTCTCCATAGTCTATTATCATTCATCTGAAGAATCTTATGGAGCCTACCGAAGCTGAGAAATGGACATATATTCTTAATGTATGTTCATATTCTTCTCCTTGTGCAGGACTGACTCACAACAGTAAGTTTCTGTGACTAATCAGTAAATCCTTTACATTTTCACTTTAATGAGGTTCACTAAGATAGCTTAGCTAGCTCAAAGAGTTTTCTACAATAAAAACACTAACCATTTTTCTAATGCTTTGGAGAGATGTCAGAGAATCAACTTTAAGAATAAAAGAAGAGATCAGCTTTAAGCCTGTGCCTGGAATTACATGAAAGAAGTAACCTGACCTTCAAAATGGAGCAAGAGGGTGTCCAGGAGCAAGAGGGTGTCCAAGAGCAGAATAAAACTCCAGACAGTAGACAGCAATACAGCAGTAATCACTAAATGCGTGTGTGCTGAGTCGCTCAGTAGTGTCTGACTCTTTGCAACCCCACGGACCGTTGCCTGCCAGGCTCCTCTGTCCGTGGGATTTTTCAGGCAAGGATACTGGAGTGGGTTGCCATCTCCTACTGTTATTACCAAATACTTGATGTTTAATAAAATTCCATTTTGTCACCAATTAAGCCAAAGATCACAGACATCAAGTACTAAGAGAGAAAATTCAAAATACATGCAGCAGAAAACAGAATAAGTTCATAAGATGAAGAGGTCATTTCTCCAGACTCTCCTGGCAAGGGCACAGGTTTGGTATGTGGGGAACTAAGATCCCACATGCCTCGCAGCATGGCCAAAAAAACCCCAAAGCAACAAACTAATTTCTCACCTACAAACTGGTCTGGGATGATTATGACAAAGCTATTTAATTAGGAAGAGACAGAGAAGTCTTGGCTGCAGTCTGAATAGAATATGTAATCTAAATAAGAATGATCTACTAAACTTTAAGATCCTCCACCCCCAACTTTCCCAGGAGTACAGGTACCTTTTCTAGTGCCTCATTACCAGATATACAAACTGGGAGATACTGACATACTGTCATATATCATACAGATATACTGACTCCCCTGTCAGTCTTAGTTGCTAGGTATATAGTATATACACTGTAGGCTGAGATTAACACAGCTTGGTAAAATAGCAAAATCAATGAAAACTGAAAATACAGTTAAATCCTAACAACTAAAGTAGTTTTGAATACACTAATTTTGAGGATAACAGGGGCTCAATGTACAAGACTATGTTAATTTAATAAACAATTTTTCTAGATATGAATCAAATTATAAGAAATTTCTCAAATAAGAATATAACAATCAGCTGCTTTTTATATTACAATGTTAAAATCATAATTCATCTTTTGTTCCTAAATGTAGAACATGTACAAGTACAGGCAACTAATGAGTCCAGGTATTGATAAAATTGTTTGTTTTTTTTTTGTAAAATTGTCCAACTTTTCTTTTGTACATTGCAAAAACACTTCAACCTACGTTTCATAAGTTCCCCAACTGTTACATCTCTAGAGAAGGAAATGGCAACCCACTCCAGTATTCTTGCCTGGAAATCCCATGGACAGAGGAGCCTGGCAGGCTGCAGTCCACAGGGTTGCAAAGTCGGGCGTGACTGAGCACATGCACACACTGTTGCTATTATAAGTTTAAATAAAGTCATTTTTTTAAAAAAAGTAAGTAAAATTTTACAAATGGTTACTTACATGGCCATTTGCAATGTCTAATAAATCTTTAACCCGACAGCCTCTCATGGTTCCCACTTCATTGCAGATAGCATCTTCTACTATTAGGTAACTAGCCTTGTACGATGTCAGTATTTTATAAATATCCTCAGCAGATCGCTTTGAATAGATTTGATAGATCTGAAAGAAAATAATTAAAACAACAACTTTAAAAGATGTTTAAAACTTCTATTTATCAAACACTGAGCATCTACTATGTTCTTATTAGTACTATCTGTGCAAAATAAAGATATTCACTAAGACTTGATTCCTGTCCTCAGCAAGCTTATGTTCATCTGCTCTTGGCTACTTGCATATCTTCTTTAGAGAAATATACATTAAACTCCTTTGTCCATTTTCCCCCAATGTTACTGAGATATAATTGACATACAGTATTGTGTATGAGCTTAAGGTATACAACATGTTTATTTGATAAGCTCATATGCTGCAAAATAATTTAGCACCATAGCTTTAGTTAATATTTGCATCATGTTACATAATCACCATTTTTTTGTGTGTGTGGGGAAAACATCTAAGATCTATTCCCAACAACTTTCAAATCTACAATACAGTATTATTAACTCCAATTACCATGCTGTACATTAGATCCCTAGAATTTATTCATCTTATAACTAGAAGTTTGTACTCTTTGACCAATATCTCATTTCTCGAGGTCTCTCAACCCCTGGCAACCACAACTCCTCTCTGTTTCTATGAGGTCAGCTTTTTTAGATTCCATAAATAAGTGATATCATACAGTATTTGTCTTTTTCTATCTGACTTACTTCAGTTACTATAATGCCTCCCTGTCCATCAACAACTCCCAGAGTTTACCTAAACTCATGTCCATCGAGTCGGTGATGTCACCCAGCCATCTCATCCTCTGTTATCCCCTTCTCCTCCTGCCCCCAAGCCCTCCCAGCATTAGGGTCTTTTCCACTGAGTCAACTCTTCGCATGAGGTGGCAAACGTATTGAAGTTTCAGCTTCAGCATCAGTCCTTTCAATGAACACCCAGGACTGATCTCCTTTAGGATGAACTGGTTGGATCTCCTTGCAGCCCAAGGGACGCTCAAGTCTTTTCCAACACCACAGTTCAAAAGCATCAATTCTTCAGTGCTCAGCTTTCTTCACAGTCCAACTCTCACATCCATACATGACCACAGGAAAAACCATAGCCTTGACTAGACAGACCTTTGTTGGCAAAGTAATGTCTCTGCTTTTGAATACACTATCTAAGTTGGCCATAACTTTCAGTCTAAGGAGTAAGTGTCTTTTAATTTCATGGCTGCAGTCACCATCTACAGTGATTTTGGAGCCCCGAAAATAAAGTCTGACAGTTTCCACTGTTTCCCCATCTATTTCCCATGAAGTGATGGGACCAGAGGCCATGATCTTAGTTTTCTGAATGTTGAGCTTTAAGCCAACTTTTTCACTCTCCTCTTTCACTTTCATCAAGAGGCTTTTTAGTTCCTCTTCACTTTCTGCCATAAGGGTGATGTCATCTGCATATCTGAGGTTACTGATATTTCTCCCGGCAATCTTGATTCCAGCTTGTGCTTCTTCCAGCCCAGTGTTTCTCATGATATACTCTGCATAGAAGTTAAATAAGCAGAGTAACAATATACAGCTTTGACGTACTCCTTTTCCTATTTGGAACCAGTCTGTTGTTCCATGTCCAGTTCTAACTGTTGCTTTCTGACCTGCATATAGGTTTCTCAAGAGGCAGGTCAGGTGGTCTGGTAGTCCCATCTCTTTCAGAATTTTCCAGTTGATTGTGATCCACACAGTCAAAGGCTTTGGCATAGTCAATAAAGCAGAAATAGATGTTTTTCTGGAACTCTCTTGCTTTTTCCATGATCCAGCGGATGTTGGCAATTTGATCTCTGGTTCCTCTGCCTTTTCTAAAACCAGCTTGAACATCTGGAAGTTCATGGTTCACGTACTACTGAAGCCTGGCTTGGGAGAATTTTGAGCATTACTTTACTAGCGTGTGAGATGACTGAAAGAATAGGCATGCTTAAGACCCATGCCTTGATTACATGGTGTTTTTCATTATAATTTTGCTGACCTTATTAGATAACAAGCTCTGCATCTTATTACAATAGATAATACATTTTTTTCAGTTTTTCTGAAATGCTAAACTTGGAAAAGCCATAAAAGTTAGGCCAAAAGTATCACAGACTGTCCTGAAAATCCTGAGGTTTGTAATCTAGACTGGACAAGATCCCAGTCTATCTGCAGGATATTCAGCAGCTGCTGACGACATGTTTTGGTTGCTATCTATCCAGCAACTTCAGGTCAATGTCCACTGACATGCTAGATACTCATTCTGTGGGATACAGAATATGACTACATCAAGAGGAAGTTTCTCACTCACTTCACCTGCTAAGTAAGTCCATGTGAATGGTTCTAGCCTATTCAGTTTAATACTTATTTGTGTATTTTATATAATTTTTATTTATTTTCAAGTCTAGGGAAACTGTAACATACTACTGGGGCATGTTAAAAAAAAAAAAAAACGACTTTGATGCAATGGCAATAACATTATTGTTAGACTCAGGTGCGATTTCTCAACTTTGGCGCTATTAACATTTTGGGCCACATAATTCTTTGTTGGGACCAAAAGGAGGCCGTTCTGCACACTGAAGGATGTTTAGGCACTCCCTGGTCTCTACCCTCTAGGTGCCTGTAGAACCCCTCCCTCCAGCTGTAACAACAGAAAATGTCTCCAGACACTGCCAAATGTCCTCTGGGGGCACTGTCATTCCAGGCTTGAGAATCAGTGGCCTAGGAGATTATACAGATTAGTCATGTTATGAATTATAGATTGTGGTGTCTAATTCAAATGATATGATCTCATTTATGGACTTAAATTTGAATTTTAATTTAAAAACAAATTTATTCAGTACTTTGCTATGTACTGGACACCACAGAGAAAGATAAAGATTTTGGGGGAAAAAAACTGGTTCCTATTCATATAAAACTGAAAACTCTAAAATGTTTAAATTTAATTCAAACTAGAATGTTAATTCGCACTCTGACCCAATTACATGTGATTCTGAAATTCTATTTTAGAATTTGAAAAACAATAAAAATTGTTTAAAAAAATTAAAAAACAACAAAGAAAACAAAGACATGTCAGAGTCTGTTGGTTTAAATACACAAAAAATAAAGTTTAGGAAGGAGTTTCCCAGGTGGCACTAGTGGTAAAGCATCTGCCTGCCAATACAGGAGACCTAAGAGACGCAGGTTTGATCCCTGGAGTACGAAATAGCAACCCACTCCAGTATTCTTGCCTGGAAAAATGCCATGGAGGAGCCTGGCAGGCCCCAGTCCATGGGGCTGCAAAGAGTCAGACACAACTTAGCGACGGGACATACACTAAGTTTAGGAATATGCTGCGATATGTCTTCTAAGCGGCACTACCTTTTCAAGCGCAGCAAATATTAATCAGAGGGGCGGTTGTCTCTTAAATGACTCCCAGGTAGACCTCCCATCTCTGACCTCTCCCTTGCTTCAGCTGTTCTATGACCTTAATAACTCCTAAGCATTCCATTCCTAGGTTTATAAAAGGTCTTTGATAACTCCCAAATGCCTTGAGGGTAAGTCTAAATTTTAAGTATGACCTTCCAGGTCCTTCAGAATTTGGCCTCTTATTTTCTAGTTTCATGGCCAAGCAAATTTCATGGCTCTTGTGACTTTTTCAATCTGGAATCATTGTATTCTTTTTCCAAACAAGTTTCTAAGTCATCCTTCAAATCCGCCATCAAAGGAATGCCCTTTATGAAGACTTGGATTTTTGTAGGCAGAACTGACTTGCTTCTGCTTTTGAACTCCTCTCTGTAGTTTCTGTGATTATATGTGAATGTGTGTACACAAAGAATTATAATATTAATAGTACATAATTATCAGAGAAGGCAATGGCAACCCACTCCAGTACTCTTGCCTGGAAAATCCCATGGATGGAGGAGTCTGGTAGGCTGCAGTCCATGGGGTCGCAAAGAGTCAGACACGATTGAGTGACTTCACTTTCACTTTTCACTTTCATGTACTGGAGAAGGAAATGGCAACCCACTCCAGTGTTCTTGCCTGGAGAATCCCAGGGATGGGGAAGCCTCGTGGGCTACCGTCTATGGGGTCACATAGAGTCGGACACGACTGAAGTGACTTAGCAGCAGCAGCAGCAGCAGCAGTACATAATTATAATAGCTAACATTTAAATTTTACTGTTTCAGACAGACTGTCTTATCTTATTTAATTCTCCTAAGTAGAGGGTCAGAACTATTATTTCCAGATTCAAAAACTTGCTCAAGGTCACAAAGCTAGCACATGGCAGAGGTATCATTTGAGTCCAGATACTCTAATTCTAGAGACTGGATTCTTAGAGTCTAACCTCTTTATTAAGTCTAACTTCTATACTGCTATACTTCCTACTTAGCATAGCGTATACTTAAAAACTATGTGAAATTCTCTCCAATTGAAAAACAGAATATTTAGAACTCAGGTTCAACTGGTCACTACCTTCAGATATGAAGTTATATTTACATCCAAACAAAACATTCAAAATTATAAATTCTCTGAAAGAGAAGCAATTAGATACCATACAAATATTATATATACTAAGTTATTAACAACAGCCCATACTGAAAACTAAATCAGTGCTTTATAAGCAATAACAGAATTTTGGCTTAAAAATACAAAGTGTATAAAGACAGTAACTAAAGCCTTCCTTCAATAATTTGATTGAGAACAATGATATTCTGAAAGAGAATGTTTCCCTTTTAAACTATTACACATTAGTCCCTTAGAGCCTTGTGGGAAATGAAATGTCTCTCCTAGAAACATATCAATACTTTTCATAAAAGAACTTCATATTCTAATGTTGGTCCCTCTTGGTTAAATGTACTAAACAGCTTTTTAAAAAATTAAAACTAATTAACTCTTCTAAAATTGTCTGGATTTTCCTAGCTAACCCAAGGAACATATACATCATTGTAAAACCATACTAGAAAGTCATATAAAAAAGATCCCAATGTAGAATATAAAATGCCTTACGTTTTCATTTCTCTTGAGAAGATCATCATCATTGTAAAGAGGCAAGCTTGTCACCATCCATCCGGTGCATAATTTAATCACACCCATTAATTGTGGACTTCCTGCAAACACAGCTGCAACTGGAGCTTGCCTTCTGCAAAGAACCATAAAGATTCACACACTGAAAAGGTAAGTATACTATTTAGTTTGCCGATTTGTATCAATTCTGAAATACCAAGGAACTTAAAATGGGTTGTACACTTAAGTTTTAATGTCAGTTCTAATTTCACTTCATTTTTGGATCCATTAAAAAAAATGAGCAGTTATTATGTGCCAGAAGTTGTTTAGAGTGCTAAAGATAAATATTTTAAAAAGAGAGGTGGGAGGACAAGGTCACTGCTTTCAAGACAGAGAAGGGGAGAGGATAAACACATCCCCTACTGCCATCGAGGTCAGGTGGCGATAATGCAGGGTAATGGGACAGTGACAGTTCAATGGTGATGCTGTGAATTCTCAAATTCATCTTTGGCAAATACTAACCACCAAAACCCAGCTCCTCCCAGAACTACCTATCCTCCTGCTCCTTCCCTGCCTTTACCCATGTGTCTATCTCCAGTTAACACATAAAGAACTTCTCTTCTCTAAATCATAATTCCAAAGTCCCAGAGAGATGCCCCTTACAAGACAGATCCCAAAGGGCTGCTCTAATGTCCTGACTTATTTATTCCCTCCCTGTATTCAATATTCAGCATCAACCTACCGTGTCAAAAGTAAAGAGGACACAGCCACTGTTCTCAAGGAGCACCCAGTAACGGGGAAACAAAAATGAAACAGAAAAATCACATCACACTAACATAAATGCCCAATCATTTGATGTAAAAGGTCCAATGTTTAGGCCTTTGATGTTTTTGAAAATATTGTGGTAAATCATACATGTAAACGTGACTTCCTCTTTTGTTAACAACAGAAGGCTATACAGTCAGTGTTCCACAAAGGTAAATACAATTCACAAAAAAATATTAACAGGCAGTAGTTAAGGATGATCTAAAATAATAATCTTTACACATACAAGAGGTGTCGTCATAATAATGAGACCTTACATAAGACCTATTCTCACTTTCAAACTGTGGTGTTGGAGAAGACCCTTGAGAGTCCTTTGGGCTGCAAGATCAAACTGTCAATCCTAAAGAAAATCAACCCTGAATATTCACTGGAAGGACTGATGCTAAAGCTCCAATACTTTGGCCACGAGCTAAAAGCCTGAAAAGACCCTGATGCTGGGAAGATTGAGGGCAAGAGGAGAAGAGCGTGACAGAGGATGAGATGGTTGGATGGCATCACTGACTCAATGGACACGAGTTTGAGGAAACTCAGGGAGATTAGTGATGGATAGAAAAGCCTGGCGTGCTGCAGTCCATGGGGTTGCAAAGAGTTGGACACGACTTAGCAGCTGAACAACAATAATAATTCTCACTTCTATTCACC
This sequence comes from Capricornis sumatraensis, assembly GCF_032405125.1. Taxonomy (NCBI): domain Eukaryota; kingdom Metazoa; phylum Chordata; class Mammalia; order Artiodactyla; family Bovidae; genus Capricornis; species Capricornis sumatraensis. Next base: position 88,382,146 of record NC_091079.1, read on the forward strand.
TATTCTATGAAATTAATTCTTCATTTCTAGAAACAGTTTTAATCTTTTTCTCCCTTTTATCCTGGTCTTTTCTGATAGTATTTTGTTCCCTTTTCAAGCATTAGTTTCTTTATCTATGTGTTTAAATTTTTTCATATTACTTATCAGTCTCTATTCACGGGGTAGACTGGCTGAAAAAAATGACTGCAATGATTCTTTCCTAGTCATGCTCTTGGAGCAAACTCTAGTTTCTATCATGTGACTTGCTTTGGCCAACAGGACATTAGCAAACACAATGTGAGCAGACTTAAAACATGCTTACATTGAGACTTGTCCTTTCATGCAGCTCTGGGAGCTCTACAACCACCACCTTGTGAATGAGCCCAGTCTCACCTGGGCTGGATGATGAGAAGCAAGTGGCTAAGTCAATTCCATGCCCTCAGCTGACACTACCCAGCCACAGTCATGTGGGAGAGGCCAGGCCAGACTACCGAGTTCCACATGAGCTGGCCCAGACCAGAAGGATCCTACCCATTGCTTCCACTCAGCTGATCACGGAAGCGGTGCAAAATAACAAATGCTTACTGTTTGGAAGTCGCTAAGTTTTGTAAGAGCACACTGTGCAGCAAAACCTGACACAAACAAATTTTATTATCAGAAATTGCTAGAGGTCTAGTTCTGTTGCTTATCATAAATGACAGCAATATGTCTTGCTGTGTCGAACTGTTTTTTCATGTGTTTTGTAACTTTAGAACTTATCTCCATGAAGCTTTGTTTGTGAAATCCTGGGTAGCCTGGGTTGAGGATTATATTAGGCACTCCAGACCACCCCAGAAATACTTTTTATGCTAATTTCTTGATACAGGGGTCCCTGGATTAAAAAAATGTAATTTCAAGCTATAGACATGTGAATTCAGATGGACTGCTACAAATTCAGAGGAAACACTTTATTTTTGACCAAGAGTTGAGGCCAAGGAAGACATGCTTTCTCATCATCTTTTTCTACCACTTGCTGGATATTTTGAGTTCATCCTTTCACTGACAGTATGGCCCTTTGAGGGTCCCTTAGTTCTATATGTATTAATATGTTAGGGGAGGGAACGGGGTGTTTCAATTACAATTCCCCACTTGCATAGATCCAAGAGCACATCTCCTGTCACATTAAAATCTGTGTGAGTATCAAAATTAAAAATCTTGTTAACCTTGGTTATCAAGACTAGAAACCCACTGTTCATTCACCTCCAATTCTGGTTAAAAGAAGCATCTCTTGACTATCTAAATAAAAGGACATTGGTTCCTTTTTATTCCACATTTCTAGATGCTTAATAGCTAGAGTTTCATATTTCAACTTATCAATACTATACTTTTGATGGAAACAAGTTCAATTAGAAAATTAGAATTATATGTCTAATTAAAAAACTGTCCCTAAAAATACAGGGTAAAATTCCTGAGTTTTGGGAAAAGGATTACCTTATTATTCCCCCTGACTCCATTAAATAGCATGCAATGATTAATTAATAGCTTAACAATAGTCTCAGGCAATTCAGTTCTTACTTTATCCAGGTCATAAGTTCCACCGTATCTGGGTCATAAAATTCTTGTAGTTCCATTAGTTCTGTCATTAATCTTGGAAAAAACTAAAATACAAAACAAAATCCCCGAAACCTGTGTGTAAGTATTTAGAAAGTTTAAAGCTGATTCAAAGTACTTCCAAAGACTAACAGGCCTACTTGTGACAAACAATATTATAACACTCTTCTCACAGAAAAAATGGCACAGATCACTTTACTTTCTTTTAGTTTCTTGTTCATTCTTCTCAGTCCAAATAATCTACTGTTTGGTTAATTTACTACCTATAATCAATACATAATTTTAGCATCACCAATTAATCATCAGTTGTATATTTCATGCACATACACACTGAAAAAATAAGTAAACAAATAAATTTCAGGTTAAGTCAAATAATTCACAGGTTTACTGGCAATTAATTTCATGTTACAATATGATAAGGTAAAGAATTTATATTACTTTGTGAATATTTAAATTTTGGGATTGCCAAAATGCTTTTTACTCTTTACTAGTAAATACTATTTATTCAGCTATTTCCTTTGTCAACTGTAATAGTCAGGAAGCAACAGTTAGAACTGGACATGGAACAACAGATTGGTTCCAAATAGGAAAAGGGGTACGTCAAGGCTGTATATTGTCATCCTGCTTATTTAACTTGTATGCAGAGTACATCATGAGAAATGCTGGGCTGGAAGAAGCACAAGCTGGAATCAAGATTGCCAGGAGAAATATCAATAACCTCAGATATGCAGATGACACCACCCTTATGGCACAAAGTGAAGAGGAACTAAAAAGCCTCTTGATGAAAGTGAAAGTGGAGAGTGAAAAAGTTGGCCTAAAGCTCAACATTCAGAAAATGAAGATCTTGGCATCTGGTCCCATTACTTCATGGCAAACAGATGGGGAAACAGTGGAAACAGTGTCAGACTTTATTTTTGGGGGCTCCAAAATCACTGGGGATGGTGACTGCAGTGAAATTAAAAGACGCTTACTCCTTGGAAGAAAAGTTATGGCCAACCTAGATAGCATATTCAAAAGCAGAGACATTAATTTGCCAAATAAGGTCCGTCTAGTCAAGGCTATGGTTTTTCCTGTGGTCATGTATGGATGTGAGAGTTGGACTGTGAAGAAAGCTGAGCACCGAAGAATTGATGCTTTTGAACTGTGGCGTTGGAGAACACTCTTGAGAGTCCCTTGGACTGCAAGGAGATCCAACCAGTCAATTCTGAAGGAGATCAGCCCTGGGATTTCCTTGGAAGGAATGATGCTAAAGCTGAAACTCCAGTACTTTGGCCACCTCATGTGAAGAGTTGACTCACTGGAAAAGACTGATGCTGGGAGGGACTGGGGGCAGGAGGAGAAGGGGACAACAGAGGATGAGATGGCTGGATGGCATCACCGACTCGATGGATGTGAGTTTGGGTGAACTCTGGGAGTTGGTGATGGACGGGGAGGCCTGGCGTGCTGCAATCCCTGGGGTCGCAAAGAGTCGGACATGACTGAGTGACTGAACAATATTAGACTATAGAAAATTCCACTAGACTATAGAAAATGGGACTCTAAAAATGTTTTAGCTCTTCTATCATGGTCCTATTGGTAGAAAATTAAGTATTATTTAGTATATCACATTTTATTTTGTTAAAATACTGTCCCAATATAAGTATCCTACACACACATAAAAATTTATCACTACCTTATAAACAACATATATTTTAACATTATGAAAAATCTAACTTTCTTACCTCTTTCCATAAGCTGAGACCTATTATAGTGGGCACAGCCATGCTCAAAATAAGAGCCTAAAATGTTAAAGCAAAAAGGGTTATGGATAAATATACTTTAGAGGTACTAGACAATGACTCTATGACCAATCAAATGTTCTCACAGTTATAACAATTTCAGAGAAATTGGAGTCAGCATGGAACCTAGTTCACAGAGTAAGATGGTGATGACTAACGGTGGCTCAGACGGGAAAGCCTCTGCCTTCAGTGCAGGAGACCCGGGTTCGATCCCTGGGTAAGGAAGATCCCCTGGAAAAGGGAATGGTAACCCACTCCAGCAATCCTGCCTGAAGAGTTCCATGGACAGAGAAACCTGGGGGGCTATAGTCCATGGTCACAAAGAGTCAGACACAATTGAGTGACTACCAGAAAAACAATGAATTTAAAACATAACAAGCTGGCAGCAAAGTGAGACATACATATCTACTATACAAATTTAAGGCAGAACATAATGCTCATCACAACATTTCAAACAGCAAGTTAGTATCTGAGAATTTTCCCAGGAATCTAACTTAGGAAGAGCTTACAAAAAACACTGAACTGTAAATAAATAAATAGCTATGTGAATAGCTAACAACAGCAAAAAGACAATGAATTAACACAGTAAAGACAGTCAATACATACCAGTATGTGTGCATGCTCAGTTGTGTTCAACTCTGTGTGACCCCATGGACTGTAGCCCACCAGGCTCCTCTGTCCATGGAATTTTCCAGGCAAGAATACTGGAGTGGGTTGCCATTTCCTTCTCCAGGGGATCTTCCTGACCCAGGGATTGAACTTGCATCTTCTGTGTCTCCAGCCTGCACTGGCAGGCAGGTTCTTTAATACCAGTATACTACTGTGCTAAGAATATATAAATTCCTTTGGAAAGAGGTTGGCAAAATACAACAAAACTATTAGTAGAGATAATAATTTACCAGCTTTCTGCCAAAACCGGTTCTTTGTACCGTCCCATGACGATTGGTGACCCCACAATCTAGTCATGCAAACTCCAAACCTAGGAAACATCTATGATTTCTCCCTATTCTACATTTACCCATACTTTATGAGGCACCAAATTTTCTATTTTTTTCACTTCAGTATAGAACAGTATTATTAATTAAATGGGCTCTGGAGCTAAAAGAACTCCAAAGTGGGTGTGAATCATGATCTTATTACACTTGTAAGTTATACGATATTGAGCAAGTTATTTAATCATTTTTTAAGCCTTCGTTTCCTTGTCTATAAAATACAGATAATGAAACTTAGCTAACAGGGTCTTTGTAAAGGAGGTTCAATCCTCCTTCCTGGTTCAAGTCTATCACCCTTAAGCCTATCCTTCATAGAACTTTAAGGGTGGGCTGAGAGAAAAGGTAAGGTTGACTTTCTCTCACCTTTGGACAAACATGTTCCGACTGCCCATGGGATAACACCAAGTTCGGCAGAACACTCAAAGGCCTCAATGACCTAACCCCCCTTGATTCCTCCAGTCTCATTTCTTAACCACACCTACCTCACATTTTATGTGCCAACAAAATTAAATATTTCATGCTTTTTCTTTGCTTCTGAATTTACTCCCTTTGACTATGTCATGTACTTTGCAACCTGTGTTTCTTCCCTCTACTCTCCCTTTTTTACCCTTTATTTGACTAATATCTCATCTTTCAAATCTCAGAATTGAAGTTCTTTTTGAATCCCTAAAAAACTGAATTAAAGCAGGCCTTCTCTGTTCCAACAGCACCCTTCTTATTATCTCTTTTTTATGACCAGAAAATGGTAATCCACTTAAGGAAATTAATCTTTTTTTTTTTTTTAACTATACTGCATACTATGCACACTTGGCTCCCCAACCAGCAATGGAACCCATGCCCCCGGCAGTGAAAGCTTGGGGTCCTAACCACTGAGCCACCAGGAAAGGCCCCGAATCATGTTTTATTTATCTTTTTATTTCAAGCACATTATTCATAGCAGGTACAGTGTAAATGTTCCATTCACACTGAAAACATCCCATAGTTCTAAGTCAAACCAAGAAAAATGTTATACAAATTAATTTTTGATAGCCTCTCAAATTATTGATTCACTTAATATTTTTACTTTCTATTTTTTAAGGATTTTGCATTGAAACATACTACACTTTTATAATCAGAAATTACAAAAAAAATTTTTTCCACAGAATTTCTTTTTCTCTACCTATAAATCATACATAATATGATCTACTCACGCTATTTCAAATGTATTCAACACGATTTCCATTCATATACTTGAAAGAGAAACAAGAACTTAACACAAAATAATGACTCACCAACAATACTGGGTGTACAGTTCGTAATCGAAGCCACTTGAAAAGTGTCATCCAAAGTTCAGGAGAACATACACCAAACGCGGCTAATATGCACACATAAGGAGTCCATAGGTATTTCAAGCTGGAAAAGACAAAAAACAGTCATATATTGGCTATTCTATGAACATCATTATTATATGATTTCTCTGTTCTGAGTTGTTTCCTAACACTCATGAAAACACCACAATGTTAAGGCAGAACGAAAAAGCTTACCCTCTAATTTTCAACAACAGATAGTTACTTCTTAAATAATCAAGAGACATGTAGGTTACTAAAATGAAGATTAGACATTAATACAGATGAGGTGTAGTAAAACTGTACTCTTGGAGAGAATATAAACGGCTTCATTTTCTCAGAAGGCAACGTGGCAGAACCTATAAAAATTTTACGTAGCCCAAGACAATGCCATTTCTAGTAATCTAGTTTATATATATATTAGCATAAAGTTTAAAATATGTTGTTTTAATTGCAAAAATAATAGAAACCTAACTATCCTTTAATAGGTACTGATTAAACAAATCTTTATGAAAAACAAAAAAGTGAACTGCAAAATTTTATGTATACTGTTACCCTAGTTTTATGGTGACTTTTTTCCCCTAATGTACCTATATATAGTATAGTCAAAAGATAACATCTGGAAACACACTGCTGACAGTTGTGGCCTTTGAGGAATGAGATGGAAGGATTTTAATTTTTTAATTCATACATTTCTATATTTGTGTTTGTTACATGGTCTGCAGTGTATTACTTTTGAGCTTAACTTTTTAAAAACAGGATTGAAAAACTGGGGCTCTTAAAAAGATTAAAATCCCAGGTGTACAGAAAAATCAACTTGTGTAAATAAAAGATAGACCATTACTGTAAGTTGTAACTTGTAGTTGTAAGAGGTAATGGTAAAAGCTGAAGACAGAAGAGGAAAAGTTGAGAACAATTTGTGGACACCATTGCTCCATACAGATTATCAAAGAAAAACAACATCTCAAAGGGTAACTTCTGTAGTTAATACTAGGAAATCAAAAAGACCTTTCCAAGCAATATTCTTTGATGACAAACTCTAAAGACTGAAAGAATATGAGGCCAGAGTATAAATGTGAACTATTTTGGTTTTAGAAAATAGAAAAGCTATGAAATGGGGAAAACAAAGTAACATTCATTCATCTAATAAGTTATTGATCATGCAGTTCAGGGTGAACAAAGTACTAGAGAGGAAAAAGACAAGACGTGGCTACAGCTTTCAAGGAGGTCTTTATCAAGATGGAATAAAACTGAACATAGGCATTTCTTGCATGCATGCTCAGTCGTGTCTGACTCTGTGACCCCATGGATTGGAGCCTGCCAGGCTCCTCTGTCCATGGAATTTTCCAAGCAAGAATACTGGAGTAGGTTGCCATTTCCTACTCCAGGAGGCCTTCCTGACCCAGGGATCAAACTCACATGTCTTCCATCTCCTGCACTGGCAGGTGAGTTCTTTACCACTGAGCCACCTAGGAAGCAGCTAATGTGGCACCTGAACACATGGGAAACCATTAGAAAATAAGTATTAAAAAATGTTTTTATAAGGTCTAGGGTTATGTGAAAGCAAAATGATCGATTTGAGACTGTATTGTATTTAAGGTTTAAAAACATGAATACTGAATCAGGCTCTGAGAAAAGTAGTGGATGCATACAGATTACATTTTGTTAACAGAGGAATAGCATTAGCTTCCCCAGTTAACTAATATCTCCTCCTAACAACCCCATTTCAGAATACCAAACCAGTTGTTCCAGTCAGCTGGAATCAACACTAAAGTCTAATTTGTAACTCAGAGAGACATTGATTCACCCTGCATTACATGTATATGACATCCCTTGGAACACAAACTCTACTGGAGACACTGTACCATTATGCCAATCCACTGACTTCTTAGTATCCAATCCTTCCTTACCATTTATTTCACCTAGCCAGCTAATTAACATTTCAACCTTTAAATTCTCTTCCAATTCAAAGAGATGCCAGATGATGAATCCTTTTCAAACATAACCATGAGAAGACATGTTCTGTTTAAAAATCTTTAGTCTCCCAAGAGAAGTACCAAGAGAAATAAATGGAAACTCATCTAAATGGATTTCAAGGCCCTCTAAGATATGGCCATGCCACACCTTTTCAGTTTTCCTCCTGCTACTTCTTGAAGTGACTAGTGTTCCAGCCAGAGTTTGGGACACTCTGGTCAGTTCATCAGAAACAGGTAGTAACCTGGACTTCTAATTGGTGTCTGAAGAGGTAGCAAGGGAGTCTTGCAGGACTGAACCCTACACCTGTGGATTCTGATGGTCCTGGCAGACAAGTGTCAAAACTGAGTTGAACTGTAGGATACCCAGCTGGTGTCCAGAGAATTGTCTGTTGGTATAAAGAAACCTCCTACCTATATTGAAACCAGGTGCTCAGAACCCTTTTATACTCTTATGTCTTATTTCTCACGTAAGTCAAACTTCAAAGAAAAGGGTATCATTTATTGAACCCTCACTCTCAAAACACCATTTACCTCTCCTTCACTTAGGAAAGTTGTAATTTTATTTTTATGTGGTTAGTGTCTGTCACCTTTACTAGGCCATAAATCACATAAGGTTAGAGACTTTTGCTGCACACTTTTGTTCACCAGTATACCCCTAGCAGTGAGCACAATGCTGGATCCTTTGAAGACATTCAATAGTTTTTGAACAAATAAATTCATAAGTAAATACTGGTTCACTATATTATAAATACCTCGCTAAACCCCAGTTATATTAAGGTTTTTTGAGTTTTTGTAGTGTTTTATAAATGTATTCTGGAAAGTACACACTAACTACCATTATAAAGGACAATTCTTTGTTAAAACAAATGGATCAAATATACACTTACCCTTCTATAACCATTGCAAGAGAACCCAGCAAAATAGTGTGAATCACATGATAAATTATTTCTGGCCTTTCTCCAATTCGTCCATCTTCAAGCGTGACAGTTTCTTTCAGGGACTTATCACTACCGAAAGAAATGTGTTTCTCAGTACATCAAAGATATTTAGTATCCTCATAAAAAATACATAGGTAGTTTTTAAAATTTGAAAGTACTTTCTGCTGGTCAAACACCTAACTTATGTATCTCCAAGTCTTTGAAAGAGGCTTTTCGAATGTGGAAGACAACTGACTCAATGAAGATGAACAGTGAAAGTTTAAGAACTGTAATAAAAAAGAGACTTAGATACTTAGGTTCCTTGTCCATTATCACTGAACTAGTGGTTGCTAAATCAATATAGTTAAATCATAATTAGAGTAAGTTCTCAAAATTAAGATACTATATACAACCTCCTTTCAAACATTATAAAAATACTTTTAAATAGTCAAACTTTTTAATTTAAAATCACTTTTACTACTAGTTTCATTTAAATAGAAGAGATTATTCTTACAATAACTAAAAATCCTGAGTAAATCAGTGAATGAGTCTTTAAAAGTTTAACTGATTATTTAATATTATTCCTGCATTAAAAATGGACATTACATATTCAGATATATATGCTTAAATCTGAATTTTATCTGGTCAACTTATAATGATATTTTACATAGTGATAAAAAAAGAATTAAATTAGAAGCTATAAAACAAATACAAAGATATTAAATGTTTTATGTATTTCATAATTTATTAATTAGTAATATGATTGGTTTTCTTAGGTACTTACTTAATTCTCCTAAAAATAACTTGAATCATAGAAAGAAAACAAATAATTAACACTAAAATATAGAAAGGTAGTAAAGAAGACTGTGTCAATCGCAAAAAAAAATCTTGAGACGGTGCCTGAAGGGATTCTTGACATAGGAGCCAATTCATTGTAAAATTCCTACAGAAAACAAAAAGCATGATATTAAAATTACAGATGTTTTAAAATACTGAACATAAAAGTTATTTTTTATCTCAACAAAAACTAAGACAAAACCCATTTCTTTAGTCTACTAACTTAAAATACCAAGGTCATACCCTTTACAAAATGAAAATAATAGCAGTAGTAACCCTCCTCAACAAACTGCCCTAATAAATTTAAACTTGCTACTTTTTTTATGAAACAGCAATGTGACAATAAGGGAAGTGAAGTCACTCAGTCGTGTCTGACTCTTTGAAACCCCGTGGACTGTAGCCTACCAGGCTTCTCCGTCCATGGGACTCTCCAGGCAAGAACACTGGAGTGGGTTACCATTTCCTTTTCCAATGTGACTACATATATATATATATATATATATATATATATATATATATATACAGTCCAATATATATAGGACTCAATATAGTTTTAAGGTAGTTTTACTTTCTATTTTTACCTGGAAGAAAACAAAAAATTCAGCTGTCTAGCCTCAACCAGCACAGTCCAAAATGATAGTCACTAGTTACATGTAGCTATCAGCACATGCAATGTGGCAAGTGCAAGTGGAAATATTCTTTAGGCACAAAATATAAACTGCACTTCAAAGATAAGAACAGCTGAAAAAAGGAATTTAAAAAATACAAAATATATCTCAGTAATTTTATACTGTTTATACATTAATTAACTTGTTTCTTTTTACTTTTTTTTTAATGTGACTACTAGAAAATTAGGTATGTGACTGTTACATTGTTATTGGACACTCTTGTTTTATATTAGATAGCTCTATCAGATAAACTGCTTTTTTTAACCAATGCTAAATATAACCAAGACTCCTAGTTATAGGTAGATTTATAGGCATTCTCACTCCCAAACCATCTTTAACTTCCATTTAATCCTTAAATTCCCAGCCCTGGAGAAGGAGGTAAGTGATAAAAGTGATCTTCAGGAGTGCTCATAGATGGACCAAGAATGCTTCACAAATCACTGGGTTTAAACTAAAAGGTTCAAATTTCTCAATGTGCCAAACATCAATAAAACTGTATCAAAGAGGCTGTCATCGAAATCTTTTGTATCCAGGACAAACACATCTTGTTTTTAAATACGCCTATTAAACCTATTAATTCTTTAAGGTCTAATTCAAATTCCCTATTTAATGATCTTCTTTCCATAATCCCAATCTCAATCTTTCCTTCCCCATATTCCCATGGCAGTTTAATTATCCGTTTATTATAGTGCTTAATGCAATCCACTATGTGCCAGACTGGCTTCCCAGGTGGCACTAGTGATGAAGAATCCGCCTGCCAATGCAGGAGACATAAGAGACACTGTTCGATCCCTGGGTCAGGAAGATCCCCTAGAGAAGGAAACGGCAACCCACTCCAGTATTCTTGCCTGGGGAATCCCATGGACAGAGGAGCCTGGAGGGCTACAGTTCATAGGTCACAAGGAGTCAGACACAACTGAAGCAACTTAGAACGCGTGTGTCAGACTGTAGACATTTTTGTAACCCAAAGAGTACCTGGCCCAGTATCTTGCACATTAAATAAATATTTATTAACACTTCTTTAGTGATTCTTAAAAGTTTCTCTCAACAGAATTTCCTGAAATTCTGATGAACATTACAAACTCTGATATCCAACTGGTATATCTGAATATAAGGCACTTAACAATTTGTATCACCTATATGCCATTAATTGTATAAAAACTACCTAATGAGCTGGCAATATCCTTAAAGACAAGGACTAATTTTTAATATTAAAATACCAAGTATATTACCTTGTGAAGCAAATCTAGTACCTGACATGCAGAACAAAGGAGCACTGTACAAGATCAACTAAGAAACACTGAACAAAAGCAGCCCTTAATGCCAGGTTCATTCTAGAGTCCTCCAAAGTGACAGAGGAAGTCAGTGAAAAGGTCAGTCGATTACAGAGGTCTACAACCAACTTTTACTAGTTGCCTGCTGAGTTTCAGGCCTACAAATACACCTTAAAAAGACATGGTCCCTCACTTTAGGAAGCACACAGCCTCTTAAAGGATTCTTTTATCTTAGTAGATAGGTATGATTCATGCTTCAGAAGACTTCTCTAGTGTTTAAGCCATGTAAAATGCTTGGTTAACTGGAACATCACTACATGAAATTTTATGCATGTTATCTAAAATCCCATGTAATCACAGCAAATGATGATAAGGTTCTAGGGTCTACTTATGAACTAGAGAAGTCTTCCTGATTCAGGGATTGAAAAGATCCCCTGGAGAATATTCACCTATACATTTCACTACATTATGTGGAATTTTAGATACTGTGCATGAAGTTTCATGTTGTGATGTATTAGTTAACCAACTGTTTAACATGGATTAAACACCACAGAAGTCTTCTGAAATGTAAATCATATCTACTAAGACAAAAGAATCCTTTAAGAGGCTGTGTGATTCATAAAACTAGGGACCATATCTTTATAAGGTGTATTTGTAGGTCTGAAATTCAGCAGGCAACTAGTAAAAGTTGGTTGTAGACCTCCATAATCGACTGGCCTTTTCACTGACTTTCTCTGTAACCTTGGAAAACTCTAGAATGAACCTGGCATTAAGGGCTTCCCTGGTAGCTCAGTTGGTAAAGAACCTGCCTGCAGTGCAGGAAACCCAGGTTTGATCCCTGGGTCAGGAAGATTCCTGGAGAAGGAAATGGCAAACCATTCCTGTATCCTTGCCTGGAAAATCCCATGGACAGAAGAGCCTGGTGGGCTGCAGTCCATGGGTTACAAAGAGTTAGGCACGACTGAGCAACTAACACTTTCATAGGTAAATATATGTTTTCTGCTATGCAAATGGATTCTATCGGTATCTAAAATCATTTATTTCATTTTAGATTTTAAAAATGTACTTAACCAACAAACAAAAGTATACTGTTTTTGAATTTAAAAAGTCAGCTTCTGGCCCAATCCACTATTACGACCAAAGGTGAGATTCTTTGCTAAGAAATAAATATCTTACTGACCACCTCATTTTTATGCCCATACCCCATTTTTATTAAAGCACAGATTTGTAATATACCATGAACCTTTTTTTAATTGAATTATAGTTCACTTCATACTCTTTTCTTTGGCTGCACTGGGTCTTTGTTGCTTTGTGTGGGCTTTCTCTAGTTGTCGTGAGCAGGGGCTACTCTGCTGCAGTGTGCAGGCAAATTCCTATCCACTGTGCCACTAAGGAAATCCCCATGTTCTTTTAAATATTAGCATTTTGCTGGTTAGAGGTTAAAATTTCCTTGGTTCTTTATTCATTTTAAATCTTTAATTTATCCTGACCTTAGATTGTATCATCATTCCTCATTAAGGGAGAAAGTAGTTACTGTGATGCTACTGAGGTTTAAGTATATCTAATTTTTAAAGACCTAAATGAGATATTTTTTAAAATAAGAAAAGTATTAATGTCATATTTCTTCTAGATATTATAATATCCCAGATTATTTTCTGAGTGGTATGTAATTAGGTGCATACTACCTCCTTTGATTATTTTTGCTCCTTATCTTCTAAGTGGTATACAGTTAGGTAAACTTACATAATCTAAAACTTACTTAGTCATATTTAGTCCAAATTTTACTTCAAGGAACTTCAGCATATGTCCATTTTCTTTGTGTGGGACAAACATCTGGAGGATAAAAACACTAGTTAGAACTATTAGCTGTAGAACTATCAGTTATGCTTATAGCAATATGCTTTTGTCCAATACTAGAACTAGAAAACACAGCAAGATTATGAAACAAAAAATGTGAAGTAAAAATGCATGGTATAACTATGAAGCAAGGAGATTTATTGGCGTAAGTCAATCACATTACCTTATAGTTAAGCATAGAAGTATAATGGGGTAGTAAGAAAATTTTAACCTTTTTCCACCTAGTATAAACAACTTACCCACTCTTTTGAATGTCTTTTACTCATCTGAATTTATTCTACATATTACTTAATGCTAACTGGGATAATGATGACATTTTAAATTAAATGAAAAATAAAATAGAATTTTTAAAAGTATATCTAGAAAAAACTCAGAATCCTATTGTCCCACCTAATATACTAGGTATGATTACTGTTCCACTAAAAATATTACTGTATAAACTCTATTATTATCCCATTATTCTCATTAAATTATTCCAACTGCTCTACTACATGAATCTCCAACACAGAGTTACTTACCTTTATTATAATATTCAATGTCACTGTCAGAGTACACACCAAGTAAAAATTAATCACTTTCATTATTTTAGCCACAAAAGTTCCTTTCTTCACATTCAACTATGGGGAGGAGGAACCATATGAACAAATAAATGAGATTTTTAAAAAATTAACAATTTAAAAATTCACCCCAAGAATGATAGTCAATTCTACTTACCTGAAGGCACTTAGCAAGCATTAAGGCTACTACTAAACTTAATAAAGGAGACACCAATAAAGCTGAATTCTCAAACTGCAGTAAATATCCCAGAAAGAGAGAAAATATATAGATTTTATAAACTTCATGAATCTGTTGGGACAAAAATGAGAATAAAATGAATTTTACTGTACATTTTTCCATTAGATAAAATTTGACTACAATTATAAAGTAAATGCTCTACTATAATTTTGGACAGTGTTGTACAACCTTTCAATTTGTACTTTTAATGTCATGGAATATAGTTCTTTCTTTTTAGAAAGAACTCTCCAGAAACAAAGTAAAAAGCTTTGAAATCATGGATGTCTAAATCAGACTAGAAGAACCTTCTTTAATCCCAGGCTCTGACTTCATTTCACTTGGTTTGTCTCGTCTACCTGAGCAACATCAAGCTATGCAAGTAAAAAATCATAATCTTTAGCAGTAGTTCCCAAAACCTACCCAAGGAAAATATATTGCCATGAAATACAGCACCAGAGAAAAGTATTTTTGCACTTGGTCCATTTAACAGTGACAATAAGAAAGTTAAATTTAATTTCCTAATAAATTAAATAAATTTCCTAGTTCTTCTAGAAAGTTATTATCTTACTAGTTTTCTAAACTTCAATAGAATAACTTAATCTACCATAAAATAGATGCCTTTTATTGAGTAGAAAGGGGAGAACTAAGACAAAATATAGACATTAGTTGGGGGGAGGGGAAGGAATCAAAAGGCAGAGTGATGTTAAAAACACACACACACACACACACACACACAGAAAAAAACATCCCTAAAAGGCCAGAGCCATTTTTTAAAAAGATACCTCACTGTTGGGAGACTGACACAATCACAAGGAGAGGGCTCTACTGATCTTCTGGGTGCTAATAATATCCTATTTTTTCATTTTGGCTGCAGATTCTCTTAGTCCAAACCTATGCCTCTATCCCAGATTCATAATGCTGGGGCCAATCTTATAATCTGTATTTCTGCTTTTCCATTTGGCTCCCTATTAAGCTCTGCCCATCTGTTTTCCTGAGAGGTAAGGCTGGAGGACAGAGCAGGGATGTATTCCTTCCTGTGGCCTGCAGTTCCTGGATGGATCACCTTAGCGAGGCTTCTTCACTCCAACAGAGTAATTCGTTCCTGTAACAGCAGTTCGATGCAGCTGCAGTTTTCTTAAGCTTTAAGAATCAGCTTTATATGTTCTTACCTCAGAGACCATGGGATCAGCTAGCCAGACTACCATTCTCAGAAATCTGGGTCCCATTTCCAGACAGCCCTTCTTTCCAGTACAGAGATACCAGCAAAGTGGAGTAGTGGCTCTTTATCAGAGGTCTGTTTCAGCTCCATGGGGGTCCTTCCTCCAAACTTCTAAGTTTTAATAATTCCTAGTTCTTCCACAGCTTCTAGGGTGGTAGCTACTTCCTGAAGCTTTACCTCTGTAATACTTTTAGGTACTTATCACCCTTTCACTTAACAAGTTAACCACCTTATACTCGGTTAATGATTATTTAAATAACCTAATCACAAGGATTCTGGACCAAGCAGAAGAAAAAGGATGAGCATGAAGATTCCCAAATTTCTAGATAAGCCAATATATTAAATACTCAATAAATGTTTATAAGTAAGGAAAAGAAAGATAACAAAGCAAAAAAATTAAAAGATAAACAAAGGAACTGAATGTCTATAGGAAACTACTTCTGACAGGAGTATAAATCAATATAACTATTCTGGGGAAAGCCTTGGTATCTCTAGTTAGATTGAATATGCACTTATCCTTTGACTTCTAATTCCACTATGAGGTATATCTTCTAGAAAAATCTTCTGAGCCAGGTGATAATGTATATGAATGCTTACAGCAACACTGGTCATATGAACAATAAACTGGAAAAAAGGTGAAATGTTATTTAGCAGCAGAATACATTAATAAATAAAAATGAATGAAATATAGCTCTGTATATCACCATGGATGAATCTCAAAAGCAAATCAGGCAAAAGTAAATGATACATTATCATTTAACAATGTATTTTTAGGAATACATAGATAGGTGGTAAAAAAAAATAAAGAAAAAGAAGGAAAGGATTAACGAAATTCAGGACAGTTAGCCTCTGTCAGAGAGGGAGTAGGATACAACTGGGGAAAAGGGGTTTCCAGGGTACTGAAATGCTCCAATTCTTGGCCTGGCTGCTCAATTACTCATATTTTTTTCTATATACTATATGTGTGCTCAGTTGCTCAGTCATGTCCAACTCTTTGTGACCCCGTGGCCTGGATACTCAGCCCATGGGATATATACAGCATACACAGACTCTTCTGAACATGTCCTATATTTCACTTTTTTGTGTAAGCAACAAGGAAGATGGAGAAATGGCTAGAAATAGAGAGGAAGCACAGGGGTGACTTTGGATAACAGCCCATGCTTAAGGGAATTTCAAAGGACTAGGGAAGAAGGAGTTTAACAACCTTTTGAGTAGAAGTATAAATCAGAGCCTATTAAAGCATTTCAAAGTAAGTTTAAAAGCTCAATGGTTTTTATACAACCCTATGAACACTAGATTTAAAATTCTGCAGATTTAAAATCATAATTTTGAAATGCCATTAATACCTTGTCACTCTGCTCCAGTGAAAAACTATCTAGCAAGAAGAGAGAGATTGCTTGAAGAAACAAGAGATAGTGGCTGTACTCCCACACCATCATAAAGGTGTAAGTTGAAGCACTCATCAACAAGTAGCAAAACCTCTACGGAAAAAAAAGAAAGAAACTAAGTGTTAACAGCTTTGTTACTATATAAACCCATAAGGTTGTTACCTGAACTTCTGCAGCTGTTACTGGTTCCATTTTAAAGCAACTCTTAAAACTTTGTTTTAAAAATCACATAATTATGATTAAATCCTTACATAAACAATAAGATCTTAAATCAAACATTCTACAAAGAAATCAACCACTTGCCCTTCATGTTCAACATCATAATGAGAATCTCAGGAAGACAAAAAAAAAAAAGAAAATTCAGTAAAATTTTCTTTCATTCTAGGAGATGAAGTAGTAAGTATTTTTAAATGGTAGCTTCTACTAGACTTGACTGCTGGGTGGTCAATACTACTAATTCAGGTGCAAATCTTCTTTCCATTACAACACACACACACAGACGTTTATGTATAGGGTGAATTCAAGGGGAAGCAAACATAACTGAATGACAGTTTATATATATATGTATCTATTTGGTTTCCAAATTTTAGTGAAAATCTCATACAAAATTGGGCTTTCCAGATGGCTCAGTGGGAAAGAATCCACCTGCCAATGTAGAAGATAGTTTCAACCCCTGGGTCAGGAAGTTTCCCTGGAAAAGGAAATGGCAACCCACTCCAGTATTCTTGCCTGGAGAATCCCACAGACAGAGGAGCCTGGCAGGCCAGGCTACAGTCAATAGGGTCACAAAGAATCCCACACAACAAAAGAGCAACAACATACAAAATATTCCAGATAACTGAATTTTAATCTTTATCTTCCTCCTCCTCACCTTGATTAATTACTTATTGCTCTTAACAACTACACAGGTAATTCTTCAAATATTTTTTGGTGAGATATTTCAAATACCTTTTGGAAAAAGGTCCCTCAGACGTTACAGTAATTTTGCTTTTGCTTCTTTCAATTATTACAATACTTCCAAGATTCCCAGCTTTTCTATTCACTTTAATTCTCTCCTGAAGAAACTGCTCAAAATTGGCAGCACCCAAGATTCCATCTTCTGCAGGGTGGGTCTAGTGACGTGAAAGTCGCCCAGTCGTGTCTGACTCTTTGCAACCCCATGGACTATACAGTCCACGGAATTCTCCAGGCCAGAATACTGGAGTGGGTAGCCGTTCCCTTCTCCAGGGGATCTTCCCAACCAACCCAGGGATTGAACCCCGGTCTCCCGCATTGCAGGCAGCTTCTTTACCAACTGAACTATGAGGGAAGCCCTACAGGGTGTGTACAGTTGCGAGTAAACTTTAGGACCTGCTTCTTTCTTTGCTCCCCCATGCCATAAAGTTTTTCACAGGCATCATGATGGCAGAAAGTCCAGTTTTGTTTTCTTAAAAAATTGAGTTTTAAGCTGAAGGGTTAAGAATATACCACAGTAATAACTTGCTCTTTTTTAACCACCATGTTTTTATACAATCCTTAATATTGCTACTGCTTTAATATTTGAATAGATATTTTGCTCTTGCTGTGTACTCTTGAGTACCAGATGTGTGTGTCAGTTGCTTAGCTGTGTCTGACTCTTTGTGACTTTATGGACTGTAGCCCACCAGGTTCCTCTGTCCATGGAATTTCCCAGGCAAGAATACTGGAGTAGTCTGCCATTCCCTTCTCCAGCTGATCTTCCCGACCCAGAGATCAAACTCGGGTCTCCTGCACCGCAGGGTGGACTGTCTATCATCTGAGCCACCTGGGAAGCCCAGTACCAGATGAGTGGTTACAAATAATCAAATAACGCTAAACATAATTTACTTCCTTTACCTTAATATTGAGAGGGAAAAAATGAAAGAGGATGGGAGAGGAGGGAGAAACTCATGGAATACTTTCACAATACAGAAAAATAATTATGTTTAAATAAAAAAGGAGAAAAACATGTAAACAAAAATAGGAGTATAAGCTATTCTTCAGTTCAGTTCAGTCGCTCAGTCATGTCTGACTCTTTGTGACCCCATGAATAGCAGCACGCCAGGCCTCCCTGTCCATCACCATCTCCCGGAGTTCACTCAGACTCACGTCCATCGAATCAGTGATGCCATCCAGCCATCTCATCCTCTGTCGTCCCCTACTCCTCCTACCCCCAATCCCTCCCAGCATCAGTCTTTTCCAATGAGTCAACTCTTCGCATCAGGTGGCCAAAGTACTGGAGTTTCAGCTTTAGCATCATTCCTTCCAAAGAAATCCCGGGGCTGATCTCCATCAGAATGGACTGGTTGGATCTCCTTGCAGTCCAAGGGACTCTCAAGAGTCTTCTCCAACACCACAGTTCAAAAGCATCAATTATTTGGCATTCAGCTTTCTTCATAGTCCAACTCTCACATCCATACATGACCACAGGAAAAACCATAGCCTTGACTAGACAGACCTTAGTTGGCAAAGTAATGCTCTGCTTTTGAATATGCTATCTAGGTTGGTCATAACTTTTCTTCCAAGGAGTAAGCATCTTTTAATTTCATGGCTGCAATTACCATCTGCAGTGATTCTGGAGCCCCAAAAAATAAAGTCTGACACTGTTTCCACTGTTTCCCCATCTATTTCCCATGAAGTGATGGGACCGGATGCCATGATCTTTGTTTTCTGAATGTTGAGCTTTAAGCCAACTTTTTCACTCTCCATTTTCACTTTCATCAAGAGGCTTTTTAGTTCCTCTTCACTTTGTGCCATAAGGGTGGTGTCATCTGCATATATGAGGTTATTGAGATTTCTCCCAGCAGTCTTGATTCCAGCTTGTGTTTCTTCCAGTCCAGCGTTTCCCATGATGTACTCTGCATACAAGTTAAATAAGCAGGATGACAATACACAGCCTTGACGTACTCCTTTTCCTATTTGAAACCAGTCTGTTGTTCCATGTCCAGTTGTAACTGTTACTTCCTGACCTGCATACAGATTTCTCAAAAGGCTATCCTTGGATCCCTTCAAAAAGCAGCATGTCTTTGGTAAACAATAGTGAACTGAAGGGAAATATACTTTTCACTGTGTATCTATCCATTTACACTGATTTTTTTTTTTTTACCATCTGTATAATGTAGATGTATTTATTACTTTTTAAATGTATGTACTTTATTATTATTATATATATGAGTGCATTTCGGCTGCACAGGGGCCCTGCGGCCTTTGCGCAGGCCTCCTCTGTTTGCAGCAAGCCAGGGCTGCTCTTGGGCTGCGGTGCGCAGGCGTCTCTTTGTGGTGATCTCCCTTCTCGCAGCATGCGGGCTCTACAGCACAGGCTCAGTAGCTGTGGCTCACAGGCTTAGTTGCCCCACACTGTGTGGAATCTTCCTGGACCAGGGATTGAACCTGTATCCTCTGCCCTGGCAGGTGGACTCTTAACCACTGGACCACCAGGGAAGTCCTTTTTTAATTAAAACAATTTTTAAAAGTACTAGAAAGAATACATAACATGGCAATAAACAATGATATTCAGAAAAATATAGAATATGGTATAGAAGGGAAAAATAAGTTTACACTTCATTCTACCTCTTCTAAAACACCTTCTAAAATAAATAATAATTTTATTTTTTTTAAGAAACTTTTTTGACATGGGCTATTTCTTAAAATTTTTATTATTAGTAATACACTTCCTGATGATTTTTTTTTTTCATTTTTATTTACTTTTTTTGGCTGCGCTGGGTCTTTGTGGCTGTGTGGGCTTTCTCTGGTTTCAGAGAATGGGGGCTGCTCTTCCTTGGGGAGTCTGGGCGTCTCATCATAGTGGTTTCTCTTGTTGTAGCATTCAGTCTCTCAGTTGCACAGGCCTGGTTGTTCCAAGGCATATGGGATCTTTCTAGACCAAAGATCAAACCCACGTCCCTTGCTTGGCAGGCAGATTCTTAACAACTAGACCACCAGGTAAACCCTGATGTGGACTATTTTAAAAGTCTTTTATTGAATTTGTTACAATATTGCTTGTGTTTTATATTTTCGTTTTTTTGGCAGCAAAGTACATGGGATCTTAGCTCTCAGACCAGGGACGAAACCATGCACCCTGCCTTGGAAAATTAAGTCTAAACCACTGTACCACCAGGGAAGTTCCAGAAGAATGATTTTACTAAAAATCATTTTATCTTTGGTAGGGAATTCCCTGGAAGTCTAGTGGTTAGGACTTCACTACTACCACAGAAGGCACGGGTTTCATCACCATTAGGGAACCTAAGATGCCTCGAAGCACGGCCAAAAAAACCAAAGACATCTTTTTTTGTGGCAACAAAATTTTCACTTTAATTCAAAATAATGGTAAATATAAAGAAGCTTCAGCAGTTCATTTTGCTAAGTTACACTTTTATACAAAAACTGAAGAACTATTCTTCCCTAGAAGGCTGCACAATCTAACAGGAAAACATTCAATTAAAGACTTCCTATTATAGAAAATATTCCTCCTCAGAAAGGTCTTCACACAAACCCAGCAAAAGAAAAATTACAAATCTAAAATGTGTTATTTTAGATAAAAAAGGAAATTCTAGTACTATAGGAAATGAAATAAAGTTTGCTATGCTCAGGACATCTGACATCCTTGAAAGAGTATTTTTCAGAGATTTCACAAAGGAAGCATGAGCGAATCCTATTTCCTAGCCAACCAGGTCCCTGTAGTCAGTCCCTTTTTCAGGCTGAGAATTCTTAACCCAAGACAGGCAGACACACTGTCAAAAGATTACTACACTGAAATCAAGTTCAATATAACTGGTTGCCTTTTATAATCATATTTATTTTATGCATTTAAAATCATTACTCTTGAGATGGAGTCTCTAAGCTTCACCTGATTCCTGAAAGGGTTTATGGCAGTAACAACAACAAAAGTTAAGAATCTAAACTACCCAGGACATTCTCCTGAAGCTTACCTATACCTCAGTCACAGAAAACATCAGGCAAACAAAATGTAAAATGTAAATGTAAACAAAATGTCCACTGCTACCACTGCTGTCACTTGCGGTAACTTTCTAACTTCATTAACATTCTTCAACTCATGATGATTAAAGGCCATGAATGTCCCCAAAGTGAGAGAAACAGCAAAACAATGAAACATTCATTTTCTTAAGAAAATATTCTTCATATTTGTCAAGTAACTGCATGAAAACAAGTTAACATCTCCCTTCTCCTAAATATAATTTACTGTCAACCAGACTACAGAAAAAGTTACAAGATTATATATCATGTAGTAACTAGATTTCACTGAATATAACTTTTCATATGAATAGCTTTAAAATTATATACCACATTTGCAATACATCAGAATTGTGACAAATAAATTTGCATCTTACCTCTCCATAAGAATTTAAGTTGCTTTTTAAATAGCCTGTAAGTGCAGCAACTTGGCATGCAAAATATGGCAGTGCCCAGTTTTCTCTTAAAGGAATGGAGTGTTCAATTCTTGTTGTATCTACCCTAAAATAAACCACAGATGAACAGCAAAAGAGCAAGACATTATATTTGTGTAACACTACACTTTTCAAGGCACTTTCACACATATCTCATTGTTCTCCAGATCCTGTGAGGTAGGCATGGTCAAAGCCACCATTACCTATACAGCATCTTACAACAAATCCCTTGTTTCACTACTACCTGACCTCCCATCCAGGAAGACTCAGTGCTGCTGAGTCTGCTTAATGAATAGATGGGCCTTTGTGAGAATTTGAAAAAGGAATCTCTGCTCTGGGCAAATACAGCCTCATGCTACAAAACACAACTGGTCCAAGCACACTGGAGTTCAACCCCCATCTTCCCTTCCCTTAGAAAAGACATGGTTATCCCTCTCTAGAGGGCTATCTCTAGACATGGTTCTCTCTCTAGAGCACAGTGTGCCCTGTGGAATTAGCAGTTCTTATACTAACTCTTATGTAAAAGGAATAAGAAGCTCAAGGAAGTGGTGATTTAATCAAGTCATTAGCTAGAAGATGACACAATTAGGATTACAATGCGTTATCTTCTAATATCTACTTAACACTCCTTTCAATCAGCAGGTTATCCAAAATTAACATTACAGTAGCCCTGTATATGACAGATACTAGAGAGCTTTGAAAATTTCCAGAATCACAAACACAGAATGTTTTTGGAGGTGCCTCCCAAGTTTCTCCTGTATCAATCTCCATTGAGCGTTGTCTCCTATGCATATCCTCTACCATAGAGGACTCCCTTCCCAACAATTAAATTTGGATCTCCATAAATTCAATGGCTATTTCTCCCCCCACCCACACACAAACACAATGGTGCTATTGCTTTAAAATACTTCATGAGAATTGCTGCATAATTCTCCTAATGGAGACAAACATGCTTGCATTTATTTTGGTTCAATCAAATTGTGGTACAGGGACTTCCCTGGTGGCACAGAGGTTAAGAATCCACCTGCCAATGGAGGGGACAGAGTTCAATCCCTGGTCTGGGAAGATCCCATATGCTGCAGAGCAACTAAACCTGTGCACCTCAACTACTGAGCCGTGAGCCTCAACTACCGAGCCCGAGTGTTCTTGGGGCCCTGAGCAACTACTGAGCCTGTGGGCTGCAAGGATTGAAGCCCAAGCACCTAGAGCCTGTGCTCCGCAACTAGAGAAGCTACCACAACGAGAAGCCTGAGCACCACAACAAAGAGGAGCCCCATCTCCACGAAACTAGAGAAGAGCCACGCAAAGCAATGAAGACCCAGCACGGCCACAAATAAGTAAAATTATTTTTTAAATTGTGGTACAGGGAATTCCCTGGCAGTCCAGTGGGTGGGACTCTGCTGTCTCACTGCCAAGTACGCAGGTTCAGTCCCTTGCTGGGGAACATTTTTTTTCATGTGGCACAGCATTACAATAGGCTACTGCTGCTGCTGCTAAGTCGCTTCAGTCGTGTCTGACTCTGTGTGACCCCAGAGACAGCAGCCCACCAGGCTCCCCTGTCCCTGGGATTCTCCAGGCAAGAACACTGGAGTGGGTTGCCATTTCCTTCTCCAATGCATGAAGGTGAAAAGTGAAAGGGAAGTCACTCAGTCGTGTCCAACTCTTCGCAACCCCATGGACTGCAGCCTTCCTGGCTCCTCCATCCATGGGATTTTCCAGGCAAGAGTACTGGAGTGGGGCGCCATTGCCTTCACTGCTTAGCAATAAAAAGGGATGAACTATTGATACACTCAACATACGTGAATCTCAAAATGACTCTGCTGAGTGGAAGAAAAAAACAAAATTATATGCTGCATGACTCCATTTACATAAAATTCTAGAAACTGCAAACCAATTTACAGTGACAGAAAGCAAATCATCAGTTTCCTGAAGACAGTGGAACAGTGTTAGAGGTGGGATGAGAAGAGGAACAAGGGAGAAATTACCAGATAGCACAACTAAACTCTGGGTAGTGATAACACTATACTGATTTTGTTGATGGTTTCACAAGTGTGTCTAAACATCTAAAATTATTAACTGGTACATTTTAAATATATACAGCTCATTCTAGGTCAATTATACCTCAAAACTGCTAAAAAGTATTAGAAAATAAGCTGTGTTCTACGAATGTATATGTAATTGAAAATATATACATACACACATATTAAAAACATGGAAGATCAAATGAAATACAAGGTGAAAAACACTTAATACAGTTTCTAGAACCTAGTAAACAGTATTAGATCTTTCCTCTTTTATAACTCTGTATGATCTATTTTTACTTAACAATATATTATGAGCATCCTTCTATAATATATATGCCCATAAACTTCAAGAACATTGAATGGTCATGGTACATAACTATACATGTTTATCATAATCTAACCAGTTCCTTCCTATTGTTATATATTACCTTGTTTTTGACTTTACCTACTACAGTTTTTAAAAACAGGAACCAATGTTTTTGTATAGTGATCATTGGTCTCACTGTTTACTTTTAATTCTTTCACCCAATTGGAATTTATTTTATTATGTATGGAATAAGTATTTCTTCTCCAGATGTGATTGCTGCAATACCATTTTGTGAATATCATGTATTCTAAAGACCACCTATTTTCAATACGATATTACTTCTGAAAATCTGTTGTGAAAGTTAGCTTTCTAAAACGCAAAACAAGATATTCACATGTCATTAGTCAGCAAACAGGAACAAAAGGATGTCTATTCTCAAGTCAGGACTTTGCCACCACTCTACCAGCCCAGAACTGGGAAGCTGGAACTGTAATCCTCACTCCAAAGACTCACTCACTACCCCTACCCAATGCACAGATCAGCACAGTGAAACCCACAAAACTGTGCACCAGAAACACTGTCTGGGAAGAGATGAGGGAAACTTCTTAGTCATTGCAGCAAAAACGGAGTAACTCTGTCAGTTCTCTACATGAACAAGCCTCCTCACAGCCCGTCCTGAATGCCCGCGCTACTCAACGTTCTTCCCCACACCACCATCCCTGGTGGGTGTAAGCCCCAGAAGGATAACAATGGGATGTGACAAAATCCAGTGAGACTTACTTTTTCTCCCCAGTGGCAGAGTCGAGCAGAGAGCAGCACAAACCAGCAGTTCAAATAATAACTACTTTCATCAACTGGGCCTATGGATATATTCCCAGAGACAGCCAACTCGGAGTTTTTGTGTTTTCATTTCAAATACATCATAGTGTAAACATAATGGGAATCAACTGGATGACCACTTTGTAACTCATTATTGCCAAAAGATTTCAGGACTCACTTTCATGTCTGTGTTAATAATCCAGTTGGTTACACAGTACTACTTAATCAGAAAAAAAACATGAGATGGTTTTCTTAATACTAAGTGATGTACTGCCAAGTAAAAACAAAATGTACAGATAACTATGGTAAAAAAAAAAATTTCATAATGGATAACATCAACATGAGATCTGAGTCATCTCACAGTACCCAGTCATGTAGGTCTGCCAAACTCAAAAGAACCTAGTGAACTGGTATATGTTATTCAGTAGTGTCTGATTCTTTGTAACCCCATGGACCGTAGACTGCTAGGCTACTCTGTCCATGGGATTTCCCAGGCAAGAACACTGGCGTGAACTGTCATTTCTGTCTCCAGATGATCTTCCTGACTCGCAGACTGAACCCGTGTCTCCTACATTAGCAGGCAGATTCTTCACCATTGAGCCACCAGGGAAGCTCCAGTACTATATACATGCTGAGCAGAAATTTGGCTTTAGCAAAATATCATTTTTCACATTAATGTTTCTAGTTAATATTCTACTAGCTTGTTACTTCATTAGTAAATTGGTTTCAATACTATCATAAATGTTTTCAGCACAAGGAGTTTGAAACATAGTTTTATGTTTTATATTTAAGTAACATCATCATTCAAATTGGGCTTCCAGGTGGTGCTAGTGGTAAAGAACCCAGCTGCCAATGCAGGAGACGCGGGTTCGATCCCTGGGTTGAGAAGATCCGCTAGAGAAGGGCATGGCAACCCACTCCAGTATTCTTGCCTGGAGAATGCTACAGACAGAGCAGCCTGGCAGGCTGCAGCCTGTGGAGTCACAGAGTTGTACACGACTGACGCGACAGCACATATGCACGCATCCTTCAGATTATTTAAGCCAGCAGACGAAACCCATGGTTATAGTTTTAAATACACATATGTGAACCTTGAGAAACACTGACTTTTTATTTGCTTTTGGCTGTGCTGGGTCTTTGTTTGAATGGGCTTTTCTCTAGTCATGGGGGCCACTGTCCAGTTGTGGTTTGTAGACTTTTTACTGCAGGGGCTTCCTGTTCGAAAGCAAAGACTCTAGGATGAACAGGCTTTGGCAGTTGCAGCAGGTGGGCTCACCAGCTGTGGCTCCAGGCTCTGGAGCACAGGCTCAACAGCTGTGGCCCACCGGCTTTGCTGTTCCACAGCAGGTGGGATCTTCCTGGATCAGGGATGGAACCCATGTCTCCTGCACTGGCAGGTGGATTCTTTACCACAGAGCCAACAGGGAAGCTCGCAATCACTGATTTAGATTAGATATGATAAACAGTTTGGCATGTCTATGTACATGTGTGAAAGCTGAAAAATACCTATGCAATATTAGTATCATTTCAAATAGCTATATGTTCTCTTGCATCGACATAGTTTACCTATTAGTTCCCTTATATTTAGGTTGTTTTCTAATCTTTCATTTTATTACAAATAATACTACTGAGGCAGTGAAATCTTCCCTTATTTTTAAAATTAATTTTTTGGATAAAATGAAATTCCTGGGAAAAACTGGAATCTAAAATTGAGAAACCTAATAATTCTACAAGTATCTGGAGTATACCAATAAGATTATTATAGATCCAGCACCACGTGTTACCACTGTTTTCTGTTAATTCCGCAACATGTGCATTCCTTGTATTTTACCTTTTATTAATCACCAATGGGTTTAGTAATCTTTTTTTGGCCAAAGATTAAACTTAGTATAGACTTTTAATCAGATATTTTTTTTTTGCTCTTCAAATACAAAGTTGGATCCACTGAAAGTGGTTTTCTGGTATTTATTTGAGATGAGAAGATCACTGAGGACCAAGAGCAATTTCTGTATTCTTTATACATGAAGACTGGACTCAGATTACCCCATTTTGGTGATAAGACTATTCAGAGGGAATCATCTTACTTCTCCCCACTACTGTACACACAGTGCTACTTCCTGAAATTTTCTTGAATTTTCTAGTATGCCTACATCCTTCAATTTGAACAAACAGGAGCTATTTTGCTATCCTAATTCTAATATTAAGGAACACAAAATGCCATTAAGAATACAACTAATACTCAAAATACAATGGAATAACTCATGTCTTTTTATACTTTTCCAGGCAATCATATTTAAACCAAAGCTGATGAATAAAAAAGATAGCATATTCTTTCTTGGCATTAACATATATTTTGCCATATAAAATATATACCAACGTGGGACTTCCCTGGTGGTCCAGAGGTTAAGACTCTGCTTCCACTGCAGGGGAGGTGGGTTCAATCTCTGGTCAGGGAACTCAGATCCCAAAGCCATGCAACATGTAGCCAAAAAAAAAACAAAAGAAAAATATATACCAAAAAATAAACAATGCAAAACAAACATATAAAGAAAAACTACTTGCTAAGAATTTCTAAATTGCTAAAAGATATATTTTAACAGAGATATATCAGATTAGTTTTTCTACCTAACTCCTGTTCTAGCTACCCAGGATATATTGTGTCATTAAATAAGGCAAATTATAATAAGGCAATTTTGTTATAATTCTAAGATCTTTAAAATATTTTATTTGACAGGGAATCTTATTTATTTTTTAATTGCTGTTATTTTTACATGGAAAAGTTGCCTGGTCTTCTTCTCTTTGAAATTCTGATGAAGAAAGATCTAGGGATTAAATGAAATGAGTATTAAAGCCAGCCTCCAACATGGTTCACAATAGCCCCTGACTCCTAGGTCAGGAAGATCCCCTGGAGAAGGAAATGGCAACCTCCTTCACTATTCTTACCTGAGAAATCCCATGGACAGAGGAGCCTGGCAGGCTACAGTCCATGGTGTCACAAATAGACACAACTTAGTGACTGAACAGCAAACCAGTATTAACAACCCATTAGCCACTTCCCACATTGTGCCATGGTTAATCTATATGACCGGCAGAATGATGTTCTATCATTTCTGAGGTCAGGTTATAAAAGAACCTGGCTTCCACTATGACACATTCACCCCACTCTCTCTGGCATCATTCACCTTAAACCAAGTTGTGAGCAGCCCTCTGCAGAGGTCCACGAGATGAGAAACTAAGGCCTTCCAAGTCAACACCCAGTGAGGAACTGAGGCTTCCTGAAAAAGCCACATGAGTGAAAAGTAAAAATGGTCCAGGCTGGTCAAACCTTCAGATGACTACAGCCCCAACCAATTACTGACTCAATCTCACATGGAACCCTGAGCCAGAACAACCCAGATAAGCTGCTCTGGATTCCTGACCCTCAGAAATGGTAAGAGAGAATGTTGTTTGTTCTTAAGTCTTGGGCTGATCTATTATACATCAGATAGCCTAGAAAGCAATCCTTTTAGAAGGTCTCTATTTTAAATAATTGTTGTTTTGTTGCTAAGTTGTGTCCAACTATCCAATTATTTTGCAATGCCATGGACTATATGGCCCACCAGGCTCCTCTGTCCATGGGATTTCCCAGGCAAGGATACTGTAATGTGTTACCATTTCCTTCTCCAAAGGATCTTCCTGACCCAAAGATCAAACCCCGGACTCTGGCATTAGTAGGTGGGTTCTTACCACTGAGCCACCAGGAAAGCCTCCCATCCCTGTACTTTTAAGAAACATACCTGACTCATAAAAGCTGGCAAGCTATACTTGAAAACTGCTAAGGAAGGTTGTTTTGTTTTTGGCTATGCTGGGTTTTCACTGCCGCGCGGGCTTTCTCTAGCTGTGGTGAGCAGGGGCCGCGCTCTAGTCGTGGTGCACGGGCTTTCCACTGCGGTAGCTTCCTTGTTGTGGAGCATGGGCTCCAGGACACATGGGCTCAGTAGTTCAGCTCCTGGCCCTGAGCACAAACTCGGTAGCTACAGTGCCAGGGCTTAGTTGCTCAGCAGCATGTGGGATCTTCCCAGATCAGGGATCAAACCCATGTCTCCTGTAGAATCTGTGTAGGCAAATTCTTTACCACTGAGCCACCAGGGAAGGCCCTAAGGAAGATTTTTCAAATCCCTTACATCAATTGTTGCCAGCATATGACCCTATACAAAGCCCAGTTAGAAATATAGCCCTATATCTGAATCTCAATAACATGGAAGTATCATATTTTTCATTTGGCAGTTGCCAAAGGAAAACGTATAACGAAAGAAATGTCTCATATTCTAAAATGTAATCACATTAAGTGTTATGGGGAGAAAGTGCTGTGTAGAGAAAGTATGTTTCAAAACCTAAACAAGGATCATTGAAAAAACAAGTTTTTGACACTGACCAATGCCAAGAAAACTTCAGCCCTCTAATTCAAAGAAGCCCCATCCCCCTTCTCTTTGTACCTCACTATTAAAGAAGTGGTACTCCTCTGATCACCAAAAGGAACAGATTTATTAATCTAAAGTACACACTAATCCAAATTAATGGATTTATTAATTCATAAATTAATAAAGGGGTTGGCTTAAAACTGATATAGCTGATGTCTCTTCCTTCTTTTCATAAAGCCGTGTCATCAATTTTAAATAAACAAAGAAAGAGGAGGTGTATCCATGTACGCTAATGTTGCTGTTTGGAAAAAAAAGAGAGGTAGAGGTGAGTGTTTTATTTTTCAGTTGTTGCATGACAATGACCAGAAATGTAGTGGTTTGAAAGAACACAAATTTATTAGCTCACAAACCCAGCAGAGTATGGCTGGATTCTCTGTTCTCCTAAGGCTAAGGCTAAGACTAAGGCTAAGGCTACCGTCTTCTAAGGCTAAAATCAAAGCAGCAACTGGGGCTGCAGTTCTCATCCAGGCCTGGTATTCCTTCTACAAGCTCAGTGTTTGTTGGCAGAATTCATTTCCTCCTCACTTCAATCCAGAAACAAGGCATCAAATTCTTCTCATGTTTCAAGTATCTCTGACTTCCCTTCTGTACCAGCTACAGAAAGCTGCTCACTTTTAAGGGCTCACACGATTAGAACAGGCCCACCAGGTAATCATGCCACCTTAACGTCAACTCTGCCATATAACATAACACAACCACAGGAATGATATCTCACATTCACGGGTAGGAATTAGGGGCATGTAAAGTTTGGAGGGAGGGAGCCATTTTTAGAACTCTGACTACTGCAGTCACAAAAAATTGTAAAGTTTCACTAAAAACACCTTTCTTACCTGTTAATAATGAACCATGCAACTGTTAGCATTCCTGCTAGCCAAGTTCCACTCATAAGCCAACTTGTAACAAATAAAGCAGTAACATATATTCCTTGCAATCCAAAAACAATTCCAATATAGAAATATACTGGCTCAATAATCTCCTAATTGGGGGAAAAAAGAGGAGGAGACAATAGGATGACAGTATATAATTTTGAATATTCATAAATACGTGAGAAAATGAATATTAAAGTCAAAAGAGACACATACACTGCTACCAGTTGCCTGATATAAAACGCTGGCCATAAGTTCTGGATACAGAGACATTTGCTGAACTGCATTTATAGTCTTCAGAGATACAGTTTTGTTATTGTGCGTCAGTTCGTACACACCTAAAGTCAGAAATATTTTTCTCCAGGTTATTTATTCTGCTTTTATGAAAACTGAACATGTTATTCAGAAGTCATTAAATACTTTATTATCAAGAAGGATATCAAAATACAATACTCTGTGCCTTCTTTTTCCAATTTTTAAATTAACTACATAAAAAGCACAATATCTATATTCTGAAACAAACCTCCACATAGAAGAAAAATGCTTTATTTTAGGAAAATACTATTATTAAATACACAGATGTAGTTATCATACCTCTTTCAAATGAAGGTGCCTTTAACATATCTTTATAATAAGAGTAATAAATGGCACTATCACCCTGAAATGTGATTTCCCGTTCAAGCTCCTAAAAGAAAATTAAATGATTATTTAAATACTCAATGACTTAAATTTCAACTGTGATCTTTTTCTCTCCTCATATTTCAGATTAATGTTATTTATTTATCCTTTTATCCAAAGACATATTTGAATTTTCCTTTAATCACTAGTGGCCATATTAATAAGGTTAAACTTTTCCATAATCTGGCAATCACTTTAATGAAACACCTAAGGTTTAAACTGGATTATAACTCATAAGTTATCTGCCTACTATATATAAGAAAAATCTAGAAGGAAAACCCAAAGTATTATCATAGGAGCACAAGAATAGTATGGCAGGTAATAAAAAATGACAGCTTAAGTATCACAAGTCCATAATAAAAATATAAGTTTAAGAAGAAAGTATTATTTTTCTATTACTATTCCATTTCCCTATGTATCCAGAAAAGCAAGCCCATAATTAGGGTTTAGAAGAGCAGCAGATAACTAATCCGTGATTTTCAAATGAACTTCCAGAAAAGTAAATAAATTTTAAAATTCCTAAACTGGGCTATAACAAACCAAGAATATAGGTAGTCAAAAACACTGAAATCTGTGCTTTTCATGATGAATCAAACTTTCACAAATCAATAATCTTTTAAACAAAAGTTATTTTCACAAATAATTATCATAATTTGATAAAATTGTATCATATCATTATACAAATGATATCAGAGCAGTTTCCCCAAAGTTTGATCAAGAGAACTTCTTAAGATTAAGGGGTATTACCTCAAAAGAATTCTGTGGTTAAGTAAGTTGTATAAAGGCTAGATTAAAGAAAGTTAAATGAATTTCTTAATTGCAAGACTCTTCAGAATTTAGGTGGTCATTGTGCACTGTGAATCTCATATAAAGTCTTTTCTAGATCTGTCTGACCAGATCTAGAGCCCTTTTTTCAAGCTCTTTTTTTCTCATTTAGAGTTTACTAGTTTAAATAAATTTCCTGAAAATCATTTTTTATGAATGGATACAGGATTTTCTTTCTACAATTTCAAAGATGTAAACTCTTAATCAGTGCTTCTCAAATTAAATGTGCATATAAATTCCTAAAGATCTTATTCAAACACAGATTCTGATTCTCAAGTATGGCCTGAGAACCTGCAACTCTGAAAAAGCTCCCAAATGATGCCAATACCCCTGACTCATCACAATGCTCTGGAAAACAAAGTTCTTCATGTATGTCTTCTAGATTACCAAACCTTTGTTGTTCTCAATTCTGCCTACGTAACAGAATCATGTGGGAAGACTCTGTGCAATACTGACCCCAGATACTCTCTCTGCTTCATCTAAGAATCTGTGTTAGTTTTTAAATCATCCCAGATGACTCTACTGCACATTCAGTGTTGAAAACTACTATTTTCAAGGAAATAGGCTATACAATAGTCTTGGTCAAATCAATACAGATGAGTAATTATTCAGTTAAATGTTTAGGTGTTGTTAGATAAATCAATGTCTGAAAAACATATAGTCAGCTTGACTACTCGCTCAAAAATAAGAACACCAACAAAAGAGTTTCCCCTAAAACAAAAACAAAAAATCTTTAAAGTCAAGTAGTAACCCTGTGAACTTTGCCAATGGATATTACAGATATATGTGACTGCAAAGATAAGTTGAAAACAAACTTATTCAAAGGCCAAATGAATTATGAATATAACCATAGCAAACGTCTGTGGGTTACACAGGATTTAAAACATGAAACATACTAATATGAGGCAACATTTTAATAAATACCATTATGTCTGCTAATCATTTTCAGCACCTCCAGACATTCTAATCATAGAATCCAAAAATTAAAATATTTTGATGCTGAAATGTCCACAGACTGTTTCATAAATGTCAACTACCAAAACTACTAAAAAGCTGACTAGACTTTATAACATTTCACTGTCATCAAAAAAGTTCCTGATAAATTTGCTGTGTGTGTGACTCAGGGAACAGGGGCTCTGTGACAGGTTGAAGGGTGGGATGGGGAGGGAGATGGGAGGGAGGTTCAGGAGGGAGGGGACATGGGTGTACCTATGGCTGATTCACATTGATGTCTGACAGAAAACAACAAAATTCTGTAAAGCAATTATCCTTCCATTAAAAAAAATTTTTTTAAGTCCCTGATAAGTCAATTGCATGAAGAAAAGCACCCTCATTGTTTCTATTCTGTGACCTTGAAATACAATCTATTATACCTTTCAGGCTGATACCATGACTCAAAATAGCTTCTATACCATTTTGTTCCTAATGGCTTACAGCCACAACATAAGAAAACACTTATCATATTACCATGCATTTTTATGGTAATAAAACCCCCTGGGAAATGCATCTTTAAAACTAATATTAAATACTGAAGCAAATGTTCATATGCTCAACATTCTTTCTTCTTACCTGCCTGTTGGAAAACCAGAATTTCCGTTCATGATATGCTGATAAATAGAGCGCATATATCATACCACTAGTAACTGCTGCAAGACAGCCAATGAATATCTTTGCAAAGCGCTGAAATAATATATCTGAAAAGGCATATTAAAAGTAATCAGTGATGGATGACATTTATATGTATGCAATTCTATTAAAAAGAAAAAGTAATCAAAAGTAGTATGCATCCTTGATGTGGTTTGACAAAAATGGCATTCTAACTCTGTGGTCTTCCTACCCAACACACATAATCCCTGTCTAATCACTAGAAAAACAGCAGTCAAATTCCAACAGAGGGGTATCCTACAATAAACCTGGTCAGTACTCTGCCAAACTGTCAAGGTCATCAAAAATAAGGGAAGTCTGAGAAATTGTCACACCCAAGAAAAGTTTACGGAGACATTATAACTACCTGTAATGTGGTATCCTGAATGTGATCCCTTATTTTTTAACAGAAAAGGACATTAGATGAACACTAAAGAAAGTATGGACTTTAGTTAACATATTGAGGGCTTCCCAGGTGGTGCAGTGATAAAGAATCCACCTGCCAATGCAAGAGAGGTGAGTTCGATCCCTTGGCTGGGAATATCTCCTAGAAGAGGAAATGGCAACCCACTCCAGTATTCTTGCCTGGGAAATCTCATGGACAGAAGAGCCTGGTGGGTTACAGTCCATACAGTTGCAGAGAGTCAGACACAACTGAGCAACTGAGCACACAAGAGTATTCCATCAACCACTTCAAAAAAAAAATGTATCTAAAGCGACTGAAAGCAACTATACTCTAATAAAATTAATAATATATATTATTAATGCTAAAACAAAAATAATATATCAATAAAATGGTTCATTATTTGTACCAAATGAACCATACTAATAATAAACTCTTACAGGGGGTGTGCAAGATAGGAACTCTGTACTATACTATCTACTCAATTCTTCTATAAATTAAAAATAGTTTTTAAAATTCAAGCCTATCAGGGACAGCAGAGCCTGGTGGGCTGCCATCTACGGGGCCGCAGAGAGTTGGACACGACTGATGCAACTTAGCAGCAGCAGCAGCAGCAGGGTAGAATGGATACATGTATATTATACATATTATAGATATACATAATATACAATGGATTCATGTATATTACGGCTGAAATTCTTCAGTATTCACCTGAAAGTATCACAATATTATTTGTTAATTGGCTATACTCCAATACAAAAGAAAAAGTTTTAAAAAAATAAATAAATAAAAGTCTTATCAATTCAAAAAAAGGAGTAAAAGGAATGTACTACCAAATATCTAGGGAAAAAAAATACAGGTTCATTTAGAATTACTATCCCTTTTTTTTTTCCTTATCAAGTAATTTTTTATTGAGGAATACTTTACACACTACAAATTATAGCTCTTTGAATTATACAAGGTAATGACTGTTGATGATTACATATTTAAAACATCATACACAACTGTTACATATATATATGTATGTAAATACTTCTTGTCAAAAGCATAGAACACATTTGAATTTTCTACACACAGGATGATTTAGCCCTTCTACAGCTATTTAGATTCAGTATAATAATAAATACCATATGACTTCACCTATATGTGTTATCTGAAATAAATGAAAAGAACATAACAAAGCAGAAAGAAAGTCAGATACAGAGAACAGGTGGTTGCCAAACAGCAGAGAAGTGGGGGGATGAAGAAATAGGTGAAGGGGATTATGACGTACAAACTTCTAGCTGCAAAATAAATGAAGCACAGATATGAAATGTACAGTGTGGGGACTATAGTCAATAATTATATATCTTTTTTAAAAAAACTTTTAATTTTACTTTGGAGTATAGGCAATTAACAATGCTTTGATGGTTTCAGGTACACAGCAAAGCAACTAAGCTGTACATATACATGTATCTGCTCTCCCTCAAACCCCGCTCCCATTCAGGCTGCCACATAACACTGAGCAGGGTTCCCAGTGATATGCAGTAGGCCTTTGTTGGTTATCCATTTTAAACACAGCAGTGTGTACATATCAATCTCAAACTCGATAACAATTCCTCCCAGCCACTGTCCCCCTGGTAGACAGAATACATCTTTGTATGGTAACAGATGGCAAGGTGACTTACAGTGGTCATCATTTTGAAATCTACAGAACTACTGATTCACTATGTTGTGTAACAGGAACTAACATATTGTTGTAGGTCAATTATACTTCAAAAACAAATTCAGAGAGAAAAAGATCAGACTTGTGGTTACCAGAGGTGAGAGGTGGGGAAGAGGGAACTGAATGAAAGTAGTCAAAATGTACAAACTTCCAGCTGTAAGATAAATAAGTACTAGGGATACAATGTACTATATGGTATATATAATTAATACTGCTATGTTATACATGAAAGCTGTTAAGAAAGTAAAGCTTAAGAGTTCTCAAGGAAAAAAATGTTATATTTCTTTAATTCTGTAATTTCTATTTCTTTAATTCTGTTTCTAATGAACTTTTGTGATAATTATTCCATGATGTATGCAAGTTAAATCATTATGCCTATACAGTGCTGTATGTCAATTATATCTCAATAAAACTATAGGGGGAAAAAAAAGATTCAGTAAATTAAGCCCAGGCCTCAAGGTCCAATGCCCAATGTTATGTTACTGAATGACTGACAGGTTTGTAAAAACAAACCTGCTGACTTACTAATTTAGCTAAACTAAAACTGCAGCTTAATAAATTATTTAATAAATACTGGTATGCACAGCACATTAGAGACATTAAATACCAGCTAGATATCAGTAAACTAGTAAGAATTATATTAAAAATGCTTGAAAGATACTACCCAATAAATCAAATATTAGAATCAGAGAATTTCCTAGCGATTCAGTGGTTAGGACTTTGTTTTCACTGCTAAGGGCGAGGGTTCAATACCTGGTCAGGGAACCAAGATCCCACAAGTCATTTGACTTGGCCAAAGATGAAAATAAATATGTAAATAAATGTTTTTTAAAAAGAATCAGCATGACACAATTATTTTACAATTACTGTTTCCAATAACAAATGGAAAGCATTTGCCCTGGCACAAAGCAAGAGATAAGTAAATAATAGTTATTATTACTGGGCTATAAAAGCATACTTGCAAAAATATATAAGATAGTTAATTAAAGCAGTGTTGACACAACGTAACCTATAAAAATACCACAAGAAAACTTACCTAACATGGTAATTTGGTAAAAGTACTAAACGTATCTTTTCCTGTATCTTTTAAATTAATTCCTAGACAATGAAAATTAATCCTGATAATCAAGGGCTATTACAAAAAATACATTCAAGTAAATCCTACATATAAATGCCTTACCTTAGTACTATTTTGTTTGTGAAGATTCTGTAGAGTCAAAGCTGGAATCAAGCTATCAGTGTTCAGTGTATTAAGTATATACGTTTTAGAAAAAATAAAGAGCTCTGGGTCCTGGAAATTATTTACTTAAAAATTATCATGGGAGTTCCCTGGTGGTCTAGTGATTAGAATTCCGGGCTTTCACTGCCATGGCCCAACCACGGTTCAATACCTGGTTAGGGAACTGAGATCCAGCAAGCTGTGCAGCATGGCCAAAAAAAAGAAAAAATTACCATTTAAAATTGGAAAACTGGAAAGTAAAGGACTGATTTCCAGTTAAGTTACATTAGTCACAAACAGACCTAATCAAAAAACTTCTGTATGTTTCAACCCAAGTTAACTCCCTTATACAGAACTGAGATCCCATAAGCCACATAGCCAAAAAAAAAAAAAAAGAAACATAGTATTCAATTTCACAAAAAGTAAAATAAACAAAAGAAAAAAGTACAAATACACTGAAAAAATATAAGCAGTACAATAGCCATTATCTAGTAGTCCTTGCCTGGAGAATCCCTGGGACGGCGGAGCCTGGTGGGCTGCCGTCTATGGGGTCGCGCAAGAGTCGGACACGGACTGAAGTGACTTAGCAGCAGTAGAATTACACATATATTTTATTTTTATTATACTTTTCTCTATTTTCACATTTTTGATCCTAAAAACACATTTTTGTAGTTGGGGGAAAATACTGTTCTATAGTAGCTATCTCTAAATTGCTTAATAGAACAATTGCTTATACTGTATTTTCCAAAACATATTAAATGATCACTGTATTAGTTGGCTTTGCTGTAGTGAAGAAGTGACCCCCATACTTCCAATGGCTTAGAAAACAAGTATTTGTTTCTCACTCATGTTACTATGGATTTTGGATCAGCAGTCACTCCCCACTCAATTCCAGATTTTAGATTAGCTGTGGCTCCTCTTGTATCTTCAGAGTTCCAGAATGGAATCAGTCCCTATTTGGGACATGCTGTTCTCATTACAGAGGAAAAGATCAGAACAGGCAAAAACATATAATGCCTCTTCCAATTTCTGATTAGAACAAGTACACTGCTACTTTAACTCACAGTCCATTGGCTCTGCAACTCACATATATAAACCTGACAATGGGGTAGGGAAGTACACTCTGTTTCAGAGAGGCACTCCAAATCAACACAATAATCGGAAAGAACATACAACACATTTTCAGGGAAGGGAGAAAATATTTGTGAACAACTGAAGAATCCATCAGGGTTTGCCCCGTTCATCACAAATATGTACTTCCCTTCAAAGGCAAAAATCACTTACTCCTCAGGAAAGATACCCTAAGAGCAGAGCAGCCTATTCGGCCTGCTTCCTGAATGTAGAAAGTTAGGAATTCAAACATCATTTCAAGACATGAATAGCTGGGTTCTTCTTAACCTAGGCTGGCAGCTCTGTTGACAGTATGTATCTCTCTAAGCTTAGCCGTCAATTTGCCTAGGTATTTACCTAAGAGAAATAAAAATTGTTGCTGTTGTTTAGTCGCTACGTCATGTCCAAATCTTTGTGACCTCATGGTCTGTAACCCACCAGGCTACTCTGTCCATGGGATTTCCCAGACAATACTGGAGTAGCTTGACATTTCCTTCTCCAAGAGAAATAAAAACAGATGTCCACAAACAGACTGGTACAAGTTTTCATAGCAGCCTTATTCATAATAGCTAAATCTTGGAAATTACTCAAATATCCAACTAGAAAAGCAGGAATAAACTCTTACAGCAAGATGAACGAATCTCAAAATGATTACATTTTAAGGATAACATATTGAACTAAGTGAAAGAATCCAGACACAAAGGCATATATGTTGTGTGATTCTATTTACATGAAATTCTACAACATGCAAAGTTAATCAATATTGGAAAATATCAGAAGAGTGGTTGTTTTAGGGGGCACAGGGGAACTCTACTGGAAAGGGATACAAAAGAACTTTCTGTGATAAGGGAAATGTTATATATCTTAATTGTATTCAAGTACCAAAATTGACTTAATACCTATGATTCTGTGCATTTTATTGTTAAGTTGTACCTTAATTTTACAAAATTAAATCATTCATTTTTGCAAAGAAAAAAACAACTTTATTGGTTTTTTACCTACTTGATTCCAGTCAGCTCTGTTCTCCAATAACTACCCCAAATTTTTCTTTTAGATATGCCTCTCTTAGAGGTTTAACTACATGTATTTTGAACTAATCAAGCTTTGCTTATTTGTCACAAAAGCCACACCTTTTGTTCTTTTCCCGAGTGCTTTATTCAACTGAAAGGAGTTACTAGGAACTACTTTAAACCTCATACATTTTAACAGACTAAGTGACCAATCATGCCATTGATTTGGTCATTGCCCTAAGAATTCATCTTTATCAGTCTTTGTTACTTAAAGTATTTCTCAATTTTATGATTTACTACTTGAAAAGACAAACAATACTAACTTCAACACTACAAGTCTCAGAAATTTTGGACTCTTATTTTCCTGTACATGTCTGCTGGCAAATGGGCCAGTTCTGTTCTAATGGATCTCTTTCCTGCAATCAAAGCAGTTCATAATCAAGGTACTCTAGTAATAATCTCTTTTGTGATCTTGTTATCTAAAGTAATAAAAACAAAAGTTAGTACTAGAATTGTAACTATTCACAAGAAACAGTTTTATAAAATGATTTATCACACATATGATATATTATTATTTTCCATCTCCCAAAATGTTTATCTTATTTGAACAAATTTATATAAATTGGCTTTGAACTCCCTTTGGGAAGAATCTATTGGTAAAAGCTGTTCAGCTCCTAAGGATGGCATATTCTCCAGAGCCACTTTCAGATATGGTTCAGGAGGATAATGGAAAAGGAAGGACCTTCAGAGGATAAAGCCAAGGACCACAAAGAACAATGAACTGGGCAACTACCCCCAAAGAAAACAGCTAGTGACTAATCAAGAAACATTCCCTTCTCCAGAGGAGGAGATTTTTCTATCTCTTACTCTTCCTCTTTCTGAATGGAAGCATTTATTTTGGTTATCCTGTCTCCAACCAAAAATGTATAATGGAAAAGTGGACATGTACAGAAAAGATTACCATAGCAGGCTTCTAACTGCTTTGCTAAGAAAAGCCTGCTTAAAAAAAAGAAAAGCCTGCTTAAAAGCTAAGCTCTTGGTAGGTCTCTGGGAACCTGGATTTCCAAAGGTTTCACATCATTTGCTAATGAGTGGTCTACTGTGTCTAACGTATTTGTGCAAACAGTATGCTTCACACCTACTGCTTTCTTTCTAGGAGTCTAGAACTTTTGCATGCATTAAGCAGAGGTTACATGATCAGCCACCACTAAAAATCCTGAGCAGAGTTGTTAATAAGCTTCCCAGGCAGACAAAACATAAATTGAGGCTGAAGGAATTATGCGTATCCTATGTGTCCTGGAAGCTTTTGCCCATATGCCTTTTCCCTTTGCTGATTTTGTTTTAGATTGTTCAATCTCTAAACACAGGACTGGGTTTGGGGACCCCTGACACAGAGCAAGTAACTTGTTTTTTCAATTCTTTTGGATCAGAATGAGTCAGAGCTAACTGTGAATAGACCCTATAAGATGACCTTAGGTTCAAGACTGATGCCCTCACTAGGTAAGACTAAGTGTCTTCCTTGGAGTCGGGGAGGTATCAAGTATACTCTGTCTGAGGGAGAGAAATAAATATTTATGACCAAAAGGCCAGAATGTGGTAGACTATTATTATTACTCCCAACTACTTTGTCCTTTCCTGTAAAGATTTTTCATCCCTGCCCATTACCACGTGACTTGTTGTGCATCCTGTAGTCAGAATAAACTTCTCCATCCCATGGCCTGGATTGACTGGATGACTTCTTTGGGCCAATAGAATGCAAGTACAAGTGACAGTGTGCAGTTCAGCAAAACCTTTAAGAGGCGCTGCATGACTCTGCCTGTCTCCTGCTCTTTTTCTCTGCCACAAAAACACATTCCAAATAGAGACTGTTCCTTCAGGACACATGAAGCTTCATCAGCCAACCGACAGCCACAATATGCAAGTTAATCAGAAATAAACGCTTTCTGTAAGCCAGGGACACTTAGGAATTGTTCTACAGCACAACCTAATGAAAGATGATTGATACCACCACATACTTAAGACAATATTAATTTATAATTTAAAATATTACTGTAAAATATACTACCTAACATAACTATTTTTATAATAGCGAAAAACCTCCAAATCTAACTTACATTTTGGAGCTCTTTCAGGAACTGGAGTGTCATTGATTTTCTCTTCTTTGGCAGATTCTTTATTTTCTGAAGACTTTGGCTTTTTTCTTTGGCGCAGTTCTATAGCTGGTCCTTAAAATATTTGAGATGTTATTGCAATGTGTGTAACAAATTATTCTGTCTGTATCTTGAACTGATTTACCTTTATTATAC
Organism: Capricornis sumatraensis; assembly: GCF_032405125.1. Taxonomy (NCBI): domain Eukaryota; kingdom Metazoa; phylum Chordata; class Mammalia; order Artiodactyla; family Bovidae; genus Capricornis; species Capricornis sumatraensis. The sequence continues at coordinate 88,423,498 of NC_091079.1, forward strand.
TAAGGCAAAAGTCCCATGAAGAACTATTAGTACCAAAGATAACTCTTTTCATAATTATTTTAGCACTCCCTACAAAACAAACATTCCTACAAACCAAAAGACAATATAAGTTCTGCCTCCAATCCATGCTTTCAGAGTCTTATTGATAAACCGAGCTCTTCTCTTGAGATGATGCTATTTTCAAAACATCCTAAAATAAGTAAACTCTTCCAGAACGACTAGAGAACAAAGTGTTATTTAATAAATTGGCTTATTTTTCAAGTTACCTGAGAGTATCATAGGCATTACTCATGAATTAACAATTTTTTTAAATAAAAATATTATAAAATAAATTGATCATAAAATTATACTTCATTTGCTTAAAATCCTGAAGGTTCTACAGAATTTCACAGTGCTGTGTTATCATTATCATTCTACAGTCTTAGATGTTTAGGTATCAGAAAATAGGCTGAACCTATAAAAATCCCTGTATTTGGGAAGCTCTCAGAAATTTTTCCAGTATTCCATTATCTACTATTTCTACAACTGATTAAAATAAATGTAATGCAGAAAGTACTTTCAAATCAGTAAACTAAATTCCAAATTAAACAAGAATTTACTACATTCTCCCTAATTACTCTTCCTCCCTAGTTAATTATGAGGCAGACTGTGCCATGTAGGTATAGAACACCATCATGGGCTGTCAAGGTTTAAGGTGGTACAAGAATTTATCTCTTTCCTATAGAAGCAGGGTTTGCTGCTGTTAAGTCGCTTCAGTCATGTCTGACTCGGTGCGACCCCATAGACGGCAGCCCACCAGGCTACCCCGTCCCTGGGATTCTCCAGGCAAGAACACTGGAGCGGGTTGCCATTTCCTTCTCCAATGCATGAAAGTGAAAAGTGAAAGTGAAGCCACTCAGTCGTGCCCGACTCTTCGCGATCCCATGGACTGCAGCCTACCAGGCTCCCCCATCCATGGGATTTTCCAGGCAAGAGTACTGGAGTGGGGTGCCATTGCCTTCTCCATAGAAGCAGGGTTTAATGAGTCTAAAAAGAGAAGTCAAAAAAGGAGAAATGAATTAGCTACTATTGCTGATATCAGATGGCTAATTCTAACTTAACTGTGGAAAATGAATAAAATTTGTTTTAAAAAAGTTTCAAAGCAAATTTGTATGTTTGTTAAAATGTCTTTCAACAACAACAAAAAAGTCTTTCAACACTGACATACTGAGGGAAAAAAAATACTATATACTTAGTGGCTTCTGTCTGACTAGTCTAAATTTTAACCATTTTTATATCATTTATTCTTTATTTTATAATCATGTTAAGTAGCAAAGTCAGTGAACAGATTGGAAAATGACATTATTAGAAAAGCCATACCATGGATATTGAGCATTTTTGCATACAAATCTGGGACAACTAATAAATACTACTATATTCTTCATTTATGATTTCCTTTTAATTTTGCTATGGGTTAAAACAAAAGTTAAAAGCAGTCAACAAGAATGAAAATTTATGTAAAGCCAAACAAAGTCTTTTGTTGCAAGCGATCATTTTAAATTTTATTGAAAAAGAACACAGAGCTTCCCTGGTGGTCCAGTGGTTAAGAATCTGCCTGCCAATGCAGGAGACATGGGCTTGGTCCCTGGTCCAGGAAGATTCCACAGGCCATGAGGTAACTAAGGCCGTGCACCACAACTACTGAAGCCTGAGCACCATAGAGCCTACGTCCCACAACAAGAGAAGCCACCACCATGAGAGGCCCTGCACCACAACTGGGGAGTAGGCCTCCACCCCACAACCACAGAAAGCCCAGCAATGAAGAAGCAACACAGTCAAAAATCAAATAAATACATAAACTAATTTTAAAAAGAATGTAACCACAAGTAGACACACATCCATGATTAAACACGTTAAAAAATGTAATTGGGTAATTTCAGAAATCAAGTAAACAAATCTACTGAAAGTTAAAGTGTTAGTCACTCAATTGTATCCAACGCTTTGCAGCATGGTGGACTAGAGCCCGCCAGGTTCCTCTGTCCATGGGATTCTCCAGGCAAGCATACTGGAGTGCTTTGCCATTTCCTTCTCCAGGGGATCTTCCTGACCCAGGGATCAAACTCAGGTCTCCTGCACTGCAGGCTGATTCTTTACTGTCTGAGCAACCAGGCAAGCCAAACAAAATATGTGACCAATGAGTTAGATAGGGCTTTTTTTATTACACAAAGTCTAAAAGTATGCATTTAAGATAACGATAACTTGGAAAGGATGAGGATATTCACAGAAAAGTGTTCTTCACAAAAAGCTATCATTTTTCTTTTTTAAAAAATTTCTCTATAAAATGAATCACTTTACAGAGATTTTAATAGAGTGTGCACACACATGGGTTTTTTTGTTTTGTTTTTTGCATCCATGCTGCACAGGATGCGGGATCTTAGTTCTCTAGGGATCAAACCCATGACCCCTGAAGTGGACACTCAGAATCCTAAGCAATGGACCTCCAGGGAATTTCAGTACTATTTTCTTGACTCTAAAATGTCATATATTTTAAGACACTATTTAATAATAGTTTTTCAAGAGGAAAACAAACAAAACAAAACACTACCATATTAAATACCTGCATTGATTTTAAGACATGCCAATTTCAGTGGCATTAAACTGTGGGAGCGAAAAGTACTATTTAGGAAATACAGTAACCTTTTTAACCAATCTCTTCCATCTTGTTCCTAAACTTTTTGCCTGTGACTATAAAACAAAACTGACTGGATGCAAATTTTACCTCATTTTCTTTATGTTGATCTTTTAACTTCATAATTGACAGACAAAGCCCAGAATCCCTAGGTGGATAAGCAACAAAGACCAAAGCAGTGGCTAAACCAGATTATTCATTCTGATAGGAAAGCTCTGGGTTAGAACTCAAGTTTTCTTTTCGCTATCTTATAATTTTAGCATTGTAAAGAAAAAGTCCAGTAAATAAAAATGATAACACAGCCACAGGAACAACCTACTATTTCAGTCTCTAGCTCTGTGATCTTCACATCATACAGTTAACAAGGCTAAAAATAGGCTTTCAAATGTCCATCTAGACTATATATAGCAGTTTCCAAGAAAAGTGTGAATACTGCTCTATTCAAAGCTGTCACTTTCTTTGCTCTAACATTTCTTCCAGGATATACAAATACAATACCGTGACTCTCTACAGCATCAAGAGAAGATGAGATTCCCAAAGAGTATTTACTTAGAGAAAACATAGGACAAAGAAAAGGGTCCAAGTGAAGTGAATGATAAGCAAAACAGCAATATAGAAAACATGTGTATACAAGTAAAATAGACTATTTAGTCAAATTTTAATACAGTGAATACAAATAACATGCATTTTGAAAAAGTATGGAGTGCCTAATAAACATAAAGTACTCAGAATAATGCCTAGCACATAGACATGTTTATTATAAATAACATTACTAGATTACAATAAATAAGAATTTAATTACTAGTTGTTGCTGTGCTCAGTCATGTCTGACTCTCTGTGACCCTCTGGGCTGTAGCCCTCCAGGCTCCTCTGTCCAAGGGATTTTTCAGGCAAGAATATTGGAGTGGGTTGTTATTTCCTCCTCCAGGGGATCTTCCCAACCCAGAGATCCAACCCATATCTCCTGTGTCTCCTGCATTGCAAGCATATTCTTTACCTGCTGAGCCATTGGGGAAGCACACCTAACACATTAGACAGCCAAATATTTATGGAATTAAAAGTCTGTTGAATGAAACTATAACTTAACAAAACTTCAATGCATTAATTATTCCAAGTAAGAGGTATTTCATTCCTTTGGATTATCTGTCATTCTACAAAGTCATTTTTCACTTTATATCATGGAAGTAAATTTCACAAACTTGTATGGCTTATGAAATCACAACTGGTTCCACATCATATCTGTTTAGTTAGGTCTAACTTTAACCTGTTAAAACAATTCCTCATTAGCATGATATATAATATTAAAGACTTTTAGTACTGCAGTTTTAATTTTTTTATGCTTTAAGTGCTCATGGAAACATATAAGTGAGCTTATCAACCCACCCCAAGATTTGCAGGTAGTTAGAAAAGTAAAAAATATAAAAAAATCTGTCACATATACTGGAACCAAAGATAAAACCAAGGCGACAAACAGAAATACATTCTTCCTTACCAACTACAAAGAATTTAGTTTTGAAGCTGTTTTTAGGTACAGTGTCTTAAATTAGACCAGTTTTAACCCAGAAAACTTAAGGAGGAGGAGGAGGAGGCGGAGGCAAATATGAAGCAAGACTGGGCGCAGGAACAGAGTAGCAAGTCACAGAGCAAACAATTCTTAATTTTTTAAAAACTGTTTTCCATTGAATTCTTCAGACTCCCTTCTTGCATTCCTGGTTTAGCAAGGCTTCAGTCTAAACAGATCACGTTCACAACCCTCCTCAACAAGGTTAAAAAGTCATATTTTCCAGAATGAAAAGTCTAACTGCTCAGTCAGGCGATATCATTATATCTATGCCTGAAAGCACCATGCCTATTATGAACATGTGACACAAATGTTTCCTAGAACATCTCTCGCTGGCGAAGTTCCGCCCAGCTCCCCATTTTTCTCTCATACCTATCAACTTCTGTGAATCAATACTGAGTGAGCTGTCTTGGCAGTGGCCCTGAAGACGTGGAAAGCTTTCTCCAGCCCACCTACTTTCACTCTCAAAGCACTCCGGGCTTCCGGATCCCCCCAAAGGCACCCAGTCCTTCTCCCTGTGCCGTCGCCCCCTAAACCTGTAAATGAAATTGGCTGACCTTCACTGTTCCGTTTCTGCTTCTTCGTCTCCTCCCAATCCACCTCATTACCCCTTTCATCCCAAACCCTTGCCTCTTTCTGTCCCCACCTTGGCGTGCGGCTCCTCTTACCCAGGGGTGACCTGGTCAGCACCCACAGACGTCTCAGGAGCGCACTCAGCCCGAGGGGCACTCGGCAACACGACTTTCACTCCCGAAGGAGACACTCAGCACTCACACCGACATCTTCTCAACCCGAGTCTGTGCCCCGCTCCGCTCGCTCACCAGCAGCTCCCGGCCCTTCCTCTCCGCCACTCCCCCCACGGCGTTCTCTCCCGCGACCCGATTTCCAACTTCAAGCTCCACTTCTGCCTCCCACTCGAGCCGGCACGAGTTCAGGCCGTCCACTCCACTCCCTCTCGATGTCTCCGCACACCTCCCGCCCCCCTCGCCGCGGTCCCGCTCCTTCCCGCCGGACAGCCGCGCCACCAGCCGCCGGGTCTCCCGGCCCTTTTCCCGAGACCTCTGGCGGCCGTACGCGCGCCGGACCCCGGGGCCGGTCACCTTCTTCCTCCGCCATCGTCCCCGCGGAGGCCGCGGGGGACTCCCTCGGGGCTCCAGCACCGCCCGGCGTCTCCCGCCTCCGCGTAGCCGAGCCCCGCGGCTCTCCTCAGGCCCGCTCGCTGGCCGCCGCGCCCCCACTTCCTGACCCGCCCACTCACCCCCCCTCCGGTGTCGCCGCCAACCACGTCCCCCCGCCCCGGGCCGCCTTGGAACCAGAGTGCCGGGAGCGGAGGGCTGGCCGGAGTGTTTGGCGCAAGCGCCTGGGCCTGAGCGGGCAGGAAGGAAGGCGGCTCAGGCGGGGGTGGCTCCGCCCACGGCGGGCGCTCCGGGCCCCTTCCGCCCACACCCCGGGAGACAAATCCCGGGGTTCGCGCTGAGGCCCTTCCCCCCACACACACCGGTAAAGGTGGGTGCCCGAGGGCCCTTCTGGCACTTTTGTGACTCAGGTATTCCCTGGTGGCTCAGACGGTAAAGACTCCGACTGCAGTGCGGGAGACCTGGGTTCGATCCCTGGGTCGGGAAGATCCCCTGGAGGAGGCCATGGAAACGCGTTCCAGGGATCTTGCCTGGAGAATCCCCAGTGCACATAGGAGCCTGGTGGGCTGCAGTCCATGGGGTCGCAAAGAGTCAGACACGACTGAGTGATTAAGCACGGCACAGTCCAGAGAATATCCAGATCCAGCCCCCGTACCTGCCCCATTTTACAGAGAGGAAAAGGAGGTCGAGCGAGTCTTAAGTCACCAAGCTAGTCTGAGCCAGGGCTCCCGAATCCTCAGAGTGCCTTCAGAGCGCGGCAAAACCCCTTTGGGTTGTTGGCACATTGGTTTAGTAGCCCGCTAGACATTTACAAGACGGAGAAGGCAATGGCAACCCACTGCAGTACTCTTGCCTGGAAAATACCATGGACGGAAGAGCCTGGAAGGCTGCGGTCCATGGCGTTGCTGAGGGTCGGACACAACTGAGCAACTTCACTTTCACACATTGGAGAAGGAAATGGCAACCCACTCCAGTGTTCTTGCCTGGAGAATCCCAGGGACGGGGGAGCCTGGTGGGCTGCCGTCCGTGGGGTCGCACAGGGTCGGACACCACTGAAGCGACTTAGCAGCAGCAGCAGCAGACATTTACAAGAAAAAAACTTGTACTTGCAACTTAAGTGTTTTAACCGCCCAAAGTGGTTAAACAAACGTATCTGCATTTCATAACATTATTTTACAAACAGTAATACTACGGCCAGTAATAGAGGGTGCAGTTTAGATATTCCACAGCAATGGAACATAGTTTTAACTTGCATACTGTTTGTCTTCATTTTTATTATATCAGGCATTCTCCAAATATACCTGGATCTTTCCCCGTCAACAGTGTTGTTGTTGTTCAGTCGTTAAGTCTTGTATTTGTGTCCCCATGGACTACAGCATGACAGGCTCTTCTGTCCTTCACTATCTCCCGGAGTTTACTCAGATTCATGACCATTGAGTCAGTGATACTTTCTAACCATCTTACCCTCTGACGTGGCCCTTCTCCTTTCGCCTTCAGTCTTTCCCAGAGTCAGAGTCTTTCCCAGTAAGTCAGCTCTTCACATCGGGTGGCGGAACTATTGGAGCTTCAACTTTAGCAACAGTCTTTCAAATGAATATTTCGGGTTGATTTCCTTTCAGTTCAGTTCAGTTCAGTCGCTCAGTCGTGTCCGACTCTTTGTGACCCCATGAATTGCAGCACGCCAGGCCTCCCTGTCCATCACCATCTCCCGGAGTTCACTCAGACTCACGTCCATTGAGTTCGTGATGCCATCCAGCCATCTCATCCTCGATCGTCCCCTTCTCCTCCTGCCCCCAATCCCTCCCAGCATCAGACTCTTTTCCAATGAGTCAGCTCTTCGCATGAGGTGGCCAAAGTACTGGAGCTTCAGCTTTAGCATCATTCCTTCCAAAGAAATCCCAGGGTTAATCTCCTTCAGAATGGACTGGTTGGATCTCCTTGCAGTCCAAGGGCCTCTCAAGAGTCTTCTCCAACACCGCAGTTCAAAAGCATCAATTCTTTGGCACTCAGCCTTCTTCACAGTCCAACTCTCACATCCATACATGACCACTGGAAAAACCATAGCCGTGACTAGACGGACCTTAGTCGGCAAAGTAATGTCTCTGGCTTTTGAATATACTATCTAGGCTGTTTCTTCCAAGGAGTAAGCGTCTTTTAATTTCATGGCTGCAGTCACCATATGCAGTGATTTTGGAGCCCCAAAAAATAAAGTCTGACACTTTTTCCACTCTTTTCCCCATCTATTTCCCATGAAGTGATGGGACCGGATGCCATGATCTTCGTTTAGCTTTAGGTTTAAGCTCCTTGCTCTCCAAGGGATTCTCAAGAGTCTTCTCTAGCACCACAGTTCAAAACCATCGGTTCTTTGGCGCCCAGCCTTCTTTCCAGTCCACCTGTCACATCTGTACATGACTACTAGAAAAACCATAGCTTTGACTTTGTCACATATTAAAAAGATGCCTCTGCTTTGAATACAATGGCTGGGTTTGTCATAGCTTTCCTTCCAAGGAGCAAGCATCTTTTAGTTGCATGGCTGCAGTCATTCTCTGCAGTGATTTTGGAACCCAAGAAAATAATATCTGTCACTGCTTCCACTTTTTCCCCTTGTATTTGCCATGAACTGATGGGACTGGATGCCATGATCTTAAGTTTTTGAATGTTGCGTTTTAAGTTAAGCTTTTCACCCTCATCAAAGAGGCTCTTTAGTTCCTCTTCACTTTCTGCCATTAGAGTGGTATTATCTGCATATCTAAGATTGTTGAAATTTCTCCCAGCAATCTTGATTTCAGCTTGTGAGTTACCCAGGCTGGCATTTCGCATGAAATACTCTGCATATAAGCCAAATAAGCAGGATGACAATATACAGCATTGTCATACTGCTTTCCGAATTTTGAACCAGTCAATTGTTCCATGTCCGATTCTAACTGTTGCTTCTTGACCTACCTACAGATTTCTCAGCAGACAGGTAGGGTAACCCGGTACTCCCATCTCTTTAAGAATTTTCCACAGTTTATTGTGATCCACACAGTCAAAGACTTTCAGTTCAGTTCAATTCAGTTCAGTCGCTCAGTCGTGTCCGACTCTTTGTGACCCCATGAATCGCAGCACGCCAGGCCTCCCTGTCCATCACCAACTCCCAGAGTTCACTCAGACTCACATCCGTCGAGTCAGTGATGCCATCCAGCCATCTCATCCTCTGTTGTCCCCTTCTCCTCCTGCCCCCAATCCCTCCCAGCATCAGAGTCTTTTCCAATGAGTCAACTCTTCGCATGAGGTGGCCCAAGTACTGGAGTTTCAGCTTCAGCATCATTCCCTCCAAAGAAATCCCAGGGCTGATCTCCTTCAGAATGGACTGGTTGGATCTCCTTGCAGTCCAAGGGCCTCTCAAGAGTCTTCTCCAACATTACAGCTCAAAAGCATCAATTCTTTGGCACTCAGCTTTCTTCACAGTCCAACTCTCACATCCATACATGACTACTGGAAAAACCATAGCCTTGACTAGATGACCTTTGTTGGCAAAGTAATGTCTCTGCTTTTGAATATGCTATCTAGGTTGGTCATAACTTTTCTTCCAAGGAGTAAGCGTCTTTTAATTTCATGGCTGCAGTCACCATCTGCAGTGATTTTGGAGCCCAAAAAATAAAGTCTGACACTATTTCCACTGTTTCCCCATCTATTTGCCATGAAGTGATGAACTGAACTGATGGGACCAGATGCCATGATCTTAGTTTTCTGAATGTTGAGCTTTAAGCCAACTTTTTCACTCTCCACTTTCACTTTCATCCAGAGGCTTTTTAGTTCCTCTTCACTTTCTGCTAAAGGCTTTAGCATAGTCAATAAAACAGATGTTTTTCTGGAACTCCCTTTCTTTATGATCTGACGAATGTAGGCAATTTGATCTCTAGTTCCTCTGCCTCTTGAAAACTCAGTTTGTCCATCTGGAAGTTTTCAGTTCACATACTACTGAAGCCTGTGTGCTGTCCTAAGTCGCTTCAATGGTCTCTGAATTTTTGCGACCTCATGAACTGAGACCCGTTGAGCTCCTCGGTCCATGGGATTTCCCAGGCAAGAATAGTGGAGTGGGTTGTCATTTCCTTCTCCAGGGGATCTTCCCTCACCTAGGAATCAAACTTGCATCTCTTACAACTCCAGCATTGGCAGGCGGTTTCTTTACCACTAGTACCACCTAGCTTGAAGGGTTTTGAGCATCACATTGCTAGCATGTGAAATGAGCGCAATTGTATGGTAATTTGAACATACCTTGGCATTGCCCTTCTTTGGGATTGAAATGAAAGCTGACATTTTCCAATCCTGTGGCCACTGCTGAGTTTTCCAAATTTCCTCTCATATTGAGAACAGCACTTTAACAGCATCATCCTTTAGAATTTTAAATAGTTCAACTGGAATTCCATCGCCTCCACTAGCTTTGTAGTAAGGCTTCCTAAGGCCTTCTTGACTTCACACTCCAGGATGTCTGGTTCTAGGTGAGTGACCACACTATTGTGGCTATGGGGGTCATACCACTTTGCATTCATGCGTTTCAACAGCAGCAAGAAGTACATTTAAGAACTGATAAAATCCCCATTATAGAATGAGAGGAAAAAAGTACAAGAATTCACTGAAGTCATGGGGTAATGATGGTTGTCCCATTTTAGCAGACAGCAAGAGTCTCCTTCCTAATACCACCTATATTAAGTCAGGATATTTGGGGAGAAGCTATCAGCTTTCAGTGCTATGCAAAAACAGTTCCAGGAACTCTTCTTATGCGTTTCAGTTCAGTTCAGTTCAGTTCATTCGCTCAGTCGTGTTCAACTCTTTGCGACCCCATGAATTGCAGCACGCCGGGCCTCCCTGTCCATCACCAACTCCCAGAGTTCACTCAGACTCACATCCATCGTGTCAGTGATGCCATGCAGCCATCTCATCCTCTGTTGTCCCCTTCTCCTCCTGCCCCCAATCCCTCCCAGCATCAGAGTCTTTTCCAATGAGTCAGCTCTTTGCATGAGGTGGCCAAAATACTGGAGTTTCAACTTTAGCATCATTCCTTCCAAAGAAATCCCAGGGCTGATCTCCATCAGAATGGACTGGTTGGATCTCCTTGCAGTCCAAGGGACTCTCAAGAGTCTTCTCCAACACCACAGTTCAAAAGCATCAATTCTTTGGCACTCAGCCTTCTTCACAGTCCAACTCTCACAACCATACATGACCACAGGAAAAACCGTAGCCTTGACTAGACGGACCTTAGTCGGCAAAGTAATGTCTCTGCTTTTGAATATGCTATCTAGGTTGGTCATAACTTTTCTTCCAAGGAGGAAGCATCTTTTAATTTCATGGCTGCAGTCACCATCTGCAGTGATTTTGGAGCCCAAAAAAACAAAGTCTGACACTGTTTCCACTGTTTCCCCATCTATTTCCCATGAAGTGATGGGACCAGAGGCCATGATCTTCATTTTCTGAATGTTGAGCTTTAGGCCAACTTTTTCACTCTCCTCTTTCACTTTCATCAGGAGGCTTTTTAGTTCCTCTTCACTTTCTGCCATAAGGGTGGTGTCATCTGCATATCTGAGGTTATTGATATTTCTCCCAGCAATCTTGATTCCAGCTTGTGTTTCTTTCAGTTCAGCGTTTCTCATGATGCACTCTGCATATAAGTTAAATAAGCAGGGTGACAATATACAGCCTTGACATACTCCTTTTCCTATTTGGAACCAGTCTGTTGTTCCATGTCCAGTTCTAACTGTTGCTTCCTGACCTGCATACAGATTTCTCAAGAGGCATGTCAGGTGGTATGGTATTCCCATCTCTTTCAGAATTTTCCACAGTTTATTGTGATCCACACAGTCAAAGGCTTTGGCATAGCCAATAAAGCAGAAATAGATGTTTTTCTGGAACTTGCTTTCTCCATGATCCAGCGGATGTTGGCAATTTGATCTCTGGTTCCTCTGCCTTTTCTAAAACCAGCTTGAACATCTGGAAGTTCATGGTTCACGTATTGCTGAAGCCTGGCTTGGAGAATTTTGAGCATTCCTTTACTAGCGTGTGAGATGAGTGCAATTGTGCAGTAGTTTGAGCATTCTTTTGCATTGCTTTTCTTTGGGATTGGAATGAAAACTGACCTTTTCCAGTCCTGTGGCCACTGCTGAGTTTTCCAAATTTGCTGGCATATTGAGTGCAGCACTTTCACAGCATCATCTGTCAGGATTTGAAATAGCTCAACTGGAATGCAATCACCTGCACTAGCTTTGTTTGTAGCGGTGCTCTCCAAGGCCCGCTTGACTTCACATTCCAGGATGTCTGGCTCTAGATGAGTGATCACACCATTGTGATTATCTGGGTCGTGAAGATCTTTTTTGTACAGTTCTTCTGTGTATTCTTGCCACCTCTTCTTAATATCTTCTGCTTCTATTTTAGGTCCATACCGTTTCTGTCCTTTATCGAGCCTATCTTTGCATGAAATGTTCCCTTAGTATCTCTAATTTTCTTGAAGAGATCTCTAGTCTTTCGCATTCTGTTCTTTTCCTCTATTTCTTTGCACTGACCGCTGAAAAAGGCTTTCTTATCTCTTCTTGCTATTCTTTGGAATTCTGCATTCAAATCCTTATATCTTTCCTTTTCTCCTTTTTTTTTTTCGCTTCTCTTTTATGCCTTTGGTCACCTGTAAATATTTCTTGCCTGACAAGTAACATTGGACAAGGAGTTAGAAACATGGGTTTCTATGGGAAGACACTCATTGCCCAAAAAAGGCCTGAGTCAAATCTAAGAGAGAACAAGACTGTTGGTCACTGAAAACCACAAGAGCCCATGTACACAAGCAGCAGATTTCAGTGCCCAGCTTATCAGATGAGAAGCAAGCAGAGCTCCACCTCATGAGGGCCATTGTTTTCCATGGCAAGGGTCTTGAGGTGATGGCCATTCCTCAAGTAGTACATGCGCTACACAGAAGTAGAAAAAGAGAAAAAATAGTGATTCTCAAAATCAAATAGGAATATGAAAGGAGAGATATTCAATCTTTAGATATAAATGGTGGAATTGTGATTGTGTTCCCTGATAGGCACATTCTTCCCTTGAACCCTAAACCTTCCCATAAGTCTGAGAATGAATCATTTTATCCCTGAACCAGTGTAATTTCCCTATGAGAAAAATAAGACGTTTTTATTCCAAATATCAACTTCATTCAAAAAGATGTACTCCTGACTGCTCAAGATGTTTCCATTTACCTAGCAGTATAGCTGAGCTTTCGTTACATCACTCCATAACGCGATATGACCAGGTGATTCCAGATGGTAATATACACAACCAGGTGTGCACGTGATCCTAATATGTGTGATAATCAGAATGGTAACTTCGGATCCTGACTTCATTGACCATTTTATGACTGCAAACCATGGGCTGCTAGTTTCCCATCCAGAATTTGAAGGGTCGTTTCATTAACCTTTGCCTCATCTTGACCAATCCTAAACACTTGAAATGTTCTCAAATGGTCTTTTATTTACCGTCTACACTCAAAGAACAGTACGATTTGCTGCCTCCTCTAGAAGTCTGGCTTCCCCAGTGGCTCAATTGGTAAAGAATCTGCCTGCAGTGCAAGAGACCCTGGTTCCATCTCTGGGCTGGGAAGATCCCCTGGAGAAGGAAATGCAACCCACTCCACTATTCTTGCCTGGGAAATCCCATGGACAGAGGAGCCTGGTGGGATACAGTCCCTGGGGTTGCAAGAGTTGGACACGATTTAGAGACTAAACCACCACCTAGAAGTTTAAGGACCCCTTTTGTATGCAATGGGTATCTTTAGGGCTTGATGTGAAATGCTTTGTTTAAGAAGTTAAGTCTTTTAAGAAAATGTAGATTAGAAGGGTATTGTAGTAACTGGGTTAAAAAATAAAGGCTTGAAATAAGGCAATGGAAATAAAAGTGTTCAATGAGAACGGATTCAAAAAATGCTGGAGGTAAAATCTACAGGGCCTAGTAACAGATTGGATGCCATCAATGATGAGTTGAGAATGACTCTTAAGGTTTCTATCTTAAAATTGATCATGTGCCTTCTGTGTGCCAAGTACTGTTTGTTACCAGAATATGAGACAAATACAAAACAAAAGCCCCTGAAAACTTACCTACTTGAAACCAAAAAAATACAAGTAAAGACTATTTTAAAAGATACTCTTATATCTAATTCTCCATCTTAATGTATAGAATAATTAGTGTGAAATCTTTGCATTAGTTCAGCTTTTCTTCTATTAAAGATATGGAACTCTTTCTCACCTTTATTATATCATAAATTTGTAATTATCCATTAAGTAACATATTTGAGTTAGTCTCAATACCATCTCCTTTGTGAAGTTTGAACCAGGTATGATCAATTAGTCCTTGAAAACACATAACACTCTTACCAGCATTATATTCTGACTGGTACTTTGGTCATGTTTTATCCTGTTCTTTCAACTCTTTGAAACATGTTGTAGACTATGTTGGTAATGCCCAAGGTAAGAGAAACCCAAGTAAGATGGTAGGTGTTGCAAGAGGGCATCAGAGGGCAGACACACTGAAACCATACTCACAGAAAACTAGTTAATCTAATCACATTAGGACCACACCCTTGTATAACTCAATGAAACCAAACCATGCCTGCGGGGCAACCCAAGATGGGTGGGTCATGGTGGAAAGGTCTGACAGAATGTGGTCCACTGGAGAAGGGAATGGCAAGCCACTTCAGTATTCTTGCCTTGAGAACCCCATGAATAGTATGAAAAGGCAAAATGTTAGGATACTGAAAGAGGAACTCCCCAGGTCATTAGGTGCCCAATATGCTACTGGAGATCAGTGGAGAAATAACTCCAGAAAGAATGAAGGGATGGAGCCAAAGCAAAAACAATACCCAGATGTGGATGTGACTGGTGATAGAAGCAAGGTCCGATGCTGTAAAGAGCAATATTGCATAGGAACCTGGAATGTCAGGTCCATGAATCAAGGCAAATTGGAAGTAGTCAAACAGGAGATGGCAAGGGTGAACGTCGACATTCTAGGACTCAGCGAACTAAAATGGACTGGCATGGGTGAATTTAACTCAGATGACCATTATATCGACTACTGTGGGCAGGAATCTCTCAGAAGAAATGGAGTAGCCATCATGGTCAACAAGAGAGTCCGAAATGCAGTACTTGGATGCAATCTCAAAAACGACAGAATGATCTCTGTTCGTCTCTAAGGCAAACCATTCAATATCACAGTTATCCAAGTTTATGCCTCAACCAGTAACACTGAAGAAGCTGAAGTTGAACGGTTTTATGAAGACCTACAAGACCTTTTAGAACTAACACCCAAAAAAGATGTCCTTTTCATTATAGGGCACTGGAATACAAAAGTAGGAAGTCAAGAAACACCTGGAGGAACAGGCAAATTTGGCGTTGGAATGCAGAATGAAGCAGGGCAAAGACTAATAGAGTTTTGCCAAGAAAATGCACTGGTCATAGCAAACAACCTCTTCCAACAACACAAGAGAAGACTCTACACATGGACATCACCAGATGGTCAACACCGAAATCAGATTGACTATATTCTTTGCAGCCAAAGATGGAGAAGCTCTATACAGTCAACAAAAACAAGACCAGGAGCTGACTGTGGCTCAGATCATGAACTCCTTATTACTAAATTCAGACTTAAATTGAAGAAAGTAGGGAAAACCACTAGACCATTCAGGTATGACCTAAATCAAATCCCTTATGATTATACAGTGGAAGTGAGAAATAGATTTAAGGGCCTAGATCTGATAGACAGAATGCCTGATGAACTATGGACTGAGGTTCGTGACATTGTACAGGAGACAGGGATCAAGACCATCCCCATGGAAAAGAAATGCAAAAAAGCAAAATGGCTGTCTGGGGAGGCCTTACAAATAGTCGTGAAAAGAAGAGAGGCAAAAAGCAAAGGAGAAAATAAAACATATAAGCATCTGAATGCAGAGTTCCAAAGAATAGCAAGAAGAGATAAGAAAGCCTTCTTCAGTGATCAATGCAAAGAAATAGAGGAAAAGAACAGAATGGGAAAGACTAGAGATCTCTTCAAGAAAATTAGAGATACTAAGGGAACATTTCATGCAAAGATGGGCTTGATAAAGGACAGAAATGGTGTGGACCTAACAGAAGCAGAAGATACTAAGAAGAGGTGGCAAGAATACACAGAACTGTACAAAAAAGATCTTCACGACCCAGATAATCACAATGGTGTGATCACTCATCTACAGCCAGACATCCTGGAATGTGAAGTCAAGTGGGCCTTGGAGAGCACCGCTACAAACAAAGCTAGTGCAGGTGATCGCATTCCAGTTGAGCTGTTTCAAATCCTGCAAGATGATGCTGTGAAAGTGCTGCACTCAATATGCCAGCAAATTTGGAAAACTCAGCAGTGGCCAAGGACTGGAAAAGGTCAGTTTTCATCCCAGTCCCAAAGAAAGGCAATGCAAAAGAATGCTCAAACTACTGCACAATTGCACTCATCTCACATGCTAGTAAAGAAATGCTCAAAATTCTCCAAGCCAGTCTTCAGCAATACGTGAACTGTGAACTTCCTGATGTTCAAGCTGGTTTTAGAAAAGGCAGAGGAACCAGAGATCAAATTGCCAACATCCACTCGATCATGGAAAAAGCAAGAGAGTTCCAGAAAAACATCTATTTCTGCTTTATGGACTATGCCAAAGACTTTGACTGTGTGGATCACAATAAACTGTGGAAAATTCTGAAAGAGATGGGAATACCAGACCACCTGACCTGCCTCTTGAGAAATCTGTATGCAGGTCAGGAAGCAACAGTTAGAACTGGACATGGAACAACAGACTGGTTCCAAATAAGAAAAGGTGTACGTCAAGGCTGTATATTGTCACCCTGCTTATTTAACTTATATGCAGAGTGCATCATGAGAAACGCTGAACTGAAAGAAACACAAGCTGGAATCAAGATTGCTGGGAGAAATATCAATAACCTCAGATATGCAGATGACACCACCCTTATGGCAGAAAGTGAAGAGGAACTAAAAAGCCTCTTGATGAAAGTGAAAGAGGAGAGTGAAAAAGTTGGCCTAAAGCTCAACATTCAGAAAATGAAGATCATGGCCTCTGGTCCCATCACTTCATGGGAAATAGATGGGGAAACAGTGGAAACAGTGTCAGACTTTGTTTTTTTGGGCTCCAAAATCACTGCAGATGGTGACTGCAGCCGTGAAATTAAAAGACACTTACTCCTTGGAAGAAAAGTTATGACCAACCTAGATAGCATATTCAAAAGCAGAGACATTACTTTGCCGACTAAAACCAAGGCTATGGTTTTTCCTGTGGTCATGTATGGTTGTGAGAGTTGGACTGTGAAGAAGGCTGAGTGCCGTAGAATTGATGCTTTTGAACTGTGGTGTTGGAGAAGACTCTTGAGAGTCCCTTAGACTGCAATGAGTTCCAACCAGTCCATTCTGAAGGAGATCAGCCCTGGGATTTCTTTGGAAGGAATGATGCTAAAGCTGAAACTCCAGTACTTTGGCCACCTCATGCGAAGAGTTGACTCATTGGAAAAGACTCTGATGCTGGGAGGGATTGGGGGCAGGAGGAGAGGGGGACAACAGAGGATGACATGGCTGGATGGCATCACCGACTCGATGCACATGAGTTTGAGTGAACTCTGGGAGTTGGTGATGGACAGGGAGGCCTGGCGTGCTGCGATTCAGGGGGTCGCAAAGAGTCTGACATGACTGAGCGAATGAACTGAACTGACTGAACTGATAATAGTATGAGCTGTGGATGTGTTAGATAAGTTGTATGTTTCACACTAACCATGAAAACTATGAGTAGATGCTGATTTGTCTTAGCTTGTTGTTAGTTCTTCTTGTGACTATGGATTAATTTTTTTCTATGCTTTTTCTGTAAAAGAGGAAATAAAGCGCTATATTGTCAGTGGCTCCTGCAGTTGTTTCTCAAGCAGCCCTCACTTTTTCCTCATTGTTTGAAGCTGTGCTTCGGTGCCTCCTGAATATATTTGCTTTGTTATCACTCACAAGGATCGGCTGTCTTCCTCTTCCACTAACTAGAAGAATTACAATCATACAAAGCAATAGTCAAACTGGGAACCTGTATAAGCCTTGCCAGTGGGAAAACATTAAACAATGTGTATTCTATTTAAATATTTTTAAATTGAACATAGGACATTTGAACATAGACAAGTGAACTCTAGGACATTTCTAAAGTAAAGTTTTTTTCCTACAGTTAAAACTCCTCCAGGAAAAGACTTTTTTTTTAACCAGATTAGTTGTAAGAAATCATTAATTCATTAATTAAACACATTCTTTCATTTATTGATTAAAAAAATTAGTGGTACTAAATGGCTTATTATTAAGATTTTCCCAGACAAAGCTTCTATTTTAGTAGACCAAGATTTCATCCTCTCTTCTTGCAGGTAAGTAAGCCCTCAGGTAAGTAAGTAAATAAATATTTGTGAAGTTTAGTTTAATTGAATATTAGAATTGTAGATAATATAGGACACTTTAGTATAATACGCTCCAGGCAATATTTGGGCCAGCTTAAGCTAAAAATTACTTGTTGTTTATTTGAAATTTCCATTTAGTTAAGTATGCTGCTTTTGGTTTGGTTTGGCTTTCGTTCCTTTGTCAACCCTATTTATGGATTGAGATTGCCCCATGAGGAGCTCCCGAGCATTGATTACTCTCCAGCATTCTGGACCCATGTAAATAACAGATTAAAGTCTTTCTCACGATAGAGGGGAGGCATAGCAGGTGGATTTTGAGTACATCAATTACGAATTCAGAAAAGAATCTGCCATTCCTCAAGCACTGATACGGGAAACTGCTGATGCTGTCTTCCCACCCTGAAAATGGTTCCAGCTAGAACTTGGATGGGCCTGGTGCCTCCTAGAGCTACCATTGATCAACTTCTCACCCAGCCAATCACTGCAGATGACTGATCGGGTGTATCTAGACCAGCTGTGTGGAGGACTAGTCGCACTTCCAAAGTACAGATATATTTTAAAACCAAAAGCATACAGTGATTGTGGGGGGAAAAGTTTTTCCAGCAAAATTACGATGTATCACCATAACAATTTAAGTGTAACAGGGTAATTGCCATGGTATTTTTTTCTTAATACAGTAAAAAAGAAAAAAAAAACAAAGACAAAAAATCTGTTCACCAATTATGACATCATTTAAATACAGATAAATTTAAAAAATCTTGTTACAGTTCCACATAAGCACTCTGGTTGAGAATAGGACCCTGAAAAGTCACTGTGAGTCCTGGAGATGGCAGAGGCATCCAAAATCATGTTTGGGTGAATTTCATACCAAACTTTCTCTTTGGATGTGTACATCAATGTGAAAGGTGACTCTGACTTTACATTTTAGTGTAAAAAACATACTGTTAATAACTAGATAATACTAACATTTTAACTGGTGCTAAAGAAAAACAATTTTTTACTTTTAAGATTTAAATTTATAGACAACTTTAAAGGAAAACTGCATAAAGCACATTCCTTTTCACCTGCAGGAATGAACATATACTTATTCATTCAACAGATACTTATTCCCTAGGAAGTGCTGCCTAGTCAGGAAGGATTCAGAGGGGAAGAAGATACAGTTGACCTTGATTGAAGTTACAATCTGGGGAGCAGATTATACGGAAATTTATAGAGTCCAAAGTACTGGAGCTTCAGCTTTAGCATCATTCCTTCCAAAGAAATCCCAGGGTTGATCTCCTTCAGAATGGACTGGTTTGATCTCCTTGCAGTCCACAGGACTCTCAAGAGTCTTCTCCAACACTACAGTTCAAAAGCATCAATTCTTTGGCACTCAGCCTTCTTCATGGCCCAACTCTCACATCCATACATGACCACTGGAAAAACCATAGCTCTGACTATACAGACCTTTGTCGGCAAAGTGATGTTTCTGCTTTTAAATACACTGTCTAAGTTTGTCAAAACTTTTCTTCCAGGGAGCAAGCATCTTTTAATTTCATGGCTGCAGCCACCATCTGCAGTGATTTTGGAGGCCAAAAAAATAAAGTCTGTCACGGTTTCTACTGTTTCCCCATCTCTTTGCCATGAAGTGATGGGATGGGATGTCATGATCTTAGCTTTTTGAATGTTGAGTTTTAAGCCAACTTCTTCACTCTCCTCTTTCACTTTCATCAAGAGGCTCTTCAGTTCCTCTTCACTTTCTGCCATAAGGGTGGTGTCATCTGCATATCTGAGGTTATTGATATTTTTCACGGCAATCTTGATTCCAGCTTGTGCTTCATCCAGTCTGGCATTTCTCATGATGTACTCTGCATACAAGTTAAATAAGCAGGGTAACAATATTCAGCTTTGACACACTCCTTTCCCAAGTCACTCCTTTGAACCAGTCCGTTGTTCCATGTCTGGTTATAACTGTTGCTTCTTGACCTGCATACAGGTTTCTCAGGAGGCAGGTAAGGTACGCTGGTATTCCCATCTCTTTAAGAATTTTCCACAGTTTGTAGTGATCCACATAGTCAAAGGCCTTGGGGCAGTCAATGAAACAGAAACGTGAAAGTGAAGTCACTTAGTCGTGTCCAACTCTTTGCAACCCCATAGACACCAGGCTCCTCCGTCCATGGGATTTTCTAGGCAAGAGTACTGGAGTGGGTTGCCTTTCCTTCTCCATGGAACTTCCCGACCCAGGGATCGAACCCAGGTCTCCCACACTGTAGCAGAAGTAGATGTTTTTCTGGAACTCTCTTGCTTTTTCAATGATCCAACTCACCAAGTTGCATATATTAAGTACAGTCTTTATATCTCAATAATACTTCAATAAAGTGGTTTCAAAACATGTAATCAGAGACTTCCCTGGTGGTCCAGTGGCTAAGATTCCGCACTCCCAATGCCCAGGTTCAATCCCTGGTTAGGGTACTAGATACTACAACTATGAGTTCATATTGCTGAAGCTAAGGATTCAGCATGCTGCAACTAAAGACCAGTGCAGCCAAATAAATAAATAAACATTTTTATTTTAAAATGTAATAATTTGGAATATTATTCTTATAAAAAAAGCATTCTGGCAATAGAGGAAAGCAGAATTTGAAGCACAGGTTCAATAATGAGGCAAAGAACTGGTGAGAAATACTGATGATGAGGATGGTGAGGTAAGGAAGTTACAAATGGCTTTCTTAACATTAATACCTGATACTATGTGGTGCTGGTTCCTGAAGTAGAGAAAAGATAAGCAGCAGGTTTTCAGACCTGCTAACATAGAAAGATATGTTTGTTTTAATATGTTGCATTTGAAATGCCCAGAGAGATATTTAAATGTAAATAAATGTCCATTGAATTGTTGGGTTTAGAAGCTGGTAGCTCCAAAGAAGAATGCAGAAGTAAGTTAGTGAACTTGCCCAGAAAATAGAGGTGGCGGCTAAGGAAGAAACCATGAGAAACACCATCAGGGAAGGAAGGATGAATCTCTTTCTCTGTCTCTGTCACCCACATACACACACATACGCTGAGAACCATCCAGAACAAGATGAAAATTCCACGTTGATTTTTTAAAATATGTTTCTAATGCTTAACGCTACTATCATATTGGTTTCATATGGGTTAAAAAACACTGGCTCAAATTTGAGTGTGTAATCAGCAGCTTTGCTACTCTTTTATCAACATTGCCTTTTAGCACAGCAACAGTACGTAGGTGCTGAATAATTCAGCAGCTGAACTAATGGCACGGTGGTAATAACGTGAAAAGGCAGACCAAAGGAACATTTTGAAGCCCAACTCTATGCCTCCGTAATGATGGACTGTATTTGTGCAATGCTAGGAAAAGAGCCAGAACTGCTAAGCAGCAGCTACGAGAGCACTAATCACATCAACTAGACTCCAAATCTTTATCTTCTAGATCCTTTCCTGTACCTCTGGGCAGCCATGACAGACACTACTTAACCTCCACTTAATTTCCTGGTCAGTAAAAATAATAATAGTGTTGCTATTGTTAATAAATGCTAAGTCGCCTCAATAGAGTCCGGTTCTCTGCCACCCCATGGACTGTCGCCTGCCAGTCTCCTCTGTCAATGGGATTCTTCAGGCGGGAATACTGGGGTGCGTTGCCATGCCCTCCTTCAGGGGATCTTCCTGACGGAGGGATAAAACCTGAGTCTCTTATGTCTCCTGCATCGGCAGGTGGTTCTCTACCACCAGCGCCATCTAATAGGTTATTGTGAAGAATCATTTAATCTACACAGTGCTTTTTATTGTGCTTTTAATATTTGTATAATATAATTTATACATATTCTCAGTGTTTTTTTGATTGTATACTCTTCCAAGGTAATGATTATCAGCTTGGTTTTGGCTTGAAATATCCCTCCACTTTCCACATAAAGTAACTAAGGGGAAGTACACTGAAATATGGACATTTCCCTTTAATTTTTCTAAGTTAGGAGCTAGTCATTTGTTTTTGAACCTTTGATCCCTTAGGATCTTGGCCTCAAAACTCACTTAAAGAAGGCAGCAAAAATGTAGAAAAACAATTTCTCCCTATGGTACTCCTTCAGGGCTCTCATTCCTAAATTCCATCCTGTGGCCTTCCAGTCCTCAGCTTACACCATATCCTGTCTAGTCTGTGTCTCATATTGGCACATGGGATAGAGAATGGATTACAAAGCACAATTGCAGAAATTCAGAAACCGAATTATTTCTACCAGTTCAGTCCTATTTAGCCTTTGCCTCTTCTCACTAAGAAGCTTCCCAGGTAGTGCAGTGGTAAAGAATCTGCCCATCAATGCAGGAGATCCAAGAGATTTGAGTTCTATCCCTGGGGTGGAAATGGCAACCCGCTCCAGGATTCTTGCCTGGAAAATTGCCTGGACAGAGGAGTCTGTGAGCTACCATCCATGGGGTCACAAAGAGTCAGACATGACTGAGCACACACACTTCTCATTAAAACACTTCCTGCCATGGCCCAGTTTTATACTTGGAGTTCCATTTTAATCTTGGCCCAAAGAATTTGCTTCAAAATAATACAACAGTGGGAAAAGTGGAAAAAAATAAGGATAATCTATATAATCTGGAAAAGGTCAGTTTTCATTCCAATTCCAAAGAAAGGCAATGCCAAAGAATATTCAAATTACTGAACATTTGCAATCATTTCACAGGCCAGCAAGATTATGCTCAAATTCCTTCATGATAGGCTTCAGCAGCATGTAAACAGAGAACTTCAGATGTACAAGCTGGATTTAGAAAGGGCAGAGGAACCAAAGATCAAATTGCCAACATACAGTGGGTCATGGAAAAGGAAAGGAATTTCAAAAAATCATCTATTTCTGCTTTATGGACTATGCTAAAGCCTTTAGCTATGCAGATCACAACAAACTGTGGAATATTCTTAATGAGATGGGAATACCAGACCACATTACCTGCTTCCTGAGAAACCTGTATACAGGATGAGAAGCAACAGTTAGAACTGGACATGGTTCTAAACTGGGAAAGGATACTTCAAGGATGTATATTGTCACCTTGCTTATTTAACTTATATGCAGAGAACATAATGAAAAATGCTGGGCTGGATGAATCACAAGCTGGAATCAAGATTGCTAGGAGAAATATCAACAACCTCAGATATGCAGCTGATGCCACTTTAATGGCAGAAGGTGAACAGGAACTAAAAAGCCTCTTGATGACGGTGAAAGAGGAGAGTGAAAAAGCTGGCTTAAAACTCAGCATTCAAAAAACTAAGATCATGGCATCCAATTTCATCACTTCATGGCAAATAGATGGGGAAAATGTGGAAACAGTGTCAGATTTCATTTTGGGCTCCAAAGTCAATGTGGATGGTGACTGCAGCCATGCAATTAAGACACTTGCTCCTTGGAAGAATAGCTATGACAAGCCTAGACAATATTAAAAAGCAGATATCACTTTGCAAACAAAGGTCTGAATAGTCAAAGCTATGGTTTTTTCAATAGTCATGTATGGATGTGAGAGTTGGACCATAAAGAAGGCTGTGTGCCAAAGAACTGATGCTTTCAATCTGTGGTGCTGCTGGAGAAGACTCTTGAGAGTCCCTTGGACAGCAAGATCAAATCAGTCAATCCTAAAGATCAACCCTGAATATTCATTGGGAGGACGGATGCTGAAGCTCCAATACTTTGGCCACCTGATGCAAAGAGCTGACACATTAGAAAAAACCCTGACACTGGGAAAGACTGAGGGAAAGAGAAGGAAGCCACAGAGGATGAGATGGTTGAATGGCCTCACTGACTCAATAGACATGTCTGAGCAAACTTGGGGAGGTAATGAAGGTCAGAGAAACCTGGCACGCTGCAGTTCATGGGATCGCAGTCAGACACGACATAGTGACTGAACAATATAACTACATATAATCCCGTATGTAACAGACTTTACAATTGATGATATAATCCATCTATAGGCAAGATTGGCTTTGAGTTCGTAATTGTTGAAGCTGGATAGAGGCTTGGTGGCCATCATTCTATTTTTGTATATGTTAAAAATATTTTCCCCAAAGAGCTGGGGAAAGCAGAGAGAGGAACAGAAATTATGTAACCAACTATAAACCTAAGAGATGGACTTGAAGATTTTTTTTTTTTAATATATACTCTCTATTCTCAATTCTTTCCCACTGGCCTTTCTTAATCTCATACCATCGCCTATGTTCTTTTTCTGCCTTAAGAGCAACTATATGAGGTACTATTTCAAGGAGGTAAATAGCTATCTCCTTAGCCTAGGCAACCTGTTTTTCTTTAAGGCAAGGAATAGCTGGGCATTAAATGCCTACCAGAGACATAAAGGTACAGGAACCTGGAGCAGAACCTTAGATTACCCAGAGGGCTCTGCTCCCTCTTCACACCCAAAGCTGAAGCACAAACCGGAAAGCAATTGCTTCATTCTTACAAATGATGTGGGCAAGGACTGAGATTGCAAAAGTGTCCCAGGTGAACTAAACTTCACTTGATGAGTACTTAACAAGATCATGTGTGTAAAAATGTACTAGATCTTGAATCGAACTCCATAAAGAGTACATACATCAAATAACGATACGGTCAATATATGTAACTGTAAAATGGTGGAAGTCAGGCAAGTCTTAACCTGGTTTCTAAGAAATGGATAAAATTTGGATGAGAGAATATTGGAGAACCCAGAATTAGCAGAGAAACTGGAATAAAGAAGTATGTGGGATTCAGAAACACTAGAGTTCTAGCTTTTATTATATGGCTTTTAAGAAATGTCTTATGTAGCGCCAATAAGTTTTCAAATTATCAAGCAAACAGAGCTCTAATAATAAGATGCAAGGACTACATATTAATAACTATGACTACAGTTTTAAGAATTTTGGGATCAAAGTCTCAAAGATTTATACTCTAAGGCTGGTTGTTTAATCTGTATCTGGAGTGCATTAATCATTGATAGCTTCCCCTGTGTTTCAGCAATAGAGAATCTGCCTGTAATGCAGGAAGTACGGGATATGCAGGTTCGATTCCCTGGGTCAGGAGGATCCCCTGGAAAAGGAAATGGCAACCCAATCCAGTATTCTTGCCTGGAAAATTCCATGGACAGAGAAGCCTGGCGGGCTACAGTTCATGGGGTCGCAAAGAGTCAGACACAAGACAGCACACCTACAAATACTCACAGTAACTTAAGGAAATATCCTACCACCTCAGGAAAGACAGCTTTACCCACCACACCCTTCACCTACTACCCTTAACTCTTCTAATTACAAAACAGAATGCAAACATGGAGATTCAACAGGCAAGTTTTATTATCAAATGTAACAATTCTACAAAAATTCAGTAGTATTGTAGTATTACTGCCTATCTTAAAGTCTTTCAGAGCTCTGGGGAAACAGCATCTTAAGGCAGCCAAGTATAAAGAACTATTTTTATGATCTTAAGTGCCAGTTATCACCAATCACACAACATGGTTTTTCTTATTTTTCCTACTGCAGTTAAAGGGCCATTACTGGTCAGTGAAGAGGGAATGTTTGGCTTTCCATTTAAGGTATTAATCAAAATAATGCAAAGTAAATAAAAATAGCAGCCACATGAATCTGTATGGCATTGCATTCAAGCTAAGGACATTAAGAGTAACTTAAAGGAACATGTGCACTCGGTTAATCAAATTCTGTTTTTTTCTCTTTGGAGTTACACGAGGCAGCAGTACTATCTAGCTAGTGTCTAATATTGCACTTCTGGAGCATAAACACAGCTAAACACATAGTGCTAAACACTGACAGCATCAGTACCTGTTCTCATCAGTGTTTACCTCTCAGTCTAGCATGCTGACTATAACCCTAGGCTTTTTAAAAGTTTTAATTATTTGACAGTTAAGGCATTAGAGAAAAAGGATTAAGGCTATATTATATACAAGCATTCACTTTAGTTAGTATATTGCTTTCTAGAATACACTGTTCAAATATTCTCATTTGTGATATTAAAAACTATGGAATTTCTTATTAAAGTCCAAACCATCAATAATGGGAAAAGTATAAAATAATACATATGAAGCCACAGTATTCAGTTACAGTTCAAACTAGAAATTAATAACTACACATAGCTGCTTCATTTTGGTTTTATATTTTGGCCCCTAGTTCATTTTTATTTACAACTGATACCCACTGAGAAAAAATTGCAACTTTTAAACTATATATGTTTTGTGATGGGTGTGCCATTTCTTCTCACTTATTCCAAGGTGTTTTAAAAATAGTTTTTTGGTGGCTTTTAACTGTAAGACATTGTGATGGCCAAGAGACTGGGAAAATAATAGCTTTATTTCTTTTTGTAAGTCTGGGACTTACGTACTCCAAGACCTTATTTTTACTTCAGAAGAGCACGTGATTGTGCAGAAGATGGGGAGAAGAGTGGGAACACACATAAATGGAGCTTCCAGAAAAGAGTTCCTGGTCGAGATGGCAGATGTTAGTGGAGTACTTTTCCCCCCCCCAAGACTTAAAACTTAGGAAACACCTATGATGCCATACTAGCTGGTAGTAATGGAGACACCCGATTTCAAATTCACATTTTAAATGCCTGTTTGCACTGAGCAAGGAGCCAAGCATGCTGTTTGCAATGAGAATTTGGCTTCACTGGCTCAAATTTTTCATTCCACCAAAAGATAGGGCCTTTGCCCACCGTCCAGTGATGTTTGCTGAAAATACTGCAGCCTGAGTGTAGACAAACTTCTCCTGAAGTTGCTGGAAGTTGTCTTATGTCTGAAGGTTTCAGGATCTCCATACATCTTTCAAATACTGAAAAAAAAAAAAAAAGAAAGAACAAAAGAAAAAATTATAGACTCTCAATTTTACAATTCTTAGTTGCCATAAAAAAAGATTGTCTAAAAATCTTAAAAGGATTCCAAATTTGTATTTTACACAGACATAATTGGTATTTACACAGCAAATTCTCAGGGAATACACTGCTGACAAGTGAAGTTTATGTGATAACTGGCATTTCCACAATACCCTAGCCATATTATCATGCATGGGATAATGTGTGTTTTTACCTCCTCACTTAAATCCTTTGTGAGGAGACTATTCTCTCCATTCCTTATTCTGGGTCCCCAAGTTATCCAAGCATTTTAGTGATAGTGGAGGTTCCATACCATTTTTTAAATAAATCAAGCCAGTAAGACAAAAATTTAATATTAAATTCTAATATAAGAAATTTCAAAAAAATTCAAACAAGAATATTTGTTATCAGTAAGAAGCACTGAGAGGGGACTTCTCTGGTGGTCCAGTGGTTAAGACTCCATGCTTTCAAAGCAGGGGGCACAAGTGTCATAGCTGGTGGGAGAATTAACCACACATGCCACGTGGTGCGGCCAAAAGGGAAAAAAAAAAGCACTAAATAATGACACTGTAGCAAAAGAGTTCTATATGTCAGTGGCCAATCTATAAAAACCACCTTTATGTGGACTATCTCATCCTTACAACCACCCTATTATATTGCCATGTCACCCCCATTTTACAGATGGGAAACCTGAGGCACAGAGCAATTAAGCCAGTAATTGGAAGATCTAGAATCTGAATGCAAATTGGTTCTTCTGTGCTATTTACTTATATCCCACACACAATCTTTAAAATGAAAACTAACTAGGCATGTGTATACTTTCACATGTAAATGAGAAACAGAAATGAAGATAGAAATATAGTTCTTCAGAGTTTAGTTCTGTTCATATGGCCAATTTGTATTTGTGGTTAATCCTAGATTTGCTTTAGAAGTAGATTCTGGGACTTCCATGGCAGTCCACTGGCTAAGACTCTGTGCTCCCAATGCAGAGGGCCCTGGGTCTGATCCCTGGTCAGGGAACCAGGTCCCACATGCCACAACTAGGAGTTTGCACACTCCAATGAAAATCAAACTAAGAATCAGCCACAACTAAGAATCAGCATATAGCAAAAAATAGAGTTCAAAACTGGAATACAGATTTAGATTCAGGTACTCTTAAGAACAGAGAAACTTTTGTTTCTTTGTTAGAATTCATTTTTAAATGTGGTTTTCAAAGGGACCATAATTTAGCACTTAGCTTTAAAATACTAGGCACTGAAACCAGCTCCAGGACTTCCCTGGTGGATCAGATGGTAAAGCATCTGCCTACAACGCGGGAGACCCAGGTTCGATCCCTGGGTTGGGAAGATCCTCTGGAGAAGGAAATGGCAACCCACTCCAGTACTCTTGCCTGGAAAATCTCATGGACGGAGGAGCGTTGTAGGCTACAGTCCATGGGGTCGCAAAGAGTCGGACACGACTGAGCGACTTCACTTTCACTTTGGATACTAAATTTGGATAGGAAAATCTCTTATTAATGACCCGACATTATTATTGCTGTCCAATATCTATTTTGTCTATCTTTTGGCCATAGCACCTGATTTTCCTTAAATGACTGCCCTGCCCCCAGTCTCAAGGCCATAAAGAGGCAACTTTACCATCAAGCCCAACAAGTGACCCAGATATAGCCCATTAGAGTCCTGTGTGTCCTTGGCCACAATGGTTTCAGAGATGGACTTAAAGTGAGGCCGGTGACACTGAAGCCCTGGCTTCCTCTGGACTTGGCAATGGAAGGGCGGCAAGCCAGGATTTGCTGCGAGTTGGGCTGAGAGTGAGGAATTGGATGCAGCCAAGTTGGTCAACTATGGACCTGTCTGTTATCAGAGTCAATGAATTCTAGCTTCCTCATTGTCAGCCCAGACTACTGGTATTCCAGTAGGAAATCACTGTAGATGTTGAAAGTTATACCTTCATGTTTTGTGAAAATGTGGACAAGTTCTGAAAAAATTAAAAGCTTAACCTTCTCAGACCTGCCTTTTAATCCCCATGGTATCCAATGCAACTTTAGAATTTAGCAATGCATCTGTAGATTCCTAGCTGTCAACAACAACAACAACAAAAAAGAAAATCTCAGACTGATAAGGAGAAAATGTTTCATATTCCCCTATAGCTGCAGAAGAGCAAACACTCTTATGCAAAGACAATTTTTAAGGTACAACCGCAAATTTGTCTTTCGTTTCTAGTAAGATCTGCGTCAAAACATATAATGCTGCATTTTGCACTAAGCTGCCATTAAAAGTTCTATGTATATTTACAAAGAATCCTTTTAAGATATCTGGTTTCACCAACTGGTGTTATGTCCTATGGAATGAACCTACACACCTTAAAAAGAAAAAAATGCCTGCAACTCTGATTACATAAGTCCCCTACATACGAACCTTCAAGTTGCGAACTTTCAAAGATGCAAACGCAAGTTAGAGACCTGATGGCACTGGAAGCTCAGAGAAAGGACAAAGAGAGAAAAGAGGAAGAAGTAAACAGAGAACTGAAGAGATTCACGACACAGGAGATGGCAGGGGATTTTGTTTATTTGAGGAGGCACCGTCAGTCTTTGAGGCACAGCAGGGGAACTTACAACGGCTCAAGGAGTTTGCAGCAGCCATTCAGAATGCGATCCAGTGCTACTGTGTCCTCTATGACGAGAAATCACAGCTACTACCCAGACGTCGCTGGACTGTTTTTTTCAAGAGGGTAGACAGAAGCTAAGCCAGCAAAGAACCAGATCCTGTGCCATCAGCGTCAGGTGTGCGAGGGAAGGTGCAGCTTGCCCTGCGTCTCCTACTGCCGCCGGTCCTTCGGCTGCCCCACCGCCCATCCCTCCTCTGGTCAGTAGCTGCCCTTGCCTGCTCACTCCATGCCAGCCCCTGTGTGCCCGCTGCCCTACTGTACTACTGTACTTTTCAAGGCACTGTGTGTAACATGGAAAATGTTTTATTTCTCATGTTTGTTTTTTATGCATTATTTGTGTGAAAAGCATTATAAGCCTATTATAGTACCGTACTATATAGCTAATTGTGTTAGCTGGGTATCTAGGCTAACTTTGTTGGACTTACTAACAAACTGGACTTTAAAAGTACTCTCGGAACAGAACTTGTTCGTATGTAGGGACTATCTGTAGTTGTAATATTTCATTTCCTCCCAGTAATTTTGACATCTCTTTTCTGAAAAGTATAATTCATAGGTGGGATCTCTGATTAGGACAGAAGAACAGTTTCTTCTTCCTTTAAGATAAAATAAAACCCATAACTCAAATTCTTTAATCAAAGAAAGGCTGTTTGTCAGTTAAGTCAAAAGAATCAATATTTATTTGTCATTCTGGCCCATTTTTATAATCCTAGTTGGAGGAGGAAGAGAGAAGTTTTGTCCAATTTTCAAAGCTGCTCTTTTTTATTCAAAAGATATCTTGAATTTGGGGGGCAGAAACTAAAATATCAGCCACTATGCTGATCGAAAAGAAAACTTTTTTTCAATCCACAAAGTGATCCAAACTATACACTTAAGAGACCAAGAATAAAAAATACCCTTCAGGACTTCCTGGAGGCCCCGTGGTTAAGAATTCACCAGCTAAAGCAGGAGACGCAGGTTCGATCCCTGCTGCAGAAGATCCTACACGCTGCAGGGCTACTAAACCCATGTGCCACAGCTACCGCCTGCCAGCCCCTACTGCTGCATCTGCCACTGCCACTGCTGAAGCCCGAGGACACGGAGCCAGTGCTCAGCACAAGGGAAGCCACCGAAATGCGGAGTCTGGAAAGTAGCCTCTAATCACTGCAACTAGAGAAAGCCCGAGTACAGCAATAAAGACCCAGTGCAGCCAAAAAAAGAGAAAAAAACACACCTATTCAAATGAGAGCTACATCGAGATTTTTGTTGTTGTTTTCCATGAAACTTAGGTGCTATGACAATACCAGGCTTAATGTATTACAAGAGCTTCCAAAAATAACCTTGTAAACAGACAAAACGTTTCACACACACACACACACACACAAAAGGAAACCAGAAGCACTTAATCTTGGACTTTCCAGCTTTCAGAACCCTGTGAGAGAGTAAATGTTTGTCGTTTATAAGCCAGCCAAGTCCACAGAATTGTGTTAAGACAGCCTGAATGGATGAAGCCATTTACCAAGAGATCAAAATTGGTATCATCAGGGAGGTCACCTGGGTACAACACAACAGATAATACATATCATGAAACTTCATGAGAGGGGATCTTCACTTCCATATACTCTTTCTTAACACCTACTAAAAACAAATCCAACTAAAGGACAGCCCACAAGACTTCAAGAACAGTGTAAAGCAGAATTGTCAAGGTCAAGAAAACAACCTAAGACTGAGACACTAACACAGGCCAGAGGACACCAAGGAGACAAACCAACTAAATGTGAAATCTTAGACTGGATCCTGGAATAGAAAAAGGACATTAACGAAAACACTAGTAAAATCGGAATAAGTCTGGAATGTAGAGAGTAGTCTAACCCTGTAATGATTATTGTATTCAGAACAACAAAATAGGTACTTGTATACAGAAAGAACCTTAGTTTGTGTAACTTTATACTCATTAATCCACCTGATTCTTAACACCCAAAAATGTTACATATGTAGAAGTTATATTTTCCCCAATTTTTACAGAGAAAGGAACTGTCCCCTCAAAAGAATTATCATCTCCTTATGTATGCAAAATATAGTTGTAAACACAGTTAGGAAGCACTTGTTGACAAATTTAAATTTATGAGCTGACCCTGCCCTTTGAGATCCTGAGTATGAGGCTTGGAGCTCACAGTGAAAGTTGAGGCGACAAGAACTCTGGCCATGTGAGGAGGCATTTTTCCAGCCAGTCATCACAACCTCCTTCTCTGAAGTGCCCCTTGGGCATCTTTAATAGCCTGTGAGCTGTCCTTAGGGGTTTCTTATGACCAAAAAAGCAAGCATTATCTTTTAGGGGGCAGTCTGGGCTTCCCTGGTGTCTCAGAGGGTAAAGTGTCTGCCTGCAATGCGGGAGACCCGCGTTCGATCCCTGGGTCGGGAAGATCACCTGGAGAAGGAAATGGCAACCCACTCCTGTATTCTTGCATGGAGAATCCCATGGACAGAGGAGCCTGGTAGGCTACAGCTCATGGGGTCGCGAACAGTCGGACACGACTGAGCAACTTCACTTTTACTTTCTGCAAATATAGGCTCCTCTGAGGGGACAAGGCTACAGGAAAAGACAGAGTGTGACTTTACCAGACCTCACCATGGGCTTTGGTTACCTTTATCTGATTCTATAACAAGCAGTGACATTGTTCTTCCAGTGAATTTTTACACAACATATTAGTTTCCTGTGGCTACTGTAACAAATTACTACAAACTGACTTAAAACAAGGGGAAATTTATTCTTAACAATTCTGGAGGCCAGAGGTCAGAAATGAAGGTGTCAGCCAGGCTGCACACCCTCCAGAGGGTAGAGTGCAGGAAAAACATCTCCTTTTGGCCTCTTCCAAGTTTTGGCGGCTACAGGTGTTCCTTGCCTGATTGCAATCTCTGGTAGTTATACCTCCACTTCCTCTCTTATGTGTCTACCTGATCTCTGTCTGTCTCTCTCCTATAATCCCGCTTAGGGTCCACCCAGGTAATCCAAAATAAACTCCTCTCGAGATCCTTAATTTACACCTTTTGGTAGGTAAGGCAAAAGACACGGGTTCCAGGAATCAGGATGTAGACATTCTGGGTCACTATTAGTTCAACGCAAACACTTACCGCTGTGCTCTCATTTGCTCAAAGGAAAGAGCACCAAGAGTGAAGCTGGAAACTATGGGTCTTAGATCAGCTTGGTCACTAGTTATATGACTAGTAAAAATTGTCTAATCCCTCTGGATTTCATCTCCTCTGACAAATGGAGCCAAGGTACATGTCCTGAGGCCTCACAGGGCTGTGTTGAAACTCCAGTGAGACTGCAGATATAAAAGTGCTCTCAGAGCACATGCCACTCTATTGGCGTCAAAGATGACTAATGGTAATGAATTTAATATGCATGTGGATGAGGAGAAAAATATGCAAATATACAGTCACAGCCAAAGGTTACAGGGAAAGAAACAGGTTCAAAATTCCTAGAGGGCATATAAAAAAAGAACTTAAAAAGAATCATTCACTGTAGCTATTTCTAGATGGTGGGATGATTACTGATTTCCTTGTAACTGTCTATATGTTTCAAATTCTTTACAAGGAGAACAAATACTTTTATGATCCTTACATCCCAAGGTTGTTGATATAATTAAATGAGGTAACTTATGCCAAGTATTTCATACAGTACTCCATGTGAGTTTTTAAAAATCCTCAATATAAAGGCAGATTAATCTGATGTTAAATGCAAAAGCCTGGATTTTAACAAAGGACCTGGTTTGTTATCCTACCATGACCCCAAATATACAAACATTAGGATAGAATTAGTGGTACTGAGTAACGGCCATAGTCAATTTAGGATATTTCAAAATGTCGCACTTCTAGTCAGTTTTTTCTGGTCGTGAGGCTTCTGGGATCTAGCTCCCTGATCAGGGATCGAACTCAGGTCCTGGCAGTGAAAGTGCCAAGTCCTAACCATTAGATGACCAGAGAATTCCTCAATTCTAGTCATTTCTTATTCAAAACACGTATTT
Source organism: Capricornis sumatraensis (assembly GCF_032405125.1). Classification (NCBI taxonomy): domain Eukaryota; kingdom Metazoa; phylum Chordata; class Mammalia; order Artiodactyla; family Bovidae; genus Capricornis; species Capricornis sumatraensis. Next base: position 88,456,817 of record NC_091079.1, read on the forward strand.
TGTGCACAGTGTGCTTGTCAAGTTCATAGGCAGCATCAGGGAGATGAGCAAAGAACACCTGAAATGCTCTCATCACCACGTACTGGAAAATGCACAGTGGACTGGTCTGTGGACTGGAAAATTCTCCATGGATGTGGGCCCTTTGATAGCATCTTGAAACCTCACTGAAAATGGCAGAGAATCAACACTTCCAATCCAGAACTGGGGCTTCTACAACTTCAGAATGACAGACTAAGACTCCCAATTGTCATCTTCTCAAACACAACATTGCAATGACAACATTTTTTTCTAATTTAGAATCCATGTGATTGAAGCCTACATAGTCCTTGGCCATGAAAATGGTTACCAAATGACATGCCAAAAAAACAATTTCAGCAACCCAATTAAAAAAAAAAAAGGAAAGAAGCCACATCAATTCCTGACCATGTCCTTCCTTATAACTAGCTCTTTTGAGGAGATTCACACACAATGTTAATATTCTTTAAGGGAAGGTTAATTTAACTTATATGCAGAGTACATCATGAGAAACGCTGGGCTGGAAGAAGCACAAACTGGAATGAAGATTGCTGGGAGAAATATCAATAACCTCAGATATGCAGATGACACCACCCTTATGGCAGAAAGTGAAGGGGAACTAAAAAGCCTCTTGATGAAAGTGAAAGAGGAGAGTGAAAAAGTTGGCTTAAAGCTCAACATTCAGAAAACTAAGATCATGGCATCTGGTCCCATCACTTCATGGCAAACAGATGGGGAAACAGTGTCAGATTTTATTTTGGGGGGCTCCAAAATCACTGCAGATGGTGACTGCAGCCATAAAATTAAGACGCTTATTCCTTGGAAGAAAAGTTATGACCAACCTAGATAGCATATTCAAAAGCAGAGACATTACTTTGCCAACAAAGGTCCATCTAGTCAAGGCTATGGTTTTTCCAGTGATCATGTATGGATGTGAGAGCTGGACTGTGAAGAAAGCTGAGCGCCGAAGAATTGATGCTTTTGAACTGTGGTGTTGAAGAAGACTCTTGAGAGTCCCGTGGACTGCAAGGAGATCCAACCAGTCCATTCTAAAGGAGATCAGTCCTGGGTGTTCATTGAAAGGACTGATGCTGAAGCTGAAACTCCAATACTTTGGCCACCTGATGAGAAGAGTTGACTCACTGGAAAAGACTGATGCTGGGAGGGATTGGGGGCAGGAGGAGAAGGGGACAACAGAGGATGAGATGGCTGGATGGCATCACCGACTCGATGCACATGAGTTTGAGTGAACTCTGGGAGTTGGTGATGGACAGGGAGGCCTGGGGTGCTGTGATTCATGGGGTCACAAAGAGTCGGACATGACTGAGCTGAACTGAATTAGTAAGGAGAAAAAATTATTCAAAAAGCTAACAGAATCCTTTTCCTCTAGGTTTAGTTTTAGAAGAGAAGGAAGACATGCAACAAAAGCCTTACAATCATTTTGGAATAAGGCATATTTAAAAGTATATCCAGATGAACTTTAAAAAACATTATTAGGCTAAGTGAAATAAGTCAGCCACGAAAGAACAAATACTGTGTTTTTCCATTTATAAGGTAACTACAATAGTCAAATGCACAGAAACATAAGAGAATAATGGTTTCCAGGGGGCTAGGGAAAGAGGGATAGGAGATTGTGTTTCATGTTATTTAGAGTTTCAGCACAAGAAGGTAAAATGTTCAGGAGCTAGACTTTGTAAACAATGTGGATGTACTTAATGCCATGAACTGTACACTTAAAAAATGACTAAAATCGAATTATGTTATATATTATTTTATCACAACTTTAGAAAAGAGAAACTAGGAAAAAAAAGGTATAACCAACTTAATAGAGTTATCATATGACTCAGTGTTTCTATTCCTAAATATACACCCAAAATAATTCAAAATATTCAAATATTTGTGCATAATTATTCATATTAGCACTATTTACAATACCCAGAAGGTGGAAACAGCCCATAAGCCCATCAATAGATATATGGGGGAAAAAAAAAATCTCATATAGCCATACAATGGAATATTCATTTCAGTCACTCAGTCGTGTCTGACTTTTTGTGATCTCATGGATTGCAGCACGCCAGGCTTCCCTGTCCATCACCAACTCCTGGAGTTCACTCAAACTCATGTCCATCGAGACAGAATATTAATTCTGACTTGATAAATGGAATATTAATCAGTCACAAAAAAAGGAATAAAGTACTAATACATACTATAACATGGATAAACCTCAAAAACATGTGAAATGAAGTAGATGGGTTGCCTGGGTCTATTGGGAGGGAAAACTGGGAGCTATTGCTTAATGGGTATGGGATTTTCTTTCAGAGCTGATAAAAATGTTTTGGAACTAGACAGAAATAGTGGTCACACAATATTGCAAATACACTAAATATCATCTAACTGTATACTTTAAAATAATTTCCAAATGGAAGTTTTCCCTTACACCAAAATAACATACAACCACTTCCATATATATCGCTTAGATACTAAGATGACAATCTTAATTTCAGTCTCCATTCCTTCCAAGATTTCTGTCATTTCTTATATCACACAAAGGGAAGAGAAGTCCCACCTGACTTAAAAAACATCGAGATTCTTGATCTCCCTTTGTTAGGCCCTTTATATAATTTAACTTCCACAGCATGGAGCCTTACCTTCTTTTCTGAGGATGATCTAACTGCTGGGGCCCTTAAATACAAACCCATTCTTTGGATAGAGTCCTGGCCTGGTCACTTGTGTGTACAAGTCCATCCTCGGTTGCATACTAAAAATGCAAGTTAAAACAAACAGGATCAAAAGACGGACAAACAATCACTACAGATGGTTAGTATTTCAACTGAATAGTTCTACCAACTGAATTATATACAGGACGTTAAAACCATAGGAAACAAGTTAACGCTGATACAAGCCATATAAGTAACTGTGAATCTCAAATTGTCTCTTACTTAACATGTCTAAATACCATAAAAATCTTTTCTAAGCGGGAAGTTAGATGAACATGCAGATAGAAAAAGAACAGTGTACCACAACATTACCAAACAACTCAGATCTTGTTAACAATACAGTATCCATGACACCACAAGCATTAGCTGTATTTGTAGTATCAATCTAGTTCTCTCAGCAGCACAGCAAGTTAAGAGCAGTGAGCCACCCAAAGAGATAATCACTAAAGTCAGTACTTGGAGGAGAAAAGAAAATTAGCACTATTGAAAATGCAAAGCCATTGACAGCAAAGGTTAATGCCAAGAGCAAATGAAAAAGCTAAAGGACTAATATAAGGATACCTAAGAGCCCATTTCAGAATAAGAGGTCCATCAACCAAAATAAAGACAAAGATTTACTTTCACGACCAGAATGACATCCTCATCAGTAAACAGTTTTAGTTTGCCTTCATAAATTCAATTCTCATTCTATTAATTTCATTTATCAAAATGGGCCTCACTCAGGTTAATTTACAAAAATGCAGATTTGATAGCAGAACCTATATCCTGCATCTTGCTTTAGTATCACAATTCTTCTCTTTTTGTAAATCCGCCCTTTCCAGCCCCTTCAACCCCAAATCAAATAAGGAAAAATTAAGTGGGAGTAGTTTTATAGAAAGAATTTTGCTGAGGAAAGGGGAACCATACATCTAAAAATTAAAAGTAACATTTATAAAAATGACATCTGCCATTATTATATATATATATATGTACGTTTTAAAAGACAGAATCGGAAACCATAAAGAGATTTCATTCACTCATTCAAACAATTATTACCAAGGATTTGGTATTATTACCTACATAATTATTACCTACATAAATAAATTATGTAATTATGTAGGATAAATTTTAACCCAGAAATCAAATGAAAACCTCCCAATAAATAAGCAACAGCAATAAAGGCCCCATATATAAAGACAGACATAAAGATTACACTTGAGAACAATTTAAAAAAAAAAGTCATCCACTGATTTTTTTATCTTGTGACAAATCCATATCTGAAAGAATCTAGAGCTTCAGGGTTAGTGGCCATTACTAAAACAACTGAGAACAGTCAAAAAGAAATAAGAAGGCAAGGACTCTTAAAGACAGCAGAAAATAAACTTTTATGTAAGAGTGACACGAAACTAGGTTATATACAAAAGATTTTGAATGTATGCATTTTAACTACCTTAGAACTATTCAAGAATAATTCGATATGCTGAATTAGATAACTGAGGTTCCCATGTAATCCTAATTTATCTATCCAGTTCATAAATTCTAAGCACTTCACAAATGAAGGCAAATGCCTTGAGACAAAATAGTTTTGCAGAATCTTTTTGCTTCTGATTATACTAGGTCTGCTCCAACACTGAAAAATTCCCTAGAGGCTACTAGAAGATAAAATAATGTCAATCTGTAGTAGTTTATCTTAATTTTAAAGCCTGTAAGTCTTTTAGCCATAAATCTAGAAATAACTGCTATTATGTGTTTGTGGTTTGATAAATGTCCATTAGAAGAGCAGTTTTGTTTACTCTCATACAGTTTGTATGTATGACCACTTAACGCTAATCAGTTTGAATGTAATAAAAATTAATTAGTCAAAACAACTGGAAAATCATGTGAGAAAACAAAAAACTCAAATGTATTCTCCATGTGATTTTATCTTTTCAATAGCCATTGGTAAAATTCTCTCTTCGTAATCTAGTGAATCAGATTATGAAGTTTGGGAAGTAACTTTTTACCATTCCAAAGGATTCCAACAGGTAGGGAAGAAGCAAAGTATCTGCTGATCTCTGAAAAACAGCTATGTCTGCAAAGAATGTGCTAAGCCAAGCAGTAACAAAACATAACTTTTGTCCAATTTCATTCAGTCTTTCACTATCAGACATAGATTTTCTTCAATTGTCAAAAAATATCCCATGATGGTAAGTTGGTAGGTTTGGGGCATCCCCACTGACATTGCTTTAGCTGAGCTCCACAATCCTCCCTGATTTATGGATTTGTTGTTGTTGTTCAGTCGCCAAGTCATGTCCAACTCTTTGCGACTCCATGGTTCATGGACACCAACCTTGTAAACCTATTCTAAGAGTGCCAGTGCAACTGCACCTGCAGGCAAAACCCTTATCGTTTTGTATGGTTAATGCTTCAGGACTTGATGATTAGCCCTACAAATGCTTCTCAACTCTAATGACTCAAGCAAGGCTCAGCTCCAAGAGGAAAGACCATTTTTGCTTTTAGTGCAAGTAAAAGACTGCAAGATACTGATTTTTAGACATTGTAGGGAAGAAGGAGTTTGGGTCTAACCATGTGATTTAAGGAAGGAAAAGTATCCTCTCAGGTGAGATGAGAATAAGAACAACTGATGGACACAGGTAGCGTTCGAAAAATGGAAAAGAGTAAAAATCAGTTTCATTAGAGTTATCATAAAAGAAACACTTGCTACGGCTCTTTTCAAGAGTTACCATCTAAAGATTCATTGAGTCACCCTGTTTCTTCCATACCAGGCAGAAAGGACTCAGACTACTTTTTAAATACTCAAAGTCTCTTATTTTTTCGTTAGTCAACAATTTGACTTTGAAGAAAATTCCTTCTTAGCCAATCTTATTCTAGATGGAGAGACCCACACCACTGTGTGCATAAAGAGCTTTCTCAAAGTAGCCCAACCGAAAGAGAGAAAAAGAAAAGCACCTAAGATTAAGTGGAAGTAATTAAAATACCATGGAAGAGCCCTAATCCTTCCAAAGGGATGAGTTTGAAGTAAGCACTCAGATAATGAGTCCCCCCTGACTCTGGTTCTTCATAAAGCAAATCTATTTAAAAGCACTTGTACACACATGAGTTTCAGAGAATATTCCTGGCTGCATTCTTTAGGCACATCAGCTTAAGTATTAAGGGCACTTAGTAGTTTTCTTCTTCAAGGTACTGACCTGGTAACCTTGGAAGAAGTTAAGAATTTCCTTAACTCCAGTATTGTAGGCCAGGCCCTGCATTCTGACCACCGTGCCAGGCTGTGGAGGGACACCGCTAAGATTAGCAGCTGTAGGGAAGTAGCCAAGACTATTGGGCGAACCTGGGGGGCTAAAGGGAGAGAAAGCACAATGAACCAACAGAAACAGACAATGTCTAATATTTACTCTAAAAACAATAGTTACTTAAAGAAACACTTTCTCAAGGTGACCTTTCTTAGAATTCTCAGTTCTCTCTCCCAAGGCAGGTAAGTACACCACAAGCTATTCTGTCCCCCGTTTCTACAAAAGCCCCGAGTTGGAAAGACAGAAGGGTTAATACGGAGTTAGATGCAGGGTGTCCCCAGAGATCCGGTTCTGTCCGAGATTCTTAAGTGAAGGAAGGAGAGAAGGAAACTTCTGCAGCCACTCAACCAGAGCACCACTTCCAAAGCCCAGCTCGTTGATGATTAACTGGCTAGTTACCAGGAATACTAAGGCGAGGAAAGTCAGGAACACAAAAGAGTAACAGAACCATAGCCAGAGACCAGAAGTACACAAAATGATTGCTCCCAAGAACACACTGTTCTCTCCCTGTATACAAGCAAATGCACAACAGTTAAGTACAGAACAATATGAGAGCAAAGTACTATAGCACCCATGAGTCATTCTTCCAACCGAACTGAAAAAGAAAGTGTGTGTTGGGGGAGGGGCCAAGTAAACTAGAAGGGATGCGTAACAAATTACACTGCCCACTATTAATATGAGGGGGAACTGCTGGTGGGTCCTTTTAGTGTATCTGCAACAATTACCTCCAAAAAACACAAGCCACATGAATAACTAATCATTCTTTATGTAGTAACTCAAGTGATTACCATATTATGAAATGAGTTTCACCATGTCCCATACCAATCTGTTTTTCACAATTAGTTGCCTGATACTTATATATGCATAGGGATTTTTTTTTTAAGTTATTAGCTTAAAAGAGCAATAAAGATTCACAGCTTTAGATTATTAGCACAAATGATTCTAAGTAGGTAATTATCCCACTTCAAAGACAAGTAAACATAATGAAAGGTACTAAAAATTTTTGAAATTATCTACCCTACATAATCCTAACTGATGGCTTAACAGAAATGATACCAGATGATGGTGGATCCAATCATAGCCTCCATTTTGTTAGCACAGTGACCTTGAACAAGTCATTTAATTTCTCTGAACTCCAATTTTATCATTTCTTAAACAGGAATGAAAACACTTCCTAGTTTCACAGAACTGTCCTTCAGCATCAATGACTTAACATACCGAAATACTCCACAAACCATAAAACGCAGTAATTTGTTGTTCTTTTATTATTCTCACTCCTGCTATTTCCATCACTGTTCTTCCATTTCATCATATCTAAAATATGGAAGCCTGAAAATATTACTTGACACCAAGAAGCTGCCCATAATCTAAGTCTCTAAAACAGTCATTGTCAACTCATCTGCATATCTGAGTTACTTGGAGAGATTTTTACAACTCTCTGCAAGGAGAGTCTGTTTAGAGACCAAAAGTCAATCTATGTGTAACTGTGAGCAGAGAGGGAATGCTGATCTTTAGGGCTGAGAGGGACTTTAGCCATCATTCAGCCACACCTTCTTGTTTTCACAGAGGTAGAAACGGAAACTACTGAGTTAAATAATTTCCCGAAGGTCACACAACCAGTTAGCTCTTCACAAAACCAAAGAACTACCCAGATTTCTTAACTCCTAGCTCAATGCTTCCCCCCATACAGGCAGCATTCATTCAAAGCAGCAAGGTTACAAATATAAGATCAATGTACAAAATAAATCAATTACATTTCTGTATACTACAATAGGACTTCCCTTGTGGCTCAGCTGGTAAAGAATCCACCTGCAGTATGGGAGACCTAGGTTCAATCCCTGGGTTGCCCTGGAGAAAGGAAAGGCTACCCACTCCAGTATTCTGGCCAGGAGAATTCCGTGGACTACATATACAGTCTATGGGGTCGCAAAGAGTCAGACATGACTGATCGACTTTCACATACATACATACACTACAGTGAACAACCCAAAAATGAAATAAGGAAAGCATTCATAATAGCATCAAAAGAACAAAATATTACAAAAAAAGTGACAGAGGAACAGCAAGACTTACACACTAAAAACTATGAAACACTGTTAAAAAATAGAAGTCATCTAAATAAATGGAAAGACAGTCTATGTTCATAAACAGACAATTTAATTTTGTTAAAATGGCAATACTCTAAGATTGTATAGATTTGATGAAATAGCTATGATATTCTGTCTTTTTTCCCCCCGGACATCAACAAAACTGAAGCTAAAACATATATGGAATTACAAATGACCAAGAACATCCCAACTTTCTTGAAAAAGAGCAAAGTATTTTGAATTTCCTAAAAACTTTACTATAAAACTACAGTAATTTTGGTGTGGTACTTCCATAACGGTAGGCAAAGATCAATGGAATCAAATTTGAGAGGCCAGAAATAAACTTACATTTATGGTCAATTTATTTGCTTGTTTGTTAGCCCATGGGATCCCAGTTCCCAGACCAGGGACTGAACCCAAGGCCCTCAGCAATGAAAGCATGGAGTCAACACTAGGACTCACAGAAGTCCCTGGTCAACTGATTTTTGACAAGAGTTTCAAGATAATTTGATGAGAAAATAACTCTTTTCAGTAAACGGTGCTGAACAGTGCAATGTCCACATACAAAAGGATGAATTGAGACTTCGACCTTACTCTGTATAAAAAACTAATTCAAGATGGATAATACACCTAAGTACAAGAGCTAACACTACAAAACTCTTATAAGAATATGTAGTAATACATTTTCATGACCTTGCATTCTATATGACAAAACTGCATCAAAATTCACAACTTTTGGGGAATTAGTCCCTGGTGGCTCACATGATAAAGAATCTGCCTGCAATGCAGGAGACCTTGGTTCGATCCCTGGGTTGGGAAGATCCCCTGGAGAAGGGAAAGGCTACCTGCTCCAGTATTCTGGCCTGGAGAATTCCATGGACATACCAACAGGTCGCAAAGAGTCAGACATGACTGAGCAACTAACACTTTCTACTTTGACTTTTTTCTTCTGGTGATCCAATGGTTAGGAATCCATGATTTTACTATGTGGTACGGCCAAAAACAAAACCCACCAAAACTTAAAAACTTTTGTGCTTTAAAGGGCATCATCAAGAAAATGAAAAGACAACCCACAGACTGGGAGAAAATATTTGTAAGTCATATAAGATGTCCTACTTAGAATATATACACAAACTTTACAACTAAAAAACAGTTAAGAAAAATTGCTCAATTAAAAAATGTGCAAAGGACTTCAATAAACTTTTCTCCAAAGAAAACAGGTGAATAGCTACAAATAAAGTTGCTCAAAATCAATAGTTAAAGAAATGTAAATCTAAACCATAATGAGATAGCAAATCCACACCCAAGAAAACAGGTAAAAGAGCTGAAAAGGGTGTAAAGAAAGGAAAAATGCCAGAACATTGTTAATGAGGATGTTAAGTTGGTGAAGCCCCTTTGGAAAATAGTTTGGCTGTTTCTGAAAAGTTAAACATAAAGTTACCATATGACCCAGCAATTCTACTCCTATGAACATACCTAACTAAAGAAAGCTGAAAATCTAGGTCCACACAAAAACTTGACTGCAGATGTATACAGCAGTATTGATAGTCAGAGAGAATAGACAAGCCCAAGTGTCTGACAACTGATGATAAACTAAATGTTGTATACTCCTACAATGGAATACTGTTTAACCATAAAAAGGAATGAAAACTGTTGATCCACGTTACAACATGAATGAACCTCAAAAACAAGCTAAATCAAAGAAACTAGTCATGAAAGACCACAAATGGCATTATTCTGTTTATATGAAACATCTGAACAGGCAAATCCATAGAAACAGAAAATAGATTCATAGTTATTTAGGGATGGGTAGAAGTAAAGTGGGTAGAAGGGAAGCGAACTGGAGTTGCTACTAATGGACACCATAGTTCTTCTAGTGGTTACTCTAAAATTAAATTGTTAGAAGCACTTTACTAGTGGTTCAGTGGTTAAGACTGTTCCCATTGCAGCAGGGTATGGGATCAATCCCTTGGTTGGGAAACTTAAGATCCCAACATTCTGCGAAAAAAAAAAAAAAAAGTCTCAGATGGACATAGTACCAATAATGAAGTGAAGTGAAGTCGCTCAGTCGTGTCTGACTCTTTGCGACCCCATGGACTGTAGCCTACCAGGCTCCTCCGTCCATGGGATTTTCCAGGTAAGAGTACTAGAGTGAGTTGCCATTTTCTTCTCCAGGAGATCTTCCCAATCCAGGGATCGAACCCAGGTCTCCCGCATTGCAGGCAGATGCTTTACCATCTGAGCCACCAGAGATAATGTAACCGGTACTCAAAAGCTGCAAAGATTCAAAAACTGATAGAACCACAAAGGAACCCAAGGGTTAGGGTCCAAATGAATGAGTCAACCCAACACTGAACATGGAATTCCTACAGGGCATGGACAGACTGTATGAACTAACAAAGAGACTGCCCTTGAACTGCTAAGAAACCCTGTTGGGGCTGCCTGAACCAGCAAAGACCTGAGGGGAGGTGAGAATAAATGAAGAGAAAAAGAAAACAGCATGGTGGGGGGGGGGTCCTCCCCAAAGGTTTATTTTCAAAAGACTGCTAGAGCATCACAGTTATGCAGACACTGCTGCTGAGACTCAGTCAGCAGGTGACTCTGAGATCATGTTAAGAAACTTCTGGAGCGAGGCTCAGAGGGAGGGGATATATGTATACCTGTGGCTGGAGTCAAACACATGAGTTATAAAGTGGAAGATCTCCCCCATGTTCTCTCTATGGATTTGAGTAATAAAACTCAGACTCAATGAGGAGAAAAACTGGATTTCCCTGAGAAATTTATGACTTCTTTTCCTTTGAAATTATGAGTGTGCAATTCAAGTTTCCTCCTGCCCAAAGCCCATGATTGTTATCCCAATATTAATTTAACTGCCAGACTATCAAACATTTCCTATATTTTTATCAAGTCTTAATTTATATCACATTAAAAAAAAATACTCTGTATCCTAATACATCACTACAAATTCTTTTTCAGAACAGGGGAAAATATATGAAAACACTGAAGCCCAAGGTGTCTAACAACCAAGAAAACTAAATATATACTCTTTCAAAAACAGTTCTCATAATAATTACAAATTACCTGGGTGGCTCAGATGGTAAAGCATCTGCCTGCAATATGGGAGACCCAGGTTCAATCCCTGGGTTGGGAAGATCTCCTGGGGAAGGAAAGGGCAACCCACTCCAGTATTCCTGCCTGGAGAATCCCAGGGACGGAGGAGCCTGGTAGGCTACAGTCCATGGGGTTGCAAAGAGTTGGACACGACTGAGTGACTTCCCTTCACTTCAAACATTGGCAACACGGATAGCATTCCAAAGTAGAAGCAGTTATAGCATGACACAACAATGAAATGACTTGTCATATTTCTCTAGAGGACAGAGATCAAAAGCATTATCTACCTTATTAGAGAAAGAGGTTAAGGGAAAAGAAAATTAGAGGAGAGAATATACTCTCCTCTGAATGAGTCACAATACATCAAAAACACATTAATACAGAAAACATCCTAAGAAGTCTTACAAAAAGAAATCTGGTTTCTACTTCCTTGCAAAATTACTGCACCGAGTCTTTGTTTAACAGTTATTAATACCCCTAGTGACATAAAGACCCTATATTTAGAAAGTGACTGGAGAAACAATGTTTTAATCCTAGCAAGTGTAAAGGCTGGAATCAATTTTCATTTGGAAATTTCTGAACTAACTTGTTCATCTGAAGTGAACAGTCTCAAGAAGGCTGACTTTGTAACATTCTTTTGAGCTTAATACTCATGTAGATGGACTGGGCAGTACACGCGGATCCTCCATTTCTGTTAGCTCTTTTTAAAGGCTACAAGTCTCTCTTTCCAAGTGCATCTCCCTCCTGGAGAAAGTTGAAGTAACCAACAAATATAAAAACACTTTGGAAGGAATAAAGAAATATTTCTAGAATCTTTCACTAAAATAGTAAGCAAATTTAGGCACTGTCAAAATTGTTTGGTAGCTAAACTTAAATTTACTCCAATTATGTTAAAGATTACAAAAATTTAACCCCCCTACTACATTTATCATAATATGTTCCAAATACATAGTAAAGTTACAGACTGCTTACTCAAAACAAGAATTGTCCCCACAAAGCTTTTCACATTTGAAAACTATATCCAACACCAGAAATTATTTTTAAAGTAATCTTTTTGCTTGATTTAAAGCACAAAATGGTAACTGATCTTACATATTTTGAGAACCACAACAGTTTAAAAAGTAGTATTTTGATAAAAGTTGTAGATGAAGAAGCAAGCAAAACACACTGTGATCCATGCTACGTTACAACAATTTCCAGAGAGGCACATTTTATTGGGGTTTTGTTTTTTAAATGCACTTTTGTCTTATTTTTGAATAGGAACTGAGGACAACATTGAAAGGTACAAGCAAAAGGCAAGCAGGAAGACTCCATCACATTCTTTCCTCCCAAATCACACCCTGTCTGGAAGCAATCCCATTCTAGTTTTGTGGTTATTATGGTTTATTTTGAATTTAAATAATAAAATAAAAAGCATTACTCCATTATTAAATAAATTCATAGACAAGTGTCAGTTTTTCCTTTAAACCTACTTCAGTGCAATAAATATATACCAAGGAAATGCTTACATAGGGCAGTGGAGGCAAAGAGGCTTATTCTGTTTATCAAGATAGGCATATGTGTTCTAGTTAAGTTTATCTGCTTTAACTAAAGTTATCAATACTTCAGGGCTTCCCAGGTGGCAGAGTAATAAAGAATCTGCCTGCCAATGCAGGAGACCCAGGAGAGATGGGTTCGATCCCTGGGTCAGGAAGATCCCCTGGAGTAGGAAATCCAACCCACTCCAGGATTCTTGCCTGGAGAATCTCATGGACAGAGGAGCCTGACGGGCTGTAGTCCACGGGGTTGAGAAGAATTGAGTGCAACAGCAGCATTAACGCTTAAGAATAAGGCGCTTAGAGATACACTGGGCACATAAATAGCAACACATGAAAGAAATGATGTCTAGGTTTCTGTGCTTTAAAATGTCCTCAATATGATGACACCAGATTGGCAAAATACTGAGTAATAGATATATTCCCAAATGACTTGTTTGAAAATTTCTGTAATAGGTTTTTAAAAAGCTATGCTTGAAAATAACATTTTTAAGAAAAAGAATGGGGGGGGGGCGGGAAACTCTATATATTGAAGTCAATTAAGTGCTTTGAGTAATTAAAGCTTTTTCCTTGAAGTTAAGAATTTTAAGTATATTTTAAATTCCCTGAGTTACTCATTACATAAGGTCTTTAGTAAACAACTACTTCTTCCATGAAACTACACTGAATTCTCAGGCACTGATAGTATAGTCTATGGTCCACAGCAGTTCTTGCTTATGTCATTTAGAAATGACATTCAAATTGACATTCAAATTGGGAAAGAAAAAAAAAGTTGTTTCCACCAACAGAAATTATCTGGTGCGTCTTCATTATTGCATTGTCTCAAATTGCACTAATATCACATTTTACAACATTCTGGTGTCATTTTTGTCAAGGCTATGGTTTTTCCAGTGGTCATGTATGGATGTGAGAGTTGGACTGTGACGAAGGCTAAGCGCCGAAGAATTGATGCTTTTGAACTGTGGTGTTGGAAAAGACTCTTGAGAGTCCCTTGGACTGCAAGGAGATCCAACCAGTCCATTCTGAAGGAGATCAGCCTGGGATTTCTTTGGAAGGAACGATGCTAAAGCTGAAACTCCAGTACTTTGGGCCACCTCATGCGAAGAGTTGATTCACTGGAAAAGACTCTGATGCTGGGAGGGATTGGGGGCAGGAGGAGAAGGGGACGACCGAGGATGAGATGGCTGGATGGCATCACGGACTCGATAGACGTGAGTCTAAGTGAACTCCTGGCGTGCTGTGATTCATGGGGTCGCAGAGAGTCGGACACGACTGAGCGACTGAACTGAACTGAGTGTCATTTTATTGCATGCTTAGTTCCAGCTTGCATTTGTGACACTAAGTATTTGTTATAAAATAAAAAGAAAATTTTAAAACAAGAATTCTTTCTTTTTCTTGGTCCTATCAGAAAGCTTTCAGCAAGTAAATGTGGCTTCCCCAGGGGCTCAGCAGAGAAGAATCTTCCTGCCAAGCAGGAGACATGGCTCAGTCCCTGGGTCAGCAAGATGCCCTGGATAAGGAAACAGCAACCCATTCCAGTGTTCTTTCCTGAGAAATCCCATGGACAGAGGAGCCTGGTGGGCTACAGTCCATGGGGTCACAAAGAGTTGGACACGACTTAGTGACTAAATGAGTTCAAGTGTATATGGAATGCCTCTGTACTGTTTGTTATATAGCGTGTGAACCTATATTTATCTCAATAAAACAAAGGCAACTGGAACAAGAAAGCCAAGTGCAAATGTAGGCATCTCTCAGAGGGTTGGAATTCTTTCGGTTCAAGTACAAAGAATTTCAAAAGAGAATAAAAAAACGACGTGACAAACCAAGCACTGCAGAATGTTTCACTATTTCTAAATATATGTATTTAATGCTTGGATAGAAAGCATTTCACATAACGAGTTATCCCAAGAAATAAAAGGATCCCCCATGCAACCCCCACCCTTTCTTGTGGGCATGCAAATAAAGCATCCGTCATTAAAAATGTCAAGCACCCCCTTGCCCTCTACTTTGGTTCAAGGTGAATATGTTATTAGTTATGTGTCCTACAAAAGGCAAGGCAATGGATATACACAAGACATTTATGTTAATCCACCTTTCTTTAAATTATGACATTTAGCTGAAGATCTAGCACGTTTCTTACCTGTGCTTATAGCTCTGATGCAAAAGAGAATATTCTTTTCTAAGAAAAATGAGAGGTCAGAACAAAAGGTAGGACTTTATGTAATAGGAGAGAAAAGGTATAATGGGAGAGAAGTTTTGAGTGATAAGCAGGGTGGGCATCAACACTTCTTTTGTATCCTAGGCTAATCTCTGGCATACGGGTACCTGAAACCTTCTTTCAAGTGGAGAAAGAAAAAACCAATGTTCTTAAGCAGCAAACAGAACCACTTGTTTTAATTTCACTAGCTCTTCAAGATGCTGTTGTCACAGCCACACATTTAGACTGCTAGAAACTCATCTAGTAATAAACAAAAAGCAATTAACTGGTTCATTGCTTTTTTCCTTACATGTTCCTTAAGTAATCCAAATCCTTATGGTGAGAGATGCCATCAGTATATTCTCAGAGCAATACCCACTGGAAGATATACCAAGTAGGAGGAAATAAAATAAGAACAGATGCCCTCTAGCAGAAGGAGCCCTTTGAAGTCACTGACTTTGCACAGGGATGAATTCTGTCAGCTACCCTATGGCAGAGAGTTCATATTTTATTAATCCTAACATTCCAAATGTGTTACACACAGAGGTACTGAATAACAGATAAATTAATTAAAAACAGGTAAAAATCAGTATCATTTTCTGAGGGGCCTGCTTTTAAAAGTTTGCAAAATATGTTAGCATCTTTAAAGTAATGAACATATGGCATTAATTTGAAGTCAGACATACAGCTTTCATTTAAAAAGGGGAGGGACAACATCCTATGATAAACCATAATGGAAAAGAACAAGAAAAAGAAAATGTGTATAATTAATCACTTTGTTGTATAAGCAGAGATAAACAACACTGTAAATCAACTATACTTCAATAAAGTATTTTTTTAAAGTGGAGGGAATTTAAATTTATTTCTAATTAGAAAAGAGAAACTCCAGAGCTTCCGATTTAATATCCTGTTTTAGCCTGAAGTATGCTATCTCCCATTTTCCTACACATCAGTAAATAAGCCAAAATATACTTTTAACATTTACATTACAGAGTCATGTGAGGTTAGAAATTAGTGGTGTTCTCCCAAAACTATGAAATATTTGATGGCTTTTGGAATATTATTTTTTAGATTATATCAGACTTTAGGTCTGGTTAACAGAACATTCCAATGTTTGAACACTTTGTTCGTGTGTATAATTTCCTAGAATGAGGGAAATGAAAATTCAAATAATGAAACATACTAGGAGTTATTTGGAAATATTAATTTAAATACAACACACAAGCATGATTTAAAAATCCCACTTTTGTGGAATTGTTCCATAGAAGTATTTAACAATCAGTATGAGGTTTAATAGAGAAAGATAGTTAGATGTCTATAAACATACAGGAATTTAAAAATTATGACATGTTTTCATTCTTAGAAAGTTACACGAATGGGAAGTAACTTGTTAGTTATCATGGGAAGTTATAAGAGTGAGGTAAATTTGCAGATATTCCTTAGGCAAGAAGTCAGTGACATACTGGCAAGTTGAAAAGACAAACCAAGCATATGTTATGTCACATTATTTACAAGCACACAGATGTGTATGTTCTCAAGTTGATAACTGAGGTTACTTTTGGACTTAGAGTTATGTAAAATCTGAATCTACTTTTACTCCCTACTTCTATCCTCTTAGACTTAATAAGGAGGACACTACAAACTTTAAAACTACTGGTAGAAAAAAATTACAGGAACTATTAAGCCATAAATCAGTTTATCTTGCCTTTGGGGCTTCAGTTCCAGACTTAAGCTCCCAACTCACTATGATGGGAAACTATTTCTAAAAGATTCCTTCTTTTAACAGTGTCTAGAGAGCAAGGCAATGATGGAACTGGATGCTCTCCAAGGGTATTACAGGCACAAGAAAGTGCCCCTGACACCAGGGGCACAGAGCATCCCACTCCTGGCATTCTGATGGCGCAAGAAAGGCCAAGATCTTTCTTATAACCAGAGCCGCTACCAGCAAGTGACTGTCACAGGCTCCAGAGAAGCTGACAGATTGGGACTGGAGTGGGTGCCTGACACAGTACTCAACCCAGAATAATTACTCATGCTTCTGGACTTTTTCAAATTTTCAAAAGATGGTCAGCTGATGATTATCATGCTTTCTCACTGTTCTTCCCCAATAAAGGAAATTTTCAATATTTTCCATTTAAAAACAAGAATGAAAGTTTTTTAAATTCCTAAAAAAATAAATTTATTGGCTGCAAGCTTCACTGCCACCAAGATCTCAGTGTTCTTGCTCCCTGTGAGGAAGCTGTAGATGGAGAGGGCACGGAAATACAGTGGGATCGGGAATTCCCTGGTGGCCCAGTTGTTAGGATGCCACACCCCACTGCAGGAGACTCAGGTTTGATCCCCAGTCGAGAAACTAAGATCCCGAAAGCCATGCCGCAAGGCCAACGAAACTCCCCAGCCAAACAAACAAACAAACAAACAACAAAAATAAAAAGCCACGGTGCGGCATAACTCTAGAGATCAGACAGTTAAGTTCCAGGTCAAAACCTCACAGGTACCTTGGTGGATGTATTCAACACATCTATTTTAAATAGGTTGAGAAGGCAAAAACAAGGCCCTTGTGTACCTTAAAAAAGAATTTTGAGCAATATTGCTTGTGCCAAAGTAAAATTTTTATTTTAATAAAGTGAACTGGTTAGTAACTAAACAAAGATTTAAAATTTTTTTTGAAAAGAAGATTGAGAATGAGAAGTTATTATATATCCAAGTTAGAATCACAGGCAATCAGACCTGGGAGGGACTCAGGGACTCCAGAAACATGGCTGATCCCATCACTGTTTAAGAACCAGAAAGGTTAAGTGGACTGCTGCGGGTAGAAGAGATGAGACTGATGAATTTCTCTCCATTATATCCTGTTGCCTCCAAGAAATTGAGAACAACTAAAAACAATCAGATTTAAAATATGTTGAGTCTAAGAAAGTACTGAAAAATCTCATTCTGGACTTGTTAGTAAAGACTTAGAGGGGAATGAATACAAGCCCTATAAAATTTAGAACACTTTTTATCTACTTTGGGCTGACATGAATCCTTAAAAATTAACTGCCT
Source organism: Capricornis sumatraensis (assembly GCF_032405125.1). Taxonomy (NCBI): domain Eukaryota; kingdom Metazoa; phylum Chordata; class Mammalia; order Artiodactyla; family Bovidae; genus Capricornis; species Capricornis sumatraensis. Next base: position 88,474,796 of record NC_091079.1, read on the forward strand.
TCACCACAGATTTTCTTGTTTTGTAATTCATTCACATGATACTGTCACTCTATAATGATTACTGGGCTAACTCACGAACAACCCTAAAACAGAAGGAAAAAGGGAAAGTTGTATACACAAGTAATTGAAAAGACTATGTATCAATAAGAGATGGATAAAAAAAATAAACATTCTGGTTGTCTTGAAACAACCTTCTTGGACAGAGATATATATGACCAGAAACTGCAGCCTGCCATGCTAACCTTCCACGTGGCGGGTGACATTCTTTTGTGGACTCAGGTAGCGGCTATCAAAGGAGTCCTTTGTTCCTGTGAGCCTTACCTGGGGTAGTACGCTGTGTAGTTCATGAAGAGCTGGGTGCCCGCGGGGTAGTACGCCGTGGAGGGCTGCAGCGCTCGTGGGTTCAGGAGCACTGAGGGCTGGTAAATGGCAGCTTCAGTAGGAATAACTGCTGCGGGAGCTGGAAATGTGTAGGAGGGAGGGGACAGGCCTAAACAAACAGAGAGAGAGACCTTGAGATATATTAGTGATATTGACACATGCAAGCACTGAGGCCATGAGGTCGCCCTTCTATACACACATTTGAAAGAAAGAGACCAGTTCTGCATACCGTCCCAGGCAACTGCCTTTTGATTACATAGATAATACCTAGGAGCAATCTCAAATCTCACAGACTCCATCTACCTAAAGAATGGTTCTTAGTTTGAAATTTGGGAAAAAAAAAAAAAGGTTCTAAGTGGACTTTCAAGTCTTCTCAAAATTTCGTGACACAATTTTTTCTTTTCTTTTTTTAACCCTGCTCCTAAGTGCAAGAAACCACAACTCACTCTTTGAGGAAAGAAACATGGGACAGACTGACATCTTGTGAAACTTCAAACTAAAAGCTTTCTTTTTTTTCCCTTTTGAGAGCTATACTGCCAGTCCATCTTTTTATCGACTCTACAACACAGCACAGTTAGGGTAAAATACTATTCGCCAGGACCATGTGCTATGCCGAAGCATAGACCGTGACAGAGCAGAGTAACTGAAAAGTAGATTATCTCTGTATTGTGCACGCTTCAAGGCAACCCAGAAGATGGGTGTTCAAAATGAATGGACATCTTCAGACCAGTGCAAAAAAAAGGAAAAAAGTCAGATTCCTTGAGAAAGAATCCTGAAGAAATAATATGTGTAAGTCTTCCTGAGAGTCAGCTGATGAAAAATGGATTCAGATTACATTAGAAAGGACGGGATTTTTTGTCTTCTGGCTATGCAAAGTCTTTGAAGACGGCAACTCACTTAAGTCAGACCACTTGCTGGTCCCTAGCTTTAATGTGTGGGATGAGCACAACTCTTCAGGACATCTGCACCCAACAAGAGAGATAATTGAGTGGTAGCCTGAATGTGGGGTCCCTGTCTTCAATTTTCAAACCTAGGATCACCTAATATATTTTGCAAACAGCTGAGGCCCAATGGATAACTTTTCACATGAAAACCTCTACTGTCTGTGGGTCTTCTTAGAGGTTTCTGTGTGTCTTTGGAGATGAGTAAGTTAGCTGAATAAGGGTACACAAACCCAAGACCCGAGAGTGCCCTGGTTGCCTAATGGTTAGTGTTCTGGGCTTTCACTGCTGTGGCCTAGGTCAGTCCCTGGTTGGGGAACTGAGATCCTGCAAGCCAAGCAGTGCAGCCAAAAACAAACAAAACCAAAAAACCCCAACCCCTCCAAACAAACCAGAAACCCAAGACTAACATATTGATCTCATATTCAATTTTGGGGTGCCTCCTTCATATCCATCAAAAACTGTTACATGTTAGATACCTAGTGTGTAGACAATTTTAGAATTATGATCCCTGGCCTGAAAAAGTCCAGAAAAAGGGCAAACACAACTGAGGCACCTAAGTCATAAAGAGAGGGTCACCCAAAGTGAGTTGGCAGAAAAAAACAAGTGCAGCAGAACAAGCATCCCTGGAGAGAGAAATGGCAACCCACCCCAGGATTCTTGCCTGGAGAATCTCCACGGACACAGGAGCCCAGCAGGCTACAGTCCAAGGCGTGGCAAGAGTCGGACACGACTAAACGACTAAACTACCAGAACAAGCACGATAGCGTGCACAAACTGGTTCTAATTTTTTTAAATTAGCAAACTCTTCCATTAAAATGACAAATGAATTTTAATTAAAATCTTCAGAAGGAAATAAATATATGGAAGTAAGTTTTTATGTAAAAATGCATTTAAATTTTGAAAAATTAGTATTTTAGGGTTTGTGAAGGGGGAAAGAGAAATACAAGTCTTATGAAGCCTGTAATGACCCTTTTTTTCACTAGGAAGAGAGAAGTAAAAATGTATCACAGTAAAAGAATTGGGGTTATACATGATGGAGAAATTCCCTTATCTTACAATGCTTGATAGATTATCAATAAAGGAAATTGTAAAAGTTACTGATATTATCAGTGGTTTATGGACAGGAAACACACAACAGATTGTATTAAGATATCCACTTCAGCCCAATAAGAATGTTTTAAACTTTATAGTCATTAGTGATCAATTCTTAGATATTCACCAACAGCAAGCAGCAGATAAATGGAATATTAGCGTTTAGGAATTCCAAGGGCAATAAAGGATTAAGCCCTACCAAATGTTCTATGAATAACAGTTTATCAAATAGGTTTATTGGTACGGATTCCTCTTTACTAGAAAGTGATGTCTTAACACTCCACATTTTACTGGAATCAAGCACACCATCCAGTTCACTTTCTTAGTTATCTTTAGACTATACTTTGAGTGCTACATTCTTTAAACATACCCAACATACTTCCTAAGAAAAAGTCTTATTCAAAACTGAAAACTTTCTCAGGAATTCAAGTTTTGAACATCAGATCTCCAGATGCTCCTTAGTTATGAACCAGAACTTGGTCTCCATGCTAAAGGGCTTATTCCTCTCAAACAGGATTCCAGATGGCTTGCACCCAGGTGCCAATGAGCAACAGCACGGCTTGATTTAAGCACTGATCCTGTGATCCAATGGTAACTTTGGCTAATTTATTTACGCATTTTAGTCTTTACTAAACTGCTCATTCCAGATATCCTGGACAGCAAGAGATGCTCTTCAGGTTATCCTTCCCCCAAAATACTTAATGCTCAAAAAATTAAAAATGCAAAATGGGCATCAAATTACCCTTTGCTTGGAAGAAAAAAAAAACAACCCATAATATGTTGCAGGAAAAAAACAAAAAGGATCTGTTATATTTAACCTTTAAATGCGTATTAAAATATCTACATAGCCAGGTTGCCTCCCAGAGTCAGTGCTTATCTTGAGCACACTAAGCTTCAGAAATCAAGTGCTTATCATTGGAAAAGCAAGAATATAATTTGAAAGGAGGTATATGTAGCATCTCTAATTATGGGTGTCCACAACCAAGGTCTTAAATGATTACCAGATACTACAGATTTCAGATGGGAAAGCCTTATGTAACCACCTCACCTGCCTTAGAAAGAACCAGGGGCACAGAAAGTTATGAAAGCAGCTTAAGCACCTACCAGCATATAGCGTAGAATAGCGCCAAGACCCAAGAAAAACTTACATGGTAACTTACATGGCGGTGGGGATAAGCCATTTCGATTTAAAGTGCCCCCCATTAACACAAAGTTCATCTCCTCAGCTGAACACTGAAAGACTTCAACATATCTGTCCTTCATGGTTTTTTTATGACACTTCTGTGCAGCCATAAATGCTCTGTCCGCAGACTTCATCTGGATAAAGGCATCTCCTGACGGGCGGCCCTGAGCGCGTAAGGAAGAATAAAAACAAAAGGAGACTGTCTCCTTCAACAAGGAAGTGGTTGCTTACAAAACATGCACAGTGACAATCACCCATGGTACAGACATTTTAGCCACAACATCTGGGTGACAGTAAGATCTATTGAAACCTGACTTATGTTTCATCACCTAATCAACAGAATTGCCCACAAAACCTTGAAGAAATAAGTTTTGAGAGCTCATAGCTGAAAGTGATCCCTTTTGGGTTTTTATCAACTAGAATTAGATTTATGGGTTTTTGAAAGGGTCTCCCTGTGATTGCGGTTTCAAACTACAGGATTGTACACTGGGTTTTTCCCTTTCTGAAAAATCTGATTAAATCTCACTCAACTGAGAAAAGCTAGTAACAGAACCAGTATTAGAGCTTTACCCATCTCCTACATGAAAATGAACAAACCAGTGTTCTCTATGGGCTCTCCAGTCTGTCCCTCACTGATGAGTAACATGCCTTTTCCTCCTTCCTGAAGCCTGCCTAGCTTGGGATGTGGCCTGTAGGCAGGGAAGGAGGAGAGGAGCTGGGACTGCAGAGCGCGGTGAAGGGTGGCTGGAGCCGGAGCACCAGCACTGAGAGGGAGCCCTTCTTGCACCTCTTTCTTTGCATCTCCATTTTAAACCTTGGGCAACAGGTATTATAGACATTTCCTCGGTTACTAACAGCTTGCTAAAAATCCTATTTAAAACAAAGCTGGTGGATCTCTGCTACACAGGACCAGAATGCCTTAGTCCTATTTAGCATAGACATTTTATGGGAGAGAAAGAAAGATACAACTGGCTTATAAGACTCCTTTTTTTTTATTTTATGGGTTTCTTTCAAGTCTCTAAGGGACTAGTTATGGCAAATGATTACCATGCAAGTTACCATCAGAGTTACCATACCAGGGAAATTAAGGACACCAGGGAAACCCAGTCCAAGATGGAAAACTAACATCTTTGAGGCAGCTAAGAGCTTGTCCGTCATCAAAGAAGCACTTCTCCCAGGTGCAATCACAGTAGGTCACAAGGGTCAATGAGAGGCAAATCTGGCCACAGTTGTTAATCAAAGAGTAATAATGGCCCCTAGATTACTAGAAATGGTGACTCAGAACCCAAACAATTCTCTGGTGATGCTGAATTGTGGGGAATTTGATTCAAAAGGACTCCCATCAGTGAAACATGCCGAGAGGAGTCCTAGTTGGATAAAAAGTTACATAGCTCAAAAGTGACCTAAGAGTGAGCACGTGTTAGTGTGGAGCATCAACCAGGGACTCAGTATCTTCTGGTTCCCTATACCCAGTGGCATGCACTTTCCAGTGAGACAGGATTATGGTTATGAATGTGACCCATCTTCACAAGAGAACAGAAAGTGGGAAACTAGCAGTTTAGAGAAAGTGGGCATTTCTAATACAAACCTATATTCAGACTGTAATGCACAGAAAACATCTTTTCAAAAATTAATACAACCTGGCTTTTTAATAAACAGTTCCAAAACTTTCATTAGAATTACATGCTATATGGGTATTTAGAGTTCTGTTCTGCTTACGATAACACAACATACTGGCAAATTGCCCAGCAACTATATATAATTAATTTTATTTAAAGAGCAAGAGATACCAAGCCGAGACCTATTTTTAATATGCTTAGAATATATATCGCATACTATAAGAATCTGTTAGATTTTTCAGAGGATTCTCAACAACTGTGGCGCTAATGGTGAAGACCCGCCTGCCAAAGCAGGAAACGTAAGAGACGCGGGTTTGAACCCTGGCTCAGGAAGATTCCCTGGAGGAGGGCATGGCAACTCGCTCCAGTATTCTTGCCTAGAGAATCCCATGGACATAGGAGCTTGATGGGCTGAAGTTGGGTGGGTCACAAAGAATTGGACACGACTGAAATGACTTAGCATGCACGCAAATACACGAATACATTTGAATGTCTCTTATGATCACATACTGTTCCAAGTGGTATAGATACAAATTCTTTCTGAGTTTGCACTCTACTACATGTGATTTGATAGCTACATGAAATAACCCATTTCTAAATCATCTATGGATACAAAATACTTGGGAGCACAGACATGTTTATTGCTTTTAAATGTTGTCTATGATTGCGTTCTCACTCCAGCAGAATTCGGTACTTGCAGTAGTAAAATGCTGATAACGTCTTTTTCTCTGACCTGATGCTATTGATGACTTGGTGGATGTATGTGATAATGGAATCAAAGCTGAATCTGAATTACTATACCAACTCCAGCATTCTTTCTGGAGCTCATCTTAAAAGATCTCTTGCATTTATAGTTAAATTTTTCCTGCAAAACATACTATACAAACAGATGAACAATTGTTACTTGTTTACTGAAGAGGGTCTTTAATAAGAAGCAGCAAATCAGCTTTCCAGTAAGTGATTTTCTTACCTGGTGGTTCAATACCATGTGGACCCCATGAGTTCGGATATCAGTGGAAAACTCCCCCAGGAAGTCGAGGATATCCTCAATTGTGGCCGCATAGGGAAGACCTCGAAGGCGTATACAGTCTCTAATGTTTGTAGGGGGAACAAACTGCTGAGGTAGGACTGGAATAATGGGAGGGGTTGGAAGTGGAATGAGAGGAGCCGAGGAGAATCGATTCAGCACCTGTGCTCGGAGCAAAACAGAAGTCAGTTAGAGCTTCGCTATTGCAATGCTGCCTGCAGGCCAGGGCTGGCGTCCCTAAGGAATGGCTAGAACTGCGTCCTCTCAGCTCCACCCCAACTCAGTCCGTATGGGTCTGCAGTTTAACAAGATCCCCGGGTGATCAACCAGCATAATAGTCTGAGAAGCATTCATAGAGAAAGTCGTTCACGCTTTTCAGCTTGGGAGATCGTGAGCCCACTTTTGTTAGAGGCATTCTGAAGTATATGCCACACACAACACAATGAACTGAGATGAAGGACTTTTTTTTTACCTCCCTCCCCATACCAACCCTCTGGGTCATCCCAGTGCACCAGTGCTGAGCACCCTGTATCATGGATCGAACCTGGACTGGCAATTCGTTTCACATAGGATAATATACCATTTCAATGCCATTCTCCCAAATCATCCCACCCTCACCCTCTCCCACAGACAAATGCATCAGTATCTGCTTTGAGAAAGTACTCTGCAAGTCTGCTGCTTTTCAGGACATATTGTTAAAATGTGGACTTATGGACAACCTATTAGATTTCATTTCATTAAATTGTGCTCTCAATATTATCGTGAATTTCACCTCCAAACCCAAGAATATAAAGAAAACGACCCAGTAAAGGAACCACAGGTCAAATAGTGACTCAATTACATTAAAATATGTCACATTTATAACGATATGTAAAGCAGAATGCCTGGATAACATAAACCTAAAAAAAAAATCCATTAGTGAAAATAAAAAATCAATTTCCATGTGAATTTGAGAGAGTGGCAAAAGAGAGGATCCTGTCTTTTAAATTCATGGAATTCAGCTCTCTTGAGAATGGATGAGAGGTCAGGAACATTTTGGAGTGGAGAAAGAATTGCTCCCAGGCAAAACTGGTGTTACAAAGTTGTTGTCTACTTTTGTTGTTGTTTAGAGTACGCCTATTAGCTAATAATACGAGGAGGTCCTTGTGCAAATGCCATGTGTGGAATCCCCAAGATTTCTGAACCATTTACCACTGTAGCCTTTATCATCTCATGTGGTGGTGGTCTATTCGCTAAGTCGTGTCTGACTCTTGGGACCCCATGGACTGTAGCCCACCAGGCTCCTCTGCCCATGGGATTCTCCAGGCAAGAATACTGGAGTGAGTTGCCGTTTCCTTCTCCAGGGGATCTTCCCTACCCAAGAATCAGACCCAGGTCTCCTGCATTGCAGGCAGATTCTTTACCGACTGAGCTAGGAGGGAAGCCCAACTAGTTACCAGCTCATAACTAAAAATAGAAGACAATCCATGAACTCCCCCCAAACTGCCCTAACTTCCTCACTCACAGCCTGTCCAACTGCTAGGTGAATAAGAGGTGACAATAATAAAAAGTAAACACAACACAGCCAAAGAGAAAGCAAGACTTTAAGAAAATATACAAACAATCCAGACACTGTACAAACATTAGGGGGAAGAACATGAATAGAAAACAAATGTGGTTATAAACAAACTTGGGACAGGAAATGGTCTAGCACCTACAGTACCTGCCAAATAGAAGGTGAGTAAAAAGATTCTGAGTTAAGTGATTATTAGTAACAAAGACAGCGGAAAGTCTAAGACTACTTCAGTACGTATTAAAATAAATTATTAGAGATGGGAGGCAGGAAAGAGAAAACTGCCCCCTACACTCAAAACCACCTATGGCAGAGTCATAGAGACAGCATACTCTACATCCAAGTCAATAAACAAACAGCTGGAGAAGGCAACGGCAACCCACTCCAGTACTCTTGCCTGGAAAATCCCATGGACGGAGGAGCCTGGTAGGCTGCAGTCCACGGGGTTGCTGAGGGTCGAACACAACTGAGTGACTTCACTTAGACTTTTCACTTTCATGCATTGGAGAAGGAAATGGCAACCCCTTCCAGTGTTTTTTGCCTGGAGAATCCCAGGGACGGGGGAGCCTGGTGGGCTGCCGTCTATGGGGTCACACAGAGTCGCACACGACTGAAGTGACTTATCAGCAGTAGCAGCAGCTGCCGCCAAGGCTCTGGGGTAATACATTCTAGGGCATGATTTCCATGAAACAGTTCTTTTGAAATAAAGATCTAAAATAAAAATTTCAGCCCCCGCCCTCTAGTTTGGGCAGGATGTTTTAAGCCTTGAGCAGGCTCAGCATATTTTAGAGATTCAGAATTTATGATACTCACTTTCAACAAGTACAATTGATTATACTACAAGTATGCTCATAGTTTAAGATTCAAGAGCACCAGTACAATAGAACACAGAATAAATGTAGCATTTCGCTTACATTTATTTCAGCATAAAATCAGTCTGATATTCTAGCAGAGGATGGTTCTATTTAACTTTGGAGAACTATTTTAAATCATTACAATGGGCTTTGCAGAAGCTAGACAAAATCATATTAGGAACTCACTGAAGTAACAGTAGAGTCAGTGTCTGAACTGCTTGCAAAAAAGACCAAAGAAAATCACTGAAATGACTATATCCTACTATCGAATCAAGTAGAATAAGTTGAAGAGCCATGTGAAAACAGTCAACATGATCTCAGGTGCAAAGCTAACTGACCCCTGAAGTGAAATGATCAGCTTGTAAGTCAAGAACAGCTGAAAGGCTTGAGACCCTAGAGATGGTTTTATGCTTAGATCTTGGCATGTTTTCGGGAATTGACTGCTCTGTCCGTGTCTCAAAAAGAGTGCTCAATTCTGAAAGGGATGACCAGCAGCAGGACAAAAGGACACTTTGCACTCTCCCAGCAGTATGAAACTGATCAAGCCTTTTGGGAAATAAATTTGGCAAGACATTAAAACCTTATTTCCCTATATCCAGTTCTAAAGAAATCAACCAGAAACTGACCATTTTATTACCATGTTTACCTAGCAATTTCTAATGATAGGAAATAAAACAAAACAAAACTCGGCAAATAGACTTTCTAAATGAATTATATGCTGCTGTTAGACACAGAATTAAAGATTGAATTTTTTTTTTGTATATTAATAGTGGCTCTCATTTAGTTACAGAATAAGATTTTTTTATGTGCTTATACTTTCTGTAATTTCCAAGTTTTATTTTAGCACACCGAATAATGTGGGATCTGAAATAATGAATAGAAACTATATTCAATCTTATAATACCTTATAATGGAAAAAATCTGAAAAAGAATATATATATATAAAAAACTGAATTGCTTTGCTATATACCTAAAACATTGGAAACGAACTATATTTCAGTTAAAAAATAAATTAAGCAAAAAGAGGATAGAAATAAGGCAAAGCCACCAACCTGCTGAACTTCAGCTGCTGTGCTCCTGAAGAGTTCGATATATCTTTTACCCAACAAGTCTTTATGCTTCCTCAGTGCGTTCTGTGCGTATTCCTCGCAAGCAAAGAGGACAAAAGCATCCCCTGTGGGCCTACCATCTGGGTAGGTAACAAAGAGGATGCCTTCCTTCCCCCCGGTGATGGGGCAATGCTGTCCAAAGAAGGCCACCACTTCATCAGCCGTGGCCGTGAACGGGAGCCCCCGCATGCGGACAATGACTTGGTTTTCCTTGGAGAGAAACTGGGCCACCTCATTGGATGTACCTGGGCAGACAAACAGCAGGAAGCACAGGGAGAAACGGTTAAGACATCAACTTCACCAAAGTTAAAATGGTGACATCTTTGGCAATGTCCTGAATTTATAATTAAGACCTGCACTACCCAAAGAATTCATAGTAACATTCCAGGAATCAGAACTCACTTCCAATTAACTTGAAACTTTCCCCTCTACCATTTTCATAAAATACCTCTCTTAATTTAAGAAAGTAGCCATACAGTTAAATCATGGACCAACAATCATATTCTTGAAGAAGTAACTAGTCATGGTAGTTAAGGGCACAGGCCCTGAAGCTAGAATGCCTGGGTGCAACTGTGGCTTTATCATTTTCCAGGCTGTGACCTCAGTCAAGTTTAATCTCTGTACCTCAGTGTGCTCATCTGTAAAATGGGAGTAAAATTACCTACCTCATAAATTATGAGACTAAGTGATTACATACAAAGCACTTAGTGATTTTTGTTACTGTTTTCCTAATTACTTCTTATTAGGAAAGGTCCAAACATACTCAAGTAGAGAGGATAATGAACACATTTGGCAGCTAGTTTCAACATTTATCAATACTCTGCTGAACATGAAGCATTTTGTAAGATGCTGCCTTGTAGCAAATACTCAAATAAACATTCAGTCAACTTTGCCACCTGCGATGTACAATGTTATCTACCATGGAACCTCAGGACCATAGCATTTCCAAATATACTTTATCCCCAATGAATATCAAACATTGGAAACCCTATTAACTTGAAGTTTTTAATTTGGAAGCCTTGGTTTATTTCAAGAAATAAGTGCAAGAAATATATCAGCAAATTTTATTAACAGAATGTTGTTACTACAAGTTTTACAGTTGTAAAAATTTTTATCAAGGATAAATAACAAAATGATAATGAAGGGGTATAAAAGTTTTCTGTATTTAAGTGAAAGCTACTTTAGCATATTTTGGCAATATGTGTCCAAAACCCCTTAAGATGTCCATATTCTTTGATCTAGTTCTCCCGTTTTTAGGAATTTATCTTAATGAGTGGCACATACAGAGATAAATAAATATTCACTGCAACATATGTATCGAGTGAAAAGTTGGGCAATTGGAGCTTATTTCCAATATGATTGTTTTCATAAAAAATTATGGTAAATATAATTGCATATGTGTGCTAAGTCATGTCCAACTTTTTGTGACTCCATGGACTGTAGCCCACCAGGCTCCTCTGTCCATGAGATTTTCTGGGCAAGAATTCTGGAGCCAGTTGCCATTTCCTTCTCCAGGGGATCTTCCCAATCCAGGGATCAACCCTTCATCTTGTGCCTCTGCTTATTGGCAGGTGGATTCTTTACCACTAGCACCACCTGGGAAGCCTGGCAATGAGCACTGAGGAACATTGAGATATTTAAGAAGATATTAATAATATACTAAAAGGAGAAAGGAAATTAAAGCAATATGAGCAAAGAAAAACATCTGCTGGACAAACCACAGTTGACATTTTTTATCTATTATTTTTAGGTTTTACAGTTACAAATCACTCCAGAATTAGATAAAGACTTCCTATTCCTACTTCTTTTTGACCATGTTACTTCAAACATCACGTATTCTAAAATACTAGAAGCCAGAAAGCTACCATGTTCCTGGCCACTGATGAGTTATGAAGTTGAGAGAAAAATTAGAAGCAGATATGCAACGATTCCAGGTACTCGGGTACAGCTGTTACGGCTGTTTGAAAGTTTTCAGACTATTTAATTTCTTTCATGAACGACTCTTTCCCTTTGTACATGACTTTACATGTACCCTTTGGCCTTTGTATAGAAGTATGTTTAATTGCTATTTAACTACAGTTGGTTGACTTAAGCTTTAGGACAAGTGTTACACTACCTGATACCACTGGATATTTCTTCCTCCTGTCAAAAGAATAAAAGTCAACTCCTATATTTCATTGGGAGTAAAAAAAACATTCATGATTGTGTTTATCTGCCTTTGGTATATAAGTAAAATTTTAGATCCTTCTCAATATAGTCACATTGTATGAAAGGTACTCACCGCCAGCAATTTTAAGAAAATCTTCACCTGTTGCTTTGTAGACCTAAGGAAAGACAAAGGGAAATGAAATGCAGTTTCTGAGCCTTCTGACGCGCACACTTGTTCAAGACGCCAGGCCTGTCAGACGTCACCTGTCAGGCTGAGGACGTACCTCGATGTACCGGCTCCCCATGTGATGCTTGTGTCTCTGCAGAGCTAGGTCTCTGTGCTCCTCGCTCACAAACCTAACCAGGGCTTCTCCGTTCCTCCGACCCTGGGCATTCAGACAAAGAGCTGCACCGCCCCTTTGAAAAATAACCGAACAGAAAACAATGGGGGGAAAAAAAACAACAGTGAGGAGGAAAATGACACAGTATCTATTTATCCCCTTGGGGCTGTTAAGTCAAATAGAGATTAAGGAAAAACCAACTTGGCAATATTGAGTCCTTTGAAGAATCTTGCAATATCTTGATCCGAAGACTGCCATGGTAAACCTCGTGCCCTGACTACTGTGTTGTCATCAATAAGTTCCATCTTGCTGCTGTGGATCAAGCAAAACTTCAGCTTACGTGATTAATGCTAGGCAGTCTGACGTACTACCCCCTCCTAAGACACCTGGCCTATTTGCACTTGAGCTATTCTTCATTTGGAGTTCAGACAAACTTGTCATACTGCCCACTATACTTCGTAACTTGAAAAATTCTCTGGGTATATAGTTCAAAGTACTCTTTAGGTGGGTAACTACAAAAAGGCAATGCCCTATGCAAGTTCAGCACAGCTTAATCACCCAGCAAACTGCCTACCAGCTAAGTTGCTGCTTCCTTGTTCTCACAAGAACCTGAGATCAATTCATAGGAAGAAAAATCCTCCCAATACCCTGATGGCCTCTAAGTTCCTAGAGCTGAGAAGCATAGGTTTAAACTCATTCTCTGATCTGGCCAGTACACCAGTGGGGTTTAGATCCAGCTTGACCACAAAAACTTAAGATTCCCATAAAGCTGGTAATTAACCCACATCAGTAATGCGTGTGTGTGGTCAGAAGTCTGCCATTAAAATATCTCCCCTATCAAACAGGGAGGCATCATAGAGTGTTTATGAAAATGCTTGGGAGTTCCCATACCTTAATGAGTCATTTGTAAATCACCTATTCTATATTTTGACATCTTTTGATGTTCTATTCCTCCCACATTTTTATTTTCAGTACTTTGAGGACATTTTCTTAATGAGTCACTTTTCCCACAACTAAATAGGCCTCAGTGTCTCTCTAATGGGCAAAGATGTCAGAAGTTTCTGTTCACTTCAGGCACCAAGTAAACTCATGCAAGCCAGTGCACTGATGTACAAATAGGTCTACCTGTGATCACGAACGGAGATACCAGCATTTCATACTTCTCCCCAGTTATTTCCTGGGTTTTAAAGTAGGAGCTGATAGAACATGATTAAAATTATCTCAGCAAAAACCTTGTGAACTCTTTCAAGCCCTAGGATTTTCCCCCTTGGAAATTTTCCAGTGAGGATGGACAGTTCAGAGAGGCTAAACTCAAAATCACAGATAGGAACACAAGATGTCCCTAAGGTCTTAGTGACTAAGGATACAAATATTTCATTAAATGTTAATCCCCACATCCAAGCTCAGTTTAAGTCACAACCTCCATTAATGAATGACATAATAGTAGAAAATGGATAGCCAAAAGGGTCAGTAAAGTCACTAAGATATAAGGGGAGTTAAATACCACAATATGAATACAAACACATTGAAAGACTCCAATGGCGTAGTATGTAAGTACTTACCAAGTGCCACTTTCAAATTTGTAATTTACTCTCTCTGGATCTGAAAACCTGTGATCTAAAATGAGAACATACAAGTCATCCTTTTAGCTGGAGAAAAAGCTGTGAGTGTGTGTGTGTGTGGGGGTGGGGCAGAATGGGACTCAGAAGCATAGGTGACAGAAAGTGGATGGGATCAGATTCTAGGTCCCCATTGTTATAACACCAGTACTTACTATAAGGGTCTGAAATCATTGCTAAGATTATATTTCCCATATCTTCAACTTGAGATGCTCCATACCGGGAGGGTGAACTATTCTTCTCAAAATTTAAACCTGGGAAATTAAGTTAAGGAAATATTTTGGGGAGGTAAAATGAGCTTGCTTTTAACCCCAAATTAAACTGTCACGGAGCCAGGAAGTCAAGTAAAATGCATCTAGATTGAAAATTCTTTGAAATCTCAGAATAGTTGTTTCCCATCAGCCTGGACTTCACCCACAGTTTCTGAAGTACCCAATTGCCCCTTTGGACTAAGATGGCCAAACAATTCTTTCCTGAGAAATAATACCAGGAATAAAATGTTTATTGAGGGGTAGAGAATGCATGAATAATGAGCACTTTACTGTCAAACCATGAAGTATACAGTGAAATTAACAGAATCCCTCCCTTACCTTTATAGCACACACAGGCAACCACCATGCTGACCTAAAGATATAGTTACATCTACCAAAATCACAAGGTATTAAATGGCTTTAAGCCTAATGTTCAAAAACTTTTCAGATTACTGACAACATTGTATCTCTGATACTATTTTTATCCTGAACTCCTTTCTACAAGATTTTTGGAGTCCCATAACACAGCTATCTTGGACGGCAACAAATGCTTGTCTTTTCAGAGTAGATGTGTAGAAACAACTCCAGTACTCAGGGCCAATTGTGACCAATGTAACTTTCGATCACGTGAGTACACTGTCTGGATAAGCCAGGAAACATGACTTTTAAGAAATGCATGGCTCAAGTTGTGTTGAAGATGCAACCAAAAGAGGTTTCTGCCAGGTTTTATGAATTTGCAGTCTAAAGCATGTGACTTTGTCAAAACAGTTACCTTAGAAAGCCAACAGTCATTAAAATGGTTCATTTCTTTTATTTTCAAGTTTCAGTGCTACCGTCACTTTGTCATGAATTCACTTTGTTGTCAGTTTTATAGTGTAGTACAATGCACGTAACAAATAACACTACAGGACTATCTTTTCTCAAGTTTAAAATGAAAACAGCCATCTGTGTGGTGGTTGTTAACATGTTTTATAAAAATGTTTTCTGACTGGTATTTTGTAATATGGGTAAAAAATGAAGACAAATATTAATAAAAAGTAGGTACCATTTAACTGTGAACAAAGAGTATACAACGTAAAAACAACTCAGAGATCTCTTTCCCACCAAGAATTATGGTCAGTCTTCTGAATGAGTAATATTCTTTTCTGTTCTCAATTCAAAATCCTTTTCTGTTTCATCCGCATCAGCTTCCTCTTTCCCTTCTCCAATGAAGACATCGCATTGCTTTTCCCCACACTGGGCAAAATCATTTTTCTGTTGTCTCTCAACCAGTTACATTTCTCTGTAGTTAAATATACTGCATGTAGAAAGGCAGCTATATGTTCCTTGGCAAATTACTTAACCCCACTAAACTTCATGCTATCTGTAAAGCCAAAGCTGTGATCACCTTTACCTTCCTGGACTTTTGTGAAGATTAAATGAGATAAAACAAGCTGAGGACACAAAGCAGGCATTTAATACTTGAAGCTCCTCGATTTTAGGTGACTGACTTTCATAACCCACGATAAGGACACTTTAAGAGGGTCACTTTATGACTAAAAAAACATCTGAGCTCACCAGATGCCTATTTGCATACTCATAGGATAATCAAGCTAAAATGGTGGATAGTTTCTGCATTCCGTCTTTACATTAATCACCGAGTGATGAAATAAATGTGCTGCCCACTGAGGGATTAGAAAACCAATCCCAGGAGATGTTCAAGCAACCGAGTAATGACCGCTGACCGGGGTCATTAAAATGACTGTCCTTGGTCAATCTGTGACAAAGGAGGCGAGACGACACGATGTTGGAAATGGTCTCTTCAACAGATGGTGCTGGGAAAACTGGGCAACTGCTTGTAAAAAAATGAAATTAGATTATTCTTTAACACCATACACACAAAGAAGCCCCAAATGGATTAACGACCTAAATATAAGACCAGACACAATAAAACTCTTAAGAGGAAAACGCTGGCAGAACACTTCCTGACAGAAACTGCAGCAGCATCTTTTTTCGACCCATCTACCAGAATAAGGGAAATAAAAACACAAGTAAAGAGATGGGGACCTACTTCAACTCAAAAGCTTCTGCACAGCAAAGGAAACAACAGAACAAAAAGGCAACCCACAGACTGGGAGAGAATATTTGCAAATGATATGACTGTCAACAGACCAGTTTCCAAAATTTACAAACACCTCATGATGCCTAACAACATCAAAATAAACAAGTCAATCAACAAATGGGGAGAAGACCTAAATAAGACATTTCGCCAAAGGAGACATACAGATGGCCAAGAGACACATGAAAAGATGTTCAACATCACTAATGATTACAGAAATGGGAATCAAAACTACAAAACTACAATGAGATATCACCTCACACCAGCCAGAATGGGTATCATCAAAAAAAAATCCAGAAACAATAAATGCTGGAGAGGGTGTGGAGAGAAGAACCCTCCTACACTGTTGGTGGGAATGTAAATTGATACAGCCACTACAGAGAACAGTAGGTAGATTCCTTAAAAAAGCTAAAACAGTGCTACCACAGGACCCTGCAATCCCACTCCTGGGCATATGTCCGTGCTTGTGCGTACTCAGTCGCTTCAGCTGCGTCGGACTCTGTGTGACCCTGTGGACTGCAGCCCACCAGGCTCCTCTGTCTCCAGGCGAGAATACTGGAGTGTGTTGCCATGCCTTTCTCCAGGGGATCTCCCTGACCCAGGGATCAAACCCGAGTCTGTCTCCTGCATTGGCAGGCGGGTTCTTTACCACTAGCGCCACCTGGGAAGCCCCAAAACAGAACGTGCTTGGGTGTGAGCACTGAGCACGTACATTTGAAGAAAAACATGATCTGAAAGGATACATGCACCCAAACGTTCCCTGGAGCACCGCTGACAACAGCAACTTGATAGCCTGGAAGCAGCCTGAACCCTCCTTAACAGAGGAATGGACAAAGAGGATGTGGCACGTGTATACAGTGGACTATCACTCAACCACTAAAAGAATGAACTGATGCCACCTGCAGCAACATGGATGGGCCTAGAGACTGTCATACTGAATGAAGTAAGAGAAGGAGAAATACTGTATGACATCCCTCATATAGAGAATCTAAAAAGAAACGATACAAATGAACTTATGAAACAGAAAGACTCACACACTTAGAGGATGAACTTACAGTTGCCTGGACACACTGCCATATTTAAAATGGAGAACCAACAAGGACCTACTGTATAGCATAGGGAACTCTGCTCCATGTTACGTGGAAGCCTGGATGGGAGGGCAGTGTGGGGGAGAATGGATCCATGTATGTGTGTGGCCGAGTCCCTTCCCTGCTACCTGGGACTATCACAACATTGTCTATGCCCCAGTGCAAAATAAGCTTTAAAAAAAAATGATCATCATTGGCAGACTGTAGTGTATTTATTAATTCAGGGCCATTTTCAAAGAATGTAATGACAGGACAGAAAAACTGGAGCCAAAGGATGAAGATACTTTAGGAAGACAACTGCACTAAGTTTTCTGGGGAGATGGGAGGGCCTTTAAGGGCCTTTACAGAACTAAGAAATAAGAGCTGTGACTAGCCATCAAGTATCATGTAAACTATGCCACCAATCGTCCGAAACCCTGCAATTCTTATAACACTTTTCCTCTTGTAAGGGCCTACAATGAAGTAGAGAGAAGGATATTCAAGAAACAGAGACCAATGCCATCCATCATAAAGGCAGGGTTTCTCAACTTCAGCATCAGTGGCATGAAGGGCAGATAAATCTTTGTTGGGAGTGGGGATGGTGTCTTGTGTACTACAGGATTTTTTAGTACCATGTTAACCTCTACCTACTCCCAGTTTTAACAATTAAAAATGTCTCCTCCCCCCACCAAAAAAATCTCCAGATTTTTGCCAAGTGTCCCCAGGTGAGCAAAATCTAGCCCCGGTTGAAAACCAGCATTAAAAACTAACAGCTCCAAAGAGTGGCAACTTAACCCCTTACTACTGATTCAGAGAAAAGTTTTATATGTAGGAGATCATTACTGGACAGAAAGTTTAAAGATATCTGACCAAGGAAACACTGCATAAGGCAATTTGATGCTGTGGCAAAACCCCAATCAGCAGAGACACATACCCTATACCTTAAGGAACATGGATGAAAACACAGCAAAAGGCAGCCCTTGACCCTCATTCAATTTCTGGCCAGCCCAGAGAAAAGTATGGCTTTCCTGTTTTTAAAAGGATTGTAAAGAAAGAATGAGAAGAGATTGTATGTGGCCTCCAAAATCTAAAACATGGCCTCTCTAGCCCTTTAGTGAATAGGATTGCTAACTTCTGATTTGGAGGAATAAAACTGCCAAAAATAGAGAGTGCTGTAGAAATATTTGCCACATTGTAACGTTCTATCCCAAAGCAGAATCTTGGGGGAAACTAAACTTCAAAGGAATTGGATGGGGAGAGTATGCTCCACTCAAACCAGTTTTTTCTCTTCTGTAAGTGACAAGAGGCATAAGCCTTGTCACCTTTGCTCAGGTAACTCCCCTATAAAATCCTCTTATCTTCATAATCCCTTAACCAAATTAGACCATGGGTCACTCCCACTCAGCACCAAAGCCTCCTTCAACTGCTGGAGGTCACAACCATCAATCTGAGTTGATTAGATACTATTTCTATACAATATTACTATGACTCTCCTCAAGTCTACTTTGCATTTCCTGAGCACAGGTTCCCTTTCCTCTGATCTCTTTCCATCTACCACAGCACCTATTAACTTCTAAAATTCTACTGACATAAACAGTGATATTTATTATACACCATTTTGTGCCAAACACTACTTCCTCCTATACTTTTGCAGTAGCCCTGCCAGGTGGATGACAGTGAAGCCAGACAGATGATGAAACTAGATGGGAGAGAAGTTCTGTAACTCACTCAAGTTTCCCAGCTGGTAGGTAATGGAGCTGGAATTATCATATAGTTCTGATCTGACTATGTGTATGCAATTCGCCGCCCCGAGATAAACAGCTCTGTTTAATTTGTTTTGAGCAACAGTCTGTGAGGAGCTTTCTAAACGCATATATGACATGTATATGTATGGCTGAGTCCCTTCACTGTTAACCCAAAACTACCACAACACTGTTGACTGGCTATGCTCTGATATGAAATTAAAAGTTTAAAGTTTGAAAACCAACAAACAGAAAAGAGGACTAAGTGACTAAATTCTCTAGCAGGGGTCATGATCCCGTCTGAACTACAGTCTGAACCTGAGAATACTCGGATTACATCTAAGCAGACATCCTCTCAGTAGTACTAAAGCTGAGAAAGCGTTTTATTTAAAGTCTAAAACCAACCTATGGAAACTACTTTCGGAATAATACATGTAATAAAATAATAATTAACAAATAAATATATGAAAGCCAAGTGAAAAAGAACAGAAGTAACAACGTGAAGTACCCTGTTTGTGTAGAATAGATCTGCACCTGAAGAATTATTTTACTGAACTCGACTTTTTGAATTAAGAATGTGTTGTAGACATTTGGCTAACCTGGTTCCACATAACAGGTCCCAACATGTTTCCCTTCAAGTCATCACACACCAGGAAGATCAGCAGCTCTGAGCTCCTAGCAACTTTTAAAAGTCACCCAACCTCCTGCATGCCCAAACCACCCACTCAGCCACACCACTGTCTCTGGAAGATTCATTCAGTTTTGAGTAATTCTTACCAGAACTTAACATGAACACCACATACAGGAGAGTGAGAAAAACACGTTCAGTACCGATTCTTTCTGCTATCAATTCGTAAGTGTACACTGAATGACCTGCTGTGCATCTAATCTTGAGGGAAGGAAAGATGAGTCTGTGCCTCCTGATTTATGGTTCGTCATGCAGCTTACTCATTCTGCCCTCGAGGCGGCCGCAACAGCACCAACAGGCTTGGCCAGCTCTACAAATGAGACACGCCGTGAGCAAACGCGGAAGGGTAAAGCCAGACATGTGGGAACAGAATGAGCGTTTCAGGCTACACCTGAGCTAGGGTTGCACTGACACAGATCTCGGAGACCTTCGGAGACCTCGCTGGTAGCTGAACAGAGGGTGCCCGGTCAATGAAACAGATCTCAGGGCTTAACCCATGCTTATACTATCTGAAGGCAGAGTTCAGAGAGAAATTTTACAGAGCACCTCAGTATCAGCTGATCCACTCAAAAGAAGTTCCCTTTTCTGACGGCCTGAAAGGCGACACATGTCGTTTCAGAACACTCAACTTTCCCTGATAAATAGCATCTTTTTAAAACTAATTTAAAACAAGTTTTTAGTTTCGAGGAGAAAGCACACATATAAAACAAAGGCATTGTGGACCAACTAAATGTAAACCATGTTAAAATTGCATCACAATTCAAAATTCTAACTCAAAGCCATTTTTCATTGCCATTAAACGGGAGCCCCCCACCTCCCGCCAAAGACAAAATTTGCTTCTTCCCCTTCTACTGTTTACGGTTTTATAGTCTAACACAGCTGCCTATATTGCCAGACAGACATTTTTCAATAAAATTCCTGTGCTAAAGGAACAAAGGAATAGACCACAAAAAAAGCTGAAACAGTGCTCCAAATACGAGCTGAACTTCCTACAATCATGTGAAGGAACGAAGGGAAAGTGATAAAACTACCCTTATATGAGTTGCATGATTTAAAAAAAATGGGTTCTAGGGAATTCCCTGGCAGTCCAGTGGACAGGACTCTGTGCTTCCACTGCAGGGGGCACAGTTCAATCCCTGGTCAGGGAACTAAGGTTCCTCAAGCCACACTGAGTGGCCAAAATAAAATAAAATAATGGAACAGGTTGTATAAATAATCTGCTATATTTTAAAGTAAGCTTTAAACGAAGCAAATGAGAATGCCACTATAAAAGAATGTAACTAAGATTAAAAGCAACAAAAACTTTTTGTAGAATAAATGGTGGGGAACATATATCTGTAGTTTTAACTCTTCCGCAGAAGCCTACACTTTCTAAGAGGGAGAGAAAAATGAGATTCGTCCTAACAACTATTACTTCAGGAGGTATTATTGTTAACAAAAGCACAGAACTGACAAGTCAGTTATACCTCTGAAGAAATAAGCTGGAAGTAGGGGCCAAGGCAAAATAAAAGAAAAACTTCTACCTTAGAAAAAGACATTTATATGGGATAAACAAATTAGGAGAGACTCCATGATAATGTTTTCAAAAGCCTTCTTCAACAAAACAACTATCTTAGAATTCCCAAACGCACATTTTAAAAGTAGACTATTTTATAATCAAAATAAACCACATAAAATTAACAAAACAACTCTGAGTGCTGGCCAAGAATATACAGTATTTCTAGTCACTTTAACTTATTACACACCACAAACCAGACTACTGGCCGATTTGGCTCACCTCATGGCCGTGTGGTGCCAAAGATAATTTCTTCCCCACTTCAGCTAACAAGGTCAACTAGCAACCCAGCTTAACTAGGTGATATTTTAAACCCCTTTCATATGCAAAAAGATACCAGCGAGGATTCAGCATTTGCCTCTATTTTTTTTAAGAAGGGCAACGAAGGTGTGTGCGACCACAAAGATCCAGTTCAACGAATCATAACAAACAAGTGGACTTCCCTGGTAGCCCAGTGGTTAAGAATCTGCCTGCTTATGCAGGGGACACAGGTTCTGCTCTGGAAGATGCCACATGCCTCAGAGTAACTAAGCCCCCAAGCCTCTACCAAGCCTGTGCTCCAGAGGCCATGCTCTGTAACAAGAGAAGCGACCACAATGACAAGTCCAGACACCGCAACTAGAGAAAGACTTCTTGCAGCAACGAAGACCCAGCGAAACCAAAACAACATTTTCTTAAATGAAAAACCAAATAAGCCACCATATTACCCAGCAATACCACTTCTAGGGCATATACTCTGAAGAAACCAAAACTGAAAAAGACACGTGTATTTCAATGTTCATTGCAGCACTATTTACAATAACTAGAACATGGAACGTCCTAGTCGTCCATCGCCAGATGAATGGATAAGGCTGTGGTGGGAAAGGGAATATTACTCAGCCAAAAAAAGGAATGCACTTGAGTCAGTTCTAGTGAGGTGGATGAACCTAGAACCTATTATACAGAGTGAAGTCAAAAAATCAAATATCATATATTAATGCATATATATGGAATCTGAAAGGATGGCGCTGACAAACCTGTTCAAAGAGCAGCAATGGAGATGCAGACAGAGAACAGACTTATGGACAAAGGGAGGGGGAGGAGGGAGAGAAATGGAGAGAGGAGCGTGGTTGCACATACATTAACATAAGTAAATAAAAAGCCAATGGGAATGTGCTGTATGACTCAGGGGACTCAGACTGGGGCTCTGCGGTAACCTGGAGGGTGGGAATGGGTGGGAGACAGACTCAAGAGGGAGACAACATAAGTACATCTATGGCTATTCATGTTGATGTATGACAGAAATCAAAATTGTAAAACTATCAATTAAAAATAAATCTTATAAAAACAAGCACATAAGCGCAGACTGAACCATATTCACAGACACTATTTTACAATGGAGAAGCTAAAGTAACCCTTAAGTTTACCTGTACTAACATGTAGCTGACATGTTAAAAGGCCTATACCCAGTCTCACACAAGGTTAGAAAACAATATTTAGGTGTAAAATAGTTTAGATAAGGTCCTAAATCAATAAAGAAGTCCTTTCAGTCATCAGAAGCTGGCTTTCTTTTTCTATGACACTCAACAACCCAGTCTACACTGGAGAGTGCATGGTAGGGCAGGCAGTGGCTGAGTGGCTGCATGAACCACAGCATTATTCCTACAATAGTTACACCCATTTCAAGATGGGGAAACTGAGGCTGCAGGTCCACTAAATTCACCCCCAGGAAATCTGACCCCAGAGCTCGTGTTCTTACCACTCTGCCGGTAAGGCTATTATGTCCATCTTTACTATATGGGAAAAATAGGCCACTGTTACTGCGTTAGTCGGAGAAGGCAATGGCACCCCACTCTAGTACTCTTGCCTGGAAAATCCCATGGACGGAGGAGCCCGGAAGGCTGCAGTGCATGGGGTCACTGAGGGTCGGACACGACTGAGAGACTTCACTTTTACTTTTCGCTTTGATGCATTGGAGAAGGAAATGGCAACCCACTCCAGTGTTCTTGCCTGGAGAATCCCAGGGACGGCGTAGCCTGGTGGGCTGCCGTCTATGGGGTCGCACAGAGTCGGACACGACTAAGTGACTTAGCAGCAGCAAGAACCATTAGTAGCACGCCCACACAAACATGTATGGTTTATTCCTATCACGAAGTGGTGAAACACACACACACACAAAGACACACTCCTGCTAACACTTGGATGGGCAGACAGGAGTGGTTTAGTGATTTTTTTTTTACCGTGATATTGTAAAGCTGCACTAGTGAAATGGCATTTGCTAATAATGTCAAACAGCATATATGGATGTAATACGCTTCAACTGGATTGAAATTTTACAAAATTAACTTCCCTTTCCCGCTGAATATTATAGTCTCAGGAAACAATATAAATTTATAAGGGAGATAATCTATTTAAATAGGCAACCCAATAGTCAAATAATCTTTACAAATTCTAGAATTTTATCCCCTAGTTAACAAGCAGGATGTTTGCAATCAGACTCAGGTTCAAATGCTGCCATTTCTAACTTAAGGCAAAACCTCAAAGCATCAGTTTCCCTAGCTATAAAAAGGGCGCAATACTTCCCTCCACTGGGCTCTTGGGAGGCTATTACTGGGATAAACAATAAACTCCAATCGACAGTTCTCCACTTTCACCTGCTCTCTGGATAAGGCCATACTTCATTTAAAATGAGTTCTCAGTAAAATGAAATAAACAGTGGTAAAGGTCTCAATTAACGAGAATAAATCAGCTCATGAATAACAAAACTAACAAACAAATAGGTTAAGAAACCAGGAGGAAGTAATTCCACTCAAGATAGTGGGGGAAATAGGTTTGTTCTTAAAAAACAAACAAACAAACAGGCAAGTCATACAAACAGCCTCATAATCAAAATGGACTTTCAGCAGGGGACAAGTAGAATTAATTTCTCCCAAGGGATCCATGATAAATTTCTTCCTTTAAAAAAAAAAATTACATGGGCCCCAATTCCTATCATCACACCCTTACCACTTCACCTGATTACAAAATGCCAGCCATAGTTCACTTGCTAAGTGAGTTCTCCTCTCTACTTAGGACTGCATAACTCAAAAAAGCAGGTAGCAAAACTGCAGCTGGAATAACTCAGAGAGGCTCTAACATTAACTCCAGCAGTGGTTTTAGAACCAACACAAAGACAAAAGAGGAAAATAAGTGCTAATATGAGAACCGGAATCTCATACAAGCAATGCCTAAACCTTTTATCAAAGCGGTCATACTGCTTCATTCACATCCAGGGTTCACAAAGCTTTCACTGGGAAATGCCATAAATAAAAGTGAGGCCTGAGGGACTTTCCCTGGTGGCCCAGGGGCTAAGACCCCACACTCCCAGGTTTGATCCGTGGTCGAGGAACTAGAGAAGGACTTCCCAGGTAGCTCAGTGCAAAATAATCCACCTGCCAATGCAGGAGACTGAGGTTTGATCCACAGGTCAGGGAGATCCCCTGGAGTAGGAAATGGTCACCTGCTCCAGGATGTCTGCCTGGAAAATTCCATGGACAGAGGAGCCTGTTAGGCCACAGTCTACGGGATAGCGAGAGTCTGACACAAATGAGCACACACACGTGCCTGAAATGGGGCCTAACTCAGCTTTATTCATAATTCACCTGTTTATTGTAGTCAAATATTTCCGATTTTCAGTTCTATGGTATTTGGGGCGGGAGGGAACCAAAATTGCCAACAAATAATTATGGAGCTAGAATGAAAAGAAATGACAGAAAAAAAACAGTCAGCATAGCATATTACCCATTCACCTAAAGGTCAGATAATGCAAAAATTATACAAAGGTATATAGAAATTTTAAAGAGTATGGAGCATAAATCTGTAGGTAATATAGCATGAAGTGAAAAGTAAAAGTGTTAGTTGCTCAGTTGTGTCTGACGCTTTGCAACCCATGAATTGTAGCTCACCAGGCTCCTCTGTCCATGGAACTCTCCAGGTAAGAATACTGGAGTGGGTAGCCATTCCCTTCTCCAGGGGATCTTCCCAATCCAAGGATCGACCCCAGGTTTTCTGCATTGCAAGCAGATTCTTTACCATCTGAGCCACTAGGGAAGCCCAGATAATACAGCATAGAGCAAGTAAAAAGCCCAGGTTACCATACTGAAGATGTTTATTGATACCCTTATATATGTTAAGCTCTTAAGAAACCAAGGAGAAAAAATGGGTAAGCTTTTAACAAGTTATCTCTCAACTGAAAGTACACTGAAAAAAACCAGAATACCTAAATGTAAGAACCTCTTGTTTGTAGCTATGCAAATTTTTACTAATATCTGACTTATCATTACTAGAGAAAGATTTTCTTTGCTAAAAGAGAAAACTGGGTGATCAGGGATAAACCTGAATACTGCCTTTCCTATTCAAATTATTTTTCTATTAGACTTTCCCTCCACTATCCATTAATACTTTGCATAAGTTTTTGATTATTTTGTACCAGCACATTGTTTAGCACTTGCTATCAATGGAATTGTGTCCCTCCCCAAACTTCACTTGTTGAAACCCTAACTGCTAAATGTGACTATCTGTGGAATAGATTATTTAGGAGATAATTAAGGTTAAATGAGGGCACAAGGAAAGGGCCCTGTTAGGCCTGTGGCCTTATAAAGAGGAAAGAACCACCTCATTCTTGGCTGTGCCAGGCCCCCACCCTATTGTGAGATGCAAGGAGGAGACAGCTATCTGAAAGCCAGAAAGAGCCCTCACCAGAGATGAACCATGATGGTACCCTAATCTGGGACTTTCCGTGCTCCAGAACTATGAGAAAATAAATTTCTGTTGCTAATAAGCCACCAGTCTAGGGTATTTGTTATGGCAGCCTGAGCTAACTAATACAGCATTCTAACCAACAAAACACGTAACATATGTTTTCCTACTGTCCCAACCTTCTAATGAAAACTCTTGTGAAGAATTCCTTCAAATGAGCATATTCTACCCTTCTCCCAACTGCTGGGAGCTAAACCAGTAACTTAGTGAAAATCGCTCAGTTGTGTCTGACTGTTTGTGACCCCATGGACTGTAGCCCACCAGGCTCCTCTGTCCATAGAATTCTCCAGGCCACGAATACTGGAGTGGGTAGCCGTTCCCTTCTCCAGATCATCTTCCCAACCCAGGGATGGAACCCAGGTCTCCTGCATGGCAGGCAGATTCTTTATCGTCTGAGCAGCTAAATCAGTTACACCAAAATTCTAGCTATCTACTTCCAAGAAAGCAAATAATGAGTTTGATCTGCTTATAAATGGTTAGGAAAAATATCCAAACTATCTTTTTCATCAAGAAATTTTGAAATAAAAATCAGGCTTTAGCTCCTGAAAAAGAATGAAGTTTAAGAATAAGCATCCGTAACTTAGAAGTTCCTGAAAATAACCTGAATCTGACTTCATGATGATTCTCATAGTGGCTTTGGGTGGGTCCCCAACACCTCTATTACTCAGTGTTACATATGATAGTTGGCACATAATTGCTTATTAGTTAGCACTTTAAAGACTTACTGTATGAAAGATGATGGGTCATTCATGACAAGATTTGTGATTATAAAATTTACTTTTACAGTACATGATGTATCGGATATATTAGCTTGGTAATGAAATAATTTGGGGTAAAAATCTCAACCTCATTTTATCATCTCAAAAGATAAGTTATAGTAATCACCACAATCTACATGTATTTGAAAAACAGAGAAGATTAAACGGGGTGCCAATGATGAACAGCTGTTTGTAAAGAGTATACATCCACAATTAAAAAACCCAAACACTCTTATCCATTCAAAAGAAGCAGAAATAAACACCAAAACCAAGATAATCAAGAATAAGTGGCCTTAGAATTGGCAAAAAAAACTTCTGGTCTTCGCATTCAACAATTCATCAATTGAAAAAACAAAATAAACAAAACCAAGCCACTCCCATAATTCAAAATTGAATTCTATTCTATGTGTTCATCTCACAAAAATCAACATCTAACGCCAGGGAGAACACCATTCAAATTCAGTCAATTATAACTACTTTGATTGTACTGTTTTCCCCTAGCACTAGAGACAAATTTTGGACAAGTGAATTTTCATACAATGTTTTAAAGTTTCTTGAACTGTCATGTTTTCCTAGAGCTGTCTTCCCAAGTGATTCCTGAGTCATCACTTAAAGGATACACTCTGTCATTGCTGCAACATCCAGTTTATCAATATCAGGTGAACCAGGGCAACACTTCTTGAATTCTTTTCGAAGATCAAAAAAGGAATAGAAGCATTCAGGCAATAATACATTCTGAGGAAGGACAAGGTAGATACTGTTAACTAGACACATTTAGTTCAGTAATTCCCTAACAATTAGCAACCTAAGAACTGAATGTAATTATATTTTACCACAATTAAAAAAAATTTTTTAAATTAAACAGTGTCTTCATTTTTTGTTAAAGTATTACATCCTATATAAAAGTGTCATGAAAAAATAATTCATTTTAAGGCAGTGGATTATACGTTTGTGCTCCACTATGTATTCCTCTAAAACAGTTCTGAAGCTATAAAACATTTAGGCTACTATATTTTATATTTCCTGTCTGATAATACAATGTTCTTTGTCTAGCCACAATTATGTTAGACCATCTGTACTTTTAGGAAGGGATATTAGTCCTCTCAGTTTTCATACAGATGCATATGTTTACAACATATGTCTAGACCTAGGACCCTAAGTCTTTATCAAAATTTAGTTTTCTATTAAAACATAGCTTAAAATACTGGGTTCTGATAAAGCATACTCCACACACTAAAATTAGAATAAGATAGCAAATTCCTGATTACCTGAAGAGGATTTTTTTTCTGCCAAATTACAGTCCCACATTAGTTTTCTGGGTCATTATTATTCTGGCTAAACCTTGAGAACTTAAATTAGACTTAAAAGAATATCTCACAAATCTCAGTGGCAAAGAAGATATGGTTCCTATTGACTAGCATCACTCTTGTAATTAAACAAAGCTCAGTTGTCAGAGCAAATATCACACTATTGTGTCACTTTTCTGAGAGAAAAAAAATCCTCACTGAATAATTTTCAAAGTTTAGTTTTGTTACAGTGACTTTAGATTTGTCTTAAAACTTCAAGACAGTCTATGTTCACTTATTAGGAACTTGTACATTATAAAGTCAAGGATATAAACTTTTCAATGTTTGTGACCTGTAATGTTTATGTAATAATGTCTCTAAATTTCCTTATTGGATTTTATTAGATGTGATTTGCTTACGCTATATTTGAAACAGGTATCAGTATATAATGGTGATGTTTTCAAAATAGGCAATCTTGAATTGTGAATCTTTTAAGATTACCTACAAAAATGCTTATTTAAAAGCTGTTTACAATGACAATAACTCAAAAGTCCAACAATAAAAGTTTGGTTTAAATAGATATATCCATTTAAGACAGTGAATTTTTTTTACTGCTTACACAAAATACTGATATTACATTAAACTTAAAATAGGCTAAAAGATTTATGTAGTATGAGTGCTCCTTGTAAAAGCAAGGCTTTTTTTCAAAAATCTGAAAGAACACATTCAATTATATTCACATTCAAAAAACCACTTTGTTTTCTGACTAGAAGGATTATTTTGTTTTACCATTTTCTTATTTTTCTATAATGAACAGAATTATTTTCATTATGATGCTAAATTAATTGTTTTAGTTTTATCAAAATCTTAACAGAAGTTACTCAGGAAAATTTTTCTCTGGAGGTTGTCTCACATCCAAAGCAGTGTGTCTAAAATAACAAAAACTGCTGCTTTACTCCAACCCAATAGAGAAAGATTAAATTTTATCCTTCATATGAGTTTGAAGGGAAAAAAAAAATTCCATATATGTATCTTTTTCTGGATTGAGGGTATAGCAATTTGTTTAGCATTTAACTAACAAATAACCCTCCTCTTTTCATCAATTACTAAGGTTGCTGTAAAAAGAGAAGTTTTTATCCAACTCATGATACAGGAACTTGAGTTTCTCCCTTAAACTTTTAAAGCTGTCATTATACATTTCATTCATTTCTTTCCTTTCCCTGCTGGAGTAAAAAGAAGTCTGCACTGACTGCTCACTTGTGACATCAACTGCCAGTCTACACTTTTTATTACAAGATTTACCTCACATACCTTTCCTTATGAAAATATTTTACTTCCATCTTTTCAAGTTCAGTATCTGCCTATCACAATAAAAAGTTACAGCTCTAACTAATTAAGTTGATAAGATGAACTACATTAACAATAATTGGTCACACTGGGTTTGCTGTCTATGGGTACCATTTTTTCTCAATCCCTCAGTATTCTTCCCCAGAAGGGAAATCACATCTACATAAGATAGTTATCGTTCTCATTTCATACTTTTTTCCATACCAGAAAGATGAGTAAAGGTAAAAGATGAGGCTGACGCCATCACTTTGATACAAAATTCAATCAGTTGCACATTTACTTAAAGTCAGACAAAACAGTATGCTATCATTAACATTTAACTAGTTACTTAAAAGAGTACAAAGCTTTTTAATGAAATCATTAGAATTACACTCTAATTTGAAAGATTTTTCTTTGCTCCGTCCTTTACACAGATGGGAATATCACGACGTATTAACTAGTTTTACCCACTTTAAATGTCAAAAATTCAGCTAATATGCTCTGGAAAAGAGAGAGTGTCAAGCCTCTCTAAAACTTAACATACACAAAAACAAACTTTTAAGTCTCCAAAGGGTATCTATAAAACTACTGTTACCTCAAATATTTCTATAAAAGTGTTGCAAATTTTTTATTGTGGTAAAATATACATAATACAATATTTACCGTTTTGACGATTTTAAGTGTATAATTTAGAGGCATTAAATACATCCACATTGTTATGGAACCGTCACCATCACTCCTTTGTCATCTCAAACTGAAATTCTGTACCCATGACATACTAACTCCTCATATGCATATTTTTAAAATAGAGAAACCTGGATAAAGGTTTCAAGCCTCCAGTCACTGCTAAGGCCTAATCATTTTTTTCTGGAAACGGGTACTCTTACCTTCTTAGAAGCCTCAGGATGCAGAATTTGCCTGACATGAAGCTGCCCGTCCGTACAGAGACAGAAGGAGGTTCCTACCCCAAT
Organism: Capricornis sumatraensis; assembly: GCF_032405125.1. Classification (NCBI taxonomy): domain Eukaryota; kingdom Metazoa; phylum Chordata; class Mammalia; order Artiodactyla; family Bovidae; genus Capricornis; species Capricornis sumatraensis. Next base: position 88,505,183 of record NC_091079.1, read on the forward strand.
ATTCAGTTCATTGCTCACTGACTGGTTAAACTGGAAAGAACAAAACACATCCAAGGATGCAAAAGATGCAAGTTTCACTAAACTCTGAAAAGTGGCCCCTCTTGTTTAAAACCAGAAAAAAACCCAGCTAATAGCTGCAAAGAACACCACTACTTGGGGCAACATTAGAAGGACCTAGTCCCTCCAAACTGTCCAGCTTCCTTTAGACAGGGGAGTTTTCCAATCAATCCTCAGTTAACCCACAGAAGAATTTAGTAAATGCATCCTTCAACATCCCTCCTCCTTGCATTTTTGTAATAAATCCATTCAAGACTTTTAAGTCAGAGGTCTCATTTCATCAGCAAATTGCCTTCTGATTACATCATTCTGTTTTTTTTTTTTTCCTGTTAAGATGCTCTAGACTTAAACAAAGATGCCAGTTTCTGAAGTAAATGTGGCTAATAGCTATATAGAAGGCTTCCCTGGTGTCTCGGTGGTAAAGAATTCATTCGCCTGCTAATGCAGGAGACGCAGATTGGATTCCTGGGTCAGGAAGATCTCCGGGAGAAGGAAATGACAACCCATGGACAGAGGAGCCTGGTGGGCTACAGTCCATGGGGTCGCAAAGTCGGACACGACTTAAGAGACCAGTCAACAAAAATGGGTACATAGAACTCTGTTAAACGTAGTATCATGTTTCCTGTAACACACCCCAGCAATGGTAACTTTCCCCTGTAATTAGCAACTCTTGTTCTAGGGCAGAAGCCGGGAGCACGCAGGACACTCACCTGCGCACAGGTGTTCAGCGCCCCGCCCTAGCCGCGGTCCAGTACCCGTCAGCATCCTAGTTTTCGGGTCACCTCAACCCCAGCTAAGGGGATTCCACTACTTTCGCGGCCACCCAAGGGGCAGCCCCACCTGGTCGGGACCACAAACCCTCCCGGCGCTGGGCCCAAGGTCACTAAAGAGGTAAACGGAACCGGAACCGGGCCCTTGGGGTGCAGGAGCCTGAAACCAAGCAGCAACCCCCCATCCCCGCGGTTCCCACCCAGCAGGGGCCCCCCCTCTAGCTTTCCGCGCGAGGCCTGCCCGCCCGCCGGCACCGCAGCGCCCCCTGCCCCGGGGGCAGAGCCGCAGACCACAGCGGGGTCTCAGCCTGGGGTTGAGGGCGCTCGGATTCCAGCTCCGCTAGACACACGACTGGTGAATAATCCGGCGGATATCGGGCCCCAGGAGCGATTCAGGAAACAGCCGGAAAACTAAGTTTTGGCCCAAAGACCCCGGGGGCTGGGCTTCCCAAGCTCAAATGGTAAAGAATCCGCCTGCAATGCAGGAGACTCAGGTTTGATCCCTGGGCCGGGAAGATCTCCTGGAGAAGGAAATAGCTACCCATTCCAGTTTTCTTCCCTGGAGAATCCCGCGCACGGAGGAGCTTTGCCAGGCTACTGTCCTTGGGGTCGCAAGAGTCGGACACGACTGAGCAACTAGACCACCACCACCACCCCGGGGAGCTGGGAGGCTTCAAGGAACAGCGACTTCGCCGCCGAGTCCACCGAGGGCTCCCAGCCCGGGTCTCGACACCCCGCCCCGGGGACCAACGCACGCCGCCCGGACGCCGCGGATAGGGTGGGCGGCGCAGCACCGCGCTGTCACCTGTCGGAGAGCTTGGTCCAGCTGCGGCGCCGAGGACAGGCTCTCGGCGTCGAGCTTCGTTTCTTCTTTGCAGTCCTCCGTCAGCTCCAAGTGATCCGGTCTAACTAGTACTTCGTGCAACTGTCCCACCTCCGGGAAAAAGAAAGAAAACAAACAAGAAGCAGGGGGTCAATTTCCCCTCCCTGAACGCGGGGACCTCCATCCTCACCCTCCTCCCTCCCTTCCCCTGTGGGGAAGGCCCACTCCTCCCGGCGGGTCCGGCTTCCGAATCCAGGCTCGCGCGTCGCCTGCGGCTCGGGTAGCCCAGAGGTCGGTGCAGCCCTGCCCCCTAGCCCCACCCCCACCCGGATCAGGTCCGAAAAAGCCCTAGAAGTCCGCGCTCGGACCCCCCAGGGACCCCACCCCGCCTCCGCCGGGCGGCCCCCGACGGCAGGAGAACAGAGCTTGGCGGCGCCCGGCCTCCCCACCTGGGCCAGGTTTCGGAGAGCTGAAAGGGTTGGTTCAAAAGCGGCTGGAAGAGAAGTCTGGTTTTCTCCCTGGATTCTCCAGACCTCGGGTCCAGTCTCACAAGTGGGCAAAGGAGAGCAGTTGTTTACCTACTTCACTCCAACTCGGAGCAGCTTCTGCCCCCACGCCTATCCCTTGGACAGAAACCATGCAGAAATACCTTCTTGTTGGCCAGATCCACGACTTTCCATAAGAGCAGGATCAGCTCCTTCTCGTCCGAGCCCAGCTTGGCCCCGGTGGCCCCAGCCGTGATTCCGAAGAGCACCACCAAGTAATCCGGAGACGCCGTCATGACGATGGGTGGGGAGGGGGAGAAGGGGGGTCGGGAGGCGGCGAGGTGGGGCGGCCGTGAGAACGAGGGGAAAACCTGTGCTAAAATCTCTGCGAAGGAAAAAAAAAAAAAGAGCGCCCACCCACCCCACCCCCCTCCTCCTCCTCGCCGCCGCCGGTGCAAAAGGCGGTAACCAACCACCCTAGCCCTCACCTGGCCCGAGCTCCACGCCCTGGGCAGGAAGGGGGGTGGGAAGCAGGGCGAAGGAGGCCTGCCCTTTTTGAATTCAATGGCCCCGTGCGTCTATGCAAAAAGCTGGGAGCCGAGGCTGCACCCCCGGGAGGCGCGCAATGGCTGAAAAGCTTTTCTGTTTTGGGATGTGGCCCTACCTGCCCGCCCCTTCCCCCTCCCCCACGTGGTGCAGGTAAGAGACACCTGGCGGGGCCGGCCCATTGGCTCCTTCAAACCACGACGTGGCAGAGGAGGTGGGGGAGGAGGCCGCCCGGGGCCGGGGGGGTGGGGTGGAAGGGGAGGAGGGGGCGGGAGACAATGGCTGGCTGATTGCGGAGGGGAGGGGGAGACGCTAGGGGCGGGGAAGAGGCGGCGGCCACCCAGAGAGGGAGCCGAGGCCGGACCTTGAAAGGGTGAGGCGTCGAGGGCGCCGAGGGACGGGTCGCCCGTGTGGAAGGACCCGAGAGGTTGAGGGGGTGGGGGCGAGGGGGGTGTGCTGGGAGAAATGTCGGCTGTGGGGAACGAAGCCGCAGGTTCTAAAGGGTCAAGCTCAAAGGCCTGGCGCGGGGAGGTGAAACCAGGACAGAGGTGAGGCCCAGGTGCGGAGCTGCCCGGGGCGCGGCGCCCCGAGAGGGCGAACTGCGGAGGGAGGGACCGGCCAACGGCGGCCGGGAGGTGGCGGGCGCGCTGGCCAAGCCCCGGAAAAGCCGCTCCCGATCCCAACACACCTTTAAGTGCAAACAGCGGGCGGAAGCTTTCCGGGCCCCCCGCCCCCGCTCGGGGCGCACGCTCCTCCGGCCAGAGTCACTCACTGCCCACCTTGGGGAGTGAAACCACCGCGCGCGGTTGCGCGGGTCTCGGGGGCGAAGAGGGCTGGACTCTCGGCCACCAAACAAACTTTCGGGCACCGTGCACCCCCACGCCGTTTCCTCTTAACTGCTCCTCGTTCGGTGCTGGCTGCTCGCTGGAGACTGCAGCCTCCTCCGGCCCAGGGGCCCACTTCCTTTGCTTTGCCCTGGCCCCTAAATAAAATGTATCGAATACTGTACCTGATGGTTTTCTAAATCAAGCCAAAGCAGAGCTTTTTGCACAGTTCGTGGCTCAGATCTCCCGCCCTCCACCTCGTACCATTGCCTTTGTACTTCTGTGTCGATTTGGCCAAGTTCCCCGAGCGATCTCCCTACCTTCGTTCAGCTAAACCTGCCGGGAACTTGAGCGCCCACCTTAGCGGGCGCCCCCCCCCCCCCCTACATCGCCCTGCTCCCTCGTCGGACGGCCGTGTGGTGGGTTCTGTTGCCGTTTTCCAGATAAAGTGCTGGGGATGAAGTTGGATTTTTATGTTTGAAATCGATCTCTTGTTGGGAACACAACGCCGTCTGAAGTATTCCTCATTCGGCTCCAGTTATCCGGCCCTTACTCATAATGGGAGAACCGGTAACCGTACCCCAATCACTGCAGTTAACCCGCGCCAGGTACAAATCTGAGCCCCTTTCAGGATGCTCCGGGGACGCTGGAAATAGGGCTTTGCCGCCCGGAGGAAGCACGGGCCGAGAGGGCCGGTGGCGGGAGGGTTTCAGGAGCTCGAGGCCGCGTGGACAGTCGCCACGCAGGTAACCGCAGAGCGCGCCCCGGGAGAGCGGGAGAATGAATGCCGGGCTCTACGGGGGCCTCCGAGAGGGGCTGGGTACCAGCCTTGTCAGCAGCCGGAGCCCCAGCGTCCCGCGCTTTCAGGTGCGGGATCCGGAAGGGCGCCCATAGCCCCCTCCGCGGGCTCAGCGGCGTCAGCCTCGCCCCGCCCGGGCCGCGCGTCCCCGCGCGCTCTCCCAGGCCCGCAGGCGTCGCGGGGGCAGGGACTGGGCGCGGAAGGCGGCAGGGAGGGACCTGGAAAAACCACCCAGATTGCATTGCAGTGGGCGAGGCCGCCGGAGGAGCCGGTTCCCCCGAGCCGCCTGCCCGCGGGGCGTTCTCCGCGCGCGGTTCCCAGGCGCTCGGCCCTGCGGGGCGCGGGGCCTGGTGCGGGGGGAACAACCAGCCCTCCCCACACACACACCGGGCGGGAGACTGTTGCTGAAAAAATGTTACAACTGCTCAGGCAGTCCTGCCCCACCCGTCCTTTCAGGCCTTTGGTGTCGGGATCTGGGGAGTGCGTTTTGGGTAAACGCAAACTTGATTACTTGCGCGTTTGCCGGGGATCCGCGGCTTTGGGCCCGTTGGGATCGAACCTCAGAACTAACTCCTTTTCTCAGAGCCTTGTCTGCTTCCTCTTGAAGGAAGTTGATTTCCTAGTGTCCGATTCTTTTTAATCTTAATTTTAATTCTTCCAACTACACAGACAGGAGTTTTTTTTTTTGTCTTACTTTGTTCTAGAATTGATTCCGGGGGCTTGGAGCAGAGCTTGACAGCTACGAAGTACTCCACAAATATTTGTTGAAAGATTTTAGCGAGTAACAACACCCACCCGTTTTTGCAGCTGTTTGTCTCCTGAGCCTGGGCACAGTCCACGACTGCAACGGTGAGATTATGAAAAGGGGAGTTTATAGGTAATTCAAGTCTCAAGTGTTTTTTCAAAGAGTAGGCTAATTATTCACAAACAAATCTGTTGAAATCAAGATATTGTAAAAAAAAAAATTAAACTCGTGAAATGCAGGAACGCTGAGCAAACTATGTGATACAAAAACGATGAGTTCTGAATACAAAGATCTTTTATTGTCCATCCCACCATTTACAAATGATTCGAATATATAATAGGAATAGTCCTTGTGAGAGATGAACCCTCCACCTCTGATCTTAATTCAGGACACACCTAAAACTCCCCAAACAGAAGCTGACCTTTGTTAAAAGCGAAGAGACCCAAGTTGAAGGACCGGCAGCAAAGTAACTGGCCTGTATTCTTAAAATTTTTAAAGACCTTAAAATTATTTTCTGAAGAACTGTTCCAGAATTAAGATATGACAACTCAATGCAATATGGATCCTGTACCAGAAAAAAACTTTTTTTTTTCCCCTCTAAAGAACATTATTGGGACAAAAGGAAAAATTTGAATAAGTTCTGAAAATTAGATAGTAGTGTTGTATCACTGTTAATTTACGAACTTTTGTAATCTTACTGTGATTCAACAGGAAAATGGCCTTTGCTTTAGGAATTACCCAGTAATTAGTGATAAAGGGAAGTCATTGTCTATAACTTATTCTCAAAGGATTCTGACCAAAATATATATATATATATATATATACACACGTGTATATACACATATATGAAGAAAAAGAGAAAGATACAGAAAATGTAAAATGTTAATGTAGAATCTGAGTGAACAAATTATACTATTCTTTCCAACCTAAAAAAAAGTTTTTTTTTTTAATAAATAAAATTGTTTTAGTGTCAGAGGACTGTTTGCTGCCACCGTCATTTGATGTTTAAGAAGGGTCTGTCTCCTGACTTCCTATGTTAACCTAATCCTCCATACTATAGAAGGAATCCATTTTGTCTTTTCCTTAGTGAAAGAAGAAAGAAAAGGTCACATTTTCTGTGTAAAAATTCTTTCATATCTTTTAAAGTTTTCTTAAATAACGTTACTAGACTAAATTACTGCAAGCTCTTTAAAGGTTTCATCATGAATCGTACTTGCCTGCTCTTTATCTTCATCACGCTCCTTGGACCCTTCTCCTCTTACCACTTTTAGGGAGCAGCTCTTGCACTAGACAGAAAACAAATGTGTCCTCTGTGCCCTGACCACTGACACAGTAGTACTCAGACGTCAGAGTCTTTTCTTTTTTTTTTTTTTTCCCCGTAGCTGTGGGATCTCAGTTCCCTGACCAGGAATTGAACCCAGGCCTGACAGTGAAAGCCTCCAATCCTAACCCAGAATTCATCTTCTTCTTGCTTACAAGGCAGCTTCCCTTTGAAGACTACATAGCAGCATTGCATTTGCGGGCTCCGGTCTTGCTCTGAGGTCTCCAGATCTTTCTTGGAGTTTTCGCTTGCAAGTATTCAGTGGTTCTCTTGAACCTGTAAGAAAAGAGCCTTCAAAAGTGAAATCAAAGTGTTCTCGAATTAGATAGTGGTGATAATTGCACGAACATGTAAATAGACTAAAAACTACTGAATTGTACAGTTTAAAAAGTTTATATTATGGTATATGAATTAGATTTCTGTTTTTAAAAGAGCAAATCAAAGTATTATAAAAACCTTGTGTTCTGAGGCTACTACAAACCATTGATATTTCTTAGTTATCTGTACCAGATAAAGTTGTAAAAGAGATCACATTTTATACTCCCTGGACAAATCCAATCTGTCTGAAGTGAAGAGGTAGGGGGATAGTCAGGATGGTCAGGATAATGAAATACATTATAATTTTCAATGAATTACTCCGTGCATTACACATTTAAACAAATTACTGGTCTGAACCTTTATTATGGCAATTATTATAGATGATCTGTGTGTAAAAAGTATGGGTTTAATCATTGGCCCTGTCATGTGCTACCTTCACGGCTGTGGGTGTGTTCCTTAACCTTACCAGGACTCAGTTTCTCACCTATATAATTGAGCATGATGATAATGTGTATTTCATAGATCTCCAGGGGAGAGGAAATAACGTAAAGAAGTGTCTTCTTTAAAGAAGAAAAACTTGAGAACCAAGAAGTTTACTACAAAATTGGAACCTTCCCTTGAGGAGGGGTCTTTCCTGGTGGCTCAGACAGTAAAGAATCTGCCTGCAATGCAGGTCCCTGCATTGGGAAGATCCCCTGGAGAAGGGAATGGCTACCCACTCCGGTATTCTTGCCTGGAGAATTCCATGGACAGAGGAGCCTGGCGGGCTGCAGTTCATGGGACCACAGAAGAGTTGGACACAACTGAGTGACTTTTCTCTCTAGACAACAACCACAACGGCTCTCACCTTAGATTAAATTAAAGACACCGTCAAGGCAGGGTGAAACATTAGATAAGATTTTACTATCTGTGGAAGGAAAACATACAGAAAAACTTTACCTGGAGAAATGTGTCATGAATCTGGGCAAGATATAACTTCTGCTTGGGAACCAAAGGGATGGCAACCCACTCCAGTATTCTTGCCTGGAGAATTCCATGGACAGAGGAGCCTGGCAGGCTGCAGTCCATGGGGTCGAAAAGAGCTGGACAGGACTGAGCGGCTGTCACTCACTGGGGACCGCAGAACTGATCCATTTAAACTGGGCATCCAGGGAGAGATGCCAGTTAGGGAGTTCCTCCCTCCAGGCCTCAACGTCCTTTGCTCAGGAGTATAGTCAGACCTCCATATCTGTGATTCTGCATCCGCAGGCAGATTCAATCAACTGAGAACAGAAAATATTAGGGAAAAAAATTCAAAAAGTACAACAATTCACATATAATGTACATTATATTAAGTATTATAAGTAGTCTAAAGATGGTTTCAAACTGTGGTGCTGGAGAAGACTCTTTCGAGTCCCTTGGACAGCAAGGAGATCAAACCAGTCAATTCTAAAGGAAATCAACCCTGAATATTCATTAAAAGGACTGATGCTAAAGCTGAAGCTTCAATACTTTGGCCACCTGGTGTGAAGAGCTGGCTTGCTGGAAAAGACCCTGATGCTGGGAAAGACTGAGGGCAGGAGGAGAAAGGGGCATCAGAGGATAAGATGGTTAGAAAGCATCACTGACTCAGTCAGTGGACATGAATTGGAGCAAACTCCAGGAGATAGTGAAGGACAGGGGAGCCTAGCATGCTGGAGTCCCTGTGGTCAAGAAGAGTTGGATACAACTTAGTGACTGAACAATGACAAGGAACAGACTGATTTCTGCCCTACTTAACACATTCTGTAATTTCCGACTTAGTGACTAGAACAACAAAGGTGGTTTAAATGGGAGGATGTGCTGTAGACTATATACAAATACTATCATCATTTTACATAAGGGACTTGAGCACCTTCAGATTTTGGTATGTGGAGTCGGGGTGGGGGGTGGGGGTGGGGTGGAACCAGTTACCCACAGACCCTGAGGGATGACTGTATATCCCTGCATCTCCCAAAAGCCACTCCGAGAGGAAAGAACAACAGCAGACCTTATGTTTTAAGTCATGGTCGGTTGATGGGAGTGTTTAAAGATTTTGGGGAAGGAAAAAAAGTTTTGTTACTCTTATTTCCTAAGTTCCTCTGCTTTCCCTGTACTTCGCCTACTCATCTATTTGGTTGAGAAAAAGCCAGTCTTGTTACTCTAATAAAATATAACCCAAAGACCTCAAAATCATTATTGCCCTGTTTTGTGTCTTTTTGAAGTATTCAAAGTGCTGTTGAGATAGTTTATTTGCTGGACACTGCCATTGGAGACAATGGTGATAGTTTTATGACAGGACTGTATCTCTATTCATTTGCATGTCAGTGCATTCTCACTTAGAGATTCCTAAATGCGTGTAACAGTCTATACAAAGTGTTGGTCCTGGTGGAAGTGTTCAGTCATTTATTTAAAAAGTATGTACTGACAGCAGCCTGTGTACCAGGCAAGTGTATTAGGCACTGAAAACATACAATATATAGGAAATAAATGCAAATAAGGTCCTTACCCCTATTAAGTGTGGGATGCAAATAATCACAAAAGCAAATGCACCATTGCAACAGTGATTTGCAATCCTAAAGGTACACAGTGCTCTCGGATTGCACAAGAGAACATAACTACTATCAGGGAGACCAGAAAGGCCAGTGAGCAGCAGTGTTTGAATTAAAATCTAGAAAGAGAAGTGAAATAGGCAGAGGTAGGGGCGAGTAAGGAAAAGGGAACGAGATGTCTCAGCAGCATGGTGTGCAGAGCCTGTGACGGGAAGTACTGGCAATGGAAATGAAGACTGAAGGTGCTGGAGCAGAAGGCAAGGCCTTGGGCATCACCCTCCCAGCCACCCCCACCCCCCCCCCAGCCCCATCTGCATTTTCATCAAGTCCCTTGAAGTCTCCTTGGTCACTCCCTCTACATTACTCGGGTGACCTTTCTGGCTCCAAACTGTGGAATCTTTCTTATGGCTGCAACTTGTCCACTGTGCTCTAACCTTTCCCATACATTCAGTGGTTTCTAGAAATACTGAATTTTGCAGACCAATTAAGTCAAAACAGAGGGAAGGGTGACTGCCATAGAAAGCATTTCAGTTTTTAATTTTGCTAAGGATTTGTGAGATCTTAGTTCCCCAACCGGGGGTTGAACCTGGGCCCACAGCAGTGAAAGCACAAATGGACCGCCAGGGAATTCCCAGGAAGGGTATTTTAAAACGAAACCAATTATCATTTACTGTCTCCTTTATTTCATAAAAGAAAGGCTATTTTAACACCAAAAAGAAAGACTAATCTCAGAATAAAGGACGATCTTCATATTAGTTGTATGAATCAGCTTTGTGAAAAATTTACCACATTGTCCTTTTCTGTCTCATTCAGCTTCACATTGGAAAAAAATTGTATGCTACGGTTTTGGAGCCAGTACCTTGACCCCTTCTGAAAATTACCAACAAATTGATTTTCCTAAAACTCACTTGTTTTAAACATTAATATATATTTACTTAAAGTAATATATACCACTTTGTAAATCTAGTAGTTGTACATGGCTTATAATAAAGAACATAATACCCCTGAACTCTGATTACTGCTTCCAAGAGGCAGCTACTGTCCACTTTCAACCTTTTTCTGTTTTTGTAGTTACCGTCTCATTTGTAAATATCTAATTCTAAACACCATTTTTTAAAGTCTAAAAGCCAACTTTGTATTGCTCCCCTTCTCAAATTGAACTGGAGCTATGAAATAAAGTATATACTCTTTATATAAAATCTCAAATCCATCTATGATGCTTCTGCTTCTCAGATACAGCTGTTAGTGGTTACTATGATAGACTGTACACTTAAAATGCTGCCCTGTATTATCTACTTCAAGTAGACAACAGCTTTCTTTTATTAAAATTCTAGACTCAATTATTGATCACTGTCCTCATGGCTGGTTTCATTCCCATGGTTAAATTCTCTTTGTATGCATATAACAACCAGTAGAACTTGTTCATGCTTAAAACTTGGGAAAGAAATCTGGTGAGGGTACCTATCAGTTTTGCTGGCCTGAGAGGGAAGAATAAATGCTTCTGAAGTAGAACTGCTGCCAATAAGAGGACCTCCCTTTATTGTCCAGACTGGTGTCCCTGCTTAGCTGGAGGGAAAATATCTGATTTTAATCAAATTCATTTCTGCAAACAGCATATTAATCAGCTCATCATTCTGGAAGGCAACACAAAAAATCATTGGATCTACTCTGTAAGTTGATGGAGAGAGCAGAAAGATCTTTCTCCTTACATATATAAATAACAACAATAAAACAGCTTTTATTTATTGAATCAACATTACATACCAATCACCATTAGGAGCATAATCTCATTTTTTTCCACAGGTAGTTAAAACTACTGTGTGTGTGTGTGTGTGTGTGTGTGTGTGTGTTTAACCCCTACTTTACAACTGAGGAAACCAGAGGTAAAGAATAACTTGATGAAAATGACAGGTGGTACTGACGGAGCTGGAAATTATACTGGAGGATTCTGACTCCAGAAACTGTTTAGCTGCTGTACTATACTGAACATGAGCCACTTTTGTGCTATAGAAATCTTTTCTCAAAAATAAAAGGCAAACTATCACAAAGGCAGACCTATCTCCCTACAAGAGCTGAGCTTCACCACATACACACTACCAGTAACAAGCCCCCAAAGCAAAGCTACAGTAAACTGACTTAACAGTTTAGTAATATCACATCTTGTGAAAGTTGCTCAGTCGTGTCCAACTCTGTGGCCCCATGAACTATACAGTCCATGGAATTCTCCAGGCCAGAATACTGGATTAGGTAGCCTTTCCCTTCTCCACGGGGTCTTCTGCATGGTAGGCAGACTCTTTACCAGCTGAGCCACCAGGGAAGCCCAATATCACGCCTTAAATTTTACAAAATAATCTGCATTTGACACCTCTGCTTGTTTATAAGAGAACCACGGGTTATAAATTATACTTAAGAGTTATTAGAAGTAACGTTCTAGAACAGTTATCAGTAGCATGGTAGTGAAAATACCAAGTGTGTCATCAAAGCTTACTGCTTTCATACTTGAAAGAGACTTTTGTAAATTATGTTCCAACTTCCTTGTTTCACAAGCAGCCAGAGAAGTTAAGTGACCTGCCCAAACTAGGAGACACAGCTAATTAGCCGCAGGGACTGTCCTAGGAGCTCAGGTCTCCTGGCTCCCAGCCCAGTGCTCGTTCCCTGTTGTGTCCATGACTACACAGACAGTGTGCTCCCTCTGAGACTATGATAGAGTTTCTAGATGGGACTTGGAGATGTCTGTGTAGCTGGTTTGGGTTAAGGTTATCCCTTTTGGTAGGGAAAAGACATTTTTGGTGGAGAGCTCTTCGCTGGAGCTTAGGGATTAGAACCATCACTTGGGAGTCCACCTCTGAGGCTGACACGCTGCTTCTTACTTCCCTGGAGTCTGAGTCTGGAACTAGTGCCTCACACACTGAGAATTTAGAAGGGTTTTGGTGGTGGGACTTCCCTGGTGGCTCAGCTGGTAAAGCATCTGCCTACAATGCAGGAGACCTGGGTTCAATCCCTGGGTCAGAAGATTTCCTGGAGAAGGAAATGGCAACCTACTCCAGTATTCTTGCCTGGAAAAATTCCATGGACGGAGAAACCTGGTGGGCTATACAGTCTGGGGTTGCAAAGAGTCAGACACGACTGAACGACTTCACTTTTACTTTTGGTGGTGGGGCAGAAGGTGGGAGGTGGACTTGGAAAGGTTCATTTTGAAGAGAAACAAGAGCAAGAATAGGAGGTGGGCCTTTGGTGAGCTTTTAAAAAAAAAGTGTATCCAAAGAAATTTTAATGGATGAATTTTTTTTTGGCCGCACTGTACAGCATGTGGAATCTGAGTTCCCCGAACAGAGCCGAATCTCTGCTCCTTGCGTTGGAAGTGTGGAGTCTTAACCACTGGACTGCCAGGGAAGTCGCTGGGTGTGTTCTTCTGAGTTTCATGAATCTCTGTGTAGATGATGGATACACAGGACATGATCTCTGCAGTTAAGGAGATTGAAATCTGATAAAAGAGGCAAAGTTCAAAGAGCTTGGTGAGGTGTGGACTCCGTGAGAACACGGCCCTGACCCAGAGAAAGCCCCAGGATGCTGGGGCAGATGGTGTGAACAGGAACGCTCCTCTTAACCCCTCGGTCACCGGCGTGGCTCACCCGTTTTCTATCCTCACCTTGTTCCATCCTCCAACTTGGGCTTCCTGTTCTATCCGCTCTCCATCTTCCTTACTGAGCACTCAGCCTGCAACTTCTTTCTTCCCTTTGAAGTGTGATCTTTACCGACAGAGAGTCTGCTTGCTAAATTTCCACCATCATTTGCTCAGTGGCTCTATTCTTTCATAAAAAGCCCTCAGTTAACCTCCTTCATCCCCTGCCCTCAAAACAATGGCAACATCAACCAGATAGGAGAAGTAGTAGGTTATGTCTGGTGAGGGTCTGGATCACACGTTCGTGTCCTGCTTCCAGATCTCCAGCTTGTCTTTCCAGCCCCTTTCCTCTCATTCTCCTTACCCCTATCATATCAGCTATATAAATAAAACTCTTATTATTTCCTCTTTTTCCAGCTTCCATTCTTCTAGTCAGAGTTGGTCACTTGCTCTTCCAGCCCCCCGAAACTCTCCAAACTTCCTATCATATAGTATTTAAGAACTCATCCAGCCAGATGGTTCACAGGTGGTTCTACCAAACATTTAAAGAAGAAGACATTAATCCTTCACAAACTCTCCCAAAGATGGAAAAAAGGGAATACTTTCTGACTGGTAATAGCAGTATTACCCTAATACCAAAATCAGACAAAGATATCACAAGAAAACAAAACTACAGGCCAGTATCTCTTATGAATATAGAAAATAAAGCAAACTGAATCCAGCAACATGTTAAGCAACTATACACTATGATCAACTGGAATTTACCCCAGGAATGTAAGTTTGCCTCAATATATAAAAGTCCATGTAAGTCACCATATTAATAGAATAAAGGGTGAGAACCATATGATCATCACAATTAACACAGGAAAAGCATTTGAAAGAATCCAACACCCTTTTCCCTTCTCCAGGGGGTCTTCCCAACCCAGGGATCAAACCCAGGTCTCCTGCATTGCAGGCCAATTCTTGACCAGCTGAACTTCCAGGGAAACCCCTTGGAGAAAGAAAAGGCTACCCACTCCAGTATTCTGGCCTGGAGAATTCCATGGACTGTATAGTCCATGGAGTCACAAAGACTCAGACACGACAGAGTGACTCACTTTACTAGGGTTTCCCTCATAGTTCAGTTGGTAAAGAATCTGTCTGCAATGCAGGAGACCTGGGTTTGATTCCTAGGTCAGGAAGATGCCCTGGAGAAGGAAATGGCACCCCACTCCAGAAATCTTGCCTGGAGAATCCCATGGACAGAGGAGCCTGGCAGGCTACTCCATAGGGTCACAAGAGTCAGATGCGACTTAGCGACTAAACCGCCACCAACACCCTTTTATGACCACCAGGCTCCTCTGTCCACGGAATTCTCCAGGCAAGAATACTTGAGTGGGTAGCCATTTCCTTCTTAAAGGGATCTTCCTGACTCAGGGGTCAAACCTGGGTCTCCCACATCACAGGCAGATTCTTTACTGTCTGAGCCACCAGGGAAGCCCCTTTTATGATAAAAACATTCAACAAACTAAAAACAAGGAAACTTCCTCAACTTGATAAAGAGCATCTATGAAAAACCCACAGCTAACCTCACACTTAATGCTGAAAAACAGGATGCTTTCTCCCTAAGATTAGGAACAAGACTGGAATGTCTGCTCTTGCCATCTGTCTTGCTCTTCTATTCAACACTGTACTGAAAAGTTCTAGCCCAAGTAATTAGAAAAGAAAATAAAAGGCATCCAGATAGGAAAAGAAGAAATAAAACAATTCACAGATGACATGATATTGTAATAGAAAATCAAAAGGAATCCACATGCAAAAATATTGAATTAAAAAACTGTCAAGGTTACAGGATATAAGACTAATATACAAAAATCAATTGTAGTGCCTACTTCAGCAGCACATATACTAAAATAATCAATTGTGTTTTTACACAGTAGCTATGAATGGCCCAAAAATGATACTAAAAAGCAATTTTATTCACAGTCTCATCACAAGGAATAAAATCATTAGAAATGATCTTAACAAAAGCGTAAGATGAATACACTGGAAACTACAAAGCATTGTTGGAAGAAACTAAAGAAGACCTAAACGGTAAGTCATCCCATGTTTATAGACTGGAAGACTTAATGTTGTTAAGATGATAGAACTTCTCAAATTGATACATGGATTAAATCCCAATCAAAATCCCAGTGGCCTTTTTTTTTTTTTTTTTGCAGAAAATGACAGGCTGATCCTATAATTCATATTAAAGGCTGAAGGAACCAGAATAGTTAAAAGAATTTTGAAAAAGAAGATAGTTTGATACTCTCACTTCCTAATTTCAAAACTTACTACTAAGCTATAGTAACCAAGACAATGTAGTATATGGATAGACATATAGGTCAATAGAATACAGTTGAGAATCAAAAAAGAAACTCTTAGTTACCATATGATTCTGCAATCCCACTACTTGGGCAGATAGCTGGTTAAAGTGATAATTTGAAAGGATACATGCACCCCTATGTTCATGGCAGCACTATTTACAATAGCCAAGACATGGAAGCAACCTAAATGTCCATCTACAGACGAAAGGATGAAGACATGGTGCAGGGATGCAATGGAATGCTACTAAGCCAGGAAAAAGAATCATATCATGCCATCTGCCATAGCAAATGACCTAGAGATTATCATACTAAGTGAAATAAGCCAGACAGAAAAAGACGAATATATAGTGACACTTATATGTGGAACCTAAAATATGGCACAAATGAACTTTTTATTGATGAAACAGAAACAGAGAACATAGAGAACTCTTACATAGAGAACAGATTTGTGGTTGACGAGGGGGAGGGCTGTGGGGGAGGAAAGGATTGAGAGTTTGGGATTAGCAGGTGCAAGTGTTATATACAGAATGGATAAACAATAAGATCCAACTATATTCAATTTCCTGTGATAAACCATAATGGAAAAGAATATGAAAAAGAATGTATAAATATGTATAACTAAATCACTTTGCTGAAAAAAACTGTACAATCGAATTTAACACATTGTAAATGAAAAGGAGTACATCAAGGCTGTATATTGTCATCCTGCTTATTTAACTTCTATGCAGAGTACCTCATGAGAAACACGGGGCTGGAAGAAGCACAAACTGGAATCAAGATTGCCGGGAGAAATATCAATAACCTCAGATATGCAGATGACACCACCCTTATGGCAGAAAGTGATGAGGAACTAAAAAGCCTCCTGATGAAAGTGAAAAAGTTGGAGAGTGAAAAAGTTGGCTTAAGGCTCAACATTCAGAAAACAAAGATCATGGCCTCTGGTCCCATCACTTCATTGCAAATAGATGGTGAAACAGTGTCAGGCTTTATTTTTTGGGGCTCCAAAATCACTGCAGATGGTGATTGCAGCCATGAAATTAAAAGACGCTTACTCCTTGGAAGAAAAGTTATGACCAACCTAGATAGTATATTCAAAAGCAGAGACATTACTTTGCCAACAAATGTCTAGTCAAGGCTATGGTTTTTCCAGGGGTCATGTATGGATGTGAGAGTTGGACTGTGAAGAAAGCTGAACGCTGAAGAATTGATGCTTTTGAACTGTGGTGTTGGAGAAGACTCTTGAGAGTCCCTTGGACTGCAAGGAGATCCAACCAGTCCATTCTAAAGGAGATCAGCTTTGACATCTGCAAGAACTGAAATTGATGATTTGGGGGAATAAAGGCGAAAAGGTGTAAAAGATGGGTCTCATGTTCTAACATAAGCAGTTGAAGTGGTGGTGGTAAAAATAAATAAATAAATAAAGGAGATCAGTCCTGGGTGTTCATTGGAAGGACTGATGCTAAAGCTTAAATTCCAATACTTTGACCACCTCATGCAAAGAGTTGACTCATTGGAAAAGACCCTGATGCTGGGAGGGATTGGGGGCAGGAGGAAAAGGGGACGACAGAGGATGAGATGGCTGGATGGCATCACCGACTCAATGGACATGAGTTTGGGTGAACTCTGGGAGTTGATGATGGACAGGGAGGCCTGGCGTGCTGCGATTCATGGGGTCGCAAAGAGTCAGACATGACTGAGCGACTGAACTGAACTGAAATGAAATGAAGTATAGGTCAATAAATATTTTTAAAAAGCTCTTAAACTTAGTTAATTGATCTTCTACAAGCGTGTCAAGACCACTTAATAGAGAAAAGATAGTCTTTTCAAAATCGTTCTAAGACAATGGGATGGCCATATGCAAAAGAATGAAGTTAGACTCTTACATTATGTTGTACCCAAAGCTAACTCAAAATGGATCATAGACCTAACTGTAAGGAATATGGTATATTTCTGCTATGGAATATTATTCAGCTATAAAGAAGAATGAAGTACTGATACATGCTTGTAAACCTGGGTGAAACTTGAAAACATTACAGTAAGTAAAAGAAGCCAGTCACAAAAGGCCATATAGTGTATATTTCCATTTGCCTGAAATGGCCAGAACAGACAAATCCATAGACACAGAAAGTGGTGGTTTAGTGGTTGCCAGGAGCTGGGAGGGAGAGGGGAATCAGGAATTTCTGCTAATAGACATGGAGTTTCTTTTGGGGGTAATGTAATGTTCTAACTTTAGAGTGTGATGTGTACTTCACAACTCTGTGCTATACTGAAAACCACTGGAGTGTACCCTGTGAAAGCAAGAATTTTATGGTGTGTGAATTGTATGTCAATAAAGCTGTTGCATAAGAAGTTCTTATCATATAGCATTAAAACAATGTGTCCATATGTATTTTTTCCTCTACTAGAATTAGACTATGAACTCCCTTCATCCTTAATTTTACATAGTCAGTGAACACAATAAATACTTGTTGATCCAGTAAGTAATTCTTTGAAATATTTGAAAGAAGTGTTAAGACTTGAGCAGGCAGTTGGGAAGAAAGATTATTGGTGTCAGAGCAGAGGTATGAGGAAGGGAGAGTGCGAGGTTGGAGTAGGTAGCATTTCCCTAGGCCGGGAGACCCAAGAGAGGTAGCAGTCTAGATATGGGTGGCGAGGGCGGCGCTATTCCATTCTTAATTGTTGTTAAATATTGTTAACTGCTGGTGTTTCACTAACGATATTTTCAGGGAAAAAAAAAAAAAATGCTGATTCAACCCCTCTCCTTTATGCCTGTTCCTACCTCCTTAGATTAGTCAAAGGCACAGAGGAGATGGCTTCAATGGGAACAAAACAGAGAAAGGGAATAGATTCATCGTTGTCTGCCACAACGAGCTCTGGAAACACACAACGAGCTCATTCTGGAAATCCTGCCTAAAAAGCCTAAGGACACGACTGATGCGATTTAGTAGCAGCAGGAATTCCCTGGTGGTCCAGTGGTTAGGACTCTGCACTTTCTTTGCTGAGGGTGTGGTTCAATCCCTGGTTCGGGAGCAAAGATCACCCAAGCAGAGCAATGTAGCCAAAAAAACAAACAAACAAACAAACCCCTAAGGGGATCGGTCTGCTTCCTTCACACAGCTACTCTGCCTGCTTTCATGCAGTTTAAAGCCAGGAACCTACTCTCTGTCCCTACTTGCCCAGCTTCACTCCTTCTGTCTTTCATTCAGTAAGTATTTATCAAACACTTTTTGCTGAATATCGTGCCGCACTGGATATGTCAGCCAGTTAGTAAACTGCTTTCAATGTATGTCGCAGCGTCCAGTGTTGAGCTGAAGCATTTTCATACCATTATTAGTAGCACCATTTTAGAAAGAGCTTAAAAAACTGGGCTCTAGTGAATGTGTGACACACTGTCTTGCATTTAAATAAAAGAGAAGTAACTATTCGGTATTCAGGAGCTTCCCAGCGGCTCATCTGTAGAAGAATCTGCCTGCAAGGCAGGAGATTGCGGGAGACATGCTTCCGATCCCTGGGTGGGGAAGAACCCCTGGAGGAGAAAATGGCAATGCACTCCAGCATTCTTGCCTGGAAAATCAGATGGACAGCGGAGCCTAGTGGGCCTTGGGGTCGCATAGTCAGACACGACTGAGCGACTATGCACGTATGCAGTATTCAAGGATTTCACAGGCAATATTCCATGTGTTTTGTTGTTCAGTTGCTCAGTCGTGTCTGACTGTGACCCCATGAACCCCAGCATGCCAGGCTTCCCTGTCCTTCACCAACTCCCGGAGTTTACCCAAACTCATGTCCATTGAGTCGGTGATGCCATCCAGCCATCTCATCCTCTGTCGTCCCCTTTTCCTCCTGCTCTCAATCTTTCCAAGCACTTAAATCTGTTAAAAAGAAAAAGGGTAGGACAAGTATTTATTTTCATTTTGCAGTTGAGACAAGTGAGATTTGGGTAGGTTCACTGATTCCTTCAATTCATACAGGTAGTAAGCAGCAAAGGCAGCTTGGGAACCCAGCTGTTACTTCTAACTGGTTGCTTTTTCTACTACCCTTTCCCCAGTCAGGAAGGTCTGACTTCATAGGGGGCAGCTATCTCTGCCTGTGTAAACAATAAGGCAGCAGAGGTTTGCCCTTTTTAAATTTTTAATAAATCACCACTGTGCTTATTATCAATTTTATAAAGAGGCAGCAAGAAGCCAAGTAATGAACATAGCAGATGGCAGCATTGTGAAAATATGTTTCTGTGAGACTTGTAAGCGCACAGTTAATGAGAAGAGAAATCTAATCTGTAGACTGCTAGTCTCTAGCGAAGTGTGTCGTTCCTGACCCAAAGTTCCCTCCTGGAGATCTTTCTCCTTTACCTCAGTCATCTGCCTCTGTGGGAATGGTTTCCAAAATCAATTCAACAAATGCTATGGGCTGACAAAATGCCTGGCGTGCAGGGAACATAACCAAAATGAGGCCCACCCAACCTTTCAGAGTCCCTGGTTTATATTAGGGAAGCAAATAATTAAAACACAGTGTGAATACATGTATAATGGGCAAGTGATATAATAATATGGACATTTCCTTAAGAAATAAAATTAGGAAACACTTATGTGTAGGAAACAATTACTTATACTTAAGAATAGTTCTGGGGACTTCCCTGGCAGTCCAGTGGTTAAGACTTTGCTTCCGCTGCACAGGGTGTGGGTTTGATCCCTGGTCAGAGAACAAAGATCCCACATGCCATGCACTGTGGTAAAACAATAATAATAATAATAATAGTTCTGTATCTGAAATCTTAAACCTTAGACAACCCCCAAGCTTTCCAACTTTCTTAATGAAAATAACATTTTTATTGATTAGCTACTATGGACATTATGCTAACTGCTTTATCGGGAGTACATTTCATTTAATCCTCATGACCACTCTATGATTATTTTTCACCTTACAGGTGAGAATTTGCCAGATGGCACTAGTGGTAAAGAACCCACCTGCCAATGCAGGAGACATAAGAGACACGGTTCAATCCCTAAGTCGAGAAGATCCCCTGGGGGAGGGCATGGCAACCCACTCCAGTATCCTTGCCTGGAGAATCCCATGGACAGAGGAGTCTGGTGGGCTACAGTCCATAGGGTTGCAAAGAGTCGGACATGACTGAAATGACTTAGCACGCATGCGTAGATGAGGAATCTGAGACTCAGAGAGGCTGGATGACTTGTTCAAGGTCCCACAGCTGCTATGTGAATCGAGCCAGTTTAGGTTCCCAGTGCATCCTCTTAAATCAAGACTGTACAAGGCCTCTTTTCCTCCTAAGTCCACTCTTCTTTGATCTTCCTGAGGCATTGGCCTCCTTTTTCTCCTGATTCTCTTGGCCATCTCCCCTCCTTCCTTTACGTTTTATCCTCCAGCCCCTCCCCCAGAGTATGGTCTGGCACCTCGTTTCTTTAGAATACATTGTTTCCACTGCCTGGATGGGCCAGATCACAGAGCCACCCAGCTCACTTGGAAATCTGCACTTCAGTTCAGTTCAGTTCAGTCGCTCAGTTGTGTCTGACTCTTTGCGACCCCATGAATCACAGCATGCCAGGCCTCCCTGTCCATCACCATCTCCCGGAGTTCACTCAGACTCACGTCCATTGAGTGATGCCATCCAGCCATCTCATCCTCTGTCGCCCCTTTTCCTCCTGTCCCCAATCCCTCCCAGTATCAGAGTCTTTTCCAATGAGTCAACTCTTCCCATGAGGTGGCCAAAGTAGTGGAGTTTCAGCTTTAGCATCATTCCTTCCAAAGAAATCCAGGGCTGATCTCCTTCAGAATGGACTGGTTGGACCTCCTTGCAGTCCAAGGGACTCTCAAGAGTCTTCTCCAACACCACAATTCAAAAGCATCAATTCTTTGGCACTTGGCTTTCTTCACAGTCCAACTCTCACATCCATACATGACTACTGGAAAAACCATAGCCTTGACTAGATGGACCTTAGTCGGCAAAGTAATGTCTCTGCTTTTGAATATACTAACTAGGTTGGTCATAACTTTTCTTCCAAGGAGTAAGTGTCTTTTCATTTCATGGCTGCAATCACCATCTGCAGTGATTTTGGAGCCCCCAAAAATAAAATCTGACACTGTTTCCACTGTTTCTCCATCTATTTCCCATGAAGTGATGGGACCAGATGCCATGATCTTTGTTTTCTGAATGTTGAGCTTTAAGCCAACTTTTTCACTCTCCTCTTTCACTTTTATCAAGAGGCTTTTTAGTTCCTCTTCACTTTCTGCCATTAGGGTGGTGTCATCTGCATATCTGAGGTTATTGATATTTCTCCCAGCAATCTTGATTCCAGCTTGTGTTTCTTCCAGTCCAGTGTTTCTCATGAGGTACTCTGCATATAAGTTAAATAAGCAGGGTGACAATATACAGCCTTGATGTACTCCTTTTCCTATTTGGAACCAGTCTGTTGTTCCATGTCCAGTTCTAACTGTTGCTTCCTGACCTGCATACAGATTTCTCAAAAGGCAGGTCAGGTGGTCTGGGATTTCCATCTCTCTCAGAATTTTCCACAGTTTATTGTGATCCACACAGTCAAAGGCTTTGGCATAGCCAATAAAACAGAAATAGATGTTTTTCTGGAATTGTCTTGCCTTTTCCATGATCCAGTGGATGTTGGCAATTTGATCTCTGTTTCCTCTGCCTTTTCTAAAACCAGCTTGAACATCTGGAAGTTCACGGATCACGTATTGCTGAAGCCTGGCTTGGAGAATTTTGAGCATTTCTTTACTAGCATGTGAGATGAGTGCAATTGTGTGGTAGTTTGAGCATTATTTTGTATTGCCTTTCTTTGGGACTGGAATGAAAACTGACCTTTTCCAGTCTTGTGGCCACTGCTGAGTTTTCCAAATTTGTTGGCATATTGAGTGCAGCACTTTCACAGCATCATCTGTCAGGATTTGAAATAGCTCAACTGGAATTCCATCACTTCCACTAGCTTTGTTTGTAATGATGCTTTCCAAGGCCCACTTGACTTCATATTCCAGGATGTCTGGCTCTAGATGAGTGATCACACTATCATGATTATCTGGGCCGTGAAGATCTTTTTTGTACAGTTCTTCTGTGTATTCTTGCCACCTCTTCTTAATATCTTCTGCTTCTGTTAGGTCCATACCATTTCTGTCCTTTATCAAGCCCATCTTTGCATGAAATGTTCCCTTGGTATCTCTAATTTTCTTGAAGAGATCTCTAGTCTTTCCCATTCTGTTCTTTTCCTCTATTTCTTTGCATTGATCACGGAAGAAGGCTTTCTTATCTCTTCTTGCTATTCTTTGGAACTCTGCATTCAGATACTTATACCTTTCCTTTTCTCCTTTGCTTTTCGCTTTTCTTCTTTTCACAGCTATTTGTAAGGCCTCCCCAGACAGCCATTTTGCTTTTTTGCATTTCTTTTCCATGGGGATGGTCTTGATCTCTGTCTCCTGTACAATGTCACGAACCTCATTCCATAGTTCATCAGGCACTCTGTCTATCAGATCTAGGCCCTTAAATCTATTTCTCACTTCCACTGTATAATCATAAGGGATTTGATTTAGGTCATACCTGAATGGTCTAGTGGTTTTCCCTACTTTCTTCAATTTAAGTCTGAATTTGGTAATAAGGAGTTCATGATCTGAGCCACAGTCAGCTCCCAGTCTTGTTTTTGTTGACTGTATAGAGCTTCTTCATCTTTGGCTGCAAAGAATATAATCAATCTGATTTCAGTGTTGACCATCTGGTGATGTCCATGTGTAGAGTCTTCTCTTGTGTTGTTGGAAGAGGGTGTTTGCTATGACCAGTGCATTTTCTTGGCAAAACTCTATTAAATAGTCTTTGCCCTGCTTCATTCTGCATTCCAAGGCCAAATTTGCCTGTTACTCCAGGTGTTTCTTGACTTCCTACTTTTGCATTCCAGTCCCGTATAATGAAAAGGACATCTTTTTTGGGTGTTTATTCTAAAAGTTCTTGTAGGTCTTCATAGAACCGTTCAACTTCTTCTTCAGCGTTACTGGTTGGGGCATAGGCTTGGATTACTGTGATATTGAATGGTTTGCCTTAGAGACGAACAGAGATCATTCTGTTGTTTTTGAGATTGCATCCAAGTACTGCATTTCGGACTCTTTTGTTGACCATGATGGCTACTCCATTTCTTCTGAGGGACTCCTGCCCACAGTAGTAGATATAATGGTCATCTGAGTTAAATTCACCCATGCCAGTCCATTTTAGTTCGCTGATTCCTAGAATGTTGACATTCACTCTTGCCATCTCCTGTCTGACCACTTCCAATTTGCCTTGATTCATGGACCTGACATTCCAGGTTCCTATGCAATATTGCTCTTTACAGCATCGGGCCTTGCTTCTATCACCAGTTACATCCACATTGCTTTTGCTTTGGCTCCATCCCTTCATTCTTTCTGGAGTTATTTCTCCACTGATCTCCAGGAGCATATTGGGCACCTACTGACCTGGGGAGTTCCTCTTTCAGTATCCTATCATTTTGCCTTTTCAAACTGATGAATTATCTGCTAAAGGTGATAAAAACAACGTATCTGTTTCACTTACACTCCAGTTCAGCCATACCTTAACATTTTGCCATATTTTATATAAAATTAGGGACTTGAAAAATGAATTTTAATTTTTAAAGAACTATATTGGTTTGCCTATCAATTCTATTTTTTTTGCCTTTATATAATTGATGGTTAACAGTATAGTTTGGAAAAAATTTTGAAACTACTAGCTCAGTTAATAAAAAGAAAATTCAAATTAACAAAATCATAGACAAGAAAAAGTGATATATGTTTCAAACTCAAACATATGTTTCAATGGAAGAAATATTATTTTAAGCTAGAAGTTTATAAAGTGTGCTAAAAAAAAAGGGTAGTTTTTCCAGTAGTCATGTATGGATGTGAGAGTTGTGCTATAAATAGGGTTGTGTGCTAAAGAATTGATGCTTTCTAATTGTGGTGCTGGAAAAGACTCTTGAGAGCCCCTTGGACTGCAAGGAGATCAACCAGTCCATCCTAAAGAAAATAAACCCTGAATATTCATTGGAAGGACTGATGCAGAAGCTAAAGTTCCAATACTTTGGCCACCTGATGCCTAGAGTTGACTCGTTGGAAAAGACCCTGATGCTGGGGAAGATTGAGGGCAGGAGGAGAAGGGGCAGCAGAGAAAGAGATGGCTGGATGGCATCATTGACTCAGTGGACATGAGTTTGAGCAAACTCTGGGACATAGTGGAGGACAGGGAAGCTTGGCATGCAGCAGTTCTTGGGGTTGCAAAGAGACATGATTTAGGAACTGAACAGCACCAACTACAAAAGAAGCAGAAGAGGATAACTGCTTATAATAGTGTAAGGTTAAATGGCAACCCGCTCCAGTATCCTTGCCTGGAGAATCCCATGGATGGAAGAGCCTGGCAGGCTACAGTCCATGGGGTCGCAAAGAGTCGGACACGACTGAGCGAGCTCACTTCACCAAACTCAAGGTGGCCAAGGAGAATCCATGCAGATCTACACAGCAGAGAAAGCAGTAGGTACTTATGAAATGCTTAGCAGAAAACAGACAAGCCACCGTTCCATGTACTTTTCCTGTGAGTGTAAGTAGTAGAAGTTTTCTGGAGTAACATTTTGAAATACTGAGTTTTTTCGGGGGAGGTGAAGAGGGTGAATATTTGATTATTCTTTAATCAATAATAATTGATTAAATAATAATAATAATACTTTAATTATTTATTAAAATTCAAATATGAATGTTGCAAGAAGAGAAAGATTGTTCATCATAAATATTTTTAATGATTATTCAAAAGATTAAAAAAATTGAAGTACTGTTGATTTACAATATTATCATGGATTGTTTTTAATAATAAAATTTTAGAAATTTGATATGGTATAGAAACAGGACAATTTTCTTTGTATACAGGTCAGGAAGCAACAGTTAGAACTGGACACGGAACAACAGACTGGTTCCAAATAGGAAAAGGAG
The DNA here is from genome assembly GCF_032405125.1 of Capricornis sumatraensis. NCBI lineage: Eukaryota > Metazoa > Chordata > Mammalia > Artiodactyla > Bovidae > Capricornis > Capricornis sumatraensis. The sequence goes on from NC_091079.1 coordinate 88,530,365, forward strand.
TACGTCAAAGCTGTATATTGTCACCCTGCTTATTTAACTTCTATGCAGAGTACATCATGAGAAATGCTGGGCTGGAAGAAACACAAGCTGGAATCAAGATTGCCGGGAGAAATATCAATAACCTCAGATATGCAGATGACACCACTCTTATGGCAGAAAGTGAAGAAGAACTAGAGTCTCTTGATGAAAGTGAAAGGAGAGTGAAAAAGTTGGCTTAAAGCTCAACATTCAGAAAACGAAGATCATGGCATCTGGTCCCATCACTTCATGGCAAATAGATGGAGAAACAGTGGAAACAGACTTTATTTTTGGGGGGTCCAAAATCATTGCAGATGGTGACTGCAGCCATGAAATTAAAAGATGCTTACTCCTTGGAAGAAAAGTTATGACCAACCTAGATAGCATATTGAAAAGCAGAGACATTACTTTAACAACAAAGGTCTGTCTCATCAAGGTTATGGTTTTTCTGGTAGTCATGTATGGATGTGAGAGTTGGACTGTGAAGAAAGCTGAGTGCTGAAGAATTGATGCTTTTGAACTGTGGTGTTAGAGAAGACTCTTGAGAGTCCTTTGGACTGCAAGGAGATCCAACCAGTGTATCCTAAAGGAGATCAGTCCTGGATGTTCATTGGAAGGACTGATGCTGAAGCTGAAACTCCAATACTTTGGCCACCTGACATGAAGAAGTGACTCACTGGAAAAGACCCTGATGCTGGGAGGGATTAGGGGCAGGAGGAGAAGGGGACGACAGAGGATGAGATGGCTGGATGGCATCACCGACTCAATGGACATGAGTTTGGGTGAACTCTGGGAGTTGGTGATGGACAGGGAGGCCTGGCGTGCTGCGATTCATGGGGTCGCAAAGAGCTGGACAAGACTGAGCAACTGAACTGAACTGAACTGAGTGACATAAGGCAAAATTTATTGATAAAGAAGAAGAACACAGGTTACAAAAGGTATATGTGTATAACATAATTTTAAGATTTTCTGAAGATTAGGAGGATGAAGTATGTGAAACTGGTAATAGTGTTTATCTTTAATTTCTAAGATTTGGAAATTTCTCTTTTAGTTAAAATATTTCTGATCGATTTTTTTCTTACAGTGACTAAAAGTGAAGTTGCTCAGTCGCTCTTTGCGACTCCATGGATTGTAGCCCACCAGGCTCCTCTGTCCATGGAATTTTCCAGGCAAGAATACTGGAGTGGGTTGCCATTTCCTTCTCCAGGGGATCTTCCTGACCCAGGGATTGAACCTGGGTCTCCCACATTTGCAGGCAGATGATGCTTTACCATCTGAGTCACCAAGGAAACCCTCAGATGCTTCCCTGATAGCTCAGCTGGTAAAGAATCTGCCTGCAATGCAGGAGACCTGGGCTCAATCCCTGAGTTGGGAAGACCCGCTGGAGAAGGGATAGGCCACCCACTCCAGTATTCTAGCCTGGAGAATTTCATGGACTAGTCCATGGGTCACAAAGAGTTGGACACGGCTTTCACTTACAGTTACTAAAATTGGTAAAAATCAATGAAGACTGGGGAAAAAATGGTCCTTTGACTCAAAAGACTCAGAGAAGACTTTTCTAAACTTTTAAAAACTGTACAGGGCTTCCCTGTTGGCTCAGTGTTAAAGACTCCACTGTCCAGTGCAGGAGACACTGGTTTGATCCCTGATTCTGGAAGATCCCACATGCCTCAGAGCAACTACGCCTACGCACCACAGCTACCGAGCCTGAGCTCTAGCACTGGTGTTCCACCAAAGAGAAACCGCTGCAGTGAGAAGCCAGCGCACCACAGCTGGACAGTAGCCCCCCTCGCTGCAACCGGAGAAAAGTCCACACAGCGATGGAGAACCGGCGCAGACAAAAAAACTAATTTAAAAAGCTGGACTAACTCATATTTCATTACATATGTTACATTATATTATAATTTAAGAAAAGGTGGAGGCTGGGAGGTCACTGATGGCCTAGTGGTTAGGATTCTAGGAGTTCACTGCCATGACCTGGGTTCAATCCCTGGTCGGGGAACTGAGATCCTGCAAGCCAAAAATAAAAGATGCCATGTTTTACCTATTTTATGCAATTAATGTGTTATTTTTGTTTTTCCAGCTTTATTGAAGTATGGTTAATAAATAAAATTGTTCGTATTTAAGGTGTCTTCAAGACAACATGATGTCTTGAAATACAAATGCACCAGGCAGACCTCAAAGATATTGCGGGTTCAATTCCAGATCACCTCAATAAAGTGAATATTGCCGTATTCGAGTAGACTTTTATTAGGGCAAACATTTCCACAACTATAAATATCTCATTCAAACAAACAGATAACCCAGTATCTTTGATAAATAGTAATCCAAACTGAGGTAAAAATTAGTACAATTAATGGTAAATGAAGACACTGAAACATATAAACCAATGATTACCAGCACCTAATAACTATTTTCTGAGTAAGTAATTATTAATGTGAAAGCCATAATCAATGTAAATAAAATTTATTTTTATTTCCCAGTGTAAAAATTATGTTTATATTCTATTGTGGTTTTCATTATGTATGCAACATATGTCTAAAAAACAAGATACATACCTTAATTGAAAAATACTTCATTGCTGGGGAATTCCCTGGCAGTCTAGTGGTTAGGACTCAGTGTTTTTACTGCCAAGGGCCCAGGTTTGATCCCTAATGGGGAAACTATGATCCTGCAAACAGCGCAAGAACAAAAAAACCTTTACTGCTAAACATGCTATCATCTAAGCCTTCAGTAAGTCATAGTAATAGCATCAAAGATCACCATAACAAAAATAATAATAACGAAAAAGTCTGGGACTTCCCTGCTGGTCCAGCGGTTAAGAATCCGCCTACCAATGCAGGGGCACTGTCCAAGCCCTGGTCTGGGAAGACCCCACATGCTGCAGGGCAACGAAGCCTGCGCACCACAACTCCTGAGCCCACGCACCGGGAGCCTGTGCTCCGCAGCAAGAGGAGCACCACCGTGAGACGCTCATGCACAGCCGTAGATAAATAAACAAGAAACAGTTTGAAATGTGGTGATTAACAGAATGTGACGCAGAGACAAGAAGTGAGCAAATGCTGCTGGAAAAATGGCGCCAAAAGACTTGTTTGATGCAGTTTCCACAAACTTTCAGTCTGTAAAATATTAGTACACGGTATCTGCCAGTTACAATAAAATGAGCCAAGTGTGCCTTTACATTGTGAAATGATACCGCAAGCAAATTAACATAGCGATCACTTCACGTGGTTATCATGTGAGCTTGGGTGTGTGTGGAGGGTCTTGCTGGGGGTGGTAAGACAATTGGAGATCTACTTTCTTAGTAAATTTCAAGTATCGACTACTAACTATAGTCACCATGCTATAAATTAGGTTTCCAGAACTTACACATTTTATAACTGAAGGTTTGTACCTTCCGATTCAGTTCAGTTCAGTTCAGTTGCTCAGTCGTGTCTGACTCTTTGCGACCCCATGGACTCCAGCACTTCAGGCCTCCCTGTCCGTCACCAGCTCCTGGACCTTGCTCAAACTCATATCCATCGAGTTGGTGATGCCATTCAACCATCTCATCCTCTGTCATCCCCTTCTTCTCCTGCCTTTAATCTTTCCCAGCATCAGGGCCTTTTCTAATGAGTTGGCCCTTCACATCAGGTGGCCAAAGTATTGGAGTGTCAGCTTCAGCATCAGTCCTTCTAATGAACTCCCAGGACTGATCTCCTTTAGGATGGACTGGTTGGATCTCCTTGCAGTCCAAGGGACTCTCAAGAGTCTTCTCCAACACCACAGTTCAAAAGCATCAATTCTTGGGCGCTCAGCTTTCTCTGTTATCCAACTCTCACTTTCATACATGACTACCAGAAAAGCCATAGCTTTGACTATATGGACCTTTGTTGGCAAAGTAATGTCTCTGCTTTTTAATATGCTGTCTAGGTTTGTCATAGCTTTTCTGTTTTCAAATTAATTCATTTATATTAACTGGAGGATAATTACTTTATAATATTGTGATGGTTTTTGCCATATATCAACGTGAATCAGGCACAGGTGTACATGTATCCCCCATCCTGAACCTCCCTCCCACCTCCTTCCCCACCCCATCCTTCTGGGTTGTCCCAGAGCACTGGCTTTGGGTGTCCTGCTTCATGCATCGAAGTTGCACTGGCCATCTGTTTTATATGTGGTAATGTACATGTTTCAATGCTGTTCTCTCAAGTCATCACACCCTCGCCTTCTCCCACTGAGTCCAAAAGTGTGTTCTTTGCATCTGTGTCTCCTTTCCTGCCCTGCATGTAGGACCGTCGGTACCATCTCTCAAAATTCCATATATATGTGTTAATATACAGTATTTATCTTTCTCTTTCTGACTTACTTCACTCTGTATAATAGGCTTTGGGTTCATTCACCTCATTAAAACTGACTCAAATGCATTCCTTTTTATAGCTGAGTAATAATCCTCTGTATATATGTATCACAACTTCCTTATCCATTCATCTGCTGATGGACATCAGGTCACCGCCATGTCTTAACTATTGTAAATAGTGTTGCAATGAACATTGAGATACGTATGTCTTTCTCGATTGTGGTTTCCTCAGGGTGTCTGCCCAGCAGTGGGATTGCTGGGTCATATGGCAGTTCTATTCCCAGTTTTTTTAAAGGAATCTCTAACTGTTCTCATCACAGCTTTTCCAAGGAGCAAGCGTCTTTCAATTTTGTGGCTGCAGTCACCATCCACAGTGATTTTGGAGCCCAAGAAAATAAAATCTGTCTGGGCGAGGAGGTTCATTATATCATTACACTTTTTTGTATGTTTGAGCAACTTCATAATATAAAAGTTTAGGTAGTTACAAAGATATATACATATTTTAAAACTGTTTGATAATACAGTTTGCCCTCTCATTATGAAAAACTTTTCTTGGACTCTCATCTTGATAGAGCCTTTGCTCTTTCCTCTTCAGTCACCCTGCCTCAAAAAAGAAATGAGTATCTTTCTCCTCTCCCTTTCTTCTGTGTGCTTGCAACGCCGCAATAATCCTCTGGCTTTAGGTGCCCACAGGTTGATGAAACTTACCCGGGGGGAAGATCACCCATGGGAAGCTGCTAAGTCCCACGCCCGTGGCTCTGTCTTTTCTCCTATCTGGCACTTTGTCCTTCACTTGCTGCGTCACTTCCTTTTGCGTGGCTTTTCAGAGAGCCATCTCTCCTGGTCTTCCTCCTACGTCTCTGGGCTTCTTGGTGGCCTTGGCAGATTTCTCTCTCTGAATGCCCATTTCCCACCTCCTTTCTCTCCTGTGTGGCCTTGGCTCCAGCTCCATTCCCAAGTCCCAGGCCCTCAGGGCAGCCCTCTTCTCTCAGTGCTGCTGCCGCTGCTAAGTCGCTTCAGCCGTGTCCGACTCTGCGACCCCATAGACGGCAGCCCACCAGGCTCTCCCGTCCCTGGGAATCTCCAGGCAAGAACACTGGAGTGGGTTGCCATTTCCTTCTCCAGTGCAGGAAAGTGAAAAGTGAAACTGGTCGCTCAGTGCTAATATCCTCAATTCTGTCACCCACCTTACACTATTTAGCTTATTGATGAATTCTTTGCCTCTCTGAAAGGGAAGCCTGTCTCCGAAAGACTCAAAAGACTCGAGAAATAAGGCTGGTGAAGCACTGATTGCAGTATCTATTTTTAAAATGCTTATTTATTTAATTCATTTGGCTGCATCCAGCCTTAGTTGCTTCATGCAGGATCTTTCATTGTGGCACCCAGCCTCTCTAGTTATGGTGCATGGGCTTAATTGCTCTGAGCCACATGGGCTCTTAGTTCCCGGACCAGGGATTGAACCCATGTACCCTGCATTGCAAGGCAGATTCTTATCCACTGGACTACCAGAGAAGTCCCCCCAGTATCTGTTTTGATCAATAACTCTTAACAACTTGATACTTTTACTCAGCTGTTCCAAACACATGAAAACAATTGCATGTCTCCCAAACCAAGTATTCTTTTCTCTACCTGTAAACCCATTCCTCTTTCTAAACTCCGATCTGGGAGTCAGAATCCTGCATCATGTTAGACTTCTTCCTCATCAGCATCCATACTCAGTGTATCACAAGGCCGGCAGATTCTTGTTCCATAAAGTCACACACCCAGTGCCTCTGCTCCCTGGCTGCCTCTTTTTGCCCCTTTCAAACCCTCTGAGCAGGTCTCACTTGCTCCAGTGTTGCCCTCTTAAATCCGTCCTCCACCCTCTCCGGTGACCGCGCTAAAACTCTACTCAGACCGGGTCAGCCCGTGTCTAGACCCTAGAGTGCTGTTAAATTAACAAGGAAACCGAACAGGGAGAAGGACCTGGAAAGTGGTAGCTCCATAGCTTCTAACTCAGCTGTCTTTCTCCCCACTGAAAGGCATTTTTATTAGTTCTATCATACAGATCAGCTTCTTTTAAATTGCAGATATTCCAGAGAGGGATAATGTGTTGTTGTGCAGGGTCTGAGAGCGAGAAAGCCGTGGTACTTGATTCCCTGAGTGGGGCCATGCAGGAACAGCTGTGCAGCGCGCAGGCAGTTTTGTCCAGCAAGGTGTAAAGAATTTGTGAGAATGTTTCCTTTCCTAATGGGACTACCTGTACTCTTAGGTCTTAAGGCAATGGTAGCTCTTCTGCTAAGTGTATGATTAGATGTTGGCTGCCCACTCAGTGGCACAGATCCTAGGCACTTTTTTAAATGAAAACTTGAAAATTAATTAGTTTTCGACTGCTCTGTATCTTCGATGTTGCGCGCAGGCTTTCTCTAGTTGCGGTGAGTGGGGGCTCCTCCCTAGTTGCAGCCCCCGGCCTTTGCATTGCAGCAGCTTCTCTGGTTGTGGAGCACAGGCTCTGGGTTTGTGGGCTCTGTGACTGTGGGGCACGGGCATAGCTGCCCCACTGCACGTGGGATCTTCCTGGACCTGGGACCGAACCCGCAACCTGTGCTTTGGCAGTTGGATTCTTCACCTCTGCACCCCCAGGGGAGCCTGCCCAGGCACTTTTAACCACAGCTCCCAACAACTCTGAACAGTCTCCTTCAGCAGGTGAGGAACCCCAGGCTTGGACCCTGTTGCTGTTCTTGGAAGCAAATGGTTTGTGAATCTCTGGAGACTCGACCACAATTCCTGGGTGCAGTATTTTAAAACACGTGTTTTCCCACCTTTCAGTCTCCTCTCCACTTCTTCTAGGCCGGTGGTTCTCAGCGTGTGGTCCCCCAGACCAGTAGCATCACCATCTCCTTAGGATCTTGTTAGAAATACAGATCCTGAGGCTCCATCCTTGGTTGGAGAATGGAACGATGATGCCCGAGAGACTGGGAGAGACAGGGGGCCAAGGCTTGTGGTTCTCAGTAAGACTGAAGAAGAGCTGCATTAGGAGGAAAAGGGGGCCTTTCGGGATCTTGATTAAAAGGATGCAGGGACCTCCTGGTGGTCCAGGGGTGAAGAATCCACTCTGCCACTGTGTGGCCGTCTTTGCATGTGTGGCCTGATTCCCCATTGCATCCAAGACAAATCCACTCCCAGATCACATTCCTTAGTGATACCATCAGTTGTGAAGGGCAGAGACAGAGGACAGAGCCTTACTTAACAACTAAGCACTTTCTCCTTTTTTTTTTTTAAATTTTGGCCATACAGCTTGTAGGACAGTTTCCTGACCAGGGATTGAACTCAGGCCATGTCCGTGAAAGCAGCGAATCCTAGCCACTAGACCACCAGGGAACTCCGCCCTTCCTTTCTTTGTTCAGCTCTAGGATCCTCTTTGTCCCTGTCCTACCGCCCGACTGCTACAGTGGGTTGGATAATGTGGAAACAGGTACAAATGTAATGAAAAATAAACCCATATACTGAGCAACAACATCAAAAAAATCACAGATGAGGGTCTTCTCTGGTGGTATAGTGAACAGGAATCCATCTGCTACTTCAGGGGACATAGTCTTGATTCCAGGTCTCAAGATTCCACAACTACAGAAAGTCCATGCACAGTAACAAAGATCCAGAGCAGCCAAAAATAAATAAATTGTTTAAAAATATTAAGAAAAAAAAAAAAAGAACCTGCCCTGCAATGCAGGGGGGTGTCAGTTTGATCCTTGGTCAGGGAACCAAGATCCCACATGCCACAGGACGACTAAGCCCATGAACCACAACTATAGAGAGCCTGAAGCCACAACGAAAGGTCCCGCATGGTGAAACAAGGATCCCATGTGCTGCAACTAAAATAATGCAGCCAAATAAATAAATAGAATTATTTTTTAAAAAAGAGGATGATTTCAAGAGTCCAAACTGGCTCTGTCCACCTAGCAGCTTGGGGTCTTGAATAAAGCACCCAACCCTCTCGAAGACTCAGAGACTCCGGTTCCTCACGTGCTTTTGTCTGTTTCGTGGACCTTCCTTGGCTGCTTGGTGCCATGTGGTATCTTATTTCCCTGACCGGGATGGAACCCCTGCCTCCACGGTGGAAGCGCAGAGTCTTAACCACGAGACCATCAGGGAAAGTCCCTCACATTCCTCATTTGTAAAATGAAAAATACTTACAGGATTGTTGTGAGGATTAAATAAGATACACTACCTGTAGTATAAAGTCTGCACAAAATACCTAATCAATAAAACCGCACAAAACAGCGAGTCAATAAAAATGTTATTTTCATTAAGGAAGCTGGAAAGCTTGGAGGTTGTCTAAAAGATTTAAGATTTCAGACATAGAAGCTGGGGATGGGGCCCAATCAACTGTGGTTCAACATGTCCTCCAGGTGATCTTAAAGCATGCTCTGATGTCTTGAGAACTACAGGAAAATCACCTGGTGAGTCTGTAAAACTCCCAACCCCAGACTACATCTTGCACCTATGAAACCAGAATCTCTAGGGGTGGAGCGATCCCAGGCCTCCGTGTTTCCAGAGCTCCCCAGGTGATTCTGATGTGCAGCCAAGCCCGAGAACCACAATTTAGGCTCAGGCTAATGTAATTTAATAGCCATCATTTATTAAGCATTGACAGTGTGCCAAGCACTGAGCTTCTCATTACATGTACATAGAATTCTCAAAACAACTCTAGGACTTTAGTATCATTATTCCACTTTACAGAAATGAAAGTTGAGGCTTAATAAAGTTTAGCCCACAGGGCACCAAGTTAGCAGAGTCAGGATTCAAATTCAGGGTTTTCTGACTCAAAATCTGGGCCCCAGCTCCCTGCCTACTGGCAGATAACACGGCGTTCTTAGAGCTGTCATTAGTGTATGAGCAAGTATGGTCAGTCAAAGGCTGTGGCATAGTCAATAGAGCAGAAATAGATGTTTTTCCGGAACTGTCTTGCTTTTTCCATGATCCAGCAGATGTTGACAATTTGATCTCTGGTATCTCTGCCTTTTCTAAAACCAGCTTGAATATCTGGAATTTCATGGTTCACGTATTGCTAAAGCCTGGCTTAGAGAATTTTGAGCATTTCTTTACTAGCATGTGAGATGAGTGCAATTGTGTGGTAGTTTGAGCATTCTTTGGCATTGCCTTTCTTTGGGATTGGAATAAAAACTGACCTTTTCCAGTCCTGTGGCCACTGCTGAGTTTTCCAAATTTGTTGGCATATTGAATGCAGCACTTTCACAGCATCATCTTTTAGGATTTGAAATAGCTCTACTGGAATTCCATCACCTCCACTAGCTTTGTTCGTAGTGATGCTTTCTAAGGCCCACTTGACTTCACATTCCAGGATGTTTGGCTCTAGATGAGTGATCACACCATCGTGATTATCCAGGTCATGACGATCTTTTCTGTACAGGTCTTCTGTGTATTCTTGCCACCTTTCTTAATATCTTCTGATATTAAGTGGCAGGCAATATCAGTGGCTGACTTTATTTTTGAGGGCCCCAAAATCACTGCAGATGATTGCAGCCATGAAATTAAAAGATGCTTACTCCTTGGAAGAAAAGTTATGGCCAACCTAGATCACATATTAAAAAGCAGAGACATTACTTTGCCAACAAAGGTCCGTCTAGTCAAGGCTATGGTTTTCCAGTAGTCATGTATGGATGTTAGAGTTGGGCTATAAAGAAAGCTGAGTGCTGAAGAATTGATGCTTTTGAACTGTGGTGTTGGAGAAGACTCTTGAGAGTCCCTTGGACTGCAAGGAGATCCAACCAGTCCATCCTAAAGGAGATCAGTGCTAGGTGTTCATTGGAAGGACTGATGTTGAAGCTGAAACTCCAATACTTTGGCCACCTGATGCAAAGAGCTGACACATTTGAAAAGACTGTGATGCTGGAGAAGATTGAAGGTGGGAGGAGAAGGGGATGACAGAGGATGAGTTAGTTGGATGGCATCACCGACTCAATAGACATGAGTTTGAGTAAACTCTGGGAGTTGGTGATGGACAGGGAGGCCTGGCGTGCTGCGGTTCATGGGGTTGCAAACAGTCAGACACAACTGAGCGACTGAACTGAAGTATGGTCAGCGGCAGGGTGAGACGAGCAACTAGAGCAGTTGTGGTTCTGGAGGGGCTGAAAAGAACCTGAAAAAAAGCAGGCTCTTCCCTGGGGAAGAACTCAGACCTGGGACTCAGACAGACCCAGCGTCAGTGCTGGCTCTGCCCAGGGTCCTAGTTTGTGACTTAACCTCCCCAAGTGTTAGTTTCTTCAGGTGTAAAATGGAGATACTATGACTTTGTGGAACTGCTGTGAAGATTAAATGAGGTAACACCCAAGAGAGCGCCTGGAACAGAGGCACAGCACAGTGAATGTTTGTGTATCCCGCCTCAACGACCGATTTCCCCTCCACTTTGCTCCTAAGCTGTGAGGGCTGGGGCTTGAAGGTTACTGTTGCAGTGGGAATCAGCCTCGGGAAGAGCCGTTCCACCTTACTCGGCGTTTTCCACTAGTTGACTCTTTCTGTTTTCTGTTCTTCCCTCGCTCCCTAAGGAGAGCCAGTTCTTCCTTCCCCTGCCATTGTTTGCACCGCCCCACCCAAACTTATGCCTAGATGCATAACATGAATCACCTCTCTTTCCTAGCTTGAGAGTCATTCTGCACAGATCAGACCCCTCCTCCTCTCTCGATTAGTGTCCAATGCCTACAGGTCTCCCCCGCCTACAGTGGCCCATTAGTGGTCCAAAGCCTACCGGTCTTGCCCGCCATTAAGGTCTAGGTGTAATTACAGCATTGGCTTGCTCAGCCCTGGGTGGATGGCACGTGGTTTGGACCTAACTTCCTGGCCCATAGGAACACTCAGCCTCTGGGAAAGACTCCACATGAAGTGAACGTCTACCGCCCTATCCTCCACCTACGCCCGTCTTTTCTCAGCATTCCACCACTCCTAGTCAGCAAGGCTTGTTTCTTCAGACTCAGACAAAACTGAAAGGGACTTCAGAGAGGAAGTTTTGAGTGCATGCCTTTGTTTAGTAGGTGAGAAAACTGCTCTAGGGCGAGTGGCCAGTTCGTGCTGTGGCCCAGACTAACTCAGATTTTCTTCCCCATGACCAAGCACACTTTTGTCAGGAAGCTGTTTCACGTGGGGACCACTCTGGACTAGAGCTGCAGTCCTGACCTCAGAACAAGAACGGTACCAGGCTTCAGTGACTCTCCTGTGATTTTTTTTTTTGGGGGGGGAAGGTTAATATTTTAAAATTGTGTGTTAATTAAAATGTGACCATAGTAGAAAAATGTAGCAAAAAAAAAAAAAGAAAATCAAGAGAAAGAGACAGGCAAGAAGGTGGGGTGGGGAGAGGAGAGAGAAAAGAAGATAAATTCATGTAATGAGGAGAGAAGGAAAAGGGCAAATAAAGTCTGACACATGGAAACGGTGACCAACCTGTTCCAGCCTTTTTGGCCAGAGACCAACCCTCCGCTTCTGCTTGTCACACAAATAATCACTTAGAGAGCATCACTGTTCCCACCAGTTGTGTGTCCCCCCCACCACCCCTGCCAAGAGCTAGGGCTCCATCCTGTTCTCCCCTTTCTATGCTTAACTCTGTCAACTATATGTAGCTGGGTCCCCAAAGTCAGGGAAAACTCAGGGTGCATGTGTTGGAATAGCTAACTCAGGAAAATTTAAATGTCGTAATGCTGAGTATAAAATCTAACTCCTGGTTTTCCATGTAGGAAACACCTTGGGAGTTAATTTTTTTTCTATTAAATTACTATTTTTAATTGAAGCATGGTTGATTTACAAGTTTGTGCTTGTTTCAAGTGTACAGCAGATTTTGCTACACATGTGTATGTATGTATATAGCTATATTCTTTAAAAAATCCTTTTCCAGTATAGTTTATTATAAGCTCCTGAATATAGTTCCCCATGCTATACAGTAAATCCTTGTTACTGAGTTTAACTATTTAGGGAAAACATTCCCTTGCCTGATTTAACAATAGTTTCCAGTTGGATATACCCCATCTCTAACTCAGCTGCTCAAAGGGCTTTGAGTCAAACTGGGCTGGGGATTCCAAGAGTAAGGCCATATCTCACTTCACTACACTTGGGGAACGTAAAGAACACACAGGCTAGAGAGCCAGCAGCCAGGGAGACACCCTGACTCATTTCATTGTTTTTTACTTGACATTTTTATTGAGATAATTAGAGATTCATATGTGGTTGTAAGAAATTAAGTAGGGATCTAGTGTGCCCTTTACCTAGTTTCTCCCAGTGGTGATATTTTGCAAAACCAAAATACAGTATCATAACCAGGAGGCTGACATTGAGATAATCTATTATTCAGATTTCTCCAGTTTTACTTGTACTCAGGTGTGTGTGTGTGTGTGTGTGTGTGTGCGCACGTGTCTGAATTTGGACCTATGCACTTGTATCACACGTGTAGGTTCAAGGAATCCACCATCTTGGTTTAGATACTGAACAGTTCCATCCCCACAAAGATCCTTTGTGTTGCTTTGTTACAAACACACCCTTCTCCTCCTGCCCCACCTCCATAGACCATACCCCAACTCTGGCAACCACTAGAGTGTTGCTAAACTTCCATCATTTCAAACATTTTTTGTAAATGGAATCACAGAGTACCCAACCTTCTGGGGTTGGCTTTTTTCACTCAGCGTCTTTCCCTGGAGAGTCATCCAAACTGTTGGATGTACCAATAGTTTGGTCCCTCTCTTTGCTACTTTCAGTCACTTTTGCACTCTGTGATTCTGAACAAGTCACTTGGAAGTTTCTACTTTTCTACCTGAAGGACCCTGGGAACTGTATTAACCCTTTTAAGAAAGTGAAAGTGAAGTCGCTCAGTCATGTCCGACTCTTTGTGACCCCAAGGACTGTAGCTTACAGGCTCCTCCGTCCATGGAATTCTCCAGGCAAGAATACTGGAGTGAGTTGCCATTTCCTTCTCCAGGGGATCTTCCCTGGTCTCCTGTATTGGAGGCAGACGCTTTAACATCTGAGGTACAAAGGCCTCCGTTTATTCATCTGCTTTTTTTTGTTGTTTTTTTTTAATGGGAGGAAGTTGATAAGAGCATTGTCTCTCCCAGGACTGATATCACATCAAACGAAGTAACAGACATGAGGGTGAGAACTTGAAGTGATGCTCATAGACGTTGTTGTTGTTAATAAAAGCTTCTTTGAGGGAAGCTCCTAGGTTAAATGTTGTTTTTCCTGTTTCTTCCAGACATATCAAATTACTCCTGTTTGGGGATTTTCTTCCAGTCAACTGAATTCAAGGGGGACAGGAATTTAACTTTCAGGCCTTCCTCCCTTGAGGAAATTGCTTACCTGAGCAGAGAGAGAAAAAAAAAAAAAGTGGAGAAGAGAGGAGAGAGAAAGGGGGAGAGAGAGGAAACAGGAGAGAGATAAAGATTTCAGGGCTCTTTTTAACAATTCTCAAACCCCTTCTGATGGCAATTTGTATAATGCTGTCAAACTGCTAAAAAAACAAGACTATTAAGTACAAAAAAAAATTTCAATGGCAGAAAAAAATACATCTAATTGTATGCAGTATAAAATCAGGAACAGACATATCCATAAAAAAGAGCAGGATGTCCAAGCATGGTTACCTGTTTCTGAGTTTTTCTGTGAATATTCATTTTGTGTTCTGACAAAGTTCATCAAAAGACATGTGACAGCAAGCTCTAAAGGTAAAAGAACAACTTCAGTTCAGCTCAGTTCAGTCCAGTTGCTCAGTCGTGTCCGACTCTTTGCAACCCCATGAATCGCAGCACGCCAGGCCTCCCTCTCCATCACCATCTCCCGGAGTTCACTCAGGCTCACGTCCATTGAGTCCGTGATGCCATCCAGCCATCTCATCCTCGGTCGTCCCCTTCTCCTCCTGCCTCCAATCCCTCCCAGCATCAGAGTCTTTTCCAATGAGTCAACTCTTCCCATGAGGTGGCCAAAGTACTGGAGCTTCAGCTTTAGCATCATTCCTTCCAAAGAAATCCCAGGGCTGATCTCCTTCAGAATGGACTGGTTGGATCTCCTTGCAGTCCAAGGGACTCTCAAGAGTCTTCTCCAACACCACAGTTCAAAAGCATCAATTCTTCAGCGCTCAGCCTTCTTCACAGTCCAACTCTCACATCCATACATGACCACAGGAAAAACCATAGCCTTGACTAGACGAACCTTAGTCGGCAAAGTAATGTCTCTGCTTTTGAATATGCTATCTAGGTTGGTCATAACTTTTCTTCCAAGGAGTAAGCGTCTTTTAATTTCATGGCTGCAGGCACCATCTGCAGTGATTTTGGAGCCCAGAAAAATAAAGTCTGTCACTGTTTCCCCATCTATTTCCCATGAAGTGATGGGACCAGATGCCATGATCTTCGTTTTCTGAATGTTGAGCTTTAAGCCAACTTTTTCACCCTCCTCTTTCTCTTTCATCAGGAGGCTTTTTAGTTCCTCTTCACTTTCTGCCATAAGGGTGGGTGTCATCTGCTTATCTGAGGTTATTGATATTTCTCCTGGCAATCTTGATTCCAACTTGTGTTTCTTCCAGTCCAGCGTTTCTCATGATGTACTCTGCATATAAGTTAAATAAGCAGGGTGACAATACTTAGGAGAGATAAAATTTGAAAGTTCTACCAAAAAGTTTATAGGTTAATAAACTTCTTTTTTCCTTTTTTTCAAACCAAGAGAAACATTCCTGCCTTGCTCACCTTCTGCTCTAATCAGCTAAACCAGAATTACCCAAGGAGCTTTTAAAACAGTTTGGATTCGAGTCTAAATGGAGACTCCCTGCCAATGCAGGGGATGCGGGTTCGATCCCCGGTGTGGGATGATTCCACATGCTGTGGAGCGACTGAACCTGGGTGCCACAACTACTGAACCTGCGTGCTGCAACTACAGAAGCCCATGCACCCAGAGCCTGTGCTCTGCGAAGAGAAAAGTCGCCACAGGGAGAAGCCTGCACCAGAAGTGAGTGCACCGCAGCTAGAAGAAGCCCCCGCGCAGCAAAGACCCAGTGCAAGCAAAAGAAACAGATTGATTTTTTAAAAGCCAATCTAGATTCAATTAGAGAAAACCAACGGCTTCCCCGGTAGCTCAGTTGGTAAAGAATCCGCCTACCATGCAGGAGACCCAGGTTCCATCCATGGGTCAGGAAGATCCCCTGGAGAAGGCAATGGCAACCCACTTCAGTATTCTTGACTGGAAAATCCCATGGACAGAGGAGCCTTGCTGGCTACAGTTCATGGGGTCGCAAAGAGTCAGACACGACTTAGCGACTGAACCAGCCCCAGGAAAAACCAAGTTCAAAACTAATGATGATAAAAATAATAATGTATAAATAAATTCCAATTTCCACGCCTACTAATTCAGTAGATCTGGGAGGGGACCAGGAAATGTATATATTCTTAAGCTCCTTGGATGATTCTGACATTCAGCCAGGATTGGAATCTCTTCTATTTGGGATTTGCCTTCAGCTCCCTCAATAGATTTTTTTCCTGACAGTTCTGGGTATTCCTCTGTCCTCAAATTTTTTCTTTCTTTTTTTTTAAATCACAACCTGGTTTCCAGTGGGTTTTCAACCTCTTTCCTAGGTTGTAACTACCCTTGCCAAGGTCATCATCACTTTTTTCTAATCCTGCTCAACAGCTTGGCAGCATTGGACCAGGTGCCACCTGGCACACCCTCTGACTTGAAATATGTCCAACTCTTGATTACCACACATGGGCTATCTGACTCTCAGGTTCTTCCTTCTCAGCTCCTTTTCAGGCTCCACCTCCCTGTCCTCACTCCGGGGTCCCTTCCTGGAGCTCTGACTTCATTCCCTTTTCTGACTGGTCTGCACTCTGTTGCTAGGTGATCCCACTTAAGCAGATGGCTTTAAATGCTATCCAAATACTAGCACCTCTACTATCCATATGCTAATGACATTTACTGTTCTGACCCCCGACCTTCCTCCAGAGGTGCCTACTTGACACCTCCATTAGATATCTGTTAAGCATCTCAAACCCAACGTGTCCAGAACAGAACCCTTGATCCCCTCAACCAACACCACCAACTGGTTCTGCCACCTTCCTCCTTTCATTTAACAACACCATCACCCATGCACTTGTTCAAGCTAAATATCGAGCTGTCTTCTGTGCTTCCGCTGGCCTCCATCCACTTAGAAAACAGTCAAAACTCCTCCAGCCCTTTTCAGCCCTCTGCTTCTTCTCTGGTCCAGCCACCATCATCTCTTGTTGAAACTACTGCACTTGGTCCCTGATTGGTCTTTCTGCCTCCGTTCTGGCCTCCTTAGAGTTGAGGCCTCACTGAGCGCTATTAAAAATGTAAATGAGATCCAACCATTCTTCTGTTTATAATTCTCCAATAGCTTCATTACAAGTAGAATAAAATCCAACCCCTTATTTTGGAGCTAACAAAAGTCTGATCACTTGAACTGCTGCTGCCTCTTGCCTAGAAGGTTCTTCCTACAGATCTTTGCATTGTGAACCCCAGATGGTGATTGCAGCCATGAAGTTAAAAGATCCTTATTCCTTGGAAGGAAAAGTATGACCAACCTAGATAGCATATTCAAAAGCAGAGACATTACTTTGCCAACAAAGGTCCGTCTAGTCAAGGCGATGGTTTTTCCAGTGGTCATGTATGGATGTGAGAGTTGGACTATAAAGAAAGCTGAGTGCTGAAGAATTGACGCTTTTGAGCTGTGGTGTTGGAGAAGACTCTTGAGAGTCTTTGGACTGCAAGGAGATCCAACCAGTCCATCCTAAAGGAGATCAGTCCTGGGTGTTCATTGGTAGGACTGACGTTGAAGCTGAAACTCCAATACTTTGGCCACCTGATTCGAAGAGCTGACTCATTTGAAAAGATCCTGATGCCGGGAGGGATTGGGGGCAGGAGGAGAAGGGGATGACAGAGGATGAGATGGTTGGATGGCATTACTGACTCTATGGACACAGGTTTGGGTGGACTCCGGGAGTTGGTGATGGACAGGGAGGCCTGGCGTGCTGCGATTCACGGGGTCGCAAAGAGTTGGACATGACTGAGTGTCTGAACTGAACTGAACACCTAGGTCTTGACTCGGATACTACCCTTGAGACTTTTCTGAGCATCTTAGCTGAAGATTCTCCCAGACTGCCTAGTTGTCCTCTTTCTCCATATCTGATTCATTTTCTCCTTTGCCCTTTTATGGTGTGAAATTTTCATTCACATATTTACTTGTTTATTACTGCTACAGCCCCACTAGAATGCAAGCTCTTAGTTCCACAAAACAGATGCTCAATTAACATTTGTTTAATTAATTACTAATTCCAAGTGTTCCATTTTTTGGGGGGGTGGGTGGCAGCACAGGGCATTGAATTTTAACTGGGATAGAAGTTTTAAGATCAGGAAGAGGCAAGCTAGTGAGATTTCAGTCATCAGTTTACTAACAGAGGAGAATTTCTTCACTGCTGTCCTAAAAAAAATCCTCCCTCGATTTTCACAGAGGCCACCCCTTTTCTCTGCCTGTACTTGTTTCTGGATTCCTTCCAACTGTCCTGGGAGGTTCCCTCTGAAGACTGTTCCTCTCTAGTTGGGACCCCCAGCCCTCAACCCCACTTAATATATGTTTAAGTGTCCAGGCTTAGAGATTCTAGTGTGCAGCAGCTATACCTTGGGTGCCCTTATCAGAGGCACTGCCAGGCTCTGCAGGTGGGTTGGGCCCTTCTCACCCTGCCTCTCAGCAGTGCTCAGCAGCCCGCTGCCACCTCAGCGTTATGCTCCCGGTCCATCCACACCCTCGTATCCACCTACCAGCTCTGCTGAACCCATATTTCCTGTGCCTTTTCTGGCCTCTCCTTTCTCTTGCTTTTACGCTGGCGAGATGCCTAGTTCGTCCTCCAGCCTCTCCATTTCTGGAAACGTTCAGCCATTGCTGCTGCTCTAACTCTGCCCCCTAGTAGCTGAAACTTGCAAACACGCATCTCTGACGGCAGAGACAACACTTCCTTGTCAGCTTCTGTTCCCAGAGGGACCCACGCCCTGGCGACTCTCCCTGGGGCTGGTTTCAGGGGACCTGGCTTTCTCTATGGGGTGGTGAAGCCAAGGTGTTTCTTTGTTCAGTTCCACTCTCCCCTCACCGCTTTGAGGGCACGTGGCCTTTTTCCCCTCCATGTTCCTTATTCATGATACAGAGGGCAGTTACTCCCAGAGCTGGGCTGAGAATTTGGTATCCTTTCAAATAACAGATATTTTGCAAATGTTCAACCTTTATTTAGTGAAAGTGGAGAGAAACTAGTTTTCTATTAATAAGAATTACTCAAACTAAAGAATTTATAATATGCGTGATTTTCCAAACTTCCGGGCGAGAAGAGTTTCTTTGCCCTTCTGAGATCACCACTCTTCTGACTTCTATTATCATACATTAGATTTGACTGTTGTTGAACTTCATATAAACGGAATCAGACAATGTGTGCTTTATTTTGGGGAGGGGGAAGGGTCTGGCTTCTTTCACGCAGCATGTTTTTGAGATTTATCCATGCAGTAGCATGAAGAAGTTCTCTTTACTGTTGAATGGTATTTCATTGTATGGATATACCACGTTTGTTTACCTCCACCCCACCTCGCTCTTTTTTTTGGCCATGCAACATGGCTAGCAGGATCTCAGTTCCCTTACGGGGATGGAAGCATGGAATTCTAACCACTGGACCACCAGGGAATTCCTCCATTCCCTATTGATGGACATTTAGACTGTTTCCAGATCTCTTCAGGCTATTATGAAGGAAGCTACTCTAAACACTTGTATACAGCTCTTTATGGAAGTACGTTTTAATTTCTTCTGGGGTGTTACTAAGAAGCAGAATTGCTGGGTCATAAGGCATATATGAGGAGAAGGCAATGGCACCCCACTCCAGTACTCTTGTCTGGAAAATCCCATGGACGGAGGAGCCTGGTGGGCTGTAGTCCATGGGGTCGCTAAGAGTCAGACACAGCCGAGCGACCTCACTTTCACTTTTCCTTTCATGCACTGGAGAAGGAAATGGCAACCCACTCCAGGGTTCTTGCCTGGAGAATCCCAGGGACGGGGGAGCCTGGTGGGCTGCCGTCTATGGGGTCGCAGAGTTGGACACGACTTAGCAGCAGCAGCAGCAGGGCATATATGTAATTTTATTAGAAACTGCCCGTTTTCCAAAGTAGTTGTGTCATGTTAACATGTTGGGAGTCATAGGAAACCATTTAAACTTTAGATAATAAAATAACTTGTTCTCAGTGACTATCCCTACAATATGCTTTGTTCAGTATAAGAATTTTGTCAGTTGTGACTGCTAGACTCCAGGAAACTGTCTTGGAACATCTTGGAACTGGAGGCTCCTCTTTCAGTTGCATCAAACAAATCATGCATTCAGGTCACAAAATTAACCACCCAAGATTAGTCAAGTAAATTGAAAAAAAAAAAAATATTCGTCAATTCTAACAAGGCTTGGCTTTTTGGTTCTCTTGAAAAGTACTGTTTATCTGTTATCAGTTCTGTAAGGATTCAAGTGGAAAAACCAAGTTAACTGATAATATTTCAGATTTACTCTAGTGAATAAATGCGTTTCGTGCTCCGTACAAATCACTGCTTGGAAAATTCAGGGCATTATGGGTATCTTTCTGTTATTATCATTACTATTTTAGGAGAACCAAATGGAACATCTTTACTGCACCATCTAAAACCTAAAATCTTTTAAATCTAGTTATAGTGAACATTTTAAAAAGCAAAACATAATATGTATTTTAATAAATTGTTGTAAGGCAAATGCCCTGTAACTGCCCTCCATGAGAGAAGACACCTGGCCAGTCACTCCAGAAGCCATTCCTATACGCAAACCGCACACAAGTTCCCCCCGCTTCACAAGGAATGACCACTGCCTTCTGACTTTCATGTTCACTGTTACTTTCTCTTATTTGCAGTTTGATTATCCAACTCTGCATGCCTAAACACTGTAGTGTGTGTGGTAGGGTTGTTTTTTGTTTTTTGTAAAATATATGTCTTTTAAGTCTCGATTGATTCCCTTTTTATCTTTTCCCTCCTGGCAACTTATTTGTTGAAGAAACTGGATCATTTGTCATATAGGTTTCCCAGAGTCACAATTTTGTTGACTGCAACCTTATAACATAGTTTATCATTATGCCCTGTCCTCTGTACTTCCTGCAAATTGATGGTTGAATCTAGAGACTTTAACAGATTCAGGTTTGACTGGCTGACAGTGGGGAGACTGCTTTGCCGATGGTGTTGTCTTCTTCCTCAAGAAGCACTTGGTGTCCAGGTGGCTCTTTTTGTGTTACTAGCAGCCTCTGCAGCTCAGTTCATTATGGGTTGCAAAATGATGACATCCCGATGTGAGCATTCATTCCACATGTATCTTTGAAATGCTTCTGTAAGGAGCAATTCTTCATCAGTAATTTGGCTACCTTGTGGTATAGACTTGATGCTTTTGAACTGTGGCATTGGAGAAGATTCTTGAGAGTCCCTTGGACTGCAAGGAGATCCAACCAGTCATTCCTAAACGAAATCAGTCCTGAATATTCATTAGAAGGACTGATGCTGAAGCTGAAACTCCAATACTTTGGCCACTTGATGAGAAGAGCCAACTTACTAGGAAAGACTCATGCTAGGAAAGATTGAACACAAAAGGAGAAGGGGACAGCAGAGGATAAGACGGTTGGATGGCATCACCGACTCAATGCATATGAGTTTGAGTGAGCTCCAGGAGATGGTGAAGGACAGAGAAGCCTGGCGTGCTGCAGTCCATGGGGTCGCACAGAGTTGGACATGACTGAGCGACTGAACAACGGCAAATAGTAAGATTCATCTATTTTAGGTGTACAGTCTGATGTGTTTTGACAGGTGTGTGTAGCTGTGTAGCTATGGCAACAGTCAAGGTACAGAGCTTGCCAGCGCAGACTGGCTGCGAGCAAGGACTATACGCGGGCGGGGATAATGGGAGGCGTCGCTCACTGCGGCCATCTTTGGAGACTTACTCTACCTCAGACTTCTGTTGGGGGCCCTCCTCTGCCCTTCTCACGCCACGTGCTCTCCCAGGCAATTTCGTCTATTTCCATATCTTTAATTGCTGGTTTATGATGACTCCCACATTCATGCATCCTGAACTCCAGACCTGACATGCCGACTTAGCCTGGCGAAGGTGCCTCATCACCGCTGCCCCTGCTCCTCCTGTGCGCTTTATCTAACTTGTTACCAGTTACCCAGGGATTTATCCTTTATCTTAGACCAGCCTACCTCACCCTCAGCTCTCAATTCCCACAGCTCATAGGTTTCAAGTCTGTCAAGTCCCTTTTGAAATGTCTCTAGACTCATTCCTTCCCACTATAATTTTTAGACTTGGAGCCCTTGTCATCTCTCATCTAAATAACCTTTTTTAATTTCTGTAGGCTATTTTTCCTTCTAGGCTAATGCTTCCCTCCTCTCCAACCCAGCCCTTCTGCTCACACTGCACACTTCTTCCTTCTTCTCATTTCTTACCCTAATCTCAATGTTCTTCAGAGTTCTATCTGTAAATATAAATCAGGTCATTTAATTCTACTGCTTACAATTTCTTGAATGCCTTGTCCCTTTTTCTAGGATAAAATGCAAACGTTTTTTGCATCCTCTAAAATATACTTGTAGGGAAATCCCTGTAGTTCCCCCAAGGAAGCCATGATTCTTCCTTCCTGCGTAAGGTTCTCTTTTCTTGGTATGTCCTTCCACACTTCTCTATCCATAAATTCCTTCCTCTCCTTCAAAAGATGGAGGAGGAACTTCCTTTTCTGTGAGGTCAGCCTTGATTTTCCCAGATAGATGTAGGGTGGCTCTCCTATGCTCTCATTGTATCTTTTCTATAACTCAATTATGTTTGTTTATATAATCCTCACCAGAACCCCAAGCCCATTCTGAACAACATGCTTCTTCAGAATAAGAACCACCAATATTTAGCTGTACATTGTCACTGCTAATACAGGGACTGGCTGTATCAGTTGAGTCTTCTGCTATTTAATCAGAGGGTATTTCCCGAAGGGATATCACTCACAGAATCAATGGGAAGGATGGAGAGCCAGATTTGGAAGTAGGAACGGTCCAGGGCTGTTCTTGAGGAAGAGGACGCAGAAGTGGACAGAACAGTCTTGTAGCTGGAGCAAACTAGATGAACATCAGCCATTCTCTGTCTCTTTGGCGGCAATATTCGAGAAAGGAATATCCAATTTTTCTAGCTATGCCCACCCCTAGTCACGAAAGTGGGGCCCCCGGTGAAGTACCATGGAAGTGGTGAATGGGGATGAGGTAATTTGAAAGGAGATATGATGATTTGGGGAAGGGAAAATGGATACCTTGCTAAAAAAGACAACAACCAATCATTATACTAGCACATAGCAAGCACTCAATAAATATTTTAGTGTGAATCAATGAATACTTGGAAATTTTATTTCCTTCCATATGAAACAGCAGCCACTCACTGGACACCTCAGATAAACTCTCACTTCCCCTTTTCATCTTCGCAGTCACTGCCACCTCCATTGGGATGGTCCTTTCTCTTCCTCTCTCTGGAAATGTGACTGTCTTCCAAGATTCACCTTAGATGAAACAACCTCTTGGGATCTTTTCATATCCTTTCTCCATCGTGTGCTCTTATAGTCCACTCTGTTCCTCTGTCATATGCTTCATTGATTACGATTCTTTTTTTTTTTTTTTTAGATTTTTAAAATGTACATATTTTCCAGAATCTTTATTGAATTTGTTACAACATTTCTTCTGGTCTTAGTATATTGGCCATGAGGCACTTAGGATCTTAGCTCCCCACCCGCGGGATCAAACCCACAGCCCCTGCTTTCAAGGCTAAATCTCAACCTCTGGACTGCTGGGAAGTCCCTGATTAGGATTCTTTACACTCCAGCCTCCCTAGAGTTGATTCATGTTCCTTTGTAGCAAAAGTATCCTTAATGATACACCAAGATAGACCCATTTCCTGCTGTCCTACCCCTTACATTCTAGAAGGCAGACCTATATTATATCAAAATTCAGCTTCTAGTATTGTGAGTTTGGCCACGGAACTCCCATTTTTAACACTTTGATCATTGAACCACCAATTTGAAAAGTTTCAAGCTTCCCTGGTGGTCCAGTGGTTAAGAATCTGCCTTGTAATGCCGGGGACACCGGTTCGATCCACCACCTGGGAGGATCCCACGCGCCACGGAGCAACTAAACCCCTGCACCACAGCTACCAAGCCTGTGCTCTGGAGCCTGCAAGCGGCAACTGCCGAGCGCGCACGCTGCTACTCCTGAAGCCACGTGACCTAGGGCGCATGCTTGGCAGCAAGAGAAGCCCCTGCAATGAGAAGGCTGCGCACTAACACCAGACAGCGTCTGCCACTCGCGGCAGCCAGAGAAAGACCCAGCACAGCCGTCCATAAAGAAAAAGTTAAACATAATAAAATTTCCAAAAATAAATAAAAGTATCTCCAGGAAATCTTGTGCTGAGTTCCTGAAACTAATAAGTTAGTTAACTAATAAGTTCCTGAAACTAACTAATAACTAACTAATAAGCTATGGATGGCATCACTGACTCGATGGACGCGAGTCTGAGTGAACTCCGGGAGTTGGTGATGGACAGGGAGGCCTGGTGTGCTGCGGTTCATGGGGTCGCAAAGGGTCGGACACGACTGAGCGACTGAACTGAACTGAACTGAATAAGCTATAGAAGGGCTCTTTCCTGATGGCTCAGATGGTAAAGCGTCTGCCTACAATGTGGGAGACCTGGGTTCGATCCCTGGGTTGGGAAGATCTCCTGGAGAAGGAAATGGCAACCCACTCCAGTACTCTTAACCTGGAAAGTCCTATGGACACAGGAGCCTGGTAGGCTACCGTCCATGGGGTCACAAAGAGTTGGACACGACTGAGTGACTTCACTCACTCACCCAAGCTATAGAAACGCATGGTATTGTAAATAGTGGCCTATCTGTTTATATATGTCAATAAATATTGCACTGTGGTGGATCTATGAAAGAATAAAGCCTGGTTCCTGGATAGTTTTTATTCCTATCTTCAGAAAGTTACATGTAGAGTCCATTGGGAGAGACAGATATCTAAATAGCCGATGATGCCAGAAGGCAAAACATACATACACAAACACAGGACACACAGTTCTTGGGAAATGTTAAAAAAAAGTCACTTCTAAGGACCAAGAATTATGCTTTACTACATTTCTGTCTCTCGTGATGTCTACTACTGTGGTGTACATGAAAGAGACTAATAAACTGTGTTTGATTGTTTCTCTGGTATACAGAAATTGAATGATAGTATAAAAAAGGAACCTCATCAGAGATTAAGACAAAGAAGATGAGTTGTGAATAAATATGTTCTTGAAATGACATATAGTAATAGATGAGAAAATACCTACTTGGTGAAAGGTCAGGGCAAGGTCGGGCGTGTTGAGGCATGCCTGGGCATGCCCGGGCACGTCGGGACATGTCCCGGCAGAGAGCCGCAGACAAGCCCTGGAGGCGGGCCGACAACCAAGCCGTCCAATCAGGAGCCGACACGGAGCCCTCGCCGTCCAATCAGGAGCCGACATGGAGCCCTTGGACACCAATCACCGCTGAGCCTGCGTTTTCTTCCTTATATGGGAGCCCGGCCCAGGCTATAAAACCCTTCCCCACCCCTCATACCTCGCAGACTCCCTTTGCTTCGCAGAGCCCCCTTGCTTCCTTGCTCACCCGCCCCCGGGAGTTCTGCCCGAGAGCGACCACCCAATAAAGGCCCTGATCAATGGTCCATAGGGGTGGCTCTTTCTTCCCGCGGCATTTCTTACACTTGGTACCTTAAAATTGCAGCTGGAGATTCCTGTCTATGCCTTACATGTCATTTTTTAAAAATCTTAAAATGAAAAATAATACTTTTTTAAAAATTAAAATTAAATTTAAAATTAAAATTAAAAACAAAACAAAAACAATTCCTGTCTATGCCTTACATATCATTCTATGTATAAACAATTTTGTCCCAGTGCAGACTCAGGAGGAAATTTTGTTTCCTGAATCACCTATATTGTGTTCCTGAGCACATGAGGTTTACCCTGAAGGTCTCCAGTGGTGTCCAGTTAGTCCTTCCTAGAAATGAAATTAGTTGGGAAGAGTAGCATAATAGATAAGGATCCATTTAGAATTTTTCTGTTTTTCATTTATCGCTTTTTTTCCCCCTATGGCAAACATTTCAAGAGAATTAAAATATTTTTCAGGAAGAGTATTTCTCGCAAGCATTGTTTTTAATTTTAAGATTTTTTAAAAAAATATCTCTTTTCAGACCACCAAATTCAGGTAAGAGACGGAGGAAATGAGTCGTTAGGGATACAAGTCAATTATTGCAACCAAAAATACTTACACATGAAAATGTTTTATTGGAGGGTTATAAGCTCATTCTTTAGAGTTAAAATAGAAGGTTTCTCTTAAAATCTAACAATTCTAGCAAAAAAGAAGATATAAATAATTTTAGAAATCTTTTAAAATATAAAGTATATTGTTGATCTTCAAAATGCTCGTGTGCGATAGGATGGTGAATGAGACATGCAAGCTTGGTAATTTACCTGACTGCACACACCCAGACATCTATTTTTGAAAGCTGGTGAAAGGAGTTTCACTGCAGATGCTTGAATAATTTTTTAATTATGTCATGCCCAGGTTAATTTCAGAAAACACTTAAATCAGGGTGGCGATTAACAAAGTAACCCAAAAAGATAAAAATGTAGAAGGGTCATGTCCAGATATGTTTCTTAGCACGCAATTCAGAAGCTTTGATTCTCACCCTCTCTTTTCTCCAAGCTGCCAAACTGGCTTTTCTGGAAACAGGCTTGATCCAGATGAGTGGCAGTTGGTGATATTTCTGTTCTGGTAAAATTGCCTTTGAATTTTTGGTCTCTCACTGCCTCCCTTTAATTCTTTAGTCTTTCTTTTTCTTTTGTCTCTTTGTTGTGCGCCTCTGGCTTTGCTTGGTTTGCTGGGCTTCGGCTGCCTCTCCAGTATTCCCCTCAGACCCTCTCCTGTCCCCTATAGTCCTGGGCGGTTTCTGGGGGCAGTCTAGTCCTGTGCCTGTTTTCCGACACACTGAGGATGGAACCGTAAACAACAAATTTTGCTTTTCAACTGTCCTGGGTCAATCATTAAGTACTGTGACAAATCTTGTCGTTGTTTTCCAGTCGTGTCTGACTCTTTGCAACCCCACAGACTGCAGCACACCAAGCTTCCCTGTTCTTTTCTATCTCCCAGAGTTTTCTCAAACTCATGTCCGTTGAGTCTCTGATTCCATCCAACCATCTCATACTCTGTTGTCCCCTTCTCCTCCCGCCTTCAATCTTTCCCAGCGTCAGGGTCTTTCTCAATGTGTTGGCTCTTCT
The DNA here is from genome assembly GCF_032405125.1 of Capricornis sumatraensis. NCBI lineage: Eukaryota > Metazoa > Chordata > Mammalia > Artiodactyla > Bovidae > Capricornis > Capricornis sumatraensis. The sequence goes on from NC_091079.1 coordinate 88,557,119, forward strand.
CATCAGGTAGACAAAGTACTGGAGCTTCAGCCTCAGTCCTTTCAGTGAATATTTAGGGTTGATTTCCTTTAGGATGGACTGGTTTGATCTCCCTGCTGTCCAAGGGACTCTCAAGAGTCCTCCAACACCACAATTCGAAAACATCAATTATTCGACGCTCAGCCTTCTTTATGGTCCAACTCTCACATCTGTACATGACTACTGGAAAAACCATAGCTTTGACTATATGGACCTTTGTTGGCAAAGTGATGTCACTGCTTTTTAATATGCTCTGTAGGTTTGTCATAGCTTTTCTTCCAAGTGGCAAGCATCTTTTAATTTTGTGGCTGCAGTCACCGTCTGCAGTGATTTTGGAGCCCAAGAAAAGAAAACCCACCACTGTTTCCACTTTTTCCCCATCCATTTGTCATGAAGTGATGGGATCAGATGCCATGATCTTAGGTTTTTGAATGTTGAGTTTTAAGCCATGTTTTTCATTCTCCTCTTTCATCCTCATTGAGAGGCTCTTTAGTTCCTCTTCACTTTCTGCTGTAGGGTGGTTTTTTTTTTATCATAGTTTGTCATGCATGTCCAAGGTTGTTGATATTCCTCCTGGCAGTCTTGATTCCAGCTTGTGAGTCATCCAGCCCAGCATTTCACATAATTTACTCTGCATAAAAGTTAAATAAGCAGGGAGTCAATATATATAGCTTTGTCATACTCCTTTCCCAATTTTGAGCCAGTCCATTGTTCCACATCCGGTTCTAACTGTTGCTTTTGGACCTGCTTACAGGTTTCTCAGAGACAGGTAAGGTCGTCTGGTATTCTCATCTTTTTAAGAATTTTCCAGAGTTTGTTTCGATCCACACAAGTCAAAAGCTTTCGTGTGTTCAGTGAAGAAGATGTTTTCCTGGAATTCTATTGCTTTTTCTATGATCTAGTAAATGTTGTCAATTTGATCTCTGGTTCCTCTGCCTTTTCTAAATCCAGCTTGTGCATCTGAAAGTTCTCAGTGCATGTTGCTGAAGCCTGGCTTGAAGGATTTTGAGCATTACTGTGCTAGCATGTGAAATGAGAGCAACTGACAGATCTTAACAAACTGTAATTGTTTGTTAGTAGTCTGATTACTAAGAATGCACAGGACATATAAAATGGGGTGACTTTTATACTAAGTAGGATGACTATGATAAAACAAAACAGGGACTTCCCTGGTGGTCCAGAAGCTAAGATTCAATCTGGGGGGCCCGGGTTTGATCCCTGATCAGGGAACTAGGTCCCGCATGCCACAACTAACAGTCTGTATGTCACAACTAAAGATCCTGCATGCTGCAGCTAAGACCTGGAACAGCCAAATAAATAAATAATAATTTTTTACCAAAGAAGAAAGAAAGTAAAACCTGTGTTGCCATGCACTGGGGGTAAGGAGATGTGAAGATTTCGTGTCTAATGGGTGTTTGATTTCTGTTTGGGATGATGAAAAAGTCCTGGAAATAGATAGTGGTTTTGATTGCACAGCATTGCCAGTGGACTTACCTGATGCCACTGAATTGTATAGTTAAAAAAGATTATAAAGGTAAATTTTATGTTATGTAAAAAACTAGTACTTTTTCCCAATGAGACCCATATTTGGGCTTTCTGACTCAGCTCTGTAGCTGCTCTGACTAGAAAAGACCTAGAGGAAATTTAATCTGCCTTCCCTAAATTTTGCTTGTAGTGAAATTACTGTCATTAAGTGGAACATTTCTTAGAAAGCACTATTTAATAAGAATTAGAGCTTTGGAAAAAGCCCAGAGCCGTGCATTACAACTGGCCATGATAAGGCACCTCTCTAGAGTTATACTGGAGAATATTAATTTGGAAAAAAAAAACAATAAAAAACTCTTTCATTACTAAAATAACACCTATTTATTACAGAAAATTTAAAAAATAAAGGTGACCAGGGAATAAAAACCACTTATAATCCCATCTTCCGAAGAGAGATAACTGTAACATTTACTATACGTGTATCTTTTTGCTTACTTATATGTCATTTATATTATACATATAGAACTGTTTTAAGTCTCCTTTTTAAAAAAATTTGACAATAAAAAAATATTTTTTGGTGGAAATGTTTCAAGTGTTTTATGGCTATTTAATTTAACTTGTTCTATTAAGCTTTTTTACTTTAAAGTAAACTTTTATTCAGGAATTACTTTATTTCATTTTAGTTTTAAATTTTAATTAATTTATCTATTTTTGGCCATGCTGGGTCTTCATTTCTTTGAGTGGGCTTTCTTCAGCTGTGGCGAGCAGGGGCCTTGTCTTCGTTAGGGTGCTCAAGCTTCTGATTAGTGGTGAGAAGAACCACCTCTCATTTGTGGTGGCTTCTGTTGGTGTGGAGCAAGGCTCCAGGGTGCTCAAGCTCAGTTGTTGTGGCCTTGACAGGGCTTAGCTGCTCCTTGGCATGTGGAATCTTCCCAGACAAGGGATCGAACCTGTGTCCTCTGCAATGGCAGATGGATTCTTATCCACTGTGTCACCAGGAAGTCCTGGAGTAATTTTAGATTTACAGAAAAGTTACAAAGTACAGAGAGCTCCTGTATACCCTTCACCCAGCTTCCATTTTCCCTAACCTTGACCCATGTGTCGGAAATAATGAATTCAGCTTGCTATGTTACTAAGCTTCAGACTTAATTTGAATTTCACTGGCTTGTCAGTTAATCTTTCTATTCCAGAATCTGATCTGGGATACCATATTGCCTTTAGAACAAGTGCCATCTATCACATTCAAAACATTGTAGAGGATGCAAGTAAGTTGAAGGCTTGCCTCCAAAGAGTTTTTTGTCAGCTGGGAGGGATTGGAGGCAGGAGGAGAAGGGGACAACAGAGGATGGATGGCATCACGGACTCGATGGACGTGAGTCTGAGTGAACTCCGGGAGTTGGTGATGGACAGGGAGGCCTGGCGTGCTGCGATTCATGGGGTCCCAAAGAGTCGGACACGACTGAGCGACTGAACTGAACTGAACCGAAGAGGTAATGTGTGTGCAGGTTCGGTCCCATCCGACTCTGTGACTCCATGGACTGTAGCCCACCAGGATCCTCTGCCCATGGAATTTCTCAGGCAAGAATACCGGAGTGGGTTGCCATTTCCTCCTCCAGAGGATCTTTCTGACCCAGGGCTCGAACCCGTGTCTCTTTTGTCTCCTGGCACATCCTTTACCACTAGCACCACCTGGGAAGCCCACTAGGAGGTAATACAGGCACAATAGTTCAGGGCGGCTTACAGTAGTTGTATAAAGGGATAGCAAAGGGCTATAATGAGTCCATTTGGGAGGTCAGAAATGTTGAGTGAAAGAAGTGGGCTAGGCTTGGACCAGGCCATGGACGTGGGAGTTGGAAGGTTTGTAGAGACTGTGTCTTTGTGTAGAGCAGGCCATTGTGTTAGCCCCATGTCACCTTTGCCCAGGTCTGATCATGAATCAAACTCATCTCTACTACTTTTTAAAAATGCAGATATCTGAGCCCAGTTCTCCCATCTACTGAAACTAAAATTAAGAAGGCAATGCCAAACTATGTTTTTTAAGAGTTCATGAGTGGGACTTCTGATCATGCATCAAACTCATCTCTACTACTTTTTAAAAATGCAGATATCTGAGCCCAGTTCCCCCATCTACTGAACCTAAAATTAAGAAGGCAGTGCCAAACCCTGTTTTTTAAGAGTTCACGAGTGGGACTTCCGAGGTGATCCAGCGGCTAAGACTCCGAGCTCTCAATGAAGGGAGCCTGGGTTCAATTTCTGGGGAATAAGATTCCGCATGCTGGAACTAAAGTTTCCCCAGACTGCAAGGAACATCACAGATCCCGTGTGCTGCAACTAAGACTCCTCGCAGCCAAATAAATAGATAAAAAAAAAATAAATATTTTTTGAAAAGAGTCCACGAATGATTGGGGCATTAAGAGAGAATCCAGAAGACATGGCTAAAACAATTCATTGATTCACTAAAATTGAATTGACTCTATCAGTTTTTTGATAAATTTGAGCACATCCCTTTTAATAAATTCATCAACAGAGATATAAATAGAGGCACTTCGCCATGAAATCGGTTAGCTGATCATTATAAAATGACCTGTCAGCCTTACTTCTACCTGCTGGAATGAGTCCCGCTGCCTGTCAGGGGTCAGATGAGGGCAATACTATCTGGAACTTCGGTACTTGAGACTGTATGCCCAAACGCCTCCCCTGTGAAGTGGCGGGGAGCCCTCAGAAGACGTTGGACTTGGCATTTTATGATTTAGTGTTGATGTTAGCATGGCTGAGGCACTATTACCTTCTCAGTATCCAGAGTCCCTAATTTCTTTTTTTTTCCCAGTCGCTTTTGAGAGCGCTATCTGAAGTATAAAAGACGCACACACCGGTGTAGAAAGCTGAGTTCACGTTGATTCTCTGCCACAGGATCTACTGGGGTACGTGTGCACACCGCAGTGGTTAGGAGTTGGATCCTCAGGACCTTGCTTGCGTTTAGAAAACTCCCTTTGTCACATGGGCCCCTTAACCGTTTTGGTGGAGCAGTATGTACACTGATAAGGCTCTCAGGCAGTATATAAATAGATAAGGCTCTCCTTAAACTATATGAGGAAAGCAGGACTGGGCTGCCGTATGCAATCTGGATACGTGTTTGCTTTGAAACAAGTCAGAGGCAGATTACAGCTCAAGAAAAACACCGTGTAAACTCTGGAGATAAAATAGAGCTTCCATAGTTTTGTCTCCCCCTGGTGGCCATATGGAGTCAGAACAACAATTTGAAGAATTCAACTGTCTTCCCTCCCTGTCCTTTGCTCAGTTCAGTTCGGTTCAGTCGATCAGTCATGACTGAGTCTTTGCGACCTCATGAATCGCAGCACGCCAGGCCTCCCTGTCCATCACCAACTCCCGGAGTTCACTCAGACTCGCGTCCATCGAGTCAGTGATGCCATCCAGCCATCTCATCCTCTGTCGTCCCGTTCTCCTCCTGTCCCCAATCTCTCCCAGCATCAGAGTCTTTTCCAATGAGTCAACTCTTCGCATGAGGTGGCCAAAGTACTGGAGTTTCAGCTTTAGCATTATTCCTTCCAAAGAAATCCCAGGGCTGATCTCCTTCAGAATGGACTGGTTGGATCTCCTTGAAGTCCAAGGGACTCTCAAGAGTCTTCTCCAACACCACAGTTCAAAAGTTGCTTAAAACAGACATTCCTACCAAAGAGTTCTCCATAACCGGAGACAACAGAGCTCCTTAAAGCTTTTGTTTTTGAGTTCAAGAATTCTGTCCTGAAGGTGGGAATAATGTCAGCTACAAGGATATATTGTACAACACAGGGACTATTTTGTAATTAACTGTAAACAGTACACAACCTTTAAAAATTGTGAACGGCTATATTGTACATCAGTAATGTACATGATATTGTACATCAACTGTATTTTATTTAAAATTAAAAAAAGGGAATACCTTAATTTGAAAACAGGACAATAACAATAGACAAATTATAGGTTCTAGTGAGTAAAATGTAGTTAACAGTTACAGCATTTAGGGACAATGACTATTAATCAAATATGAAATATAGAGCAAAACAGAAACAGCAGTTCTGAAAGAGGAAAAAAAACTACTACTACATTTTCAAATATTCAGCAGATAGGTAAAACTACCTTCTTTTATTTAGGTAAAGCGCATCTGTTTAGGTCTCAATGTGTGTAACAGATTCATGGGGAGAGAACATAGTTGCTCTTTTTTCTAATATTTATTTATCTGTCTGTGTTGGCTCATGGGATCTCCGTTCATTGTGTCACGTGGGATCTTTTGTTGCAGCACATGGACGCTAGTTGTGGCACAGTGGCTTAGTTGTTCCATAGCATATGGGAATCTTAGTTCCCTGACCAGGGATCAAACCGGCGACCCCTGCACTGCAAGCCGGATTCGTAACCACTGGACCACCAGGGAAGTCCTTAATTGCTCTTTTAAAATAATAATAATAATAATAATAAATCTACTTGTCTAGAATGTTGTATACCCCTGAACTACATGCAAGTCCAGTTTTTCCCTCCTACGTAGAAAAATAGACTGTGGAAAGACTCTGACCAAACTTGAGTGTTGCAGTCTGGCAACCTGGACAGGTGACAACTGAGAGCAAAGGTTCCCTTCTAATAGCCTTCCGCACTAGATGGATCTCTTCGAAGGGTGTGGCCTGGGTCATGGCCAAGTTGGGACAGGGGTTGGCCGTAGGTAAATACAGTCACCGCGGCAAGTCCTTTGTGGGAAAGGGAGCTTCATTCAGAGACTCAGTGGACCTCCAGGAAGCAGTCTGGGGTTGCCACAGCCTTCTCTCTCAGCGCTAGTCAATGCTGGCTCCACGTATGTTCTTAGTCTGGCCTTGGAGCCTGCTCACACAGAGGCCCCTGGCTGGTAACATCTTCCTCACCCCATCACAGCACCGGTTCCCACTTCCTCAAGTCTCAGCTTCAGTGTTGCCTTCTTTTTAAAAAACCAGTTAATTAATTTACTTTTGACTGTGCTAGGTCTTTTTGTCTGCATGCAGGCTTTCTCTAGGCAAGTCGGGCTCCGCTTGAACTGCGGTACTCGGGCTTACTTGGTCCGAAGCACATGGGATCTAAGTTCCTGGACCAGGAATTAAACCCATGCCTGCTACACTGGCGGGTGAATTCTTAACCGCTGTATCACAAGGGACGTTTTCAGTGTTATTTTCTTACCCACGGCTTCCCTGACCATCACACTTCTTCTCTATCAGGACGCTGTTTGTTTCCTTCCTAGCATCCTTCTCATTTTTTAAAAATTGCATTTATTGGTTTCCTTACTTGGCCAGTATCTCTCTTCCTGCATAGACTCTGACGTCCACTAGCGCAGAGTCTGCATCCATTTTCATCAACATTTGTCTAGCACGACACATAGCTCATAGGAAAAATTTTATAAATGTACCTTGAATAATTGCATAAATGTAGCATTGACTGAGCTACTTCACTTTCACTGACTGAGCTACTTCACTTTCACTTTTCATTTTCATGCATTGGAGAAGGAAATGGCAACCCACTCCAGTGTTCTTGCCTGGAGAATCCCAGGGACAGGGGAGCCTGGTGGGCTGCCGTCTATGGGGTCGCACAGAGTCAGACAGGACTGAAGCGACTTAGCAGCAGCAGCATTGGCTAAGAGGGGAATGGGCTTCCTTGGTGGCTCAGTGGTACTGAATCTGCCTGCAGTGTGGGAGATGCAGGAGACTTGGGTTACATCCCTGGGTCGGGAATAGCCCCTGGAGGAGGGCATGGCAACCCATTCCAGTATTCTTGCATGGAAAATCTCCTAGACAGAGGAACACGGTGGGCTACGATCCATGGGGTTGCAGAGAATCGGACGTGACTGAAATGACTGAGTACACACTCATGCAAAGATAGGAATATAGGTTTTATCTTCTGCTGACTTAGCCCTCTTGCTGTGAAGTGCTTGTGTTAGGGATCTGACACCAAGTCTGTACTCAGTAAGAACTGAAAGATTGGCTGAATAGCAGCCTGAAAACAAATTATTTCTGGTATCTTCTGAATCTTGAGATGGAGAAAAATAGCATTTTTCAGGTCAGCACATGTATTCCTAGATAGCATATTAAAAAGCAGAGGCATTACTTTGCCAACAAAGGTCTGTCTAGTCAAAGCTATGGTTTTTCCAGTAGTCAGGTATGGATGTGAGAGTTGGACTATAAAGAAAGCTGAGCACCAAAGAACTGATGCTTTTGAACTGTGGTGTTGGAGAAGACTCTTCAGAATCCCTTGGACTGTAAGGAGATCCAACCAGTCCATCCTAAAGGAGATCAGTCCTGAATATTTGGAAGGACTGATGCTGAAGCTGAAACTCCAATACTTTGGCCACCTGATGCAAAGAACTGACTCATTTGAAAAGACCCTGATGCTGGGAAAGATTGAAGTTGGGAGGAGAAGGGAACGACAGAGGATGAGATGGTTGGATGGCATCAGTGACTCAATGGACATGAGTCTGAGTAAACTCTGGGAGTTGGTGATGGACAGGGAGGCCTGGTGTGCTGCCGTCCATGGGGGTCGCAAAGAGTTGGACACAACTGAGCAACTGAACTGAAATATATACCAGGTGCTGAGATCTGTATAGATTTGCTCCAGTAAGTACACCACGTCTCAATGCCAGCTGTTAAAGGGGTCAAAACCTTACTGACCGGGAGTTCCCTGGCGGTCCAGGGGTTAGGACTCAGTGATTTTCCTGCAGTGGCCCCGGGCTCAATCCCTGGCTGGGGAACTAAGATCCGCAAGCTGCTCAGCAACCTTATCAGCTTTATGATAATTCACAGGTATTCTTCAAAATCAGTCCCTTTTCTGCACCTGCCACCCTGAAGTTTTAGTGGGAATGAGCTAAGTCTCCCCACTTCTTACCAGTTATTGACAATGTCATTGATTCTTCGGGAGATATGTTTGTTTGTTGTTAATTTGGAAACATTTTAAAATAGATAACACACTCATAAATACAAAGATTTAAAAGGTCCAAGAGGCAATACATCACAGCCCTTCCCTCATCACCCAGTTTCTCTCCTCAGAGGATACCAGTGTTTTCAATCCATTGGATATTTTCCCCCCAAAATGTCTAATGTTTCAACCTCTATATATTCTTTTTTTCCTTAACTTTTTAGAAGATCAGCTTTGTTGAGACATGATTTACATACAATAAAATGGACCCATGTTTGGTCTGATGAGTTCGACAAATGTAGACATGCATGTAAGTGTCACCCCAATCAAGATGGATAACATCTGCATGGCCTCCAAAAGTGTCCTCACGTCTCCCTCATCTCCAGCTTCTGTCTGATTTCTGTCTCTGTAGGTGAGTTCTGCTTAGTTTAGTTCTTTGCATAAGTGGAATAATACAGTATGCACTCTTTTGTTCTGATTTTTTTCATCTAGCTTATGTTTTTGAGATTCATCTGTATTGTTTGTAAGAGCAGTTTGTACCTTTTTATTGTACAGGACTCTCGCCACTAGACTGGTGGAGTCCACCTCCGTGGACAACCTCCCTGAACCCCTGGATTCCTGACTCTGCAGGAGCTTCCTTGAATATCTATCTCTATGTGACCCAGAGACTCTGGGTCATTCCCTCAAGAGTCAGAGCCCAAGCACTTAATCACATGCCCATGCTTTCACGGCCAAGAGACAACAGCAGGGGCCTCTTTAGGTTCCATATTTGGCAGTGAAGCCCTGCTTCTCATTGGTCTTAAGATTGCTTCCAAGTAGGAAGGGTATTTAGAAGCTGGGCAACCAAAATGAATGAATGTCCATTACAGAATCTGTCCATCTTTCCTTCGAAATAGTGATTGTATTATGTTAGATTTATGTGTGTCTGTTTCCCCGCTAAACCGTCAGCTGCTTGCGGACAGTGAACTTGTGTTTCCACTTCTATATTCATACCACCTAGCACTTTGGTTGGCACAAGTCTCTATAAAAGAATATTTATTCAATTTCATAATTGTGGAAAATGTCCATATTTTGTTCTTTGTATGCCCTTCATAATTTCTTCCCTAGTGGTTAGTTTAATTAAATCGAGTCAGACCTAAGCCTCTGCCACTTTCCTTTTAAGATTCTGTAGGTGTCTGTCCCTTGAATAAAACTTTAATATTACTAAAGAAAGAATATTTGTTCAACAGGTCACTTAATGGATATGAACTATACTCTTATCTGACAATATGTTACATTACCTGCTTAGTGGAGTGTTGGATGTAGCCTTTCCTCTAAGCTGAAATATACATATATTTTAAAATATGCATATACTTTTAACCACTTTGACTCATAAGAATTTGCAACAAACAATTGGGTGAATGCATATGAGTTCCTATATGCATTCAAACAACTTCTCCCAATGATGATAAATGTAATAACTTTTTGAAAACCAGTTTTATTTGTTTACTTCTTTTCGGCTGGGCTGGGTCTTTGTCGCGGTGCGGGCTTTTCTCTAGTTGTGGGGTGAGGGCTCCTCATTGCGGTGGCTCCTCTTGTCGCGGAGCATGGTCTCTAGGACACTCTGGCTTTAGTGGTTGTGACTCCCGGGCTCTTGAGCACAGACTCAGTGGTTGTGGCCCACGGGCTTAGTTGCTCTGCGGCACGTCGGATCTTGCTGGATCAGGGCTCAAACCCATGTCTCCCGCATTGGCAGGTGGATTCTTTACCGCTGAGGCACCAGGGAAGCCCTGGAGTAACTACTTTTAAAAATTTATTTCTTGACCCTGCTGACTCTTTAGTCACTTCTCATGTTGCGAGCTGATGTGAGTGCAGGGAACTCCTGCCATGAATCAGTGTTTCCTCCACCATTTAGTCCTATCTTCTGATTTCCTCCTTTTTCTTTCTCGATGCCTCTTTCTCTGTTTGCTATTTATGTTTATTGTCTTTAATCCTTCCCCTTTTGTTCTTCTCTTACTTTAATCTATAAAAGTCTTGATTCCAGAGATACTTGGAATCATAATAAAGATATGCATGAGCATGCATATGTTCACACTCAGCTGAGCTGGTCATTGCTTGGGGGTGAAAGGAAAAGTGGTGTCAAAGCACAAGAGTTGGCCTCACGTGTCTCTCTTCTCCCTGGAGTCCCTTTACCAAGTCCACAGCCTCTCCAGTCTTGGCATTCTAAGGCCCTAAAAGTTCTTCATTTGCTTGCCACGGCTTAAATATCCTCCTTGATTACAGACACATCTTCAGCAACTCCTGCTGGAGCAAGGTGCAGTTCACTACAAAGAGCAGTGTATTAGTCTGGTTGAGTGTCATAACAAAGTACCCTAGTTGGGTGTCTTAAGCAACAGAAGTTCATTTCTCACAGAGAACTTCCTCTTGAAGTGAGTGCATAGAGCTGAATCCCTGTGCGACTGGAGACAACTATTTAACTGGGGATTCTCCCAATTCACTGCTAGCTGGAAAGCCCCATTGAGGTACCCCCAGTTTGGTCTTGGTGAGAGCGCTGTTGCTGGCTTGCAGATGGCTGTCTTGACATGTCATCCCATGGTCCTTCCTCAGCTTGTGAATGCAGAGAGAGAGAGAATGTGTCTTCCTCTTATTTCCTTTTTTGGCCATGCCACTTGGGATCTCAGCTTCCCAACCAGGGATTGAACCTGGGCTCTGGCAGTGAAAGCACAGAGTCCTGACCTCTAAACCACCAAGGAATTTCCCATGTCTTCAGTTCAGTTCAGTTCACTCAGTCATGTCCGACTCTTTGTGACCCCATGGACTGCAGCACGCCAGGCCTCCCTGTCCATCACCAACTCCTGGAGTTTGCTCAAATCATGTCCATTGAGTCACTGATGCCATCCAACCATCTCATCCTCTGTCATCCCCTTCTCCTCCCGACTTGAATCTTTCCCAGCATCAGGGTCTTTTCCAATGAGCCAGCTCTTTGCATCAGGTGGCCAAATTATTGGAGTTTCAGCATCAGTCCTTCCAATGAATATTCAGGACTGATTTCCTTTAGCATGGACTGGTTGGATCTCTTTGGTGTCCAAGAGATTCTGAAGAGTCTTCTCCAACACCACAGTTCAAAAGCATCAATTCTTCAGTGCTCAGCTTTCTTTATAGTCCAACTCTCACATCCATACACGACTACTGGAAAAACTATAGCCTTGACTAGACAGACCTTTGTTGGCAAAGTAATATCTCTGCTTTTTAATATGCTGTCTAGGTTGGTCATAACCTTTCTTCCAAGGAGCAAGCGTCTTTTAATTTCATGGCTGCAGTCACCATCTGCAATGATTTTGGAGTCCAAAAAAATAACATCTGTCACTGTTTCCTCATCTATTTGCTATGAAGTGATGGGACTGGATGCCATGATCTTAGTCTTCTGAATGTTGAGTTTTAAGCCAACTTTTTCACTCTTCTCTTTCACTTTCATCAAGAGGCTATTTAGTTCTTCACATTCTGCCATAAGGGACTCTAATAAGGCCACCAATCCTATTAAATTGGGATGCCAACCCATATGACCTCATTTAATCTTAATTACCTCCTAAAAGCCCTAGCTCCAGATACAGTTACATTGGGAGTTGGGGCTTTAACATATGAATTTAGTGGGGTGGGGGTCACACAGTTCAGGCCATAGCAGGCAGAGTATGAGCTGGATAGTCGTATGCTGTGCACTTCAGAGATTGTTTAACATCACATTCTCTAGCTGTATTTTTGTTTATTTTCCCAATTGTTTTCTTGACTCTTTGGTAAAGACTTTGCCATGCATAGCAAGCTCAGCAACAGAGCAAAGAAGTTGAAATTGTATTATTAATAATTCTTTGCAATAAGGGGGTGGGGTCCATTGCCTGTGTTTTTAAAACCAAAAATGAAATTTGATTGGAGTTTTGTTATCCCTGCTGCTGCTAAGTCGCTTCAGTCATATCTGACTCTGTGCGACCCCATAGATGGCAGCCCACCAGGCTCCCCTGTCCCTGGGATTCTCTAGGTAAGAACACTGGAGTGGGTTGCCACTTCCTTCTTCAATGCATGAAAGTGAAAAGTGAAAGTGAAGTCACTCGGTCATGTCTGACTCTTCGCGACCCCACGGACTGCACCCCACGAGGCTCCTCCGTCCATGGGATTTTCCAGGCAAGAGTACTGGAGTGGGGTGCCATTGCCTTCTCCTTGTTATCCCTATGTGCTAGTAATTTTAAACAACGTAAGCCATAACATACTCTTCTAAAAAATCTCTTGCTGCTCTAAATTTTAGTCTTGCTGCAGTTAATGTCAGGAGTTTTAACAGCTTCAAACTGACACATTACTATTAGTTATATTTTAATAGACATGGTATTCTACAAGGAAGTGAATCAGGAGAACTCCCAGTGAAATAGTTGGCTTCTGTAAAGCATACACTCAGCTCTGCCAGTTAATTTCAAGAGTAAGTTCATAGGAGTTTCCTGGAGGTTCAGTGGTTAGGACTCGGCGTTTTCCCTGCTGGAACTCTGGTCAGGGAACTAGGACCCCAGGAGCCATGTGATGTGGCCGACAAAACAAAACAAAAACAGAGCAAGTTCCTAAAGGATCAGAATGATCTGAGCTCACTCTGAGATCAGTTCATGTTTCCAGGCCTTGTGTTATTACATCTTTTTGTGTTTAAACAATATATTTAAAATAAATAATGATAGTACAGTAATTATACAAAGAATTTGAATTACTTCATTTCTGCCATTCCCTGTGACCCCTTGAACTTATTATTTGTGTTTAATATTTAAAACAGTAAAATAGAGTGTAACCAAAGGATCAAAATGAAAACTGATAGGTAGATATAATCTCTGAATAAGCAGTTCTGCTTTTCCCCTTTTTTACTATAACATTAACGTTTTATTTGGCTTCCTTGGTGGCTCAGACAGGAAGGAATATGTCTGCAACTTGGGAGACCCAGGTTCGATCCCTGGGTCGGGAAGATCCCCTGGAGAAGGGAATGACAACCCACTCCAGTATTCCTGCCTGGAGAATTCCATGGACAGAGGAGACTGGTGGGCTACAGTCCGTCAGGTTACAAACAGTCGGACAGGACTGAACAACTAATACACTGGACTAGAACAAGGAGTTTAGAGTTCTGTCCGGTCTTGGCTTCCCAAAGACATCCCTAAGTACCTGATGAGGAACGTGAAGAGAGGCTGGGGATTTAACAAGTCCTCTGCTGGCGTGGGCTTCCCTGGTGGCTCAGCTGGTAAAGAATCCGCTTGCAATGCGGGAGACCTGGGTTCGATCCCTGGGTTGGAAAGATCCCCTGGAGAAGGGAAAGGCTGCCCACTCCAGTATTCTGGCCTGGAGAATTTCATGGACTGTATAGTCCATGGGGTTGCAAAGAGTCGGACACGACTGAGCAACTTTCACCTACTCACTCACTGCTAGCGTGAGGCAGTCCTGGGGACCTTCAGTGCCCGTCATTCCCTGTCCTCAGGAACAGGCATTATGATTCGAGGTAGACTTCTCTGGTGGCTCAGACGGTAAAGCATCTATCTGCCTACAATGCGGTGACTCAGGTTCGATCCCTGGGTCTGGAGAAGGAAATGGCAACCCACTCCGGTACTCTTGCCTGGAAAATCCCATGGACAGAGGAGCCGGGTGGGCAGAGGCCATGGGGCTGCAAAGAGTCAGACACACAGAGAAGCCTGGTGGCTACAGTCCATGGGGCTGCTAAGAGTCGGACACGACTGAGCCACTTCACTTTCTTTCCTTCTGTGGTCCTGGGTCTTCCCTGGTGGCTCAGCTGGTGAAGAGCTTGCCTGCAATCTGGGAGATCAGGGTTCAACCCCTGGGTTGGGAAGATTCCCCTGGAGAAGGAAATGGTAACCCACTCCAGTATTTTTGCCTGGAGAATTCCACGAACAGAGGAGCCTGGTGGCTACAGTCCCTGGGGATGCAAAGAGTCGCACGCGACTGAGTGGCACTCTCCACTTTCTGTGGTGCCACCAGCAGTGGCACAAGGATTAAACTGCTGGTTGTGTCATGGGTGGGTTTGGGGATAAGCCTGGAGGGACCAAACTGAAATGACTAACAAAGGAGAAAAGAAATAAGACTGATGGGAGGTGGGGGATAATACGGACTGGTCAGTAGGGATAAAGCACATACCTACTTATAGGGACGTAGAAAAGGCACGGTAATCAGTGGATCAAACGGAAGGCTCACCCTGGGAAGGGAGACAAAACCCCTCCCTCTTGCTTGCCTCCTCTTCACTCCCCTACTTTGGTCGTCTACACTCTCTTGAGATAGCTCTCCAGTTGCTCAGTTAGTTCCCCAGGAAAGGCTAAGTGAAAGTTGCTCAACTGTGTCCGACTCTTTGCGACCCCATGGACTGTAGCCCGCCAGGCTCCTCCATCGGTGGAATTCTCCAGGCCAGAATACTGGAGTGGGTTGCCATGCCCTCTAGGGGATCTTCCCGACCCAGGGATTGAACCCAGGTTTCCTGCATTGCAGGCGGATTCTTTACCACCCGAGCCACCAGGGAAGCCCCTGGTGGGGCAAACCTCTGCCCGAAAGCGGGGTTGGCAAAAATACCGGTGGAGTAGGAATGGAACTGGAGGAAGCTGATGGTGGAGGCGGGACTAGAGCGCCTGCAGCTGGTGCTGTTCTCTACGGGCACCCCCGCAAACCTCGTTTACACTTTGGATTCCATATATTAAAAAGGTAAGAGGGCAGGGAAATCGACCGAAACCTTCGTAAAGCAACTATCACAACTGAACTACCATTAATTAAAGGACAAGGTGTAGGGGGACTAAGTGACAGGGGCTGAGGCCATCTGAAAGTCACAGGGGGAAAATGCTCGTGTGTGGATCAGCGTGAGCACCAGAAACTTGTCCTTCCTCCAACGAGATCCCAGCAGAGCCAGAGGTACAGGCACCCAGTGAAGATTCTCTGGAGGACTCTGGGGTCCACAGTCTTCCTCATTACGGGGGAAAGCTATATAAGAGGCTGAGTGAGGGGAAACCAGGCCTTGGAAGATGTCCAGGGCACCCAGGACGCTGCTTCTTCACCTCTTACACCTCTGCCCAGTTCTAACAACGCGACTCCCACCTGGGGCCTGAGATCTTTCCTTCCCGGCTCACCCATGCTTAGAAACACCCTCCACAAGGCCAACTCATAAATACTGCAGTGTTTTCAAATATGAGAAGCTAAAACCAAATAAAAGCAAAAAGGAAATGTTTCCTTACTGGCTCTGAGCTTTACTTTCCCCCGGGGTCTTCCTCAGTTCCTGGGTTCACCACCTTCTCCATCCCAGAGAGAGGAGGAAAAGGGGATCAGAATTGAACGAAAGGAGAAAGGGAAGGGGCCGGAGATAAAAGATATTTTCTAAAAAAATGAGGAGGAGGAGGAGGAAAGATAAGTAGATCACTGTCTTGTTCCTATCTTGCAAAGTAAAGAAAGTTTGTTTTAAACGGTGAGTGCTGGGAGATCTGAACCCCAGGCCCCAGAGTATGGGTTGGAGGCCAGTGGCGACCGCCCCCTGGAGTTGTTGCTGAAGTGGCAGACAGTGTCACGATGGAGTGATCAGGAGGGCCGCCCTTGGAGTCAGGGCCTAGGGCACAACTAGCGTGGGGGCTGTGTGCTGAGGGGTGGGGGTGGAGGTTAGTTCCTGGTTCTCAGGCTAGCTCGACACTTGCTTGCTGCTAGGACTCAACGCTTTCCCTGCCGGGGCCTGGGTTCAAACCCTGGTCCTCCCACAAGATCCCAAAAGCCATGTGGTGTGACCAAAAAGAAATAATATGTATGTTCGTGTGTATATATATACACACATATACATATATAGGGATCTTCCCTTGTAGCTCAGTCGGTAAAGAGTCTGCCTGCAACGCAGGAGACCTGGGTTCAATACTTGAGTCAGGAAGATCCCCTGCAGAAGGAAATGGCAACCCACTCCAGTATTCTTACCTGGAGAATCCCATGGACAATGGAGCCTGGCAGGCTACAGTCCATGGGATCACAAGAGTCGGACACAAGTTAGTGACTAAACCACCATCATATATATATATATATATATATATATAACTTTCTCAATTTTAAGACCATTGCAGACTAAATATTTTGTGAACTTTCTGGTCAAAATAGCCTCCTTATCCTAGTGAAGACACAGCCATATCAGAAAAAAAAAAGTAAAATAATAATTTAATTTTTAAAAAGTCATGTTCTCATTTTATTAAGTCAAAAGGAAGAAAAGATTAGGGTATGTTAATACATGTTTTGAAAGATGTAGTTACTTTCATTCAGCTTTGTAATTTGATCAGTCACTAAAAATTCCTTAAAATTTATAGTTTCAACTTTTCTTTGGATTTTCTGGATATTTTAAAATAATCAGTGAATTATTTAAATTCCAGAATTAATTACAATTATTGTGTAGCATTATGCTTATGACATAAGTGATAGTGTGGATCACAATGATAGTGTGGAAAATTCTGAAAGAGATGGGAATACCAGACCACCTGACTTGCCTCTTGAGAAATCCATATGCAGGTCAGGAAGCAACAGTTAGAACTGGACATGGAACAACAGACTGGTTCCAAATAGGAAAAGGAGTACGTCAAAGCTGTATATTGTCACCCTGCTTATTTAACTTCTATGCAGAGTACATCATGAGAAACGCTGGACTGGAAGAAACACAAGCTAGAATCAAGATTGCCGGGAGAAATCTCAATAACCTCAGATATGCAGATGACACCACCCTTATGGCAGAAAGTGAAGAGGAACTAAAAAGCCTCTTGATGAAAGTGAAAGAGGAGAGTGAAAAAGTTGGCCTAAAGCTCAACATTCAGAAAACGAAGATCATGGCATCTGGTCCCATCACTTCATGGGAAATAGATGGGGAAACAGTGGAAACAGTGTCAGACTTTATTTTTTTGGGCTCCAAAATCGCTGCAGATGGTGACTGCAGCCATGAAATTAAAAGACACTTACTCCTTGGAAGAAAAATTATGACCAACCTAGATAGCATATTCAAAAGCAGAGACATTACTTTGCCGACTAAGGTCCGTCTAGTCAAGGCTATGGTTTTCCCTGTGGTCATGTATGGATGTGAGAGTTGGACTGTGAAGAAGGCTGAGCGCCGAAGAATTGATGCGTTTGAACTGTGGTGTTGGAGAAGACTCTTGAGAGTCCCTTGGACTGCAAGGAGATCCAACCAGTCCATTCTGAAGGAGATCAACCCTGGGATTTCTTTGGAAGGAATGATGCTAAAGCTGAAGCTCCAGTACTTTGGCCACCTCATGCGAAGAGTTGGCTCATTGGAAAAGACTCTGATGCTGGGAGGGATTGGGGGCAGGAGGAGAAGGGGATAACCGAGGATGAGATGGCTGGATGGCATCATGGACTCGATGGCCGTGAGTCTGAGTGAACTCCGGGAGTTGGTGATGGACAGGGAGGCCTGGCGTGCTGCGATTCATGGGGTTGCAAAGAGTCGGACACGACTGAGCGACTGAAATGAACTGAACTGAACTGAACTGAGATGTATATTGAGCCATTGTGTGCTAAGAAAACCTACATTAACCAAATAATTAAAATTTTAGCATCTGAAACTGTTCACTAACTGATAAATAAGCCAGGATTTTTCAAGTCTTTATATGTGCTCAAAATGTCAAATAAGTGGCAGGTCTTTCCTGTTAAACTTGTGATTCAAGTTATGAAATATTATTAAGAGGTGTTTTGCTTACAGTTATAAAATGTTGCAAGAGTTTGTTTAGTTAAAAGTCCAGAAGTCTGGATGTGTTTATAGTTAAAATGTTATATAAAGTTGTTCTGCTTACAATTATGAAGTATTTTAATGTTGTTATGTTATTAAGTGTGGAAAGTCGGTTGTGTGCAGTTATAAAATGGAGAAGGTTGTTTTGCTGACTATATTGTCTTTGGAAATAGTCTACTAAATACTCTAGGTTGTTGTATTAGACAAAAATTTTTCATTGCAAGTGATAGCAATTCAGTTTGTTAGCCACTGAGCTCCTCCGTGTCACGTGCTTCCGGCTTCTCTGCCTCCTAAGAATGGGTAGTCATAGGCAGGGCTGTGGCTCTCCCTGGTTGAGCTGTGAACTTAGCTCTGAAGCAATCGTTGTTGCCATGTGAATGAGTTAATCCAAAGGCATCCCTTAGGGGGTGGGGTTCAATGATTGCTCTCCCACCTGGACCATAAGGAGGGGAGAATGGGTGGTTCCCAAAGGCAGGGATATTGGGCAGATAAATCACATTTGTCCACTCAAGTTTCCTTTCAAAATGATTTGTCATCTGTGAACAGCCTTGTGGGGCCTACGTTTGAATTATCCTCATTTGGAAAATGAGAATATTGCGGAACTTATTCATTATTTTTGTGGAATCATAGAAAAGAATAAAGTAGTAATTTGTATTATTATAGATCTTAGGGTTTGCAATGAAACTGAAGAGATTTTCTTACAGAATAACATTTATGTTTGGTAGGAACGGTATCTCCAACATTAATTATGCTTGTTCTCTTATGTAGAAAGAGTATATCTGGCTTTTTAACAGAAGAAAATCATAGTGAATTTACATAATGCTCTGCTACGTAAAAATTCTTGTCTGGAGTCTGGTAAGTTTTATTAGTTCCTATAAAAAGTTACTTGCAAAGTTTAATTTCATTTAGCAAATGTAAAATTTTAAATTTAATTGTTTTAAGATGATCAATCTCATAACCGACCAATGTTCTTGACCTTCCCGAACCAATAAAAATTGACTAGAGGCCAGACAAGAAATTCAGGCAAGGCTTTACTGGGGCCCCTGCTGCAGCCAAGGGGAACGAAAACATAAAACAGATTCCCTTGATTGCTTGCTTGCTTGCTTGCTGGCTGAGGAGGGGGTGAGCTTGTACCTTGTATAGAGAGGGTAGGGGTGTGTTCCAGCTTCCCTGGTAGCTCAGCTGGTAAAGTATTTGCCTGCAATGCAGGAGACCTCAGTTCAATTCCTGGATCAGGAAGACCCCCTGGGGAAGGGATAGGCTACCCATTCCAGTATTCCTGGGCTTGCCTGGTGGCTCAGAAGCCACCTGCAATGTGGGAGACCTGGGTCTGAGCTCTGGATTGGGAAGATCCCCTGAAGGAGGGCCTGGCCACACTATTCTTGCTTAGAGAATCCCCATGGACAGAGGAGCCTGGCAGGCTGCAGTCTATGGGTTTGCAAAGAGTCAGACGTGACTGAACGACTAAGCACAGCACAGCACGGGAGTGTGTCCAAGAGTCAGGCCAGAGGGGTGGCTTAGGAGGTTTGCCCACCCGTGGCAGTGTGAGCGCAGTGGGCACGCTCAGTGTCCTGCTTTTGGTCCTGCTTAAGGTCCATGTTCCTTAAAATTTCCTGATTTTGCTCCATGCTCTTCAAACGTGGCAGTTGAGTTTATTTATTTATTTTTGGTCTCTTTTGTTCATAATTTGCCCCAACTGTGAATGCACACAATTATTTTAGTCCCATACAGTTTCTCTGTATTTTGTGGCTCATAGAGAGGTGTGTCTAAGCACAGCCCTGCAGCAAAGAGTCCCAAGTCCCAGCTGGTCTCAAATCTAGCTCTATTTTATTCAATAAGCAATAGCTGAAGGTCAACTACAGGCCAGGGATGGTGCTGAATGCCGGCAGCACAAAGATGAACAGGGCACAGTCTCTCCCATCAAGGAGCCAATGGTGAGAGGGAAGAAATGTACCCATAATTTTAATACTCTAGGTACAGTGCTAGAAGAATGCCCAGACATAGCGGAGAGCTTAGACTACCCAGCACATTCAGCAAAGTCTTCGTGGAAGTAGTGAGCTGAACCTGGAGGAAAGAACAAAGTTGACTAGAAGAAGATGCTGAGAAAGGCAAGCCTGGCAGAGCTTCGGACCCTGAACAACGACTCAGAGGTTTAAATTAATGTGATACATGCAGAAAGCCCAAGGGATGGGATCCAGTTAGAACATATAAACATCAAGGTAAAGAGTGATAGGAGACAAAGAGAGAGGAGTGTCTTGATGTTATTGACTATGATACCAAAGAATTTGGACTTAATGCAGGTTCGAGTGACCCTTGAGCATTAGGCAGTACTCTGTGCTGCAGTGTCTGAGGACTTAAAGAGGGCCGAGGCTGGAGGGAGGGGTCTTCTAGTCAGAGTACAAACGTGACAGTCTGGTGAAAAGACGACCAGGGACTGAACTGGGTGAGACAAAATACATTTCTTATTCATCTTTGACTCTCTAGTGCCTGGTATAATTCCTGCTACATGGAACGTGTGTGAAAGTTGCCCAGTCGTGTCCGACTCTTTGCGACCCCAAGGACTGCAGTCCCTGGGATTCTCCAGGCCAGGATTCTGGAGTGGGTAGCTGTTCCCTTCTCCCGGGGATCTTCCCAACCCAGGGATCAAATCCAGGTCTCCTGCATTGCAGGTGGTTTCTTTACCAGCTGAGCTACTAGGGAAGCCCCATATGGAATATATGGGACCCCATAATATTTACTGATAGAGCTAAATTTATTTTTCTTCTGCATTCCCACGAGATCTCTATCTTTTGGCTTTAGAACCACATTTCTAGTGACCATCATAATACAAACTGGAGTTCTAGAAGCTAACACCACAAATTGTTGTTCAGGTGCTAAGTTGTGTCCAACTCTTTGCGACGTCATGGGCTGGAGCCTGCATGAACAGCCTGAGCAGCCTCCTCTGTTCATGAGATTTCCCAGGCAAGAATACTGGAGTGGGTTGCCGTTTCCTTCTCCAGGGGATCTAACCTTCATTTTCTGCATTGGCAGGCTGATTCTTTGCCACTGAACCACCAGGGAAGCCCAATTCTACAAATACATCATGCAAAATACAGCAAGAATATATATGCTACTAAAGAAAATCTAAAAGGTCTTGTAGGTCTTCATAGAACCGTTCAACTTCAGCTTCTCCAGTGTTACTGGTTGGGGCATAGGCTTGGATTACCGTGATATTGAATGGTTTGCCTTGGAAACGAATAGAGATCATTCTGTCGTTTTTGAGATTGCATCCAAGTACTGCATTTCGGACTCTCTTGTTGACCATGATGGCTACTCCATTTCTTCTAAGGGACTCCTGCCCATAGTAGTAGATATAATGGTCATCTGAGTTAAATTCACGCATTCCAGTCCATTTTAGTTCGCTGATTGCTAGAATGTCGACGTTCACTCTTGCCATCTCTTGTTTGACCACTTCCAATTTGCCTTGATTCATGGACCTGACATTCCAGGTTCCTATGCAACATTGCTCTTTACAGCATCAGACCTTGCTTCTATCACCAGTCACATCCACATCTGGGTATTGTTTTTGCTTTGGCTCCATCCCTTCATTCTTTCTGGAGTTATTTCTCCACTGATCTCCAGTAGCATATTGGACACTTACCGACCCAGGGAGTTCCTCTTTCAGTATCCTATCATTTTGCCTTTTCATTCTGTTCATGGGGTTCTGAAGGCAAGAATACTGAAGTGGCTTGCGATTCCCTTCTCCAGTGGACCACATTCTGTCAGACCTCTCCACCGTGACCTGCCCGTCCTGGGTGGCCCCACACGAAATGGCTTAGTTTCATTGAGTTAGACAAGGCTGTAGTCCGTGCGATCAGATTGGCTAGTTTTCTGTGATTATGGTGTCAGTGTGTCTGCCCTCTGATGCCCTCTCACAACACCTACCATCTTACTTGGGTTTCTCTTACCTTGGACGTGGGGTATCCCTTCACGGCTGCTCCAGCAAAGCGCAGCCACTGCTCTTTACCTTGGACAAGGGGTATCTCCACACAGCTGCCCCTCCTGACCTTGGACGTGGGGTTGCTCCTCTCGGCCGCCTCCCTGACCTCGGGTGTGTGGTAGCTCCTCTCGGCCACCCCCCTTGACCTCGGACATAGGGTAGCTCCTCTAGGCCACTCTTGTGCCATCACAGCCTGACATTCTCAGTTGCCACCCCTGACCTTGGGCGAGGGGTAGCTCCTCTCGGCTGCACTTGTGCACAGTCCGTCACAGCCGGCGCTTGCCCACCTCATGCAAAGAGCTGACTCATTGGAAAAGACCCTGATGCTGGGAGGGATTGGGGGCAGGAGGAGAAGGGGACGACTGAGGATGAGATGGCTGGATGGCATCACCGACCCAATGGACATGAGTTTGAGTAAACTCTGGGAGTTGGAGGTGGACAGGGAGGCCTGGCGTGCTGCGATTCACCGGGTCGCAGAGTCGGACACGACTGAGCGACTGAACTGAACTGAACTGAAAGAAAATCTGCTTAACATGACCCTAATTAATTCCTCAACATCATGCTTAACTTTGTTTTTCCTGAACCATAGGGTTGTGGATAAGAATACAGATTTAGAAGGACTGCTTAAATTATTATTGCAATTAAAAAAAGCCAAATAGCCTATCAACTAAGCAATACTTTGTGCAGAAATAAGTAAATCTGCAGCTTTGTTGCCTATCAGTTCAGTTCAGTCGCTCAGTTGTGTCCGACTCTTTTCGACCCCGTGGACTGCAGCACGCCAGGCCTCCCTGTCCATCACCAACTCCCAGAGTTTACTCATCCAACCATCTCATCCTCTGTCATCCCCTTCTCCTCCTGCCCTCAATCTTTCCAGCATAAGGGTCTTTTCAAATGAGTTAGTTCTATGAATCAGGTGGCCAAAGTATTGGAGTCTCAGCTTCAACATCAGTTCTTCCAATGAATATTCAGGACTGATTTACTTTAGGATGGACTGGTTGGACCTCCTGCTGTCCATGTTGCCTATAAAAGACCCTATTCCTTGCTGGGCACTTGACTGTTGCAATGCTTTGAAAAGTCTCTGAAACCAGAGTTTAGTCTGGTATTGGGCATTTTATAGAAATATATTACTGAAGACTGAGGTATCAAAATGAGGAGAACTATAGCTAGTGAGTGAGGGCAGGAAAGGAATAAAGAATCGTATGAGGCCCTAAGCAGGTTAGGTTATTAACCACTGAGAATCCAGCACCAGAACGGGTAGCCTTTCCCTTCTCCAGCGGATCTTCCTGACCCAGGAATCGAACTGCAGTCTCCTGCATTGCAGGTGGATTCTTTACCAACTGAGCTATCAGGGAAGCCCTCAGCCCCTACACTGCATATCAAAGGGAATTTCATCTGTGCCCACACTTCTACTTTTTGATAAAGAATCAAAGTTTTTGCATTTTTTTACATTACTCACTTTCAGACTTTTTTTTTTCTCCAGTGCCCTCCAAATCCATGAGATATTTTAGGAGAAAGTTTGCAAATGGTAATGGCATATTTAGCACCTTTTTTTTTTTTTTTTTAAAGGAGACATTCCCACAAAATGTTTTACCAAGTCATGGGTAAAATCTCTTCACTTTGTGAAATAGGGATGGGGTGGAGCAAGGGGAGTTATAAACAGGAAACTTTATGGGAATACTGGAAGGTCTGGGTGACATTTTCCTGTAAAGCTCTTGTGATTGTAGAGTCTAAAATTGACCCTGTGACAGTGCCCTTAACAAGTTGCCATTCCCAGAGATAACTATTTAATGTTGTTTCATTTCTTTCTAACCACAGTGTCATAAACAAGATACAAGAGATTAAACATGGCAAATATTGGTAGACAATTTGTAAAATTATGACACTATAATCCCATATTGCTAAAAAAAATTGTAATATGACATTACATCCTCTGGTTGCAAAATCACTTCTGGCTCTGTGATTGTTGAGTTTGTGACTAAGTAGAAAGCAGTTGCAGCCACCAAAGACAGAGCCAAGTCTGAAGACATCGGACTTTTGCAATGACATGGTCTTTTCCAAAATATGTTGTATCGTTCCATGGCTGTTGATAGGTGTTACTCAAAAAGTTTTCTTCAGTTATATAAGCTTGTGAAACAGTTGACTAGGCAAAGTTCATCAGCCTCTATGCTGAAGCATTTCTCAAAGCCTTCGCTATACTAATGCACAATGGGAACCTCTGAAGAGGGGGTTACAGTATTTATTATTTGCCAACTTTGATCTGAGGACTTTTTCTTTGAAGGACTAACATAGCATAACTGAGTGTGGGCTTTAGACCACAAAAATGAGATGGATTTCATAATGAGACTTTAAGATTAGTTTATGTAGTAGACTTTTGTCAGTTGCCTTCCCAGCAACATCCTCATCCTCTGTGTTCAGTCACTCAGTCATGTCCGATCCTCTGTGATCCCATGGACTGCAGCACACCAGACCTCCCTGTCCATCACCAACTCCTGGAGTTTACTCAAACTCATGTCCATTGAGTTGGGGATGCCATCCAACCATCTCATCCTTTCTGTCCCCCTCTCCTCCTGCTCTCAATCTTTCCTAGCATCAGGGTCTTCTCTAATGAGTCAGTTCTTTGCATCAGGTGGCCAAAATTTGGAGTTTCAGCTTCAGCTTCAGTCCTTCCATTGAATATTCAGGGTCGATTTCCTTACGGATTGACTGGTTTGATCTCCTTGCAGTTCAAGGGACTCTCAAGAGTCTTCTCCAACACCACAGTTCAAAAGCATCAATTCTTCCGTACTCAGCTTTCTTTATAGTCCAACTCTCACATCCATACATGACTACTGGACAAACCATAGTTTTGATTAGACAGACCTTTTAAGCAAAGGGATGTCTCTGCTTTTTAATACACTGTCTAGGTTTGTCATATCTTTTCTTCCAAGGAGCAAAGGTCTTTTAATTTCATGGCTACAGTCACCTTCTAAAGTGATTTTGGAGCTCCCCAAAATGAAGTCTGTCATTGTTTCCATTGTTTCTCCATCTATTTTCCATGAAGTGATGGGACTGGATGCCATGCTCTTCGTTTTTTGAATGTTGAGTTTTAAGTCATGTTTTTCACTCTCTTCTTTCACCTTCATCAATAAGTTCTTTAGTTCCTCTTTGGTGTCTGCCATTAGGGTGGTGTCATCTGCATATCTGAGATTGTTGCTATTTCTTCTGATGATCTTGATTCCAGCTTATGCTTCATCCTACCTGGCATTTTGCGTGACATACTCTGCATATAAGTTAAATAAGCAAGGTGACAATATACAGCCTTGACCTACTCATTTCCCAATTTGGAACCAGTCCATTGTTCCACATCTGGTTTCAACTGTTGCTTCTTAAACTGCATACAGGTTCCTCAGGAAGCAGGTAAGGTGGTCTGGTACTCCCATCTCTTTCAGAATTTTCCACAGTTTGCAGTGATCCACACAGTCAAAGGCTTTAGCATAGTCAATGAAGAAGAAGTAAATTCTTTTCTGGAATTCTCTTGCTTTTTTGATGATCCAATGGATGTTGGCAATTTGATCTCTGCTTTTTGTGTCTTTTCTAAATCCAGCCTGAACATCTTAATGTTCACAGTTCATATACTGTTGATGCCTAGCTTGAAGGACTTTAAGCATGACCTTGCTAGCATGTGAGATAAGCATAACTGATGGTAGTTTGAACATTCTTTGGCATTGCCCTTCTTTGAGATTGGAATGAAACTGACCTCCAGTCCTGTGGCCACTGCTGAGTTTTCCA
The DNA here is from genome assembly GCF_032405125.1 of Capricornis sumatraensis. NCBI lineage: Eukaryota > Metazoa > Chordata > Mammalia > Artiodactyla > Bovidae > Capricornis > Capricornis sumatraensis. Next base: position 88,583,029 of record NC_091079.1, read on the forward strand.
AATCTTCTGGCAGATTGAGTATAGCATCATTTTTTAGGATTTGAAATAGCTCAGCTGGAATTCCATCACCTCCACTAGTTTTGTTCATAGTGATGCTTCCTAAGGCCCACTTGACTTCGCATTCCAAGATGTCTGGCTCTAGGTGAGTGATCACACCATTGTGATGATCTGGGTCTTGAAGATCTTTTCTGTATAGTTATTCTGTGTATTCTTGCCACCTCTTCTTAATATCTTCTGCTCCTTAGGTCCATACCGTTTCTGTCCTTTGTTGTGATCATCTTTGCACAAAATATTCCCTCGGTATCTCTAATTTTCTTGAAGAGATCTCTAGTCTTTCCAGTTCTATTGTTCTCTTCTATTTCTTTGCATTGTTTGCTTAAGAAGGCTTTCTTATCTCTCCTTGCTATTCTTTGGAACTCTGCATTCAAATGGGTATATGTTTCCTTTTCTCCTTTGCCTTTTGATTCTCTTCTTTTTTCAGCTATTTGTAAGGCTTCATCAAGACAACCATTTTGCCCTTTTGCATTTCTTTCTCTTGGGGATGGTTTTGATCACTGCCTCTTGTACAATGTTATGAACCTCTGTCCATAGTTCTTCAGGCACTCTATCTATCAGATCTAGTCCCTTGAATCTATTTGTTACTTCCACTGTGTAACCATAAGGGATTTGATTTAGATCATACCTGAATGGTCTAGCAGTCTGCCCTACTTCTTTCAATTTAAGTCTGAATTTTGCAATAAAGAGCTCACAATCTGAGCCACAGTCAACTCTTGGTCTTGTTTTCGCTGACTGTATAGAGCTTCTCCATCTTCGTCTGCAAAGAATATAATCAATTTGATTTTGGTGTTTTGGGCATCACCATCTGGTGATGTCCACCTGTAGAGCTGTCTCTTGTGTTGTTGGAAGAGGGTGCTTGCCCTGACCAGTGCGTTCTCTTGCAAAACTCTGTTAACCGTTGCCTGCTTTATTTTGTACTCCAAGGCCAAACTTGCCTGTTACTCCAGGTATCTCTTGATTTCCTACTTTTGCATTCCAGTTCCCTATGATGAAAAGGACATCTTTTGGCCTTAGTTCTAGAGGTCTCGTAGGTCTTCATAGGACTGTTCAGCTACATTTTCTTCAGCATTGGTGGTTGGGGCATAGACTTGGATTACTGTGATATTAAATGGTTTGCCTTGGAAACAAAAATCTCATTTTTGAGTTTGCACCCAAGCACTGCATTTCAGACTGTGAGGGCTATTCCATTTCTTCTAAGAGATTCTTGCCCACAGTAGTAGATATAAAGGTCATCTGAATTAAATTTGCTCTTGCCATCTCCTGTTTGACCATTTCCAATTTACCTTGATCATGGACCTAACATTCCTATGCAATATTGTCCTTTACAACATCAGATTTTACTTTCACCACCAGACACATCCACAGCTGGGAGCTGTTTCTGCTTGGCTCAGCCTCTTCATCCCTTCTGGAGCTATTTCTCTACTCTTCTCCAATAGCGTATTGGACACCTACCGACCTGGGGCGGGGGTGTAGTTTGTCTTTCAGTATCATATCTTTTTTGCCTTTTCATACTGTTCATGGAGTTCTCAAGGCAAGAATAACATTTTGGGGTCCCAAGGTTCTGGGGAGACTGATCCTGCCCTGAATCCAGGGATGAAACATACGACCTAGGCAAAACCTGGAAATGTTTCCTCCCATAGGCTACAGTGATTGGTTTGGGGGTGGGCAGGTATCAGAACTAGTCCAAACAACATTTTTCCTGAAAATGCTGATGGGAGAACTGTATTGGCTTCTTCCTGCTGGATGTAAGAAGGTAAGCTGTCCCAGAAACTTTAGGCTACCATTCTGGAAATGCAAGGAGAGCCAGCTCTTCAAAGAAGGCAGTGTACAAATGAAACTGGTGCTTCCTGCTTCCTGATAGAGTTTGCCTACCACAGTAAGATATGTACTGTCTTATATACTATCAACATAAGGGATTACCACCGCTTTTAATAAAGCAAATATTGATTTAATCGTAGAAGATTTTACTCCTCTTTTCCCTCCAGTTTAATTTCAGGGTCTCACTTTCCCTTGTGATCTGCAACTGTTTACTGCTGCCACGACAAAAATATTCCCCAAAAGTGTGCTGTTCCCATTTTTATGCTCCTACACAAGTGTAACCAAAACCTCCTGCTCTAATTTCACCAAAATCAGCAATTCTAGAACCCACTGCATACCAGGTCCAAAGGGTTCAAAGATATGACAGTTTTTGCTCTTTAAGAAACTCACAGTCTAAGTGTTCCAAATTGTACAAATAACTTTACTTGAAATTGTGGGAAATAAATACAGAAATTTGTAGCACTGTAAACAATCTGTTTTACAGAAATTTCCACATTTAACACAGCTAATCTCTTCCCATTCTGTCTGCTCTTTCAAGACATTCTCACTTTAGCTCCAAGGGTTGGCCCAAAGCAGCCTTGTTACCTCCCCTCCTGGCTTCTCACTTTTATCCCCATGGAAGAAGCCATCCTCATTTAATACCTGGAAGTAGCTTCCTAGGCATCCTGGTTTGATTTATTTCATTATTTTATTTTTTGAGGTAAAATTCAAATCACATAAAACTAATCATTTTAAAGTGAACAATTCAGTGACTTCTAGTTTATTTACAATGTTGTACAATCATAACTTTTTCATCACCCCCCAAAATTTTCATCATCCCCTATCTAGTTCCAAAACATTTTCATCCCCTCTCAAAACACTTTGGACCTGGGAATTCCCTGGCTGTCCAGTAGTTAGGAGTCCACTGCAAAGGGGGACAGGTTTGATCCCTGGTCGGGGAACTAAGATCCCCCAAGCCATGCAAAGTGGCCAAAACCCCCCCAAAACACTGTACCCATTAAGCAAGCATCCCTCTCTCCCTCTCCCCTCAGTCCTTGACAACCACCAGTCTGCTTCCTAACTCTGTGGATTTACCTACTCTGGATAGTTAATATAAGTGGCATCACGTGTGGTCTTTTGTGTGTGGCTTCTTTCACTTAGCGTGTTTTCAAGATTCATTCATATTGTGGCATATAGTAGTACTTCATTCCTGTTTAAGGCTGAGTTATATTCCCTTGCATGTAGGTACTATATATATATATATATATATATTTTTTTTTTTTTTTTTTTTGGTCACGCTGCACAGCTTGTGGGTTATAGTTCCCCAACCAGGGAATGAACCAGGGCCATGGCAGTGAAAGCTCTGAATCCTAACCACTAGACCACCAAGGAACTCCCTATAATTTGTTTATCAGTACATCAATTGATAGACATTTGGATTGTTTCCACTTTTGAGCTATTTAATAATGCTGCTGTGATCATGTGTACACAAGTATTTGAGTATCTATTTTTACTTCTTCGGGTATATACCTGGGAGTGGAATTTCTGGATCATACGGTAATTCAGGGCTTAACTTTTGGAGGAACCTCCGAACTATCTCCCACAGTAGATGCACCGTTTTGCATTACTACCTGCAACCTATAAAGGTTCTAGTTTCTCCACATCCTCGTACACGTGTTTTTTTGATTATAGCCATATTATTAAGTGTGAAGTGGCATTTCATTCTCTTTTTATCTGCATTTCTTAAGAGTCAGTGATGTTGAGTACCTTTTCATGTGCTGGTTGACCATTTGCATATCTTCAAAGAAATGTCTTTGCTCACGTTTTATTTGAACTGTTTTTGTTGTTGTTGTTGAGCTTTAAAAGTTCTTCATTTATTCTGGATAGTAGACCCATATTGGATATATGACTTGCAAATTATTTTCTCCTGTTCTGTAGATTGCCCTTTCACGTTCTTGATGATGTCCTAGGCATTTGACCCTTCATTCATCAAAACCACATTAAGGATTTATCTTGGATTGCCCTCTTTGCTTCAAGCTTCTGACTGAAAGCAGACTTCTCTCTTCATTATCTAACATCAGAAATGACCTCACCCTTCCTGGGGGACCTGCAAAAGAATGTAGTTTCATCCCTATTGTGTAATACTGCCTTAATATAAGAAAGCACAATAATTACAAGATTCACATAAGAGGTATTGCACATACAGACTGGTTCCAAATAGGAAAAGGAGTACATCAAGGCTGTATATTGTCACCCTGCTTATTTAACTTCTATGCAGAGTACATCATGAGAAACGCTGGACTGGAAGAAACACAAGCTAAAATCAAGATTGCCGGGAGAAATATCAATAACCTCAGATATGCAGATGACACCACCCTTATGGCAGAAAGTGAAGAGGAACTAAAAAGCCTCTTGATGAAAATGAAAGTGGAGAGTGAAAAAGTTGGCTTAAAGCTCAACATTCAGAAAATGAAGATCATGGCATCCAGTCCCATCACTTCATGGGAAATAGATGGGGAAACAGTAGAAACTGTCAGACTTTATTTTGGGGGGCTCCAAAATCACTGCAGATGGTGACTGCAGCCATGAAATTAAAAGACTCTTACTCCTTGGAAGAAAAGTTATGACCAACCTAGATAGCATATTCAAAAGCAGAAACATTACTTTGCTGACTAAGGTCTGTCTAGTCAAGGCTATGGTTTCTCCTGTGGTCATGTATGGATGTGAGATTTGGACTGTGAAGAAGGCCGAAGAATTGATGCTTTTGAACTGTGGTGTTGGAGAAGACTCTTGAGAGTCCCTTGGACTGCAAGGAGGTCCAACCAGTCCATTCTGAAGGAAATCAACCCTGGGATTTCTTTGGAAGAAATGATGGTAAAGCTGAAACTCTAATACTTTGGCCACCTCATGTGAAGAGTTGACTCATTGGAAAAGACTCTGATGCTCAGAGGGATTGGGGGCAGGAGGAAAAGGGGAAAACTAAGGATGAGATGGCTGGATGGCATCACTGACTCAATGGACATGAATCTGAGTGAACTCTGGGAGTTGGTAATGGACAGGGAGGCCTGGTGTGCTGCGATTTATGGGGTCGCAAAGAGTCGGACATGACTGAGCAACTGAACTGAACTGAACTGATAACAGAAGTAAAAACGGAGGTTATCTATTTTTTCTTGCAGACCTCCTCAGGGAATAGCCATGGGTGGGTGGGGGATTGCGGGAAACTATTGATCTGGAATCCTAGCATCTTACAGCTAGAAATCTTGAAAACTGTAGTGGGTCAGGAGGTGATATTGTGATAATACAAGTTTCTAATATTTCATGAGGGCTTAGATAAGGAAAGTTCGTCATTGTAGCCCTATCCCTGCCTGGGGAATATGGTGTGCTGGCTGACAGACCACAATGATACTGTATCTGTTAAGATGTTTCAGTTGCAAATAACAGAAAACCCAACTCAGAAGGACTTAAACAAAAAGGATAATGTAGTATCTTATAAAACAAGAAGTCTGGAAGAATAGAGGTATCAAGGCTCCTTAATTCAGGGACTTAACCATGTCATCAAAGAGCCCAGGTTCTGTCTTTCTGCTCTGCTCCTTTCAGAGTGTTGGGTTGTTCCCTCACGGTTGCAAGATGGTTACTGGAACTCCAGCAGCTCCGGGGATCACTCTACAGAAACAACTGGAGTTAGAAAATAAACTGTTTCATCCCTGGGTCTTCTCTATCTTTTAAAAAATTGTGGCAAAATACATATAACATAAAATTCACCATCTTAACCACTTTTAAGTTCAGTTGCATTGGGACTTCCTTGGTGGCTCAGACGGTAAAGCGTCTGTCTACAATGTGGGAGACCTGGATTTGATCCCTGGGTCGGGAAGATTCCCTGGAGAAGGAAATGGCACCCCACTCCAGTACTCTTGCCTGGAAAATCCCATGGATGGAGGAGCTTGGTGCAGGCTACTGTCCATGGGGTCGCAAAGAGTCAGGCACGACGGAGCGACTTCACTTTCACTTTGCGTTACATATACTCACATTTTGTGCAAACATCATTACCATTCATCTCCAGAACTCTTTTCATCTTGCCAAACTGAAACTCTGTACACTTTAAATAGTAACTCCTCTTTCCCTTTCCAAATGCTTGTTGGCCATACTGTCTTTGGAGAAATGTCTGTTCAAGTCCTATGGCCATTTATAAAAATATTTTAAAAATTGAGGTATAGTTGCTGTACATTATTACATAAGTTTCAGGGAGGACTTCCCTGGTGGCCCAGTGGTTAAGAATCTGCCTTCCTATTCAGGAGATGTGGGTTTGATCCCTGGTTGGGGAACTAAGATCCCACATGCTGCAGGGCAACTAAGCCCTTAGTAGCTACTGAGCCCACCTGTCACAACTAGAGAAGCCTGCTCACTACAATGAAGAGCCCACTCACTGTAGCAAAGACTCAGCATATCCCCTCAAAGTTAAAAAAAAGTTCAGGTATGCAACATAGTGATTCACAATTCTTACAGGTTATACTTCATATTCGGAGAAGGCAATGGCACCCCACTCCAATACTCTTGCCTGGAAAATCCCATGGACGGAGGAGCCTGGTGGGCTGCCGTCTATGGGGTTGCACAGAGTTGGACACAACCGAGCGACCTCACTTTCACTTTTCCTTTCATGCATTGGAGAAGGAAATGGCAACCCACAGCAGTGTTCTTGCCTGGAGAATCCCAGGGATGGGGGAGCCTGGTGGGCTGCCGTCTGTGGGGTTGCACAGAGTCGGACACAACTGAAGTGACTTAGCAGCATACTCCATATTATAGTTATTATCAAATATTGCCTATATTCCCTGGACTGTACAATATGTCCTTGTAGCTTACTTATTTTATATTTAGCACTTTGTACTTCTTTATCCCCTAACCCAATATTGCCCTTCCCCTCTTCCCACTGGTAACCAGGAGTTTATTCTCTTATATATGTGAATCTTTTTTGTTGTTTTTATATTCATTAGTTTGTTTTATTTTTTAGATTCCACATATAAGTAATGTCACACAGTATCTATCTGTCTTTATTTCACTAAGCATAATATCCTCTAAGGCCATTGGTGCTTTTGCAAATGACAAATTTCGTTATTTTCTATGGCTGAGTAGTATTCCATTGTATGTATCTGTATGCATGTGTGTGTGTGTGTATATATCTCATATCCTCATTATCTATTAATCTGTTGATGGACATGTAAATTGCTTCCATATCTTGGCTATTGTAAGTAATGCTGCTATGAACATTGGGGTGCATGCATCTTTTTGAATTAGTATTTTCACTTTTTCAGGTTTATATCCAGGAGGGGGATTGCTGGATCATATGGTAGTTCTATTTTTAGTTTCTTAAGGCACCTCCATGCTGTTTTCCATAGTGACTGTACCAATTTACATTCCTACCAACAGTGTAGAAGGTTCCTTTTTCCCCACATTCTTATCGATGTTTGTTACTTGTGGTCTTTTTTTTAAAGTTATTTTATTTTGAACGATAGCTTTATTAAGTAATACTGTTTCCTGTCTGCCCTCGTCATGCAGCGTGTGGGATCTTAGTTCCTCACCCAGGCTGGACCCATGCCCCCTGCAGTGGAAGTGCAGAGGCTTAACCACTGGACCACCCTTGTGGCCTTTTTGATAATAGGTATTCTGACAAGGGTGAGGTGGTACCTTGCTGTGGTTTTGATTTGCATTTCTTTGATAATTAATGATGGTGAGCATATTTTCAAGTGCCTTTTTTCCCATTTTAAAATTGTAGTTTCAGTGGCTTTTAAATTGTATGTAGCTCCTTTTATATTCTGGATACTAACCCTATTGGATGTAATGATACACAGAAATTTTAAATTTTGATGTAGTTCAGTTATCTATTTTTGTTCTTTTGTTACTTCTGCACTGGTGTTTTATCCAAGGAATCATTGCCAAATCCAAAATCATAAAGCTTTCCCTCCATATTTTCTTCTAAAAGTTTTATAAATATAGCTAAGAAATCTTTTGGAATCCCACTTAGTCAACTTCTGAGCATGTCTCAAGGTTGATACTTTTGAAATGTGATGTTGGAGAAGACTCTTGAGAGTCCATTGAACTGCAAGGAGATCAAACCAGTCAATCCTAAAGAAAATTAACCCTGAATATTCATTGGAAGGAGTGATGCTGAAGCTGAAGCTCCAACACTTTGGCCACCTGATGCGAAGAACTGGCTTATTAGAAAGACCCTGATGCTGGGAAAGATTGAAGGCAGGAGGAGAAGGGGACAACAGAGGATGAGATGATTAGATGGCATCACTGACTTGATGGACATGAGTTTGAGCAAGTTCCGGCAGCTGATGATGGACAGGGAAGCCTGGCGTGCTGCAGTCCATGGGGTTGCAAACTGTCAGAAATGACTGAGCGACTGAACTAAACAGCATGTCTCATTGGCCTGAGTGGAACCATATGCTTCTCCCTCAGTCAGTCACTAGCATGAAGAATGTGGCAGCCACAAAAGGAAATTAGGCCAAACAAGATTCATTCTCTTCGTCTAGAACTAATGCCAGCTTTCCTAAAATTCATGGTTTAAGGGGAGTGAGGAGTGTGTATCCTAAACAAATCAGAATTCTTAGCACAAGAAGAAGCAATTATGGGAATTCCTTGGCAGTGCAGTAGCTAGGAAATTTTGTGCTTCCACTGCATGGGGCACAAGTTCAATTCCTGGTGGGGGAACTAATATACCACAAGTCACACAGCTCAGTAAAAAAAAAAAAGAAGGAACAATCATCTATTTCTACTACAGTCGTCATCTCCCTTACTAGATATATCCCGACAGAGAAAAAGGGCATTTGGAGGTAGCTCATTCACACGGGGCACTGGAGTTTTCTAAGTTCATTCATCACCTCCCACAACTGTGATTCCAGTGAGTTAACATATATGTTCCAGTTTTGCAATAAAAAATTAAAAACTCAAGATTTACTTATCAGTTTATCTGTGGGTGCGATGTTTTGCGTTTTTATTTATTTACTTGCTTTTGGCTGTGCTGGGTCTTGGTTGCAGCTCACGGACTTCTCACCACTGTGGGGGCTTCTCTTCCTGTGGAGCCTAGACTGTAGGTGCTTGGGCTTCATAGCTGCAGCTCACAGGGTCTAGGGTCCGGGCTCAGTAGTTGTGGCACACGGTCTCAGGTGTGTCTCAGGATGTGGGGTCCCTGACCAGGGATCGAACCCACGTGTGAGTATGACTTAGACGGCTCTATGCTGATCATTCCTAAGGAAAACAGTTAACAAGAGTTGCTAATCCTCTGAGGTCAAAGCTCAGTTCCTGACTGCAGATCAAGGATCTAGACCATGATCATGCTTAGATACTGCACCTCACTGTGACTCTGGCCTCAAACGGCCACACCTGTTTACATTCTCACGTGTTCATGGCTAATATTCTGGCACAGACTCAGAGTACATGGTCTTATCTGGGAATATCAAATAATGGAAAGATTATTCCTTAACTTGGTAAAATAAAAATATAAAGCAATATACAAAATCTCTCACCACCCCCAGGAGCGGGTAAGTAGAAGAAAGAAAGAAATACTTACTGAATACATGATATTTGTTAAGCATCCATCTGGGATTTTAGTAATTCATGGAGAATAGTTGACTAGAATATAATAATAATTTTACAAAATTTTATGTGTATTTTAACATAGTAAAAAAGGAAACAAAATGATAGTCATAGTCAAGTATGACCCTTGGTATGTTGCTTTCTAGTCTTTATGTTAGTTAGCTGCACAGTCGTGTCCGACTCTTTGTGATCCCATGGACTGTAGCCCTCCAGGCTCCTCTGTCCTTGGAATTCTCCAGACAAGAATACTGGAGTGGGTTGCCATTTCCTTCTCCAGGGGATCTTCCCCACCCAGAGATCAAAACCAGGTCTCCTCCATTGCAGGCAGACTCTTTACCTAAATTTTATTTCATTTTATATAGTTTGCAATCATAACACTTCTGCATTTTTCTAAACAAGTAATAAAATTTTCCCACGTAATTCTAAGTTATTCATGAATATCATTTTGATGACTGTAAAATATTTTGTTCTACAATTATAGCATTGTTTACAATTACTATTTTATTAAATATGTATATCATTTCCAATTTCTTGTGATTATAAATGCAATACATGTTTTGTAAATAAAGGTATTTCACTATTTTGTGATTACTTCCTTAAGTTTCCAAAATGAAAAGATTTGGATCAAAGGGCATGAGTATTTTAAGAATATGTGTGTGGATCCAGTATTATCAGTACTAACATATCAATATTCATTTAAATGTAGACTCCTTCCATTAGGTTTTAAAGCATATTGGTACCATATGGCAAAAATAAAAATGTTATGGTATTGAATAAAAATCTTTTAAAATTTAAATAAAAATTGGAATATCATTTTGTAAAACAAATCTGATGCCTGGTACAAATAAGAGTATCTTTACCTTTCAACAAGTTTTTCTGTATTCTTTCTTACAATAACCTTATAAAAGCAACCAGAAAAGTTTTGTTGTTTTAAATCTTTGAAGTGAGGAAACTGTGGTTTAGCTGCTCAGTCCTGTCCTACTCTTTGTGACCCAATGGACTGTAGCCTGCCAGGTTCCTCTGTCCATGGAGTTTTCCAGGCAAGAACACTGGAGTGGGTTGCCATTTCCTTCTCCAGGGGATCTTCCCCACCCAGAGATCAAAACTGGGTCTCCTGCATTGCAGGCAGATTCTTTACCTACTGAGCCACCAGGATAAACCTAAGGAAATCCTAAATACCACATTGTAAATCAACCATGGTCCAATAAAAACTGATTAAAAAGAAACCAACGTAAGGAAATCCTAAAACCACTCAGCAATAGTGGAATTAAAATGGGATAAGACACCAAGCTTGACCAGCCAGTGGCAAGTTCCTGAGGCCCTTGATTTGACAGCGACACAACAATTAGAGTGTACAGTAAAGAACAGAAACAACTGTTATCATCCAGCCGCTTGACATTTAGATGACTGCATAACGCTGTGACTTGAGTTTGCAGGTCTGCAACTAAGAGATTATCATCACTTCTCTGCCAGAAGGTGGCAGTAGATATTGTAACAGGGCCTTGGAGTCCAAAGTGTAAAACCTTTGCCCGAATCATACATTTTCAACATGACTTTTTAAATGTAAGTAATAACAATAATCGTTATTAAAATAGCTCATTTTGCACCCTCTTTATTTCTATCACTAGTAATGACCAGAATTTTAGAGTGTCAATAATCAGTAAACGCTGCTGCTGCTGCTCCTAAGTCGCTTCAGTCGTGTCCGACTCTGTGTGACCCCATAGACGGCAGCCCACCCAGGCTCCCTCATCCCTGGGATTCTTCAAGCAAGAACACTGGAGTGGGTTGCCATTTCCTTTTCCAATGCATGAAAGTGAAAAGTGAAAGTAAAGTCATGTCCAACTCTTAGTGACCCCACGGATTGCAGCCCACCAGGCTCCTCTGTCCATGGGATTTTCCAGGCAAGAGTACTGGAGTGGGGTGCCATTGCCTTCTCCAGTAAACGCTGAATTCCATGCATTTATGTTAGGCCTTAAACACCATTATTTTAAGAAATTTTTATAACTTCTTTATAATGTCTCTTCTCATTTGTTTCCTTTCCATATACACTGCCAGCAATCTATATCCAGGCTTTTAACCCCCTCATGTCAATTCTTTTAAGAAATTTTCTTAATGACTTTTTACTTCTAATCTTTTATTTCAAATCATTGTAAACACCCCAGGAAGAGTAATCTTTGTGACACATCTTTTGTATAATTTCACCATCTTTTTAGAAAAGGTCACTACTCAACCTCAACTCTTCAGTTCACTCCCAGTTTAAAAAACAAATTCCAATATGGAATTCATGGCAATCTTCCACTGGACCTCAACCAACCTCCCATCTTTAGCTCCTACATTCAAACTCAACTACTCACTAATTATACTCGTCTTTCTGCCTTGACTCAAATTGTTAAACCTACCAAGAACTCCCTCCCCTCCTCTGTGGCCATCTTAATCTTATCCATTCTTTAGAAACTACTTAGTTCAAATTCCATTTTCATAAAGACTTAACTGACCATCCCAATTTTCATTTACTCCACAACCCATTCAATAAATATACAGAGAAGGTACTAATTGTGTTCAGGTACTATTAGGCAAGGAAATACAACCATGAAGACTGTGTAGCTCCTTCCTTCAAGGGGTTGCTGCTGCTGCTGCTGCTAAGTTGCTTCAGTCGTGTCCGACTCTGTGCAACCCCATAGACGGCAACCGACCAGGCTCCCCTGTCCCTGGGATTCTTCAGGCAAGAGTACTGCAGTGGGTTGCCATTTCCTTCTCCAATGCATGAAAGTGAAAAGTGAAAGTGAAGTCGCTCAGTGGTGTTCAGCTCTTAGCGACCCCATGGACTGCAGCCCACCAGGCTCCTCCGTCCATGGGATTTTCCAGGCAAGAGTACTGGGGTGGGGTGCCATTGCCTTCTCCCTTCAAGCGGTTAGCAGTTTCTAAAAGAAGTTGAATTTCAATGCAGGAATAAGTGAAGTACTAAAGTGTAGGATCAGAGCATTTAAGAGCCCCTGCCTGTGATGAGTGTGGGAGTCAGAGAGAGTTCCCCAAGTCCTGAAAAATGAATAGGGAGTTAGCTGGCAAAGAAGGGACAAGGGCATTTCAAAGAGAAGGAAAGGAGCCTGATTAGAAGCACAAGAAAACTTTTATAATCTGAAGACCAAAATAAAAACAGAACAAAACCACTTAAGCATTCTAAACACTAAAGTAGTTTTAAATGCTCACTCTCCAATTCTCTACTGAAGCTAGGAAATTAGTTGGCTAAATCTTTTTTTTTTGGCTGCACTGTGTCTTACTTTTGGCATGTGAAATCTAGTTCCCTGACCAAGGATCGAACCTGGGCCCCCCTGAATTAGAAGCTTGGAGTCTTAGCCACTGGACCACAGGGAAAGTCCCCCAAATCTGTATTTTGAAAGATCCCTCCGGTGTCTTTCTGGCAGGTGGATTGGATGAGAGCTCAGGCAGGAAGGCTGAGCCGAGCAGTATAATGGACAAAGGCGGAGGAGCTCAGCTCAGGCCCAGCAGTAAAGAGAGGAGGGGCCACGTGTGAATGTCATCATGGGGGTGAGAGGCTCAGGACTGACTCGGCGGGGCAGGCGGGGGGGATCTGAAGGGCTACCCGGTCTCTGGATTAAGCAAGTGAATGAAGAGTGGTGGAACAAGTGCTTGGTGGTCTAAGAATCTCCATTATATGACACGGTGGGGCGTGGGTACTGAAGATCACTGAGACGGAGTAACTCTCCCAAGATCACACGGCGAATAAATGTCGCGGCCCACGTCACATCTAATTTTCTGTTTGTTGCTGCAGACCCATTTTCTGCCCTTCTCTGCCCTGCTCTGTGACCTGGCTGGCTGCCCGCTTTATTACCTGGACCTTTCTGCCCTCTGGCTTCTAATTGGGTTTGGTCCAAGGGAGAAACAGAGATCAGAGTGTGGGAGAAAAGAGAGACTGCTTGATGCATGTTCTCTAGCTCTCTCCTGAAGCGAGGGAAAGCTGAAGTTTTTTTTTCAGAAGTTGGATTCCTCCAGATCAGTATTTCTCAAACTATCAGTGGTGAATGATCTTTTAAAAAAATCACCACCCACAACTGGTCAACAACTGAAAAAAAAAAAAAAAAGAATTACTAAAAAAGAGAAATTAAAAAGCCCCAAAGATATACAAAATATAAACCCTGGGTTTTATATTATTTGATTTGACAAATGTGACATTGGTCTGTTACATTGTTATGCGTGTGTGTGTGTGTGTGTGTGTGTGTGTGTGTATGCGTGTGAGCTAAGTCGCTGTAATCAGATCTGACTCTTTAAGACTCTATGGGCTGTAACCCGCCAACCAGGCTCCTTTGTCTGTGGGGATCTCCAGCCAAGAATACTGGAGCGGTTGTCATACCCTCCTCCAGGGATCCAACGTCTCCTGCATTGGTGGACAGGTTTCTTTTAACCACTAGTGTCACCTGGGAAGCTTCTATTAATATACTTACCTCCTCGGATGGTAACAATATTAAAAGTTTGTAGACTGCTCGCCTCAAGTTTATGACTACAGCCCTGAAAAGTCTCTTTCCCTTGCTTCCTTAGCCCTGGGGCTGTAATTACATCTCAGGGCTGCTTGCCCATGAGTGTTTTACCCTTGATTCTGCTTATACCTGTGTAAATAGTTCTTTCATTAAAATTCTTTTTTCTTTTTTTGCTTTATGGAGCCATAATACATTCAATAAACTGGATATATTTAAAGTGTGTAATTTATTGAATTTTTCGGCCACTCTATTTACTTATTTTAACTTTTAATTCTGTATTGGAGTGTAGTTGATTAGCAATGTTGTGATAGTTTCAGGGGTACAGCAAAGTGATTCACTGATACATATACATGTGTCTATTCTTTTGAAAATTCTTCTCGCATTTAGGTTGCTACATCACATTGAACAGAGTTTCCTGTGCTATACATTAGGTCTTTGTTTAAAAACAAAATGGATAACCGTTGGACTGTAGCCCACCAGGCTTCTCTGTCCATGGGATTCTCCAGGCAAGAATACTGGAGTGAGTTGCCACGCCCTTCTCCAGGGGACCTTCCTGACCCAGGGACTGAACCCAGGTCTTCAGTATTGCAGGCAGATTCTCTACCATTTGAGCTACCTGGGAAGCCCATTATTTTATTGTTATTATTTAAACTTTTTATTTTGTATTGGAGTACAGCCGATTAACAAACACTGTTGTGATAAATTCAGGTGAACAGTGAAGGGACTTAGCCATACATACATATGTATCCATTCTCCCGCAAACTTCCCTCCCATCCAGACTTCCACATAACATTGAGCAGAGTTCCAACAGTAGGTCCCTGTTGGTAATCCATTTTAAATATAGCACTGCATATATGCCCATCCCAATCCCTAACTATCCCTTTTCCCTATCTTTCCCCTCCCCCTACCCCCGGTAACCACAAGTTCCTTCTCTAAGTCTGTGAGTCTGTCTTGTAAGTAAATTCATTTGTATTTCTTTTTAGATTCCGCTTATAAGCAGTATCATATTGTCTGACTTACTTTACTCAGTATGACCATCTCTAGGTCCGTCCATGTTTCTGTACAATTTACTAATTTTTGACAATGTACACTGTGCAACTATCACCACAATCCATATAATGATCATATTCATTACCCAAAGGTTTCAAACATTCTTTACCTTTTCAGTTTATTACTAAACATCCATGAACTAATCTTTTGAATGTTCCGTCTCTTTCCAAAACCCTGAGCCTCAGGTCTCAAGAACTCATGTAATCTCCTTATACCATACTCTACAGCTTTATAAAGTCATCTTTCTAATATTTGTTTCTTATTTCTACAACTCTATTAGGAATTCATTGAAGGTCATGACCATGTTTTATTTTGCTGCATATGTCCTACCAAATTCAGAAGAACACTTTTAGAGAAGTTATTTAAATTTAGAATTGTTTGACTGCAAGAAACAGAGACCTATTTAAGCTATTTAAATTCAAGGGGATTACAGTAAGAAAAACTAATCTCAAATAAGAAACATGGCTGGTCCTCCCTCAGTGAACCTGCTTCTGGACTCAAAGCAGCTCTAGGACCTTAGCAGAGTGGATCAACTCTCACTCTAGTTTAGTCCTTTGTCATGAACTTGACTCAGTGCCACTCCATGAGTCTGAGCCCTTCTGTCGACTACTAGCTGGGAGTTACACTCAAGTCTCTCACCTTTGGAGTCAGGCCACGTAAGTCAGAGGTTGCTGCCAACTGATGACTCCCCACAACCCACCTCATGCCTGGTGACTATCCTTGGCCAAGTCAGCTGGAGCTCGGAGAACAGGTTACAGCCACTGCACAATCCGAGGAAGATTTAGATAGGGGTGGAATCTCTGATGTGGAAACATGAGTGGCTCCAGGGAGAGAAAGAGAGAGAAGGAGAAAGGGGAGAGAGAAGGAGAAAGGGAAGAGGGGAGGGAGAGAGGAATCTAAGTAACACTGGCTCATTGATTAACATAAAGTTCTTATATAAAAGCAAGTTTCTAGCCAAGTCAATTCATTCAGCCAGTCATCTTCAAATTCACCTCATACTGTACTTATGCCCTCGCTTCATTGCTAAAAGAGAGAGCAGCCCATGAGGCTGATGTCCTTTTAATAAATGGACATTTAATAATCATGTCCATTATTTCTGTACTTTTTACAGAAATGATGAAAGATGTTAAGGTTCTAGTTCAGGATGACGACTTACAATAATAGGGTCCTGAACTCAACTCCTCCCACAAACACATCAAATCTAGAGCTACATATAGAACAAATTCCTCTGAAATAAACCTCAAGTTGTTAAGAGCAAGTTTGGATTAAACTGCAATGGCTGGTGAGGGAAGTGAAAGTCGCTCAGTTGTGTCCGACTCTTTGCAACTCCATGGACTACACAGACCATGGAATTCTCCAGGCCAGAATGCTGGAGCGGGTAGTCTTTCCCTTCTCCAGGGGACCCAACCCAGGAATCCAACCAGGGTCTCCTGCATTGCAGGCAGATTCTTTACCAACTGAGCTGTCAGGGAAGCCCTGATAAGTAGTTAAGTTTGAAAGTTAGAGAAGTTTCTTTTCTGCATATACCTCACAGCTTCTAACACGCATGGTAAAGCTAGAAGAGGGGACTAGGGCATACAGAATTTCCCAACTTCTTTTTGATCACAGGAATCTTGTTCCATGGAGCTTCTTGAGGAAACATGCCTTGAGAGATTTTGGATTTGCTAAATACAGTAGAGCAATTACAAAAAAGGGAAAAAAAAAAGTGCCGTATATAAGGCTTATGGTCTACACAATGCCAGCTCTTGCAACTGAACCACAGAGTTTTGGCTATTTGCCTGTTTTCAGAATAGACAGGATCCCAGAATGTTATGCCTTCATGGGGTCGGAAAAGCATCGGAGAATAGCTGGGGTCACTGAATCTTTCTGAACAACAGGCACTAGTGGGTGTGCGTATTTGAAGATAGTTTGTGTAGGTAGCAGTTTGCAATCCGTGCTTCTCAAATCTTTAGGTAATCGCCAGAGCACATTTTGAGAAATGAGGTGGAAGTTTCACAGCAAGCCCTCGGCAGTAGGGAATTATCATGATAAAGTCTCGTGGAGAAAGGGCAGCAGCTGTTACTTTTAATCAGGGTGCCCAGAGAGGGAGGAAAATGAAGGCCTTTTGTGTTTCCACTGGCGGACGGATGTTGTGCAGTTGGCAGTTTGCCAGACTGCCAAACTGGTTGTTCTCCACATCCTTGATCTCTGGAGAGGCTGAAAAGCTTTGACAGTTCACTCCAATTCTCCCCCTGCTCTGTGTACTGATATGCATGTCCAAAACCTCGGAAAAGAGCTCCTCTGTTACCAAACATGCCCTTGTGGGCTGCCTGGCTCTCTCCCACCATCTCTGCCTTTTGGTCACGTCGTCCCTGGCAGGCGTTCAGATTCGCATAAATTGCTTTTCACGTTAGAGGCAATTCCTGTTTTCCTTCAGATGGCTCTTTTCACAGCAGGGTGGTGAAAATCAAAGAAGGAAAGACACTGTGGCGTGTCAAACAAAAATAGCTGTTGTGGGCTATTTACAGGTAGAAACCAGACAAGTTTCTAAATCTGAATAACCAAAAGAGATAAAAATGAAAGAAAAAGAAAAGTACAATCCAAGCATTTGATATATAAAACAGGCATAATATATAAATTTTATGTGTGATTTGAAATAGAGAAAAAAAAATCAATTCATTCAATAAACATGTTTGAGTACTTAGGGTATTATCACTACCTTGAAAGAAGCTTATAGGCTAAAAGGAGGACACTAATCTATGAAGAAATAAAGGCTAAAGCTGGTTGGGATCTAGAACTTAGTCTGTTGAATGTACTCCAAAGTACAGATTAAAAAAAAATCAAGTCTGAGGAGTGGGGGAGCTGTGTGGCACATCGTTGTCTCTGCTAAACCCTAAATTCCAATCCTTTCCTCCTCTACCTCCCCCTGGGCAACCACAACTCTTTTCTCTATATCAGGGAGTCTGGTTTTTTTTTTTTTTTGGTAGATATATTGATTTGTGTCATATTTTAGATTTCACATATAAGTGATATGGTATTTTTCTTTCTGACTTACTCAGTGTGACAATTTTTAGGTCCAGCCATGTTTTTGCAAATGGCAAATTCAAATGGCATCATTTCACTCTTTTTTATGGATGAGTGACATTCCATACTGGGCTTCCGTGCTGGCTCAGTGGCAAAGAACCTGCCTGCCAATGTAGGAGACACAGGTTCAATCCATGGATCGGTAAGATCCTCTCATCACTCTTGCCTTGGAAACCCCATGGACAGAGGAGCCTGCCAGGCTACAGTCCATGGGGTTGCAAAAACAGTCAGATACGACTTAGAAACTAAACAATATTCCACCTGTTTGTTGGACATAGCACTGCTACGAACATAGGGGTGCGTGTATCTTTTTGCGTCGTATTAGTTTTGTCTGGGTATATGCCCAGGAGTGGGATTCCCGGATCATATGGCAACTTTATTTTTAGTTTTTTGAGGAACCTCCATCCTGTTTTCCACAGTGGCTACACTAATTTACATTCCCACGAACAGTGTAATAGGATTCTCTTTTCTCCACACCCTCTCCAGCATTTGTTACTTGTAGACTTCTTAATCGCGGCCATTGTGACTGTTGTGAAGTGGTACCTCATTGAAGTTTTGATTTCTATTCCTTTAAAAGTTAGTGCTGTTGAGCATCTTTTCATTTCTGACTCAATTCTGTTCCATTGGTCTATATGTTTATCCTTATGCCATTACCACATTTATAATTACTCTAGTTTTGCAGTAAGTTTTAAAATAAGGAAGTGAATATCCTTAAAATTGGCTCTTTCTTCCAAAGACTGTTTTGTCTATTTGGTACCCCTTGCAATTCCATATGAATTTGAGGAGCAGATTTTCCACTTCAGGAGAAAAAAGCCTGTTAGACTTTGATAGGGATGGCATTGAATTTCTAGATCGCTTTGGGTAATGTCATCTTAACAATATTAAGTCTTCCAATCCATGAACACGGAATGTTTTTCCAGTTATTTAAGTCCTCTTTAATTTTTTCAGCAATATTCTGTATCTCCCATTGTACAAGCTAGTCACCTCATTGGTAAAATTCATTTGTTAGGTATTTCATTCTTTTAGATGCTATTGCAACTGTACACAGGTTTTTGAAAGTCATATTGAGGAGGTCATATTGAAAGTAGAGGAAAACATGTAAGCAAGGGCACAGAGATGTAAAACACCTTTGGATTAAGGGAGCCATATCTAGATGGGAATTGTTGAATCATCAAAGCCAGACAAGGTGAAAGAGTGAGCGAGGAAAACTGAATTTGGGATCCTTCACACTGTGAGAAGTGATGGATGGCCAATCAGGGATTCTGGGCTCTCCCAGAAGTCTGGCTAATATATCTCACTGTTTTGACCTCCTATATACCTTTCATGCTCTCTCAGTGGTAGCTGATGATCACACCGAGACAGTAAAAATCATAAAAAAGGAACTCTCTTGCTTCCCCATACTAAACTATTACTCCCATCTGTTGTGAACCCATGGACTCCTTTTTACCCCTAGTTCCCAGGGAGCAGGTATCCTATTAATAACAAAGGTTGCTTTCTGCTTGGCTACCAGATACCATCCCTCCCATCCATGCAATACATTGTCCCCTCTCTCTTCACCATCAATGTTTCTCCAGTGCTTCATATTATACTCCACCCTAAAAATACTCTGATTCCGTTTCCCTCCAACAATTACCTCATTTCTTTGTCCTATGAAACAAAAGTTCTCAGAAGAGTTGTTTATACCAGTTTTTTTACACTCCTTAATACATATTCATCTTGAAAATTTTTAGTTTTTATTAGGAAATCAGTTCTATTTCTTGGTCATCAAGTTCCCCTCCCTGGAGGCAAAAATAATTATGTTTCTTGCATAATTATTTCAGAGATAATCTATAAATTCAAATACACACAGTGGTATATTCCTGCAACACAAAGATGGAAACATAAGGTAACAATGGACTTTAATTAATAACAATGTATCAATACTGGCTCATCAATTGTAATCAATGTACAGTCCTGGGAATTCCCTGGTGGTCCAGTGTATCCAGTGTTTAGGACTCAGCACTTTCACTGCTGTGGTGTCCTGGTTAGTGATAGGGGAATCCTTGATTAGTGCGGAGGTGATATACAGAGATAGGAACTCTCCAGGTAAGAATACTGAAGTGGGTAGCCATTCCCTTCTCCAGGGGATCTTTACAACCGAGGGAATGAACCCAGGTCTCCCGCATTGCAGGTGGATTCTTTACCGTCTGAGCCACCAGGGAAGCCCATAGATAGGAACTCTGTACTGCTTACTCAATTTCCCATAAAAGTAAGCCTGTTATAAAAAATAATTTATTATTATTAGGCCATATTGCTTGTGGGATTTTAGTTTTTCAACCAGGGATTGAATCCACATCCTTGTTGTGAAAGTGTGGAGTCCTAACCACTGGACAGCCAGACAATTCGCCAGATATTATTATATTTTTTAATCTACCTCACATTACTCTTAGGTCAAAAAGAGAATTAAAGTTAAGAAAACCAGACTATGTAAAAAATACCAATAATAAAACCATTATAAGGTATTAATATACTCAGTTCAGTTTAGTCACTCAGTCGTGTCTGACTCTTTGTGACCCCATGGACTGCAGCACACCAGGCTTCCCTGTCCATCACCAACCCCTGGAGCTTACTCAAACTCATATCCATCGAGTTGGTGATGCTGTCCAACCATTTTAACATCTGTCATCCCTTCTCCTGCCTTCAATCTTTCCCAGCATGAGGGTCTTTTTCAATGAGTCAGCTCTTCTCATCAGGTGGCCAAAGTATTGGAGTTTCAGCCTCAGTGTCAGTCCTTCCAATGAATATTTGGGACTGATCTCCTTCAGAATGGACTGGTTGGATCTCCTTGAAGTCCAAGGGACTCTCGAGAGTCTTCTCCAACATCACCATTCAAAAGCATCAATTCTTCAGTGCTCAGCTTTCTTTGGTTCAATTCTCACATCCATACATGACTACTGGAAAAGCCATAGCTTTGAGTAGACGGATTTTGTCAGCAAAGTAATTAATATATTAGTGAAAGTGAAGTTGCTCAGTCTTGTCCGACTCTTTGCGACTCCATGGACTGTAGCTTACCAGTCTCCTCAGTCCTTGGAATTTTCCAGGCAAGAATACTGGATTGGGTAGCCATTTCTTTCTCCAGGGGATCTTCCCAACCCAGGGATTGAACCCGGGTATCCTGCATTGCAGGTAGACGCTTTACCGTCTTAGCCACAGGGAAGCCCAATTAATATATTAGTTACAGTTAAAGCAGAGCTTAGGAGGGGTTGATGCACATATAAAAGTAATACATATAAATGCAACAATTGACTCTCTGAAAGAAACAAATAGTAAAAGAGCTATAGGCGGAAACTGGATGGCTGAGGAAGGGAGTGGATAGGAGATTTACTTTTAAAACTTAAAAAAATAATTTCTTGTTAAATATTTCAGACACATCAAAAAACACCAGCCTAAAAAATAAAATATCAAAGCTGATGAAGCTCATCAATTACATCTCTCTGTGGTTCACTGCTATCTTGAAATTTTAGTGTTTATCATTCCAGTGCTTTTCTTTTTAATTTTGTAACATATATATGCTCCTAAAAATTTGTTATTTTATATGTTTAGAACTATTTAAATGCTGTATACTTTTCTACATGTGAATGGGTATTTGCTTAACCATTTTTTAGATTATCCATGTTAGTACACTCCAAGGAGCAGTGGCTGCCTGGGTGCAGGAGGGCCTAGAGGAGCCATCCCACATTGAAAGTCAGGAAGGGCGGCGGTGAGGAGACACCCTTCATCCAAGGTAAGGAGCAGCGGCTGTGCTTTGCTGGAGCAGCTGTGAAGAGATACCCCATGCCCAAGGTAAGAGAAACCCAAGTAAGATGGTAGGTGTTGCAAGAGGGCATCAGAGGGCAGACACACTGTAACCACACTCACAGAAAACTAGTCAATCTAATCACACTAGGACCATAGCCTTGTCTAGCTCAATGAAACTAACCCATACCCGTGGGGTAACACAAGACGGGCAGGTCATGGTGGAGAGGTCTGACAGAATGTGGTCCACTGGAGAAGGGAATCGCAAGCCACTTCAGTATTCTTGCCTTCAGAACCCTATGAACAGTATGAAAAGGCTAAA
The DNA here is from genome assembly GCF_032405125.1 of Capricornis sumatraensis. Lineage (NCBI taxonomy): Eukaryota > Metazoa > Chordata > Mammalia > Artiodactyla > Bovidae > Capricornis > Capricornis sumatraensis. Next base: position 88,605,178 of record NC_091079.1, read on the forward strand.
TGATAGGACACTGAAAGAGGAACTCCCCAGGTCAGTAGGTGCCCAATATGCTACTGGAGATCAGTGGAGAAATAACTCCAGAAAGAATGAAGGGATGGAGCCAAAGCAAAAACAATACCCAGATGTGGATGTGACTGGTGATAGAAGCAAGGTCTGATGCTGTAAAGAGCAATATTGCATAAGAACCTGGAAAGTCAGGTCCATGAATCAAGGCAAATTGGAAGTGGTCAAACAGGAGACGGCAAGAGTGAACATCGACATTCTAGCAATCAGCGAACTAAAATGGACTGGAATGGGTGAATTTAACTCAGATGACCATTATATCTACTACTGTGGGCAGGAATCCCTCAGAAGAAATGGAGTAGCCATCATGGTCAACAAAAGAGTCCGAAATGCAGTACTTGGATGCAATCTCAAAAACGACAGAATGATCTCTATTCGTTTCCAAGGCAAACCATTAAATATCATGGTTTATGCCCCAACCAGTAATGCTGAAGAAGCTGAAGTTAAACGGTTCTATGAAGACCTACAAGACCTGTTAGAACTAACACCCAAAAAAGATGTCCTTTTCATTATAGGAGACTGGAATGCAAAAGTAGGAAGTCAAGAAACACCTGGAGTAAGGGGCAAATTTGGCCTTGGAATGCAGAATGAAGCAGGGTAAAGACTAATAAAATTTTGCCAAGAAAATGCACTGGTCATAGCAAACACCCTCTTCCAACAACACAAGAGAAGACTCTACACATAGACATCACAGATGGTCAACATTGAAATCAGATTGATTATATTCTTTGCAGCCAAAGATGGAGAAGCTCTATACAGTCAACAAAAACAAGACCAGGAGCTGACTGTGGCTCAGATCATGAACTCCTTATTACCAAATTCAGACTTAAATTGAAGAAAGTAGGGAAAACCGCTAGACCATTCAGGTATGATCTAAATAAAATCCGTTATGATTATACAGTGGAAGTGAGAAATAGATTTAAGGGCCTAGATTTGACAGATAGAGTGCCTGATGAACTATGGAATGAGGTTCGTGACATTGTACAGGAGACAGGGATCAAGACCATCCCCATGGAAAAGAAATGCAAAAAAGCAAAATGGCTGTCTGGGGAGGCCTTACAAATAGCGGAGAAAAGAAGAGAAGTGAAAAGCAAAGGAGAAAAGGAAAGATATAAGCATCTGAATGCAGAGTTCCAGAGAGTAGCAAAAAGAGATAAGAAAGCCTTCTTCAGCGATCAATGCAAAGAAATAGAGGAAAAGAACAGAATGGGAAAGACTAGAGATCTCTTCAAGAAAATCAGAGATACCAAGGGAACATTTCATGCAAAGATGGGCTCGATAAAGGACAGAAATGGTATGGACCTTACAGAAGCAGAAGATATTAAGAAGAGGTGACAGGAATACACGGAAGAACTGTACAAAAAAGATCTTCACGACCCGGATAATCACGATGGTGTGATCATTCACCTAGAGCCAGACATCCTGGAATGTGAAGTCAAGTGGGCCTTAGAAAGCATCACTACAAACAGCTAGTGGAGGTGATGGCATTCCAGTTGAGCTATTTCAAATCCTGACAGATGATGCTGTGAAAGTGCTGCACTCAATATGCCAACAAATTTGGAAAACTCAGCAGTGGCCACAGGACTGGAAAAGGTCAGTTTTCATTCCAATCCCAAAGAAAGGCAATGCCAAAGAATGCTCAAACTACCACACAATTGTACTCATCTCACATGCTAGTAAGGTAATGCTCAAAATTCTCCAAGCCAGGCTTCAGCAATACATGAACCGTGAACTTCCTGGTGTTCAAGCTGGTTTTAGAAAAGGCAGAGGAACCAGAGATCAAATTGCCCACATCCACTGGATCATGGGAAAAGCAAGAGAGTTCCAGAAAAACATCTATTTCTGCTTTATTGACTATGCCTAAGCCTTTGACTGTGTGGATCACAGTAAACTGTGGAAAATTCTGAGAGAGATGGGAATAGCAGACCACCTAACCTGCCTCTTGAGAAATCTGTATGCAGGTCAGGAAGCAACAGTTAGAACTGGACATGGAACAACAGACTGGTTCCAAATAGGAAAAGGAGTACGTCAAGGCTGTATATTGTCACCCTGCTTATTTAACTTCTATGCAGAGTACCTCATGAGAAACACTGGACTGGAAGAAACACAAGCTGGAATCAAGATTGCTGGGAGAAATATCAATAACCCCAGGTATGCAAATGACACCACCCTTATGGCAGAAAGTGAAGAGGAACTAAAAAGCCTCTTGATGAAAGTGAAAGAGGAGAGTGAAAAGTTTGGCTTAAAGCTCAACATTCAGAAAACGAAGATCATGGCATCTGGTCCCATCATTTCATGGGAAATAGGTGGGGAAACAGTGGAAAAAGTGTCAGACTTTACTTTTTGGGGCTCCAAAATCACTGCAGATGGTGACTGCAGCCATGAAATTAAAAGATGCTTACTCCTTGGAAGAAAAGTTATGACCAACCTAGATAGCATATTCAAAAGCAGAGACATTGCTTTGCCGACTAAGGTCCGTCTAGTCAAGGCTATGGTATTTCCAGTAGTCATGTATGGTTGTGAGAGTTGGACTGTGAACAAGGCTGAGAACCGAAGAACTGATGCTTTTGAACTATGGTGTTGGAGAAGACTCTTGAGAGTCCCTTGGACTGCAAGGAGATCCAACCAGTCCATTCTGAAGGAGATCAGCCCTGGGATTTCTTTGGAAGGAATGATGCTAAAGCTGAAGCTCTAATGTTTTGGCCACCTCATGTGAAGAGTTGATTCATTGGAAAAGACTCTGATGCTGGGAGGGATTGGGGGCAGGAGGAGAAGGGGACAACTGAGGATGAGATGGCTGGATGGCATCACTGACTCGATGGCCGTGAGTCTGAGTGAACTCTGGGAGTTGGTGATGGACAGGGAGGCCTGGCGTGTTGTGATTCATGGGGTCGCAACGAGTCGGACACGACTGAGTGACTGAACTGAACTGAACTGATGTTAGTACATATAGCACTGGATATAGCATTAAATACAGCATTCTTTCTGGAGAAGGAAATGGCAAGCCACACCAGTATTCTTGCCTAGAGAATTCTGTGGACAGAGGAGCCTGGTGGGCTGCTGTCCATAGGGTCGCCCAGAGTTGGACATGGCTGAAGCGACTTAGTGTGCATGCATGCATTGGAGAAGGAAATGGCAACCCACTCCAGTATTCTTGCCTGGATAATCCCAGGGACGAGGAGCCTGGTGGGTTGCTGTCTATGGGGTCGCAGAGAGTCGGACATGACTGAATCGACTTAGCAGCAGCCCCATAGCATTCTTTGTGCTTTATATATCCCATGGCATAAATATAACAGAATTTACTTATTTTTTTCTTTTTGATTATTTCATATTAATGACAATTAAGCTTGCAGTTTTTTAAAAGTAGAAAGTGTTGCCATGAATACTCTTGTATCTGTAGGTATTTCTCTGGGCACATGTGCAAGAAGTTTCCTAAAAGTGGGGTGTGTGGGTATGCATGGTCAGTCTCCGACTCTGCCACGGATGGACTGCAGCCTACCAGGCTCCTCTGTCCATAGAATTTTTCCAGGCGAGAATACTGGAGTGGGTTGCCATTTCCTGTTCCAGAGGATCTTCCTGACCCAGGGGTCTAACCGGAGTCCCTGGCGTTTCCTCTGTTGACAGGTGGATTCTTTACCACTGAGCCACCTGGGAAACTAGAAGTGGGGTGAGCACGAGTGATTTTACTAAATAATTCCTAATTGCTCTATCCAGCACTGGCGCCACTGTAGACTGCTGAACAGTTCCAGTCGCTGCAGTGTTCATCAACAGGGAGCCAGGGAGGCTTCCTTTTCACTCTACGTGGTAACCGCTCATGGCATTTCACGTTTCACAATTTTTTGAAATTTATTTTTTAACAAATTCCACAATAAGCCAGTGGATTAGGTATTATGACTGACAACGGACAGTTTTCTAGATGAGAAAACGAAAACAAAAAACCTCTTCGTTTTGAGACAGTTTCATCTTTAAGAAGAAAAATGCCTTAGTTTTCACCCGCGCTGACTGCACCTTGTTCCTGCCAGCGCTGGAAAAGTTACTTGCTGGCGGTTCACCGGGACCGGGTATACTGACTTGGGAGGGCTCCCTAACTTTCCTCCGCCTCTGCGAAGCCCGCTCGGCACTCGGCCACCCCGAGGCCGTCGTGGCTCTGAAACGCGGTGGGACGACGCGGTTTGGACCACCTGAGACCCCGTAGTACTCTCCCCGCCCACTCCTCCCCACCACTCCTCCCCCCACCACTTCTAACCGCCCCCCCATCTCTCGGCGCACGGAGAGCGCTCCCCACCGCCCCGAAGAAGGCTGGGCAGGCGACTTCCGGCAGCGCGACGCGTAGCGATAGGTCCAGGCTTCCGGCGCCAGCGCTCTGGTCACAGGAAGTACCGTCGTCGCTCCTTCTCCTCAGCCGCTGTCGCCGAGCTTGGAGGGCTGCCCCGGAAGTCCTCCCCCTTCCCCCGCCCGCGGCAAACATGGCGGTGGACTCGGCGATGGAGCTGCTATTTTTAGACACTTTCAAGCACCCGAGCGCCGAGGTACGTCTTCGCGACGTGATTCCGACCCTGTTTTTCGACTTGGGGACCCTTACAAAAAAAAAAAAAATCGTTAGGCGTTCCTCGACTTTTCTTGTACCGATTGCCGCTTTAATTCATCGCACACTGTCCTCTCAGCCTGGGTGTGGGCGCCGCGTCTGCGGAGGGTGGCGGGAGCTCCCCCACCCCCTCCTCATTTCCCTGAGTTGCTTGAGGCCCCGCGTCGTCTTTGGTTAAGCTGGCTGCTCTACTTGGCTTTGCTTCCCCTCACCCTGCCACCAGTCCCCCCGGGTCCGCTGTGGGCCTTGAAAAGGATCCTGAGTGTCAGGTTTACTGCAAGTGGTGTTTCGAAAGGGGTCTCGGACAGTTTGTGTTTGACAGTAGTGTCGGTAACTCAGCGGGTCACGTTGGTTTTCTGGTTTCCAAATTCATGCTCCTAGGTCCCTTTTCTAACGGGAGTCATGCCACCCAGGTGTGACACTCATTCGGCTGAAGACTGCAGCGTTCTCCAGTTTGCTCTGAAACTTTAATAAGTACTTATCTCTTGGAAAGATTTCACACCTAAGGACAAGAAGTACTCACACAGAACGTCCCTTGCATGAATACTTGTGAAGAGGAGAAATTTGTAGTCAGACTGTAGAGGACAATTGTGTTGTCTTGAGGGGTGAGAGTGGGCTGTTGTAGTCGTTCTGTATTAACTTGAGTGCCCTTGAATGTATGACTGGCTCTGCCATATGTAAATTGAATAGTTAACCAAAAGTTCCCGAAAACCGGCCAACAACGAACAGTAATGAAGTCCGTAGAGAAACTCCAGAGCTCACATTTCTCTTTCAATGTAGACGTAATTTAGAGAACTTTTTTTTACAAAATTGGGGTATAGTTGATTTACATTATTAGTTTCAAAAGTACAACATAGTGCTTTACAATTTTTATAGATTATATTGCATTTAGAGATATTATAAAGTATTGGCTGTATTCCCAGTGCTGTACAATATATCCTTGTGTGCGCTTCGCCGTATCTTACTCTGCGACCCCATGGATTATAGACCGCCAGGCTCCTCTGTCTGTGGGATTTTACCGGCAAGAATACTGGAGTGGATTGCCATTTCCTCCTCCAGGGGATCTTTCTGATTCAGGGATCAAACCTGCGTCGGCTGTGTCTCCTGTATTGGCAGTCGGATTCTTTTCCACTGCGGCCACCTGGGAAGCCCTTATCCTTGTAGCTTATTTATTCTATATGTAGAGTCGTTTGTGGACTTCCCAAGGGGCCTAGTGATAAAAAACCTGCCTGCCAATGCAGAAGACATAAGAGTCGCTTGGAGGAGGGCATGGCAACCCATTCCAGCAGTATTCTTGCCTGCAGAATCCCATGGGCAGAGGAGCCTGGCTGGCCACAGTCCACAGGGTTACAAAGAGTCGAACTCTGCTGAAGCGACTTAGCATGCCCACATGCACAGTCACTTGTACCTTGAGGGAAAACTTTTATTTCTTCAGATAGAGATGGTTGTGGGTAGCAGATGTACTTTGGAGCTTGATAAAATAAAATCTTTGACAACTTTGGTCTTACAGCATATCATGTGCTGTGTGTATGCTAAGTTGCCTCGGTCCTGTCCAACTCTTTGTGACCCTATAAGACTGTAGCCTGTCAGGCTTCTCTGTCCATGAGACTCTCCAGGCAAGAATATACCAGAGTGGGTTGCCAATGTCCTCGAGGGGATCTTCCTGACTCAGGAGTGGAAACTGTCTTTTATGTCTCTTGCATTGGCAGGTGGGCTCTTTACAACTAGTGCCACCTGGAAAGCCTCTTAGCATATCATACTAACAGTGAATTGATAGTGGTCTTTCATTTCATGTGGGTCAAATAGCTCTGTTTGTTCAAAGACCATACGTCTCTGAATATGGTTCCAGCTATGCTTTAGAAAACTCACAGTAGAGGCAGTAGTTGGATAAGAACAAACCTATCATGAACATAGAAATAAAGAACAGTTAAAAATGAAAGAAAAGAGTATGATGAATTAGTTTAGTAGTGTTCTAGTTTAGGAAAGTTAGCATCCATTCACTTAAGATATATTTAGAAATGTAGTTTTCATTCATTCTTAAGCAAGCATTGAAGACCATGGAGAGGATAGGACTACCAGAAGGTAATAAATACCTTTTGGCAATGATTGAGGAAGACTTAGTAGAGATCACATTTGAACTGAGTCTTGAAGGAGGAGTAGGGGTTTTGGGGGGTAGATGTTTGTCCTCAAGGAGTTTATAACTAGCATTGGAGATGAGACCCACAAAATTACGACTCAAGTTAAATAATGATGAGCACCTGAAGAGACAGAATGGAAATGCCTTGAGATTTCTTTCCTTTATTTCCAAAATAGCCATCAGTGTCTGGTATATTAGGACTCCAGCCAATATTTATTTAGATCCCTTTGATGGTACAAATAAAGGCTGTGTGATTTCAGGGGAGGGACAGATCACTTTCCATTTGAGAGTATCAGGGAAGACTTCATCAAGGCACGTGGCATTTGAACTTGATCTTTGGTGGATATGTTGGAGAGGCTATGTTGCACAGTTGTAGATAGGAAAGAAGGGTATTCTGGAGTAGTCATTCCTTTGGGAAGGTATGCTGAAGTAGCAGTTTGTAGTGGCCCCTGATGGACAGTTTGAAGCCATATCATGGAGTTCCTTAAATGGTCAGCAAAGGGGCATGGGCTTTATTTTGTAAGAAATAATTAGTTTTTGAGCAGGAAAATGATGTGATTAGTAAAATTAAGGTAGACTTGTACATTAGTGGGCTTCCCAGGTGACTCAGTGGTAAAGAATCCGCCTGCAGTTCAGGTGACTTGGGTTCAATTGGAAGGATCCCCTGGAGAAGGAAATGGCAAACCACTCCAGTATTCTTGCTGGTAAAATCCCATGGACAGAGGAGCTTGGTGGGCTACGGTCCATGAGATCACAAAAGAGTTGGACACAGCTTCATGACTAAGCAACAGCAAGTACTTCAGTACATTGGTACATCAATCATGCCTAAAATGGTTCAGAATAATCAGAGGTGGCAAATCAAGAAGAAAAAGTGAGACATAATGAAAACTTGAGTTAATAGATGGCCAGTAATCATTGTTAGCATTTATTGAATGTTTATTTTGTGCAAGACTAGTCCTTTGGTAATACAAATTTAAATACATTTAAAATTTAAATACGGTCCTTTTAAATACATTATCTCTAATCCACCCATCCTTTTGAAAGATAATTGTCTCCATTTGATAGATAAGGAAACTGAACATGAGACTTAGCAAAGTTAGGTGACTTTCCTAATGTGGCATAGCTGAATTAAGACATGCCAATGCACATTTCCTGACTCTAAAGCTGTGCAATGCTATGTCCCACTGGGACTAAGAAGGAAGGAATAGGTACATGATCAATTTTGGTTATAGAATTGACAGGATGGAAACTTCCCTGATGGTCCAGTGGTTAAGAATCCACCTTGCAATGCAGGGGATGAGCATTTGATCATTAGTCCAGTAACTAAGATCCCACATGCCTCGGTGCAACTAAGCCTGTGTGCCGAGACTACTGAGCCCGTGTGCTCTGGAGCCCTCATGTCACAGCTGGAGAGGCTATGCACTGCTGTGAGAGATCCTGAGAGCTGCAGCCAGGACTCAACACAGCCAAAATAAATAAATACGTAAATAAATATTAAAAAAAAAAAAAGAATTGCCAGGATTGCACCTCATCATGTAAGAGTAGCCAAAAATTCTCAATAACTGGAGAATTCTAGTTATAGAGAAATGGTGGAACTAGAGAATTGGTGGGCCTTGTTAGTCACAGAAAGGCTTCAACACAGAAGTACTTCTTCCTTAGATAAATGTGGCTGAGTTGTGGAATCTAACTAGTCTGTTCTTCAGTTTCCTGTTACCTCTCTAGTCATAAACCTTCTGTGATTTCCCACTGTCAACCTGTCTTCCTAGGTATATGTACTCTTCTGGATATTTTAAGTGCCTGCTACTTCACCGTAATATTTTTAGCTTTAAAAACAATTCAGTCAACTTTTATTAAGCACCTGTTAAACGTCTTTCTTTCATTATGCTAAGCACTGTGAAGATGGTGATTGCAGCCATGAAATTAAAAGACGCTTACTCCTTGGAAGGAAAGTTATGACCAACGTAGATAGCATATTAAAAAGCAGAGACATTACTTTGCCAACAAAGGTCCATCTAGTCAAGGCTACAGTTTTTCCAGTATTCATGTATGGATGTGAGAGTTGGACTGTGAACAAGGCTGAGCGCCGAAGACTTGATGCTTTTGAACTGTGGTGTTGAAGAAGACTCTTGATAGTCCCTTGGACTGCAAGGAGGTCCAACCAGTCCATTCTAAAGGAGATCAGCCCTGGGTGTTCTTTGGAAGGAATGATGCTAAAGCTGAAACTCCAGTGCTTTGGTCACCTCATGCGAAGAGTTGACTCGTTGGAAAAGACTGATGCTGGGAGGGATGGGGGGCAGGAAGAGAAGGGGGCGACAGAGTATGAGATGGCTGGATGGCACCACCGACTCGATGGCCGTGAGTCTGAGTGAACTCCAGGAGTTGGTGATGGACAGGGAGGCCTGGCATGCTGCGATTTATGGGGTCGCAAAGAGTCGGACATGACTGAGTGACTGAACTGAAGACTTGTTTCTTGACTTTTGGAAATGCCACTGTAACAGGAAAGTTAAAAGAAGCAATTAGTTCAGTTGGAATTAAAAGAAGCAATTAGTTCATTGCGGCACTATTTACAATAGCCAGGATGTGGAAGCAACCTAGGTGTCCATTGAAGATGATTGGACAAAGAAATTGTGGTACATATATACAATAGAATATTATTCAGCCATTAAAAGGAATGAATTTGAGTCAGTTGAACTGAGGTAGATGAACCTAGAGCCTGTTAAACAGAGGCTCTGGCCAACATTGTAGGCCAGAAAGAGAAAAACAAGTATATATTTTTAACGCATATATATGGCATCTAGAAAAATGCTAGTGATAAACTTATTTGTAGGGTAGGAATAGAGATGCAGACATGGAGAACAGACTTGGGGACACAGTGGGGGAAGACGAATTGAGAGAGTAGCATTGAATGTATACATTATCATATGTGAAATAGCTTCTCACTAGCTAGTGGGAAGTTGCTTTGTAACACAGGGACCTCAGCCTGGTGCTCTGTGACAACCTAGAGGGGTAGGATGGGGCCATGTGGTTCAAGAGGGGGAGAATATATGTATACTTATAGCTGATTCACGTCGTTGTACGGCAGAAACCAACACAACATTGTAAAGCAGTTATTCTCCAATTAATAAATTTTAAAAAGTGTGATCTGCTATACAGTGCTTATTGGATGAATAAACATATAATATTTCTTCAAAAACAATTTGAACTTAGTTTGATAAGCACTCATCTAGACTTGATCTGACTTGGCTTTTAAGAGAAGGTTGACATCTGAATGGAGTTGGGAGAGGAATGTGGGAGAGTTCTAAGCAGAGACAGTGGCATGGATGAGGACATACAGATGAGGAATACCAGGGCATTTTGAGGCTGTACGTTTGGAGTGATAATACTTGTCTATAAGACCAAGGAATTTGGCCTAGTGTATAGAATTAGAGAAGTGACCACTGAAAAGAAGGGAAATATTAGGTTGGTGCAAATATAATTGTGGTTTTGGACCGTGAATTTTAAATTATTATTAACAATTAGGCCCAAACAGATCTTTATTAATCAAAATAGGAACCATTAAAATCAACACTTTTTTGCCAATGAGAATTAAGTTTCGTTTATTCCTGTAGCATAAAAAAATCCATGCTTTGCAATTCTGTGAACTCTTGGAAAGCATTTTCTGGGTCCTACTGGTCGTGGAAGCTTTTTCCTTGCAGAAAATTGAGATGCTTGGTAGTTGGTTGGTGAGAGGTCAGGTGAATATGGCAGATGAGGCAAAACTTTATTCAACTTTTGGTGTTGGTTGTGCAAAGTACAGTCAGGTGTTGTTGTGGAGAATTGGGCCCTTTCTGTTGACCAATGCTGACTGCAGGCATTGGCAGTTTTTCAGTGCATCTCATTGATTTGCTGAGCATACTTCTCAGATGTAATGATTTCGTCAGGATTCAGAAAGCTGTGGTGGATCAGACAGGCAGCAGACCACCAGACAGTGACCTTGACCTTTTTCTGGTACAGAGTTGGCTTTGGGAAGTGATTTGGAGCATCTCAGTCCAACCACTGAGCTGGCCATCGCTGGTTATCATATACAATCCACTTTTCATTGCACAACACAATTTGATCAAGAAATGGTTCCTTGTTGTTGCATATAGTGAGAGAAGATGGGACTTCAAAATGACGATTTTTTTGATTTTTGATCAGCTCATGAGGTGTCCACTTAAAGAGCTTTTTCACCTTTCCAGTCTGCTTCAAATGCTGAACAGCCGTAGAATGATTGATGTTGAGTTCTTTAGCAGCTTCTCGTGTAGTTGTAAGAGGATCAGCTTTGATGATGACTCTCAGTTGTCGTTGTCAGCTTCCAATGGCCAACCACCGTTCTCCTCATCTTCAAGGCTCTGGTCTCCTTCGCACAACTTGTTGAAACATCACTGCACTGTATGTTCATTAGCAGTTCCTGAGCCAAATGCGTTGTTGATGTTACAATTTGTCCCCACTGCTTTACGACCCATTTTGAACTTGTAAGAAAATTGCTTGAATTTGTGTTTTGTCTAACATCATTTCCATAGTCTAAAATAAATACAAAATAAACAGCAAGTAATAAGTCAGCAAAAAGAAAAAACCAGAAATGCACATTAAAACGATAACATACCCACATCATTAACAATGTATTCCAAAATCAAGCAGCAAATTTCAACAGTGCAAAAACTGCAGTTACTTTTGCACCAACCTAATACATAGATTTCAGAGCTGTTTAGAGGTTTAATCAATAGAACTTGATGTTTAAATGAAGAAATTATTTAGGTGTGAGAGAATGAGAAAAAATCAGTCACTCATATAGGACAGTTTAGTTTTAGACTTGTTGAGCTTTTGGTGCCAGAGGTTTATTCAAATGGAAATGTCCAGCTGGCATTTGGATGTAGTGGTCTGGAGCTCAGGAGAGAAGTCTAAATGGAGGTACAGATTTTTGGAGTTGACTTCCTAGCAGTGGATGGAAATTTTAGAGAAATGTAAAGGAGAAAGGGAAAGATACAGCCAACTGAATGCAGGGTTCCAGAGAACAGCAAGGAGAGGTAAGAAAGCCTTAAGTGAACAATGCAAAGAAATAGAGGAAAACAGTAGAATGGGAAAAACTAGAGATCTTTTTAAGAAAATTGGAGCTACCAAGGAAACATTTCATGCAAAGATGGGCACAATAAAGGACTGAAATGGAAAAGACCTGACAGAGGCAGAAGAGATTATGAAGAGGTGGCAAGAATACACAGAACTATACAGAAAAGATCTTAATGACCCAGATAACCACAATGATGTCACTCACCTAGAGCCAGACATCCTGGAGTGTGAAGTCAAGTGGGCCTTAGGAAGCATCACTACAAGCAAAGTTAGTGAAGGTGATGGAATTCCAGCTGAGCTATTTCAAATCCTAAAAGATGATGCTGTTAAAGTGCTGTACTCTGCATGCCAGCAGATTTGGAAAACTCAGCAGTGGCCACAGGACTGGAAAAGGTCAGTTTTCATTTCAATCCCAAAGAAAGACAGTGCCAAAGGATGTTCAAACTGTTGTCATTTATGCTCATTTCACATGCTAACAAGGTAATGCTCAAAATCCTTCAAGTTCATCTTTAGTAGTACATGAACCGAGAACTTCAGATGTACATGCTGGATTTAGAAAAGGTGGAGGAACCAGAGATCATGTCACCAACATCCATTGGATCATAGAAAAAGCAAGGGGATTAAAAAAAAAATCTGCTTCATTCACTATGCTGAAGGCTTTGACTGTGTGGATCACAACAAACTATGGAAAATTCTGAAAGATGGGAATACCAGACCACCTTACCTGTCTCCTGAGAAACCTGTCTGCAGGTCAAGAAGCAACAGTTAGAACTGGACATGGAACAACAGACTGGTTCCGAATTGGGAAAGGAGTACATCAAGGCTGTGTATTGTCACCCTGCTTATTTAATTTATGAAAGTGAAATTGCTGGTTACTCAGTTGTGTCCTACTCTCTGTGACCTCATGGACTGTAGTCCGCCAGGCTTCTCTGTCCATTAGATTTCCCAGGCAAGAATACCGGAGTGAGTTACCATTTCCTTCTCCAGGGCATCTTTCCAACTCAGATCAGATCGAGTCTCCTGCATTGCAGGCAGATTATTTACCATCTGAGCCACTAGGGAAGATTATTTAACTTATACATCATTCTAAGTGGTGGACTGGATGATCCCAAGCTGGTATCATAATTGCCAGGAGAAAGGTCAACAGCTTCAGATATGTAAATGATACCACTCTAATGGCAGAAAGTGAAGAGGAGCTAAAGAGCCACTTGATGGAGGTGAAAGAGAAGAGTGAAAAACTGGCTTAAAACTTAAGATTTGAAAAACTAAGATCATGGCAAATAGAGAGGGGAAAAACCGGAAACTGACAGATATTCTTTTTTTGGGCTCCAGAATCACTGAAGATGGTGACTGCAGCCACAAAATTAGAAGACACTTGCTCCTTGGAAGAGAAGCCATGACAAACTTAGCATATTAAATAGCAGAGATATCACTTTGCTTACAGAAGTCCATCTAGTCAAAGCTATGGTTTTTCCAGTAGTCATGTACGGATATGAGAGTTGGACCATAATATATAAAGTAGGGTAAGGGTTGAAAATTTGGTGGTTTCTAATTGTGGTGCTAGAGAAGACTCTTGAGAGTCTCCTTGTACAGCAAGATCAAACCAGTCGATCCTAAAGGAAATCAACCTTGAATATTCACTGGAAAGACTAATGCTGATGCTGAAGCTGCAGTACTTTGGCCACGTGATGTGAAGAGCTAAATCACTAGAAAAGACCTCAATGCTGGGAAAGATGGAAGGCAGGAGAAGAAGGGGATGACAGAGGATGAGATGGTTGGATGGTATCACAGACTCAATGGACATGAGGTTGAGCAAACTTCAGGAGACAGTGAAGGACCGGGAAGCCTGGTCGGAAAGGCAGAGTTGGACACAACTTAGTGATTGAACAACAACAAGCTACTCTGCCCTACTTTTCTCCCACATTTTGCCCTCCAGTCTTTGTGAACTATGCCTGTAACTTCTTGAAGCTTCCCGGTTCTTATTTGCATTCCTTTTGTGCATGCTTCTCATTTTGCCTATTAAGCTTTCTCCCTCTGTTCCACTGATTCTTGTTTTCCTTAAAAATTTACTTAGATCAGGTAGTACTTCTTTTGGGAAGCCGTCCCTGACATTCTTCTTTTCCCCTCACAAATGTTTACCTACAATCTCATTTAGGTAAGTACTCCTTCCAATTTGAAGTTTTCTGTATGAGTCTGTATCATAGTAATTTGTCTGTTTGTTTACCACAATAGATTGTACCTTTATGGTAGGTCTTGTCTTTTTATTCTCAGGACCTAGCATACCTTGGGAGAAGGAAATGGCAACCCACTCTAGTGTTCTTGCCTGGAGAATCCCAGGGATGGGGGAGCCTGGTGGGCTGCCATCTATGGGGTCGCATAGAGTCGGACACTACTGAAGCGACTTAGCAGCAGCAGCAGCATACCTTGACGGAGAAGGCAATGGCACCCCACTCCAGTACTCTTGCCTGAAAAATCCCATGGGCAGAGAAGCCTGGTGGGCTGCGGTCCATGGGGTCGCAAACAGTCGGACACGACTGAGCGACTTCACTTTCACTTTTCATTTTCATGCATTGGAGAAGGAAATGGCAACCCACTCCAGTGTTCTTGCCTGGAGAATCCCAGGGATGGGGGAGCCTGGTGGGCTGCCGTCTATGGGGTCGCGCAAAGTCGGACACGACTGAAGTGACTTAGCAGCAGCAGCAGCAGCATACCTTGAAAGATTATAAACATTTAATAAATGTTTAGAAATAAATATTGAATAAAAGTGGTAGCAACTAATATAGAAACTGTTCTACTTACAAGCAAAATAGATTTTGAAAGGCTATAAAACCTTAAGTTCATTTTTTAGGTCCACAGTGACTATACCCTAACTACTACTAATACCGTTCATTAAATAACAGAGGGGCAGGGTGGAGGAGGATAGAATAAAGTTTTGTTCTATGTTTCCTTTGTAAATATTAATGATAATTTTTAACTGTATAAGCAAAGGAGCTTTTATACAGTAGATTTTTTAAATAAAGGAGTTATTTACAGGAAGGAAACATAGAACCAAAGTTTGAGGCAGAATGCTTATTTCTTTTATAAAAGTCTACTGTAGTATTTATTGAATACCTACAGTATATTTGTAATAGGATACAGTTTCGGCTGCTGCCATCAAGTCAGGATAACGGTGGGTTAGATAAAATAAGACTGTCTCTTTCAATCTGATTGTGAGTATTCTAGGGCTAACGTGATAGCTCTGCATTGTCAGGGACAGGCTTTTCTGTTGTCTTTCTCTCTCATTCTTAGGGTATCTCCTGCATTGTCCAAGACAGCTCACTGTAACGTGTGTTCTAAAAAAGCAGCAGAGTATAGAAGAAGAAGGGACAGGAGGTTCTGAAGTCAGGACTTTCTCTTTAAGGACACAACCCAGAGTTGCCTACATCATTTCCACTTACATCCCATTGATGGAATCTAGCAATCACATGTTCACACTGGCTTCCCAGAATCTAGGAGACTCAGTTCACTTGTGCCTAACTTTAAGAGAGTTGTATTGGAAAACAGCTAGCAGTCAGCCTCAATTCATGTTCATCTTGTTTCTTGTATATCTTTGCGAATATTAAGTACATTTGAATAGTTAAATTATATTAAGACTTCTAGATCTACATATTTGGTTATACTCAATCTCTGAGTTTAAAGTGCAAAATTAGAAAGTCATCCTCTGTCCCATTTTAGGAAAGACTCATTTGACCAGTCTTCTGGTCTGTTGAGAGACACAGTATTCTTTGCAGCTTCAAGAGCACTCAGGACTCAGTCCTTTTAGATGCAGATTATATGAACCATTTTTGTTAAAAATTTCAGTCACCAGGCAGTGATGGTTGGCTGCTTGTTGCAGAGCATGAGCTCAAGGGCGTGGGGGCTTCAGTAGTTGCGGCTGGCTAGAGCATGGGGTTGTAGCTGAACTGCTAGGAAAACTTGATATAAAATAATAGTCCAAAAACAATGTGAAAAATTTCTTCTAAAATTATTAATCACAAGAGCTAGTTTGTCTGATCTTGTGTCAAGTGATACAGAGAAATAAATGTACACTAAATTTATGGTATCCATTTGTTATTATGATAAATTCTTTTTAAAAAATATTTATTTATTGCTTTATTTGGCTGTACCAGGTCTTAGTTGTGGCCCGAGGGATCTTTGATCTTCGTTGCGCCCCGCAGGTTCTTTAGTTGCTGCATGTAGGGTCTAGTTCCCTAGCCAGGGAGTGAACCCAGGCCCCATGCATTGGGAGCTCAGAATCTTAGCCACTGGACCACCAGGGAAGTCCTGAAAAATTCTTAAGTTTGTGGATTTTTTCCTCTTTTTTAGATTTGAGAGTGTTTACGTTATCTAATCAGTACCTGAATGACTTCCTTTGATCTCTTGATATTAGTTAGTATATAAGTTTGGTAAACTAAGCTAATTTAAGAGATTCACTATCTATCATCTATAATTCAGAAATTGAAAAAATGGCAGGAAAAATCTGCCCTGAATTCATCAGGCCATATGCTGTGCTTTGAACTGACTTTATGCTTGTTATAATGTTTACTTAGTGTGAACGTTTATACGTTTGCTGCAGAAGTATTAATGTTTTGGTTACAAGTTAACTGTCGCAGAAACTATTGGGCTGTTAAGTAATATGCAGTATTTGTATCATTAGTTTCTAAAAATCTTTAAAGTCAGGATTCTGAATGCCTCTGGCTCCACAGGTTTCCACTAAAGCAGCAGTCCCCAACCTTTTTGGCACCAGGGGCTGGTTTTGTGGGAGACAGCATGACTGTGGGTGGGGGGTCCTGGTCTGGGGACGATTCTCATAAGGAGCGTGCCACCGCGGTCCCTCACGTGTGTTGGATCCACGCTTCTATGAACATCGAATGCCACCAGTGAGCTGGCGGGAGGCGAGCTTGGGGCAGCGTGAGTGAGGGGGAGCTGCTGTCACTGCAGGTGACGCTTCGTTTGCTTGCCTGCCACTCACGCCCTGCCGTGTGACCCCTTCCAGGCTGTGGCCTGGGCTTGGGGACCCCTGCAGTAGGGATTATTGGTCTGTATTGGCCCGGACAAGACACCCGGGAAGCAGATGCAGAAAATGTTATACAAGGGGAGGGATTTAACTAGGTACATTTTATCATCAGCTGTTTTTTTTTTTTTTTTTTCAACTTTTGGCTGTGCTGGGTCTTCGTTGCTGCGTTGGACTTTCTGTGGTTGGTGGCCAATGGGGGCTGTTCCCTAGTTGCAGTGCCTGGGCTTCTCATCATGGTGGCTTTCCTTGTTGCAGGGCATGGGCTTTAGGGCGTGTGGCTTCAGTAGTTGTGGCTGGCGGGCTCTAGAGTGTGGGCTTAGTAGAGGTGGTACATGAGCTTAGTTGCTCCGTAGCGTGTGGAATTGTTATCCGGGACCAGGGGTCAAACTATGTCCCCTGCATTGGCAGGCAGATTCTTAACCACTGGACCACTAGGAAAGTCCCTCATTGGCTATTTTTAAAAATGGTTTTTACACCATTTATAATATAATAGCACTGTTTTAATGATAGTGTTTATTTAAAAATTATTTGTGACATTCTAAATGAAACAAATTGAAGGTGAATACATTTTGACTAGACAAAGTGTTTTGCTTACAGTATATTCTTCTCTTTTCTTAAAGCAAAGTTCTCATATAGATGTGGTTCGTTTTCCATGTGTGGTTTATATAAATGAAGTTCGAGTCATACCCCCGGGAGTAAGAGCCCATAGCAACTTGCCTGACAATAGAGCATATGGGTGAGTCAGTTTTCTTTTTTAAAAGTGTTTTTGACTAAAGATGACCTAGAAACATACTTCCAAATGCAAAAATATTTTGTAAGTTAAACAAACTAACAAAAATAAAACTTTATTCAGTTTTAGTTATGTTGCATTATAATTGACTTTTAAGTTTTCTGTATAATCCATATATTACTATAAACTTGAAAAGAGTAATTATTTGACCTAAGTACTAGATTAAGTTTTTCTTTCTTCATTTATTTTTTTTTTAATTGGTAGAAATAGGTTTATATTTTCCAAACTATTGTAGGGTGGCACAGTATAGTAGACAGAGTATTTTTAATGTGCTGTTTTTCTTGAAAATAAATGCATCTGTAATATTGAGAAATATATCTTTTATTATGTTACATTTTTTATATTATAGTGTTAGTTTTCATGCCTTATTGGTGATCATCTTAGCCTGATACATGTGTCTTTTTGTAAATATGTAGCTTCACATTAGCCATTAGTTGTACTGAGCAAGTAGTTACTTGAGCATCATTTCTCTTTTTTAAGGTCTGTGGGAAAGAAACCAAATGTAAGACATTGTTCCTAATGTGGAGTTGTTTTTTTAAATTATTCTTTTTTTTTGGTTGTGCTATGAGGCTTGCAGGAACTTAGTTCCTTGACCAGGGATTGAACCCAAGTCATGGCAGTGAAAGTTCCTTACCCCTGGACTGCCAGGGAACTCCCTAATGTGGAGTTGTTGATAACTTTAACAACTGACACAAAACAGAGGAATTTGATTTTTGTTATAACGTGAATAATCATCATCGTCTTTTGATTTTAATTACATGAATTGGAGATAAAAGCTAAATTTTCGTTATGGAAGCATAAATATGTGTAATAAATATATCGGTGGGTTCTTAGCTTATAGCCTAGGTATCAATGCCGCATTGTGACATGTCCATGCTTTGATAGCTCAGTTTCTGTTACATGAAAGAATTAAGCCAACTATGTAGTAGTGGCTGGTACAGTACAGACTCAAAGTTAAGGGCTCATTTCTTCATAGTTGTGAAAAGTAGTTTGTTGTTTGTAGAGTGGATATAAAATTCTTCAGGTGTTTTCAGGTCATTCAAAGGTAAAACATAAAAACAAAGCAATAATAATGATTAATGTTTATATGACAGATCATTATAGTTAACTTTTTTGCCATGTGTAAGGGAATAAAAACTCCTGTTTTCTTGTGTTTCTTTCTACTTTTCCTAGAATGTAGAATGCGAAAGATGGAGTAATGATAGAGTATCCAGCCGACTTCTCTAATTGCACTGCTTTGGGGCAAGAAGGCTCTATTGTTACCTGGTGCTGTGTAACAAACCTCAGCAAATTTAGCAACTTAATCGCCCACTATTTCTGAGGGTCAGGAACTTGGGTGCTGCTTGCTTGGCTCAGGTTCCCTCATGAGGTTATAACCAAGTTATAGGCCTCGGGTTGCAGTCTCAGAAGATTTGACTGAGGCTGGGGAATTTTAGAAGCCCACTCACATGACTGTTGGCGGGAGACCTTCAGTTGTTTGCCAGGAGATCCTTTCTGTGGGTCGCTGTGTCACAGCATGGGTTCTTCCAGGGTGAGTGATCCAAGAATGAGAGTGAGAGAGCATGCCCAAGAAGGAAGCCACAGTCACTGTATTTGTAACTTAATATCAGAAATCGCATATGTCACATACTTTCATATAACTGCTTTTACTATATTCTGTTGACTACATATTCTGCTGGTACAGTGTGGGAGGGAACTATACAGGGGGGTGACTGTCAGGAAGCGGGAGTCTTTGGGGTCTATTTTGGAGGCTGGCTGTAACAGCAGGCAAAATGGATCTCTTGTCATTAGCTGCAGTGGGTAAGAGCATTACATTTCCCCTCTTCTCTCCTTTTTCTTAGCTGGGAATAAATGACTGTTCATGTTTTAATAATTCCAGACATGAAATTGTTACCAGAATCAGTGTTATACACAATATGTTATAAACCATAAGATGAAGTACTAATTCAGTAATACAGATGTATTGATTTGGCCAAAATGTTCATTCAGGTTTTTCTACTACATTTTATGGAAAAACCTGGAAGAACTTTCTGGCCGACCCAATAAGATATTGGGAAGCCTGGAATCTCAAGGTTGAAAGTTAATGTTAGAGGTCATATATTTGTGCAGCACACTTTATGATCATACTCTCATTACAAAATTCAGAACTGTGTAAGGTAAAATTAAAATCCTTACAATCCCTCTATTCTGAGAGAAGCTTAGTATTTTGATGTCCTATGTTTTTAAATTTATATGTGAGCATTTGAGGGGGCTTCCCAGGTGATGTGAAGCATTTGTATGTGTGTATGTATATATGTATGTATATGTATATATTTTGGGGGGAGGATAGGTATATCTTATGTGAGATTAGGTTTTAGAGTCAACAATTTTTAAGGTGAAAATCTTGTAAAGTCAGATTACGTGGATTCATTTCAGCGACCAGGACATGAGTCTTTTTTGCCTCCAGAGGAAATAATTTGCATTTCAACCCATTTTCCTCTCCTTTTGGAGGCCAGGGTCTGGTTATAAGCCAAATGGTAGGAGGAGAGAGACTGGAGTTGTTGAGCACATACGGTTGAATTAGGGCGAGATAGAGTGCATGATGCTGTTCTGACCCAGGCGCACACTGTTCTGTGTATTCCTTTATTTCATTTAACATGATGTCAGGAGTACTTCACTGCATTTAAATTTATTTGAAAATATGATTTCTAATGACTGCATAATCTTAACAAATTACTGTACTGTCATTTACTTGGCTAGTTCCTAAAGTGGGGGCTGTTAGATGGTTTTTAGTTTTCAGATTTTTAGTATAATGAATCTCCTCTTGAAAAAAAAAGAAACTTTGTATGTCAGTGTTTCCATAGAAACACTTTGTAATGAAAAGTATTTTTAGATTAAATGGTGTGAACATTTTCTCAGTCTCCTGAGTTGTATTGCCATAGTCTTTCAGAATGGTTGTACCTGTTTGTATTTCTACCAGAAATACATAAGGGAATCTCTTCCATAGTACTTTGGGCATTACACTTTTTACCATTTAGATTTTTTGTGAATAAACAAAGCATGTGTTGTCTAAAAACTGATTTTAGTTAAGGCAAAGGAATTTCAGCCAAGGGTATATAGTAAGATTTCATTCTAATGCAAATTAAATAGGCTTTAAACTCTACTAGGTAAGTCTATAAAAAAAGATTTATGTAAATTAATGCTATACAAATTGGAGTTTAAGCTTTAAGTCACAGTTTAGGGCTCTGATGTTCAAATTATTATAGTCCTGTATGAATATGGGTTAAGCTGAAATTAAATGTAATTATTATGTACAACTTAAAGTTAACTCCTGATTCTTTTTTGCTAATAAAATAATGATATAAAGAATAAAAAAACTATATACCTTGATTAATTAGCATTTTCTATTAAAATGCTTAAAAAAATTTAAATGTCTGTGTGTTTTAAAATGGTCCAAGCAGCAGGCAAAAGATACTTGATGGCTAAAAACTTCTCAGTAATATTCAAAGTGAATAGTTGACTATTTGAGAATTGGATTGTGAATAAAATGACAGGAAATATTGCAGTTAACTCTGTGTTTTATTTAAATATTGAGAATATTTTATCTTAATTCTAGACTTGCTCTTACATTTGTACTTACTTTGTTTTTTGTTTTAGTTTAGGAACTGGTTATTGTAAAGGCTGATGTTTCACCTTTGTTTCATTCACAGGGAGACCTCACCGCATACATTTCAGTTAGACTTATTCTTTAACAATGTCAGCAAACCAAGTGCCCCGGTTTTCGATAGGCTGGGAAGGTATGTACTTACTGGGTAATCTCACCAGACATTCATAAGTTAGTAAGCAAAACCTTTTTATTCTTTCGATAGGTTGGGAAGGTATGTACTTACTAGGTAATCTCTCCAGACACTCATAAGTTAGTAAGCGAAACCTTTTTATTCTTTTGGTAGAAGAAAAGGCTATATATGATAGTAGACCCAAGAAATTGGTTTAATTTTAACAGTTGACAATATTAAGGAAATGTCACGCTCCTAAGAACAAGTTGTGTTTATTTATAAAATAAAACTTTAAATGCGTGAAACATTAGCCATCTTTCGTTTGATTTTTATTGCTGTATGCATTTCTGATACATATCACATGATTTGGTAATAACCTTCTAATTTGGAAAATATTACTTTTTGATTCTTAAAACCCTCTTTAAATGCATAGAGATTTTATCTGTGGTTTTTATGTCACACTGCTTCATAATTTAAAATTCCATAGCCACATTTTTGTAAAATGAGAATTTTATTAATAGCTACCCCTACTTTGAATAATTTAATGCATACTGACTAGGTATAATTAACACTGGTGGTTTTCATATCTGCAGATTAATTAACCATTAAATGGTTTTACTCATTTATAAAATAAAAAATTTTAAAGGCAGCTTAAAAATGGAGATTTTCCTATCCCTGTCAGAAAGTAAATTTTTTAGACTTTGCTTATTCTTTCATTGACTCTCCATTCATTTATTATTAAATTACATTGATAATTTAACCTTTTTTTTTAAATGAAGGGAGCCTAGGTAATCTGATGTAGCTAATTTTTAATATATAGAATGTTTTTTTTAAGTTGGTACCTACCTGATAAAATAGGTGCTTTTTAAAAGCTTTAATCCTGGTATGCATTCTTTTTGAAGACTATAGGGCTATGGACCTCTGATCTGGCTGTGTGGTAGAATTACATGCGGTGCTTTTAAACAAACCTTGACATCTACACTCACCTGAAAGCAACTGAACTAGAACCTGGGGGGTTTGTTTTATACTTGATATCATTTTGTGGGGAGTAAATTAAACCCAAACTTTGTAGTTTATTAAGATAAAAATCTAGTGTTTGATTGAAATATTTGAATCTTCATGAACTGTGATGTTCAGTGTTTGAACCTGTGTCTTTGTTTCTCGTCTTTTAACAGCCTGGAATATGATGAGAATACTTCCATCATCTTTAGACCCAACTCAAAGGTAATCGTGGAAGTCAGTTTTCAGCTTTACTACTATTGTTCTCACCTCCATTCAGAGTTTTTGATCCAGATAACCCCAGTAATGCAGAATGTTAGCTTATTTAGTTCTAGTTCTGCAGAATTTCATCATTTCTTGTCTGATTCCTTTGTATTCCAGAAGCTGTTTTCAAATGGAGCAAAAATATTGTAATGCTATTATTTACCTATGTAGCTCTTCATTCTAATTTCATACTTGGGTCAGGAAAAAGCCAGCATCTGCTTTTCCCTCTTTTCATTAGATGGGTGAATTTTGAAGATGATGGGCAGGTAAATTATTAAACACCGTTGTATCTTAATTAAGGTGTCTTTTTAAAAATTCATATTTCATACTTCTTCTTTGCATATCAGAAGTGTGTCTTTTTTCTTGATACAAAATGCCATTCTAAAAGCATCTAAAAGATCTGAATCATGAAAGAGCCAAAGTCTAACTATAATGATGATCTAGTATGGGACTATTCAGCTTGCTGTTTGTTTTTGGTGAAGGAGTACTTAATATTCTGCACCTTGTTTAGACTGAAAATCATGTTCTCTATCTCTATCTTCTTTCTAGTGATTTTTCTGTTCAGAGTCTGTCAGTCCATGGGTATAATCTTTGAGCCTTACTTCTGGTGCCTTTGCTGGAGTTTGCTAAGATGAGCAAGGAGAATAATAATTTCTTTCTCTAGAAGGGATCCCATTACCACTTATTATTTCATCTTTACTCAATGTTACAGAGTGGGAGAAGAACTCCGAAGTCAGGGACTTTGGTTTCGGGGTTTTCCTGCTAACGCTCTCATTTTCTTATTTGTTGTTAATATTTCTGTTGTTGGTAGATAAGCTCTGAAAAATGTAAAATTATTTTGTAAGGAAATATTGAGAGTTAATGGCCTTGATAAAGTCTTTGGTCTTTTTAGGATGAAGTGTCTTTGCAAAAATAATTTGTTTAATGCCCCTGGTTACCCTTACTTTTTAAGTGCGGGATGGGTACATAGAATATACCTGATTTGCATGTATGAGTTGGACATTTATTAATAAAAAGAATGCCATGTAATTTTATGGGCTTTATAATTCTTGAGACTGGACACAATTTGTACTTTTGTGTATCTTCATGACCCGTGTAACTATTTGGGTTTAATTTATTAATTGGCAGTAACTCCCTTCTAATTTCCTTTTTATTTCTCTTCTCTTGGTTAGGAATCTGGTTATGCTTTTTGAATAGAATTGACCTAAAGTTTAGGACTGAGGAGATATAGTCTTGAGACAGTTTTAGATATGATAACTCTAGAGGGCCATGTAAAAGTTGTGCCTCAGGGTGAATTTCCACCAATATTGATCTTTGCCTATTAGTTGAACCCACAGAGTAATTTGATACCAGTTTACTTCTGACATATTAAAACATTAATTTGAAAGATATCTCTTCTCCTATCCCCCTCCCACCAAATCAGGTGAATACTGATGGTTTGGTGCTGAGAGGCTGGTACAACTGTCTGACGCTGGCAATATATGGATCAGTGGACAGAGTCATCAGTCATGACAGAGATTCCCCTCCACCTCCACCTCCACCTCCACCACCTCCCCAGCCACAGCCAAGTGTGAAAAGGAATCCAAAGCATGGTGAGAATTTTAAATTTGGTTTTATCATTGAAACTGTCTTTCAGTACAGTGGGAAAGGTAACTCAAAGAACTCTTGTATCTTTTGAACCTTGTTTAAGGCTTGACAAGTTATCTGTCAGTCTTCCATTCTTTCTTAGAAGAGTTTCTTTTTCTGCTGAAGTGGTTGCATTTTATTTTCTTCCTGTACTTTCCAAAAATGCTTTTTTAATCTGAGGTTTTTTGTTTGTTTCTTTAAAATATATAAATGATAATAGAATCCATGGTTATTTGTGATTTACTATGAAAATTATCTCTCAAAGAATAAGAGAATGGGACTTCCTTGGTGGTCCAGTGGCTAAGACTGTGTGTGCCCAGTGCAGGGAACCCGAGTTGGATGCCTGGTCAGGGAATTAGATCCCACAAGCCACAACTAAGAGTTCTCATGCTGCAACTAAAGATCCCACATGGCACAATTAAGGCCTGGTGAAGCCAAATAAATAGTATTTAAAAAAAGAGAGGAAGAGGGGCCAGAGCTTCCTCTTTCTGGCATGTGAGGACACATGCCAGAAGGCAGTTGTCTGCACACCAGGAAGAGAGCTCTCATAAAACACGAGCATGCTGGCATCAGATGTCAGACTCCTTGGCCTTCAGAAGTACACGAAATAAATGTTTATTGTTTATTAAAAAAAATAATAGGCAATAAATTTGGTATGTGTTAATGGCATTTCTTTGATCAGATTTCTTCATATGTCTAAATCTTAGCTAAAGGAGATTTTCCCCTTTTGGGAAAATAAAAACTCTAGGGACTTCCCTGGCAGTCCACTGATTAAGACTCTGCACTTTCAGTGTAGGTGGCAAGGGTTCAGTTTCTGATTGGGGAGGTAAGATCCTACATACAATGAAGCATGGCTCCCAGAAAACGCCCCCACAAACCCACCCACCCACCTGAAACAAAACAAAGCATAAGCCTTCTGATAAACTTCATTGACTTTTCCTTGTATAAAGCAGGCAGTTAGGCTTATGTTTTCCAGGGTCTGTTTTCCTCATTTGGTATTACTCATTGTAAGAAGGAGATTGAACTAGTGGAACTAAGGAGATTTGGGAATACGTTTTGAAATTACAGTTGAGGTCATAGGGAAAAATAGTTTGCTTTACAGTTAGCATTTTATGAGCACAAATAAAATGACCATTGTTTTTCTTAATCCTTATATAATACTGTAGTGTGAGGTCTTTGTCTTTGATGATGGACACACACTATAGTTTAATCTTTTTTCTTGGATCTTATCTGCTAAGCACAGTTAATATTTCACTTTTCTTTGTAGCCTTCATTCTTCTGTGCTCATTTGTCTTTTTTTCTAGACTGTGAGCTTTTTGTGGGCAGAGAAGTATATTTTACTTGTATTTGTATCTTTGGTCTTTTTTGTAAATTTTATTTTTATAAAACAAAAACAGTTTATCCATTTCACCCACCCCCACCCCCACCCCCCACCCTCTGGAAACCACCAACCAGTCTCTGTGTCTATGAGCTTGTTATTGGTGTTCTTTTTAAACTTACTTTTTTCATCTTGCACATTTAAGAGAGATCATATAGTATTTGGCTTTCTCGGTCTGCTTTATTTCACAGAGCATAATGCCCTTGAGGTCCATGTTGTTGCAGATGGCAAGATTTCTTTATTTTTTATGGCTGAATAATATTCCATTGTGCTAATA
Source organism: Capricornis sumatraensis (assembly GCF_032405125.1). Lineage (NCBI taxonomy): Eukaryota > Metazoa > Chordata > Mammalia > Artiodactyla > Bovidae > Capricornis > Capricornis sumatraensis. Next base: position 88,631,172 of record NC_091079.1, read on the forward strand.
TGTGTATGGAATAACACATACACACCTTCCACATTGTCTTCAGCCTGTCATCTGTTGATAGACGTTTACCTTGTTTCTTGGCTACTGTGCATAATGCTGCAGTGGACATGGGAGCACATATACCTTTTCAAATTAACATTTTTATTTTCTGGGGTAAATACTCAGAAATGGAATTGCTGGATCATTATGTTGGCTCTACTTTTAATTTTTTGAGGAACCTTCATACTGTTTTTCTTTTATTAGCAGAACCAGTTTACCTTCTCACCAGCAGTACACGAAGATTTCCTTTTCTCCACATTTTCACCAACAGTTGTTATTTCTAGTCTTTTGGTAATAGTCACTCCCTGGTGGCCTAGTGGTAAAAGAATCCACCTGCCAAGCAGGAGATGTGGGTTTGATCCCTGGATTGGGAAGATCCCCTGGCGAAGAAAATGGCAACCCACTCCAGTATCTGTGCCTAGGAAATCCCATGGACAGAAGAGTCTGGTGGGCTACAGTACATGGGGTAGCAAAGGGTTGGACACAACTTAGAGACTAAAAAAGCAACAAATTCTGACAGGTGTGAAGTGATACCTCATTATGGTTTTGACTTGCATTTCCATGTTAATTAATGATGTTGAGCATCGTTCCATGTACCTTTTGTTTGTTCTAATAGGTTTTTGATGGAGTCTTCAGATATATCCGACTCTTGTGACTCCATGGACTGTAGCCTGCCAGACTCCTCTGTCCATGGGATTCTCCAGGCAAGAATACTAGAGTAGGTTGCCATTTCCTTCTCTAGGGAATCTTCCCGACCCAGGGATCGAACCTGTGTCTCCTACATTGGCAGGTGAATTCTTTACCATGGAGCCACCTGGGAAGTCCAGTGGAATCTGTAGGGTTTTCTGTATATTATACACGTTTTCCCTGCTCTCTGAAAGTGTGTTCCTGTGAAACCTTTTGTAAGCCAGAATGATATAAAGTGAAGAAACAATTACCGTAGGACACATCTTGCTACTGGATGTACAACGTCAATTGGGATAAAGCACAGATGCTCACAGACATAATTCAAAGCTGTGGTGGCTTAATGCTGAGATGCTAAGTGTAGTTGCTGGGGAAGGAGCTTGGTGGTACCACTCTGACTTTTTTGGGGTTATGATCCCTCTATAACAGCTCACTGCAAAGGTTATTTGGTTAGTGAAAACAGGTGCTAACATAAAGTTTTTGTAAATGTAAAGTGGCATAAAGTGAACTTCTAAAAATCAGGTCACAGAGTTGGAGGCGGCTGAACTGCTAAGAGCACACACGTGGTGTGGTACAGTCCCTCGGTGCCTGCTTTGTTGGGAGTGTTTATCTTAAATTGATTTCAGTTTTGTCAAATTATTTTACTGTATCTGTTGAGATGATCGTATGACTTTGATCCTTCATTTTGTTAACATACCACGTTGACTAATGGGCAGATGCTAAACCTCCCTTGCATCCCTGGAATAAATCTCACAGGATCATGGTGTATGATCCTTTTAGTGTGCTATAGAATTAGGCTTGCTGATAGTTTATTGAGGATATTTGCATGTATGTTCATCAGGGATATTGACCTGTACCTTTCTCTTTTATTTTTAACTTATTTATTTTAAATTGGAGAATGTAACTTTCTTTTTGGGCTTCTCAGTGATAAAGAATCTGCTTGGGAAGCAGGAAACACGGGTTTTATTGTTGGGTTGGGAAGATCCCCTGGAGAAGGAAATGGTAACCTGCTCCAGTATTCCTTGCCTGGAAAATTACATGGACAGAGAAGACTGGTGGGCCACAGTCCATGAGGTCGCAAAGAGTCAGACACAACTGAGCGACTGAGCACACAGACACAAGTTTGTTTTCTTGAGACATCCTTGTCTAGTTTTGGTATTAGAGTCATGCTGGCCTTGCAAATGAGTTTTAGAAAGCTTTGAGAAGAATTGGTATTAATTCTTCTTTAAACATTTGGTAGAATTCATCAGTAAAGCCATATGGTTCTAGACTTTTGTTTTGGGGAGGTTTTTGATTAGTGATTCAATCTCCTTATAGTAATTGGTCTGTTCAGATATTTTGTTTAATCATGATTCAGTCTTGGTAGGTTGTATGTTTCTAGGGCTGTATCCATTTCTTCTAGGTTGTCTAATTTGTTGGTGTATAATTGTTTATAGTAGGTTCTTATGATCCTTTGTATTTAAGTGGTATCAGTTGTAATATCTCCTCTTTCATTTTTGATTTTGCCTGAGTTCTCTCTTTTTTTTCCTCAGTGAGTCTAGCTAAAGGTTTGCTGATGTTATCTTTCCTAAGCTTGTAGTTTCATTTATATTTTCTATTGTAGTCTTATCACAGTGTAGTCTACTGACTTGTCAGAGACAAATACCACATGATATCACTTATATCTGGAATGAAAACTTGACACAAAGGAACCTATCTACCAAGCAGAAACACACTCACAGATTCAGAGAGCAGCTCTGTGGTTGCCAAGTGGGGAAGCAGGTTTGGGGAGGAATGGAGTGAGAGTTTAGGGGTAGATACAAACTATTACCTATAGAATGGATAAACAATAAGGTTCCGCTGTATAGCACAAGGAATTACATTCAATATGAGATAAACCGTAATGGGAAAGAATATAAAAAAGAATGTGTATAACTGAGTCACTTTGCTGTACAGCAAAATTAACATGGCATTGTTAATCAGCTGTACATCAAATAAAGAGAAGTGGAAAAAAATTTACTGACTTTTAAAGAAAATTGTACTGGAGTATAATTTCTATTTACAGTGTTGTGTTAGTTCCAGATATATACGTGTTTCCACTCTTTTTTATATTCTTCTCCCATATAGGCTGATACAGAGAACTGAGTAGAGTTCCCTGTGCTGTGATAGGTCCTTATTAGTTACTTGTTTTATATTTACTAGTGTGTATGTGTCAATCCCAGTCTCCCAGTTTATCCCCGCTCCATTCCCTCCAGTAGCCATAAGTTTGTTTTCTACATATGTAACTGTTTCTGTTTTATAAATAAGTTCATTTGTGTAGTTTTTTTTAGATCCCACACGCAAGCAATATCATACGACGTTTGTCTTTCTCTCTCTGACTGACTTCACTCTTACTTGCTTTAAAATGGACACCTGAGCTCATATATTGCATTTATATATGTGTGCATGTTTTTAACTTTTTGTTTTGAAATAGTTACAGATTTATAGAAGGCTGCAAAGAAATGTGTAGGGAAGTCCTGTGCACTCCTCCCAGATTCCCCTAGTTAACATCTTTGACAACTCTAGTACAATATCAAGAAAATATTGGCATTGTTATAGTCTGCAGAGCTTGTTCACGTTCACCAGTTTGTATATGTACTTGTGCATGTGTGTGTGTGTATATATGTGTAGCTGTGTGTAATTTTATGTCATGTATACTTTTGCATACCCATCATTGCAATTAAGATACTTGATTATACTATCACAGTATTCCCTGGTGTTACCCCTTTCTAGCCACACTCATCCCACCTATACCTATTTTTGGCAATCATTATTCTCTGTCTCTGTAATTGTATTATTTCATAAATGTTACAAAATGGAATCATAAAGTTGGGATCTTTTTAAGATTGGCTTTTTTCATTCACTGTAATTTCTTTGAAATTTATCTACTTTCTCTGTGTATCAGATCATTCTTTATTGTTGCTGAGTAGTAATAAATAGTATGGATATATTATTTAACTGTTCAGTGATTGAAGGACATTTAGGTAAGTTTCTAGTTTTTGACTTTAGCACATAAAGTTATTTATGAGCATTTGTGTACATCTTCCTGCAAGAAAATAAGTCTCCATTTCTCTGGGATAATTCCTAAGAGTTCTGTACATTATATTTTGGTATATGGGATGTCAGAAATTTTAACTTTCCCAATATAAACTGATTAGCAAAATTTCTGTTAGACATCAGGAACAAAAAAGTTAATAAATTCTGAGGATGAAAACCCAAATGATCAATGGCAATTTTGTCATGTATTTATATTACTAACTTTAATAATTTTAAAGTTCTTTTTCTTTTTCTAATAAAATCAGCTGATGGAGAGAAAGAAGATCAATTTAATGGAAGCCCTCCAAGACCACAGCCAAGGGGACCAAGAACTCCACCAGGACCCCCACCCCCTGATGATGACGAAGATGATCCCCTGCCGTTGCCAGGTAGAAATAATAATATTTTTTCCTCTCTTGAGTAATGTTAATATAATAGTACTTTTTTATTAGAGGAAAAAAAACAGATGCTGGTAATCAAATCTTGATGAATGTCCCCCACCCCTATTCTGAGCAGTGTTTTCTTGTGGTTTTTTTTTATTGTTATTGTTGTTGGCAAGTGAATTTGTTTAAAAAAGAAATCAGTTAATTCATTTGAAACTGAAGCAACATTGCTTTGAAAATAAAATGTTAATGTACTATAATGATAGTATAGAGAAGCACCAGTGAAAATAACCTGTATGTATTGGAAGAGATAAAAATCTGTAGTTACTTAATAGCTAAAAAAGAAGATTATTGTGTAAAAACATAAAATAGCATACTTTGTTAATTCCCACTCTAGAAAATTGTGCAGTGTTTACTCTTAATATTTTTTAAGAGCAAGTAATTCTACCACTTTTTTTAAAAGTGTGTTTATGAGCTAAATCATCCAAAATATCATTAAATAGTTACAATATCCAGTCATTCTGCCTCTTATTATTTAAATAGTTAAAATAATCTGTGCCTTAAATATCAATTTTTCAGTGTCTGGTGACAAGGAAGAGGATGCTCCTCATAGAGAAGATTACTTTGAACCCATTTCTCCTGATCGGAATTCTGTTCCCCAGGAAAGTCAATATTCTGATGAAGGAGAGGTAGAAGAGGAACAGCAAGAAGAAGGAGAAGATGATGAAGATGATGTGGATGTAGAGGAAGAAGAGGATGAGGATGAAGATGATCGCCATACAGTAGATAGTATCCCTGAGGAGGAAGAGGAGGATGAAGAGGAAGAAGGTGAAGAAGATGAAGAAGGTGAAGGTGGGTGAATTAGCTAGGACTTCTTGCTTTTAAGTGCTGGAAACTAGCTTGATGTAGCTTTTAGCAATGCAGAAAAATTTATAGCTGACATAAGTGGCTTTCAAGAAACCCAAGAGTCAGCTGGGCCTTGAGACTTGACTAGACTTGAGGATTTCCATCTTTGCTTTGCTTTGTTTATCTGTTATTTAGTTAGAAAAATGAATTTAGGTGTTTGTTTTTTTTTAACTAACTATTATGTCTCTAGTTACCCCACATCTTTAATATCTTCTCTTTAACCAACCAATTTAAACTGCCTGACTGTGTCTCAGATCCATTTCCAGTTTTCTGGGAGAGAGATTCTGTTTGCCTTGCTGTGGTATCAGCTTCCCTTTGATACCATTGGCTTTTCCCAGGGAAGCAAGGATATGCAGCAGATACATGGTGATTAGGGATTTGGTGATCTGTCTTCAGAGGAGTGGTGTTTTAAGCTGCCTAGAATCCCCAAAGATTTCTGTCACCTCAATATTTTGGCTGAATAATAATATCTAATTATTATTAGACATTCACAAGGAGAAAAAAATCTTAATTACAGAAGGACATAAGGCAGCCTGATGCAGTCTTTTAGTTAGGTCTTATTTTTCCTTTGAAAGCGAAAAGAGCTATTCAAGCTAATTGACTCTTAATTTGTCGAGTAAATGGAGTGTAATGTTAAAGTATTTATGTAAAATGACAGATCATCTGCTTTGTTCTATAAGATATTAAAGAGGAGAGTCATTCTACATGAGAATGAAAACCATTTCAGTATTATAGGGGCCCTTTTACAAAATACAAGTAATTGAGTTATTGAGTGATAACTCTTTTAACTGACCCCATTTCTAGGATACCAATAAATCTAATAAATTTTAGATTTACTGCATTTGGTAGTAGTTAGATTTCAGGCAGGCTTTGTTAATCAGAGGACATTTTTAGAGAGGATAAGAGAATGAGGCTGGTTAATTTGATTTTTACCAAAAGACATCTGGGGGTTAGTCTCGAATCAAGTCTCTTTGCTGCTGCTGCTAAGTCACTTCAGTTGTGTCCGACTCTATGCGACCCCATAGACGGCAGCCCACCAGGCTCCCCCGTCCTCGGGTTTTAGGCCCTTTCTTTTCAAATATGAGTGTATTGCTGTGGCTAAGTTGTTTAGAGCTTAAGAATGTCCATAGAGGGCTGTTACTGGAGGAGTACCGTGGAAACATTTCCTTTTCTTTCTTAGGCTCTTGTTACTCATCTCTGTTTTACCACAGCCAGGTAACAATTGTGTTTAAAACTAACATTTTCTGTCTCTAGTCTTCTATTACTGAATAGAGGGAAAAGCTGCATGTGTCATGATATGAAAACTCTGTTTTGGCGAAGATGGGTACTTTTATAAACATTTTCCATAAAAACATGATACAGAACTGGGAACTGGGTAACAGGTAAACACAGAGGAGTAGAAGTGAAGGAATATGAAATTCTAGAATGCTTTTCCTGACAATATTTGGTGTAACTTGGTAATTACGGTATTCAGTCTTAGTTAATTTAATAATTTTGGCCCATCAATTCATTTTTTCCATCTTAAAAATACTCTCTCACAAGGCAAGCTTAATTTCTTCCCTCCTGAGAGGTATTTTTGGTTCTTTTTTATTTTTTTGAGACATTTCTAATTTTAGTTCTGTGAGGAAAAGATTTATAGCAGAGTTATTGTAAAGCTGAACAGATATAATAGAAGACTTTGCTTATGAAGTTTCTCTGTAATTGTTCTATTAGGAGTTATAAAATGTTAATAATTGTTGATAAGATATTGAGGCAGAAGTTAATATTGTTGATAGAATCATTACTTTTCATTTTTTTGCCATGTTACTAAATAATTTATTTTGACTAACCAGATTGTTTTGTACTAAACAACAATGATGTAACAACTAAGTATTATTTAAACTGATTTACAGGGGATGATGGTTATGAGCAGATTTCCAGTGATGAAGATGGAATTGCTGACTTGGAACGTGAAACATTCAAGTATCCAAACTTCGATGTCGAATACACTGCTGAAGACTTAGCTTCAGTCCCTCCTATGACATATGACCCATATGATAGGGAGCTGGTACCACTCTTGCACTTCAGCTGTCCGTACAAGACTACCTTTGAAATCGAAATCAGTAGGATGAAGGATCAAGGTCCAGATAAAGAAAACTCAGGGGCAGTAGAAGCCTCAGTGAAGTTAACTGAACTGTTGGATTTGTATCAAGAAGATAGAGGTGCAAAATGGGTAACAGCTTTAGAAGAAATTCCAAGTTTAATAATAAAAGGACTAAGTTATTTGCAGTTAAAAAACACAAAACAAGATGCCCTTGGCCAGTTGATAGACTGGACCATGCAAGCTTTAAATTTACAAGTAGCCCTTCGCCAACCCATTGCCTTAAATGTCCGACAGCTCAAAGCTGGGACCAAATTAGTGTCCTCACTAGCAGAATGTGGGACCCAAGGAGTCATGGGACTGCTACAAGCAGGAGTGATCAGTGGCTTATTTGAGCTCCTGTTTGCTGATCATGTCTCATCTTCCCTTAAATTAAATGCATTTAAAGCTTTGGACAGTGTCATTAGTATGACAGAAGGAATGGAAGCTTTTTTGAGAAGTAGGCAGAGTGAAAAAAGTGGCTATCAGAAACTTCTGGAGCTCATACTTTTAGATCAGACTGTGAGGGTTGTCACTGCTGGTTCAGCTATTCTTCAGAAATGCCATTTCTATGAAATTTTGTCAGAGATTAAAAGACTTGGTGACCATTTAGCAGAGAAGACTTCTTCTGTTCCTAACCACAGTGAACCTGATCATGATACAGATGCTGGAGTTGAGAGAACAAACCCAGAATATGAAAACGAGGTAGAGGCTTCTATGGATATGGATCTTCTGGAATCCTCAAATATAAGTGAAGGAGAAATAGAAAAGCTGATTAACCTCTTAGAGGAAGTTTTTCATTTAATGGAAACTGCACCTCATACAATGATCCAACCTCCTGTTAAGTCTTTCCCAACAATGGCACGTATTACTGGTCCACCAGAGAGGGATGATCCATACCCTGTTCTCTTTAGGTGAGACATTTTTGGGTTTGGAAAGTATGTTTCACCAATTATTAGAGGCAGTTTCATGTGGTTGCCTTTTTTTTTAAGCTTCAAAGCTTTGTTTTACTGTTTTTATTTTATAATTTTATTTATTATTTACTTACATTTTGGCCATGCTGGGTCTTAGTTGCTGTGCGGGCTTTTCTCTAGTTGGGGACGAATGGAGGCTACTCTTCATTGCAGTGTGAGGGCTTTTCATTGCAGTGGATTCTCTTATTGCAGAGCGCAAGCTCTAGGGCACATGAACTTCAGTAGTTGCAGTTTGTGGGTTTGGTAGTTGCAGTTCCTGGGCTCAAAAGCACAGGCTTAATAGTTGTGGTACACAGGCTTAGTTGCTGTGTGGCATGTGGGATCTTCCTGGACCAGGGATTGAAGTGTCTCCTGCATTGGCAGGTGGATTCGTTACCACTGAGCCACCAAGGAAGCCCCTTGTTTGTTTGTTTGTTTTAAATTTGTCTATAGGTAATGTGTGTCTTGGTAACGATGCCTTGATATTTCAAGATAGGTCATAGTGAGAAGTGTGTTACTGTATGTGAGCTATATTTTGTTAATACTTAAAAGTAGTAATAGCAACTTAAAGATATAAGTAATAACCAACGATAGTGCTTATATTAGCATATCTGTGAGCAAGAATAAAGGAGAAATTACCAGGTTGCTTCTGGGAAGGTGAAGCAAAGAGGATGGCATAGGAAGGAGAGAGCTTTTCTGTGTAAGCCTCTTTGTACCTTATGATTCTAAAACATTGTAAGTGAAGTTGATACTTTACTAAGTTAATTTTACAGTCCTTGTTAAGATATATTAAAGGTTCAGTTGTCACTTGTTTCTCCCTTCTAACCCTCTAGTTATCTATTGATACAGTTTTGCTGTTTTTAGGTACTCACAGATTTTTAAAATTTGCTTTAATTTTTGAGAGTTTCTTTTTTTTTGACATTTTGCCTCTAAATAATTTTTTAACAAATATAAAAATTGCAGTTTTATTATTTTATTCCTTATTTCAGTGATTTTTTTTGCCTGGCTTTGGAGCATAATGTATTAACAAAAAATCAATACTGTCCATTCTAAAATCTGTACCTATCCATTCCTGTTTTTAGCTGAAACTCACATTTGCCTTAGCTTGAATTCATACAGGAGTTTAAGATGATAATTGCTAGAGCAAGGTCTAGTAGGAGATGAGGCCAAGAGTACAAGTGTAGCAGTTTCGCTTTGAACAAGAGATCAGAAATGTTTGAGTATACAAATACAGTTATCTTTGTAGTATGGAGACAGTAGAGGAGACAGGTGCTTCTCACTGGTCATGTTTTTGGTAAATTAAGACTTAAAGTAATGCCCTAAGGGTGACTGAGTATAAGAAAAGAGATGATGCTCCCAAATAGTTGTTGAGGGGAAACCAGTAATTAATGGCCTATAAAGTATTGTCGGTTTTTCTTCTCCCATAATTGGAGATCGTACATTTGGGTGTCAGATTTTAGGAGATAAAGGGTTTTGAATGCTGGGCTAAGGAATTTGGATTTTTTTTTTCTTTTTTTTTTTTTTTGGCTGTGCTGCTTGGTGCATGGGATTTTAGGTCCCTGATCAGGGGTTGAATCCAGGCCCCTGACAGTGAAAGCACTGAATCCTAACCGCTGGATGGCCAGGGAATTCCTGGGGATTTCGTTTTTAGAATGTGGAAGATCTTGAATATTTTAGAGTAACAGATCTGATATGATTGAAGTAGTGTTCTAAGATTATATTATAGTTACGAGATGTATTGCCATGAAAAAGAAATTGATGTTGTTAGGTAGACAAGCCTGTCTGAAGATTCCAGGGTGTGAGTATTGTGCTGAATACTGGGCCTAGTATAGTGGCATTTACAGAAAATGGGAAGATGAATACTGTGCCAGTATTGAGAGTTTGTGGTGGAGCATTACTTGGACTTGGCAACTGGACCTGATAAGAGAAAGTAAGAAGGAGCTAAAATGCTTTGAGGTTTCTAACTAGGGTAACTACTGGAACTGTGATTTTATGGACAGAAATTGATAAATTAGGAGGGAGAGTGAACTTTGAAAAGAGAAATAATTACATTTTGGAAGGGTTAGTTTGAAGTGATGGCAAGGCTCTAATGTCCCATGTTGGAGTCTTCAAGGTAACCCCCAGATTGAGTAGCTGGACTCATAGGACTCAGTGTTGTAATCTCAACCAGGATTTATTACATCAAAAAGATACAAAACACAATCCCCAAAGGGAAGAGATACATGGGACAAAGCCTGGGAAAATGAGTCATAAGCTTCCGGAGTCCTTTCCTAGTTTAGGCACAAAGGATCCCCTTAAGTCCCCTGACAACAAATTGTGACATGTGTGAAATGTTGCATACTGAGGAAGTTCATTAGAATCTCAGCATCCAAGCTTCCTATTGGGGGATAGCCATGTAGGCACCCAGTATCTTGCATGTCCCAGAATTTCAGACCGCCAGAGAGAAAGCAGGTATTCAGAATGAACCATATTATTTGCATAAACAGTTTATTTGCAGTGAGTATTCTTATCAGTTGGTGGGTGGAAACTATCCCAAAATCCAAGTCGCTAGAGGCCAGCCAAGGACCAGCCTTTCTAAGAATAAGCATTCTGAGGCCTGCCATGTTAACTATTTTCTGAACATTCCGTAAGGTGATTAAGGATGCTCTTAAGAGCGTAGAAGTGTTTACCTTTGTGGTAAGCATTTACTGCAGGTGTTTTCCTCATGATATAGAAGCCTGAGTTTAAGCAGAAATATGATTGAAAAGGCAATTTTATGCTTTTTGATTACAACTGTGTGACATTCTGGAAAAGGCAAAACTATGGAGACAGTAAAAAGATCAGTGATTGCCAGGAATTAGGAGCTAGTTGGGGGATGCATAGATGGACACAGAGTATTATTAAGACAATGAAAATACTCTGTATCAGTAGCAGTTGTGTCTATTAGGGGTTTTAGGTAAATTCATACCTTATCTACTAAAACTGTGTGTACTAAAAAATGGTTCTTGGACGTAATAAAAGAGTACTGTTATATTAAGTACTGAAGATTGATAATTTGACCTTTTTTTCTTCCTAGAAGTACCAGTTCAGATATACTACCTGTAGTAAATCTGAATATACCAAATGCTTTTTATAGTATATGCACTGTATTCTTCCTAGATGCATGAATTCAGATATACTGATATGCTATGAGTTGAGTAGGACCATAGTTAAAAAGGAAGGAGCCATTTCATAAGTGACCTGGAAAGAAGGCCCAGAATTTAAAGTCAAGGTTGATTCTGGAAAGAGAAAATTTGTCAACAGTTACTAATTAAACATCTTTTGAATGCTAGGAAAAAGCCTTATAGAACTTTCACTTTCATTTGGTCCTGTGGAGAGACTTGCTGTTCACATTATGTTTTTAAGTAAAGCAGTATATTGCTGAGGATAAGGATTATTGCTATTAAAATTTTTAGCACTACCTGTCTAATGAAAACTGAGTAAATGAAATGTTTTGCTCTGACTTAACGTATATCTTGTTACTTCTTCTGCAGGTATCTTCACAGTCATCACTTCCTGGAGTTGGTTACTTTGCTCCTGTCAATTCCAGTGACAAGTGCGCATCCTGGTGTGCTGCAAGCCACGAAAGATGTTTTAAAGTTTCTTGCACAGTCACAAAAGGGTCTTCTTTTTTTTATGTCAGAATATGAAGCAACAAATTTGTTGATCCGAGCTCTTTGTCATCTTTATGATCAAGATGAAGAAGACGGTCTCCAGTCCGATGGTGTTATTGATGATGCGTTTGCCTTATGGCTACAGGACTCAACACAGACATTGCAGTGTATTACAGAACTGTTCAGCCATTTTCAGCATTGTACAGCCAGTGAAGAAACTGACCACTCAGATCTGTTGGGAACGCTGCACAACCTTTACTTGATTACTTTTAATCCTGTGGGAAGATCAGCTGTTGGCCATGTTTTCAGTCTTGAGAAAAATCTCCAAAGTCTTATTACACTAATGGAGTACTATTCCAAAGAAGCCTTAGGGTAATTTTATGCTTACTCCTTAAATTTCCTGTTTTATTGGAAAACTACATCACTAGTGGGGTAGATTCTTGAAAGAATGTGTTGTTTTGACAATAAAAACTATAATTTTTTGACATAGCCTATAACTTGTAAATCAAGGATTAGAATGATGAACTCTCTAAGATGTGGATATAAAGAAATGAAATAGGAGCTGCTTCAGTTTCCCTACAGAGTTAACAAAGATTGCAGCCGTAGTACTCCTGCTGATTTTTGTGGAGGGGAGTCGTAAGACACAGAAATAATACATACAGCTTAAGAGTCATGAGGACTATCTTGGTGTCTCTGCCCTCACCTGCTAAGCTCTTCATGATGCTCTGACTTTAGAAGTGTTTTGACTGGATGAGGGAGTTTGAAAATGATAGTGGTTTTTGAAGACCTTGCCCTGTTGGGCAGAGGGTTTTAGTCTATGAGAAGACAAACTCGTTCCTCCTGGTTCATGCTATACAAAGCTGTGGTGTCCTTTGCATCTGAGTCTTGATATGAGCCCTTGAGTGACGGATCTCTTGGGAGGACTGTAAAAGGCGAACAAGAGTGCGTCTGTGCCTAGCTGTACCTTTACAGTTGTGTAGTGGAAGTCTGAATAATCACGGTGGTAGGTTGATTCATCACACTTTTCCCTATACATCCAGAGTGAAAAAACATTTTAAAGGAGATTAATGAAGTGTATTTCCTAATCTTTCATTGCTGATGAAGTGTACTTATTCACATTTTATTGTTCTGATCATATTTCTTAAGAGAATTCCACATTCCATTTTGATGCATGTGCTTTGTTACTAATATACTTGTAAGTAGTGGTTTCAGGTGAATTGGAGGTTAAACTAAAATGTGATTTCCTGTTTTCAGGAAGTTGGTAATGCTTCATGGTAAAATTCCTTGATCTTCTTAAAACCAAGTGAAAAAAAAAAGTTAAAAAATTGTTCCTAAAAATTATTTGCATACCAAAACCTTTAAAACCTTATTTTGTTTCAGTGATTCCAAGTCTAAGAAGTCAGTCGCTTATAATTACGCTTGCATACTTATCTTGGTGGTGGTTCAGTCTTCCAGCGACGTCCAGATGTTGGAGCAGCATGCAGCATCTCTCTTGAAGCTTTGTAAAGCAGATGAAAATAATGCTAAATTGCAAGGTATGGCACTTGAACTTATTTTAAGCATTTATGATACAGGAAGAAAAAAAGCCGTTGACTATCTGTAGCTCATATTTGCCATTTGGGACCAGGGGCTTTATCATGTTTGATAATATACCTCGTAACACCCCGTGTTAACTTTCTGTATAAGTTAAAGCACCCTTTATGGAGGTATTTTATATGGTTTTCTTAAAAAGATTTTTTTTAGGAAGTTGTTGAAAATATCTTTTTCTGGAAAGTCATGTAAATTTGTGGGTAGTTGAAGTTCCTAATCAAAACAGAATTAAAGATGAACTCAGAAGTTCAGTTTTGTGCAGAAGTTTAGAAGTACAGTTTGTAGGTGTGTGTGTTTTCTTTGAATATGTACTTCTTTCTGAGTACTACTTAGAAATCTATTTGTGGTTAACACATGTGTGCTATTCTCAAGTGAAAAATGATGAAAGAATATTATTTTCTAAGTGTATATTGAATGAAGTTTATGAAGTTTATAATAAGGTTTATAATAAGATGAACCTTGTTGTAGTGGGTAGTCTTGAAAAGTTCAAGGTATTTAATTATAGTTTTTTATTATTTTATTTTTGTTCTTGGTTTTCAAACTAGCCAAATAGAAAATTTAACACAGTAAATGTTATGATAGCATGTGGCCACTTCTCTTTTTTGTCTTTTGTCCATGCTGCACGGTATGTGGGATCTTAGATCTTAGTTCCCTGACCAGGGATGGAACCTGTGTCCTTTGCAGTGGAAGTGAGGAGTGTTAACCCCTGGACTGCTAGGGAAATCCCAGGCCTCTTTTCCTTTTAATCCTAAAAAGATTAAAGTTTAGGATTAATCCTAAAAAGATTAAAGTGTTACCAGTAAAAGCTGGATACTAAACTCAGCTCTCCATATTGAAAATAGATTTTTTCCCCCCTCAAAGTATGCCCTTACAAAAAGAGGGTATGTAGCATCTTCAAAGGTATTATTAATGCTTTAGTACATATTCTGGGTGATGAGTACACTTAAATTTATTATTCCTTTTATCTTTCATTTGAGCAATATATATTCTATATACATGAAAGAGGTAATTTAAAAGTGTATAGGAAAAATACTTGGATGTAAACTGCTGTAATCCTAAAAAGGAGTGTAGTACCAAGGAGAGATGACTCCTATTTGCAGTTTCCGTCAGTTCTTCTTATAAAGTCTCTAGAAATTATTACATTAGAACGCTGTTAGAAAAACATTTTTGGTGATTGTCAGGTTCTATCCCTGGGCTGGAAAGGTCCCCTGGAGAAGGAAATGGCAACTCACTCCAGTGTTCTTGCCTGGAATACTCCACGTAGCCCATGGGGTCACAAAGAGTCAGACATGATTGAGTGACTAACACTTTTGACTTCACTTTTACGGCATAGCTTCTAGGCAGTTCAGTTGCAGTAAATGGTGTATTTCATGTATTTCTTCCACAAACAAAGTTTCCTGTTACTGTTTTGGGGGTGAGAGTGATCACTTTTAATTTTGTAAAGGCAGATTAGGAAATTGACAAAATTTAAAATTTGTGTCATGGGAGAGGGCCCTCAGCAAATGTTCCTCCATGGATTTGATCCTGTTAGAAATGAATACCTTTGTGTATGCTGTTTTGGGGTGTGGGAATCAGTGGTAGTATTAGGTGAATAAGCAGTATGTTATTTTGTTTGTTTATCGGCAGTTAATTTTATAATTGTTTTAATGTTGTAAGTTGATTGCTGTAGAAAAATTCAGTTTAGTTAGATAGTTCCGTTTAATCGTATAAACATTTAAGTTTTCAGAAGCCAAATAACTAAGAGTGATACCTTCTTATTTCTAAACCAGTATAGTACGACATTTACATTTCATTTTAAGGCTTGTTTAAATAATTTAGACACATAATTCCTATATAAAATTCACTCCATTGAAATGAACATGGATTTTGCAGTCTGAAAATGTGACTTTTTTCTGGAAAAGAATATTTTCACTTCCTTTGTTATTAAGGCTTGTTTGTAAGGCTTTTATTTTAAAATATTATGTTGTAAATTACTGTTTTCATTTTTAAGAACTTGGCAAGTGGCTTGAACCTCTGAAAAACCTTAGATTTGAGATTAATTGCATCCCAAACCTAATTGAATATGTTAAACAGGTAAGTAAAATTTAAAAGTATCTTGATTTTATGGAATTGTATGGTAGTATGTCGTAATGTTGTATTAAATCACTTGTATAGATAATGTAGTTAAGTATACTTGATTGATCTACTAGTCCTGTGGGTATAGATTGGTAGTGGGTATAGATGGATATGTAATTGTGTGTATACATGAACACAGATGCCCACAACAATATTGCTTCCTATTGCCAGATTCTGTCCTGGTTTTTTTCTTCTCAAATAAGAATAATATCACCTACCATTCTGGTGGCATTTACAAAAATGTTTTAAAGTTAAATGCTGTGATAATGTGATATATAATTGTTTTAGTTAAACTTTCTGAAAAAGAATTTCCCTCAAACTTTTTAGGTGAAAATTGGTAAGAGTTAATTCTAGATAATTGGAATGAGGACTAGTTCTGTTTGTTCATTTGGGATGGTTAAATTACTTCAATCTACAATTGAAGTAATTCATGAGAGTTGAAAAATCATATAGTTCATAATATTACAGTTGAAAAATTCATATACAAATCAGATAATTCATAATGCAAATTTGTTATAATCAAAACATGGTTAGTTGGGGAAGTTTAAAAAGTTTTCTTTGCCCCTTAGTTGATCCAGTGTGTGTCATAGGATGAAGGACTAAAGGTGCTCTTCTTTCTTTTAAAAGTGCTCTTCTTTTTAAGTGCTTTTAAAAAAAAAGTGCTCTTTTTTTTTAAGGTGCTCTTCCTTCTTTTTTTCTTTTAAAATGATGCGTAAGAAGTTTTAAACTAGAGGGGCAGAATGGACCTTGAATTATCTCTTTCTCCTCCATCTCCCCCTAAGAGTACTTTTACCTCCTATAATGCCATCATATTCTTCTGTTCTTTATTTTATGCCTCAAAGACGGTCTAGAGTTTTTCATTATATTGAGTCTTTTATTTAGCAGAGGTACATTAGGAGCCTGTAAATTTAGATGGTCAGGTATTTAGGGTGTGCAGTTAGAAGAATATATTAAGTATCCAGTAAAATACCAGAGGACTTGGATTAAAGTATTTAACCAGTAAAAAGTTCAGTGCTAGAAATTTGAATTGCATGTTGTAATTAAATGTTTTAATTTTTATGTAAATCCTTATCCTGTTCAAGTATGGTTATTATAAATAACTCTCTAAGGTGTGCTAAAAAACAGCTGATCTAAGACAGAAACGTCACTCTGTGACTCTCTGCTGCCTTAACTTGTGGGATAACTGAAAGGCAGCAAGGAAGAAGTTAGAGGGAAAGATAACCCAAGGTGGGGAAACGGAAAGTGAAAGTTGCTCGGTCGTGTTCGACTCTTTGCAACCTCATGGACTGTGCAGTCCATGGAATTCTCCAGGCCAGGATACTGGAGTGGATAGCCTTTCCCTTCTCCAGGGGATCTTCCAAACCCAGGGATCGAATCCAGGTCTCCCGCATTGCAGGCGGATTCTTTACCAGCTGAGCCACAAGGGTGGGAAGCATGAGGAAAAGGGTTTTCTTATTTTTAGGTTTCTCCTCTGAGGTTAAAGGCTGAAGTGGTAACATTTTAAAGTAGTATTTCTTCCAAGTTTTTTAAACCATCTATATGCTGCTCTTTGAAAATTACAAAAATAAAGCAGCTTAAGTGTAACTGTTTGTTGCCAGGAAAACATAGCCTGGGCAGGTACTAAGGACATAGGTAACTGTATTTCTTCTTTCTCTCTTCATGCCCCAAATGGCCATCATAACTAGATTCCTGTGGTATTTGCGTTTTTTGAAATGTATGTTATGTAGTATTAAACCACTCCCTGATGCTTCATCAATTTTTAAAGAGGTTTTAGTACCCACAGGGCTCTGTAAAATCAGAATCCTTGCTTCCTTTTTGGAAAAATGGATATATAGAAAGAGTATCCAAAAAGGAGCTATTTTAAATTCTTAACACAGAGAGTTTCATACCTGTCTGTATGTAGCCTTTGTTTTAGTCAGTACTTTTTAATATACTTGTGTCATCAGTTATTCATTTTATAAACATAATGTCACATATGATACAACATATGCCAAAGATTGCATAACCTGTAAAACTTAATTAGCTTTATTCATGTGGAAGTTTAAAATGATGTAAGTACTTAACTTGAAACTCCTATTTTTAACCAATGCCTTCTCTGGGTCTGATAGGTAATAAGAAATTAAAGTTTCTGTTCGTTTTTATTTTTGAAGAATACTGATAACTTGATGACCCCAGAAGGAGTTGGCCTTACTACTGCCTTGCGTGTTCTCTGTAATGTGGCCTGTCCCCCACCCCCTGTTGAAGGTAATGTGGCTACTATACTTAAAAACTATTTTTTAAGCCTGCTGTAAATATCATTTATTAAATAAAATATTCAAAAATCTTAACCAGTGATTAATATTTAAGTAATTAGTTTTTTGTTTTTTTCTCCCTTATTTATGTAAAGGTCAACAGAAAGACCTGAAATGGAATATTGCTGTCATTCAGCTTTTTTCTGCTGAAGGAATGGACACCTTTATTCGGGTGCTGCAAAAATTGAACAGTATTCTGACTCAGCCATGGAGGCTCCATGTCAACATGGGGACTACCCTTCACAGAGTGACTACCATTTCGATGGCTCGCTGCACACTCACTCTTCTTAAAACTATGTTAACGGAACTCCTGCGAGGTGGATCCTTTGAGTTTAAGGACATGCGTGTTCCTTCAGCACTTGTGACTTTACACATGCTCCTGTGCTCTATCCCTCTCTCAGGTCGTTTGGATAGTGATGAACAGAAAATTCAGAATGATATCATTGATATCTTACTGACTTTTACTCAAGGAGTTAATGAAAAGCTCACTATCTCAGAAGAGACTCTAGCTAACAATACTTGGTCTTTAATGTTAAAAGAAGTTCTTTCTTCGATATTGAAGGTTCCTGAAGGATTTTTTTCTGGACTCATACTCCTTTCAGAGCTGCTGCCTCTACCATTGCCCATGCAAACAACTCAGGTATCACTTCCATATAACATGCATCTTATACATGATGGCAATAACACTTTTTAAAAAACCAGTGGTTTTTCTTAAAAAAAAAAAAAACAAAAACAAAACCCCCTCATCTCCTTCCCCTAAGAAAGACATAAAATACCTGGATGAGGGTGAGATAAAAACTGAAGCAAGTTGGTCATTAAGGAAACATGGGAGTAACATTTTAAATAAATTTTTGTTAATGTGAATTTTATTATGCTGTTACATATACTTGTACTTTTGTTGTTTTTAAATCCTTTTCCCCCACCATTAACTAGGTTGCTTCATCAATGGACTCTGCTCTACTGACTGCTAACCTGAGAACAATAAGATTTTTTATTAGATGCGTTGAATTCAAGCAAATGTTTAATTGTACAACAGAAAATTAAATGTTTTAAGCATGCAGTAAAGATGTTCTTTGCATAATAGTTCTTCCTGAACAGTTTTTGTGATTGTAAATAAATATTAAAAAAAAAATCTACGTACACACACATTATACTTTTTTAACAGGTAATTGAGCCACATGATATATCAGTGGCACTCAACACCCGAAAGTTGTGGAGCATGCACCTTCATGTTCAAGCAAAGTTGCTCCAAGAAATAGTTCGCTCTTTCTCTGGCACAACCTGCCAGCCCATTCAACATATGTTACGGCGTATTTGTGTTCAATTGTGTGACCTTGCCTCACCAACTGCACTTCTGATTATGAGAACTGTGTTGGATTTGATTGTAGAAGACTTGCAAAGGTATTTTCATTTTGCACTAAAAATTTTTTTCCTCAAGGTATTTTTGACACAAATACTTGAAAAAAAAATTAACTTAGACTTTGGAAACCAGGCTTTAGAATGCACAGATAATATGTGTACATATAAAATATAACACAGACACATGTATATGTGAATATATAAAGGTAAATTTTGATTAGAAAGCTATTATTTTATGTGCAAGATACCTTGAAGTATTTCAAGTTTGGGGGTGCTGAAAAAGTGAACTGTGAAGTACTCTGATTTAAGAAAATATGTTATTGAAAACCCAAATTTACAAAATTTTATAGTAATTATAAAATTCCAGAGTTGTTATACCCAAGGAATGAATTATTTTACATAAGATTTGTATAATATGTGTTGAAAAAGCAAATTACTAAGTAGTACCTTAAAATCAAGAATTTTGTTTACTAAATGTGTTGATTTTATTTCAGCACTTCAGAAGATAAAGAAAAACAGTATACTAGCCAAACCACCAGGTTGCTTGCTCTTCTTGATGCTCTGGCTTCACACAAAGCTTGTAAATTAGCTATTTTGCATCTAATTAGTGGAACTATTAAAGGTGATGAAAGATATGCAGAGATATTCCAGGATCTGTTGGTTTTGGTGCGGTCTCCTGGAGACAGTGTTATTCGTCAGCAGTGTGTTGAATATATCACATCCATTTTGCAGTCTCTCTGTGATCAGGTATTTATAGTTATTTTTATAAATTTTTTGTGTGTGTACATATTATTTAAAAACATATCCTGATGTAATTCTTGGCTGCTAACAAAAAGATCTCATCTGTTTCATTATTCATATTATTGTTTGGGGGGATATTTGACTACTGAACCAACAGTAAAATGATTGGGTGCTACATAACTTTCTTTGACCTTGTACATCACATGTTTCTCTGAAGAGGTTTTTTTCATTTTCTTTATGAGATACTGTCTTTGGATATTTATTCTGTGTGCCATTGTATTCTTTGGGGTTGGTTATATCTGGTAGTTTCATTTTCTTTCCAATTATATTCTGTACCAATTCATTCTTGAATATTGCAGTTTTGTGATTGGTTGAATTAATACTATATTTTTTTGTTTGGGCTTTTTTTTTTTTTTAATTAAAAAAATTTTTTTTAGCCGTGCGTAAAGGTATGTGGGGATCTTAGCTCTCCAGCCAGGAAAGTGCAGAGTCTTAACCACTGGGAAGCCAGGGAAGTCTTTACAACTTTGGAAGGCATCACAGGCTACTACAGTTTTAGTGTGTTTCAGGCTACTGTGCTTATAGATGTTGACTAAAAGTAGTAGTACTTCTTCCTGCTGTTCCTATTATTGACTTCCAGTTTGTAGTTCCATGAGTTAATGAGAATTGCTTTAGCTTTTAAAGCCCATTGTTGCAGGGATCATTGTAGATTTCTATGCCTGATAGAATTTTAGCTTGTCAAAATGCTCCTACTATCTAATTAATCGAATGTGATTTTTCCAGGCAGAGTATTTTTAATAGGATCCCATATTAGAAGATTTGGAGGAGGGCATGGCAGCCCACTCCAGTATTCTTGCCTGGAGAATCCTCGTGGACAGAGGAGCCTGGTGGGCTACAGTCCTTGGGGTTGCAAAGAGTCAGACATGACTGAGTGACTAAGCACACACGTATTAGAAGATTACCTTTTTCTAACTAAAAAAAAAAAATCCAATTTGGTTACATTTAACACTCAAGTCAAGAAGGAACATTTTTTGTGTGATTTGTTTTCACAAAAAGGAGATCTGGTAGAAAATAGTTTTGGACCTGGTAAAAAGGCTGTTTTAAGTCTTTATACCTCAAAATGTCCAATCAGCTGGTATTTGTTTTATAATTAATATTAAGTTGTATGATCGTGCTGAGTAACAGTTTAGCATCCTAGCTGCCCTGATCACATTAACTTCATTCTTGGCTGGCTTCACCTAGTTGTATTTCCTTTCTATTCAAGCTTTGTTTTATAGTTTTAACCCAAGTTGAATAGTGGTTTCCAGTGTGTTGAAGTGGTTAAAGGCAATAACACATACCTAAAAATGTTTCTGTAAAGTCTGCTTTACTTTAAAAACAGTAGTGTGGGTTTTTAGTTATTGTTAGGTAAACTTGCTGACATTGAAAACCTTGAATTTAAGATGTATATAAAAACGAGGGGAAAATATTGGAAGATTATGCCTAAATGTTTTTTTGCTCCATCCATTTCTTTTTGTGATGTTTTAAATTCAAGTATGGATATATTTATTAAAATTTATTTCTCTGAATGCTTTCTTTATAAATTTAAAAATATTCAGATGAATAAATAATATAATAATTTAAAATATTTTCATACCCAAAGTACTAACCTAACCATTTGAAGATAGAAACTACACTTAGTATAAACCAGAAGGAAAAATTTTTCAAAGAGATGTTCTTTTAAAGTAAGAATACTGTGAGTCAGGATCCGTTGCCAAGTGGTTAGGTGTCAGTCTTACAACGTAAAAACACTGTGAAGCAGATTCTTCAGGTGTGTGTCCTTGTATTAACCTTTATAGCAGGGCAGAACAACTCCTTTGTATTTAATGTGTTTCAATCTGTGTTTGGGGTGGGATAATAACTATAATATTTTGATAACTACTAAGTATTAATTGCTCTGTATTTCAGAAATAAAAGCTCTAAGTGATAGTGACAATCATTTTAAAAAATTGTTTTTTCCCCAACTCCCCTCCTCCCTCACAGGACATTGCACTAATTTTGCCAAACTCTTCTGAAGGTTCTGTTTCTGAACTGGAGCAACTCTCCAATTCTCTACCAAACAAAGAACTGATGGCCTCAATCTGTGACTGTCTCCTGGCTGTGGTAGCTAACTCTGAGAGCAGTTACAGCTGTTTACTGACATGTGTCAGAACAATGATGTTTCTTGCAGAGCATGATTATGGATTATTTCATTTAAAAAGGTAATGCTTTATCTAATTTAATTCTGTTACTTAATTGCTAAGTCGTGACCGACTCTTTTGCTGCCCCATGGACTGTAGCCCGCCAGGCTCCTCTGTCCATGGGATTTCCTAGGCAAGATTACTGGAATGGGTTGCCATTTCCTTCTCCAGGAGATCTTCCCAACCCAGGGATTGACCCCGCGTCTCCTGCGGTGGTAGGTGGATTCTTAACCACTGAGCCACCAGGAAGTGGTAAAAATTTACTATTTTCTTGTATTTTAATCCCCCCATATTAATTAATTCATAGATGTTGTAGAAGGTGGAAGGCATGATTTCTTTCATGTAGAGAAATTTTGAATTTGTGGAAAAGATTCATTAGCAATGAAATGTACTAGTAATAAAATCTTTAGGTAATGTAAATTGAGAAGGAGATCTTATCATTCCGGGGTCATTAATTCAGTGCTCGAAGATACTTGTTTGGTTGGCATAGACACCTCTGGTTCTTCAAAGATGATGGTAGTGTGGTATTCTGGACTCTGAAGCTGAAGGTGCTGATTCTGTGTCTTTTATTCTCTAGAGGAGTGGCTGATCTGCAATGGATTTGAAATGATGTAAATCTCATGCTGCTCAGACTCTCAGGTGTAATTTCTGCTCCCCGTTGCTAGCCATGCCCTCGTCTTTTTGTTCACTAGGGAGATAGACAGCTACTACATAGTTTCCCTGGGGATTCGTAGAAGTATGTAGGATTATGAGATCGAAAGGATTAGGCAACATGTTATGTGTGCCTCTCATCAGTTCTTATAACATTGGTTGAAAACATATGTTGCAGGTAGAGTGCTTGGTGCTGCTTCCCATCTTTCCCCCGGCTGAGCCTGTCCTGTACTCTCTCTCAGTTAATGGTACCTGCTGAACATCCAGCTTCTCCCCCTGCCACCTCCCAGTCTTTCGCCGAAGTCTTTATATTTTATTTCTTAAATGTCTTTTTTTCCTATTGCCCAGATATTTACTGTATATCCTTTAAAACTCATATACTACATATCCAATTAAACTTAATTTTTAAAAAAAGCTTTCCTTGGTTCTGGGTTAGGTGCTCTCACAAATACCCTTTGCATACCGTTTCCACAGCATGTTATGTGACGTTGTTGGCTCTGCTAGGTTCATGTACGTCATTGTAACCTATTTTTTTGTGTTTCTTCAGCTTGGATCTTTCTGCTGAGCTCCATGTAACTCACGTATCTATTTGACTTCTCTACTTAGCCATCTAATGGGCACCCAAGCCGAACCAAAGCAGAGCTCTTGATATTCTTGCCTCAGACACGTTTCTGTCTTGCTTAACTTGGTAAATGTTAAACGCAAAGATTCTTGCTGCTTCTCTTTTCCTTTCTCCCTGCCTCCAGTCTGTCGAGAAGTCCGGCACATTATGTTTTCAGAACATCCTGAATCTGATCGCCATTCTCCACCTCCACCATTAGTGTGCCCTCGACTGTATTTGCCTAAATGACCCATTGTAAGAGCCTCCAGTCTTCTCTTCTTACTTCTAGCATTGTTCCCATAAAAAATATTTTCTTAGCGCTCAGATTGATCTTTTTAAACTTAAAATAAGGTATGTGTCATTATTATTTTGCTTAAATCCTTCTGTTGGCTTTCCGTTGAACTGCAAATAAAATTCAAACTTGATCCCTAGGGCTCTTATACAGTCCAACTCTTGTCTGACTTTTCTCATAGCTCTTTTATCCTCTCTTTGGCTCCCTGTCAGGCTCATTCCTATTTCTAGACCTTTTTTTTCTTTCCTAAAATGCTTTTTCCCTAGTTTCTTCTGGGACTTATTTTTTTACTTCACTCAGGTATCTGTATCAATATATTTCCTGCCTAAATGCCTGCCTAAAATGCATATCCTGTGTGTCCCCATTCCTTATACCCCTTTGTACTTTGACATTATATCATATAGACTTACTGCTTATTTGGTTGTCTCCCTCAATAGAATATAATCTGCACAAGGACAGGGACTGTCTTTTCTTGACTGTACTCCCTCCAGCACCTAGAAACCTGGTTCATGGTAGGCATTAGGAAGGAATGTTAGAGTCCTTTAGTTCATAGATATTTGTTGAATGCCCTCCTCTGGGCCAGACACTGCTCTAGGTGCTGGAGATTTAATTAAAAAAAAAAAAAAAAAAACCCTGTCGTCTTGATACTTTCATTCTATTAGAAGTAGACAGATGATCAGCATGTAAATAAAATGCACAGTGTGTCATAAAACAACATAAAATAGAGCAAAGGAATGGCGAGTGCCGAAGCGAGGGGGAGAGTTGCCATTAGAAGTCTGAGGAGGTAATCAGGGACGTCCTCACTGAGGAGGTGGTCCTTGAGCAAAGAGCTGAGGGAGGTGAGTGAGACATGTTAACGTGCTGGGGGAGAGCGACTGTGTGTGGTATGCCTGGCTTGTCTGAGAAAGGGCCTGCAGACCATGGTGGGGGCTCTTGAAGTGAGTAAGCACGTTGGAAAATGACAGGGCCCCGGGTCAGAGAGGTAGTGGGTAGGTGAGGGAAGGGCAGGTCATCAGGGGCCTTTAGAGTTACTTATAAATAGGGCCATTGTGGGCTTCCCTGGTGACTCAGATGGTGAAGAATCCACCTGCAATGCCGGAGATCCAGGTTTGATCCCTGGGACAGGAAGATTCCCTAGAGAAGGAAATGGCTACCCACCCTAGTATTCTTGCCGGGGGAATCCCATGGACAAAGGAACCTGGCAGGCTGTGGGATCACAAAGAGTTGGACACATCTGAGCGACTAACATACACACATACACGCAAGAGCCATTATGAGGTTTTGAGCAAAGGTATAGTGTGATCTGGCTTTTTAAATAAATAGATCACTATATCCTCTAGTCCTAAGACAGGCCTCACTCAAAAAAACTTTTTTTGAGATGATTTTAGACTTTCAGAAAAATTACAAAATAATAGTACAGAGCTCAGATACACCCTTCATCCAACTTACCCTTATCCCTGTCCTTATGTTGGTGTCTTGAATAACCATTGAATATTTGTCAAAATTAAGAAACTAAACTTGACATAATACTGTTAACCAAAATACAGAACTTGCTTAGATTTTACCAGTTTTTCTAGTAATGTTCTGAGTACATCATATCAGGAAATATATCTGCCTTACTGATAATGCTAACCTTGGTCACCAAACTGAGATGCTGTCTGCTAGGATTCTGTACAGCAAACTTACAAATTTTCTGTTTTTAAATACTAAACATTTTGAATAATATACTTGAAGACTATGTAAATGTCCTATTTCTACTTAAAATTTTCATCCAGTCATTTTACTGTCCATCAGTGAATCTTGGCACATGTCAGTTATTACCGTGGTGTTTTAATGTGTGTGTGTGTATGCATGCACGCTCAGTCATATCTGACTCTTTGCAACCCCATGGACTGAAGGCTGCCAGGCTCCTCTGTCCATGGATTTTTCCAGGAAAGAATACTGGAGTGGATTGCTATTTCCTTCTCCAGGAGATCTTCCCGACCCAGGGATCAAGCTGGTGTCTCCTACGTCTCCTCCTTCGGCAGGCGGACTCTTTACCAGCTGAGCCATCAGGGAAAGCCCATGGTGTTTTAACAGTGATACCCTATTTTTCTTATTCCTTTTTCACTTCATTATCCTCTGTAAGGATGAATTCATTACTTTTCCCCATTTATTTACTTATGTGGATATTTATATCCATACAGACTTGTGGACATTAAGTTTTTTTGTTGTGTACTAATT
The DNA here is from genome assembly GCF_032405125.1 of Capricornis sumatraensis. NCBI lineage: Eukaryota > Metazoa > Chordata > Mammalia > Artiodactyla > Bovidae > Capricornis > Capricornis sumatraensis. The sequence goes on from NC_091079.1 coordinate 88,657,024, forward strand.
GAACAGTATGTCATTATTTATTTTGTTGTTCAACTTACATCACTAATTTTGGTTTTTCTCGTTGACTAGGGCTGGGAAATATATGTGTCCTAACTCATGCATTTACCAAAAAAGTCAACATTTTTTTTTCCCATCTATTTATTGTGTGTATGTATTTTAAAGGGCTTCCTTGGTGGCTTAGATGGTAAAGCATCTGTCTACAATGCAGGAGACCCGGGTTCAATCCCTGGGTCAGGAAGATCTCCTGGAGAAGGAAATGGCAACTCACTCCAGTACACTTGCCTGGAAAATCAGTATTTTGATTCTAATACAGTATCAGAGGGTGGATTCTAACTTTCCCCCTTTCTTTGTAACCTCATCCATGTTTTGTGATATACAGTTCTGTGGATTTTGACTGTCATGTATCTACTATCACATTTCCATGCAAAGCCATCACCCCAGCAGTCGTGTGCCACCCTTTTATAGACAACTTTGCTACAAGTTGATTGACAAAACTCCAGATTTTAGTATTGCTAGTTTCCTCCTTTTTAATAGTAGACATTCTAAAGGATATGCAGTGGACCCCAGTTTTTGATAAACCATCTAAATAAGGCTCATTCTCTTAAAGTTAGAGGCTAGTAATTGGTATAATCCGATTTTTAAGCTAAGCTTTTTCCGTTGATTGTACTATCTCTTTGTTTAATCTCATTCCGTTTGTTGTGCTTTGTCCGTTTCATTATTTTTATAAAGTTCTCATGAGCACAAGTCCTATCTTTCTCCATTTTGTATTGCTTTATCCAAGTCTTGAACTTTTATTTTGATCAACTAAGAACTATGTAAATGCATAATTTTAGCAGGACTATGTATTGTCATGATTTTGGACACATAGCATGATTATATCTTACGCTGAAACCTCTCTGTATAAGAGGTTGGTAAATTGTGGGCCACAGGCCAAATCCAGCGTTTATTGGAACATAGTCAAAATTTATGTGCTTTCCCACTACATTGGCCATTGAGTAGCTGTGACTGAGACTCCTGTTTTGTATAGAGGGCAGATTGAGTTCTGTATAACCCTGTAAAGCCTAAAATATTTACATAAAAAGTGTACTGATGCTTACTTTATACCTTTGGTTTCTTTCTGTCAGATTACAGTGTCATAAAGATAATCATCCTTTGTAGTTACTACATAAGTTAGGCTTTCGAGCGGAGAAGGCGATGGCAACCCACTCCAGTACTCTTGCCTGGAGAATCCCAGGGATGTTAGAACCTGGTGGGCTGCTGTCTATGGGGTCGCACAGAGTCGGACACGACTGAAGCGACTTAGCAGCAGCAGCAGCAGCAGGCTTTCAAGACAGCTATAACTTCCTTATGTTAGAGAAATCCCCAGGTTATAAAAAAGTGTTCTAAAAGGAACCTGAGAATGTATTTGCTAAGTTTTGTAGCTTTGTTATTTGGGGGAGTTTTTTTCTTTCTGTGGTTTTAAAGTTTGTGTACATGCATGCCTATCATGTCCAGCTCTGTGCGACCACATGGACCGTAGCCCGTCAGGCCTCTCCTCTAGACTCGGGGAGCAGACCTGGGCCTCCTGCATTGCAGGTGGATTCCTTACCACTGAAGCTATGAGGGCAACCCTTTTGAAGTCTATCTTCTTCAAAAGGAGATGTCAACTATAAAAAGAAATGCTTTGTTACATGGTTTGTATGACAGATAAACCAAAGTACTTTTTTACTCTTCTTGAAATGTAGCATTTTAATTTACTAAATTTTGTTTGTCAGAACTGAGATAGTTCATTTCTCATGCCAGATTTATATGCTCAAATTTTAAAACATTGCCTCTCTATTTTCTTTATTTACAGTTCTTTAAGGAAAAATAGTAATGCTCTGCATAGTTTACTGAAACGAGTGGTCAGCACATTTAGTAAAGACACAGGTGAACTTGCATCTTCATTTTTGGAATTTATGAGACAAATTCTTAATTCTGATACAATGGTAAGTGTATATATATATATTTGGTATTTCTCATATTTACAAACATGCATATGTTAGAAAAATCACTTGGGTTCAAAAATATCTTGGAATGATGTTATTTGGAACTTGGAACTTAAATACTATTTTTTTCATATGTCCTCACCCCACTAAAAGTATGGGTTTTTGATTTATAAAAAAAATAGATTGTTAAGAGTAGAATTTATTAGGTATCATTCTTAATTCTTTCAGCTGTTTGAATATGTTTTCCTACTGCGTTGTGGCTTCCATGGTTTTTGACAATAAATAACTTGTTAATCTTTTATTAGTTGAGTCACCTCTCTTACTGCTTTCAAGATTCTTTGTTTTTAGCTCTTGATCATGTGTTAAGAGTGGATTAAGTTTGTTCTACTTGGAGTTTGTTGAGCGTCTTGAAAGTGTAAATTAATGTTTTTCATCAGATTTGTAAAAGTTTCTAGTCACCATTTCTTTAGATATTTTTTCTGACTCTTTCTTCCTCTTCTGAGACCCTTTATTATACATGTTTTGGTACTCTTGATAGTATCTCCACAAGCATCTTTTGAGGCTGTGCTCATGGTTCTTCATGTTTTTCTTTCTGTTTCTTAAAATGGATAATCTCAGTTGACTGTGTTCAAGTTCACAGATTCTTTTTTTTTTTTGCCAGCTCAAATCTGCTCTTGAGCCCCTCTAGTGAATTTTTTGTTTGACTTATTGTCCTTTCCCAGTCCAGAATTTATGTTCAGTTTTTGTATAACTCTTAGCTGTCTATTGATATTTTCTTGCAGAGTGCTGTATCAACTCTCTTTCCAGTTTTTCCTTCTAAGCATTTACTTCTTTGGTACATTCTGAATAGTTCTGTATGAGTTCATAACTTCCTAAAGCAGACAGCAGATCATATCACTCTACTCTCCAATAACTTCTGGTGTCTATAGAATAGATTCCAGACTTTTTAGTATGGCATTCAGGACTATTCACTGTAGGGCAAAAAGCTACTTTTGCAACCACTTCTCCCTTAGTGGGAGGCGCCACCCATAATCTCCTCTACTTACATGTGTCTCCTTGGCCACGCTTCTGTTAGTTTGCTGTTTTCTCTCTCCTTCTCTCTTTCTCCTGGCCAAACTGTCATCTGCTTATAGTACCTATTTGAATACAGCCCAATTTGCGAAGCCTGTTAATATTACTTTTCTTTCTGTATACTTCACATCATGTTACTGGATTTCTTTTTATAGATCATTTATATGCCTACTTAGCATTTCCTCTTCCACTACCTGAGTGTTACGTCACTTAGGTCAGAGACCATGTCTTACTGGCTTTTTCCTAGTGTAATTGCATAGTATCTTCTATAGTTTAATAGCTAAAGAGTTTGACAAATGATTATGGAGATTTGAAGTGGTATCACATATTTTGACAGAATTTTCATTTTCCTGAAATCACTTTGTAGATCATCATTTAAAAAAAATCTCCTTAGAAATTATTTTACTACTTTTCACAGTAATGTATGTGTATATATATAGAGAGAGCAATCTTCAAATTAAGCTAAATTTGATTCTAGGTTTTCTAAGGTTGTTTTTAATAACAAGTAGATAAGAATTTAAAACATTTTATTTTGTTCAATTTCTGTTTATAATAATGAAGAAGCAAGGTAGGAGGGAGAGGTGAAATTTTACATCCTTCCAAATATTTTATTTTTTAATTTTATTCCAAATATTTTAATTCATTCATAGTTTTTCTCTTTCAAAATTTGATTATTTTATTCTGCCTTTCCTGACCTTGAAAAATAACAATCATTATAATGTTTCCCTGGTGGCTCAGACGGTAAAGAATCTGCTTGCAATGTGGGAGACCTGGGTTTGATCCCTGGGTCAGGAAGATGTCCTGGAGAAGGGAATGGCTACCCTCTCCACCATTCTTGCCTGCAGAATTCCATGGACAGAGGAGCCTGGCGGGCTGTAGTCCATGGGGTCACAAAAGAGTTGGACATGACTGAGCAGCCAACATTTAACATATAATACTTTTTGATTCAGCTGTACTGAACTTCCCACCTGTTTAAAGTGGTATGAATAAATGAGAAAAGAAGTCAGATAGATGCCTTAATAATTTGTAATCTCATTAATGTACTACTTTCTGTAAAATATATTTAGTCTGTTAATTCATACATCTAAAAAAAATAAAGTATAAGGTAGACCATCATCAACATACCCTTTATCACCGCTTCCAAACAGAGCAGGTAAAACCCTTGTAGACATATGGTTTATTGAATTTCTCATTAAAATTGCATGTCCTTTTCCTTAATGTCATGTAAATGACTCCTTAGTCTAGTGTTTACTGAAAGGAGCAAGTGTGTTTCAGGCACTGTATCAGTTTGAGCGGAAATCTGTGGAGAATAATTTTCATTTAGTTTTCACTGAAATGTGTCCAGTTAAAGGAAAAATGGTAAGAGCTACAAACAAATTTTAATGTTACTGTTAACTTAAAAATACTAAGTCCTGAATCGGAAATGGTGGGACCAATATTTATGCTGAGATGTTTAAAATAGGGCTGTGTTCTAAAGATTTGAAACTACTTAAGTTTTCTTTCATATATGACAATATGGATGGATTTATTGTTATGAACTGAGATTTGCTTTGTGTGGTGAATTTTTTTCACCATTCCCACATTCACTTTATTATGTGGCATATTTTTTAAAGCAGAAAATGATAACTTTATGACATCTGTAGACAGCACATAGTCTTAAATATATGGTTACTGTTTTCTTTAGTTGTTTGCCTTGTCTCCAGAAAAGGAAGTTCAGATTTTTTTAGCTGTTGTAGCAGGCATTCTTATTAATTTGAGTATCAATTAGTATATTCTGTTTCCTGCAAGTGCCAGTGTATTTGTCATTGGATACTTTTGTTGAGAAATGTGTTTACTTGTTTATTTTGTGAGTTGTAAAGAAAAACTTGTTTCGGCTTTGAGCTGACTAATTCTTAAAACCAGCCGTTTGTACTGATGTAAAAACCAAAACACTGAGGGGAAGATTGCCGCAATCTTAAATATCTGAGAAATTTTGGAAGCATTTTTGCAAATTTCTCTGCTCTCAAATTTAACTTGTGTGTGACATTTACAGGGATGTTGTGGAGACGATAGTGGTCTCATGGAAGTAGAGGGAGCTCATTCAGCACGGACGATGAGTATTAATGCTGCAGAGTTAAAACAGCTTCTACAAAGCAAAGAAGAAAGTCCAGAAAATTTGTTCCTTGAACTAGAGAAGCTTGTTTTGGTAAAAAAAAGAAAAACAAAACAAAACAAAAACAGAAACAAAAACAGCTCCTTCCTAAGACATACTTTCTTCTCAATTTGACTAGTACAAGTTTTCCTAGTGACTTTTAAAAATAGTGAACTCTCAGTTGGGTGTTTATACTCTGAGTTAATGATTTGGAGTGAAGTCCTCCATACTATTATAAATTTTAAGGAGTATATGAAGGCAGTACTTTTTGAATGATCTATTGTTTGAATGCAGAGTGCCCCCTGATACCATTACTTAGAAATAAAATGGCAAGTGTTTTTGGTGTTTGTTTTACTTTAGTATGTATAATATTGCTAATTTCTTGATGGTGTTCCAAATTTCTTAGTAATGGAATACCACCTTTTCTACTAAAGAGTCAGTAGATTATGGGCATACATGTTCAAGTTTTACCTGCATTTTCTTATTCTGCCTTTGTTTGTATCTAGGAGCATTCAAAAGATGATGACAGTCTGGATTCTCTGTTGGACAGTGTGGTTGGACTTAAGCAGATGCTAGAGTCATCAGGTGATCCTCTACCTCTTGGTGACCAGGATGTGGAACCAGTACTTTCAGCTCCAGAATCTCTCCAGAATTTGTTTAACAACAGGTGAAACAAGCAGTGTTTTGTAGTTGAGTAATAGTGGGAAACATGCAAATGTCTGGGATCTAGAAGAGGCCAGCAGATTACTTTCTGTAGGGGCTTCCCAGGTGGCGCAGTGGTAGAGAGTCTGCCTGCCAGTGCAGGAGATGCTGGAGACAGAGTTTGACCCCTGGGTCAGGAAGATTTCCCTAGAGGAGGAAATGGTAACCCACTCCAGCATTCTTGCCTGGAAAATTCCATGGACAGAGGAGCCTGACTGGCTCCAGTCCACGGGGTCGCAGAGTCGGGAACAGCTGAGCACACGGCACAGCACGCACACGAGGGCTGGTGAGAAAAAAATCTAGTCTTTGTAGGCCAAGCTCAGTCTCTGTTGCACACACTTCTATAGCTTTTTGCTTGTTTCTTTTCTTTAAAAAGCTTTAAAAATGTGGAACCCATTCCTAGGTTGCAGGCTGTACAAAAGCAGGTTGGCCGAATAGGGTCATAGTTTACTGATCCCTGGTCTAGAGTCTATTGCTCTTGATCTTTGGAGGACTGCCCTTCTAGAGGTAATGAGTGTTTAATGTGTTGAAATTATTCTCTAAATTTAGAAAAATTGCACATTGGTATACTGTTATAAATTTGGCTTTTTGGAAAGAAAGCTAGGTCTCTGTTTTATTTTATTGAAAAATCAAAATTTGTTACAAAAGGATTAATTTCCAAGTTGCTAGTTTTTAAGGATACTTAATTCTTAAGTAGTTTTTTTGAAGGAGTCTTTTTAAAAGTGCTAATTTTGCTAATATTTTAGAGGGTAATATTTTTAATTCTGTTGTTCACAGGTTTTACTTAAAAGTTAAGCCAAAATACTTGATTTTGGAATTCTGCTTTTTAAGAAATACTTTTTCTATTCTAGAACTGCGTATGTGCTAGCTGATGTCATGGATGATCAATTGAAATCTATGTGGTTCACTCCATTTCAGGCTGAGGAGATTGATACAGATCTGGATTTGGTATAATTTTATTACTAAATATTTAGGGAAAGATTGTTGATTTTTTTGTTCCTTTGCATGATGTTAGCACTAAAATAGATGACATATTATATGGCTGTCAAAAGTCTGTCTCAGGACTATACTGCACTGTTTTTATGTCAGATGCCCACTTAATGGTGTCCAGGACTATTTTTTTTATGCTACTGATTTTGCCTCTTTCTAATTAATGGTCTGTATATTTGAGAATGAGGGGAAAATCATGTTTTTGCATAAGTACTCTGAAGCACTTTGGTTTCTTATATTTGTAGGATATAGAATAGTATCCAACAAAATTATAATTGATTTCTGTATTTCGGTTTAAGGAGAGGAATAGGTTGTGGTATCTGCTGTTAATTTGGGGAAATGTAAAAAAGACATTTGCTACAGGAATATAGTGCGAATGGGAATTGACATTCTTTACCTTGATACTGAATAGGTAAAAGTATAAATAAAGATTTTAATGGAGTCTGTTTTGTGCTTCTCATAGATGTATTAGGGAGGATGATGGCAGCCACAACTTTGGTATTTTAGGTGTAATTAATTTGGATAAAACCTAAGTTAAACATAATTTTCATTCCTCTGAAAGTTGACTTCAGTTGGAACCTCATTAAATTCATAAAACTTGGGGATCTGTGGTACAGAATTCTTTTATAACATGGTGACTGTACAAGGCTTGTGGACTATGTTATTTCAGATTCTTTTGGAACAGTTCTGGAGATACTCCATTGTTAATTTATATAGAGAAACCCTGAGTTCTTTGTCAGGGAGCAAAGATCTCAGACTAATAGCCCTCCTTTGAGTAAGAATGCTAATTTCCCACTCCCAACCCCTGAATTAAAAGCAGCTGAATTCCTAAGACTTTTTTTTTTTAAACTACCAGTGATGTTGCTTTTTGAAAAGATGAAGGAAAGAGGCTGACCTGTAATTTCTTATGAGAATCAAATATATTTAATAGGAAATTGGAATTGCTATATTCAAATGTTATATTAATAGTTACATTTAAAGTATAATGCTGCATGAACAGCTGCATTTAAGGTCATTTTTCATTTTGTTTCGTTTTTATGACTGCAGGTAAAGGTTGACTTAATTGAGCTTTCTGAAAAATGTTGTAGTGACTTTGACTTACACTCAGAATTAGAGCGCTCGTTTCTGTCAGAGCCGTCATCTCCTGGAAGAACCAAGACGACTAAAGGATTCAAACTTGGGAAGCACAAGCACGAGACCTTTATAACTTCAAGGTAAAATATACTTTGCTGAAGATCTTGATTGGAATCAAGTAAGTTTATTTATTTTAGTGTAATTTAAAACACGTGACTATTAAAGGAAAAAGGACACTGATGTAATACTTGAGTCATAAGTATCATCTTGAATTTTTTTAAAAGATAATAATTTGGCCAGGACATACCTGGTCCATTTGTTACATTATTATACTTTATGAGAGTTTAGAAGATTTGAAAAAGAGCAAACTGGGTTATTTCTTAAAAATTGTTAGTCATGTCAGTAAAATGTTGAGTACCATTCTTAGCTCGTTTTGTTGTGTTTCCCTGGAAGGTGGTAGGGATATTTGCAAATTTAATACAATTAGGATAAGAAATATTTGATAGTGCAGTTTTCAATATTGCAAAGATTGACTTATGTTTTCGCTGGAAATGTGTAAAAGAGAGGTGTTCATGGAATGTTTTTGTTTTAATAGTGGAAAATCTGAATACATTGAACCTGCCAAGCGAGCTCATGTTGTGCCACCACCAAGAGGAAGGGGCAGGGGAGGATTTGGACAGGGTATACGACCCCATGATATTTTTCGTCAGAGAAAACAGAACACAAGCAGACCACCATCTATGCATGTGGATGACTTTGTTGCAGCTGAAAGTAAAGAAGTGGTCCCTCAAGATGGAATACCACCACCAAAACGGCCACTCAAAGTGTCGCAGAAGATCTCGTCGCGTGGTGGATTTTCAGGCAATCGGGGAGGACGGGGTGCTTTTCACAGTCAGAATAGGTTTTTCACACCACCTGCTTCCAAAGGTAACTACTTTTTTTTTTTTTTTTTAACTTTGAATTTTTTATTTTGTTTTGAAGTGTAGCCGTTTAACCATGTTTTGGTAGTTTCAGGTGAATAGCAGAGGGGCTCAGCCATACATACACATGTTTCCATCCTCCCCCAAACCCCTCTCCCATCCAGGCTGGCACATAATATTGAGAAGAGTTCCATGTGCTGTATAATAAGTCTTTGTTGGTTATCCATTTCAAATAGAGCAGTGTGTCCATGACCTTCCCAGAATCCCTATCTGTCACTTCCCCTGGCAACCATAAGTTGGTTTTCTGAGTCTCCTGTTTTGTAAGTAAGTTCATTTGTATCATTCCTTGTTAGATTCCCCATATAAGCGCTGTCATATGATATTTCTCCTCTGTCTGACTTACCTTACTCAGTGTGACACTCTAATTCCGTCCATGTTGCTGCAGATGGCATTATCTTACTCCTTTTAATGGCGGTAATATTCCATTGTGTGTATGTGTGTGTATGTGTATATGTGTATGTATATATATGTGCACACCATGTGTATATATGCATGTATGTGTATATGTGTGTGTATGTGTATGGGCTTCCCAGATGGCGCTGGTGGTAAAGACCCGCCTGCCAATGCAGAAGATACAGGAGACACAGATTCAATCCCTGGGTCAGAAGGATCCCTTGGAGTTGGAAACGGCAACCCACTCCAGTATTCTTGCTTGGAAAATTCCACGGACAGAGAAACCTGGAGGGCTGTAGTCCATAGGGTTGCAAAGAACCGGACGTGACTTTGCACGCACACACACGTACACATACGTACCGCGTCTTTATCCAGTCCTCCGTCGATGGCCATTTAGGTGGCTTCCGTGTCTTGACTACTGTAAACAATGCTGCAGTGAGCATTGGGTGCATGTGTCCTTTCAGGTCATGTTTTTCTCCAGATATATGACCAGGAATGGCATTGCGGGGTCAATGGGAGCTCTGTTTTCCATTTTTTAAGGAACCTCCATGCTGTTCTCCACAGTGGCTGTACCAGTTTACATTCCCGCCAGCTGTGTACGGGGTTCCCTTCTCTCCACACCCTCTCCAGCATTTGTTGTTTGTGGATTTTTTGATGACAGCCATTCTGACTGGTATGAGGTGATACCTCACTGTAGTGTTGATTTCCATTTTGCTAGTAACTAGTGATGCTGAACATCTTTCTCTCCATGCCTGTCAGACATCTGTATGTCCACTTTGGAGAAATGTCTCTCCAGGTATTCTGCCCATTTTTTGAGTGGATTGTTTGTTTTGATGTTCTTAAGTGTCATAAGCTGTTTGTAAATTTTGGAGACTAAGCTAAAGGTAACTGCTTAATATATGTTTTCTAATGAGTTCTACCAGTATTAGACTATTGAATAGAAGTGATTCAAATAAAGCATTTTTTTGTTGCTATAATTAAGCTAACTCTAGACCATTGGTGCCATTTGCAAAGTACTTTATTGGATAGAAAAAAATCTTTTTTTAGAAATTATTTTTTTAATTGAAGGATAATTGCTTTACAGAATTTTGTTGTTCACTGTGAAAAAAATATTTTTTTAAGTTAACTTTTGATTAATTACATAACTGCTGTTGAACTTAAAAAAGTCTTGCCTCTTTTCCTATTTGCATTGAGAATTGTGTGTATCCTTTCTAAATAATATCCATACATTATTTTCACAGTTGTCCTTACCAACAGTTCCCTTACGATTGTTCTGTGTAGTTCACCATTGATTCTTTTATCTACGTGCTTCCTAATATTATATTTAATCTATTTTCAGTGTTTCAAGATTTTAGAAGCTGAATTTCTACAATATAAACTTATAGAAATTGTATTCTACTAGTGGGTTGATGACAAGTTTTCATGCTTTTGAGTTGAGAGGATGAGAGCCAAAGAGAATAGATATTTACAGTACTAGTAAACACACAGCTGTGTTAGGAACTATTTTAAACACTTGACATATAATACTCTCATCAACCTCATGAAGTAGATTCTTTTAGTACCCTCAGTTAACAGAAGAGAAAACTTGTCAGTTAGCTAACCAGGACACATAAAATATAACAGGCAGAACTAGTATTTGAACCCTGGCAGTCTGGTTCCAGAGCCTCTCCTTATAATGCTGCCACTCGTAACCTGTATTTCATGTACAAAATTCCATATTTTCTCTTCCATTGCTTTTGAAAATTTAAGAAAAACATGTCATATCTTCCTTAATCCAGTTGAGTTGTGGTACAAGTACATTTTGATCGTGTTGTCTATGTTTAGGAAACTACAGTCGTCGGGAGGGAACAAGAGGCTCCAGTTGGAGTGCTCAGAATACTCCTCGAGGAACTTACAATGAAAGTCGTGGAGGCCAGAGCAATTTTAACAGGGGTCCTCTTCCACCATTACGACCACTTAGTTCCACAGGTACACATTCTTCCTTCTTGGTATTGCTGAGGAGGAGGGAGGTGAATTATCCTTTCCAGATTGTTGAAATTCATATATTCTCATTCTGGGAGAGAATATTTTAGAATGTAGGCATATAATTCTGAAGTCTATGTAATTTTATGTCTGTGAGTGAGTGCCCAGTGTACATAGTCTATATAAATTCTCAAAATTTTAGATTCTGAACTGTGTGTATAATCTGAGTGGTTTCATGTTGACTAAACTGAGATTTCTTCTTAGAGTATACAGGTTGATTCTTGAACAACACAGGTTTGAACTGCAAGGGTTGTCCATTTTTATAGGCAGATTTTTTTTAACAATAAATACGGTTCATGGTTTGAAATAAGGATGCAGAGGAACCTCTGGGTAAGAGGGCCAACATAAATTATACTGGATTAACCCTCAAGTTGTTCAAGGGTCAACTGTATTCTTTTCTGTTACAGGATTATCTTATGTATGTAAGTATATAACCTTTTTTTTCCCCTCTAAAACATTCCTATATCAAGTCTGAAACTCTGTGGTCAGATGTAGCTTTTGGTTTCAAATGCACTTTTTTTTTTGACCACACCATAAGGCACGGGAGATCTTAATTCCCCTACCTGTGCCCTTGCAGTGGAAGCGCAGATTGTTAACCACTGGACTGCCAGGGAAGTCCCAAATACACATTTTTAAAATAATAGCTTTATTTGAGATGTAATTCTTAACGTTTAGACAATTTAACTATTTAAAGTGAGCTTCAACACAGTCACAGAACTTGCACTTGAATATTAAAAGGAGCAACCTGTAGTCTTGGTCTGAGCTTGGTGTTCCGGGTTCGTATTTATATGATGGGAAAGGAAAGGATGTTGCAACTGAAAATCATATTCTTTCTTTTACAGGCTACCGCCCAAGTCCTCGTGAGCGTGCTTCCAGAGGTCGTGGGGGGCTTGGGCCTTCCTGGGCAAGCGCAAATAGCGGCAGTGGAGGGTCGAGAGGAAAGTTTGTTAGTGGAGGCAGTGGTAGAGGTCGCCACGTACGGTCTTTTACACGATAAATATTCTTGGGAACATCCTAAGTGCATATGAACATTTCATGAGGACAGTAAAAAACAAGACATTGAGGACCAATTTAGGCTTAGCAGTTACCTGGATACATCTGAGAGAATATTTTTATCTGAAGAAAGCAAATTTTGTTTGATACCTAACACAAGATTTCAATAAAAATCGAAACTTTGTATGTATGTTTGTATATATTTTGTCCTCTTCTTAAATGGCTGTTTAGAAAATTTCCTAGGTTAAAAATGAACAGTGAAATGACAGTTTTGTTTTAGTGTATATCTCGGTTATACCACAGACGTCCTCAATACTTTATCAGCTTATGGTGCCCTTTACTGTTTCAGTTGTATTACAGTATACCTAGGCCAAAAGAAATGTCTAATAATTCCACTTATTAAGCTATTAGGTCCAAACAATAAGAATTTATGTTGTGACCACAAGTAATTGTGGTTGCTACACAATTTCTCAAACCTTAGAATCAGCTTAAAGACTGCCAGTATTCTGTTCCACTATGCTTTTTGTACAGTACTTACCTCAGCCGCTGAAAATGCAGTTTTGCAAAGACATACTGTCATGGAAAGGATGCGGTCTAATACTGAAGAGGTCAACTACCGCAAGTTACCATTTTGTGTCATGTCTAACAGCTGTGTTCTACGCAGAAATTTAAAATGTCCTATGGCACACCTGTTAATTTCCTAGGGTAACTGAGTGCACAGTTTTGGAAACCTTTTGGCTTCCAAAAAAGAAACACGCCATTCTCCTTTATGCTAGTCAGAAATACATACATGCTTTGTGTTTTAGCTTTATATCTACTTGTACTATTTTATTCGGAGACGGCAATGGTACCCACTCCAGTACTCTTGCCTGGAAAATGCCATGGAAGGAGCAGCCTGGTGGGCTGCAGTCCATGGGGTCGCTAAGAGTCGGACACAACTGAGTGACTTCACTTTCACTTTTCACTTTCATGCATTGGAGAAGGAAATGGCAACCCGCTCCAGTGTTCTTGCCTGGAGAATCTCAGGGATGGCGGAGCCTGGTGGGCTGCCGTCTGTGGGGTCACACAGAGTCGGACACGACTGAAGCGACTTAGCAGCATACTATTTTATTATGCAGTTTTTTAGAACCTAAAATAAGGCACATCCTAATACTGTTATTTCGGGAGTCAGACATCTAATAAAATCTGTATTTATATATACAGAAATAAAATTTACACTTTGAGAAAATAGTCATATTTTTCCCAAGAGATAACATACTGAGTTTATATAATCTGGCATAAAATACAGAGTTCCCTTAAACAATGAAGGAGTGTATATGAGTCTCATTCCATCCCTTTCTCACACTGTTTTGTCAAAACTGTGAGTGAATAGATAATTTGCTTGCCAGGAAAACCCTGGAGTAAAGCTCAATTCTAAAGATATTTAAATGAAAGATAATGGAAATCTTTTCATAACTAATGGCCTCAAAAACCCAAGATACCCTAAACCCCTTTTAATCCTGAAACTAATAAACTCATCTTCTCTAAATACACATTTTTCACATTAGATAGAAATTGAAGTTTGTCCCTAATGTCTGACACAAATATATGTAAAAATAATTGTTTAAATAGTATTTCTTGGAATTCCTGGTGGTCCAGTGGTTAAGAATCTGCTGGCCAATGTAGGGGACATGAGTTAAGTCCTTGCCCCAGGGCAGCTAAGCTCATATTCCACTACTGCTGAAACCCTTATGCTCTCGAGCCCATGCTCTGCAACAGAGAGGCCCACACAGTGAGAAGCCTGCGCACTGCAGCTAGAGAGGAGCCCTCACTGGCCACAAGTAGAGAAAGCCTGTGTGCATCAGTGAACGCCCAGTGCAGCCAAAATAAGAAAAGGGGGAGAGAGGTGCTGGGCGATGGTTCTTGTCATATACATTTAGATTTGTGTGTAGGACCTCATACCTTCAAAAATGAACGGCAGTTTTATGAATACTTTGCTAGAATGGTTTACTTTTTTACATAAGAGATTTTAGAAGAAGTTTTAGTGTTTAGAAATTAATGAAAAACTTGAAATACCTTTGAGGATAAGATACTCTATTAGTAACACAAGGAGTTGACAGAATGATTTTATACTTGTTTTGTAAGAAGAAGAAAAAAATGCCCTGAAATGTTGCTCTGCTTTATTTAGAAGCAGTGTTGCTGGTAGTAATCAGGGTGCGCGAAGCAGCACGAGGTCCAGTTTAGTTTTATTGCTTAGTGTAAAAAAATGGCAAAAACATCGAGATTCAGAATGTAGGAACAAGAGTATGTTTTCTAAGTGTCTACTGAGTTCCATGTTCCCTAGTACAGTCTAGGGAATATAAGGACGAATAAAATGCAGTTTCTGCCCCCCAGAAGCTCATAATCTAGTAGAGAAAACAATCACATAAGCAAGTTTGTGTGTGTGAAGTTTTTGTTCTTGTCTTTAAGAAAGTAAATAGGTGAGTGTATGAACATGAAACAACTTCAGTTCAGTTCACTTCAGTTCAGTCCAGTCGCTCAGTTGTGTCCAACTCTTTGCGACCCCATGAATCGCAGCACGCCAAGCCTCCCAGTTCATCACCATCTCCTGGAGTTCACTCAGACTCATGTCCATCAAGTCCGTGATGCCATCCAGGCATCTCATCCTTGGTCGTCCCCTTCTCCTGCCCCCAATCCCTCCCAGCATCAGAGGTGGCCAAAGTACTGGAGTTTCAGCTTTAGCATCATTCCTTCCAAAGAAATCCCAGGGTTGATCTTCAGAATGGACTGGTTGGATCTCCTTGCAGTCCAAGGGACTCTCAAGAGTCTTCTCCAACACCACAGTTCAAAAGCATCCATTCTTCGGTGCTCAGCCTTCTTCACGGTCCAACTCTCACATCCGTACATGACCACTGGAAAAACCATAGCCTTGACTAGACAAACCTTAGTCGGCAAAGTACTATCTCTGCTTTTGAATATACTATCTAGGTTGGTCATAACTTTCCTTCCAAGGAGTAAGCATCTTTTAATTTCATGGCTGCAGTCACCATCTGCAGTGATTCTGGAGCCCCCAAAAATAAAGTCTGACACTGTTTCCACTGTTTCTCTGTCTATTTCCCATGAAGTAATGGGACCGGATGCCATGATCTTCGTTTTCTGAATGTTGAGCTTTAAGCCAACTTTTTCACTCTCCTCTTTCACTTTCATCAAGAGGCTTTTTAGCTCCTCTTCACTTTGTGCCGTAAGGGTGGTGTCATCTGCATATCTGAGGTTATTGATATTTCTCCCAGCAATCTTGATTCCAGCTTGTGTTTCTTCCAGTCCAGCGTTTCTCATGATGTACTCTGCATATAAGTTAAATAAGCAGGGTGACAGTATACAGCCTTGATGTACTCCTTTTCCTATTTGGAACCAGTCTGTTGTTCCGTGTCCAGTTTTAACTGTTGCTTCCTGACGTGCATACAGATTTCTCAAGAGGCAGGTCAGGTGGTCTGGTATTCCCATCTCTCAGAATTTTCCACAGTTGGAATTCTTGAATAATCCAGCTAATACATTTCAAGCTGGTTTTATTATGGAGTTTTGGAAGTAAGTATATGTTTAAAATAGCCAAAGGAACAAAAGAAAAGACTTGATATTACAGTTATACCTTGTTAGACCATACATAACATCTTTGGAATTGTTTTTGTATAAAGACTAGTTAGGATGGAAAAGTTATATGCATGTGATTTTTATTTTTAAATTAAAAGGACAGATTGGGAAGTAATGAACAACACCTTACAAACGTTTATCCTGTAAATTCATGAGCTAGAGAAAAGGATGCAAACTCTTAAGTATTAGCAGTGGCCTTGAAAGTAACAGAAATGAGAGAAGAGGACCGGGTGAAGAACAGAGAACTGGGGAAGAGTTGGCAGTTGACACTTCAGCCTTGGCATGAGGGAGAAAGCCAGGGGAGTTAGTTGGAGGTGGTGGCCCTGGGGAGGGCCTGCTATGTTAAACTACTCTTCAGCTTCAGCTGGTTGCTGCCTTGGAAAACTGACAGATCCAAAGATGATGCATCTTCTAAAGAAATTTCTTTAATGTTTTAAATTTTAAAATTAAAAAAACTATTTTTGTTTAAAAACCACAAAATTTAGCATCTTAACCATTTTTTAGTGTAGAGTTACATGTGTGTGCTCAGTCGTGTCTGACTCTTTGCGACACTATAGACTAGCCTGCCAGGCTCCTCTGTCCATGGAATTTTCCAGGCAAGAATACTGGAGTGGATTGCCATTTCCTTCTCCAGAGGATCTTCCCAACCCAGGGATGGAACCTGCATCTCTTGTGTCTCCTGCATTGGCAGGCAGATTCTTTACCACTAGCGCCAACAGGGAAGCCCAGGACCTTTTTTTTCATTTTGCACATGTGAAACTTCATATCCATTAAACAGCTTTCTCATCCCTTCTAGCCCCTGGCACCCACCATTTTTCTCTTTTGTCTCTGAATTTAACTCTGTAACTTACATAAGTGGCATTTGTCTTTTTTATTTAGCATGATGTCTACAGTGTTCATCCATTGTGTAACACATAACAAAATTTCCTTCTGTATAAGGCTGAACAATATTCCATTGTATGTATATGCCACATTTTGTTTATTCATCTGTCAATAAGACATTAGAGTTGCTTCCACTTGGGTATTATGAATAATGCTGCTGCTATGAACGTGGGGATACAAATACCTCCTCAAGGTCTACTTTGAATTCTTGACTGTATACACAGAAGCAGGACTGCTGGGTCATATAGTAGTTCTTTTTATAATGTTTTTAGAGCTCTCCATGCTGGTTTCCATAGTGCCTGTACCATTTTGCATTTCTACCAACATGATTGTAATTTCTCCACATTCCTCACCAAGACTTTAAATTCAAAAGACCCATTTATTATCTACTTTTGCCAACATGGGGACACCCTCCTTGACAAATGCAGGAAATCCTTCCATTCATTGTAACACTTTGTGCTGAAAACATGTGTTCCCAAGTTTCAGCTGTGAGACCCCTGTTCTCAGCCCTAATTCCTGAACCTCATCTACATTGTCCTGTTGGCTGGGGGCGGATAATCCAATTACAGCTCAGGACTAGGTTAGGAGTGCCCACAAAATGCAGCTCCCTGGACCTCTGGGCTGAAGGACTTAGGACAAGGACCCCAGATGGACACCACTGCCTTGGGGTGACTTCCTTCTCACTGCAACCCCCCTCCCCCACCCCATGCCGGTCCTCTTTGCTGGACTTTCCGTCACCCTCGGGTTCCCTGGAGCCTCTGGACCCCACACAGTTTCTGCTCACACTTCTGTAACACACTCACCCACCGCCTTTGCACTGCTGATTCACACTCACACTACTGCTTTTCAACGCACCAAAGTGTCACACAACATCATAAGCCTAAAGATCCTTCTTGATCAGAGGACACTCCCAAGGCCACGATTTCCCAGGCTCTGCACTGCCCTTGCAGAGAAGGCAATGGCACCCCACTCCAGTACTCTTGCCTGGAAAATCCCATGGAAGGAGCAGCCTGGTGGCCTGCAGTCCATGGGGTCGCTGAGAGTCGGACACGACTGAGTGACTTCACTTTCACTTTTCACTTTCATGCATGGGAGAAGGAAATGGCAACCCACTCCAGTGTTCTTGCCTGGAGAATCGCAGGGACGGGGGAGCCTGGTGGGCTGCCGTCTATGGGGTCACACACAGTCGGACACGACTGAAGTGAATTAGCAGCAGCAGCAGCAGCAGCGCTGCCCTTGAGACCGGCCGAGCTCGGCTGCTGTGCTCTTGGGCAGGCGACCTGCCTTCACTTGGGTGCGCTCGGCTGGAGGACAGTGCGCCAGGCTCCCCAGCAGGACTCCCATCTCTGCTTGGAGACCTCATGATAGCAGTGGGGTTCTGGAATGTTCTGTCCTGACATGGGTTCTGACGAGCCACACCTGCAGGTCTCTCCCACTGACCAGCCGCCTAGTACAGAGCCGGGTGCACGGATCTTGGTCTGGAGCGTGATGGCCGCTCCTTCTCGCCTATGTTCACAGGCTTTCACTGTGCTTCACATGGGAACCACTGAAGCCTCGCTGTGTTCTCGAGGCTTCGAGGCCCGAAAACTGCGGCGAGCTCCAGGGGCCGGAGGTGGACTCTAAGGCGGGCTGTACAGGCCTGTGGCCAGAAAGCAAGACTTTCTTTTCATTTAATAATATCCATCTTAATGGATGTGCTGGTGACACTTAAAGAGAAAGCCAAAAATCTAGATTATTGATGCATAATCAGTTTTTAAGTATGGCAATTCAAATTAAATAATTTAAAACATTATTTGAGCCTAACTAATGTCTTGGGAAATGGATGGGGAAATACTGTCAGACTATTTTTGGGGGCTCCAAAATCACTGCAGATGGTGACTGCAGCCATGAAATTAAAAGACGCTTACTCCTTGGAAGGAAAGTTATGACCAACCTAGACAGCATATTGAAAAGCAGAGACATTACTTTGCCAACAAAGGTCCATCTAGTCAAGGCTATGGTTTTTCCAGTGGTCATGTGTGGATGTGAGAGTTGGACTGTGAAGAAGGCTGAGCACCGAAGAATTGACGCTTTTGAACTGTGGTGTTGGAGAAATCTCTAGAGTCCCTTGGACTGCAAGAAGATCCAACCAGTCCATCCAAAAGGAAATCAGCCCTGGGTGTTCTTTGGAAGGACTGATGCTAAAGCTGAAACTCCGATACTTTGGCCACTTCATGTGAAGAGTTGACTCATTAGAAAAGACCCTGATTCTGGGAGGGATTGGGGGCAGGAGGAGAAGGGGACGACAGAGGATGAGATGGCTGGACGGCATCACTGACTCGATGGACGTGAGTTTGGGTGAACTCCGGGAGTTGGTGATGGACAGGGAGGCCTGGTGTGCTGCAATTCATGGGATCACAGAGTCGGACACGACTGAGTGACTGAACTGAACTGAACTGAATGTGCAGGACAGGATGCTGTAAAGAAGTACTTTGGAGTTAAATCTCTCTGCTCTGCCTACCTCATTGGATTTTGGAAGTTAAGGTACACATCTGACGTTTAAAAATATATGTAGAGCAATATTGTTTCAAATGTTCCAACCTCTACTACCTGGAAAAAAAAGTGTATCATATATGACATACTTGATATTTTCTGGAGTCATTGGAATTAGTGCTTGCTTGTGTGTGAGTGCAGCCTAAGTCGCTTCAGGTGTGGCTGACTCCTTGGGACCCCGTAGACTGTAGCCCACCAGGCTCCTCTGTCCATGGGGATTCTCCAGGCAAGATCCTGGAGTGGGTTGCCATACCCTCCTCCAGGGGATCTTCCCAGTGCTTGCTTGAGATAATGTATAAGTTAAGGAAATAGACATATTAAGTTATAGCTCCACCAGACAATTTAGATGTGTTTTTTTAAAGGGAAATTTTTAGTTTGGGGACACTATTTTATAATGGTCTTGTTGACATAGATTGTAAGTGAAGATAGTCTAATTTCTGTCTAAGCTTTCCATGATACTTTGGCATGTATGGTAAGTAAGTAAGTCAGTCGCTCAGTCGTGCTGAACTCTTTGCGACCCTATGGACTGCAGCCCACCAGGCTCCTGTATCCATGAGGTTTTCCAGGCAAGGATACTGGAGTGGGTTGCCATTTCCTTCTCCAGGGGATCTTCCCAACCAAGGGATCGAACCTGGGTCTCCTGTACTGCAGGCAGATTCTTTACCGACTGAGCTACAAGGGAAGCTACGATAGGTTTGGTGCATGTGGTACTGTTTTTAAATACAACGTTTGTATTTTAAAATATAAAAGGTTATAGGTGGTATGACAATGTAGGGAACAGTGAGTAGTCTACTTTGGCCAGTGTAGAATGCAGGGGTGGGAGTAGAGGAAATAGGAAGGTGGACTTGGAAATTGGGCCTAAATTATGAAAATTATGGAAGGTCTTACTATTTGCTATGCTAAGCCATAGGGAGTAACTAAAGTTTTGTTGTTGTTAATATAAATGGCATTTTAAAGTTTGGGACATTTTTATGAGCATCTACGGTCTACTGTTAACATTACTTCATGGGAAATAGACGGGGAAACAGTGGAAACAGTGTCAGACTGTATTTTTGGGGCTCCAAAATCACTGCAGATGGTGACTGCAGCCATGAAATTAAAAGACGCTTACTCCTTGAAAGGAAAGTTATGACCAACCTAGATAGCATATTCAAAAGCAGAGACATTACTTTGCCAACAAATGTCCATCTAGTCAAGGCTATGGTTTTTCCAGTGGTCATGTGTGGATGTGAGAGTTGGACCGTGAAGAAAGCTGAACACCAAAGAATTGATGCTTTAGAACTGTGGTGTTGGAAAAGACTCTTGAGAGTCCCTTGGACTACAAGGAGATCCAACCAATCCATCCTAAAGATCAGTCCTGGGTGTTCATTGGAAGGACTGATGTTAAAGCTGAGACTCCAATACTTTTGCCACATGATGTGAAGAGTTGACTCATTTGGAAAAGACCCTGATGCTGGGAGGGATTGAGGGCAGGAGGAGAAGGGGACGACAGAGGATAAGATGTCTGGATGGCATCACCAACTCCATGGACATGAATCTGAATGAACTCCGGGGAGTTGGTGATGGACAGGGAGGCCTGGCGTGCTGCAATTCATGGGTTCGCAAAGAGCTGGACATGACTGAGCAGCTGAACTGAACTGACTGTTAACATCAATCACTATGAAAAGTGTTTTCCATTAAGTAACTTGTAATCATCTGGTTTAGGAAGATTATCCTTCTGGTGCAGAAGGGAGGGTGGATTAGAGAGGAAAGAGTCTGAGGCAAAAAGAGCAGTTAAGCAATTACAGCAAAGATCTAAATCAGTGATCTTCAAAGAGTGGCTCTAGACCAACAGCTCAGCATCACCTGAGAATTTATTAGAAATGCATATTCCTAAGCATCACACCAAACCTAAGAAACTGGAGGTGGGGTGTAGCAATGTGTGCTCTCACAAGCCCTGCAGGTGAAGTTGGATGCACCCCAAAGTTTGTACATCAATGGTTTTCAAATTTAGGAATTATCTGGGGAGGTCATTAAAAATGCAGGTTCCAGACAGAATGGATAAAGAAGATGTGGATAATATATGTGTATATATATACATAACTCAGCCATTAAAAAGAATGAAATAGTGCCATTTGCAGAAACATGGAGACCCTGTAGAAATTGTCATACTGAGTGAAGTCAGAGAAATACCATATGATATTGCTTATATGTGGAATCAAAAAAATGATACATATGAACATACAAATGATACTTATTTACAACACAGAAACAGACTCACAGACTGAATTTATGATTAGTAGTAGGGGAGGGTGGAGGGGAAAGATATTTAGGGAGTTTGGGATTGGCATGTACACACACTGCTGTTTTTTAAACATTTATTTTTTAACATGCTCTTTTATTTTTGGCTACACTGTGTCTTCCTTGCTGCATGTTTGCTTTCTCTACTTGTGGGAAGCAGGGGCTACTCTCTAGTTGTGGTGCACGAGCTTCTCATGATGGTGGCTTCTATATTTAAACTGTATAACCAACAGGGACCTACTGCATAACAGGGAACTCTGCTCAATATTATGTAACAATCTAAATGGGGAAAAGAATTGGAAAAAGTAGATACATGTGTATGCGTAACTGAATCACTTTACTGTACACCTAAATTAACACAACATTGTTAATCAACTATACTCCAATATATAATAAAAAGCCAAAAAAAGGCACGTTCCAGGGGCCTAAAAATCTATTTTTAAAAACTTCTCAGCAGTTCTCATAATCAGCTGGGTTTGGATCCAGTGGCCTAGATGGAAAATAATGTCCTCAGCTAAGACAGTGGTAATGAAAATGGAGGGATCAACCAGAAAAGGTATTTCTCAGACACTGTAATACCTCTAGAATTACATTAGGCCGTGACGGCATAAAATTAGCCAAAGCAATTGCTGATTTGAAAGTACTTTCTAGTGGGAAAGAGAGGGGTAGGTGCTTCAGCATGACTAGGAGTAAATTAGTATGGCCGTAAAGCAGAACTGAATAACAAGAATCAGTGATCAGTGTAAAGAAGTAGAGGAAAACAATAGAATGGGAAAGACTAGAGATCTCTTCAAGAAAATTCAAGATACCAAGGGAACATTGCATGCAAAAATGGTCATAATAAAGGACAGAAATGGTATGGACCTAACAGAAAGAGAAGATACTAAGAAGAGGTGGCAACAATCTTCATGACCCAGATTACAACAATGGTGTGATCAGTCACGTAGAGCCAGACATCCTGGGATGCGAAGTCAAATGGGCCTGAGGAAGCATCACTACGAACACGACTAGAGGAGGTGATGGAATTCCAGTTACGCTATTTCAAATCCTAAAAGTTGATGCTGTGAAAGTGCTGTACTCAATATGCCAGCAAATTTGGAAAACTCAGCAGTGGCCACAGGACTGGAAAAGGTCAGTTTTCATTCCAACCCCAAAGAAAGGCAATGCCAAAGAATGCTCAAACTACCATACAATTGGACTCATCTCACATGCTAGCAAAGTAATGCTCAAGATTCCCCAAGCCATGCTTCAACAGTATGTGAACCATGAACTTCCAGATGTTCAAGCTGTATTTAGAAAAGGCAGAGGAACCAGAGATCAAATTGCTAACATCTGCTGGATCATTGAAAAAGCAAGAGAGTTCCAGAAAAACATCTATTTCTGCTTTCTTGACTATGCCAAAGCCTTTGACTGTGTGGATCACAATAAACTGTGGAAAATTCTGAGAGAGATGGGAATACCAGATCACTTGACCTGCCTCCTGAGAAACCTGTATGCAGGTCAGGAGGCCACAGTTAGACCTGGACATGGAACAACAGACTGCTTTCCAAATTTCCTTTCCAAGACTCCTTTCCAAATGGGGATATTGTCACCCTGCTTATTTAACTTATATGCAGGGTACATCATATGAAATGTCAGGCTGGATGAAACACAAGCTGGAATCAAGATTGCCCAGAGAAATATCAATAACCTCAGATATGTAGATGACACCACCCTTATGGTAGAAAGTGAAGAGGGACTAAAGAGCCTCTTGATCAAAGTGAAAGAGGGCAGTGAAAAATTTGGCTTAAAGCTCAACATTCAGAAAACAAAGATCATGGCATCCGGTCTCATCACTTCATGGCAAATAGATGTGGAAACAGTGGAAACACTGTTGTGGCTGACTTTATTTTGGGGGGCTCCAAAGTCACTGCAGATGGTGATTGCAGCCATGAAATTAAAAGACGCTTACTCCTTGGAAGGAAAGTTATGACCAACCTAGATAGCATATTGAAAAGCAGAGACATTACTTTGCCAACAAAGATCCGTCTAGTCAAGGCTATGGTTTTTCCAGTAGTCATGTATGGATGTGGGAGTTGGACTATAAAGAAAGCTGAGTGCTGAAGAATTGATGCTTTTGAGCTGTGATGTTGGGAAGACTCTTGAGAGTCCCTCGGACTGCAAGGAGATCCAACCAGTCCATCCTAAAGGACATCAGGCCTGGGTGTTCTTTGGAAGGACTGATGTTAAAGCTGAAACTCCAATACTTTGGCCACTTAATGCAAAGAACTGACTCATTTGAAAAGTCCCTGATGCTGGGAAAGATTGAGGACAGGAGGAGAAGGGGACGACAGAGGATGAGATGGTTGGATGGCATCACTGACTCAATGGACACGAGGTTGCATAAACTCCGGGAGTTCGTGATGGACAGGGAGGCCTGGTGTGCTGCAGTCCATGGGGTCACAAACAGTCAGACATGACTGAGTGACTGAACTGAACTGAACTGAAATATGCAGCTGCCTGCTACTGCTGCCTAGGTATCCTCAAAAGAGTCAAAGAGGCAGACACTTCTGAGAGACTGAACTGAACTGAACTGAGGTATCCTCAAAGTGTTATTCTGTAATGACCCTATTCTGGCTAGTGTATTTGTCATATATTCTTGGTTTTTTTGTTTGTTTGTTTTTATTTATTTTTTGCCATGCCATGTGCAGGACCTTCATTCCTTGACCAAAGATTGAACCTGGGCTACAGCAGTGAAAGCTCCAAGTCCTAACCACTGGACAGCCAGGGAATTCCCTAAGGGTTTCAAATGGAATAGCATTTGGCAGTATTAATTTTGAAGAAGATAATGCTGAATTGCAAGGTTTTAATTTTAAAGCAAAGGGCGAGACTATAATAGCCACATGAAAATTCTTAAGACTTTTTCAAGTTAATAAATCTTAACAAATGATTTGTGTTGACAAACTATATTATTCCTCAGAGTGAAGGTCTCTTTGTTTGCTACAGAGAGGCTTTGGGAGTATTTTGGTAAATGTTTGAGGTAGAGCAGGCCCTAAGGGGCTCTTAAGTCTGTAGCTGCTTTAAGTTTAGGGATGAAGCTCTTTTTTCTGGTAGCCCTGGAATAGTACAGTTGCTATTTACTCTGACTAAACATTTCACCTGGCTCTGCTAGACTAATTTAGGGTCCTCTGGAATCATTGTTTACTTTAAATAAGAAATCAGAAGGAATTCACTTGTAAGCCAAAGTCATCTATAGCAAATATTATCCCCAAACTGCTCCATAAGTATGTGGAATTTTAAAAAGCTGCTTCTCTCCCAAACTCATTTTAATGAAAATACATAAAAAATTGGAAATGTAAAAGGGTAGGCACTAGTCCTGCCTTTCTTGTTCATTAACTTGCTATGTGATATGACCAAATCAAATCATCAGTGGGGCCTCTGTTTTCTCCTATACTCAAGTATAAAATGGGATTCATGTGATAAACCATAATGGAAAAGAATATGAAAAAGAATGTATATTTGTCATATAGGTGAGCCACTTTTATGTACAGCAGTAATTAACAGAACAGTATTGTAATTCAACCATACTTCAGTAAAAAAACACAAAAGTAAAGTACGATTCAGAATATGTATACTGGAGAGGATGAATCAGAAGAGGTGTTATTATAGATATTTATTGTACAACTGAAGTACAAAGTAGCAGTCCAAAATTGATGAAATGTAGTGACTAAGAGACAAGTAGAATAAATACAGCTGAAAACGGAAGGGTATGCCATGAAAAGGAGGTATTCAAATTCTTTCCCCCGCACCTCCATTCCCCCTTGTAGAAACGTTCAGCTGTGATGCTGGTGTTGGCTCGTCAATTAGCCAATATTATGAAAACTCAATAACTAAAGTTATTTAAAAATTAGAAGTTATTTTTTACTTTTACTTTCAGTAGTTCTAAGTTAACTGAACCTGAGGATACAGTATAATGTCCTTATAAAAAGTATTTAATTGTGGTAACATTTTAATATTTAATTAATGATTGAAGAAGGAAAGGAACTAAAATTTACCATTTTTATGCCCCAAGGATATCTGTATCCATAGAATTGCCTGGATGAAGATTTTTTATTTATTTTTATTTTTGGGGGGCCACACCTCACAGCTTGTGGTATCTTAGTTCCTTCACCAGGGATTGAACCCTGGTCATGGCAGTGAAAACACTGAGTCCTAGCCACTGGATTGCTAGGGAATTTTCCAGGATGACTTTTTTCAAAAACTGTCCACATTCAGAGTTATGGCCTCATTGTTTACTTGTTCTTTAAATTTTTTGTTCTTGGGGTCATGGGTTTAGATAGCACCATTACATGCTGATTCCTCTAAATTTCCAACCTAGACCTCTCCTATGTTGCCCCAGATTTGCACCTTGACATCTCCACCAGTGTCTAGTAAGCACTTCGAATCTGGACTACCCAAACTGAACTCATATTCCCTTAATGGTAACTCCTCCTCTACTAATTTCATTTTCTCAATAAATGGTGACTCCATCTTCTGTTTGTCAAGCCTAAAACTGTAGTCATTTTTATTTACTCCTTTTCTCATACCCTGTACCTCTGATTTGGCCTCTACCTTCACAACATATCTTGACTGTAACTGTTACCACCTCTGCTGCAGCCACCCAGGGCTAAGCCACCATTGTTTCTTGTCTCAATTATGTAAATAGTCTCCTTCTGTTTTTCTTGAAGTCACTCAGTCGTGTCTGACTCTTTGCAATCCCGTGGACTGTAGCCCACCAGGCTCCTCTGTCCATGGGATTCTCCAGGCAAGAATACTGGAGTGGGTTGCCATTTCTTTCTCCAGGGGATCTTCACGACCCAGGGATCGAACCCAGGTCTCCTGCATTGCAGGCAGAGGTTTTAACCTCTGAGCCACCAGGGAACCCTAAATAGTCTCCCAACTCAGCTCAAAATGCTTCCATTTCAGAATAAATGCCAGAGTGCTTATAGTGATCCACAAGTTTCTACGTGATTTCTCCTGACCTTGTTATCTCTTTGACTTCATGTACTACTCTCTGAACTCTGAACTCTGCTTCAGCCACCAAATCCTCAGTGCTCCTACTGCCCCTAAGTACATGATTACCAAGGGACCTTTGTTGAGGGAGGCTTTCCCTGGTTTCAACACCCTCCATCTCTGCTTTACTCTTCATACCACTTTTCATTATCTAACAGTATATATTAAATAATTTACTTACTTTTATATTATTAAAAATAATTTACTTATTTATCTATGCTCTTTATTGATTGTCCATTAGAAAGCAAAGTTCCATAAAGACAGGGATTTTTGTCTGTTTTACCCACTGCTATATCCCCTAGTGGGCTTCCCTTGTGGCTCAGATGGTAAAAAATCTGCCTGCAATGTAGGAGACCTGGGTTCAATCCCTGGGTCGTGAAGATCCCCTGGAGAAGGGAATGGCAACCCATTCGTGTATTCTTGCCTGGAGAATTCCTTGGACAGAAGAGCCCAGTGAGCTACAGTGCATGGGGTCACAAAGAGTTGGGCATGACTGAGTGACTAACACACATATCCCCCAGGACCTATAGTGACTGGCACAAAGTCAACCCCATTGGTGGACTTTGTGACTGAAATGCAGATAATTATAAATCATTTATGTAATAAATTATGTTAGTACTGAGAAATAGTTGTATTCTTTCTGACTAAAATGACAGGTATCTTTTTAGGCCATTTTAGTCTAATATAATAAAATAATAAGTGAAGCAAAATATTTTGTGATGATGATTTTTATTAGAAAGAATAAAAAGTAAGGTTGACTGCTTCCCCCTCACAGACAATACCTATAAAACATAAATAAGTTGAAATTTACTGTTTCAAATAAAAGTATTTTATTTGCTATGTTCTAACTAGGACTGTATTTGTTTTGGATTATACTCATCACTCATAGCTTTGCTTTTTGTCCTTATCTTTACCGTAGAAAATGAGACCAAGCTTTTAAACCATGAACACAGAAATTTATGCCATTATATAAGTAATAACATCTTTATTAAAAACACTGATTTTACCAAAATAAGGTCTAAAAATTGTAACAATATATTATATATTAAAAAAAGATAGCTACTCTACTACAGTTTGGTAAAATTTAATACTCTAATTCTTCATGTGTTTTTAGTTAATGGCTTTTGAAAATCAGGCTAAATGATAAAAACTATTCTATTTACACATCTTTAAGTGTTTTGTTCAAATTGGAATATTTTTCTACATACTACAGATGGTGTCCTAGTTTGGAGATAGTTTTACATTAAAGGGGCCAAGACCTATGTATTTCTAACTATTCACTGTATTAAAAAGTGTGTGTGCATGCTAAGGTGCTTCAGTCATGTGTCTTTAGGACTGCAACCCTATGGACTTGTAGCCTACCAGGCTCCTCTGTCCTTGGGATTCTCTGGGCAAGAATATTCGAGTGGGTTGCCATTCCCTTCTCCAGGGCATCTTCCCAACCCAGGGATGGAACCTGAGTTCCTTTAGTCTCCTGCATTGGCAGGTGAGTTCTTTACCACTAGCACCACCTGGGAAGCCCTTGACCACTTTTAAAACATCAATTCACTGATGTTTCCACTGTGTGCTTAGTCGCTCTGTTGTGTCTGATTCTTTGTGATTCCATGGACTACAGCCTGCCAGGCTCCTCTGTCCATGGGGCTTCTCCAGGCAAAATACTGGAGTGGGTTGTCATTTCCTCCTCCAGGGTATCTTTCCAACCCAGAGATCGAACTCAGGCCTCCCACATTGCAGGCAGATTCTTTACCTCCTGGGCCACCACTGGGTACCTAAAAAGAAGGGCTTCCCAGGTGTTGCAGTAGTAAAGAATCTGCCTGCAGGAGACTCAGGAGACCCAGTTAGATCCCTTTGTAGGGAAGACCCCAAGGAGTAGGAAATGCAATCCTACCTGGTGTGTTTGCCAGGAAAATTTCATGGACAGAGGAGCCTGGCAGGCTATAGTCCAGAGGGCTGGACAGGACTGGGCAACTGAGCACTCACACATCTAAAAGGAACCTATTAACAAAGTTGTTGAAAGTCAGTTCAGTTCAGTTGCTGAGTCATGTCTGACTCTTTGCGACCCCATGAACCACAGCATGCCAGGCCTCCCTGTCCATCAACCAACTCCCAGAGTTAACCCAAACCCATGTCCATCGAGTTAGTGATGCCATCCAACCATCTCATCCTCTGTCATCCCCTTCTCCTCCTACAATCAATCTTTCTCAGCATCAGAGTCTTTTCCAATGAGTCAACTCTTCACATCAGGTGGCCAAAGTATTGGAGTTTCAGCTTCAACATCAGTCTTTCCAGTGAACACCCAGGACTGATCTCCTTTAGGATGGACTGGTTGGATCTCCTTGCAGTCCAAGGGACTCTCAAGAGTCTTCTCCAACACCACAGTTCAAAAGCATCAATTCTTCAGTGCTTATCTTTCTTTATAGTCCAACTCTCACATCCATACATGACTACTGGAAAAACCATAGCCTTGACTAGATGGACCTTTGTTGGCAAAGTAATGTCTCTGCTTTTCAATATGCTATCTAGGTTGGTCATAATTTTCCTTCCAAGGAGTAAGTGTCTTTTAATTTCATGGCTGCAGTCACCATCTGCAGGATTTTGGAGCCCAAAAAAATAAAGTCAGTTTCCTCATCTGTTTCCTCATCTATTTCCCATGAAGTGATGGGACCAGATGCCATGATCTTAGTTTTCTGAATGTTGAGCTTTAAGCCAACTTTTCACTCTCCTCTTTCACTTTCATCAAGAATCTTTTTAGTCCCTCTTCACTTTCTGCCATAAGAGTGGTGTCATCTGTATATCTGAGGTTATTGATATTTCTCCAGGCAATCTTGATTCCAGCTTGTGCTTCTTCCAGCCCAGCGTTTCTCATGATGTACCCTGCATATAAGTTAAATAAGCAGGGTGACAATATACAGCCTTGACGTACTCCTTGTCCTATTTGGAACCAGTCTATTGTTCCATGTCCAGTCATAACTGTTGCTTCCTGACCTGCATACAGATTTATCAAGAGGCATGTCAGGTGGTCTAGTATTCCCATCTCTTTCAGAATTGTCCACAGTTGATTGTGATCCACACAGTCAAAGGCTTTGGTATAGTCAATAAAGCAGAAATAGATGTTTTTCTTGAACTCTCTTGCTTTTTTTGATGATCCAATGGATGTTGGCAATTTTGTCCCTGGTTCTTCTGTCTTTTCTAAAACCAGGTTGAACATCTGGAAGTCTACAGTTCAGTATTGCTGAAGCCTGGCTTGGAGAATTTTGGGCATTACTTATTAGCATGTGTGATGAGTGCAATTTTGCAGTAGTTTGAGCATTCTTTGGCATTGCCTTTCTTTGGGATTGGAATGAAAAGTGACATTTTCCAGTCCTGTGGCCACTGCTGAGTTTTCCAAATTTGCTGACATATTGAGTGCAGCCCTTCCACAGCATAATCTTTTAGGATTTGAAATAGCTGAACTGGGATTTCTTCACCTCCACTAGCTTTGTTCCTAGTGATTCTTCCCAAAGCCCACTTGACTTCATATTCCAGGATGCCTGGCTCTAGGTGAGTGATCACAGCATTGTGATTATCTTGGTCGTGAAGATCTTTTTTGTACCTCATTTCTAAAATAAGGGTAACAAGAGCTAAACAGTAAAGAAAAAAATAAATT
Organism: Capricornis sumatraensis; assembly: GCF_032405125.1. Taxonomy (NCBI): domain Eukaryota; kingdom Metazoa; phylum Chordata; class Mammalia; order Artiodactyla; family Bovidae; genus Capricornis; species Capricornis sumatraensis. The sequence continues at coordinate 88,687,345 of NC_091079.1, forward strand.
ATGTTTGTATACTATTTTTTGCAGCAAATACTGCTATTCAGACGACCATCAAACTGCACAAACATGTCCATGGAGACGTTCTCTTGATTTAAGAAATATGCCTTATGTGTCCTAGGATGTGGTCTCTAGCCTCAGCATCTACACCATATCTGAGTGTTGGCAGCAAACTTGCGAATTGAACCGCAATCCCGAGGCCAAGTTGGAAGTGAGCGCTCGAGGAGACACACAAAGGCGCTTGCGCAGTTATGCGAACACGTCGTCCAATTAGAGACGAGGCCGTCACCTCGTCCAATCAGAGGCGAGGCCGACCCGGAACTGCGGAGGAAGCTACTGCGCACGCGCCAGGGACTCGTCCGTGATTGGCTGCGCCGAGGCGGGCGCCTTCAGATGCTCTGGCGTTGGGGGTGTCGCTGTCTACTTCGCGTAGTCCTGGTACCCGGGCCGTCGCTCTCTTCGGATTCTCCCTGGTGCGTCCCTGAAGGGGAGAGGCTTGTGAGGCTGTGACAGGCCGTAGGCTTGTGTGGGACAGAAACGCGAGAGGCTCCAGAGCGAGCCTCCGAAGGAGGCGGGAGGGCAGGAAGGCAGCGGCGTAGCCGCGGCCGCTTCCTGGGGGTCTGGGAGTGCCGATGGGGTCTCAAGTCTGAGGGGCGCTTGGCTGCCGGCTTTGGGGCGCTGGTGCCGGAGGGCGGGCCGTGGGGGCGCGTCTGTGATGGGGAGGCCGCCAGGAGAGGCGACTCCGCGCTTTGGTGCCTTCGCTCCCGCCCACCTCCTGTGGCGCTTGGGTGTCTTCAGAATTCAGCTATACTCTCTTGCGCGGTATTAATTAGAATTAACTAAGTAATGGAAGATTTTTTTTTTGTTTACCGGGGCCACAAAAATAAAAGGGGCGACTTGAGTCACGAAGGGAAATAACGGTAACGCGTCTGCCTGCAATGGGGGAGACCCATGTTCGATCCCTGGGTTAGGAAGATCCTCTGGAGAAGGAAATGGCAACCCACTCCAGTATTCTTGCCTGGAGAATCCCACGGACAGAGGAGCCTGGTGGGCTACAGTCCATGGGGTCGCAAAGAAAGAGTCGGACACGACTGAGCAAGTTCACCTTCTTTCTTCTAATGGAGTTGGAAGGCGGAAAGCAGAAACAGCAGGGGAGGTGTGTTGTTGGTTCTTGCCTGTTTTATTTGCATTCTTGCATCCTGGAGGTTTGATGATTCTCCTCCCACGCCCGCCTCAAAGCCGAACAGAATCCCTAGATTCTGGTCAAAATCTCCTTTGTCCAAGTTCATCTTTTGCTAGACCCTCTCTCGGGACCTTCCTTAGCTCTAGTCTCATAGAAGGTTGTGTGCGAGGCGTCTAATAGTAATTATCATAGATAGTAACATTACAGATAACATTGCGTGTTTACTGTGTCAGACTTTATTCTAAGTACTTTAGGTATTTGATTTAACCCCCCCAACCGTCTTATGAATAATTATTATGTTGTCCTTGTATAGTTACTAAGTCCTGTCCAACACCATGGTCTGAAGCCTGTCAGGCTCTGTCCATGAGATTTTCCCCGGGGAAGAATAGTGGAGTGGGTTGACATTTCCTTCTCCAAGAGCTTTTTCCGGACCCAGGGATCGAACTCACATCTCCTGCATTGCAGGCGGATTCTTTACCACTGAGCCACCAGGGAAGCCCAAGGAAGTTATGTAAACCATTGAAGATCACATGATAGAAATGGTCCATACTTATATTTAGGCATTTGCCTCAAAAACTGTATTCTTAATTGTTGCACAGTGCAGTGGGTTAAATTGCCTGGTAATATAGGCCTTCTGATGTGTCATTAGCCTGGATTTGCCACTTTACTTGGGAGAACAGAAATAAGCAGGTGTTAGAATATAAAAGATGTTAGAGCATCACAGCAGAGCTGCCAAATGGGTGTTATTTTTAGGGCCTGGGAAAGGGCTCCGATAGCACTAATTTAAGAAGTAATAAGGATTCAGAAACGTTTAGGGGGAAGTATACCAAAGTCTTCGACTGTGTAGATCACAATAAACTGGAAAATTCTGGAAGAGATGGGAATACCAGACCACCTGACTTGCCTCTTGAGAAACCTATATGCAGGTCAGGAAGCAACAGTTAGTACTGGACATGGAACAACAGACTGGTTCCAAATAGGACAAGGAGTATGTCAAGGCTGCATATTGTCACCCTGCTTATTTAACTTCTATGCAGAGTACATCATGAGAAATGCTGGGCTGGAAGAAGTACAAGCTGGAATCAAGATTGCCTGGAGAAATATCAATAACCTCAGATATACAGATGACACCACCTTTATGGCAGAAAGTGAAGAGGGACTAAAAAGCCTCTTGTTGAAAGTGAAAGAGGAGAGTGAAAAAGTTGGCTTAAAGCTCAACATTCAGAAAACTAAGATCATGGCATCCAGTCCCATCACTTCATGGCAAAGAGATGTGGAAACAGTGTCAGACCTTATTTTTCTGGGCTCCAAAATCACTGCAGATGGTGATTGCAGCCATGAAATGAAAAGATGCTCACTCCTTGGAAGGAAAGTTATGACCAACCTAGATAGCATGTTCAAAAGCAGAGATGTTACTTTGCCAACAAAAATCTATCTAGTCAAGGCTATGGTTTTCTAATGATCATTTATGGATGTGAGAGTTGGACTGTAAAGAGAGCTGAGCGCCGAAGAATTGATCCTTTCCAACTGTGGTGTTGGAGAAGACTCTTGAGAGTCCCTTGGACTGCAAGGAGATCCAACCAGTCCATCCTAAAGGAGATCAGTCCTGGGTGTTCATTAGAAGGACTAATATTGAAGCTGAAACTCCAGTACTTTGGCCACCTGATGCGAAGAGTTGACTCATTGGAAAAGACCCTGATGCTGAACACATTGATGGTAGGAGGAAGAGAGCATGACAGAGGATGAAATGGCTGGATGGCATCACTGACTCAATGGACATGAGTTTGGGTAAACTCTGGGAGTTGGTGATGGACAGGGAGGCCTGGCGTGCTGTGATTCATGGGGTCGGAAAGAGTCAGACACGACTGAGCGACTGAACTGACTGAACTGATACTGGTGTCTAGCACTTCCTCAGTGGCATGGTGGTAAAGAATCCTCCTTTCAAGCAGGAGACTGAAAGCTGTGGATTCAGTCCTTGGATCAGGAAGCTCCTGTGAAGTACGAATGGCACCCCCTCCATATTTGTGCCTGGAAAAGTCCATGGACAGAGGAGCCCAGGTGGCTACAGTCCATGGGGTCGCAAAGAGTAGGACACGATTGAGCACACACACATCATGATATCTGCAGTTTGCTCTGAAATGCATCATCAGCAAGTTAGATGGATTGGTGGATGCCTAAGCGCATATATAAATGGCAGAGCTAGAAATCAAGCCATGGCAGGCTGGCTTCAGAGTGTTTTCTTAATCCCCACTTTGCTGGTTTTCCCATACCTGCATACTCAAATTCATTAATATTTTCTTTAGTATGGGATGAGAAGGGTTGAAAAATTAGACATGATAGGATTTAGGTGTTGAAAAGTTTAAGGTTTAAGATAGTGATTCTTAAATGTGAGATTTAGGAGCACCAGTGGCAATGCTTTTGGCTGAGATATTTGGACAGCCTTTAGCAATTGTCAACTGAGTCTTAATAAAGCCACTAGTGTGTTTGACTAAACTGGGGCATTGAGGGTGATCAGCGCAGTGAAAGGGGTGTAGAACTGGCCTGCCTTGTTGAAGTGCCTAGCGAGTAAAATGGGTTTCTCAAATATTTTGAAGTTTGAGGGGAGTTCTCTGGGTTGGGACAGTCTTTTCCAAATAGGCTCTAGCTGCAGAAGAGGTGGTAGATTGTTTGTAAGGGGGAAGGCTTCAGTCCAGCGTGAAAATTTACAGACCATGACAAAAACATGTTTTTATCCATAAGATGAAGGAAGTTGTGTGAAGTCCATTTGCCACACCTCAAATGGTCCACTAGTCAGTTTAGAATATCTGGAAGAAGTACTCTCAGGTTCCCTGGGTTGTATTTTATACAAGCGGGACAGGTAAGGTAGGCACTTTTTTGTGGCCTTGTTAATATTTCCTCATAAACATTGATTCATGAATGCTATCATTTTGTCAGTAGACCAAGTGGTATTATGTACAGTGCTTGCAGTAGCAGTTCAGTCGCTCAGTCGTGTCCCACTCTGTGACCCCATGGACTGCAGCATGCCAGGCCTCCCTGTCCATCACCAACTCCCAGAGTTTACTCAAACTCATGTCCACTGAGTCAGTGATGCCGTCCAGCCATCTCATCCTCTGTCATCCCCTTCTCCTCCCACCTTCAATCTTTCCGAGCATCAGGGTCTTTTCAAATGAGTCAGTTCTTCGCATCAGGTGGCCAAAGTATTGGAGTTTCAACTTCAGCATCAGTCCTTCCAATGAATATTCAGGACTGATTTTCTTTAGGATGGACTGGTTGGATCTCCTTGCAGTCCAAGGGACTCTCAAGAGTCTTCTCCAACACCACAGTTGAAAAGCATTGATTCAGAAGAATCGATGCTTTTGAACTGTGGTATATAGTGCTTAGGAGAGAGAATTTTAGAGTCTTTAGTAGACTGGGTAGTTATTTGGTCCAAACCAGAGCTTTCTTGATATTAAAATATCAAGCCATCAATTATTGAATTTCCAATCTTGTTTTTCATTTTCTGAAGCCACTTGTTGGGCTTTTCTAGCCAGTTTTCTAAGTTACCATTTAGAAGAATATCCACTGGGACCATGAAAGAGCTTTGGCTGCTGTTGATTCCTTTAAGGGCAGTATTTCTTGTGGAAATGTCAGCAGGGTGATTTCCCTTAGCTTTCAGAGAGTCAAGTTTAGCAGAATCTTAATAAAGGCTAACGTGGCAGGTAAAAGTAATGCATCCAATCACTCCTGAACATAGGGACCTTTTAAAATTTCATTTCTGCTGAAGTAAGGAAGCCACATTGCTTCTACAACATTCCAAAATCTTGAGCTGCTCTGAAAGCATATCTACTATCAGTGTAAATTTTGACAGTTTTGCCCTTGGCTAAAGTACAAGCCCATGTAAGAGTATATGATTCAGTTTGTTGAGTTGAAGTAGTAAAGGTGCTACCTCAACACCATCAAAAGGAGTTCCAATATTGTCACTCTCCCAGACATCAGTGGACCATAAGATGTCAGTGTTACCCAAAGGAATTTTCTGCAGATAATTCACAAGGAATCAGATGATCCCTCAGCGTTAAGCAGTCGTGAGGGACTTGGTTGATAGAGGGGAGAAGAGTAGCGGGAGGGTCAGCTTATTACACTGTAGAAGTGTTATGTAAGGAGTGTTTAACAAAAGGACTTCAAGGCAGCTGACTTGGAAATGTTGAATTTAGGAGGATTTCTGTGTCATGAGTGTTAAAATGAGGATCCCACAACTATTTTCTTGGTGGTCTTAACCAAAATGGCAGTGGCAGTAATGGTTGTAATACCCTACGGGTTGTTGGTGGTCCCCGTGTTTTTGGATGAGTATGCAAGGGCGTTTCCTTCCTTTTCATACACAAAAAGGAAATCTGATAATTAGAATGCCCAAGGGCAGGTGGGTTCATGAAACTTATTTAAGTCCTCAAAGACTATGTTTTCCGGTTCTTCCCATAAAATTGGTTCCTGTTGTTCTTTAGTAAAACATATGGAGGATTAGCCATAAGAGAAATTTAGAATGTTATCAAAATGATAACTGACTAGCCTAAGGAAGCCTCATAGTTGACAGTTGTTTTGGGTTTGGGCTTCCCTGGTGGCTCAGCTGGTAAAGAATCCACCGGCAATGAGGGAGACCTGGGTTAGATCCCTGGGTTGGGAAGACCCCCTGGAGAAGGGAATGGCTACCCACACCAGTATTCTGGCCTGGAGAAATCCATGGCATCACAAAGAGTTGGACACGACTGAGTGACTTTCACTTTCACTTTTGGTTTGGGGAAACTTAGTACACAGGGGCTTCCCTGGTGGCTCAGAGGTTAAAGCGTCTGCCTGCAATGCAGGAGACCTGGGTTCGATCCCTGGGTCGGGAAGATTCCCCTGGAGAAGGAAATGGCAACCCATTCCAGTACTCTTGCCTGGAGAATCCCATGGACGGAGGAGCCTGGTGGGCTACAGTCCACGGGGTCGCAAAGAGTCGGACACGACTGAGCGACTTCACTTTCACTTTAGTACACTATGAAGACTATCTGGATCTATACACAGCCCTTGTTCTGATACCAGATGCCCTAAATAGTGAACCTTGGTTTGGGCAAACTACAATTTTTCCTTGGTGGTTTTATGTCTTATAAGGCTAAAACCTTTAGCAAGTGGATACTATCTTCCAAGGAGGCAGCTTGAGAGGGAGAGCAAAATAGCAAGTCATTCACATATTACAACAGAGTAGAACCTGTGGGGAACTTTTTATCATACAGATCAGCCTCTAGGGTTTATGAGAAATAAGGAGGACTCTCAGTAAAACCTTGAGTTTTTACTGTCCAGGTGAGTTTTTTCTTCTCTAGGGCAAAAAGGCATTTTGTAGCTTCAATCAACTGGAATGCTAAAGAATACACTGATAAATCAGTTGCAGTAAATAATTTACTTCCAGTGAGAATGGATTTTAGTAGAGGGTTAGGAACAACAGCCAAGGTGTCAAGAGATAGCAGTGTTGTTTATTGCTTGGAGGTCCTAGGGCAATTCTACCTTTGGCCCGTCGGTTTTCTCACCAGTAAAATGGGAATGTTATAGGAGTATAACTAATAATAGAGACTGTAAAGTCTTGAGCCTTGTAATCTGTTATGGGTTTTATGCCTTGAAGGGCTTCTTTACTTGCAGAGTATTAATTAATTTGGGGGCAGGATTTGAAGGATCTATTAGAATCTTGATGGGAGTGCGTGTGTGCCTGCAAGCTTGCTAAGTTGCTTCAGTCATGTCTGACTCTTTGCGACTCTGTGGACTGCAGCCTGCCAGGCTCCTCTGTCCTGGGGATTCTCCAGGCAAGAATGCTAGAATGGGTTGGCATGCTCTCCTCCAGAGTATATTCCCGACCAGGGATCGAATTGGCAGGCAGGTTCTTTACCACTAGTGCCACTTGTAAATATCTCCCTTGATGGGAGATGCACTGTGAATTTTGCCAACTTCAGGTATAGATTTTCCCGATAAGAAGGGTGGTAGCTGATTCAGTAGGGACAGATGATCTATGTTTTCTGAATCAGCTCTAGTAACATGAGAGATGAGGCAAATACAGGTTGTCGAAGATAATTCCATTCACCTGGTTGGTTGCTTTACTGCTATGAAAACTCTAGAATTACCCTTTGGGAGAAAGAATTTCTGGCATAAGACTTTTCTGAAGAAGGATCAACCTAATAAGTGGGTTTGGGCAGAGAAACTAAGGGGAAAAGTGTGTGTATCTCTCAAGTGGCCTAAACAAAAGGGTATAGATTCAGAGACAGGAATCTGTTGAAGTTCATTAGAGTTCCCCACTATTTGAACTGTTGTAATACTCTGAGGCAGAGGCTCCTTTTTGTAGTGGTTTTGAACACTGAGAGTAAGGCTCTGATGTCCTTTAAGACTGGAAGAGACTCATCCTCAATCTGGCAAATGTTTCTGCAAACTTTTAAGAGGAAGAATTGGAAAGAACCCCTGTAGTTTCTTAGAATCCCTTTATTGACAATTGGGAGAATGTTGGTTAGAGGGCTAATGGCACCTGAAAGTGCTTAAATTTGTAACAGTCTCTTTCCAGTGTCCTGACTGTTTGAAATCGTAGCAAAACTAGGAGGGCTTTGGTTTCATTTAGGGTCTGGACTTGAATTTATTTCCTGGACTTCAATATTAAGAATTTTGGCAGGCTTTCTTTGAGGTGACTCATCTAGAGTGTGAAAGAGCTGGTTTGCTAGATTAGCTAAATCTGGAATAGGCATAGTTTTCCATCCTATCCTGGTCCATTTTATTAGAAGGAAAGGTCCTGGTTCAGCCCATTAATGAACTTAGAGTTAAAAGCTACCTAGGTGGAATCAACATCTGAAGGAAAAAAAGAGTTTTTTTTTAAAAAAAACAGTTTAAAGTTGGAATAGTTATGAACAGATTAATCAGATTTTTTTTTTGTGCAAGTCTGAGTTTTGTTCAAATTAACAGTCTTTGCAGAAGTCTGTGAAAATGCCTGATGAAGTCACCTGGAGATTGCTTGAGCCTGACCATATAACCTGGTGGACTGGTCTCGGGTTGTAACTCTAGAGACCTTTCAGTATTTTCCCAATTAGCATGTGTGCTTTTTTTTTTTTCCTGCCATGCTTGCATGGCTTGTGGAGTTTTAGTTTCCTGACCAGGGACTGAACCCCAGCCCTGACGGTGAGTGCATCCATTCCTAACCAGCACACTAGCAGGGAATTCCTCCAAGTCAGCAGTTTTCATACTGTGGGCCTGACTTCGCTGACACACATATGAACCAGCTGATACAAGTTGGAGAAACCAGGTTGATAAGTTAGAATGATTATACTAAACTCCAATACAAACCTGTGAGGATCTTTGTTTACTTTTGGAAAATCTTTGGCTATTGCTTGCAGTTTAGCTTTAGTTTAGGGTTTATAAGAAAGCAAGAGTTTATCCTCTGGGTCCTCAGAAAGCTTAATTTTAAAAGGCGGGTTCTGATATGTTCAGAGGAAAAGAGGATAGGAGACTTTTAGTGAAAAAGGGAAATTCCACTGGAGAGTTATTATGGGGGAACTGAGGGTGAAGAGGAGGTGTAGGTGGTGTGGAAGGGAAGAGAGATGGTGCAGAGGGCGGTCCTCAGCATGAGGGCTGAGGAAGAGGGGTAGAGGATTTTGAAGCTTTTTTACCTTTCTTTGTTTGCATCAGCTAAGATGTTATTTTGCAAAGAGACAATTTTAGACTCCTGAGAACATTTGGAAACCTCAGAATAGCAATCAAAATACTCATTTCCTTCAGTTTTGGGAATTTTAGAACTATGGTTGTCCAGTTTGGTTTTAAGAAAAGTTAAGTTTGGGAATTTCACAAGTTCCTCCTAATGGCCATTGATGTTCTAAATTGCTTTTGGGTAGGTTGGTCCATTTAGCTGGAAATGTGCATGCAGAAGGACTGTAGTTTTTAAACATAAAATCGGCCGGAGTCCCTGTAGTGGTAGAGTGCACGCTCAAAATAATTTAGGTAACTGGGATCCCATTTCTCAGAGTTTTTCCTCTGGAGTGAAAGAATAAGTTTCAAAAGCCTAAAAAGCTCAAATACCTTGTAGGTCTAATACCAGCCAGTTCTAAGGGAACAGCCCAGTCATACAAGAGCCAAGCTAAAAGCTGCTCAGCAAAACTCAAGTGAAACAGCCTAAATCTGTGGGAGCGAGCCCAAAGCTTTAATAGTGAAGTTCCACTAGAACAGCCTGTTTCAAAGGGAATCTGGCCAAAGGCTGAACTGGCACATTTCCGGTAAAACAGCCCCTGTTCTGAAAGGACTCAGGCTGGAGGCTAGTGCAGTTACAGTTGAAACAGCCTGTTTTTAGTGTCAGGCCAAAGTGCCAAATGAGTACTCACAGACAGAACTAGGCCTTAAACAGAAAGAATGAGTTCCTGAAACAGATCCTAAATAAAACCTGGAGAGCTTCAAAACCCAAAGAGGATGTAAGCTCAGATCCAGGAGAAAGACTCTCTTGAGCCCCAGGGTTTAAGAAGAAAAGCCTTGGGCACCAATGGACTTGGTGTGGGTCCTGCACCTGTTTGCTGACCAGTCTTGGAGTCATCATGGGTCTTCTCTGGATCCCGGTCTGGGCCACCAAACTGTTGACTTTAAGCAAATAGACTGCCAATTATTTCTCCGGGTAAAATGGGTTTACTTGGGATCAGCAAACAATTGCAGTTTGCGGTTTGCAATCGTGGTGAGCCATGTGCAAAACCTGCACATCCAGGAGAGGAGAACACTTTATGGGTAGGGGGAGGAACTGAGAAGGCTATTGTAGGACTTCCCTGGTAGTATAGTGGATATGAATTCGCCTGCCAGTCCAGGAAACATGGGTTTGATCCCTGGTCCAGGAAGATCGCACATGCTGGGATGCAGCTAAGCCCCTGTAGCAGGACTTCTGGAGCCCACACACTCTAGAGCCTGTGCTCCCCGTCAGTGGAAGCTGTGCCAGTGAGAAGTTCATGCACCACAGCAAAGAGTAGCCCCCGCTCGCTGCAACTAGAGAAAGCCTGTGCATAGCAGGGAGGCCCAGCCAAACCAAGAGTAAATATAAAAGGGCTACGGTAAACAAAGAGTCCATTGGAGTCCATTGGAGGACAGTTTGAAGTCTAGCGACTTTTCTTTCATTTTTTGGGGAGGGGGGCGGCCGACGCCATGTGGCATGTGGGGTTGTAGTTCCCTGACTAGAGTCCACCCTGACGCCTCCCCTCCACACCCCTCCACAGTGGATGCGCGGATTCTTAACCAGTGGATCACCAGGGAAGTCCCAGTAGTGACTTTTCATTGGCTGAGTTTTGACAGTTTTATTGGCTGAGTTTTTGCCAGGCAAGAAGAGGGTTCTTCTTGTAACTGTTGGTTGTTGCTATCATCATGTACTGGGAGAGCTTCTCCTTCTGGCCTCTGGTCTGGATGTTAGTTGAGATTTCTGTTAATTTTTATACCACTGCTGATCCCTCAAACTACATCCAGACTGGTTATTTATCAGATACTCATGTATTTCCTCTTTTTTACGTTGCTGAAAGTGGGAAATGTCTAACCAGCAGTGATGGCATGTCCCAGCTTAATTGGCTGTAGTTCTTTTTTCCTTTGTAGAAAATTGGAAATACACAGTAAAGAAGTCAGAAGAAAATAAAAATTACTGGTACTTCTGACATCTAGATATAATGTTCATGTTGTGCATGTGTTTTCCTAGTCTTTTTAAACTCTCTATAGATGTGTAATTTTCAGTTAATAATTCAATGTGTACACTTAGATGACTTTTAACAAACTTGTAACCACACTGCGATATGATGGAGCTTACCTTGATCACACCCGAAAGTTTCCCATGCCCCTTTGAATTCTAGTCTTTAGCACAAACTCACATACTATTTTTTTGTCTTTTTCTTTTATAACATTGCAATGTTGCTGAACATGTTTGGTAGCCATTTGTGAAATTAAAATTTACTGTTTTCAGAGCAGTTTCAGGTTTAGCAAAGTGGAGGGAGATGTTTTAGGTGTACAGCATTAGGTTTAGGTGGAGATTTCCCATGACCACTGCCTTCCCTTGTTATTAGCATCCCTCACCAGAATGCTACATTTGTTACTGTTGACACACGTAAGCACCCAGAGTCCGTAGTTTACATTAGGATTTATTCCTGGCCTTCTATATTTTGTGCATTTGGACAAACATGTAATGACATGTATCCATCATTAGGGCATTATAAACTACACTTTCTCTGCCTTAAAAAATTTTGTGGTCTGCCTTTTCATCTGGGCCCCTCCCCTAACCCTTGGCAGTGATCTTTTTACTCCATACTTTTGCCTCTGTAGTTTTCTAGGATGTCACATAGTTGGAATCATATAGTATGTAGCCTTTTCAGATTGGCTTCTTTCGTTTAGTAATACGCATTTACGGTTCCTCCATGTCTTTTCATGGCTTGGCAGCTCTTTTTCTTTTCTTTCTTTCTCTTTTTTCGTTAAGTGTTGAGTAACATTCCGTGGTCTGAATGCACCACAGTTTGTTTATTCATTCACCTGAGTGCTTGGTTGCTTTCAAGTTTTGGCAATAATGAGTAAAGGTGTGGTAAAACATTTTTATGCAGGTTTTTTTCAACTCTTTGTTGAAAGGAGTTTATCCTATGATAAAAATATGTTCAATTTTGTAAGAAAGTACCCAAATGTCTTCCAAAGTGGCTGTACCATTTTGCATCCCCACCAGGAATGAATGAAGATTCCTATTGCCCCACGTCCTCACCGGCATTTGGTATCATCTGTTTTGGATTGTCTTCATTTTTGATGACATATGACGTGGAGCATCTTTCCATGTGCTTATTTGCTATTTTATATCTTTTGTGATATATCTTTTAAGATCTTTGGCTCACTTTTTAACTGGATTGTTTTATTGTTGAGTTTTAAGATTTCTTTGTATATTTTGGATAATAGCCCTTTATCAGATGCACCTTTCGCTGGTATTTTCTCCTAGTGTGGCTTGTCTTTTCATTACTTTGACATTGTCTTTGCAAAGCACAAGTTTTAAATTTTAATGAAGTCTAGCTTATCAGTTATCTCTGTCATGGGGTTTTTCCTTGGTGTTGTAGCTAAAAAGTCATCACCATACCCAAGGTCATCTAGATTTTCTTCTGTATTATCTTCTAGGAGTATTTTCGCTTTGTGTTTTACATGTAAGCCTATGATTCATTTTAAGTTAATTATTCTGAAGAGTGTAAAGTCTTGTTTCTAGGTTCATTTTCTTTGCATGTGTGCGTGCATGCTAATTCACTTTAGTTGTGTCTGACTCTTTGCGACCCTATGGACTGTAGCCTGCCAGGCTCTTCTGTCCGTGGGATTCTCCAGGCAAGAATACTGGAGTGGATTGCCATGTCCTCCTCCAGAGGGTCTTCCCGATCCAGGGATTGAACCTGCGTCTCTTATGTTTCCTGCATTGGCAGGCAGGTTCTCTGCCACTAGCACCACCTTGTTGTTATTGAGTCGCTCAGTCGTGTCTGACTCTTTGCGATCCCATGGACTGCAGCACGCCAGGCCTCCCTGTCATTCACTATCTCCTGGAGTTTGTTTAAACTCATGTCCACTGAGTTGGTGATGTCATCCAACCGTCTCATCCTCTGTGTCTGACTCTTTGTGATCCGATGGACTGCAGCATGCCAGGCCTCCCTGTCATTCACCATCTCCCGGAGTTTGTTCAAACTCATGTCCACTGAGTCGGTGATGCCATCCAACCATCTCATCCTCTGTTGTCCCCTTCTCTTCCTGCCTTCAGTCTTTCCCAGCATCAGGGTCTTTTCCAGTGAGTCAGCTCTTCTCATCAGGTGGCCAGAGTATTGGAGCTTTAGCATCATTCCTTCCAATAAATATTTGGGGTTGATTTCCTTCAATATTAACTGGTTTGATCTTGCTGTCCATGGGACTCTCAGGAATATTCTCCAGCATCACAGTTCAAAAACATCAATTCAGGCAACATCAACATTTGCTGATTCATAGAGAAAGCAAGGGAATTCCAGAAAAACATCTACCTCTGTTTCATTGACTTCGCTAAAGCCTTTGACTGTGTGGATCATAAACTATGGAAAACTTTTAAACAGTTGGGAATACCAGACCATCTTACTTGTCGCCTGAGAAACCTGTATGCAGATCAAGAAGCAACAATTAGAACCTTATATAGAACAGTTGACTGGTTCAAAATTGAAAAAGTGGTATGACAAAGCTGTTTGTTGTCACACTGTTCATTTAACTTACACGCAGAGCACATCTTGTAAAATGCCGGGCTGGATGAGTTACAAGCTGGAATCAAGATTGCCAGGAGAAAATATCAACAGCCTCAGATATGCAAGTAATACCACTTTAATGACAAAGTGAAGAACTTAAGGGCCTCTTGATGAGGGTGAAAGAGGAGAGTGAAAAAGCTTAAAACTCAGTATTAAAAAAGACTTAAGATTGTGGCATCTGGTCCCATCAGTTCATGGCAAATAGAAGGGAAAAAGGGGGAATCAATGACAGATTTCCTCTTCTTGTACTCTAAAATAACTGCGGATGGTGATTGCAGCCATGAAATTAGAAGACGATTGCTTCTTGGCAGGAAAACTATGACAAATTTAGATAGTGTATTAAAAAGTAAAGGCAACACTTTACTGACGAAAGTCTGTATAGTCAAGGTCTTTCCAGTAGTTGTGTATGGATGTGAGAGCTGGACCATGAAGAAGGCAGAGTGCCGAAGAATTGATGCTTTTGAACTGTTATGGTGGAGAAGACTCTTGAGAGTCCCTCAGACAAGTAGATCAGATAGATTAATCTTGGAAATCAACCCTGAATATTCATTGGAAGGACTGATGCTGAAGCTTCAATACTTCCCACCTGATGGAAAGAGCCGATTCATTGAAAAAGACCCTGATGCTGGGAAAGATAGAAGGCAGAAGAGGAGGGGAACAGAGGATGAGATGGTTGGATGGCATCACCGACACAATGGACATGGGTTTGGGTGGACTCCGGGAGTTGGTGATGGACAGGGAGGCCTGGCGTGCTGCAGTTCATGGGGTTGCAAAGAGTCGGACACGACTGAGCGACTGAACTGAACTGAGCTTGTGGTGGCTTCTCTTGTTACAGAGCATTCACTGTGGGGCATGCAGGCTTCAGTAGTTGCAGCTTGTGGGCTCTAGAGCGTGGGCTCAGTAATAGTGGCACTCAGGCTTTTAGTTGCTTTCAGTGACATGTGGAATCTTCCCAGACCAGAGATTGAACCCGTGTTCCTTGCACTGGCATGTGATTCTTAACCACTGGACCACCAGGGACGTTCAATATCTCTTCATTTATTTAGTTCTTTGATTTTGCTCAGCAGAGTTTTTATAGTTTTTCCTTATATAGATCTTGTACATGCTTTGTTAGATTACCCTTAAATATTTCATTTTTGTGGGGTGCTAATGTAAATGGTATTGTGTTTTTAAATTCAAATTCTACTTATTGGTGATATGTTGGAAAATAATTGATTTTTGAGTTTTAATCTTGTATTTTTGCAACTTTGCTAAAATTGCTGTTTTTAGCCATTTTTCATTTGCTGTATAAAAGTTTCTCATATCATTAAGCATTCTTTTAAAATGTGATCCCCACCCCCCACACCCCCCCATTCATCGGCTCACAGTTAAGAGCCCTAAAGGATAAATTGAAGTTCATCAAGCAAAGAAAAATGGGTAAAGGCTGTATCGGAGACCCAACACTGTGTAGGGAGTTTGTTCAAAGACCTAGAGGAAAAGAGAGCATGGCTTGTTTGGAAAATTGCAGCACTACATTTTAGTCATGTAGGAAGAGAGTGTATTCTATTTTATCCAGTACCCTGTTGTAGATATTTAAATTTCCCTTCTTCTACTATAAGTAATATTGGCATGAAAACTGTATACATAATTCTTTGAGTATATATTTGCTAATTCTTAGGGTAAATTTCCAAAAGTGTAATTTCTGGGTTATGCAAATTATTTTGGTAGCCATGTACATCCTTGTTGATGCCTTATCTTGTGTACAGTTTTGTGAGATTGCTTTAAATTAGAGTGCTTTCTGCTGTCCATTGCAGAAGCATGATGTATACTTGTAATGTTCTTGTCTTGATGGAAATAACATCAAGCAAAAGTTTGGAAACGTGGTTCTTGTTTCTTGATTTATTTATTTAAAATACCTCACTGCTTTAAAAGGAAATAGGATAGTAAAAATTGAACTCTTAAATGTATTCTTTCAATTGCCAGGATTTTATTCACTCATTCAAAAGTATTTGTTAGTGATTATCATGTATCTGGCTTTGTGGTTGATGCTGCTTACAGAATGGTTAAGAAAACAATGATTGCTACTCGCATACAGTTTATGGATTGGTGGAATAGGAAAAAAGCAACATGCTTTGTATATGTATGTGAATAATTATGTTTTCTTTGATTTTGAAACTACTATCTAAATTATGTTTAAGGCTTTATTGTTGTTATCTAATCTATCATTTTATCAAAATTGGTACAATATATGTTCAAGTTTGTACCATATATTTTGAACCTTAATACATTTCAAAAGCCTTTTGTGATGGAAAATAAAATGTTACCAACTGTTGAATTTGTTTTCTAAGGCTTTTTACAGGCTTATTCCCTTATATTTTTAAAGATGTCATGATTATAGTGATGATATATATTTGAAGGTAATTCTAATCAGACTTCTGATGAATTGACTTTTGGGTATTTTTCAGGTTAATACTACTAAATATGAGACGATCAGCAGCACCAAGTCAGTTGCAAGGGAATCCCTTCAAAAAACCAAAGTTTATATCACCAGCAAGAAGTCATCCAAGTCCTAATGAAGAGGTTGCAAAACTGAATTCAGATATAAAGTTATTTGAGGTAAAAAAAAAAAAAAATAACAGTAACGGAAGCCTAATGTAGAGAAGCATGTATTTTAAAAAATTGCCATTTAAACAGTTAACAGTGTTCACTGCCTATAGGAATTTTCAGTATCTCTGATAAATTCTTCTAAAAACCTTAGACATAATGGCTAACTATATATATTTGAAGGAATGGTATAAAGTAAACTTGGGTTAGGTCTATAAATAAACTTTTGGTAACAGTGAAAAATACCTCCACAAGGGAAGGGGTGGAGATTCTTGTTCAAGAAAAAAAGTTATTCTGGATCAGTATTCTTTTTAAAGGTACCACATAAGTAAATGAAAACTTTGGATAAGGTAATTAAAGAGAAGGAAGTGAAAGTATGCTCAGTCGTGTCTGACTCTTTGCGACCCCATGGACTGTAGCCTACCAGGCTCCTCTGTCCATGGGATTTTCCAGGCAACAGTACTGGAGTGGTTTGCCATTTCCTTCTCCAGGGAACCTTCCCGACCCAGGGATCGAACCCAGGTCTCCTATATTGTAGACAGATGCTTTACCGCCTGAGCCACCAGGGAAGTCAATTAAAGAGAAAACATACATAAATAATGTTTTATATCACTGTTATGGAACCTTCCTTTCCTTTTTACTTATAAAAAGTAAGTGCTCAAAACAGTGTTAATATATATTCTTTGCTACTAAGATGAAGGATTATTTAAGTCTGGTGTAACAGAAGGTTTATAGAGATTATGCAGAGCATATGTAGAATGGACAGTCCACGCTTTGGCTACTCTACAGTTCTCTGATTTATGTTCTGGAGATTGAAGTCTACTAATATTTTTTTCTTTTTTTATTATGGCAAAATATATATATAGCATAAAATTTGCCATTTTACCATTTTTAAGTGTGCAGGTAAGTGGCATTAAGTACATTTTCTTTGTTGTTCAATAATCACCGTTTTCTGTGTTTGAAACTTTTCATTACACAGAAACGTTGTAACCATTAGCAGTAATTCCCTGTTTTCCCTTCCCTGGTCATCACTACTCTTTCTGTCTCCATGAATTTGATTACTCTAGGTACCTCATATTTCGGAGAAGGCAATGCCAACCCACTCCAGTACTCTTGCCTGGAGAATCCCATGGATGGAGGAGCCTGGTAGACTGTAGTCCATGGGGTCACTAAGAGTCGGATACGACTGAGCGTCTTCCCTTTCACTTTTCATTTTCATGCATTGGAGAAGGAAATGGCAACCCACTCCAGTGTTCTTGCCTGGAGAATCCCAGGGACGGGGGAGCCTGGTGGGCTGCCGTCTATGGGGTTGCAGAGTCGGACACGACCGAAGCGACTTAGCAGCAGCAGCAGCAGCAGGTACCTAATATTTAAGTGGAATCATAAATATTTGTCCTATTGTGTCTGGCTTATTTCACTTACTATTGTGTCTGGCTTATTTCACTTAGCCTATATTTTCTAGGATCATCCATGTTGTAGCAGGTGTGAACATCAATGCTTTATGTGATTAAGTAATATTCAGTTGTTTCAGTTCAGCTCAGTTGCTCAGTCGTGTCTGACTCTTTGCGACCCCAGGGACTGCAGCATGCCAGGCCTCCCTGTCCATCACTAACTCCTGGAGTTTACTCAAACTCATGTCCATTGAGTCGGTGATGCCATCCAACCATCTCATCCTCTGTCGTCCCCTTCTTCTCCTACCTTCAATCTTTCCGAGCAGCAGGGTCTTTTCAAATGAGTTGGCTCTTTGCATCAGGTGGCCAAAGTATTGGAGTTTCAGCTTCAACATCAGTCCTTCCAATAAAACCCAGGACTGGTTTCCTTTAGGATGTACTGGTTGGATCTCCTTGCAGTCCAAGGGACTCTCAAGAGTCTCCTCCAACACCACAGTTCAAAAGCATCAATTCCTTGGTGCTCAGCTTTCTTTATAGTCCAACTCTCACATCGATACATGACTACTGGAAAAATCGTAGCCTTGACTAGATGGACCTCTGTTGGCAAAGTAATGTATCTATTTTTTAATATGCTATCTAGGTTGGTCATGGCTTTTCTTCCAAGGAGCAAATGTCTTTTAATTTCATGGCTGCAGTCACCATCTGCAGTGATTTTGTAGCCCCCAAAAATAAAGTCAGCCACTGTTTCCACTGTTTCCCCATCTGTTTCCCATGAAGTGATGGGACCAGATGCCCATCACTTAGTTTTCTGAATGTTGATTCAATTGTATGTATATACATATATATATATGTATATATGTACATACATATGTGTCTATACACACACATATATACATACATGTATGTGTATACATACACCATATTTTGTTCATTCATTCATTGATAGATCCTTGGTTTGTTTCTACTTTTTTTCTGTTGTGAATAATGCTGATATGAACATTGGCATACACGGTTCTGTTTAGATACCTGCTTTTAGTTCTCTTGTATATATATACCCAACAGTGCAGTTGCTAGATGATACAGTAATTCTGTGTTTAGTTTTTAAGGTACTACCAAATTGCTTTCCGTAGGTACCGAACCATTTTACATTCCCACCATTGATGTGTGAGGGTTCCAATTTCTCCACATCCTTAGCAACACTGGTTATTTTGTTTTTGTTGCTGTTTTTTTTATTATGGTCATCCTTGTTGTTGTGAAGTGGTATTCCACTGTGGTCTTGATTTGCATTTTCCTAATGACTAGTACTTCTGAGCATTTTTTCATGTGCTTATTGACCATATGCTTATCTTCTATGGAGAAATGTCTTTTCACATTCTTAGAGGCTTTTAACTGTTTTGTCGTTGAAAATATCTACTTATTCTTGACTCTGTTTTTTGGTCTGCATCTGTTTGTTTTATCCAACACTCGTTTAGAATTCTGGCCACAGTGTAAGGAGAAAATTAATGTAAGCATATTTTTTCATTTTTTGGTTTCTTTTTGTAAAAGCAACTTTGTTTAAATTAAATGGACATACCTGTAATCTACCTACTACAATTCAGTTGTATTTCATATGGTCAGAATTGTGCAATGATCACCAAAATCAATTTCAGACCATTTTAATCATTCCAGAAAGAGAGAGACTTCACATACATCAACCCATCCAAATCCCTCAGCCCTTTGTAATCACTAATATATTTTCTGTTTTATGTATTTATCTATTATGAACATTTCATATAAATAGAGTTATACAACATGTGGCCTTTTATGACTCACTGTTTTCAGTTTCATAGTGTTTTTCAAGGCTCGTCCATATTGTGGCATGTATCAGTAATTTATTTCTTTTTATTGCTGAATGTATTAGTTTCCTATGGCTGCTGTAACAGATTACCAGAAATTTAGTGACTTAAAACAATGCAAATGTGTTATCTTATAGTTTTGTAAGTCAGAAGCTCAACGTGGGTCACATTGGGCTAAGATCAAGGTGTTGGCAGGGTCGCATTTATTTCTGGAGATTTTAAGAGTGTTTCCTTTGCCTTTTCTAGTTTCTACAGGCCAACTGCAATCCTGGTGGCCCCCTTCTTAATTCTTTGAAAATTGGTAGTGGCAGTTTGATTCCTTTTATTGACATCTTTTTGGTTCTCTGAAACTGGAACTCATTTGGTTAGATTGGGTTGCCCTGGATAACTCAGGACAGTCTCTCTATTTCAAGGTCCTTAACCTTAATTGCATCTACAAAGTCTCTTTCACCACAGAAGGTAAGATTTCCGCAGGTTCTGGGAATTAGGGTACAGACACCTTTGGGAGGCATTATTCTGCTTACCACACTGAGTAATATTTCATTGCATTAATATACCATATTTTTTTATTCCATCTGTCAGTTGATGGATGTTTGAATTGTTTCTGTTTTTAAAATTTAGGTATTATGAATAATGCTGATGAATATTCATGTGTAAATTGTTGTATAGACATATGTTTTCATTTCTCTTGGGTGCATTCTTAGGATGGAATTGCTGGGTCATATAATAATTCTGTGGTTAACCTTTTAATGCCATGGTGGCTGTACTGTTTCATTCCCGTTATTAATGTGTGAGGTTTCAGTCCTCCCCATGTTTATTGACACTTAACATTATCTATTTAATTATACCCATACTATGGATGAAGTGGTATCTGACTTGGGATTTTGATTTACTTTTCCTTGGTGGCTAATGTTGAGTGTTTTTGTATGTGCTTATTGGCCATTTGTATATCTTTTTAGGAGAATTGTTTATTCAGATCCTATTTTTTTCAGTTGGATTATTTGCTTTTTGTTACAGAGTTGTAAGAGTCTGTATAGGTTCTAAACATAGGTGCCTTATCAGATATATGATTTGCAAATATTTTCACCTTGTTATTAATTACCTTTCACTTTCTTGATGGTTTCGTCTGTAGCACGAATGTTTTAATTTTGATGAAGTCCGGTTTATCTGGGTTTTTCCTTTTTGGTGTTGGTAGTACTTGTGATTTTAGTGTTGTATCTGAGAAGGTCATGAAGATTTACTGTGTTTTCTTCTAAGAGTTTTATAGTTTTAATTCTTCCATTTTAGTCTATGACCCATTTTGAAATGGTTTTTATGTATGGTGTGAGGTAGGAATCCAATTGTATCATTTTACATGTGGATATCTAATTGGGTTCCAGGACCATTTTTTGAAAAGACTGTTTTTTCCTCCATTGAATCATTTTGACACCCTTGTCTTTAGGTTTATTTTCTGGTGGAGGTTCTAAGGACTAATTTGAAACCAAAACCACTGGTTTATTCTTTTCCTCTTATAATTATTATCAAGAAACTAAATAGTTTTCTTTAAATACTAATGAAGTAGGCATTTTTGAAACCGTACAGCTATGTTAAGTAAGGCAGCATGCAAAACCTAAAAATATTAGGCTTAGCAGTCAACTTTACTGTCTCCTTTGTCTATTCCATCCTTAAATTTTTTTCTTAGATTGAATTAATCCATACCAAGAATGTATTGGTTTGGTGACTTCAGGGGTCTTTTATTTGAGTGGTTTGATAAAAATATGGAACAAATCGAGCATCAAAATAAATATACTAATGGATAATAACCCACTGAATAATATAGGAGTCTGAAGCCGTAGTAATATAACTAAATAAGTAGTAAACTCTTTCTCAGAGTGAAATGTAAAATCACAAAAATAAAGGTAATGGTGGTGTCAGAAAATATTAATGGGTTCCAAAATCCATCAGATTAATGGGTGAATGTTTCATCAGGATATAGGATACTTGAATAGACTCAAGCATCTCCTTACAACATACTTTAAAGACAAGTAGAAAAATATTAACTTGGCGAGAATACCTGGTAGACACCACTTTAATCAAATGGCTGCCTCCATTAATGGACAGATTGATATTTTGTGCCCTTAGTATGGTGAAGTATGATATTCCTTCCAAAATATGTAATCTGAAGCTCATCATTAGGAAACATCAGACAGTCCAAATAGGGGAACATTCTATAAAATAGTTGGCCTGTATTCTTTGAAAGTGTCAGAGATCACAAAAGATGAATAAAGGTGAGGAACTGTTCTAGATTGAAACTAAAGAAACTGTTGACTAAATGTATTGTGTGATCTGGGATTGGATTCTTGCTCAGGGAAAAAAACTGTCAAAAGACATTGTTGGGGTAAGTGACCCCATTTGAATGTGGGCTGTGGATTAGATAATAATATTTTACTACCATTGTTAAATTTTTGATTTTGGTAGTTACTGTGATTATGTAAGAGAGTGTCTTTGCTCTTTGCAACACACTTTGTCATTTTTAGAGGTAAAGGAACACAGTGTCTCCAGCTTACTTTCAAATGTACACACACACACACACACACACAGGTGATACACATACAAGCACAGGAGAGATAGAGGGAAAGTAAATGGAGCAGAATGTAAACAAATGGTGAATTTGGGTAAAGAGTACATGGGACTTCCTTGTATTTCTGGAATGTTTCTATAAGCTTAAAATTATATCAAAATAAAATGTTGCAAAAAATAAAATTTGTGACTCATTAATTTATTTCCATGACTTACTTACCAGATAGGTTTTTGAATGTCTCTGAAATTTGTTAAAATGAATATTTATAGAGCTATGACAGCTGTGTCTGTTAATGTGAGCTGTTATTTAAAAAAAACTTCAAACATACTATTGTAGACAAAAAAATGATCTTCCAAAAACGTCCGTATCCTAATCCGTGGAAACCCGTGAATGTATTAACCTTACATGGCAAAAAGGACTCTTGACTAAGTGATTAATGTTTGAGGACCTTGAGATGGGAGGGAGGGTGGTCATTCTGGCTTATCAAGGTGGGCCCAATATAATCACAAAGGTCTTTAAAAGTAGAAGAGGGAGACAGATGAGAGTTAGAGAAAGAGATGTGATTAAGGAAGCAGGGCAGAGAGATGCAGAGGCACTGACTGTGAAGGGTAGCAATGCTGGTAGCTTTTAAAAGTTTGGAAAGCCAAGGAAATGTGTTCTGTCTTAGACCCTCTTGAAAGAAATGCAAATGACCTTGATGTCAGCCTGGTAAGAGCCAAGTCAGAGTTCAAACTTAGAGAATTATAAGACAATGCATTTGTGTTGTTTTAAGCCACTAAGTTTGTTGTAATTTGTTAGAGCAGCAACAGAAAATTGATACACATATAAAAATAGATAAAAGAGTATATGAAGAACCCCCATGTACACATCACCCAGCCTTGGCAGTTGTCAGTTTGTGACCCCTCTTGCTTTATTTTTACCTTCCAGCTCCCTCCCCCTTTTTCCCCAACTCATTATTTTGACACAGCTTCCGGGAATCTTCTCATTTGTAAATATTTTAGTATTTGACTAAAATATATGGTACTGTTAAAACAATACCACGGTAGTATATCATTAGCCACGTAAAAAATTAACAATATTTAAGTGTTGCTTTTAATATTGAGAAATTTAGCCAGAAAAATAAGCAGTTGACTGAGAAGGGCACATTGTGACTTGTTTAAAACCTCATTTGATCTGTTGCTTAAAATACACTAGGGTCTAAGACAGAACACATTGTAAGCATAGTTTTCATTCTGTGGTATCTTTCAGCTTGTGAAAGTGAAAGTGAAAGTCGCTCAGTCCCCTCCGACTCTTTGCAACCCCATGGACTGTATAGACTGTATAGTCCATGGAATTCTCCAGGCCAGAATACTGGAGTGGGTAGCCTTTCCCTTCTTCAGGGGATCTTCCCAACCCAGGGGTTGAACCCAGGTCTCCTGCATTGCAGGCGGATTCTTTACCAGCTTTCAGCTTTTATAACATAATAAAACTAGTTTTTAAAAAAAGTATAATTTTAGTTTATTTTAAAATATCTATTCCCTATTTAGATATGAGAAACTAGTAGCTCATATTCAGTATTTTAAATTGGGAATCTATTATGTAAAAATATGGGAAATTAGGTTTAATATCAGCATAAAATACATACTTTGTTTTTTTAGGTTGCTGCAAATAAGAATAATTTTCTCCAGCCACAAAATGATCCCAGAACATGCAATTTTAATTTGCCTACTAAAGAATGTGCTAAAGGAATTAATCATGGGGATAGTTACAGGGAAAAATATTGTTTGGAAGCATCTACAAAGACAACATTAGACCTCCATCATACAGGTAAGACTGAACAGGTTATACTTGATGAGTCTTATTACAGTATTATTTAAATTGATTATATACAGTAATGAACATGTTATATTTGAAAATAGTTGATACATTAATAGCTCTGCTAGATCATTGGCAATTCAGATTTTTTTGTGGTCATAATTTATCTTTAATGATTGAATTAGTAACCATGTCATCTAAATCTTGTATTTTGTAATAGGCATATGTCTAAGGTTATTCATCGTAAACTTATTGGTCAAATAATGGTCTTTACTTCTAGTACCAAAATGAATTGTGTTTAAAGGTTTGATTTTTTTTTTAAGATTTAATTAAAAAAAATGTCTTAAAATGCATTATCAGCATTAAAGTCAGAGAGGTGAACTTTAAATGAGTAAAATTGTTAATTCATTATAGTACATTGGAGTAACTTCAAATCAGTTAGATTTGAAAGTATATAATTGCAGGAAAAGCAAACATTTAACAAATTCCCCTGCTGCTGAATTGAACTAAAATAATGATTATGGTTTCTGTTGCATTGTAAGAGATTAATATTTTCCAAGTAGTTGAAAAAATTATCTGGAGTGTTCATGAGTGTTTATTTGGCCTTTTGAAAGGCACACCATTAAGATTACATTTTTCTAAATTACATTTTATTCAGTTTTTGGTTGAAAAGGGTTTCAGGGAGAGAGCCTCATATACTAGTCATATACAGAATGCAGCTTCTCTCCCTAAGATTCCAATGCAAATCAACACTGTGCCTTCAACTAAACCCTTTTGAAGGAACTTTTTGAGAATTGTGGTATTTAATACATTTTACACGTGAATGGGTTCATCTCTCGTTGGGGCAGTTTACACGTGAATGGGTTCATCTCTCGTTGGGGCAGAGGGTCTTCTGTGTTTTCCCAACTGGCCAGGATCCTTAGTACCATTTATGTGCTCCTCATAACTTCAGATTTGTAACAAGTTTGAGAATGAAGTTGAGAAGGACTTTTGGAGCTGGTATCAATTTAGTGAGATCCCTAGAGACAGCTCTGGGCACGGGCACGGGCATGGGCACGGGCACCGGCATAGCAGTTTAGCCTCTGCTCTGTTTCACTCATTTACTCTCCTTTTTTATTGCTTTCCTTCAGTTCAGTTCAGTTCAGTTCAGTCACTCAGTCATGTCCTTACCTCCCTCCTTTTCTCTTTTCTTCCTTTCATCTTTGTTAGGTGAATATCCTGTTTTCCCAGATTGTATTTCCTCTGCTGTCAGCCTGTGGCAGGTAATGATCCATCTGTACCTGTTTCTTTTCTATCACGGTAGCTAATCTCTTCTCCAGAGAATGATATTAGACTCTAGAATATAATATATTTAATGTTACTGATTTGGGGCTGTTTTTGTGTTCTACTGTAGTTTCTCATTCTTTTCCTTACTAAATATGAGAAGGGAATTAAGAGTTAAGATAAATTGAAGAGGGAGTTAATTTACTCAACCCTTAATCCCTTAATCCTTTCGCTGATTTAGTACATTGACTGGACTGGGGAACCTGTGCCAATCTCCTGATACTCTCCTGCCTCTCATTTAGAGAGAGAGGTTAACTGGGGAAAAAAATATTGTGAGAAACATCATGCTTCCTTTGGTGATTGCTGGAGAGGAATGTTGTATATAGAAAAGTATGGAGGTGAAAGACCTATATATTCATCTTTTGACATTCTTTTAATTCTAGGTCTAATTCACCTTGGAGTCAGTTCCAAGCCTGCATGTCCTAGTGAAAATAGACCCTCATTTCCTACTAGCTTTTTATTTTGAAAAATTTCCTACATACAGAGAAGTTGAAAGAATAATCAAATTATCATCAAAAATTCAATAGTTTCTAATATTTTGCCTCATTTGTCTGTATTCCCCACCCCCCTGTATATGCAATTTTTTTTTTTTTGGACTCTGAAAATATGTTGCAGCTTTCATGCCACTTTACTTCTAAATACTTCAGCATGTATGTCTTTAAATAAATGCTCTCTCCTATATAACCACATTATTATACCAAACAGAGTTAACAATAATTCATAGTATTTAATATCTAGTTCACCAAGAAAACCATTTTTACTTAAGCTAGTTTATATTTGGTTTCTCTACTAACTGAAAGAGTCCTAGTAAGTATATTTTCATTCTGTTGAACTTTACTGGACACTTCAAGTCTCTTCAAGTCTGTTGAGGTCATACTGGATTAGGGTGGACCCTGAATCCAGTGGCTGGTTATGAAGAGAGACAGAGAAATACAGAGAGGAAAAGACTTTCTGACAGTGGAGGCAGAGATCAGTAAGCTGCAAGCCTAGGAGCACCAAGGACTGGTGGCAATCACTAGACGCCAGAAAGAGGCACAGAAGGATTCTCTCCTAGATCTTTCTGAGAAAACATGGCCTGATCTCAGCGAGGCAGCAGTGAGCGGTGGCATGAAGCAATATCTTAATTACCTGCCCAGGAATTGAACCTGGGTAGCCTGGATGAAAACCAGGAATCCTGCGCACCAAAACAGCAAGGGCTAGAGGCTAGAAGCTGTTTTTCCCTGGATCTTTGCCCCTAGTGAGAAAGGCATTTATCACAAAGGCAAAACAGTGTGAATGCAGGTCCAGAGTTTGTTATTAGAGACACAGCACAACAGCAAGTGGGAGAGCACATAGAGAAACTGTTTAGTTAAGACAAGCAAGGCAGAGATGTACCCCTGGAGCGAGGGTATGGGTGTTCCCGCTAGTGAGGAGCACAGTAGAGAAGCGGTTTAGTCATTTATGTCTGTCTGTTCTTCTGGGTCTTTGTCTTCCTTCGGGCCAATTATCTGGCTTCTTTTTCCACACCTGACCTACCCTGGGACCTTCCCCACCTGGGGACCTTCCTCTGGGGTGGCTTGCACCTCTCAGCCAAGGTGGATCTCGAAGTGAAGGCTTCTGGGAGGAACAAGACTCATTAGAGCCTGGCGTCATCCCCTGACTTTAGACCCACAGGGAGCCTTTCTGGGCGTGTATCATCTATCCCTTGTTCCAAAAGAGGGGGAGCAGAGATCTTAATCCTTTATTCAAACAGAATTTTGCACTTCTTTGTCCTTGCCATGACTGTTACCTTAAGGTATTTACAAGAGACAAACACTGTCTGTTTATCCTGTTTCTGTTGTTACTTCCGTTTTGGAGGGCAAACAGGAAGCTGATTGTAAACACCTCAGCTGGAGCCCACCATCTCCTGTCTCAGGAAATGCAAACAGGAGGCTAGTTGTAAATGTCTAACCTGGGGCCTATCTATTTTTTTGTCAGGTCCTGCTGACACCTTGATTTTGAACTTCTGGTCTCCAAACAGTGAGACAATAAATTCTGTTGTTTAAGCATTTGTGGTATTAATACTTCGTTGCAGCAGTCCTTGGAAATTGATAAAGAGAGCCCTAGACCTCCTGATTCTCATGGCTATACTTACAGTCTTCAGAAAAACAACGAAATCTTTGATTCTTCCTGTTAATTACTTTACAATATTGTATTGGTTTTGCCATACATCAACATGAATCCGCCACAGGTATACACGTGTTCCTTTTCATTGTGATGAAGTATAAGATGAGACCATTAATTCTCTCTCAGGCTTTTCAACTATACTCATTATATTTTATCTATTAATATTTACCTGATTTTCCTTCACTAAACTGGCATAAAAAGGCAGTAACTTTGTCCTTTTTGAATTGTAAGTCAAACAGGATAAATTGAAAAACATTTTATGACTAAATGAAGGGATTTTGAAAAACTTGTAGTTGAGTCTTGGCTAAGCCCTTTGGCTCTCAAGTGCTTTAGAGAAGTCAAGAAGTAGCTGATGGAACATTACAGTTTGCAGGTTTTGGTAACACTTGAGAGTATAGTTTCTGAAAGTGTTTGGAACAAAAGCTGTATTGTAATGGATATGTGATAAGTGGAAACAGGCAAATAGAGGCAGTGTGTGAAATAAATAATGTATGTAAATCAATACAGAAATGTGGTTTCGGAGGGAAGGAGTGGTATCTTGAGGGATAGCAGGGCACCAGAGAGATTTTTTTGGTTGGTTTTTTTTAAAGGTAGTGTGTCGTAGGTTGAAAGGAAAGCGGTATTGAAGAGGGGAAGATAAAGGATATAAAAAGGAAATGATAAAAAAGGAAATGATCTCTGTTGGTGGGATAAGTGTTTTCCAGATAAGGTTTTAGGTCCTTAGAGATGTTTGGACATGTTTTCAGGGGTTTATAAATTCTCAGAGAAACTTAGAATTTGGTGTTTTCTTTTAAATGATATGAGTAAAAGTATGTATGCATATGTTGGATCTTTTGGATGGCCACCATAAAATTGAGTACTATTACAGGATTTCATGTCTGCAAATGAGAACAGAGGCAGACAAAATGGGGTATTCTACCAGAGGAAGGTTTTGTCTGTTCACATTAAGGATAGTCAAAGAATTGAGTCTTGGGTTTGCAAAGAGTCTGACACGACTGAGTGTGCCACACACACACAGATATGCACATGCTGTATTGGAGAAGAAGATGTTAGACATGAAAGAACTCGTGCCGTATCTTTTGGTACAATGTTTATATTGTGATTAGCAGTTTAATTTCAGTAAAATATCACTATCATGTTAATGTGATTTTCAGATTTTATTGGTTTATAATTATAAATGCTTATCTTTGAAATCTTTTTTAAGTACATTTAGAACTACCTCATCTTTTTTTTTTTTTTTGGCTGCTCTGTTTGTCTTGTGGGATCTCATCGTTCTGTGACCAAGGGTTGAACCTTAGCCAGAGCAGTGAGGGTCCAGAATCTTAACCACTGGGCCACCAGGGAACTCTGCTACCTCGTTCTTTTTAAAACATAATATTCCATTGTGTGAATTTGCCAGTTGTACTTAACCAGTTCTGTATTAATGGATATTTAGATTGTTTGGTATCTTATTACAAACAAAGCTACAGTGAATATCCACATATTATAATCATATGTGATGATGTATTCTTTTTTTAAAAATATAAACTTATCTATTTTAATTGGAGGTTAATTACTTTACAGTATTGTATTGGTTTTGACATACATCAGCATGAATCTACCACAGGTATACACGTATTCCCCATCCTGAACCCCACCTCCTTCCTCCCTCCCTGTACCATCCCTATGGGTCGTCTCAGTGCACCAGCCCCAAGCATCCAGTATCGTGCATTGAACCTGGACTGGAGATTCGTTTCATATATATTGTACATGTTTCAATGCCATTCTCCCAAATCATCTCACTGTCTCCCTCTCCCTCTCCCTCTCCCTCTCCCATAGAGTCCAAAAGACTCTTCTATACATCTGTGTCTCTTTTGTTGTCTCGCATACAGGGTTATCGTTACCATCTTTCTAAATTCCATATATATGCGTTAGTATACTGTATTGGTGTTTTTCTTTCTGGCTTACTTCACTCTGTATAGTAGGCTCCAGTTTCATCCACCTCATTAGAACTGATTCAAATATATTCTTTTTAATGGCTGAGTAATACTCCATTGTGTATATGTACCACAGCTTTCTTATCCATTCATCTGCTGTGATATATTCTTAGGATATATCTTGGAGTAGGGTCTCAAGGGTGTGTGCATTTATCATTTCGATGAATAATGTTGAGGAATGCCCTCTGCAGAGGCTAATACAAGTTTGTATTCTCACCATCAATGTATAAACAATGTATGTCATTTACTGTGATGCTAAATCTATATGTAAGTATATACTTGCAGTTTTTGATTTTGACTATCTAATCATTAAAATATTTTCTTGAGCTTTTAAAATTAAACTTCTTAATGTTATATTTTGAGGTTATTTCAAATTTACAGAAAAATTCAAAGAATAGTACAAAGAATTTCCACACGCTTTACCACATTTGTGTGTGTCAGTGTAATTTTTCTGAACCAGATGAGAATAAGCTGCTGACATGGTGCTTCATTACTCTAAAGTCTGCATTATGTAATATTTCCTGAATATAAGGATAAGCTTCTATAAAGTACAAAATTACAACCATCATAATTATGAAATTAACTTTGATATAATACTATCATCTGATCCACAGATCTCACTCAACTTGAGAGAATGAGTTGTCCCAGTGATACCCTTTATGGCAAAAATAAATTAAAATTAAAAAAAAATTGAAGTATAGTTGATTTACAGTGTTGTGTTAATTTCTGCTGTATAGCAGGGTGATTTGGTTTTATATATGTATGTGTGTGTGTGTATACACACACATGCTTTTTCAGATTCTTTTCCATTTTAGGTTATTATATAGAATATACCTTGTGCTAGACAGTAGGTCCTCTTTGGTTATCTATTTTATATATAGTATTAGAGTATATATTAATCCCAACCTTGTAATTTATCCCCTTCCTTCCTCTTCAGTAACCATAGTTTCTTTTCTACATCTGTGAATTTGTTTCTGTTTTGTATGTAAGTTCATTTGTGTCTTTTTTTTTTTGATTCCACGTGTGAGTGATACCATATAGTATTTTGTTTGGCTTAGTTCACTTAGCATGATAATCTGTAGGAACTTTAAGAAAATGAATATGTGAACATTTTTTCTGCTAGTCCAAGAATGTTGTATATAGTTGTCATGTCTCTTTAGTCTCCTTTAATCTTGAACAATTTCTTAGTCTTTGCTTGTCTTCTGTGCAGTATTTTAATATTCTTAAAATTATAGGCCAGTCATTTATGTAGTGTTCCTCAGTTTGCATTTGTTTGGTGTTTTCTCATGAGTAGATTTAGGCTATACATTTTTGGCAGAAATATCACAGAAATAATAATTACTGTATCATTAGGAGGGATATGTTATAAATTTATCCTATTATTAGTGACAATAAGTTTAATTATTTGAATATATTGAAGTCTACTGGGTTTCTTCACAGTAAAATTATTAATTTTGCCTTTATACTTAAAAAGTATCTATGTGGAGATATTTTGAGACTATGTAGATATCTTGTATTTAATCAAACTTTCACCCAGTAGTTTTAGCTTTGATTCTTGCCTAAATATGATCACTGATTGTTGCCAAATGGTGATTTTCTTATTGCATCTGTATTTATTAGTTAGCATTGTGAGGTTAAGCTAGAACTTTTCCTCCTCTCATTTACTTGTTAATTTTCACAGATTCTTAAATTTTTATTTAATGGGTTGTGATCTGTTATTTATTGTGATGCTCAGATTGCCTTAGATTTGACCAATGGAAACCTCTTTACAAGGGCTCCTGTGTCTTTTTGACAATCCCCATGAATTTTTGAGCACTGTCCGACACAGTAAGATCTTTGCCCCAGTTATTGAAATTAGCCAAGGGTCCTGATTCCTTTTTAATGGAAAATGCTATTTAAAAACCAAGATCTGGGCACTAAGTAAGCTCATTATTACTGCAGTGTTACTCCTTTTAACCCTGCTGTGATCAGGGTTAGGATATGTATTTATTAATACATCTGTATTTTTAATCTCTGTTAAAAATCATGGTTTCATACCAATACTCCGACTCCAATTCAGCACCACAGGATTCAGTCTAGTCCTTTCTTCCACAGCTGCAGCACCTTCTTTGATAGATAATTGGTCATCATTAACCTAAATATATTCATTTATTAATTCATTTCACTTGTATGGAGGCAGTCTACTAAAAAGGAACCATAATTAGTAGTAAATGTTATAGAAAAAGAGAGTTAGGGATATGAAAAAATGGTTATTTGAGCAAAATCAAATGAAAATTATGACATGTTAAGGCTTCTTTATATATGCTTTTATTGACAGCACCATCATAAAAAGGATCATTTTTGCAAAATATTTGTGGGTGTCTTAACTCTTCCCAAAGGCCTGACGTCCTTTGATATTCAAATCAATCTCTAAGTACCTATCATGTCAGCTTTTTATGGGTTCATTTTCATGGTATTGTTATGTGGTCTTCAAAGAGACTTTGATATTATAGTTAAGCCTTACAAGATACTTGAATGGGAACTATCATTTTTAAAAAAAATTTGTGACCAGTTAAGTGGTGAATATTTTTTTTTCTCTTTAGTGACTCTTTTTAATATAATTGAAAGGAATCAGGGGCACCATGTTCTTTTTTTCACCAAAGAAAAGTTTATTAAGAATTTAGGAGGCTATCTCTTGTCCTTTCAGGCTCTTTTATGAAGATTTGGGTCAAGGAATAAGTAGGTCTCTATGTTATTTCCCAGTCCAGATTATTCACCAATGTCAGGAGCCCAATCTGCTAAACAGGGAAAACATGACAGGTGTATCCCTACATCTTTTAAAAATACTAGTGAAAATAATTCTCCCCAAAATATTTGCCTGTAGTTCTCAGGATAAATAATGGCTTTTGAGGAAGCCTATATACTGGGACTATTCTTTTGAATTCCTGACTTGGAAATATGTTCAATTTTAACCTGAAATCAGACCAGTAAGAACAATCCTAGTTATTTGAATACTGACCGTCCTATATGCATCCCTCCAAATATCTTGAGCCTTGTTTGAAATTACTTAAGTATTATCCAGGAACTCTAGGAGACTGAATTACCAAATTCTCTCCTGAATATAGAGAATTGCTTGCTTTTTCCCCAAAGATGGGCACTCCTGGGAAAGGGCCATAAAGAAGGCGAGAGATGATATGGGGTGGGAGGTGGGAGGGGGGTTCATGTTTGGTAACTCATGTACACCCCTGGTGGATTCATGTCAATGTATGGCAAAACCAATACAGTATTGTAAAGTAAAATAAAGTAAAAAAAAAAAAATTAAAAAAAAAAAGTAAATTGGTGGATAATATGAAAAATAAATTTTCATAAAAAAGACAAAAAAAAAAAAAGACTGAGCGCTGAAGAACTGATGCTTTCAAATTGTGGTGCTGCAGATGACTCTTGAGAATCCCTTGGACTGCAAGGAGATCAAACCAGTCAATCTTAAAGGAAATCAACCTTGAATATTCATTGAAAGGACTGTTGCTAAACTGAAGCTCTAATACTCTGGCCCCCTGATGCGAAGAGCAGACTCATTGGAAAAGACCCTGATGTTGGAAAAGACTGAAGGCAGAAGGAGCGGGTGGCAGAGGATGAGATGGTTATTTAGCATCACTGACTCAATGGAGATGAATTTGAACGAACTCTGGGATATAGTGGAGGATAGAGGAGCCTGGTGTGCTGCAGTCCATGGGGTTGCAAAGAGTCGGACACAATGGAATAACAACAAAACAACAGATTAATCTGGCAATATGCTTATGCTTTGGGAAAGTTAGTATGGAATAATTGAAATCATAATGGTGTTCAGCCTCTACTTTTTAGAGAATGAACTGTGTTTACATCTTGCCTCTTACTCGAATCCTCATTTAAAAATAAAGTGTGGACAAGTGGTGATTTAAGCAATGTAAAATAGGCAAACAGGATACACACAATGGAAAGAAAGATTAAAAAATTTTTATATCAGTTAATATGCTTTAAAAAAATTTTTTTTAATTGAAGGATAATTGCTTTACAGAATTTTGTTGTTTTCAATTAAACCTTAGCCTGAATCAGACATAAGTATACATATATCCTCTCCCTTTGTTCAAGTATTGGTAAAAATATTGGACTGTGAATTTGAATTTTATTAATATTAGCATGTGTAACTGGAAAATACAGGCTTCAGGATTGACTGGTGTAGAGTTTAGAAGATGTCATTATGAGCCCAGTTTCTTTCTACTCTTTCTGTCCTCCACAAGATTGACTTCATTCTCAGACTGGCTCCCCTCATGTTAAATGATAGATACCGGCAACTCTTGGCACCACGCACTTCCTTTTTGTCATCAGTCTGATGACATATGTATTACCCCTACTCATACTCATTTAATAATGTGTCTTAACTTTGTGCTGATATTGAGTTACTTCCCTGTGTGCATTGGGTTTCCTCATCTTAGACCTAGGGTACCACAGTGAAGAAGAAGCCTTAGTAGCTTCTGAAAATTATCAGATTTCCACTCTCTGTCTCTTTCCAGGATGTGGGAGCTATCTCACCCACATTTCCTGGCAGCTACATCTTAGGGGAATATCCATATTAACTATACTGAAAGATGATTAAGTGAAAAAATGTCTAAAGACGAGTAGCTTTAGCAACATTTTTAGTATACCAAATTTAACAGACGGCTAGACTCCTCCCAACCGGCTTCTGGGGCAGTCTCCTTTAGCTCACAGTTTCTTACCCCAAAGACAAGACTTGGCCAATCTTCCTTAATAGATGGCTGGGAGCTTTTTAAAGAAAATGTGTATAAATTTAAATTGTGTAGAGTTTCACACAGTATGGCTGGAGTAATGGTTTGTAATTTGACTCTGTGAGATAGTAGAAAATATCTGTGCTGGTCTCTACCCCCCAGTTCCTGTCACAGAGTTCCTAAAACCCTTGTAATTTCCTCAGTGATAAGAGCAGTAGGAGCATCTTTTTTTCCCTAATGTTTGGCCTTTGACCTCAGTTCCTGACACAGAGTTCCTAAATCCCTTGGAATTTCCTGGTGATAGATAGAAATGTCTTTTATCACTTTTGAGGTGATTCTGGGTGGGCTCCTGGTTGAGAGCTGGTCACCAGAAAGGCTAAGCTGTGATTAGAAGCTTGGAATTTTCAGCCTGTTCCCATTGTCTAGAGAGAGGAGATGGACTGGAAGTGGAGCTGATGGCTGATCATGGCAATATGATGAAGCCGCTATAAAAATCCCGAGCATGGGGTACGGGACTTCCCAGGTGGGGCCAGTGGCTAAGAACCCACCTGCCATTGCAGGGGACATTAAAGATGTGGACTCAGTCCCTGGGTCGGGAAGATCCCCCGAAGGAGAGCATGGCCACCCACTGCAGTACTCTTGCCTGGACAATCCCATGAACAGAGGAGCCTGGCGGGCTACAGTCCATGGGGTCACAGAGAGTCGGACACGACTGAAGCAACTTCGCAGACGTGCATGGGGTATGGAGGGCTTTGGGGTTGGTGAACATATGGAGGTGCTGAGAGAGAGGCGGTGCCCAGAGAGGGCATGGACACTCTGAGCTTTTCCCCTATGCCTTGCCTACACATCTCTTCCCTCTGAATGTTCATCTTTTATCGTATGCTTTTATAATAAATTCATAAAAGTAAGCAAGCTGTTTTCCTGAGTCCTGTGAGCTGCTCTAGCAAACTAACCAAACCCTAGGAGGGCTCGTGGGAACCCCTGGTTTATAGCCGGTTGGTCAGAGCATGGTTGAAAACCTGGCCTGTGATGGGCATCTGAGGTGGGGTGGGAGCAGTCTTGTGGGGCTGAGCCCCTAAGCTGTCATACGTGATGCTGTCTCCAGGTAGATAGCATCAGAATTGAGCTGAATTGTAGAATATCCAATGGGTGTTGGAGGGGGTGTGAAAGTAAAGGAGAAGCTGAGGAGAACGCCGAGTTTTTCCTTCTTAGATTTGCTTCAGTTCTGTAAGGGTTTTCAAGGTCCCCGTTAACCTGGGTTTTGATTGTCTCTTTTTTTGCCGGGGGGCGGGGGCGGTGGCATGCCACCCAGCTTATGGCGTCTTAGTTCCCTGACCAGGGATTGAACCCTGGGCTGGAGGCAATGAAAGCTACCCACTGAACCGCCAGGGAATTCCCAGTTTTGATTGTCGTGCGGCTTAGCATTTCAGGGTGTCATCCCCAAAGCACAGCGGTGAAGTATGAGATGTAAATGCTATAACCGAGAATGAGTCTCAGGGCTTGGATTCACCCTGGCTTTTAACCCCGTGTAGAAGATTTTTTTAAAAGTCTCATCATCCTCACATCCTGTGGTGTGAAACATGCCTTCTCGGAGTCTCCGGACACCGTGTGCCTCCTGGACCGACGGTTCCCCTGCCCTGCCTCTGGAGGCCAGCCTGCTGCTTCACCGGGGCCAGCACCTCACAGTGGCCACTGCCTCGCTGGCCCGTGAACCACGCTCTGCGAGGGACTGACTCCTGCCGCTTCCGATCTTGGATGAAGCACAGCGCCACAGAGCTTGGGGGTGGCCCTCTGTGCCCCTGTGGAGGCTGGCTGACACAAGGTTACTCCTAGTGGTGTGAGCTTGGTCTGTGAGGAATGGGAGACAGGAGGGAACCTGCCAGATAAATTCCTCTTTTCCCTCCATGGACTGCTCCATTTCTTTTTATAGTGTGTCAGGAGGTGTTCCAAGGAGAGTACCAAGTGGATGCATTTGCCAAGTTGACTACTCTTTTTATAGCTTGTTATAAAGTGGTAGCCAGCACTGTAAAAAATAGTATGTATTTATTTTCCACGTGGCATGCAAGATTTTTGTTCCCTGACCAGGGATCGAACCCATGCCTCTTGCAGGGAAGTGTGGAGTCTTAACCACTGGACCTCCAGAGAAGCCCCTAAGCCAGGACTTTACATGGTTCCTTGCCTCAGTTTACTTTTTTTCCACTTTTGATGCCCTGTGTATGCAATACCCAAGGAAAGCCTTAGCATTCCAGTCATCGTTTCAGGCCCTGTTTGCCAGAGAACCTGGGCTAAGACAAAGATTAATAAAATAGAAAATCTATGCCTTTTTAAAGAAAAAATCTCCTAGAATGTGGAAATAATCTCAGTAGTCATGTACTCTTTTTATCTAACAAGTAGTTCATGGGAAAAAAACCACTACACCCTCCCACTCTGGGAGGGAGTGACTCCTGCCACGTCTGATGTCGGGTAAAACACGACACCTCAGAGCATGAGGGTGGCACTCTGTGCCCCTTGGAGGCTGGGTGGCACAGTCTGAAAATGCAATAAGGGTTATTCCTAGTGGGATGAGTTGTTCCTTATTTATTAAATTTAATAGATCTAATTATCTAAATTCTACTTTAGAAATATAGCTTTGTCCCAACTTCCCACATTTTTAATAGCTAAAGAGTTAAAATATATTAGCACCTGTATTTATTTTTAAGGGTAATTTTTTGAATGTATAATTTTGAAACATAAACATTGATAGTTTTACATTGACTACCCATACACCAACCACCTAGGTTCCACAATTAAAATTTTATTGTATTTGCTGTATTTCATATCTGTTCATCCATCAGTCTGTCTTACTTTAAAAAAATGAATTTTAAAGTTGTAGACATCAGTACATTTTCTTCAGAATACATCATACATTCATTGAGATTAATGTACCTAAACACATTCTCCCCATGCAACTATCTAAAATACAATACTTAAAGCTTTGTGTGCATGCTAAGTTGCTTCAGTCGTGTCTGACTCTTTGCAACCCCATGGACTATAGCCCTCTGTCCATGGAATTCTCCAGGCAAGAATACTGGAGTGGATTGCCATGCCCTCCTCCAGGGAATCTTCCCAACCCAGGGATGGAACCCTCATCTCTTACATCTCCTGCATTGGCAGTCTTTACTACCAGCATCAGCTCAGTTCAGTTTAGTCTCTCAGTCGTGTCCGACTCTTTGCGACCCCATGAATCACAACACGCCAGGCCTCCCTGTCCATCACCAACACCCGGAGTTCACTCAGACTCACGGCCATCGAGTCCGTGATGCCATCCAGCCATCTCATCCTCTGTCGTCCCCTTCTCCTCCTGCCCGCAATCCCTCCCAGCATCAGAGTCTTTTCCATGAGTCAACTCTTTGCATGAGGTGGCCAAAGTACTGGAGTTTCAGCTTTAGCATCATTCCTTCCAAAGAAATCCCAGGGTTGATCTCCTTCAGAATGGACTGGTTGGATCTCCTTGCAGTCCAAGGGACTCTCAAGAGTCTTCTCCAACACCACAGTTCAAAAGCATCAATTCTTCGGTTCTCAGCCTTCTTCACAGTCCAACTCTCACATCCATACGTGACTACTGGAAATACCATAGCCTTGACTAGAAGGACCTTAGTCGGCAAAGTAATGTCTGTGCTTTTGAATATGCTATCCAGGTTGGTCATAACTTTTCTTCCAAGGAGTAAGCGTCTTTTAATTTCATGGCTACAATTGCCATCTGCAGTGATTTTGGAGCCCCCCAAAATAAAGTCTGACACTGTTTCCACTGTTTCCCCATCTATTTCCCATGAAGTGATGGGACCAGATGCCATGATTTTAGTTTTCTGAATGTTGACCTTTAAGCCAACTTTTTCACTCTCCTCTTTCACTTTCATCAAGAGGCTTTTTAGTTCCTCTTCACTTTCTGCCATAAGGGTGGTGTCATCTGCATATCTGAGGTTATTGATATTTCTCCCGGCAATCTTGATTCCAGCTTGTGCTTCTTCCAGTCCAGCGTTTCTCATGATGTACTCTGCATATAAGTTAAATAAACAGAGTGACAATATATAGCCTTGATGTACTCCTTTTCCAGCATCAGCTAGGCTCTTATAAATTTTACCTGTAAAAAATTGGAATTATTGATGTGAATGGTGTATTTCAAATAAATGTCATACAGTATACATATATCTACCTACAACTTGAGTTTTTTCATTCACTAGTGTCAAAGATAAACAAAGCCAGACATTAGTTAAAAACAATTAAAACATTTTATCCAATAACTGTTGACAGTAGGGTCAAGAACTGAGCTCCATTCTGATTTGTGCAGAGGTGTCTGGGCTTTTGAAGGGAGAGTGAGGGAGGCAGAGTGCTCAAGTAGAGTCAGGGAAGTGAAAAATGGCAAAAAGCCGGCTGGTGTAAATGGGATTAGGCAGCTGTGTCTGCTAGCTGGCAGTTATCAAAGTCAGGATCCCACCTTCTCACCAAGACTGGAAGGCCTTGGCTCTATTCTTCCTGACAATTACATTTCAAAGGAATGACTTTCAAGTCCTTGGGAAGGACACTCCTGAGTTGTGGGAGATCCGAAGCATGTCAGAGAGACAGAGGAAGGATTCACAATTGTCAGCCTTTTTAGTAAATGTGCTACCAAACGGAGGTCAAGGGCCTATGGTTTAGGGTGTTGGCTAGAACAAACAGTAAATTCTTTTGGTAGCTCTGAGCTTTTGCAGAATGGAACTCGTGGGGAGGCTGGATTGTCCCAGGGACAGGGCCTTTAGGCTGCTAGAGGCCATCCTAGGCGTGGTCAGGTCTCTTAGGGCGGGGGTTTGGATGAAGATATCCCCTGCTGAAAGTACTTTGCAGTTCTCACAGTGTGCTTTGGAGATTTTTGTTTTCATTTTAGAATCCTTTTAGTTGCTGCAGGGTTTACATAGTGTAAATAGATCATGATTTATTTAGGATTTTATTAAAAACAATCCTACAGTGAACATCCTTGTGCATGTGGCCTTATGAATTTATGCAAATATTTCTCAGTTGTCAGATCATAATGTGTTTAAATTACATTTTAATATGGTTTGCTAATTGCTTTCTGAAATGTCTCTGCCATTTAATACAGTTAAATGAAAGGTTCTAACCTATTCCCCTCACTTTTGGTTTCCTCCCAGTAATAGTTGCTGTCATTAGTTTGGTGTCTGTCCTTCTTGACCAAAGCTGCTCAATAGAACTAGAATATAAATCATATATAAATATTTAAAAATTTTCTAGTAGCCATGTTAAAGAGCGTATAAAGAAACAGGTGAAGTTAATGTTGTTAATACATTTTAATTGACTCAATATGTATGTAACTTCAACATGTAATTAATATAAAAGTTATTAACTATTATTATTCATACTGAGTCTTTGACAGCAGATCTCAATTTAGATGCTGAAGTTTTATTTTGCATTCTTGATTAGACTTCATATTTATGAAATAAGTTCTAAACATAATGTAAAAGTTTACTAGCTGAGTTGAGTCTTTAAAAAATTCTGTTTATATTCACATCTGCATCAACAAAACTATCTCATCTTTTTCAGAAGAATTGAAATAAAAGCATGTAACTTTCAAAAACATGTCTGTCCAAGTTAAGCAGATTTACTAATTCTTGTGTCAATTCCATATTGTTAACACTGAATTCATAAGAACATTGTATAAATTTAAAAGCAGCTCTAAATTTCAAAGTCAACAAAGTATTTTTCAAATTTTTCTTGTAGTTTTTTCATGTAATTAAAAAAACAATTATAATTAAAATTTTCTGTCAGTTTGTGTTAGAGGGATATATAATGTCAGTTACTGATTTGTATTTTTATGAAAATTTTTATTTTAAACATAGATTATTTTACCTGTCTCACCAGGTCACAAATATGCCTTTCTTTTCTTTGGAGTTTCAAATTTGACTCACTCATATACAGTATGATATTTATGAGAAAACATAAATTACATTGCCATTTTTTGTTTTTGTCCTTGATTTTTGAATGTTTATGAAGTGTCCTTTTTTTTTTTTAAACTTTGGTTCAATTAAAAATCTTGGGTTGGTTGGATTATTGGAGTTATTATCTCCCATAATCACAGGCAATAAAAATTATAAATTTTATAGATAGTACAGTAATTTATAAAACTTTTCATGACCCAACCAACGAGCACTGGCAAAAAACCAGAAAAATTAATACATAAATTGTGTTCTTTTTTAAACCAGTTCCAAGAATGTATATTTCCATATGTATTCCAAGTGGTTTTTGAAATTGATTATTTACTATTACATTACTTTTCCCCTCACTGGGTCTTTGTTGTTGCGCATGGGCTTTCCCCATGTGCAGTGCTTGGGCTCATCGTGGTGGCTTTTGTAGCAGGGCGTGGGCTCAGTGGTGGTGTATGGGCATAGTTGCCCCCAGGCATGTGGAATCTTCCCAGACCAGGGATCAAACCCCTGTACCCTACATTAGCAGAAGGATTCTTAACCACTGGACCACAGGGAAGTCTTCCAGAAGTTTAACAAGATATTTGTGACACTCGTCATAGATTCTGCCCTAGAAAGTTGAGCAAAGTATTTTCATATGTATATGGAACAGTAATAAATGAAATACTAATTTCTTGTTTTAAAATTTCAATAAATCTGGGTTTTTAGACTTAACAGAGAAGCATCTGTTGGAGTAGAACTGTTTTTTGTTCCATGTCTAGCTGAAATTCTTTGACAGATATAGAACATTAAAACATAGCTGTGATATGAGTTCATGTATCTTTTCATGAATCGGTACAATTCTCTGCAACTTTAAAAATCTTTTGAGATAAAATGTGACTCATGTTAATAGGGCGGTATCTCTTTTATCGTAGAACTCACTTAAATCTAAAGGAAACAGTTAGCAATGTAAAAAATACTGAATTAGTTTATGTTCGATATGTTAGGTCTCATATTCTATAGGCATTTGTTGGTTGCTCAGTTGAAGGTCTTTAATTTTTAAAATATCTTTTAAAATCTTTTCTCCATAATTTCTGATAAAATTTCCACAACTGAAATAATATATATTTTTACCATCTCTTTGTCTAAAAATGGTTTTCTTTTTTTGTGAGTGTGAGAAACCATTTTATAGCTGACCAAAATTGCAAGATCAGACCTTGTTACATATTATTTAAAAATATTTCTGGATATTTAATTTTGATTTGAGATGACTAAACTTCCTCAGTTCTTGTTTGTTGAGAAGAAATTGCTTGTCAGGTTTATTATGTTTATGTTGACACTGTCTCTTAGTATTGTTTAGTTTACTTTAAGCTTTTAAAATGTATTGGGCAACTTATTCCTGTTCTGCTTGGTAAATTACATTTGGTATTCAATGTGAAATATGCAATATGCTTTAGTTCTGTCTTTTTTCTGTATTGTTTCAATAAAAGTTTATGCACCTGCATTTCATTCTACATCAGTAGTGCACTTTTTTACGTTAAAAATTTTGCTCAATATTTTTTAGCTAGAAAATTAATTCTAATTAAGACAGAATAAGTAATTCAGATTAATAATCAATTACAGTTTACACATCGTGTCAATGTAATTTGTGCTGTTTGCATAAAATATTCAGACAAATCAATTAAATGTTATATCAGTGCATAGAAAAAATTCATTCAAGCAGAATCTCTGATTCAAGATTGACTACACTGGTGATGTGATTATGTGTAGTGTCAAGAAAAATTGTACTGACAAGTTAAAACAGGCAAGAAGACTTTACTCAAGACTGTTCCAACAAGGGAGAGACACAACTCAGATGCTGCTACAGCAGGGGTTTGTAGCTAATGGGCAGGGTAAGGCAGTCAGGTAAAAAATTACTGAGAAAAACTTGGTTAGGTATAAAGGGTGGGAGTATCAACAGTTTGGTTAGGTTTCAAGGGTAGGGGGATTGCCTGTAAACTGGTTTAGTAGGATTCTTGTTAGTTGAGGAGAAGGCTTAGAGGAGCCTGATTAAAGTTTGGTCAAGGAGGGAGTTCTTGTCAGTAATACTAGAAACAATAAAATCATTTGTGACAGTTTAAGTAAAAATATAATCCTATCCAAATAATGAAGTTGTGTTTAGTGGAATAACATGCTGCTTCAGTTAAAAAATTGTGTTTTTTATCAATAAAAAACTAGGGCTTCTCTTGTAGTTGAGCTGGTAAAGAATTTGCCTGCAATGCAGGAGGTGCCGGTTGGATTCCTGGGTCAGGAAGATCCCCTGGAGAAGAGATAGGCCACCCACTCCAGTATTCTTGGGCTTCC
The DNA here is from genome assembly GCF_032405125.1 of Capricornis sumatraensis. Taxonomy (NCBI): domain Eukaryota; kingdom Metazoa; phylum Chordata; class Mammalia; order Artiodactyla; family Bovidae; genus Capricornis; species Capricornis sumatraensis. The sequence continues at coordinate 88,729,398 of NC_091079.1, forward strand.
CTGGAGGCTCAGATGGTGAAGAATCTGCCTGTAATGCGGGAGACCTTGGTTCGATCCCTGAGTTGGGAAGATCCCCTGGAGGAGTGCATGGCAACCCACTCCAGTATTCTTGGTTGGAGAATCCCCATGGACAGAGGAGCCTGGCAGGCTACAGTCCCTAGAGTCCCAAAGAGTTGGACACGACTGAGCGACTAGGCACAGCACGGCACAGTTAAAATTCAGTAAAATAAAAAAATTCAATCTCTTCATCCCATTAACCACATTTAAAATGCTCAATAGATGGACTTCCCTGGTGGTCCAGCGGTTAAGATTGTCCTTCGCTGCAGCAGTTCTGGGTTTGATCCTTAGTTGGGGAACCTAGCCCATGTGCCTCAGGGCCAAAAAAAAAAAAATTGCTCTATAGCTGGCTGTGGCTCAGGGCTCCTGTAATTAGACAGTGGTGTTCTAAACCTTTTTGGACTGTCATTACCTGTGTGTTGACCTGCATTCTGAACCTAAATATATATTTTCTGTACCCACAGAAATATTTAGGTTTGGGTGTTTTTGATAAGCATAAGGGAATTATATTGTATGTATTTTTGTTTCACTTGCTTTTTTTTTTTTTTACTTACCAATTATTTTGGAGCTTGTTTTGTGTCAATACATAGAAATCTGCCTCTTGCATTTTAATGCTGCCCAGGGTTGACCATAGTATGGATATACTTTAGTGACTTTAACTGTTCCCAACTGATTGCTCTTATATTGCTCCCAGTACTATGCATCTACTAAGAAGGCCTTGTGTGTTTGAGTATTTTTCCAGGTAGATTCTGAGAAGTAAAATTACTGCAATTTTAAAAGTTTTTGCACATGTAAACTATGATTAGATACTCTCAGATTGCCATCACAAAACCATTTTACACTCCCGTGAACATTTCCTGAATAGTACTCTTTGTCCTGCACCTTCATCCTCTCCTGACATTTTCAGTCATTAAGAATTTTGCGAGTCTTATGAATGAAAATCATTTTTGGTATACATTTCCTTGATAGTGAGATTGAATGATTTTTCATGTTTCCATTAGCATTTCATTTCTTAACACAATATTTGTATTTAAAGATAGTATATATCCTGTGTTCTTGCTTTTCTTCAAGTAACTGATCAGGTGGCTGGAGCAGGTTGGTTTTCAGTTTGCTTCTCTATGGACCAGAATCATTTACATGACTATTTTCTGCAGTCTTACTCAGCAATAAAACTGCTCAAAAACACTGAAAGGCTAGAGACCACTAAAGAATCAGATTACCCTCTAGAGTTTGCCAGAAAACACCTAGCATCCTATAATGCCCCCGGCAATCTTTCACTTTTTCTCCTGACAAATAACATATTTAAAGCTTCTAGCACATTGTCTGGCTCAGAGTGAGAACTTAATAAATTTAATTCTCTTCCATTGAAAGAATGAAAAACAAAGTAATTGAAAATTTATGGCATTTCTGTAGAGCTGCAGTTCTTTGGATAGGGTCTGTGTCTAGATTTCTAGATTTGGGCTTCCCTGACAGTTCAGTATTTACCTTTGTTTTCCTTGGGTCTTTCTCAGCGCTTGGGAACATTATTCTAGGTAGGTGTTCAGTAATTGTTTGATTGAATGTAACTGTGTTGAAGTATGTTCTAATTCATTCTCCTGTCTGGAAAAACATGTATATCAGGAGAAAATAGGCTTGTTTGTTTACTTTGTTATTTATCATGTTTTCAGACAGAGATTGGGAAATATATCCTAAACACACAAATGGATAGCCTTGCAAATGACAAGACTGACTGTTTGCTTTCATAGTCCAAATTGTGTGAATATAGCTAAACAGAAATCCTCTTCAGTACTAAGAGCCAATGTGATTTTGTTGTGTGCATTCTCAAGGCATTATTATGCAGTTCTGTGAATGGTGTTTTCTACACATGGTAAAGCAGGCTAGCTTATTCAAAGTACGTTACAGCTGGAATAATCCATTGCTTTAAAAATAATTTTTATCTGCTTTTTTAGATTTAGTGTTCAAATATTTTTTCGTAAGTAACTGGGGAAAAAAAAATACACGGTGGCTACTGTACACTGTAAAATGAAGGAGAAGCTTAGCTTTACTGTGGAGTCTGAGCTGGGTGTAACCTAACTAGCTAGAGGATATGCAATTCCTGATTGACAGCAAGACCAGCATTAGGCAGATTTTGTAAGAGAGAGCAGCAGCTCAGAAACCGTGATAAGGGCTCTGTTAGGAATCACTGCACTCACCACTCATATCTTTAGTTTTTTCATTTTTCTGCCTATTGGATTTGTAAACAAACAGCACAAAACAGTTCCTCTTTTGTTTTTATTAAAGTGATACTGCAATGCAGTTTCAGTCTATCAGCTAGGCAAACGTGTCGAAATTTGATATTCTCACTAAATTAGCCAGTTTTTAGCTGTGTTCTATGCTTATCTCTAGACCTTTGTGTATTAAATCCTATCTCGAGCTGTTCTCTTTATAAGCAAGTGTGTTTTGCTTGTGCCTTCCTGTCTTCTTCAGTGAGAAGCTTTATGTAGGTCAGGCTTGGCTTAAGCAGATTTCCTGAACCTGCGTCAGCTTAAGCTGGAGGAATTTTAATAAACCCTCCCCTGTAGGCGTGGGCCTAAATGAGGCTAGCCTAGTTAAGCCTGATCTTTCTCTGTTTGTGAAAAGAGCTGAGCAGAGCTGAAAGCTGCATGGTGGTTTCAGAAACTGCCTACTTAATTTGAAAAGAACAATGGTAGGAAAAGCTAGATCTTCCAATTTTACCTTATCTGAAAAGCTTGATTTGTTAAAGCTGGTGAAGCCATATGTTAAAATTCTGGAAGAACACACTAACAAACATTCAGTGATAGTGGAAAAGAATAGATGTTGGGATATCATAGCAGTTAACTATAATGCGATTGGAGTAGACCGCCCTCCTCGAACAGCGCAGGGCCTACGCACTCTTTACAAAAGGCTCAAAGAATATGCCAAACAGGAGCTATTGCAGCAAAAAGAGACCCAGTCAGATTTTAAAAGCAATATTTCTGAGCCAACCAAGAAAGTTATGGAGATGATTCCCCAGATTTCCAGTTTTTGCCTGGTAAGAGACAGAAACCACATACAAAGGTAAGCTTTATTTTATTTTGTTGTGGAAAATTATGGCGCCTCCTATCTATTGGGCTCTGGCTTAGTTGTGATAGAGAGATGCATAGTAAACATCCCCACTACGGGAGCAGTGAATAGATTCTTTGTTTTGCATTCTTCAACAAGAAAAGTGAGGCTATGAGGAATTTTTCTGCTGCATTTGATTTAAGCCACTGTTGATTGTCTTCCCTTCCCCCTTCCCTCCTTCTGTAGTTTCTAAAAAGTAAAGGTTAGGGAGGAATAAATAGGATGTAATTTGTGACATTACATTACCTCATAAACTTTTGAAGCTTTAATATTAATTTGTTTAATTAGCTTCTGAGAGGTACCTTTTTCTTATTTCACTTAAGATTACATTTCATTGGATTTTCAGTTTTGTATAAAGTTAGCAGTTTCAGGAGAAATGGGACCCTCGCTTTATTATGAATTTTCACTGTCTACAGTTACTGTTAGTTTCACTGTCTAAGTTTTTGTTGCTAAAAACCTAAAATGAACAATTAAGTAAACTTGTTAGTAGCACCATTGCATATGTATATGTTAAGACAGTTTAAATTATTTTTCTAATTTATACTCAAAAGAGACAAGGAAACACGGGAAAAGGTGTTAATGCGTAATTAATGATTCACATTACGTAATAAAAGTTTTTGTTGCTTTTATGTGTTAATGGTTTAGTTTCACTTTAAGCTCTCCCACAGTGTTTTGCAAGGGTATCAAAATATGAATTTTAATATGTCAATAAGAGCAACTGGATTAGAAACAGTTTTTCGGTTGAATTTTGTGCTCTACGTAACCACTTGCCCGGAAATCTTAAAAAACTATTATCTTACTGCTAATTCAGATTTTAACTCCCAGCAAAAGATAAAAATGGCAGCTTCATGCTTTTTTTGAATCATTTGGAATAATTTAAGCAAACCGTAAACTCCTTGCTAGTTGAGAAATGTTTCAAACTTAACTTTACAAAGTACTTTTCTGTTGGTGAAAGAGTCTTTATATAAGCAAAATGATTAATTACCTGTGAAATTCCTTTGAAGTTAGGGAAGAAATGGGAAAAACCTTCTTAGTCAAACATATTTGTTATTTTGGTAATTTACTAGGATAGTATTTTTGAGCCCAACTTCTTACAATATACTTCTTATTTCTAGTTAATAGCATAGTGAAAGATAACACCAGTGGGAATCTAAGACATGGATACACACTACATTAATTCATGGGGTCACTGCTTAAACTGTTCGCTGTGATGACAAATGATTAAATCCCAGTATGGTGAATGTCAAAAAAAAAAAAACCCTTCACAGTGAGACTGCTTTATACTCATTCAATTTTTTTGCCTCTTTGAGCCATAAAGAACATTGGCTTTGCATTATAGGTATTAAACTACCTTTTGGCTGTAGGCTTTTATAATTTGAAAACTAAAACTAAATGTAGTTTTATTAAGTTGTGTATTTTAAAAATACAGCAATGTAGAAGAGAAATAATATATATAAAAGATACAAGTATCCGTTTACGGATATATGGTATATGTACACATACATACATACAATATATATACCTACACAATCAGTCTTTTGGGACACCAACATTTCTCTGATAACATGAGTTAATTGATTTACACATTTCTATACCTACTGGATTTACACATTTCTGTGCCTACTGTTGGAACAGTTTTTTCAGTTTTTAAAGGTAAGAGTATCAGAAATATGCCACTTAAACACTCATGTCAGCATATCTGCACGGCCACTTTCTCTACACTATGATTTTCATTTAATTTATTTATATATTTAATATACTTATTTGACAGCATCTTGACTCTTAATTATCTCAGAAGTTTATAATTACAGTATCTTAATTATGCTTCTGTATAAATATGCCTGTTAATCTCATCAAACCCTCTATACTTAATAAGGAAAATGCTACTACATATTTTAAGGTATTTAAAGATATGCAACTATTTCATAAGGCTGTTTCTGCAATTCACATTGATTTATGTCTTTATTTTTGCCTCTCTTTAATATCAGATTATATTTTGTGTTTTTATAACCAATTTGATCCTCAGAATTCATATTCATAAATTTTAAAAGTCCTTTTCTGTTTGATCATTTTTAGTGACTTTCTCTAAGTCATTTTTAGACTTTGTTATGCCTTGTTTGTGATGTTTTAAACTAAAATAGCATGGAATATAACAGATATAAGGCATATTTTAAATTTACATGGGAGTATATTATCTATGTTTAATTGTGAGTCTTAGAGTCTATTATACATACTAATTTGGAAAAGTAATTATGTAGGTTTTTAAATTTTCATTTGTAGCTGTTTCAACTTTTTCCCACTCTAGGATTTAGAGATGTTAGTAAAAGTAAATCTTACTAATTTGAATTACATTTGTATTCCTTTTTTTGCTTTCAAAAATCATAAAGTCACAAAGGCAAGATTATAATTTATATAATCTTTTATACAAATAGATTTTTCATAACATATTAAATATCTTATTTCATTTGTACCTCTTAGACAAATATCTGATATTTCTAGCAATTTAATGCTATTGGTGACATACGGAGAGTTTAAATTCTTTTCCTTATGTTCTACTTGAAACTTGTTCCAGCATTTTAACCACCCACGTGGAATGCATTCTTACTTGTATTACTTATTTATGATTTATAAAATGTTCTTTCAATTAAGTGTAGCATTTCCATTAATGTTCCAATAATCTCTTTCACCTCTATAACTTTTATTTTTAAGTTAGGCAGAGACATATTTTTAAAAAAACCTAAGAAACATTGTATTCTTAATTCACAACTTAATGTTACACATGAAATTATTTAAAAACCAACAGAATTTCAAGGAACATTGTGTTTTGTCATAACAAATATTGGTATATCAAAATTTAAATTATGCTAAAACTGTAGTTGCTTCTAATAGGAGTGCATATTTTATGGAAATTTCATGTAAATTTAATAAAATATCAATATATAGAGGCCATTAAAAATTGCATTAAAAACACCATTTCATTTATTCAGTCTTTCAACCTATGACGAGTACCTACTAGATTCCAAGTACAGTATGATGCTGGTTACTGATGATTCAGTGGTGGACGTAAACCCTTGCTCTTGTACACTTCACCTGGCCACTGGTTAAAAGGCTTAAAGAACACCTGAATCATGTGGTTCTGGATAGATAAGGGGGAAACACCACTGTATTTGAAATTGGACAGTTAGGAGAACCCCCTGCTAGTGGAGCATAACCCAAATCATACATAGTCTTTATTTTTTGTGTGTGTGACAAATACAGAGATCAGTACCTCTCAGAGACTGCCTTGTGCTGTCCACTGGCCTTCCACTGTCTTCCTTCCAAAGTCGTGGACCTCAGTGATTTTTAGATTAATCAGTTCAGGAGAGCAGAAATAGGAGGTCTAGGACTACCATATGGGGATAGTGAGGCCCAGAATGAATTAAATGACTCTTTACAGCATTTAAGAACCTTAGGCTTACAGGGACAATTGATAGCTCCTTGAGAGTGTTAAAAATGCCACTTCTTTTTTATTTAGCTCCATAGCCTTGTTTAGTATTTGTAATTTACTGTTCTTTCAAGAGCCCAATTTTAAAGTTAAGGATAGGGGAGAGCCATATATATATATAAAATGAATATATATATATAAAATAATTAAAATCCCAGCCTTAGTCACTTTATTATTCCAAGGATTAAAAAATATTTTTTGTTTCATAATTTGCTCTTTAGCTTGGTAATTTAATGTATATTAAATATGAAATTATGTTTTAAAATGTTCTTGTGTTCATTTGATTTACATTTTATAATGGTTTTTTGTGTGCTGTAGTGCAAACTTGGATGAGGAAGCACAGGCTGGTACCAGTTCACTACAGGTAATGTTGGACCGCCATCCAGTTGCTATTACAGTGGAGGTGAAGCAAGAAGAAGACATTAAGCCCCCTCCTCCACTGGTTTTAAATTCTCAACAGAGTGATACTTTAGAGCAAAGAGAAGAACAGGAATTAGTGCCTGTAATGGAAAGATCTTTGTCACCATCACTTTCCTCTGTTGATATGAGAATGACATCGTCTCCATCTTCTATCCCAAGGAGAGATGATTTTTATCGGCATGAGAGTGGAGAAAATTTTAGGTCACAATTAGGGTATGATCCTCAGATTCTACAAATGCTGAAAGAGGAGCATCAGGTAATTTTAGAAAATCAAAAAAGTTTTGGATTATATGTTCAGGAGAAGAGGGATGGATTGAAAAGAAGGCAGCAGCTAGAGGAAGAGCTGCTAAGAGCAAAAATTGAAGTTGAGAAGCTGAAAGCAATTCGACTACGGCATGATCTACCTGAATATAATAGTCTCTAAGATTTTTTTCAATCTTGCAATTTGATTATTTTAGTTTTGGCCTGATTAGTTTCATTTGGGAATATCCTGAAGCAGAGTACATATTCTTAAAACATATTGTTAATCTCTGTTATGAAAAAGGCTTTTTTGACATGATTTTCTGATTATTTAATTTTCCTTTGAGATATAGTAAAACTGATGGCATGCTTATAAATTTTTTGTCTTCCTGGGCCTTACAAAAGATGTTTTATTTTGATTATTAACATATATAAATGCATATGTATATACATAAATATTCTTTCAAAGTTCTGAATCTTCAACATTTTTAATTGACACTTTGAAAGCTGTATGTAGTTCAAGCTGTTTATTAATGTTAGGTTAATTTAGAAGCAATACTAGCTTAATAGAAGCTTGTCTATATGACACTGATTTTTATGCTTTCATTCTTTGAAGGAATAAATTCTAGAATTTTAGGGACTAAAATATTAGGGAGTAGAATTTTAGGGACTAAAATGGAAGGTATTTGGAGAACACTTTTCCCACCTCAATTTAAGGGTAATAAAACTGAGGGCAAGGGAAAACTCAGTGATTTACTTGGTTTACCAAAGCTCTTTATAGCATAGCAAGGACCAGCACTCAGTTTTTTTTTCTCTCTAATTTTTCCCCCCTGTGGTTCCATAGAAGAAAAAAATCCGCTAAAGTATCCTCCATGGTAAAAAAAAAAATTAGAAACATTTATTTCATTAAAATTGTCTTTAAAAATTGGTGGATTGTGAAATCAGGGGGATTGTGTCAGTTACTCCCATCTTCCTTTTTTTTTTTTTTTTGGTCCTGCAAAATAAGATATACTGTTGGAGCTGTTATATATTGAGGTGGCCAAAAAAGTTTGTTTGGTTAGTGAATACGTTGTTCAGTAAATGTGTCTTTTTTTACTTAAAACCAAACTAAATTTTTGGCCAATCCAATATGTTGACTCTGAGATTTAATATGTTGATTCATTTTGAATGTCTTAGTCTGAAAAAGATTTCTTTCATGGTAAAATCACAGTAAACTTTAATGAACAAAATTAAAATTTTACTTATAATAAAAATAGCAAAACATTATATGTGTATAACTTATGATATCTGTAGTCTTATGTTTCTGTAAATATTACTATTTTAGTATTTGTGGAAATAAATAAAACCTTGATTCTTAAAGTGTACATACACATTTTGTTAAATCTTTAATATGTGTACTACTTAAGGATTTCTATTTTGGCTAGGGGTTTGCTGAGGAAGGCTATTTTAAGCCAAGCTTTAGAATGGGGTAGGTTGGATTTCAACACTTTTGGGGGAAAAGGCTGTTTATGTCAGAGTGAGCAGCATGAAGAAAGGCATAGAAGAGAAAAAGTGGGTCAGAGTGTATAAGCCCAAATACAGTGCTAAGCCAGGTGATTTTTAAGTGATTTTAAGTGAACACAGCCAGTTAGGGCTGTGATAGTCTGGATGAGGACATATACCTTGACTAATTGGGGTTAGCTACTCTTCAGCTCTAGCAGAATTTTTACATGCAGAAATAAGCAAGAAATCTGCATTTCTATGAGAAATTTTTATTTTTTAAACATTTACAAATAATTTAAAATGTTTAAAATAATAAATACATAAAACAATGGGCCTCATTCAACCATTGGGCTTCTGGCTCATGGCCTTTGGTATAGATAGATCAGTGGTTCACCCAAGAGTGCATCTTGACCAGCAGCTTCAGTATCACTTAAAGAACTTGAGAGAAATGTAAATCCATTCCTTTTGGATCAGCGACTCAAAGGGGAGAGTCCAGCAGTTTGTTTTAATAAGCTCTCTAGAGATTTCTGATGCAAGCTATAAAGCCACTCAAAGAACCACTGAAACAGTATTTTGAAACCTAACGTGGTGCATAAATCATTAGCATTTCAAAAATTTTTGTTGAAGAGTGGGTGAAGGTAAACTGAGGGATATCATTTTGGAAGTTGGAAACTGGTGCTAGATTATGGATTACATTAAAAGCTGTTTTAAGGAATCAGATGTGAATGTATAATGGGAACCCTTGTAAGGCTTTTGACTAGGGGCATATGCCTTAAGCTCTGTCTTAATGTCATAATAGCACCATTTCAGAGTGGGCATTGTAGTGAGGAGATGAAATCCAAAATTTAGGTTATGGCTACAGGAATAGAAAGAAAGTAAATAAAATAGACCCTTACGGTACCGTTTGAGCCTGTTGACTGCTTAATTTCATTGGTGTTTTATATCTGCTATTAGAGTTAAATATTATAAAAATGTCTTGAATGTATAATGTATCCTTTTGACAATTTCATCTTCTTTAATCTGCTCTCTGACTTTTCTTTCAGTCTAAAGACTTTAAAATTCTTATTTGAGGTAATGTTTTTACAGTATAATTCTCGTAAGTCTTTACAGCAGTAAGGTTTAACTTTTTGAAATTATTGAAAGCAAGTTACCATACAAAATGTAATAATTCATATTATAATCTTAGCATGGTACTACTCAGAATTGTTAATGAATGTTCAATTGGAATGCTAACTTTGTACAGCTAAATCAGAGTTTTCCAAATTGTTCTGTGGAATAGTCATTCTATGAAATGTCTTTATTAGCAAAGTAACATGTTCAAAAAAAGTGCAATATACATTTTTTTGGTGATTAGATTCTAAAATGAGTGTGGAAGGTAAAAACATAGACTATACAAAATTGTCCTTAAACATTTTTTTTGCTGCCGAGAAAACGTAGTCTGCTTCAGTAAGATTTTTCACCAGCCGTGTTCAAGATTGTTGTTTCGTTGCTGATACCATGTGACAAATGTGTTAGTGTTTAGGGCTGAATAGAATAGAAAACCTTAGTTTTACATATTTTTAAACACCAGTATTCCACTCATTGCAGTGGAGTTCACTGCAGCAGTTTTTCTGAGTCACTGTTGTTTAATTTTAATCTGCAAAAATTAAAGTGAATGTGATTCTGATTCATTTTTATTGCTCCCCCTCCTCACCCCAGCAACTATAGTTAGCATAGGATAGTTTGTTTTTGAGAAATTCTGTGTGAAAAAGACTTGTTTAACTACTGAACTTGTTTTGGAGGCTGTTTTTTATTATCTTGCAGAGTATCTTAGGGAAATTCTGAGCTAAAGCCTTTTCCTTTTCCTTTCTATATTGACAATGTTTTGAGTTTTTGGCTACTTACCAACTTACATTCACAGTTTTTGCTGAGGACAAGTTTCACTAAGGGGCATATGTAAGGGCAAATTCTATTAGTGCAAATAGAATAGAACTGAAGCCCCCTGACATCTTACATACTACAGAGAACTGTTTGGGGCCATGAGCTTTACTTATGAAATGTAATGCTGGGAAAACATAGAAAGAGTGATTTTATTTTTTAAATGTAGACTTGGTTCTGTATAAATACATTAAATTTGAAAAATATACTAAGTCATAAGACTATTTCATCCAATATATTCGTAATTTAGATAGTGTGTACGTTATTCTTGTCATCTTGTCTTTTCTTACTCATTTGAACTTAAATGGGTATGTTGGTTTTTTTTTTAACAACTTATGACTTTATAAAACTAGATATGATTTGTAATAGCACCCTGAAAAAGTTTATGAAGTTCTTTCATTTCTAACAAATGCCAGATTTCTTAAAATACTGAAATATATTTCTGTTTTGTGTAATGAGACATCAACTTGGTGTAATTTAATTTTGAAAGATTCGTTCTACCTTGTTGCATCATTACTTTCATGAAAATGTTTAAAATATGAATTATTTTTCATGTGCCTTCTTTTAGAATAATGGCAAGTTTTAACTGAGTGTGGTAAATTGTAATTAAAATATACTATAGATGATAGTGGTTAAATGGTTTGTTAATACATGTTCTTTTAAATACATGGTAATATATTGTATTGACTTGTGTACTCTTGTGTGTGCCCTAAGTCAAAGAATTCAGTACTACACAGGTAAAATTTTTTGATGAGACATAATTGAAATAATGACATTTCTTTAGGTGATTGTGCCAGTGGTTGGTGGTGGTTTAGTTGCTAAGTCATGTCTGACTCCTGTGACCCCATGGAGAGAGGAGCCTGGCAGGCTACAGTCAACGGGATTCTCCAGGCAAGAACATTGGAGTGGGTTGCCATTTCCTTCTCCAGGGAATCTTCCCAACCCAGGGATTGAACCTGGGTCTCCTGAATTGTTGGTACAATCTTTACCAACTGAGCTACAAGGGAATCTCTTGTGCCAGTATAGTTGCCAAATATACCATGTCTAAATTTCATAATATGTTTATTTTTTTCAATTGTTAAGATTCACAGACTTTAAAAACCAATTGAACATTTGATAGTGACTTTGATTGTAAATGGTAAAAGTAATTAGATGAAATATGGTTGTAATACTTAACAAAGAGAAAAGAGCAAATTCTTAAAATATATAACTTATTAAACATTAATAGTCATGCCAGATCTTTGTATATGATTTTGAGAAATTGGCCCCATATTTTTTATATATCTTGTATAAGTTGTTTTCACTAAAAATAGCAGCTATGATGTGAATTTATATTATTTATCTTTAGTTTTCAGTTCCTTTGTAAATAGTGGAAAGAAAGTTAATAAATAAATAAATAAATAAATAAAAATATCACCCAAGTTAGCTCACACTTAACTAACATGGATATATCGTTAGACTTATACTTATCACATAGTTATCCATCTATATCCATCCATAAATTCTTTTTTTTTCTTTTAAGGAAAACTTATTTTAAAACAAGTTGCAGAATTAAAATACTTTACCCATAAACACTTCAGCATGAGTATTATGAACTGGAGTTCAATATTTATTTGTGTGTGTATGATTTTTTAAGTAAGATTTGCAGACAGTGAAATCTTAAATACACCATTTGATGAGTTTTGACAAATTACTACACCTGTGTAGCTTATCACTCTATCACTTCTTGGCCATGATCAAGTGTAAAAAGTTATCACCCTAGAATGTGCTCTCCTGCCCCTTCCTAACCGATCCCCTGGCCCCTCAGGCCAGTTATTCTAATTTTTAAAAAAACATATATAAATTTTTCTTGTTCTAGAACTTAATATTATTGAGGTCAGACAGTATGCACTCTTTGTTTCTGTTCTCTTTCATCCATCTTAATGTTTTTAATATTCATCCATCCTCTTATCAGTAGTTCATTGCTTTTTATGTTGCTGAGTAGTATTCCATTTTATAAATACACCACAGTTTGTTTATCCTTTTATCTTTTTTAAAAAAATTACTTTTCTTTATCTAATGAATTTGTTTGGCTGTACCAGGTCTTAGTTAAGGCATATGGGATCTTAGTTCCCTGACCAGGGATCGACCGCAGGCCCCCTGCATTGGGAGCATGGAGTCTTAGCCACTGGATCACCAGGAGAGTCCCCATCCATTATCTTTTGATGGACTTCTGGACTTTTTCCAGATTTTGGTTGTTCTGTATATTCTCGTGTGTGTATCATGAACTTAATGCTGGCTTAGGGAAGATATATGTTTAACTTTTTAAGAAACTGCCAGACCTTTTCTCAAAGTGATTGTACCATTTTACACTTCTATCAACAGTGTATGGATTATTTTTTAAAATAAACTTTTTATGTTTATTGATTGGAATGTCAGAATTGAAATTGATGAATAAAATTTTTATATTTAATTGAATTAAAAATGCTGGGCAGATAGTTTAGATATCTGGGAATATTGTAGTTTCTTGATTTTTTTTTTTCTGTTTTAGCACTAATTGCATATATGCTTTGGCATGAAGAATTGAGAAATATGATGAAATGTATAGTTCCTGCCATCCTCAAAGTATCGTTCTGAAAATGATCTTTAATGCAAAGAAATATTTTCTAGGTTTATTTTATACATAATGATACTTGCAGTTAGTTGACATTCAGTCTGTTTTGTTAGGTAAAGAAAACTATGGATGTTTACCAGTTTGAAGAATTTGTATATTCATGTTTGCATATTTTTTAGTGTAATAAAAACCATATCTTTCAAATCTCACAGTTATATTGCAGTTATATGTTAATGCATATTAAAAGTTCTGATAGCTTTTGATAATTTTGAAACTCAAAAAATATGGTTTGTGAGAATATTTACATTTTTTGTTGAATTTGATGATATGAGACATTTTAAATTCCATTTACTCCATTAAAAACAATGTATATGTTTGGAATTGTTAAAAGAAAAGAATATTAAAGGTTTGGGTTTATGGAATGTATAATTAAGCCACGCAATCTTAGAGTTACTATGCTTAGGACTCATCCATTAAGATGATAATATCCACTATTAATATTTAAATGACCATGTCTCTGCCTTCCTCTTTTGTCCAAGCATGGTTTTAAGCATTCTTACCCTGTGAATTACCTTGTGAATCTTGCTGTACACATTTGAGCCTCTGGTTTATGAAGACTATTTTTGGCATTGATTTGGAAAGCACGTTACAGGGTCAGGGGAGAAGTAGGTCAGAACCAAGTTTAGAAATAAAAACGAATAGCATGCGTGCTCAGTTGCTTCAGTCGTGTCTGACTCTTCCCAGTCCTATGGGCTGTGGCCATTCAGACTCCTCTGTCCACGAGATTCTCCAGGAAAGGATATTGGACTGTGTTGCCATGCCTTCCTCCAGAAGATCTTCCCGACCTGGGAATCAAACCCATGTCTCCTTCATCTCCTGCATTGCAGGCGAATTCTTTACCCACTGAGCCACCTGGGAAGCTTGGGAAAAATTATAGGTTAGAGTGGAATTGTTAGTGGTGGTTAGTCTGGAATGTAGCAAATTAGTCATTATTTTATATGTTACAAGTAGTCTAGACAAAGGAAGTTATGCTCCTAATAGGTTTAATTCCGAATACCTTCATTCTGCTTTTTTGCAGTCATTCTCCTTTGCCTGCCCTATGTGTTAGTCCTTTTCAGTTGCATCCGACTCTTTGCAGCCCCATGGGCTATAGCCCACCAGGCTCCTCTGTCCATGGGATTTTCCAGGCAAGAATACTGGAGCAGGTAGCCAGTCCTTTCTCCTGCCCTGTGCCGCCATTTAAAATTGGACTAAATGGGAAAGGGACAAGTACAAGACGATGATGATGGTCGTCAACATTTGGAGAGCGCTTACTGCATGGCAAAGACTGTTCTAAGCATTTTACATGTATTAGCTAGTCTAATGTAACAACTCTGTGATGTAGGTATTAGTATTGCATTCGTTTGACAATTTATAAGCTGGCACAGGGGTAAGGAACTTGGCCAGGGTCATATTGCTAGTCAGAGCAGACTCAAGCTTCAAGCGCAACCAGTCTGGCTCCAGAGTTCATGCTTTTATTCCTTCTCCTTTCTTTCCTGCAAAAGAAAGGATATATCTAAATCTGGGACTCTTATGCTATTTCAGTTAGTATAAGGAATTCTGAATTCTTAGGATTTAACTACTGTCTTTTGTTCTAGTCAGTTTTTTGTTTTTTGTTTGTTTGTTCTTTTTGCAGGGGCAGGTTTGGACATAACAGGCAGCTCTTCTGGGAATACAACAGGATATTTGACTCTAAGATATCTTTCCCAGCCATTTTTGTTGAAGACAGGCTTTTTGTCCCTTCTTTAATAGCAATCCTGAGAAATTGCATTTTTCTCTTAACCAAGTGAAAATCAAGAACAAATTTGAAAAATACAGAAAGCTTGTCAGTCTTTCATTCAGTGCAGAGTGACTGATACTAGTAGAAATAGTGTATAAAGAAACTAAAATTGTCTAAACTTGCACACCACAACATTTTTTAGAATTCAAAAACTGATCAAAGCATCCCATCTTTTTCATTAATGCTAAAACCCTCAAAACTTTATCTGGAAAAATTAAAACAACAAAAATAACACATGACAACTAACTCATCTAAAAACTGGAATCTTTTTGACTAAAAACTAATGGAGTAATACAGTCTTCATAATACTTAAGCAAAATTTGATTTAGCAAAACTATTTGGTAGAAATTATGGTTATGAAAGAATTTATGTTGGCAAAAATTAAAATGCATAAAGAAGTGATAAATCTTTGTTATAACATTTACTTGGAAAATAATCCTGAATGTACAGTGTGTACAACTATGCAGCTGAGTTCAAAGTTAATTTCTAAGGCTACTTTCTCGTGAAAATTTGTGTTGAGGTAATTCTATTTTAATATCTTTATAAACATGAAGTAAAAATGTGCCTAGAATAAAAATGGCAGTTTTGGAAACTACCTGTTGTTACAGGAATATGGTGATGGCCAAGGTCCAAAGAGACGCTCCTCTCAACACTCTACAGTTTTGTGGGAAAGGCTGGCATTAAATAATTTGTCACATAATTGCTGAGTTAATGCTGAGATAACACAACTTGATGTAGTTTTGCAGTCAGGGAAATATAAACTGTATGGAAGGGTGACTTAGAAATTAATTTAGATAAGCATGTTGAAGGAAGAGAAGTAGAAGGAGCTTTGGCTGGAAGTAATGTTTTCTTCAAGACCTTGAACACAAGTAGATGATTAGATTTACATTTAAAAACTCATGTGTGTAAGCTCAGTCGCTCAATCTTGTGAGACTCCTCAGTCCATGAAATTTTCCAGGCAAGAATCTTGGAGTTGCCATTTCCCTCTCCAGGGGATCTTCTCAACCCAGGGATTGAACTTGTGTCTCCTGCATTGGCAGGCAGATTCTTTACTACCGCACTACCTTGGAAGCCTACATTTAAAAATCAGTAAATATGGAAAATGGCTTTGGGTGTAGGGGTGGCAAGAGAAGACTGTTGATAGAACTGTTGAGAAGACCCTGCAATATTTCCATAGTCCAGAGATGATTATTTGGAAAGAGTAAGAACAATGCAGAAGGCGAATAGTATACAGCTTTGAGGACCATGAAGAGGGTAGAATCAGGTGGATTGTGTGGTTGATTGACTCAGGAATTGAGAAAATGAATGTCCTGGATGATTGGCAGTTTTTTGGCTTCTTTCACTGAAAAATGGAGAAACTGAAAAAGGAGCAGTTTTTGAAGAGAAGATAAGTGGACCTGGTGAGTTTGTGACATTCATGAGACATTCATGTAGACCCAACTATATATATGTGCTGGTATATATACAAATTAGAGTTATGATCTGGGCTAGAGAAAAAAATACAACTTAGTATAGTAATGGTATTGAAGCCATGGGAGCTAATTTAAGGAGATTTGGTACATAGTGAGGGGAGGCAAGCTTAGAACTCAGGGCTGAAGAGCTCCAATAAACAAAGGTTAGACAGGAAGTAAGAACTGGCAGAGATGATTAAGAAATAGCAATCAAGGAAGAGAAAAATTTGAAGTGTGTTAGAAGCTATAAAAATAGAGTTCAGTATTTCAGGAAGAAATGGTCAGCATTATCCAATACTTTGAGGAACTTTGGTCAGGACTAAAAAGTAAAGAGCTCCCTTTTTTTGTGTGTGTGTGGTTTCTTATTTCTTTTTTTTTTAATATAAATTTATTTATTTTAATTGGAGGCTAATTACTTTATAATATTGTAGTGGTTTTGCCGTGCATTGACGTGTACATGTGTTCCCCATCCTGAACCCCCCTCCCACCTCCCTTCCCATCCCATCCCTCTGGGTCATCCCAGTGCACCAGCCCCAAGCACCCTGCCTCATGCATCAAACCTGGACTTAGTGGCCTTTAACACAGCAACTTTGGGGCAGGCCTGACTGGAAGCCAAGTTGGTGAAGTTAAGTTGTGAATTTGAAGAAACCGAGGGAGTAAGTGGTTATTCAGATGATTATAGTGAAAACAGTGGGGACAGGTAACTTTTAGGCAATATAAGTTCCCTTTTTATGGGTGTGTTCTAGTTTATCCTTGAGCATAACACATCACAGAACTTCATTTTTCCATGCTATGGCCTTTTCCTGTGATTTACTGTGGGGAAAGGATTTTAGTAGGGGGAAGTCAAGTGATCTTTTTAAGAGCTCTTTCTTACCCCTAAAATAATGCACTGGTTCTCCCTCCAATCCCATAGTTTCTCATTAAAAATAGAATCAGCCTTTTGACCTGTTACTACAACATAATCATTTATTGAGTTACAGTATAATGTTTAATCGTTTTTAGTGAGTGGGCTTACGTCGACCTGGTACATTTTAATCTGTTAAATTTTATGTGTTGCCAAAACAAATGGTTTTCTTTTTTTTTTTTTAGGAGGGAGGGATAGAGAGGAGTGTTCGAATAACCTGAGCCTATTTAAAATTTCGCAAATTATTTGAAATTTTATTATAATAAAAGGTGTAATGAATTCCTTATAATAAAGAGGATATAAATGGATTTTTGATTCTTCTAGCACATTCAACACTTACTAAGTATTCACCTTTTACATATTAAAATATAGTATTATATTTTATTTTAATTTTTAAATTTTTAGTTTTTTTATTCATGTAATTTTGGTTGTACTGGGTCTGCATTGCTGTGCACAGGCTTTCTCTAGTTGTGGCGAGCAGGGGCTACTCTGTTGCCCTGTGCCGGCTTCTCATTGCGGTGGCTTCTTTTGTTGCAAGTCCAGGCTGTGGGCATGTGAACCTCAGTAGTTGCAGCACGCTGGCTATAGAGCTTGAGCTCAGTAGTTGTGGCACAGGGGCTTGGTTGCTTCACGGCATGTGGAATCTTCCTGGACCAGGAATCAAACCCTTGTCCCTTTGGCAGGTGGATTCTTATCCACTGCATCACCAGGAAAGTCCTTTACTTTAACTTTGACATAATTTCTTACTAATTCAAGTTCTCTTTATTGCCCGTTTTCTACTTATAGATTTCACTGAAATTTTGCAGTAAGAGTTCTAGTTTAGACTGCATTTTGGGCAGTCTGTAAGTTGTTGGATGAATGAATGTTGAGGGTTTTCAGATTAGATTGAAAATTCAATTTAAAAAGTTGAGAAAATTTAGGTACAGCCTTTATAATATGAAATTAGAGAAGTTAAGCAAAGAGGAAATATATATATAAAAAAGGTCTCACCACTAATAATAAAATCCAAATTACCATGTTAAATGCCATTTCTATCAAATTGGTAAAGATGATTGTTCACACAAAAATCTGTACATAAATGTTCATAGTAGCTTTATTTGTGATAGTGAAGAGCTATTAATGGAAACACCAATAAATAATAAGGAACAAAATAATAAAGAACAAAGTTGATATATAGGCATCAACTTGGGGTAAATCTCAAAGACATAATACTGAGTGGGTAAAACCAGCTTGTAAGGTGGTGTACTGTATGATTTCGGTTTATTCGAAACATTCTTGAAAAGACAAAACTATATTGGTAGAAAAACAGGTCAGTAACTGAATAGGGTAAGGGTGTGACCAAAAAGAATAGCATGAGAAAGTCTTTTTTAAAAAAATGACTTTATTTAATTTTTGGCTCTGCTGGGGCTTCATTCCTGCGCAGGCTTTCCTCTAGTGGAGAGCGGGGCTCCTCTTGCTGCCGTGAGCCAGCTTCTCTTGCAGGTCTTCTCTGGCTGTGGAGGATAGGCTCTCGGGCACGAGGACTCAGTAGTCACAGCTCCTAGGCTCTAGAGCACAGTCTGAATAATTGTGCACAGGCTTAGGTGCTCTGAGGCATGGGGAATCTTCGCAGATGAGGGATCAAACCCGTCTCTTGCACTGGCAGGCAGATTCTTTACCACTGAGCCGGCAGGGAAGTCCCATGAGGGAGTCCTTTGGAGTGATGGAACTCATCCTGACTGTGGTAGTGGGTAAATCAATTTATACCTCTGTTAACATTCATAAAACTGTACACCGAGAGAAAGTGTCAATTTTACTGCATGATAATTGTAACAATACAAAATAAATACAGTTAAAAATTGGTAAGATGATATTAAATATAGTAGTGAAGTAGATCCTGTCTTTGCAGGAATATCATTGGTAATACATTATGCAGATATGAAGCATCATTTTACTGTTTAATGATATGAGAAATGTATTCAAAGTAATATATGAAAAGAGGAGAATAAAAAACTACACCATATTTTCTATATTAGAAGTGTATTTTCCCTCAAAGAAGTGTATAAAATTACTCTCTGTTCAAACACCCTCATTTGTGATAGGAAGGCCAGGAAAGTGGAGTCACCGCCCTTCAGTTCTTTCTGTTCTTGACTGTTGTGTTTGGGATTACAGCAGCTAGAATCCTTTCAAGGGATTAAGTTGTTGGGCCAGGCATTCTGGACACAACTTCTTAGCTGCCCATCAATCAGTTGTTTTCTTAGAAAAAAACCTTGCTGGTTTCAGATAGTCAAAATTCACTTTCTCAATCCATGAATGCCAATGATGCATGAATGAATTGTCTGAATTCTAATAGAGTGGTTTTTCAGACTTTTAGGAGACTGATGTAAGTGGCTTGAAGTTGTACACATTTTTTTGTTTGTTTGTTTGGTTTTTGGACATGTGTTTTCTTCTCTCTTTAGTAAATATTTTCCAGTGGAATGGCTGGTTGTAGTAGGTGTATATTTAACTTTTTAGGAGTCTGTCTTACTGTTTTCCAAAGTTATTGTACTATTTTACATTCCTTCCAGTAGTGTGTGATATTTCTAGGTGCTCTATTTTTTTTTTTTTTTTCAGTTATAATTGACTTTACATTTTGCTAGCACTTAAGATAGTCAGTTTTAAAAATTTTAGTCAGATTAGTGTGTGGTGTTACCTCATGTTTTTAAACAACTTCATTGAGTTATAATTCACATTCCACGTAATTCAGTCATTATATGATGGTGAGGCCTGGAGTGGCAGTTCATGGGGTCGACTGCATGAACTGACACAACTGAGTGACTGAACAACAGCAACGTAATTCACTCATATAAAGTACATAATTCATGATTTTTTAGTAGTATATTTACAGTTATGTGCAGCTATCACCACACTTTTAAGATGTTTTCAGTACTTCAAAAATTAATCCTGTGCTCTTGAACTTTCAACCCCCATACCTCCCGCCCCTAGTCTCACCCTCACCTTCCAGCCCTAAGCAACCATTAAACTGCTTTCTATCTCTATAGACTTTCCTGTTCTGGACACTTCATATAAATGGAATCATGTAATGTGTAGTCTTGTGATTGCTTCTCTCACTTAACATAATGTTATTAAGGTTTATATGTGTTGTAGCCTGTATCAGTAGCATTCCTTTAATGGCTGAATAATATCACGAATAATATCACTAATAATAATGTGATGTACCACAATTTGTTTACTCATTTGTTCGTTGAATGGACATTTGTTTCTACCTTTGGGCTATTGCGAATAATACTGCTATAAACATTCATGTGCAAGTTTTTTTGTGGGGACACGCTTTTCTCTGTCTTGAGCATGTACCTAGGAGTGGAATTGCTGGATCATATGGTAACTGTAACTTTTTGAAGAATCGTGAAATTGTTTTTTAAAGTGGCTGGACTATTTTACATTCCCACTAATAGTGAGTGAAGATTCCAGTTTCTTTGCATCTGCACCATACTTGCTTTTATCCATTTGAGACTAATCATCTTAGTAGATGTGAAGTATATCTTGTGTTTTTTATTTGCATTTCCCAAATGGTTAATGATGTTAAACATCTTTTTATGTACTTACTGACTTTTTGTATATATTCTTTCCTGAATTATCTGTTCATGCTTTTTTGCCCATTTTTTATTGATTTGTTTGACTTTGTTTTCTTAATGGCATCCTTTAAAATTTTTGATAAAATTAAACATATATTTTATTTTTAATGTTTTATACATTTGTATTCTAAGAAACCTTTGCCTACTTCAAGATTACAAATATCTTCTACTACATTTTCTTGTAAAAGTTTGTAGTAAAATTTTACATTTAAGTCTATGATTCATTTTTTGTTAAATTTTGTATACAGGGTGACTTAATGGTTGATGTTCATCTTTTTTCTGTGTTAACTCAGTTAACTCA
Source organism: Capricornis sumatraensis (assembly GCF_032405125.1). NCBI lineage: Eukaryota > Metazoa > Chordata > Mammalia > Artiodactyla > Bovidae > Capricornis > Capricornis sumatraensis. The sequence continues at coordinate 88,750,782 of NC_091079.1, forward strand.
GCATTTGTTTGAAAATGCTCATACCATTGGATTTGTTTTGCCAACTTTGTTGAAAATCAATTTGTTTTATCAACTTTGTTGAAAAATAGTGGCCATACACAGTGGCCACTATTTTGTTGCGTTGATCATTGTGTCTTTCTTTTAAATATCAAAATATCTTCATTTTTGTTACATGATAGTTAACTTTGAAATGAGATGGAATAAGTCATTAATTCTCAGTCCTTTGTTTTTAGTTTCCCTGTGGATTTCTATGTAGACAGTTTTATCATCTGCACATAGGTACAGTTTTACTTCTTTTCCTTTCTGATCTTTATACTTTTTGTTTTTATTGCCTTATTGCATTGGCTAAGACTTTGCAGGACAACATTGATTAGAAGTGGTGAAAATGGGGATTCTTTTTTTATTCCTAGTCTCAGGGCTTTTTCTTTTCCTATTAAAGTAGATGGGTGTATTTTAAAAGATAAAGTAATAATTTGGCTTTTGTTTTGTAAATTCTGTTGTTTTGATAGCTTTGGAGGTCAAGTGTGTATTTGGTAAAAGATACAGTGAATAGCTCTTCAATAATAGGGGAATGAGATTTTCCTCTGTTTAACTGGAGTAAACTTACCTAGTCATTGAAAAATATAGTATACAAGTTAGGTGAGAAGCAAGAGCTACTGCTCAATATGAGGATGCTCTGTATTTCTCACGGAAGTGCTCATGGTTAACTGCCAGGGGGAAAAGAAAGAATAAGACCGAGTAATAAGGGGAGATTTTGTCTTTAGTGTCAAGTGTGCTTTGAGTTAATAGATAACTTAAGAGTGTTTCTGCTTCAAAGCACTAAAAGATTCCATCATATAGAATATTATATACATACCGCTCAACCTATTCTGCTGTTATCCTTTGTCTTATTGTGTTTTGTCTTTTTCAAGGTCTGTACTTTACATCCAATAAAATTTATAGCTCGAAATGATCTGCAATGATTTCTGTTAAATGTATTCACCTATGCAGCTATGGCCCAGAACAAGTTGTTCTTTCCTGCCCCTTTCCAGTCAATTTCCCAACTCCAGAGCCAGCAGCCACTTTCTGGTTTTTGTCATCATAAGTCAGTTTCCCCATTGCTGAAAGTTTCTCTGTTAGACCCTTCGGATATGTTTTTGTAAGGTGATACTAGGAATGTTTTTAAGAAAAGTATAGACTTTCATAAGGAACTTTAAATTTCCTGATCATATACTACTGAATTCTCAGAATCAGTGACCCAGCCTGACAGCTAGGTCCCTAAGCTAGGAGACCAGAATATATTGATGACATTTTAGTCTGATTGCTGCTTTAATGTTTTACCTCTGTTCTTATTGAAAAAACTACAGGTTTTTCTTTTAGAGAACTCTGTGATCTTGTATTACTTTTCCTTGATATATCTTGTCACATGATTTTAGGTACTTTTCCATGGATGCTGAAATTTTATCTTTTGTTACTAGAGTTTTGAAATCTTACCAGTGATTATTATGTTTTTCTGCTTCTACTAAGTTTGTATGATGATAAGAAATTTACATTCTGTTCTCGTGATAATGCTAGAAGCTGATATTTGAATTTCCCAGTTTATAACATATATATGAAAAAATACTTAATACAATCCAATTTACTTGTGCTTTTATTTTGCGGAGTGATTTTATTATTTAAATATTAATGTCATCTATAATAATTCATTTTTATTTTGTTTATATTCTAGTTCATTCAGCCCCTAAAGAAATAACAGTGTCTAAGGGACAAGAAGAGAAACCTGATAGCCTAGTTAAATATTTCAGTGTTGTTTGGTGTAAAGCGTCAAAGAAAAAACACAAAAAGTGGGAAGGTGATGCTGTTCTTATTGTAAAAGGAAAGTCATTTACCTTAAAAGATTTGGAAGGCAAAGACATTGGAAGAGGTATTGTGATATTACCTGATGTTTATGATTTGGTCTAAAGTTAATATATGTATCTGACTACAAAATTGAAATGTAATTGTGTTTTATGAAGGTGTTCTTTCTTGACTTTCATGTATAAATTATCTGATAAACATAAATTTATCTTGTAATAGCAAGTCTGACAGTCTTATGTATACTCAGTGAGATGAATCTCAACCCATGGTATCATTTTCTTTGAAAATAAAATGATTAGCTAAATATATACAGTTATATTGGCATTTTTCTGAGATTAAGCAGTTTTTCTTTGTGTGTTTTCATCTTTTTTCTTTTTTTCCAGAATGCTGAGTGATTAAAATTGAAAAAGATGTGGGTATTAGGAATAGAATGATATCTAACTTTAGTCAGTCAGTCAGTTCAGTTGCTCATTCGTGTCTGACTCTTTGCGACCCCATGAATCGCAGCACGCCAGGCCTCTCTGCCCATCACCCACTCCCAGAATTCACTCAAACTCACGTCCATCGAGTTGGTGATGCCATCCAGTCATCTCATCCTCTGTCGTCCCCTTCTCCTCCTGCCCTCAATCCCTCCCAGCATCAGTCTTTTCCAATGAGTAAACTCTTCGCGTGAGGTGGCCAAAGTATTGGAGTTTCAGCTTTAGCATCATTCTTTCCAAAGAACAGCCAGGACTGATCTCCTTCAGAATGGACTGGTTGGATCTCCTTGCAGTCCAAGGGACTCTCAAGAGTCTTCTCCAAAACCACAGTTCAAAAGCATCAATTCTTCAGCGCTCAGCTTTCTTCACAGTCCAACTCTCACATCCATACATGACCACTGGAAAAACCATAGCCTTGACTAGACAGACATTTGTTGGCAAAGTAATGTCTCTGCTTTTCAATATGCTATCTAGGTTGGTCATAACTTTTCTTCTAAGGAGTAAGCGTCTTTTAATTTCATGGCTGCAATCACCATCTGCAGTGATTTTGGAGCCCCCCAAAATAAAGTCTGACACTGTTTCCACTGTTTCCCCATCTATTTCCCATGAAGTGATGGGACCGGATGCCATGATCTTCGTTTTCTGAGTGTTGAGCTTTAAGCCAACTTTTTCACTCTCCACTTTCACTTTCATCAAGAGGCTTTTTAGTTCTCTTCACTTTCTGCCATAAGGGTGGTGTCATCTGCATATCTGAGGTTATTGATATTTCTCCTGGCAATCTTGATCCAGCTTGTGCTTCTTCCAGCCCAGCGTTTCTCATGATGTACTCTGCATATAAGTTAAATAAGCAGGGTGACAATATATACAGCCTTGACGTACTCCTTTTCCTATTTGGAACCAGTCTGTTGTTCCATGTCCAGTTCTAACTGTTGCTTCCTGACCTGCATATAGATTTCTCAAGAGGCAGGGCAGGTGGTCTGTTATTCCCCTCTCTTTCAGAATTTCAATATCTAACTTCAGTGATACCTAATAAAAATTGGAAAATAGCAAGGAGATAATAGATAGAGATAACTTAGATTAATTCATCTAAATTGGAGGTAACTTAGTTCCATTATAAAACATTGCCAACATGATTCATTAGCATAAGTTAGCCCACAAAATCAGAGTATGTAAAGTTATCATGGTCTTTTTACATTGTCTCTTAAATTATTCTTTAATTCTGAGTATGGCCCATAATTATAAAGTCTGTTCTACATGTTGAAAATAACATAGTTTGTAGTTTCAATAACTATGCTAGGAGTAAGCATTCAAAGAGGGTTATAGTTTGTAGTTTAGTAGGGACAGGGCAATGTAATTGATAATTAGGAAGCACTAAGATAATTGTTTCAATGAGAATGTTTGCTAAGTACAATAGGAGCATATATAGAAGGACCATGTAAATCAGCCTACGAGGCTAAGGGAAAGCTTCAAAGGAGTTATTGTTTAAGGTAATATGTGAGGGATGATGAATTTTGTAGGGAATGAGAAAGGGGCATAGCATATGTACAGGTGTAGGCAAGAGTGAATTAAAACTACTTCAGTGTTTCAGGAATGTGGTATGCGAAGGGCAGTGACAGGGGGCCAAGAGTTGAGGCTGAATGGAATTATCTGCAATAGAATTTTTTATTATGAAAATATTGAACAAATACCATATATCCAATATTATGCTTAGTGTTTAGAGAAATTAAAAAGAATATTAGCAATACACATTCCATGTTAGTTAAATATTAGTAGCTCAGTTGTCTGACTCTTTGCAGCCCCATGAACTATAGCCCACCAGGCTTCTCTGTCCATGGAATTCTCCAGGCAAGAATACTAGAATGGGTTGCCATTCTCTCTTTTAGGGGATCTTCCTGACCCCGGGATTGAACTCAGGTCTCTTTCACTGCAGGCAGATTCCTTACCCTCTGAGCCACCAAGGATTGAGATTAAATTTTTTTGAGAACTTGTTTATACTTAAATTAGTGAAATTATATTCTAAAGCCCCCTAGCTAGGAAAAAATTACCAAAATTACCCTGGAATATCTGTTACCCATAACTATAGTATATATGGTTTTGAGTATGTGTAGTTTGGATTAATAATAAAATGATCTCCCAGTTGCAAGTAGTGGAAAAAAGTAGAATCACCTCTATACAAGTAGAATCACCTCTGGTGCTTTTAAAAAATGCCAGTGCTTAGGCCTTGATCTCTGAGGCTGTGATTATTTGGTCTGGATGATGGGGAGAGGGACTGAACATCCATATATTTTAGGTTTCTGGATGACTCTCATATCCAGTAGGAGTTGAAAATCACTGGTTTAAAAAATTAGTTTATTGGCTTTCAAAGTGAAAGCATCCAAATATAAGCCTTGGTTGCTTAATTATAACATTAGTAAATATATCAACCTGGAGTTAATCTTGCAAGTTATCACCTATAATACAAGCAGTTTTTCTTTTAAATAATTTGGATATTCAGCAATTAAATATTATTACTATAAGAATAAACACTCATAAGAAACCTGAAGGCTGAAATGCTGAAATTGCTAGTAGCTTGTGATAATATAGTCAGATTCAGTTGGTTTTTATTCCACATACCCAGCAAAGAACAAGTGTGGGCAACAGAGTTCAAGAGTTTAAAGAAAGTCTTCTGGAGATGCAGAGATGTTTGAGACGGTCATCACTAGGGAGTAAAGTGAAACGAAAGATTTTGCAGTTGCAGAGCCTCTTCAAGATGCCTCAAAGTTAAATTTATTCCTGTCTCCCATTTTCATGTAACTAATGGTAATTGGATTAATAGGGTTGGATTCAGTATGAAGATAAAACAGTTATCTTCATTAATATGGAGAGGTCAGGACTGCTGTTGAATTGAAACAGCTTGGGAAATGGAGGGCTGGTTCTTTTAGCATTTAGGAACACCAGCCAAATAACTATTTGGCTTCATCTTAGAGCTTTATCATTAGTAATTGAAAAATGTATGTTATGTAGTTCCCAGTTGTCAGAGATTGTGATTATTAGCCCAGTGTTAATAGGGAATTGTAGCAATTTTCCAGCTAATTTAAAAGGGTCATGTAATGTTGTCTAAAATATGATGATCTTTTATTTTTTGTTTTTAGAAACTTTAAAGTTTTTGGTATACACAGTTTTGCCCCTCACAGTGGCACAAAAAGCATGCATTTAATGTTCTAAGCAGAGGAGTATAAGAATCCCTCACTCTATCTGATTAATGAGTTCATTTTAAGCAGACCATGATAACTTACTCATATTTATATTGCATCAACACCTTACACATGGCAGCACCTAATAAATATCTGTTGAATTAATAATAATTCAAACAAGCGTGGTATTATAAAATATCCTGCTTTTTATTCAAGAGCGAGAACTTGGACTATCAGCAGCATCTGTGACAAATGTAGTTTTACTATTCTATCGCGGGTAGACAAGTACAGTACTAGTTGAGTTAGAAATTGCTTCTATTGCTAGTTCTTCACATTTCCACTTGTTTCTAAGTGGGAATAGAGCTGCTGTGGCATTTGTCTAGATTGTTCACAAGAAAGGAGGGTCCATACATAGCATACCAAAACCCTTCTTCGCTTGATTTTCTATAGACAGCAGATGGCAAAACTATGCATACAGTAGACTGTATTTTAAGTAATTAAAGTCTTGGCTCTCTAAACCTTACCTAATTTTTATAACTATATAATTATTTATTCCTTTTGATTTTTGCATGTGTGTATTTTTACTAAAAGGATAAATCATATTTTTGTTCTGGCTAGTGGGTTATTATGCGAGGCTATTTGCATTCAAAGTAATTTTCACTCTGTACAGTTATAAGAAGAGACTCTGGTTTTACTAATTAAGTCATCTTAGAGTGTCAATAAATTAATTTTTTCCTTCTCAATTTAAAGGCACTGTATATAAATTGAAAGAGCTTGAAAAGATTGAAGAGGGTCAAACAATGATGATTGGTGGAAAAGAAATAGAAGTCATGGGTATCATCTCTCCAGATGATTTCAACAGTGGAAGATGTTTTCAGTTTGGAGGAGGATGTTCTGCTGTCTTAAGTTCTTCTCAAGCTGCCAAGAGGTGTTTGTCTAACCCTTTCAAAAGTGTCTGTAAACTCAGTTCAAAGGAAAATAAACAGAACAGTTTCCAAAATTGCAAACCACGCCATGACCCATATGCGCCAAGTAAGGTTTAAAAACTTAATTTGAGTTTTCTGTTTTTACTGTCTAAAGATATTTTGGTATGTGAATTTAAAGTTAAATTTTGTTTTGACACTTTCAGGTAAAAGTATGTATCATTTTTCAGATATATAGTCTGACATAAGGGATAATGTTGAAGTTGAATAATAATATATTTTGAGAATTATTTCATAAGTAAATGTTCAATTGCCAGAGTATAGTAACCAAAATACATGTGTTGAAGGAAAATTGTGCAAATTATAGATGTATACACACATACATGGGTATGATTTCAACAAAACCTGATATCTTTTGTAGGGAGAAAAATTAGTAAATTTATAGATTAGAAATATTTTTGAATTTCCATTTTGAAGACTGTATGCTTTGATCACAACTATTAGTAATTAGTGACTTAATTGAGTATTAAAATATTGAAAGGTGAAAAAAATATTGGAAGGTGAGATTTCATGTAAAGAATTCAGATTTTATTCATGAGAATTCAATCCAGTCAAGTTAATTTTCACATTAATGAATTTAATTTAAAAATTGCATCAAAAATGAAACCTAGTCTGTTTATGACTTTTTAAGATTTGATTGCTCAGTGAACAAGTATTTCTTGTGTTCCTTTTATACATTGGGCCCAGAGGTAAAACTGTCATTACAGAGCTTCTCATTTGGTGACATGACAGACATAGAATTTGAGTTATATTAAGTCTGTGATTCATTTTGCCTAAAATTTTGTGTACAGGGTGAGTTAATGATTGATGTTCATCTTTTTCCATGTGGCAGTAAGTAAGGCAGTGGATGTGCTCAGCTGTGTCTGTCTCTTTGTAAGCCCATGGACTGCAGCCTGCCAGGCTCCGCTGTCCATGAAATTGTCAAGGCAAGAATACTGGAGCAGGTTGCCAGTTCCTTCTCCAAGGGATCTTCCCAACCTAGCGTTTGAATTGTCCTCTCTTGCATCTGCTGCATTGGCAGGTGGATTCTTTACCACTGTGCCATCTGGGAAGTTCTTTCCATATGGATATCCAGTTAATTCAGCATTTGTTTGAAAAGACTTATTCCTATTGAATTTGTTTTGTTAATGTAGAAGTTGGAGAACAGAGGAAGCTTTTCTCATAATGGTAATAGAAATATTGAAATAATTATAAAAATAACTCTTAGAATAGCTATAAATAGAAGTATTAAGGGCTTCCCAAGTGGCGCTGGTGGTAAAGAATCTACCTGCCAATACAGGAGACATAAGAGACGCAGGTTCAGCCCCTGGGTTGGGAAGATCCCCTGGAGGAGGGCATGGCGACCTACTCCAGTATTCTTGCCCAGAGAATCCTGTGGACAGAGGAACCTGGTGGGCAACAGTCCTTAGGGTCACAAAGAGTCAAATATAACGGAAGGGACTTAGAATGCACACATGCTTGCAAAAAGTATTAAAATAACTATTTTCCCCTCTTGCCATTTTGGAAACAGAATTTTTGAAATAAAAGGACTTTTTAGATAATTTAGACCAATCCCTTCACTTTGCGTTTGAGGAAACTGAGTACCAGAAGGATGAACTGACTTGCTTAAAGTAGGTATTGGCATAATTTGGATTAAAACCCCCAAATTAAAAATTCCTTGCTTTATTCTAGCTCATTTGAGACTTAATTGAAATTTAGAGAGTGGGAGTTTCTGCTTCTGATTTTTCTCTTTGTGTGAATATTTTGTCTGTCACACTGGCTCATAAGCTTCCTTCTGCCCTTTATGCTTCTTTCTCTTCACCTTCCTGTTACGTAGTAGAGAGCTGTGGTGAACTGAAAAGAACACTGTGCTTAGTCAAGGACCTGAGTTAGAGTCCTGCTTTTGCTACTAAACTACTGATTCTTCGACCAGTTGAGGTAGTCACTTACTTCGCTATGTTTTGCCTCATGTAAAATGTGGGTTTTAATAACTACCATAGAGACTTAGAGTGCCTGGTATATACTGTGTACAATAAATACTTGATAACTGAGTGAATGAAAAATTTTATTATGATAATTTGTATATATGTGTACATGAGTATGTATATGTGTGTGTGTGTGTGTAAGCAAGCCCTTTTTGTAAGTGGTAAATACTTGATTATCCTCTCTCTTTTTCAATCTTGTTAAAGGTAGTACTAAGTTGTAGACTTAAAACTAAAGCAAGAGAGATTTTGTTAGCATTAAATGATGCTTTGTGATCATGAAGGGCATCTAAAGATTTAAACTGATGTCCTGTTGCTGTGGTGCTTTAGGTTTTATTTTTCTTGAAGCTTCATGCTTTGTTAGATGACTTGTGATTCTATGGTCCTTGCTTGAGCTGTGAATCATCTTTACCTCTATTTTCTTTTAAATTCCCTTTGTCTTTTTTAACAATTTTTAAAATATCTTTATTTATTTATTCATAGCTTCACTGAGCCTTAGTTGGTGCGTGTGGGTTTTCTCTAGTTGCAGTGAGCAGGGGTTACTCGAGTTGCTGTGCAGGCTTCTCATTGCAGTGGCTTCTCTTGTTCGTTACACTTGGGCCCTAAAATGCACGGGCTTCAGTAGTTGCAGAGTGTTTGCTCAGTTGCTCTGAGGCATGTGAGATCTTCCTGGACCAGGGGCCATACCTGTGTCCCCTGCATTGGCAGGTGGATTCTTAACTGCTGGACCACCAGGGAGATCCTCTTTTTGTTGTTTTTTTTATTTTAAAGAAAAAAAAAAAAAGGGACCATTTCTTGGCTGGAAATCCACAAGACATACACTCTTCTTTACTACTGGGATATGGAGGAAACTCAGGGGCTGAGTTTTCCGTTTTCACTCCCTAGTCCCCTACCTGCCAGGAATTCACCTCGAAAATGAAAGTTTCTTTTGGTTGCTCAGAAACCTGGGAAGATCCACAGAAAATCTTCCTCCAGGTAATTACTACCAGTAAACATGACCAGACTCTCATTTCTGTGACTATATATTTCCACACTGAGGGTTATTTATTAAATCCCCTGTGTTTTTTTTTTGGTTGCCCCACACAGCTCGTGAGATGTTAGTTCCTGGACCAGGGTTTGAATCCGTGTCCTTAGCAGTGAAAGCACTGAGCCTTAACCACTGGACCACCAGGGGATTTCCCATATTTAGTCTCCTGGAACCTGTTGTTTTTTAATCTACTTTTCTCATCTTTGTTCTCTTTTTTCATATTTTAAAAAATCTATTTTACTTTTTTTTAACCATGATACAGATGTACAAATATATAAAAAAAATATTTTGAAGAATTTATTATCTGATTTCAGATTTATCAATTGATACCAGCTTTCTAGTTACATTTGGTTTTGTTTTTTGAGTGATTTTAAATAAATCTTTTAAATTGTATTACAATATTTCTAAAGAATTACATTGTTATTTGATGGTTACTCCATGCTGCTTTGTCAAGATTCATGAATTTTACATTTCATGAATGAAGTAATTAATTTTAAGCAAATAATGGTGGTGAAGTCAATGGAAAATTTGTCATTCTTTCTCAGTTCTTCTGATTAATAGTAATAGACATTGTTAGTAGGCATAGAAATGAAAATAAAGGAAGCCTTTATATTAAATTTGGAAAGCCTTTCCAGAATAAGAAGCTATGAGTATTAGTAAAGGCCATCTTGGCAAAATTCCAGTTTGTGCTTTCAGTTGGAAATAGTTCTTTTTGCTTTGAACAATGAACTAGTAAGTGTGGTGGCTTAATGAATTATTTATGAAACAATAGTGAATTTTAGTGGTTTCAAAGCACTTTTGCGCATGAAATTTGGAAAGCTCTTTGCCATTCTTTGCATGAATCTTACATCAATAAGGCATGAGATTTTATTTTTAAAATTTTGTACCTTTGCTTAGCATTGATGTTACTGAATTTCAAAATTATTGTGTTTTAATTTTTTTTTCTTTTTGAATTTCAAAGTTTTTGACTGCAAACAGTTTTATCTTTTGAGTAATTAGAGCAAGATAATGTAATTACTGACAGAGTAGAATCCATTTATAATTATACTTTTCCCTTTTTCTTAAGATTCCCTTGTTATGCTCCGACCAGATAAGAATCACCAGTGGCTGTTCAATAAGAACTGTTTTCCTGTTGTGGATGTCGTGATAGATCCTCACCTTGTATATTACCTTCGACCACATCAGAAAGAAGGGATCATATTCCTTTATGAATGTGTGATGGGAATGAGGTAGGAAAATAATTTGTTTGATCTAATCAAAGCCTTGATTTACCTGTAACATAATGGTTTTCTAGGATGAGCCTAATATATAATGAGTCCCAATGAGTGCAGCATATATTTTAGTTGATAGGAATGGCAAATGGTAATGTGTATGTTTTATTCCACAGGTGGGTTCTTTTTAAAAAAAATCATTTTATTAAAAAAAAAATTTGGCTATGCCTGGTCATAGTTGAGGCAGGTAGGATTTTTAATCTTCGTTTCAGCATGCGGGATTTTTTTTTTTTTTTAATGCAGCATGCGGACTAGTTGCAGCATGTGGGATCTAGTTCCCTGACCAGGGATTGAACCCAGGCCCCTTCCATTGGGAGCCCAGAGTCTTAGCCACAGTGGACCACCAGGGAGATCTCCACAGGTAGTTCTTGAAGGATACTGTGGTGATAAACATCTTGGTTGGAACTGGACACACAACTTATGAGGATTTTGCAAAAAAGTTTTCTTCTTAGAATGTCACCTCTGTTTACACACATACACATATACACATGAGTTCCTCTTCCTCTTTTAAAATTGAGTTTTCTTAACCAATTATAGTCAAAATACAGTTGAAGTAGAAGATACACACATAAATTCAAACCAAAGAGGTTAAAAGAATCAAAGGTCTCTGTTAACATATTAGTACATTTCCTTCCAGTCCTTTTTTGTTGTTTTTAACGCATAGGACCTCGATTTTTACATTGGTCATTGCCACTCAGTATGCCTCAGTTACTAGGAAGCGGGGAATGTAAATTCCTCCAAGCTCTAAAGAACCCCTTGAATGATGACAAGGGGAAAATTATCTCCTGGAAACTTTCTAGATTGTTCTCTCAAATATGCTCTTCTTTTTCGGAGATCTTACCTCAGTTGGCTTGAGAATCATCTTTTATTCTCTCTCACCTTCTCCAGCTAACCACACCTAAACTTTTGAATATTTTGACTTGCCAAATACCATTTTGAACCTAATTGTTTCTGGCACCTCACTATAGCAGTTCTAGTAACTGGTGTCATAGAATTTTATTTTTATCTGGACTATTGCAACAGCTTCTAACTTGTGTATCTGTTTCTGATGCTCCTCAGATTCTTTCTACTTACTGCTGCCAGTTTGATGTTTCTGGAAACAGTTCTGAACATGGCATTTCTTTGCTTAAAAGGACTGCAGTTCTCAGAACTTAGAACAATGTTTCCTAATCTGTGGTATGCACTCCACTTGGGTGGTGTATAGAATTATTTTAGGTGTACACGGACAAACTTTATTTTTTACTTTTAATCATAGCATATTTAGTTAGTGAATAACTGGAAAGAAATAGCACATCAAACTTCTGGTTTCACAAGTAGATTATGCTTAGAAAGAATTTATTTTCTTTTCAAATAAATCTAAGTTAAAAAGTGAGTTGATTTAGAGAAAAATAATGAATAGTAACACATATAATATCACGTATATGGCAAAGCAGTGTAGTCATTCATGGAAGACTGATGTTGGGGAGACACTGACTTACAAGATACAGCCTGAGCTTTCAAGGGCAAGTATCCTTATCTTCTGTCTTCTACCAATCTTGCCAGCTTCCTAACCTTGTATTTCTTTGCTTGGAATTCAGTTCAAGCCCCAGCTGTGCTGATGTGTTAATACTGATTAAGGTAGTGAATTCCTGTTTTCCTTTAAAACACTGCTCAAGGTTCATCTTCTTCAAGGGAAGCCTTCATGCTCTCTTCACTATACTTGGGTGCTGGATCAGTTTTCTCTCTGCCACTCAAACTATATCTCTTTTAGCTGGCATCTTGCAATGGCAAAATCTAAAATAATCTAAAGTAATAATAAGGGCTCTAATAATTAAAATAATAATACTGGCTAAAATTCATGTTTGTAATTTTTTCTCTACATTTCAAAGTGGAAAACAAATAAAATTGGTTTTGGTTGTTATTTCTACTTCTAAGAAACAGAATGGATTAACAAACTATACTTATATTTCCTTGATTCCTTTGGATTTTGTAACTTTTAAAGTGTTTATCTAATACCTGTCAAAGAGCTTTTAAAACTATGAAGTGGTATAAATGCCAGTTACTGATAGTATTCCTTATAATGTATAATTTTAAATTATATGAACCAAGTAGGCATGTAGGTTTTTTTTACCAAATTTTGTGTATTACGTGTATTAGATCAAATAGTGTTTAATTTTTCTTACAGGTCAAGGAGCTATTTTGGTTGAGGACTTCATTTATTGTAAGAAAATCATAAATACAAATCACTAGGTCTTTCTGGTTTATGTTTCATTACATTTTAAAGTGTTTTGATATCTAATACTGAAACTGATAAAAACTGCTCAGCTGTTAGTGATGAGAAGCACAGTTATAGTTAAATTATTTAACTGTAGATATGAAATTGGCATTTATTTCTAGTTTCTAAATATGGAATCATAGTAACAGATTTAGATTCAACTATAATTTCAATTTGTTTTAGTAATTTAGTTGACAGTAAATATATAATGAATATAATTGGCAGAGATGCAAAATGTCATAAATCAGCTGAATAAAGAGCTAGAAAATATGTTTAGTGGAGGCTAGAATTCATCCTAATTACAAAATATCAGCTTCTGGTTTTTGACTAATAGGTGATGATGTTAGGGGCATAAAATATTTTCCTTTTGTAGTTGAAGGCAATATAATTATTTCTAACAGGGTGAATGGCAGATGTGGAGCTATTCTTGCCGATGAAATGGGTTTAGGGAAAACACTGCAATGTATTTCGCTTATCTGGACCCTACAGTGTCAGGGACCCTATGGAGGCAAGCCAGTAGTAAAGAAGACACTTATTGTCACACCCGGAAGCTTGGTGAATAATTGGAGGAAAGAATTCCAAAAATGGCTAGGAATCGAAAGGATCAAGATATTTACTGTTGATCAGGTAAGAGACTTTTGAACATTTAGATTTGGTCATTTACTAAATCTCCAGCTTTTCAAATCAGTGCTGCAGTGTATGTAGTTCTCTTTTTTCTGATAGATGGAATCTTGCCTTACAATTTCGTTATGAGTTAATATATTCTAATACCTAGATAATGGTTTTCAGGAGTATGCTGCTTTTATTTAATTTCACATAGTCTTTGCCCATGATTTGTTAAAGGTTACCCTTTTTTTTTTTTTTTTAGGACCACAAAATAGAAGAATTCACCAAATCTCCATTTTATTCTGTTCTTATCATCAGTTATGAAATGTTACTTCGTTCCCTGGATCAAATTAAGAGTGTAAAATTTGATCTTCTAATTTGTGATGAAGGGCATCGTTTGAAGAACAGTACCATTAAGACAACTACAGCCCTCATTAGCCTCTCCTGTGAGAAAAGGATAATTTTAACTGGTCTGTATTTACTTTGGGTGAGATATGATGGAATTTTGCCTAATGAATATGCAGAACTTGTAGTATGATATTTGACATCCAAAGAATTGATGATACTGAGTGGAATTCATACTAATCAACCTGGGTTAGTTGAGTCTCGGTAGGATTCTGAATTATCAAATTCCTGTGTAATGTTTCCCAGATTTTGGATTCTTTGAGGAATAAACATGATGGTATTATGGTAGAGAACGTAGAATATGGGGCTAGACTGCTTGAGCTTGTTTTCCAAGTCTGACAGCTGTGCAACTTTGGGCAAGTTATACTTCTCCGTACCTCAATTTTCTTATGTGTGAAATAGACTCCTTATGTTTTGAGGGTCAAATGAGTTAATTCATGTGTAGTTCTTGGAAGACTGCCCTTACATGATAAGTGTTTAATACGAATATCCTTTATTTTTCCATGTTTGTGCTGTATGCATATGGTTTTTTGCTGGCCAAAGCTTCTAGCCCAGGTTGTCTGGAAAAGTGGGATAGACTGTACATAAATGTAACAATACTTTTCTGCCTTATCCTTTTTAGCTTAAGGCCTAGACTAAAATTAGGCCTGAATAACTCAAAGGAATTATTTTCCCATACCTCATTTTGGTCTTGTGTGGTGCTTTGAACTTACCATTTTGGTAGCAGGAGAAAAAAGTTGTCTTTACTAATGTTTGCATCCCTTCTGTTTTCTGCTCAAGACTCTTTTTGCTGATCATCTTTTATCCTTTTAGAAAGGATGGGCAGGGCATGGTTATTTTTATTGCATTATATCCCACGTCTTTGTGTCCTCCATGTGTCCTTTATGCATGTCAGAGCTCTCCTGTGATGTTAAAATGAGGGAGAAGGGGTGTGACCAACAGCTTATTCCTCCAATATACATCTTCAGGGTAGAAGTGTGCCGTGGAGCAACAGAGAAACCGCCCTCCTGCTGTGCTCTCACTGAGTTGGGCTATAGAGGGTTCCCACTTTTAAATAATTTATGGCTATTTGACTTCCAATTTGTGTAGAAGGATTGTATTACCATTACCAAATGTGATTTTTGAGACTATATATGCTTTTTAGAAATGATTTGGGGAACTGTTAAATGACCTTTACATTCTTCATATTTAGTCAAAGTGGATTCTTTATACTTCTTGACTAGCCTTGATTTTTGAAATCCTTGGGGCCAGAAAAGCAATAGAAAAAAGAGCAAAGCAGAGATTATTTCTTTTTACTGCTCAATGTGGCATCAATATTGCTTATCTAAATAGTAGTAATAGCTATAGTGTTAAAAAGATTGGCATTCAAGGGGGAAAACAAAAATAAAGAGTGAGAAATTCAGATTACTTTTGGGTAATAATAATAGAAGAATAAAAAAAAAAGAGGACTTCCCCTGGTGGCGCAGTGGATAAGAATTCACCTGCCAATGCAGGGGACACGGGTTTGGTCTCTGGTCTGGGAAGGTTCCACATGCTGTGCAGCAACTAAGCCCGAGCAGCACACCTACTGAGCCCAGGCTCTAGAGCCCAAGAGCCACAACTACCGAAGCCTGGCTAGAGCCTGTGCTCCGCAACGAGAGAAGCTCCCACAGTGAGAAGCTTGCACAGCATGATGAAGGAGTGGCCCATTTACCACAGCTAGAGAAAGCCCACACGTGGCAACCAGACCCAGACCCAGTGCAAAAAAATGGATTCTCTTCTATTTGACAATCAGATAATGTCCTTTAGCAAAAGTGAACAGTTTTACTACTATTCTCAATTATAAGAAAATACCAATTTAATTAGCATTACAAATTAAATTTTATTTTGTTGTTGTTGTTCAGTCACCCAGTCTTGTCCAACTCTTTGTGAGTCGGACAGTTTGATTCAGTGACTCCCATGCTAGTAAGATCACGCTTAAAATCTTGCATGCTAGGTTTCAGCATTAGGAGAACCAAGAAATTCCAAATGTCCAAGCTGGGTTTAGAAAAGGAAGTGGAACCAGAGATCAAATTGCCAACATTCGCTGGATCATAGAGAAAACTAGGGAATTCCAGAAGACATCTACCTCTGTTTCATCCACTACACTAAAGCCTTTGATTGTGTGGATCACAACAAACTGGAAAACTCTTAAAGAGATGGGAATACCAGACCATCTTACCTCTCTCCTGAGAAAGCTGTATGTGGGTCAAGAAGCAACAGTTAGAAACCTGTTTGGAATAACTGATTGGTTCAGGATCGAGAAAGGAGTACCGCAGGGCTGTCTGCTATCACCCTGTTTGTTTAACCTATATGCTGAGCACATCATGAGAAATGCCAGGCTGGATGAGTTACAAGCTGGAATCAAGAAAGGTGGGATAAACATCAACAACCTCAGATATGCAGATGATACCACCCTTATGGCAGAAAGTGAAGAGAACTAAAAAGCCTCTTGATGAAAGTGAAAGAGGAGAGTGAAAAAGTTGGCTTAAAGCTCAACATTCAGAAAATGAAGATCATGGCATCTGGTCCCATCACTTCATGGGAAATAGATGGGGAAACAGTGGAAACAGTGTCAGACTTTATTTTGGGGGGCTCCAAAATCACTGCAGATGGTGATTGCAGCCATGAAATTAAAAGACGCTTATTCCTTGGAAGAAAAGTTATGACCAACCTAGACAGCATATTAAAAAGCAGAGGCATTACTTTGCCAGCAAGGTCTGTCTAGTCAAGGCTGTGGTTTTTCCATTGGTCATGTATGGATGTGAGAGTTGGACTGTGAAGAAAGCTGAGTGCCGAAGAATTGATGCTTTTGAACTGTGGTGTTGGAGAAAACTCGAGAATCCCTTGGACTGCAAGGAGATCCAGCCAGTCCATTCTAAAGGAAATCAGTCCTGAATGTTCATTGGAAGGACTGATGTTGAAGCTGAAACTCCAATACTTTGGCCACCGCATGTGAAGAACTGACTCGTTTGAAAAGACCCTGATGCTGGGAAAGATTGAGGGCAGGAGGAGAAGGGGACAACAGAGGATAAGATGGTTGGATGGCATCACTGACTCGATGGACATGAGTTTGAGTGAACTCTTGGAGTTGGTGATGGTCAGGGAGGTCTGGCGTGCTGCAGTCCATGGGGTCGCAAAGAGTCAGACACGACTGAGCAACTTCACTTTCACTTTTCACTTTCATGCATTGGAGAAGGAAATGGCAACCCACTCCAGTGTTCTTGCCTGGAGAATCCCAGGAACGGGGGAGCCTTGTGGGCTGCTGTCTATGGGCTCGCACAGAGTCAGACATGGTTGATGTGACTTAGCAGTAGTGTATATATATCCATGCTACTTGCTCCACTCGTCCTGCTCTCTCCTTACCCCACCGTGACCGCACGTCCATTCTCTGTATCTGTTTCTATTCTTTCCCTGAAAATAGGTTCATCAATACCACTTTTCTAGATTTCATATATATGCATTAATATACAATATTTGTTTTTCTCTTTCTGACTTACTTCACTCTCTATAACAGGCTCTACATCCATTCACTTCACTAGAACTGATTCAAATGTGTTCCTTTTTATGGCTGAGTAATATTCCATTGTATCTGTGTACCACATTTTTATTCATTCATCTGTCGATGGGCATCTAGGTTGCTTCCATGTCCTAACTATTGTAAATAGTGCTGCAGTGAACATTGGGGTACATGTGTCTTTTAGAATTGTGGTTTTCTCAGGGTATATTCCTAGCAGTGGGATTGTTGGGTCATATGGTAGATTTATTCCTAGTTTCTTTTTTTTTTTAGGAATCTTCATATTGTTCCCCATAATTATTGTATCAGTTTACATTCCCACCAACAGTGCAGGAGGGTTCCCTTTTCTCCACATCCTCTTCAGCTTTTTTGTTTGTAGAGTTTTTGATGATGCCCATTCTGATCATTGTATTAAAACCTAGACAGTGTATTATAAAGCAGAGACATCACTTTGCTGACAAAGGTCCGTATAGTCAAAGAGAGTTGGACCATAAAGAAGGCTGAACACCAAAGAATTGATGCTTTTGATCTGTGATGCTGGAGAAGGCTTTTGAGAGCCCCTTGGACACCAAGGAGATCAAACCAGCCAATCCTAAAGGAAATCAACCCTGAATATTCACTGGAGGAACTGATGCTGAAGCTGAAACTCCAATACATTGGGCCACCTGATGTGAAGGGCCAACTCACTGGAAAAGACCCTGATGCTGGGCAAGACTGAGGGCAGGAGGAGAAGAGGGTGACAGAGGATGAGATGGTTGGATGGGCTCACTGACTCAATAGACATGAGTTTGAGCAAACTCTGGGGGGTACTGAAGGACAGGGAAGCCTGCTGTGCTGCAGTCCATGGGATTGCAAGAGTCCACACATGACTGAGTGACTGAACAGCAACAATTCTGACCAGTGTGAGGTGATACCTCATTGTAGTTTTGATTTGATTTCTCTAATAGTGATGTTGAGCATCTTTTCATGAGTTTATTAGCCATCTGTATGTCCTCCTTGGAGAAATATCTGTTTAGGTTTTCTGCCCAATTTTTGATTGGGTTTTTTGTTTTTCTGATATTGGGCTATATGAGCTGCTTATATATTTTGGAGATTAATAAATTTAATATTTTCAGTAGAAAATGATTCTGGGACTCCATTCAGAAGGACTATGCCAGTGATGACCAATAAGGTCATTTCCTTTGAGGAATTAGCATTTCTCCCTTTATTTGTGCTTTGTCTTCTTTACCTTGTTTCTGCTGTCTTTCTTTTAAAAAAATATATTCATTTATTTGGCTGCATTGGGTCTTAGTTGCAGATCTTTGCTGCATCTTGTGGGACCTTTTTTGCTGTTGTTGTTGTGTTGTTGTGGCAAGCAGGCTCTCTGGTTGTTCCGTGGCACGTGGGGTCTTAGTTCCCCAACCAGGGAACGAACTCGGTCCCCTGCCTTGCAAGGTGGATTCTTAACCACTGGACCACCAGAGAGGTCCCTGTTTCTGCTTTCCTGTCCTGGTCGCTGCTGCTCTTGAGCTGCGAATTTAGGTGAAAACTAGCACTAGGTAACCGCTCATATTTAGAAATGCTTATAGTTGGTTTTTATCTGCTCAGAATTGCCTAAATAAATTCTTTTTAATAGTGGCAGGGTATCTTACTCCCAAGGGATTTGTGTTTTCTTATGGAATTAACACTTGGTTATGAGTATGTGCAGTGCTGCACACATAACAGGTGCTCAGAAGCTGTCTGAAGAATCCAGTGAAAGGGATTTTGATATTGTTTCCTGCTCTTATCTGGCCCAGTGCTGTGAAGAATATTCAGTTAATATTTCCTGGAAAGTTTCAATATTAAAATTAAAATAAAATTTAATAGAGGTATAGTAGACTTCTAGGGCTGCCATAACAAAATAGCACGGAGTGGGTGGTACATTTCTTCAGTGACAACAGAAATGTGTTTTCCTACAGTTCTGGAGCCTGGAAGTCCAGTCTCAGGCTGTCAGCAGGCTTGATTTCTTCTGAAGCCTCTCTCCTCGCCTTGAAGATGACCGTCTGCTCGCTGGGCCCTCTCATGGCCTGTCCCCTGAGTGTGTGTATCCCTGTGTCTCTCTTTTCTTGAAAGAATACAAGTCACGTTGGATTAGGGCCTCACCCTTATTAGTTTCTTTAACTTTACCTCCTTAAAAGGCCTGTTGTCAAATATAGCCACATTGGGACTTAGGACTTCAAGATATGAATTTTGAGGGGACACAGGTCAATTCGTAACATCTCATTATGTCAAATATTACATATCCTTTATTTATAGAATAAAAAAGAAAAATATGAGATTTGAAGCAAAATTCTTATTGAAGAGTAAAAGTTAAAAATATATGCAGACATACAGATACATGTATGTACTGCTGTATTATGGGATGCTTAGAAACTAGGAAGGGAAGACATCCTTGAGTCTCAGTTTCATAATGAGCTGTTAGTGTTTTGTCATGTTTCATTATTCACACACCCACATACCACACACACACACAACATACATGCCTATTTCTTTATTTTTTGTATATATAGGGTTGGCCAAAAAGTTCGGGTTTTCCCATAAGATCATATGGAAAAACCCCAAATGAACTTTTTGGCCAATCCAGTACATACAAAATCCATCTTTACTCATTGCCACACATAATGCACATCAAAATACACTTAATGTAAACATTTTTCTATTACAGTGCCTAATTTTGAAATGTGATGAATATCTGCAGGCACTTACTTTTTTCTATGTAGACTGCTAAAAGTGGAATTATTGGACCTAAAGGAAAAATACACAGAGGAGTATGTATAAAGAGCTCTTACGCCTTTTTATGGAGATCAGAGACACGGATATAGCTGTAGGTTATTGGTAGTGTTCCTGTACTTGGGTTGGGTGGTAGATCTATGTCTCCTTAAAAGTAAACAATGAAATAAAAAGCTTTTATTGCTGGGATAGAGGTAGGGGAAGAGAAAGTTCTCTTACTTTCACTTCCATAGCTCTGAAAATAATTTTAGTAAATACAGAAACTTGAAAAATCTTTAGTGTTTCCTTTTTTTCTTGTCATTGGACATTGCTGCTGAACTTTTATTAACGTTATATTATTTGGCGGCTTCTACATGTTCCACGTAGTCTAGAATTAGAAAGGAATACTAAAAGCAGCGAGCTGGGAACTAAAGTATTTCTAGACATTTGTGACAGCTTCTCGGAATGATACTCTCCTAGTGTATTGCCTAGCTTATAGCCCCTTCTTTTCTTTTTTAAAGAGTTTATTACTTTTTTGCTGCCCAGGGTCTTTGTGGCTGTGAGTGGGCTTTCTCTAGTTGTGGAGAGCAGAGGTCACTCTTCTTTTCCATCCTCAGGCTTCTCATTACGGGGGCTTCTCTAGCTGTGGTAGTTGTGGGACCCAGGCTTAATTGCTCCCCGGTGTGTGGGATCTTCCGGGACCAGGGATCAAACCTGTGTCCTCTGTATTGGTGGGCGGATTCCTACCCACTGTACCACCAGGGAAATCCATCTTTTCTTTTCCCACTTTACTCCACTTCCTTATTATTTTTTGCCCTAAATCCTTTCCCTACCCCCTTGTGTTCCACCTTTCTTTTTTCCAGTTTTGCTTTTGCCTCTTTTCCTTGTGTCTCAGGGTGATTTCAGCTGCAAGTAACAGATACGTGAATTAAATGTGCCTGTTCTCCCACACAACTGCAAATCTAGAGTGAAGACAGGTTCCAGGGGTGACCCAGCAGCTCAACAGTGTTGTCAAGGATCCTGGTTCTTTTTGTTCTTTGCTGTGCCGTGTTTGGTGTTGACTTCATCCCCATGCTTGTAACAAGTGGCCAGAGCAGTTCCAGACATCACAGCTAGATGTGGTGATGTTTAAAGGACAACAGGGGCTGGCTCTGCCTTTTTCTCCTGACTTCCTCTTATGTCTCACTGGACAAGATGGATTGCATACTGTTGGTGGACACTGTCGGTGCCCTCCCTAGCTCCCTTTTTCTGAGCTGTCAGACCCACCCCTTAGCTGCTGGGGCTGTTGGTTAAAGAACTCTCCTGCCTTATCTGGAGAATTATTGGTTGAATGAGAGCTTCTCTCCCTTGCAGCTCGGTCAATGATGGACTTATATAGAGCAGCAAGTGGAAAATGCCAGCTCCTTCACCTTAGGATAATTTCAGGAGCAACTTTATATGGTGCAGTTTTTGCTCTAAGGCTCCCTGTAATTTAACTCAAGCTACATTGTTGGTTTCTTCCCCTGCGTTTTCTGATTCCCTTTCTCCTGAGTCATTTCTCCATAAATCATGTGTAGCTAATTTGTATCTCAGGCTCTACTTCTGAGAACCTAGTCTGAGACAAACTCTTTCTTAACATTATTCGTTGGCAAAGGGGACAGAACTACCAGGATTAGCTTGGATTAATCATTTGGATGACTGACTGGAAGCCAATCACAATGAACTGTGTACCTCTTGTTCCCTTCTTGCTTTTCCTGTTCCCCCACTTTTTTATTAATCATTGTCATGGATTCTTTTAAAGGCTTAACAAAATGCATATCAATATGAATGTATTTTCTTAACTGTGATGTGTCTAAAAATTTTTTAAACTAACTAGATGTATTAAAAAAATCAGTAAGTATTGGTCCAACCTCGGTCTACTCATTTAATTTCAAAGAAAGTGATTGTGAAACTCTCTAACATTGTAAAAGTTCGTGTTGTCTGTTACTGAAATAAGTGCATTTTAATGTACATCTTACATTATTTATATCTCTGGACAACTTTTTGTAGTCTCTTGTCTGAAACTCATCTGAAATTATGCTGTTTTACTGTGCTGATTTATATATTCATTTGACATTATTATAATTATTGAAACCTGCTAATTTTCTCTTTGAAAATTAGTTAGCCAAAAGTTATTGAGCATGTAGTATGTGCAGGGTGTATCAATCCATTAGAGTCTCTGTCACTCTTCAGGATTAGTGAAGATCCCCATTTTATCTGATTACTTTGTAATGTATTAATATTAGATACCTTTCATTGTATTTACTAAACATTAGGTACTTCACATCCTTTGTCTTTACTTTTCTTTGTAATATCACTGGGAAATTATTATCTTTCTACTTTTTTAAGTGAAAAAACAATCCCCAGTTTAACTTCAAAGAACTTAAGCAACTTTGTCCAGAGTCACATAGTTCTAATAGTAACAGATAACAGCTATGGAACATTATTGTGCTCCAGGCACTGTTCTTAGTGCATGAATTAATTCATTTAATCCTCACAACCCTAGTACTGCCATTATTATTCCTATTTTACAGCAAATAAAATTGGTATAAGTAACTTTTCAGGGTTACTCAGAGA
Source organism: Capricornis sumatraensis (assembly GCF_032405125.1). Taxonomy (NCBI): domain Eukaryota; kingdom Metazoa; phylum Chordata; class Mammalia; order Artiodactyla; family Bovidae; genus Capricornis; species Capricornis sumatraensis. Next base: position 88,773,634 of record NC_091079.1, read on the forward strand.
GTAAGTGATACAGGTGGGATTTGAACCCAAATAGTCAGACTCTCCCTGGAGGAGGGCATGGCAACCCGCTCCAGTATTCTTGCCTGGAGAATCCCCATGGACAGAGAAACCTGGTGGGCTACAGTCCATGGGGTCACAAAGAGTCAAACACAACTGAGTGACTAAGCACACAGCACAGTCAGACTCTAGAGCCTGTACTTTGCCAAGATGCTGTACTAAATAAGACTTCAGTTCACAGTTACAACCGGAGTTAAAAATTTATATGATTATTAATTTTCAAAAACTTCGTTTAGCTGCCCTTTCTTAACTTGAGACTTTGCTTATATGTAGTCCTCTTAGGGAAGAGAGTACAAATTTCTTTAAACAACTGATACTGTAAAATACAAACTTGACCTTCTGATCACTTTTATCTCTTTAGGTACTCCAGTTCAGAATGATCTCCAAGAATTTTTTACATTAATTGATTTTGTAAATCCAGGAATATTAGGCTCTTTGTCAGCTTATCGAAAAATATATGAAGAACCCATTATTATATCAAGACAACCTTCTGCTTCTGAGGTATAGTTTACTTTAATAAGTAGGTTAAAAATGACCAGTTTATCTAGGAAAATCATCTGTAACTTGGGTATTATTTTAATTTAGGAAAAAATAAATTAGTAGAGTGAACTTTTTATTTTCTGCACAATCTTTCAACTTCTCTTGCATTTCTTTGTAAAATGACATTATTATCACTTTAAAAACATTCATTGGTAGGTACTTGACAAAGACTTATAAATGATAGTAAACATATAAAAATGTTTACTGATTTTGAAAAATGTAAATAACTGTGAAGTGATTTTTGTACTTTTCTATTGATGTTTTAGTTGGTTCGATTTGCATTGTAATAGGAAATGTACTTAAGAATACTGTCCTCTACTGGTTGAAATAAAAATTGGTATGATTGGAAGATAGTTTGCCAATATGTATAAAAAGCTTTAAATTTGAATGTATCTTGTGGCCTATAAGTACCAGCTTTAGGAATTTATTATAAAGAAATAGACATAGATTTTTATTAAATGCTTAAAGGTTTAGCTTTAAGGGTAAAAAAAAATTAGATAAAACTAAGGAAAACAAACTAGTTGGAAATAAACATTTCTGAAGATAGGAAAATCTAAGTTAGATGCTACATGTTGTATATTTCATTGCATCTAGGATACTGTTAATTCTAGGATGCACCATTATTTTTTGTACCAGTAGCAAAACATACTATCAGTTTTAATTGTAAGAAGTCATCAATTGTAAAAGCATCCTATTTCAGAGAAGTTAAAGTGAGAAAAAAAGTAAATCTCAGAATTAATACAATACTGTGATTAGTTAACAGATAGTTACTGAGCATTTTCCATGAACCAGGAACCATATAAAAATAATTATTTCATATATTTCATAGAAAGGAAAATGTTTATGATACATTATTTATTTATTTATTATTTTTTTAATTTTTATTTTTACTTTATTTTGCTTTACAATACTGTATTGGTTTTGCCATACATTGACGTGAATCCACCACGGGTGTACATGCGTTCCCAAACATGAACCCCCCCTCCCATCTCCCTCCCCATAACATCTCTCTGGGTCATCACTGTGCACCAGCCCCAAGCATGCTGTATCCTGCGTCGGACATAGACTGGCGATTCAATTCTTACATGATAGTATACATGTTACAATGCCATTCTCCCAAATCATCCCACCCTCTCCCTCTCCCTCTGAGTCCAAAAGTCCGTTATACACATCTGTGTCTTTTTTGCTGTCTTGCATACAGGGTTGTCATTGCCATCTTTCTAAATTCCATATATATGTGTTAGTATACTGTATTGGTGTTTTTCTTTCTGGGTTACTTCACTCTGTATAATCGGCTCCAGTTTCATCCATCTCATCAGAACTGATTCAAATGTATTCTTTTTAATGGCTGAATAATATTCCATTGTGTATGTGTACCACGCTTTCTTATCCATTCATCTGCTGATGGACATATGATACATTATTTAAAAATAAGATCACATTCATTTATTTTCCCAGTATTTACATATAAAATCCCTGAAGTGGGCCAAATACTAAGCTCCAGACATGGGGGACTATGATGATAAACCAAACTGGTTTCTAGTTTCCATGATGCTTTATTGTTTGAGATCATGTTTTTTGTAACAAACAAAAATAAAACATCTATTTGCATATTTATGTAAACAAAATGATTTTGAAGATATTTGTAAAAAGTTTTGACAACATTTGCTATTTCTGGTTAATGAAAGTTGGCTTTAATTTTCTTATTTTTGCATCACTGTATCTTCTGACCTGTGACCCAGTTTTTATGGAAGAAAAATCGAAAATAGTTTTAAAATATAAGGGAAATATCCCACGATCTATATAAAAACAAATATTTACTTATACTGTGAAGATTCTAATGTAGAAGATTAGAAGATTCTATGAAGAGAATTTAAACATATATTTCACTCATACTGTATTTTGACTTTAAAGATGTACAATTATATAATGAACAATGTGTAATGATTTTGAAAGAGTCAGCAGTGCCTTGTGCCAGTAATTTCTTAAAGGCTTAGTTTTAGGATCAGTAACTTGTCAAAATATTTTCTTCCAAGAATTTGCTCTTTTAGTGCTTTGATAATGATTTTAAGACTATTGTACCATCGTATCTTCACATAAAAGCTTACTTTCAGATAATTCAGTTTGTAGATTATTGATTTCCAGTGGTTCTCAGTGGTGGCAATAGCCAAACAAGCAATGATTCGAAGACTGTGGCTTCACTTAATTAAATGATTATACTAAACATTTAAAGAGATGATTGTTGGTTTTTCTGTTCTAAACTGTATTTCAAATAATTTTTGTTTAAAAAAAATCTGAAGGGAAGCAATTAGTAAATATTTGATCATGATAAAATGTTTAATATTTTTTTTAACTACATGTATTATTTTTGTCTAAAACACTTTTAAGTCTACTCTTTTTCCGTAGGAAGAAAGGGAGTTAGGAGAGCAAAGAGCAGCTGAACTTACTTGCCTCACTGGACTCTTCATCCTTAGACGAACCCAAGAAGTCATAAATCAATATCTCCCTCCTAAAATAGAGAATGTAGTCTTTTGCCGACCAGGAGCCCTACAGATTGCACTTTATAGAAAACTGTTAAATTCTCAGGCCGTCAGATTCTGTCTTCAAGGATTGTTGGAAAATACTTCTCATCTAATATGTATCGGAGCTCTTAAAAAACTGTGCAATCACCCCTGCCTTTTGTTCTGCTCAATAAAGGTAAGTAGTGTGTGAGACTGTGTCAGGAATATGAGCTGAGGGTTCTATGTCATATGAACCCGAGAGGGCAGATGAGACTGATCTCTGAGGTTACATTTGTGTGTTTTCCCAAAGCTGTGCAGCCTCTCCAGTGTGATTCTTCTCTGGAGCTCCTCCATGCTTCTGCTTGTTCTTCAGAGCATGTCCTTATTCATGGAGCTGAACGAGGGGTGAACTGGGCTTCAGGGTCTTCCTTCTGGATTTTGTGTCCCATGCCCCCTACTGCCTCACCTAATGCTTGGTCCTGGTTTCCCTTCCTATTTTATGTTAATAAAGCCAGTCACTTTGTTTGGTTTGACACATACAAAATCCACCATTAAGAAATAATTTACTTTTTCCTCATTGTAGAAGTAATACATGATTATTGTCTAAAATTTATGAAAATCACAAAGAAGAAAATAAAAATCATCTACTGGTTAGAATGTAAATTGGTTCAACTGGGAGACAGTTTAGTAATGTGTATCAAAGACCTTAAACTTTTATGTAACTTGTGGCCTGGCAATACCACTTTGAGAAATTTGTTATAAAGAGGTAAAGCTCTTCAGTTAGAGAAAATCACATTTGGTATTAATAATAATAATCTTAGTTGATGCTTATTAAACATTTACATTACATTTACACTAAGTACTTTTCAAATACTGTTTTACTTATTCTTCATAGAATTTTATGGAATAAGTATTATTACCATCCCCATTTTTTGGTGAGAAAATAGGAGCTTAAAGATACACATGTGTAGTGTTTTTCTAGAGAAACAATTGTAATGATGCTATGCTTATTATTTAAAAATCTGTTTTTTAAACTAAATAAATTATAGTCATTTCCCCACATTAGATGCCTTCTACAAATATGGTTTTTAATAGCCACATAGTTGAGCTGTCCATTTGGATTTGAACATAAGGCAGTTTGGGCTACAGTGAGAACTTTCTGTTTGGGAGTTGAAACTAAGTACAGTCCCTACTCTGATGTTGTTCAGTTCAGTTCAGTTCAGTTCAGTCGCTCAGTCCTGTCCGACTGTTTGCGACCCCATGAATTGTAGCACGCCAGGCCTCCCGTCCATCACCATCTCCCAGAGTTCATTCAAACTCAGCGTCCATCGAGTTGGTGATGCCATCCAGCCGTCTCATCCTCTGTTGTCCCCTTTTCCTCCTGCTCCCAATCCCTCCCAGCATCAGAGTCTTTTCCAATGAGTCAACTCTTCGCATGAGGTGGCCAAAGTACTGGAGTTTCAGCTTTAGCATCATTCCTTCCAAAGAACACTCAGACTGATCTCCTTCAGAATGGACTGGTTGGATCTCCTTGCAGTCCAAGGGACTCTCAAGAGTCTTCTCCAACACCACAGTTTAAAAGCATCAATTCTTTGGCACTCCACTTTCTTCACAGTGCAACTCTCACATCCATACACGACCACTGGAAAAACCATAGCCTGGACTAGACGGACCTTTGTTGGCAAAGTAATGTCTCTGCTTTTGAATATGCTACCTAGGTTGGTCATAACTTTTCTTCCAAGGAGTAAGCGTTTTTTAATTTCATGGCTGCAATCACCATCTGCAGTGATTTTGGAGCCCCCCAAAAATAAAGTCTGACACTGTTTCCACTGTTTCTCCATCTATTTCCCATGAAGTGATGGAGCCAGATGCCATGATCTTCATTTTCTGAATGTTGAGCTTTAAGCCAACTTTTTCACTCTCCTCTTTCGATGTTGTTACTTAGTCGCTAAGTCATGTCCAACTCTTTGCAACCGCATTGACTGCAGCATGCCAGGCTTCCCTGTCCTTCACTATTTCCTGAAGTTTGCTCAAATTCATGTCCATTGAGTCAGTGATGCTATCTAACCATCTCATCCTCTTTTGCCCCCATCTCCTCCTGCCCTCAGTCTTTCCCAGCATCAGGGTCTTTTCCATTGAGTCAGCTCTTCACATCAGATGGCCAAAGTATTGGAGCTTCAGCTTCAGCATCAGTCCTTCCAGTGAATATTCAGGGTTGGTTTTCTTCAGGATTAACTAGTTTGATGTCCTTGCAGTCCAAGGGACTCTGAAGAGTCTTCTCCAGCACCACAATTCAAAAGCATCAATTCTTTGATGCTCAGTCTTCTTTATGGTCCAACTCTCACATCCTTACATGACAGCTGGAAAAACCATAGCTTAAACTATATGAACCTTTGTTGGCAAAGTGATGTCTCTGCTTTTTAATACATTCTTTAGGTTTGTCATAGCTATTTTTCCAAGGAGCAAGCGTCTTCTAATTTTCTGGCTGCAGTCACTGTCCGCTATGATTTTGGAGCCCAAGAAAAGAAAATCATCACTGTTTCCACTTTTCCCCCTTCTATTTGTCATAAAGTGATGGGACCGGATGCCATGATCTTAGTTTTTTAAATAGTCTTAGCTTTTTCACCCTCCTCTTTCACCCTCAACAAGAGGCTCTTTAATTCCTCTTTGCTTTCTTCCATGAGAGTGGTATCATCTGCATATCTGAGGTTGTTGGTATTTCTCCTGGCAGTCTTAATTCCAGCTTGTGATTCATCCAGCCCTGCATTTTGCATGATGTACTCTGCATATCATGCAAAGTACATTGGAAGGACTGATGCTGAAGCTGAAACTCCAATACTTTGGTCATCTGATGTGAACAGCTGACTCATTGGAAAAGTCCCTGATGCTGGAAAAGATTGAGTGCAAAGGAGAAGAGGGCGTCAGAGGATGAGACTGCTGGATGCCATCACCAATGCAGTGGACATGAACTTGGGCAAATTTTGGGAAATGGTGAGGGATAGAGAGGCCTGGAGTGCTGCAGTCATGGGGTCACAAAGAGTCAGACACGACTGGGCAACTGAACAACAGCAACAGCTCTGCGTGTAAGTTAAATAAGCAGCGTGACAGTATACAGCCTTGACATACTCCTTTCCCAATTTTGAACCAGTCCATTCTTCATGTCTGGTTCTAACTGTTTCTTCTTGACCCTGCATACAGGTTTCGCAGGAGACAGGTAAGGTAGTCTAGTATTCCTGTCTGTTTAAGAATTTTCCAGTTTGTTGTGATCCATGCAGTTAAAGGCTTTAGCACAGTCAATGGAGCAGAAGTAGATGTTTTCTCTATGATCCAACAAATGTTGACAGTTTGAGTTCTGGTCTCTCTGCCTTTTCTAAACCCAGCTTGGACTCTGAAAGTTCTTGGTTCACCTATGGTTGAATCCTAACTTGAAGGATTTTGAGCGTGACTTTGTTAGTATGTGAAATGAGCACAATTGTAGGATAGTTTGAACATTCTTTGGCATTGCCTTTCTTTGGGATTGGAATGAAAGCTGACCTTTTCCAGTCTTGTGATCACTTGTGGTCAGCAAATATTGACATACTGATGGCAGCACTTTAGCATCATCTTTTAGGATTTGAAATAGCTCATCTGGAATTTCATCACCATCACTAGCTTTGTTTGTAGTGATGCTTCCTAAGGCCCACTTGACTCCAGGATATCTGGCTCTAGGTGAGGGATCACACCATTGTGATTTTCTGGGTCATATAAGACTTTTTTTGTATAGTTCTTCTGTATGTTTTTACCACTTCTTTTTAATCTCTTCTGCTTCTGTTAAGTCCTTACCATTCCTGTCCTTTATGTGCCCATCTTTGCATGAAATGGTCCCTTGCTATCTCCAGTTTTTTTGAAGAGATCTCTAGTCTTTCCCATTCTATTGTTTTCCACTATTTGTTCTCATCGTTCACTTAAGAAGGCTTTGTTATCTCTCCTTGCTATTCTCTAGAATTCTGCATTCAGTTTGGTATGTCTTTCCCTTTCTCCCTTGCCTTTTGCTTCTCTTCTTTCTCAGATATTTGTAAAGTCTCCTTAGACAACCACTTTGCCTTGGATTTCTTTCTCTGGACTACCTATTTAACTAAAAGCAAGTTTAACCATGGCCAAGTTATGTCTGTGAGCCTTAGTTTGTCTTAAGTGGAAGACAGAGATAATAATAACCTCCTGATAATGTTATTAGGGCAATTTGACGAAAGAATATAGAAAGAACCTAGCAGAATGCCTGGTGGTGGAAGTTGTACAGTAACTGTTAATACCCTATTATCCCCAACTCACCCTTAATTTTTCTTCTTTTATTTTTCTTTAAACAGTAAAATAATTTGCAAACAAATGAAAAGAAAACCTGTGGGTGCTATGTTATGCGGAGGTCGTTAATTATGTATTTAGGAGATGTCGTGTTCTGTCACATTTCTCTATGTTTATTCCTACAGTGGATTATATTTACATAGTTTATCATAGAAGAAGTCATCTTTCTATAACTCTGCAGTCAACAGGATTATAACAATTTATTAAGCAACTTTTAAAGGAACAGATTCTGTACACATTGATAAAAATTAAACTCTTTGGGCATGATGCCCAGCAAAAAAAGAAGCCAGAATTCTTCCTTAAAAGAAAAAACCTATGATGGCCCAGAATGTACCGCTTACCTAATAACAGGCAGAGTATACTACAAACTTCAACTAGAGTACATAATTTACTGTCCCTCTAACATCATAGCAAGTAAGGATCAATAAAAAAATGACTGAAATGAGCCTTTCACACATATAAGTAATCTTTAAGCAATGGCTTTATAAATGTTTTCCATCTGAAACTAGATTGTTTTCCCAAGTTCAGTCAAAATGATGGGTTTCTCTTCAGGAAATGTGCATGGATATAACCAATAAAAATATTATAAGTCACAACTTGTAAGAGTTGTGTATTTCTGTGTATCTTCTTATATATGATGTATGTGTATCTTCTTATAAGGAGAGTATTGGGTTGCACAGAGTCAGAGAAGAGATTGCCCTGTCTAGTTGATTTGGGAAGTCTAACTGGTAAATCTCTGTGATGCACCTCCGTGAATCAGGCTGTCTCAGCATAAAAGTGTTACCTGTTAATTGATTCTTAATTAGGAGTATACATTACAGTCTTCAGGGAAGCTCTTAAGAGTACATTTGTCCACTCCAGACACTTGTGAGCCAGTTCAGATTCTCTGAGAGTAGGACCCAGTGGTGAAGATTTTGAAAAAGCTTCCCCAAGTGATTCTGATTATGTGCTCCTGGCTAAGAACTCCTGTACCTTAGCATCATTCATCTCCCTTGTATTTTGGTTTAATGTTCACCAGACAACTTAGTGCTAATAACTTGGCTTCCCCATGGACCGTTTATAGGACAGAATACATAGACCAATCGATTTAAACAGGCAGGTCTCATTTATAGGTCAATAAATTTATATAACTTATAGTCTGATTTAGTCTCTTAATTTGGTTAGTATGGCTCATTTCCCTAGAGCTTAAGCATATGCAAGTTTCTGAACATGAAAAGCTGTAGATTAGACCCAGGGTCTGTCATCCTTTGATAACCCTGCCAAGGTGTAGGCATTGGAGTAGGAAACCTAACCCAAAGCAGCCAGCAACCATCTCTCCTCTCATATATATCCAAGTTACGTAACTATCTTAGGGTTCCAAGTATTTTTAATCAAGTGATGTTACATAAATATTGCTATGTTTTGGGAATAAGCCAAGTTAAAATTAGTACTTTGTGCCAAGCATTTTATGCTACAGGATTCACTGCCCTTAGGATGTTTCTAGTATTATTAATGAAAGATTACAACACACATTAAAGCATTAGGGAATTATAAAAAAAATTAATTGTACAACTAAATAAATTCAAAGTTGAAATGTACTGTGTAACCATAAAGTTTTAAGACTCAATGTCCCCAAAAAGGTGTCTGTGAGTAATCAGGTGGAATTTGCATTGGGTCCTCAAGTGTTGATAGGAGTGGGATAATTGGGCAAAATAAAAAAGTGATGGAACATTTCCAGGCAGGGGGCATAGGCAGAACAAAGTTTCAAGAACAGTGATAAATCCGGTAAATGTGGGAGAGAGTGAGGAGACTGCCAATCCCAGAAATTTAATCTAAAAAAGTGATGCAGTCATTGACAAATGTAATCTCCAGTCTTGTGTTCACATGTTAGTTTTGGCAGGGGAATTTCGGAGGTGGTGATAATCTTTTTGGAATAATATACAAAAACTTTTTGTAAAAAAGCCAAAATACTGTAACTAACAGTAAATTTCTCTGTTAACATGTTGGCAGAATTATTCCTTCTTGTAGAAGAAGTGGATAAGATTGAGGCAACTGTTGTGTTTGAGTTTGAGTATCACCTGGGAGGTGCTGTGTGAGCCTGCAAATCAGGAGAGAAAAGGAACAGCAGGGAGTGAAGGAGAGAAGAAGAGAGAAAACGAGGCAGCAGTGACGAGGATCCTCAGGGTTTCAGAGAACATAGATTTCCTAGCACTGTCTGCCCTCTGTTTTCCTCCCATTTATTTCTCGCTGCCCACCTCCCCCTGGATCAGACATAGGCAGTGATACTGCACTTGTGGGGTTCAGGGAGCAGGCATTTTGGAGACATCATTAGAACTGCTCTGTAATCAAACATGGCCAAATTGTGACTTTAAAGATTTACATAACAATTAGAGTGGGCTTTTCAGGTAGCTATTAAGCTTCAGGTTTTTTACCCATAATTTTAGCAATTTTTCCTCCCTGTCGAAAAAACGTGAACCAGGGTTGACAATCATCCTTTTGAACAGGAAAAAGAAAGCAACTCAACTTGGGATGAGAGTGAAGAAAGAAATCTCTATGAAGGCTTGATCAATGTGTTCCCTGCTGATTACAACCCGACCATGTTTACAGAGGAAGAGTCCGGAAAACTGCAGGTGCTGTCAAAGCTCTTAGCCGTTATCCGCGAACTTCGTCCTGCTGAAAAGTAAGAGGGCAGTTTAATAAACCGCTTCTATGTGTTTATGTAATTTCAGCTTAGACCATGTCCTTACTCCCTCTTCTCACTGCCTCTTTTTGAAAAAAGGAAAACATTAAAAATAAGTTGTTTTCTTCATTGGGGGCATGGTCAGCTCCTAGTCTTTTGTAAACTTATTATTACCAATGTGCCTGTAAATTTTTATCTAAGAAAAACTAAATTTAAATACCTATATATAAAAAACCCTAGAGATATCTTTTGGAGAAGGCAATGGCAACCCACTCCAGTACTCTTGCCTGGACAATCCCATGGACAGAGGAGCCTGGTGGGCTGCAGTCCATGGGGTCGAGAACAGTTGGACATGACTAAGCGACTTCACTTTCACTTTCCACTTTCATGCATTGGAGGATGAAATGGCAACCCACTCCAGTGTTCTTGCCTGGAGAATCCCAGGGACGGGGGAGCCTGGTGGGCTGCTGTCTGTGTGGTCGCACAGAGTCAGACACGACTGAAGCGACTTAGCAGCAGCAGCAGCAGCAGAGGTATCTTTTGATATGTATTACCTAACTTGTTTCTTTTTATTTTTTTTTTAATTTTCTGTTTTTAAATTTGTTGATTTTTGATTGTGCTGGGTCTTCATTGCTGCACGGGCTTTCTCTAGGTGCATCAAGCACAGGCTCCTCTCTCGTTGTGGTGCACAGGCGTCTCATTTGCGGTGTTTTCTCTTGTGGAACATGGGCCCTAGGCCGTGCGGGCTTCAGTAGCTGTGCACTTGGGCTCAGTGGTTGCAGCTTCTAGGCTCTGGAGCGAAGGCTCAATAGTTGTGGTGCCCTGGCTTAGTTACTCCACAGGATGTGAGATCTTTCTGCATCAGGGATCGAACCCGTGTCTCCTACCTTGGCAGGTGAACTCTTTACCACTGAGCGACCAGGGAAGCCCCTAAGTCATTTTTTTATCTCTTTAAGAATCATTCTTTTTCTGTCCTTTAATGTTGATACTCCTGAGGACATTCTGTTCAGCCTCCTTCTCGCTCTAAACATCCTTCCTGCCTTAATTCTGTTCCCCTAGTTTCAGCTATCAGCCATATAGTGTTGATTCCAAATTGTATCTCTAGTTCAAGCCTCTATTTAATGGTATCTAAATCTGTCTGGATCTCAGCCTTCTCATGTACCAGACGAGCTTCATCATTTTGCCATTGCAAGCCTAAATCTTTTTTCATGGTTCCTTGGCTTGATGAATGGTACCATACGCAAAGAAAAAGCTTTCATCATTCTAGACTCACTTATCTCCTGCACTTTCCCAATGTCATCAGTCACTACATTCTGTTGGTTTTATTTCTTAATCTCAGGAATCCATTTGCTTTCTGGTACCAAGTTTTTTTTAGCACCTGTTTTGAGTTTTATTTTAAATTTTTTTAAAAATTTATTTTTGAGGTCTGGTTGGATTACACTGTTGTGTTAATTACTGCTGTTCAGCACCAAGATTTTTGTTTTGATTCTTGTTATTACAATTGGGTTGTGGCATGCTGCGATTCATGGGGTCGCAAAGAGTTGGACACGACTGAGCAACTGAACTGAACTGAACTGAGTCTCGTATAAACTGTGTTCCTCTGACTTTCAATCCCATTGCATATCAGTATGCCCTAAATTGTATATTTTTTAAAATACAAATGTGAACACATCCCTCCTTTTCTTAAAAATCATTCAAAGCTTCCCAGTCGCCTTCCAGAAATTTCTCAACTCTATAGCACATTGGTCAAGACTCTTCATGACATGGGTGATACCTCCTTGTCCAGCCTTATCCCTCTTGACTCCTTCACACTTTCCTGTTGTCCAGTTATACCAGAATCTATTTGCAGAACCTATAATTTGCTCTGCTTCTAAACCTCTGTTCTTATGCAGGTTCCTGTGCCTGAAGTACCTCCATTTCTCATGCTTCAGGCCAACTTTCTCTTCATTAAGACTCAGCTCAGATGCTTTCTCCTCTTGGAAGCCCCTGGCCTCATATTGAGTTAGCAGCCCCTCTTCTGTACTCCCCTGGCCTCATGTACTTGCCTCTGATGGAACTCTTCTCATGTTATACTGTAATCAGTAGTTCTCTTCTATATCAGCACCTATAGTGGAGGGACTGTGTCTTAATTATCCTTGTAGGAGATACTCAAACTTTTTGAATGCAAAAACACAGAGGAAAGTTTGCAAAATAGTAATTATATTTAATTGTCAAGGAGTCTGCTTCACCTCTTTGGAGCATTAATAGTATCATTTGCTTTTGTCACAATAATGAAGTGACTAAAATAAGGAAGCTTTCTATGAACTCTTTAATACAGTTGAATTAAAGTGTTTTATTGGATAATACTTTATATACACTACCGTGTTCAGTTCAGTTCAGTTTCTCAGTCATGTCCGACTCTTTGTGACCCCATGAATCGCAGCACACCAGGCCTCCTGTCCAACTCCGACTCCCGGAGTTCACTCAGACTCGCGTCCATCGAGTCAGTGATGCCATCCAGCCATCTCATCCTCTGTCGTCCCCTTCTCCTCCTGCCCCCAATCCCTCCCAGCATCAGAGTCTTTTCCAATGAGTCAACTCTTCGCATGAGGTGGCCGAAGTACTGGAGTTTCAGCTTTAGCATCATTCCTTCCAAAGAACAGGACTGATCTCCTTCAGAATGGACTGGTTGGATCTCCTTGCAGTCCAAGGGACTCTCAAGAGTCTTCAACACCACAGTTCAAAAGCATCAATTCTTCGGCACTCTGCTTTCTTCACAGTGCAACTCTCACATCCATACATGACCACTGGAAAAACCATAGCCTTGACTAGACGGACCTTTGTTGGCAAAGTAATGTCTCTGCTTTTGAATATGCTGTCTAGGTTGGTCATAATTTTCCTTCCAAGGAGTAAGCGTCTTTTAATTTCATGTTGCTGCTGCTGCTAAGTCACTTCAGTCGTGTCCGACTCTGTGCAACCACATAGACGGCAGCCACCAGGCTCCCCCGTCCCTGGGATTCTCCAGGCAAGAACACTGGAGTGGGTTGCCATTTCCTTCTCCAATACATGAAAGTGAAAAGTGAAAGTGAATTCACTCAGTCGAGTCTGACTCTTTGCGACCCCATGGACTGCAGCCTACCAGGCTCCTCTGTCCATGGGATTTCCCAGATAAGAGTACTGGAGTGGGGTACCATGACCACCCGTCTAATTTCTGTCTCCAGGAATCTGATTATTGTAGGTACCTTGTATAAGTGAAATCATATGATGTTTTGTCTTTTTATGACTAGCTTATTCTACTTAGCATAATGTCCTCGAAGTTCATCCATGTTCTAACATGTGTCAGAATTTCTTTCCTTTTTAAGGCTGAATAAGTGTCCACTGTATATGTATGATATTTTGTTTACCCATTCATCTACTGATGGACAGTTGGGCTGCTTCCACCTTTTGGCTGTTATCAATAATGTTGCTGTGGACATGAGTGTATCAGTGTCTTTCTGAGACCCTCTTTTCGATTCCTTTGGATACATATCCAGAAATAGAATTGTTGGATCATAGGATAATTCTCTTTTTAATTTTTTAAGGAACCTCCATACTCTTTTTTTGCAGTGACCACACCATTTTACATTCTCATCAAGAGTGCACAAAGGTTCTAGTTTCTCAACAGCCTCACCAGTATTGCTATTTTCTGTTTTGTTTTTGATGTCCTAATGGGTGTAAGATGATATCTCATTGTGGTTTTGATTTGCATTTCCTTAGTAATTAATGGAGGCTTTCCAAATGGCACAGTGGTAAAGAATCTGCCTTCCAGTGCAAGAGATGTAAGAGATGTATGTTTGATCCCTGGGTCAGAAAGATCTCTTGGAGTAGGAAATGGCAACCCACTCCAGTATTCTTACCTGGAAAGTTCCATGTACAGAGGAGCCTGGCAGGCTACAGTCAATGGGGTCGTAAAGAGTTGGACACAACTGAGTGACTGAGCGCACACATGCACCCAGACACACCCAATAATTAGTGATGTTGGACATCTTTTAATGTACTTGTTGACTATTTGTATATTTTCTTTGGAAGATGTCTATTCAAATCCTTTGCCCATTTTTTAATTGGGTTGCTTGTTGTTGTTGTTGTTCTTGAGTTGTAGCCCTTTATGCTTTTTCTCATATGGCCAGTTGGGTATAGAGGTCAGGTTTTCCACAGCTGAACTGCCTCTGCACAAACATCTCCCAAACCTTTAAAATATGTAGCTGTAAGTTGCTCACAGTGTTTGACTTCAGGGACAGTATTGCTGTCACTTGACCTACTGTACTGTCATTAACTGCAGCCAGGTAGTGTGTTTCAGGCCCACAGGCTGAACTCTTCAACAGTGCTTTTGTGCATGTTAAGATGAATTAGAGCTCCTGACTTGTCTGGATGGTGGCCCTTATATGGCATTTCTAAAAAAGATACTTCAAAATTTAAAAAGTTCTCTTCCCTCTTGGTTGTTGCATTCATGCATGGCTTGAAACCTAGTGAGCAGAGTTCATGCTGAATTCCAGCCCCCATACATCTTGGTTGGACACTCTTGTGCTGGGTACACCTTGCACTCTACCTCACATGGCAGCCGTGCCTGCAGATTTCAGCTGCTATTAGGGGCAGTAAAGTCATCATAAAAATACTGTCCTTGTTTGAAAGTGGTATGTATGTGGCGGGGAAGGGGGAGCTCTTGACCTCTGAAAGGGGATTGTCCAAGACTCCTTACCAAGATAATCACTGCTCCCATTAGTCTACAACTAGTCGTGTAAGAACTTGTTTGGGAAAAATATTCTTAACGAGACTTCCTCCAGTCCAGTAAAGTTGTATCAGAAAAACTATGTTTGGATAATGTTATTCATCCACACAATAGTATTGAAAAGGAAGGGGAAAAAGTGACTGAAATATTAGTGCTGGAGTGTTCTTCCTATACTACTAATAGTAGTAGTAATGTTGTTCCCCTATTAGTATGGGCAGATTCTTGTTATAGGAATGTTGGTAGATTGCAACCAGTGGTCTCAAGTTCTCCCTCCCTCTATCCTTGTTCCTTTGTTGTGTAACTTTGGGTGATATCCCATTCTGACTCTGAGCTCAGCCACCTGACTTGCATTGGCCCATGAGATGCTGGCAAACATTGCAAAACAGGGGGCTTGAAAGGATCTTGTGCAGGGGGGCTTGCCCTCCCTTGGGGTTCCTGGAACCTTTTTGTCTCCATGTGAATACGCCTGGGCTAGCCTGCTAGAGGATGAGAGATGTGAGAAACTCAGACTTAGGTTTTGGCTTGTTGCTATATCTCTGCCTTCTAGAGTCCCCTGGTCTAAGTTTCTGTGATTTACTTTCCACAGAGAATAAGTATTCTTGTTGAGAAAGAGAAGTCAACTAGTTTCATGGGAGTAGGGCCTGGGTTCTACTTACCTTTGTTCTTGTAATAGCTGCAGTCTAAACCCCTTCCTTCTGTGCTGCTGCTAAGTCGTTTCAGTCGTGTCCGATTCTGTGCGACCCCACAGATGGCAGCCCGTTGGGCTCCGCCATCCCTGGGATTCTCCAGGCAAGAACACTGGAGTGGGTTGCCATTTCCTTCTCCAATGCATGAAAGTGAAAAGTGAAAGTGAAGTCGCTCAGTCGTGTCCGACTCTTAGCCACCCCATGGACTGCAGCCTACCAGGCTCCTCTGTCCATGGGAGTTTGCAGGCAAGAGTACTGGAGTGGGATGCCATTGCCTTCTCCTGCCTTTATAAAATGTGACTGTGTGAATGAACTTGTATATCCCTCTTTGGGCACTTAGGTTTCACTCCTAAACACGTCACCATTCCACTAGTCTCTGTTTTCATATATAAATCTCTCCTTGTTTCATCAAAGATAGACTTTGTGTTTCTGTTTCTTATTCTCCTGCTGTTCTTAGGGTGACTTAAGAAAGGTAACGAAAGCAGAAAGGTGTTTACTCCATTATCTTTATACTGAAAGTCTCTTAGATTTCTTTTTTTTTTTTTTTGCCACACCATGTGCCTTGTGGGATCGCAGCTCCCCAACCAGGGATTGAACCCATGCCTTTGTCGGTAAAAGCACAGATTCCTAACCACTGAACTTCCAGGGATAGATATTGACTTTAAAATGGAATTTGAAAGAGAATCTACATTTTAATTATACAAATTCTGTTGGACATTCTATAAATATCAGTGATAATATTACTATTTTTCTCTAATTAAAAAAATCTAATACTGCTTCCCAGTTGTATATGAAGATTCTTTCTTTTTGATTGACAGAGTCGTGTTGGTATCCAACTATACACGAACCCTGGATATTTTACAAGAAGTCTGCAAGCGTCATGGATATGCTTATACAAGA
The DNA here is from genome assembly GCF_032405125.1 of Capricornis sumatraensis. NCBI lineage: Eukaryota > Metazoa > Chordata > Mammalia > Artiodactyla > Bovidae > Capricornis > Capricornis sumatraensis. The sequence goes on from NC_091079.1 coordinate 88,790,059, forward strand.
CTTGATGGACAGACCCCAATCTCTCAAAGGCAGAAAATTGTTGATGGCTTTAATAGTAAATACTCTTCTGATTTTATTTTTTTGTTAAGTTCAAAAGCTGGTGGTGTGGGGCTTAACCTTATTGGAGGATCTCACTTAATCCTCTATGACATTGATTGGAATCCAGCTACTGATATCCAGGTAGGACTGTTTCTATATTAAACAAACAGTATAAAATGCCAAAGGGGGATACGGTGCCTGCGGGGATTGAGGGTGATGATGAAGTATAAGAACTGCTGCATATTCAGCCCTTATTTTGTATCAGGCATTCCACTAAATGCTTTACATCTGTTCAGTCCTCACAGTAGTCCTACAAGTGTGCGTGTTGTAAGCTCCGTTTTGCAGATGAAGGTATGGAAGCTTGTTCCAGGTCACATAGCTTATAAGAGGCAGAGTCAGGATTCATACCCAAGCCTGTATGTCTCCAGGCCCTACTTGACTGTAGTTAGCTGGGCCTTCAGGATGCCCATGGCCATCAGGGGAGGACAGCAGGGTATTGTAGGCACCATGATTGGTGTTCGTGCAGGGTGTAGTGAAGATGCAAAATTAGCTTCCTTAGGAAAATATCTCAGAAGCAGCCTTTGGTTTTCTTCAGAGTACAGTCCATCTTCACAGATTTTGAGGTTTCTACCTATAGATGTGCACCTCACCTGGTAGCTGTGTTAGGGGACTGGGAGACAACCCTCAGGTTCAGTGATTCACTAGAAGGACTCACAAAATCAAGAAAAACAGTTTTACTCAAGTTAGGGTTTATTACAGTGAAAGGATACACAGTAAAATCAGCACAGGTAAAAGGTACTTAGGGCGGAGTCCAGGAGACAGCAGGTACAAGCTTCCAGTTTTCCTTTCCCTATGGAATTGTATGGACAACACTTAATTTTCCTAGCATCAGTGAATGACAACACCCATGGAATTTTGTCAACCAGAGAAGTTCACCCGAGCCTTGATGTTTAGACTTTTGTTGGAGGTTGGTCAGGTAGGCACGGATTGGCCTCTGCAAAGGTCAGACTGGCCCAAGTCCCCACCTAAATCACATCGTTAGCATAAACAGCTTTATGGCCCAAGACCCCAAGTAACCTAAGATGCTTTTATCAGGTACAGTATTCCAGGGGCTTCCAGAAGCTGGTTGAGGGCCATAATTTTCTTTGGAATGTTCAGGGTTTGAACATCAACTTTTTACTAAATAGTATCACTGATAAATCTTAAAACCTCAGGGATCTGCCTAGAGCCTGAGCTGATTGCAGGTATCCTAGGGTTCCTTAGAAGTGAATCATTAGCCTGTTGGACCGAGAATAAACCCTCCATGCCCATGCTATCCTTGGTTCTTTGCATTCTTACTTCCCAAACTTGCTTATCCCAGTTTTTTTTTGATGCAGATAGACCCTCTCACTGTTGCATGGCATCCTGTAGTTATTTTACAGTACCATAGTGAGAGTTCATTCATCCCTTTCTTTAACCCGGAAAAAAAAAATTGAAGTGGAGAAGGCTTAGTTATGCCTGGGCTTTGTTTTTTGAAGCTATAAGTGAAATCTAGAATTCCTAGTCTTAAATTTATGAACACAAGTTGCTTATGTGGAGAAGGTTTCTATTGTACTTTCAGAATTCTCATTTATTTTCTACAGGCAATGTCTAGAGTGTGGAGAGATGGTCAGAAGCACCCTGTACATATTTACAGACTCCTAACCACAGGTAGTACCCCTCCAGTATGAAAAAAGGTATATTCTCTTTGAGTAAATAAAGGTATTTTGTGTGTTAAACTGTGCTTCAGTACCAGGAATATTATTTTGTTAGCTAGTATAATAATAAACATATTTTACCCTACCAAAATGACAGTTGTAAAGATCTGAAGGAAATCTAATGAATGTTTTCTCTTCAGGTACAATAGAGGAAAAGATCTATCAAAGACAGATCAGTAAGCAGGGTCTTTCTGGGGCAGTTGTAGACCTATCCAAGACATCTGATCATATTCAGTTTTCAGTGGAAGAACTTAAAAATTTGTTCACATTGCATGAAAGTTCACATTGTGTTACTCATGACCTGCTTGACTGTGAATGTACAGGAGAAAATCATACAGGTTAGTTGTATTTTAATTCTGTTATGATGATGAAGTTAATTGGTCTCTTTAGCAGTTGAAAATATTTAAAAACAGAATGACTAAAATATTGACCACTTGCATATGTTAGTTTTCTTTTATCTTCAGGTCTTAGGGCAGCGGCAACATGGATATTTGAGAAAAGAAATTTTTTTGCTCCCCCCCCCCCCCGCCCCGCTGCCACCTTTTGTTTTTAATTGGAGGAAAATTGCTTTACAGTGTTGTGTCGGTTTCTCCTGTGTGACAACATGACTCAGATATAAGTGCACATGTATCCCCTGCCTCCTGAGTCTCCCTGTCACCCAGCCGAGATGCACATGTTGCACAGCTGCTTCCCGCGCAGCTGTCTCACACGTGGTGCTGTTGATCCATCAGTGCTGCTCGCACAGTCCATGCACGCCCCCTCCTCCCCAGCTGGTCCACAGTCTGTTCTCTTCGTCTGTGTCTCTGCTCCTGTCCTGCACATAGGTTCGTCAGTACCGTTTTTCTAGATTCCATATGTATGTATTAATATACGACATTTTCCTCTTTTTAACTTAACTTCACCCGGTATAACAAGCTTCAGTTCCATCCACCTCACTTCAGCTGTCTCACATTTCTTCCTCTTTATGGCTGAGTAACATTACATTGTATATATTTGCCACAGCTTCTTTTAGGTCAGTGGACATCTAGGTGGCTTCCGTGTCCTAGCTTCTGTAAATAGTGCTGCAGTGAACATTGGGGCACATGTGTCTTTTTGAATTACGATTTTCTCAAGGTTTATGCCCAGTAGTGGGATTGCTGGGTCATATGGTAGTTTTATTCCTAGTTTTTTAAAGGAATAGTGGCTTTATCAATTTGCTTTCCCACCCGCAGTGCAAGAGGACTCCTTTCTCCATATCCTCTCCAGTGATTATTGTCTGTAGGTTTTTTGATGATAGTCATTCTGGCCAGTGTGAGGTGATATCTCATCGTAGTTTTGATTTGCCTTTCTTTAATAATCAGTGATGTTGAGTATCTTTTCATGTGTTTGTTGGCTATCTGTATGTCTTCTTTGGAGAAATGTGCGTTTAGGTCTTCCACCCATATTTTTGATTGGATTGTTTGTTTTCTGATACTGAGCTGCTTGTATATTTTGGAGATTAATCCTTTGTCAGTTGCTTCATTTGCAATTATTTTCTAACATTCTGAGGGTTGTCTTTTCATCTTGTTTATAGTTTCCTTTTGCTTTTAATTAGGTCCCATTTGTTTATTTTTGTTTTTATTTCCATTACTCTAGGAGAGAAAATTTTAATTAGAACCCTATTAGTTCTCTCAATTTAGCGTATTTCAGCATCAGTTGTGAGAAAATTTGACTTGTTTAGTAAAAATCTTTCAATTCCTGATGATAATGATTTAAGAATGAGAGAAATGTTTTTAATCCTTATTTCTATTTCACACATACACACACACACAAACACTTGACAGGCTAATCCTACTGTTTATTTTGTGCACAACTTATTCCTAATGAGGTCATACTTTGTGGACAGTACGCATGGGCCACCATGCTTCTTAGTACTTCACACACTGGTTGTGCTGCTTAAATGAGACTAAAAGTGTCAGCCCTCCAGAATGAACACCTTCAGGTAGGAACTCGATTTGGAGTAGTACTTGAGCAAGCAGTGTCCGGAAGTTGGACGTCACTTGATAATTGTGTTGAGATGAGTTTAAGAAGTGAAACTGTATAGGACTAGCATGAAATAACCTATACGCTGTATAGTCAACATTAACCTCCTCTATTGTATGTTTGTTCCATTTTAGTGATTTCTGCTCGATTTCTTTTCTTTTGCCCTGTATTTATCTACTTTTTCCCCTTATTTTCTAAAGTTTAATCCTTAGGTTAATGACTTTCACTCTTTTCTAAAATGGGTATTAAGGCTGTAAATTCTCTACTAAGCTGAATCTCATAATTTTGATAGGCCGTCTTAATTATTTTTCAGTTCTAAGTATTTTTTATTTTCCATTATGATTTCTTCTTTGGCTCATGAGGTATTTAAAAGTCATGTTTAGAATGTACTTTAGTCTTTGTTATTGAATCTGGCTACTGCTCTGTAGTCCCAGTATGGTCTGCCTGATAGAGATTCTTTGGCGACTATAGAGACCTGGTGCGTGGCCTGGTGTGTCCAGTTAGCAAATGTTTCTCTTGTGCATGAAAATCATTTGTATTCCCTTAATTACTTAGTTTAGAGTTCTACCATATGAGTCAAAGTTTCTGTTACCAAATTAGTTTTTTCTTATTTTAAAGATTTAAAAATTTACTAATTTAACTGGAAAATTGGTAATGTTTACATACGAAAGCTATTTGGAAGTATAAAATGTATATGGTGGAAACACTTCCTCCTGTAATGCCCTCATCTGTCTAGTTTGTAGTCCTGCTACCCTATAAAAAACCACTGTTACATCTGAATAAATGTATAAGCATTTTTATACTCTGAATAAATATTATTGCCCGGTTCCCCTCAGCCCCCCATAAGGGATAGTGTAGTATGTGTATGATTCTGTACCTTCTATACCTTTGTCTCCAAGAAAAAGAAACGCAAAAAAGCAAAATGGCTGTCTGAGGAGCCCTTACAAATAGCTGTGAAGAGAAGGGAAGTGAAAAGCAAAGGAGAAAAGGAAAGATATACCCATTTGAATGCAGAGTTCCAAAGAATAGAAAGGAGAGATAAGAAAGCTTTCCTCAACGATCAATGCAAAGAAGTAGAGGAAAACAACAGAATGGGAAAGACTAGAGATCTCTTCAAGAAAATTAGAGATACCAAGGGAACATTTTATGCAAAGGTGGGCTCAGTAAAGGACAGAAATGGTATGGACCTAACAGAAGCAGAAGATGTTAAGAAGAGGTGGCAAGAATACACAGAAGAACTGTACAAAAAAAGATCTTCATGACTCAGATAATCACGATGGTGTGATCACTCACCTAGAGCCAGACATCCTGGAATGCAAAGTCAAGTGGGCCTTAGGAAACATCACTATGAACAAAGCTAGTGGAGGTGATGGAATTCCAGTTGAGCTATTTCAAATCCTGAAAGATGATGCTGTGAAAGTGCTGCATTCAATATGCCAGCAAATTTGGAAAACTCAGCAGTGGCCACAGGACTGGGAAAGGTCAGTTTTAATTCCAATCCCAAAGAAAGGCAATGCCAAAGAATGCTCAAAGTACCGCACAGTTGCACTCATCTCACATGCTAGTAAAGTTATCCTTAAAATTCTCCAAGCCAGGCTTTAGCAATATGGGAACCGTGAACTTCCTGATGTTCAAGCTGGTTTTAGAAAAGGCAGAGGAACCAGAGATCAAATTGCCAACATCCGCTGGATCATGGGAAAAGCAAGAGAGTTCCAGAAAAACATCTATTTCTGCTTTATTGACTATACCAAAGCCTTTGACTGTGTGGATCACAAGAAACTGTGGAAAATTCTGAAAGAGATGGGAATACCAGACCACCTGACCTGCCTCTTGAGAAACCTATATGCAGGTCAGGAAGCAACAGTTAGAACTGGACATGGAACAACAGACTGGTTCCAAATAAGAAAAGGAGTATGTCAAGGCTGTATATTGTCACCCTGCTGATTTAACTTTAACTTATATGCAGAGTACATCATGAGAAATGCTGGGCTGGAAGAAGCACAAACTGGAATCAAGATTGACAGGAGAAATATCAATAACCTCAGATACGCAGATGACACCACCCTTGTGGCAGAAAGTGAAGAAGAACTAAAGAGCCTCTTGATGAAAGTGAAAGAGGAGAGTGAAAAAATTGGGTTAAAGTTCAACATTCAGAAAACTAAGATCAAGGCATCCAGTCCCATCACTTCATGGGAAATAGATGGGGAAACAGTGGAAACAGTGGCTGGCTTTATTTTTCTGGGCTCCAGAACACTGCAGATGGTGATTGCAGCCATGAAATTAAAAGGCACTTATTCCTTGGAAGAAACGTTATGACCAACCTAGACAGCATATTGAAAAGCAGAGACATTACTTTGCCAACAAAGGTCCATATAGTCAAGGCTATGGTTTTTCCAGTGGTCATGCATGGATGTGAGAGTTGGGCTATAAAGAAAGCTGAGCACTGAAGAATTGATGCTTTTGAACTGTGATGTTGGAGAAGACTCTTGAGAGCCCCTTGGACTGCAAGGAGATCCAACCAGTCCATCCTAAAGGAGATCAGTCCTGGCTGTTCATTGGAAGGATTGATGTTGAAGCTGAAACATTTGGCCACCTGAGGTGAAGAGCTGACTCATTAGAAAAGACCCTGATGCTGGGAAAGATTGAGGGCAGGAGAAGGGGATGACAGAGGATGAGATGGTTGGATGGTATCACCGACTCAATGGACATGGGTTTCGGTGCACCCTGGGAGCTGGTGATGGACAGAGAGGCCTGGCGTGCTGCGGCTTATGGGGTCGCAAAGAGTCAGACATGACTGAGCGACTGAACTGAACTAAACTCTACCTTTTTCATTTAATAGTATATCTCAAGATCTTTCTGTATCATTACAGAAAGAGTTTCCTCATTCTTATTTTCCCCTCAGTTATATAATCCTCCATTGAATGAATAGACGATAATTTATTCATCTAACCTCACAGCTGTGAAATTAGGTTCTTTTCAGTCAGTATGCATCTTCATTCATACATCTTTTTCCACATGTTCAAATATCTCTGTAAGGTTAATTATCAGTGTTGCTCTGTCAGAGAATATGAGCATTTGTAATTTGGTAGGTCCTGCTAAGGTGCCCTCCACTGGAGTGGAGGATGTATCATTTATACCCCACCAACAGTATATTATTTCCCCCCAGCTTTCCCAATTTAGGATTATCAGATGTTTGGGTTTTTGCCAGTCTGAGAGTAAAAATGGCTTATTTGTCTAGTTTTAATTTAATTTTCTTTCATTATGAGTGAAGTTGAGAATGCTTTTCTATGGTTAGGAGCTGTATTTTCTTCATGTGAACCACCTGTTCATAACATTTGCCCATTTTTCTGTTAATAACCTAATTCTTTGTTAGATGTGTTGTTGAGAAATACATTAAAATCTTACAGTATGACAGTGAAGTTTTCTCTTTCTCATTGTTCTGTCAATTTTTGCTTTATATATTTTATATGTTGTTTGTGAAATGTTTTCATTATTATTTATTTTATTATTAGTTATATTTTCATTATGTATGGATTGCTTTATCCCTAACATCTTTTGCTTTCATTTTGTCCTATGTTAATATATTACACTGACTTTCTCATTGTTAGTATTTATCTGATACATCTTTTCCCATTCTTTTACATTAAATCTTTCTGTATTTTAGGTAGCTCTCATTTAAATAGCATGAGCCTGAATTTTCTTTTTTTATCTGGTCTGATGTTTTCTTTCAACTAGAGTATTCAGTCTATTTACATTAATTATAATTACTGATATATTTTGATTCGTTTCTACTGTCTGTCTTTTCATTTTTTGTTTTTTCCCCCAACAAGGGTCTATTAGTGTTTAAGTCTCTCAGTATTTTATTTTTCAGTGTTTTTTCTCTTTCTTAAATTCTGTCTTTGCTGGGTGTACAGTTCTAGTTGATAGGGTTTTTTTTAATGTTTTGGGTTTTTTTTTTGGTCAGTACTTTCGAGGTATTTTTCTGCTGTCTCCTAGATTCTCCAGGCAGCCTCAGCTTTTGTATCTTCTGCTCTGTTTGGTTCTTCTGTTTTCTAGTGCTTGTTAAACTTCTCACCATTCCTCTCCTGAGTTTGTTGCACATCTTTATGTTTATTATCTTGAACTCTTTATTGGGTTGATTGCTTATCTCTACTTCTTTTAGTACGTCTTCTGAGGTTTTATCTTATTTCTTTGCTTGGAACATATTCTTCTGTCTCCTCATTTTGCCTCTGTGTTTATTTTTGTGTATTAAATAGGTTGGGTTTTCCTGATCTTGGAGAAGTGGCCTCTATTTCCTGTAGTCCTCTGGCTTTCCCACATGCAATTCCCTCTGGTCTTCAAAGCCAGATGTTTTGGGGGCTCATCTTCCCTGTGCGGGACCCCCAGGCTGGAGAGCTTGACATGGGCCACAGGCCCCTTAGTCCTTGGGGAGAACCTCGGCAGCTGTGATTATACTCCAGTTTGTGGGTCACCTACGCAGGGGGTTGGTTCCTGACTGCATCTCTGCCTCTCCTACCCATCTCCTTGTAGTTCCTTCTGTCTTTAATTGTGGAAAATCTCTTCTGTTGGTCTTCAGGTCCCTCTCATAGAAAGTTGCAGTGTGTAACAATTACATAGTAGTACTTTTGGTGTGCCCATGGGAGAAGGCGAGCTCAGGGTCTTCCTACTTTGCCATTGTGGCCACTCTGTCATCCTTCAGATCTGAGTAGCACAGGTCAGCTTCTCTTGTTATACATGCTCATAGCCCTGTCTGTCTGAGCTTCATACCCTTAGCTCTATTCGTAATGTGGCTCCATAGTTCCTTATTTCCAGTTTTGAAATCTAGAAAGCTTGAAAGACGAAAAGTTGTCCCCTGCCCTGTCCCGCATCTTCTTCCCTTGTGGCTCAGCTGGTAAAGAATCTGTCTGCAATGCAGGAGACCTGGGTTTGATCCCTGGGTTGGGAAGATACCCTGGAGAAGGGAAAGGCTACCCACTCCAGTATTCTGGCCTGGAGAATTCCATGGACTGTATAGTCCATGGGGGCGCAAAGAGTCGGACACGACTGAAGGACTTTCGCTCACTTCACTTTCATAAATTTGCAACAGTCTTATTTGGTGGCAGAAACCTTAGCTAAATTTATGTGAATTTATCGATGGTCTTTAATCTCTTTTGTACAACTGTTCTTGCCATAGCTGATTAATGAATTTGATTATGGAGTGTTATCCTATGTTTTTACAATTATATTCTAAATTTGGAAACCTATCTGGCCCCACAGGCTGTTAGATAAGAAATTGTGGCCCTATAATACATTTATCTCTCTGGATGATTATTTGCTTAATGTGTAGTTCTCTTGTTAGATCATAAGGTATTTGAAGTCAGAGGCCATGTCTATTTTTGTTGACCACTTTGGCCCTCTTTGCTCAAGTTAGCACATAATAAACAATTTATAAATATTTGTAGAAGGAATGAATTAATTGAATTTGCTCATCTTAACACAAACTATGGTAATCAAATGTAATAAATCACACAAGCTCATTATATAATAAAAAAAAGTATTGTATATAATAGAGTGTTAATTGGCCGAAGGATTTTCTTATTGTTTTACTTATTTCAGGTGATTCATTGGAAAAACTCCCTGTGTCTAGAAATTGTCAGCTTGGTCCACATCAACAGAAGTCTGATTCCCTGAAACCTCTCTCTATGTCACAACTGAAGCAATGGAAACATTTTCCTGGAGATCATTTAAATCTTACAGATCCTTTTCTTGAAAGAATAAGAGAAAATGTATCATTCTTTTTTCAAAATATAACCAATCAAACTATTGCTATATAATGAAATATTACTTTATGACGTTACTTTGCTTCCCCCTTTAAAAAGTTAATCTAGTAAGTAAATGTACTTTTGGAAAACAAATAGAATTATCTTAATTATAATAATGTATTTTGTTGCACACTGTATTATAGTTTTGATATGGTAGTCAAAACTGACTTGATTAATGTTTTGTATATGTTCCTAAATATTGAAACATTAAAGACATACTTCTGTCATCCTGTAATTGCTTATCAATAATTCCATAATTTGTGCACTTTATTAAGTGCTTTCTAAAGAATTTTTATAAGGAATACTAAAAGGTAAAATGCCCAGTTTCTTGTCTTTGGGAAAGCTAAATAGATTAGTAATAGTAGCCATAGATGTGGGAGACAATTGAAAACTTTGATAAGTTTAAACTGTAGCTCAAAGGAGAAAGAGAATGAGAGATTAGGATTACAGATGCTGAAGATGTGACGCAGGGCAGTTTGGGTGAGAATGGTGTGTAGGTTGTGGCAGGATGGGGAGGAACATTGGACACTTCAAAGCACTGGTTTCTAATCTGGGACCTCTGACTCCTAGGGGACTGACACGCGGTCTGTAAAGCCATGTCCACCAAGCATTGTGTATACACTGGACCATGGGTCAGCTACCATCATGTTGAAGGTTTCTGAGGAAATTGTTGACATTAATGTACAAACCAAGCTTTACAAGACTGAAGTTGCAAAGAGAAAGGAATTACTCATTTAATCTCCAGTTAGGGCTCCTGTAATCAGCTTTTGATTCCTTTTAGGGAAATTTCTTTTAGACTGAATATGGTCTTAAGATTTTGAGTAAAGACTCAATTATCATCAAATCTGATTTCTTTAGATCTGTAGTGCCACGCCTGGGTGTTTGTGGGCTTCCTTAGAAGCTCAGATGGTAAAGAATCCGCTTGCAATGCAGGAGACCCCAGTTCGGTTCCTGGGTCGGGAAGATCCCCTGGAGAAGGGATAGGCTACCTATTCCAGTATTCTTGGGCTTCCCTGGCGGCTCAGATGGTAAAGAATCCACCTGCAGTGTGGGAGACCTGGGTTCGATCAGTGGGTTGGGATGATCCCCTGGAGAAGGGAAAGGCTACCCACTCCAGTATTCTTGCCTGGAGAATCCCCAGGGAAGAGAAGCCTGGCGGGCTACAGTCCATGGGATCGCAGAGTCGGACACAACTGAGCGAATAAACACGCATGTGTGCACATGCACGCCTGGGCATTTGTACATCTATGATTCGTGAACTGGCATTTTGGGGACCAAGTTTGTCAGAAAGGAAGTAATCAACTAATAAAAAGCAAAAATGGTATTTCTGGACTCTGTATAGGCTTCTTATATGAGGCCTAACGTATAAAACTCTGCAAATGTATCTTGTATCACATTATTCTCAGGTATAAAATCTTTTTAAAAAGGTAAGAGACTAGCTGCATTATTGTCTTATTTTAATTGTAGTGGACACTAGGGTATACTGCCCAGGTTGCCCCCTTTAGAATCTAGCTGCTCATTTATCCAGCTGTTGGGAGTGTCACCGACGACCACTCATAGCCAAGTCTCTCTCCAACAAGACCCGCAGCCGAAAGGAGCTGCCTTATGCAAAGTTCCCTCCCTCCCCTAGGTGACTGGTGCCCACTGATCTGATGATGTAGGGTAGAAGGGCCCAGCCCCTTGCCTCAGTCTGGGACAAGCCCTCAGGGCCCCTCCAGCGCCTGGCCCTCCGTTGCGGCCTGTGTTGTCGCTTCACGGCCGTTCAGCTTGTCTCTGTGTCCAGACCCGCTTCCTTGAGTGCCTTACAGATGTCGCTCCTAACAAACGCCCTGCTGCAGATCTGCTCGGTCTGTTGTCCAGGTGACCTGACGTAAGACATTACCCACAGAGGCATCACCGAGGAAAAGCACTTGAATAATTAGGATTGATGGCATCCAATTGTCATTAGTTGTTGGCAGAATAATCCTTGACTGGAATGAGCTGATACATGAAAACATTTTTAAAAGGATAATAAATTTTGCTTCATACCATATTTGAAAAACAGACCACGTCAAAATGAATCACCACCTGTACATTCACAGTGTTGTACGGCCACCACCACCGTCCGTTTTCAGAGGAGTTCGCAGTGTCTCTGTGCCCAGTACTGGAGGCCTCTATCCAGTCATTCCCCAGCTGACACGTGCAGTGAACTCTTCTCAGGCTTCATCTTGACTTCTGCTCACATTAGGTATGGGTGAACCGCTTGAAATCTCTGCCTTTCTTAATTTTGATTAAATTCATTTGTCATTCCACAATTATTTATTGAATACCTAGTACATGTTGGACATTGTCTTAGGAATTACACGTACAGCAAAAAATAGACGGTCTCTGCCCTCACTGTGCTTTCATCCTAGCATCATGAGAATGATATGCATATGTAAGGGAGGTGTCAGGTGGACGTGCCAGGTGGGGCCACTCAGAGGGACCCCCGGCTCTGGGGAGGCGACCCTGGGAGCCCAGGCCTACAGCTCTAGGCCCGGAGACCTTGAACTTGGGCCTGCTTGGTCAGGATGCATGTCCGCTCCCAGGAGCCCCCCGTCCGGCAGTGTTCTCGGGTCTGCCCGTGAGCCGGTCAGGCTGGTCCCCCAGGGAGCAAGAATTGTGCACTTGCACACGTGTGGCCTTGGAGCCGTGTGCTGAGCTGGCGTGCCTGGGTGTGTGTCTATTTCTGCAGCCCAGAGTGTCCTCAGTAGGAGCCTGCTTTTGTAGATAGTTCTGTGGTTTCAGAGGGCTTCCCAGGTGATGCTAGCAGTAAAGAGCCTGCCTGCCAATGCAGGAGACAAGAGACGCGAATTTGATCCCTGGGTCAGTAAGATGCTCTGGAGGAGGAAATGGCAACCCTCTCCAGTATTGCCTGGAGCATCCCATGGACAGAGGAACCTGGCAAGCTGTAGTCCATAGGGTCGCAAAGAGTCGGACACAACTGAAGTGACTTAACAACATATTGCACATGGTGATAAGTGCTATGAAGAAAAGAATACGGGAGATATTAAAGTGAAGATGGAGATTGCTATTTATATGCAGTGGATTTATGCAGAAGCCTGAAAAAAGTCAGGGATTGAGACCCATGGCATTTTCTGGGAAAAAGTGTTCCAGATAAAAGGAACCACAAGTGCAAAGGTCCTGAGACAGGTGAAGGAGTATTGATGCATTTGAGAAACAGCTCGAGGCTGCTGTGAGAGAGTCAGAAGTGTAGTAAGAGATGAGGTGAAGGAATCACAGTGGAGGAGGTCAGATGTTACAGGGCATCGAAGACCATCTTGAAGGCTTCAGCTTTACTTGGAGGGAGATGGAAAACGACTGGGAATTGGGCCAAGGAAAGTCACAAGATGAGTCGCTGCGTGATGAGAACAAACTGGTGGAACATGGGGTGGAAACAATGAGATGAGTTAGGAGGCTCTTGCCATAACCTTGTCAAGAGGTGTTGGTGATTGGACCAAGGGGGAGCAGGGCAATGTTGGATTGTGGATATTTTTGAACACAGAGCTGGAAAGATATCTGAATGGATTTAATTTAAGGTATAAGAAAAAAAGAAAAAGTGATTTTGGAATCATTTGGAATGATGCAAGGTTTCTGGCCCGAGCCGAAGGAGCAATGGAGTTGCCAGTTACTGAGATAAGGCTGTGAGAGGAGGTTTGTGGGGGAAATGCACAAGTTCAGACTTGATTACATCAAGTTTGATAAGCCTGTTAGGTAGCCAGTGGAGGTGTCAAATAAGCAGTTTGGTATGAGCTGAGTTCAGAAACATTGGTCAAGGCTAGAGAGAAATTCAGGATTTTTCAGCAGGTAGATGGTATTTAATAAAGGCATGAGACTGGAAGATATTACCTCAGTAGTAAATGTTGCTACAGAAGAGGTAAAATGAATGTTATACTAATTTCTAACATTAAGTTTTTATTACTGTGTTCTAAATGCTAAGTGCTTTGCATACATTAGCAACCTATGACACAGCGTTAGTGTTGTCTTCAATGAACTGAGTTTTACTGTCCAGTGATATGTCCGAGGGTAGTTGTGAAACTTACATGAAATATATAGCCAGCCAGATAGAGAAATATTATCTTCTTTTTGAAGTATAGTTGGTTTATAATGTGTTAGTTTCAGGTATGGGTATACAGCAAAGTGATTCATTTGTATATATATTCTTTTTCAGATTCTTTACCCTTACAGACTATTACAAGATATTGAGTATAGTTCCGTGTGCTCTACAGTGGGTCCTCGCTCTTAACTGTTTTATATATAGTTGGGTGTATCTGTTGAGTCCAAACTCCTAATGTATCCGTCCCGCTCCTTTTCCTCTTTGGTAACCAGATGTTTGCTTTCTGTGTCTGTGGAGAAATATTATCTTGACTACATCAGAATTCCTCTTAGTTTTTACTTGGAAAAACACCCAGTTCAAACTTGGTGAGCCTTCAACAACGTGGGTGTTGGTGGCTATCAAAGTGGAATAGAGGAAGGAAAACTTGGAACTTTGGAGACAATCTGAGCGGGAAGGATGGAGGGGAGAAAAGTGAGAATGTGGAGGGAGGCTGGGACTGGGTCAGATAAGGGACGCGCCCTGTGATGGGAACCCAGGAGGATGTTTGAATTACAGTTGTTCTTCACTTGACTGTTTGCTGAGTAGTGTGGAAAGTAACCCTCCTCGATCTCTGCCCTACCCCGAAATCTTGCCAGAATTTCAGAAGAGAGGCTGAGTTTGCCAAGAGCCTCCGTGTGACCTGGGACCAAGGCCGCTTGCAGGACATAGGAGCCTGGAGGCTGAGAAGACAGCGCTCGGCCATTGGGGATGGAAGAAGGCTTTCAGGCCAGCAGGCCTGGGATTCGCGGGGGATCAGACTCAGTGAACCCAGGGTTTAGGAGTGTCCAGTTCACATCTGGGTACATACACAGCGCCTTTCCTGTGGTTGATACTCAATTTATAAGAATTCTTTTGTCTGTTATCTGCTCCGAGATAACACAGCTTGTAACTGTTATTGTGTAATACCTGGCTCCCTCTTACGCTAGGCTGAATTCTCTGAGAATGGGGATTTTATCATATTCATCCTAGTACTGAGGTACCTTGTATGGTCCCTGGCACAAGACAGCTACTTGCAAGTGAGAAATGAATGAGATACTTCATCCGCCCTCGTCCCCCACCCCTGCCACACACACACTTTAACCGCCACGATTGGGTTCCTTGCTCAGAGATCTCACTTTCAGGGTATTTTTTAAAGCCAATTGCTGAATGTGGGGCTGTGCTTGGCACTGAAGAAGGCAGAAAGAAAGTGAAAGTCACACAGTTGTGTCCGATTCTTTGCCATCCCATGGACTGTAACCTGTCCAGCTCCTCTGTTCATGGAATTTTCCAGACAAGGGAGTCCTGGAGTGGGTTGCCATTTCCTTCTCCAGAAAGCAGAGCCAGTGGTTTTTCTTCCCTTCTGGTAGCACAGAGACTTCCCTTCTTTCCATGATTTCTGGAATCATGCCTGCAGAATGAGCTGATAAAAACTGTCCATGCAAAGGGTACTATTTGAGTCACGTATGTGATTCATTTCTAATTGCACAAATGCACCTTTGACATATCTTCATGGGAATATCTTGCTCTAAATGACAGCGTAAATACATTTGAATCACGTTCTCATTAGGACTGAATCACTGATGGATTAAAGTGTGAGCAGCTTGGATCGGTAGAATTCAGCTTCCCAAGAGCTCATCCATTTAGCAGCGTGTATGATAAAGGAAGAAGTCAGATACACCTGCTGTCACTTTGTTCCTGCACATTGCCTTCAAGGCCTGCTTCACATTGTCTGGCAGCTTACAAGATTGAAATCCTGTGATTTGCAGCAAATAACATGTATAATCAATAGATGGCACTATTTCTCTGAGTTGCTTCCAAGTTAGTATGTTGGGCCTTAGAGGGGTTTTAGACATGCTATTTTTGTTGTTGAAGAAAGGACTCAACAAAGGGATATAATTTTCTCTTACCTTGGGTGACAGAGGGCTTTTTTGGTTTAGAATAGTTTTCCTGAAGCCTCTTCTACAACAACTGACCTGTGTTCTCTGCTTCAGGCCATTAAGGACTAACATCCCTAAGAGCCGTATGTTGTCCACAACATCTGTACCAGTTCAGCATGCAGCTTTTATGATAAAAACAACTGTGGGGAAAAATCCTTATTTACACAGAGTTTGTTACCCTTACTTGAAAACCTAAAGTGTTAAATGTAGGTTCAGTTCAGTTCAGTCGCTCACTCGTGTCCGACTCTTTGCGACCCCATGAATCGCAGCACGCCAGGCCTCCCTGTCCATCACCATCTCCCGGAGTTCACTCAGACTCACGTCCATCGAGTCCGTGATGCCATCCAGCCATCTCATCCTCGGTTGTCCCCTTCTCCTCCTGCCCCCAATCCCTCCCAGTCAGTCTTTTCCAATGAGTCAACTCTTCGCATGAGGTGGCCAGAGTACTGGAGCTTCAGCTTTAGCATCATTCTTTCCAAGGAAATCCCACGGTTGATCTCCTTCAGAATGGACTGGTTGGATCTCCTTGCAGTCCAAGGAACTCTCAAGAGTCTTCTCCAACACCACCGTTCAAAAGCATCAATTCTTCAACGCTCAGCTTTCTTCACAGTCCAACTCTCACATCCATACATGACCACAGGAAAAACCATATCTTTATAATATTTTTAATTTATAAAAAATGATAAATCTCTGAGTAAGAGATGAAAATCCAATCAGACAAAAACAATTCCTTTATTGCTATTTTTTGAAGAAATGTCAGAAAATACTAAAGACTTTTTAAGTAGTTTTATATCCGTATAATGTCAGAGGTAGGGACGTAGCAAGGGGATGGGAGAGCAGCTCGTTGCCACAGTTTCTCCCTCATCTTCGCTGTGGTCTTTATCCTTAACTTGATGGGACTGTCTGGTCCACATCGATGTTTCTGCTGTCACAGGACAGTGTGGAAATAATGCTTTACCACCAGTGCAGTTGATCTCATTGCACCTCCTGTTCTGCTCAGGTTGCTCAGACTGACAAACACAAGACACGACAGGCTGCTTTGAGGCTTCCTTATACACAGGGTGAGGGCTTCCCAGGTGGCTCAGCGGTAAAGGATCTGCCTGCCAAGCAGGCGATGCAGGTTTGATCCCTGGGTCAGGAAGATCCCCTGGAGAGTAAAAGAGCAACCCGCTCCAGTATTCTTGTGTGGGAAATCCCATGGACAGAGGAGCCTGGCGGACTATGGTCCATGGGGTTGCAGAGTCGGACACGACTTAGCAACTGTACAACAACAATGTACAGGACAGGGAACAAGAAAGCATGTCCTGTAAAAATGGAGCAGAAGCTTCCTGACTCCAGGCAAGGCCTCCAGGTGCCCCAATCAGTCTGCACTTGGGGAGCATGTGGTCATCGGACGTATGACTGAGGGCATGTGGACAACCTCAGTTACCGGGGGGTCCTTCAGCCGAAATACCTTTCAAGGTTGAGAAATAAAGAGTAAATATGGAGGCTAAGGTACCACTTTTATGATCGACAACAGCTTACTTGGTGGACTTAGCTTGAGGTCTGTTACTCAAGTGAACATAATACTGACCTCTATCTTGCCTGCAAGGAAATGCTTCCCTGGGAAAGCTGTGATGCGGAGGCAGGGGAAAGAACCCTGCTTTCTGTAACAGGCTCAAAGCTCCCGTCCCAGAGGAAGGAGGTGGAAATATTTTTGAGGAAAAATTCACATAACATAAAATTCACTATTGAAAATAATTTATTGAAGTAAGGTTCACATCATAAAAACCAATCATTTTAAAGTGACTGACTCAGTGCCATTTATTCAGCTCAGTTCAGTTCAGTCGCTTAGTCGTGTCCGACTCTTTGCGACCCATGGACCGCAGTGCGCCAGGCCTACCTGTCCATCACGAATTCCCGGAGTTTACTCAGACTCATGTCCATTGAGTCATTGATGCCATCCAACCATCTCATCCTCTGTTGTTCCCTTCTCTTCCCAACCTCAATCTTTCCCAGCATCAGGGTCTTTTCAAATGAGTCAGTTCTTCACATCAGGTGGCCAAAGTATTGGAGTTTCAGCTTCAACATCAGTCCTTCCAATGAAAACCCAGGACTGATTTCCTTTAGAATGGACTGGTTGGATCTCCTTGCAGTCCAAGGGACTCTCAAGAGTCTTCTCCAACACCACAGTTCAAAAGCATCAATTCTTCGGCACTTAGCTTTCTTCACAGTCCAACTCTCACATCCGTACATGACCACTGGAAAAACCATAGCGTTGACTAGACGGATCTTTGCTGGCAAAGTAATGTCTCTGCTTTTGAATATGCTATCTAGGTTGGTCATAACTTTCCTTCCAAGGAGTAAGCGTCTTTTAATTTCATGGCTGCAATCACCATCTGCAGTGATTTTGGAGCCCCCCAAAAATAAAGTCAGCCACTGTTTCCACTGTTTCCCCATCTACTTGCCATGAAGTGATGGGACTGGATGCCATGATCTTCGTTTTCTGAATGCTGAGCTTTAAGCCAACTTTTTCACTCTCCTCTCTCACTGTCATCAAGAGGCTTTTTAGTTCCTCTTCACTTTCTGCCATAAGGGTGGTGTCATCTGCATATCTGAGGTTATTGATATTTCTCCCAGCAATCTTGATTCCAGCTTGTGCTTCCTCCAGCCCAGTGTTTCTCATGATGTACTCTGCATATAAGTTAAATAAGCAGGGTGACAATATACAGCCTTGATGTACTCCTTTTCCTATTTGGAACCAGTCTGTTGTTCCATGTCCAGTTCTAACTGTTGCTTCCTGACTGCATACAGGTTTCTCAAGAGGCAGGTCAGGTGGTCTGGTATTCCCATCTCTTTCAGAATTTTCCACTTATTAATATTGTGTTAAAAAATGTTGCTTAGTGATCACCATTCTCTTACCCTAGAACATTTTTGTCACCCTCTAAAAGATATCTTGTGCCTGTAAGGATTTACTTCCAGAGCTGGGGTAGACTGTTACTATTATGGTCCTTCTGATCTTCTCTAAATCTGGCAAGGGAAGGAGGGTGCCTGAATATTTGGGGTCCCAGAGGGGTTGTTCTTCAGGGTGGCTTTGGGAGGAAAGGAGGATTGGAGGTGATGGTGTGCTGAGCAAGGCTTCCATCTGACTGTTCAGGTCTGTTAACTCCCCTCCCAGCTGTCAACAAACAAATTCCAACGCCTTCTAGTGCAGGTTTCTTTCTCTGTTTGCTGCCTTGGGTCTCAGCTGCATCATGTGAAATCTTTGGTTGTGATGGGTGCACTCGCTAGTGGTGTTGCGAGGGCTATTTGCTCTGCAGTAGGTGGGAGCCCAGTTCCCCGATCAGGGATCGAATCCGCGTCCCTGCATTGTATGGCAGATTCTTAACCACTGGACCACCAACTTTCCATTTGTATTACTGTTCTCTAGAGAAACAAAATGAGAGCAGTCTGTCTGGCTGTCTATCTGTCTCTCTGTCTGAGTTGACTCGTGATTGTGGGGGGCTGGTGGGACAAGCCAAAATCTAGGGCAAGCCAGCAGCTGGAAAAAGCTGGCAGAATCTCCATGTTGCAGTTTTGAGGCAGAATTCCTTCTTCTTTGGCAACTTTAGGTTTTGCTCTTAATGCCATCTGTTCTCCCACATTAGGGAGGATAATCTATTTTTTTTGTTGGTGTTCAGTAGCTTAGTCGTGTCTGACTCTTTGCAAGCCCATGGACTGCAACATGCTAGGCTTCCCTGTCCTTCACCATCTCCTGAAGATTGCCCAAGTTCATGTCCATTGGCTTGGTGATGACATCCAACCATCTCATCCTCTGTCTCCCCCTTCTCCTCCTTTCTTCAATCTTTCCCAGCATCAGGGTCTTTTCCAGTGAGTCAGTTCTTTGCATCAGGTGGCCCAAGTACTGGAGTTTCAGCTTCAGTGCCAGTCCTTCCAATGAATATTCAGGACCAATTTCCTTTAGGATTGACTGGTTGGATCTCCATGCAGTCCAAGGGATTCTCAAGAGTCTTCTCCAGGACCACAATTCAAAAGCATCAATACTTTGGTAGTCAGCACTCTTTCTGGTCCAACTCTCACATCCATACATGACTACTGGAAAAACCATAGCTTTGTCTGGATGGGCCTTTGTTGGCAAAGTGATGTCTCTGGTTTTTAATATGCTGTCTATGTTGGTCATAGCTTTCCTTCCAAGGAGCCAGCATCTTTTAATATCATGGCTGCAGTCACCGTCTGCAGTGATTTTGGAGACCAAGAAACCAAATTCTGTTACTGCTTCCACTTTTTCCCCTTCTATTTGCCATAAAGTGATGGGACTGGATGCCATGATCTTAATTTTTTGAATGTTGAGTTTCAAGCCAGCTTTTTCATTCTCCTGTCTCACCCTCATCAAGAGACTCTCTAGTTAGTTCCTCTTTGTTTTCTACCATTAGAGTGGTTTTATCTGCATATCTGAGGTTATTGATATTGTCCCTGGCAATCTTGATTCCAGTTTGTGATTCATCCAGCCTGGCATTTCTCATGATGTACTCTGCTTAGAAGTTAAATAAGCAGGGTGACAGTATACAGCTTTTCCCCACTTTGAACCAGTCCGTTGTTGTGTATCTGGTACTTGCTTCTCGACCTACATTCAGGCTTCTCAGGAGACAGATAAGGTGCTCTGGTATTTCCATCTGATTTACAATCAACTGATGGTAAATCTTAATCGTTGCTAAAATGTACCTTCACCACAAACTCTAGACTAGTGATTTACTAAACAACTGGGATTTGAGCAGGGGCTTTGACCCCACACCAGTCACCTCCCTAGCTAACTTGACACAAAATTAACCATCACCCCATTCATCCTTCTTAATTTTTAGTTAGTAGCACCTCTATATTATTTACTGTGTGCTAGAGACTTTCCTAAGTGCTTTATTAATGAAGATCCATTACACATGTACATGAGTGTAAATCTTCGTATCTGAATATATTTCATGGCTTGCTAGGTGGTTCCTCGAATATGTGTGCTGCCCGCCACCCCATTCATCTACTTTTTGTTCACCTTCATCACTTTCTGCTCTGTTTGTCCTTATTCACTGAGTCCTCTTCCTGGGCTGCATCTCCGCTTGCCCCTGCATTCCTAGACTCTGCTGTCGTTCTGTGGCTCCGATTATCAGAAAATCCAAAATTACGGGGTGGAAATGAGGCCGCAGTTGATTTCTTAAGTAAAAGTCTGGGGTCTGGGTTGGCAGCCCAGGCCTGTGTGACCTCAGTCACCCTGGCTCCCAGCTTGGTGCTGCTGCTCTGTTCTCACCATGCAGCTTCCACCTCGTGGTCCAGACGGGCTCTAGCAGCCATCTCCTTCAGGGGTTATGGCGAATAAAGGAGCAAAGGGAGGCAGGAGCTATATTCGCTGAGCCTTCTTTACGGGAGTACTGGGGCAGAAGCACATTCCTCTAATAATGCTCAATCCACACAATCTTTTTTTTTTTTTTTTTTTGGATTTATGTATATATATTATTGAAGTGTAGTTGACTTACAATGTTTCAGGTGCACAGCAAGGTGATTTAGTTATGCAAGTACACATATTATTTTTGAAATTTATTTTCCATCTTCTCCATCCTCCACAAGACTTTCGAGCTATGCTGGTTGGGAATTCACATTGTCCAGTCTTGTGCCAAATGGAAGCTCCTCAGCGAGACATCCAAGGAATCAGTCTCAACCAGTGTCAAGCAAGGAGACTTTGTGGCTTTGGTTACTGTCTTGGCCTAGACGAGAAATCATTTCCACTAATTGTACTGGGGAACAGCCCTATTGGTTACACTCCACTTTGAATATATTTAATGGTGGCAGAAACAAATAATGGATAACTTTTATTGCTCTCAAACTCATCAAAAGAAGGAAATTTCAAAGCTTAGAGAGAAATCACATGTGCTTACATCTTATGAGAAGTATCATGGAAATACCACTTCTGTCATCTCTTGGGAAGAAGTCTGTTATCAGGTGTTAGTGGGACAACCAGGGGACCTAATTTGTTTATATTGGGTTGGCCAAAAAGTGACTTCAGTTTTTAAAATAAAAATAAAAGACGCAGTTTTCATTTTCACCAAGAACTTTATTGAACAGCGTATTCGCTGTTTCATTCCACTGCCTTCGGCTATTCTTCAGGCAACTTCCTAATTCCATCTTCCCAAGGTTTTTTTTATCTTTTTGAGCAAAGAATTGTTCCAGGTTCCTTCTACAGTCTTCCAGAGAATTGAAATTTTTTCCATTAAGAGAAATTTTGTAAAGACCAGAATAAATGGACATTTGAAGGTGCAATGTATGGTGAGTAGAGCAGATGAATCAGAACTTACCAACCAGGTTGTAACAGTTTTTGCCTGGTCATCAAAGAGACACGCATTCTTGCATTATCCTCATGGGCAGACTCTTTACCCTAGTGGTAGAAGCTGGGTATAATCCCAGAGTGACATGGCTTTGGAATGCACTTGTATTCTCCAGCCTGTAAGATAAATGAAAATTTAAGGAATGTCTTGTAGCAGTCAGATCACACGTTCTCCAGGTACATTTACCAGAAAAATTACCTCTAAAAAGCAAGAGTTTGGGAGCTTATGAAGAAAAATGGAAGTAAGAATGGAAGAGAAGCAAAAAAAACACTAGACCTATTTCTAAAACAAAAAATCATATATAGTAGATATTTTAAAAATCGTTACTGAAGCTCCATATGAAAGAGATTTGTTATTCAGTTCAGTTCAGTCGCTCAGTCGTGTCCAACTCTTTGTTACCCCATGAATCGCAGCACGCCAGGCCTCCCTGTCCATCACCATCTCCCGGAGTTCACTCAGACTCACGTCCATCAAGTCCGTGATGCCATCCAGCCATCTCATCCTCTGTCATCCCCTTCTCCTCCTGCCCCCAATCCCCCCCAGCATCAGAGTCTTTTCCAATGAGTCAACTCTTCACATGAGGTGGCCGGAGTACTGGAGTTTCAGCTTTAGCATCATTTCTTCCAAAGAAATCCCAGGGCTGATCTCCTTCAGAATGGACTGGTTGGATCTTCTTGCAGTCCAAGGGACTCTCAAGAGTCTTCTCCAACACCACAGTTAAAAAGCATCAATTCTTTGGCACTCTGCCTTCTTCACAGTCCAACTCTCACATCCATACATGACCACAGGAAAAACCATAGCCTTGACTAGACGGACCTTAGTCGGCAAAGTAATGTCTCTGCTTTTGAATAGGTAATAATTATTCGCAGTGGTAAAGAATCCATCTGCCAATGCAGGAGACGCAAGGTTCAATCCCTGGGTTGGGAAGATCCCTGGGGAAGAAAATGGCAACTCACTCCAGTTTTCTTGCTGGAGAATCCCATGGACAGAGGAAGCTGGTGGGTAACAGTGAATGGGGTTGCAAAGAGCTGGACACGACTAAACGATGGAGCACTTACATAATAATTATTTATCCTGATTAAGGAATCTTGTGTTCAAGAAATATCTGTAGAGGAGTTGGAAACAAAGCTGAGAGCCAAGGGGGAAATATCATTTTGTGAGAATGGCCTGCTGGTGGCAGCAGCAGATCACAGTTTTCTCTCATCCCATTGGGCATTCCAAGCACAGCTTCAAACACGACATTCCTGTTTTTGTAAGATTTCAAATCACAGGCTGCTGTTATGATAGCCATAAAAATTGGAAAATCATTCTAGCTATCAATATGACCGACAGGATCATTTTCCAGAACACTTTCTATTCCAGAATTTACATTCATTTCCTCCCCTGTTGGTTGAGGGGATGGGAGGGGGTGGGTATTACTAATTAAGTGAAAATTGTGCAAACGTTTTAAAAACTGAGGGACCAGGCCACTGAAATTGGTAACACCTTAGTTATTAACCTCTGATTTTGTTGTAAGGTGAATAAAGATTTAATAAACTGAGTTTTGCATAGAATGAAATATTTATTGCTTTGTTGAGACTGTTTTGGGAGAGCTCCAGTAATGATTTTTTAGTTCTCTTTCATACAAATGATTAAGGAATGCTTTGACTGTCAGATGGCTTTGAAAACATGGAAATAGTGATGTTAATTCTATAAACAGTAGAAGATAAATGAGTGTTTTGGATGTTCTATCTATGTCGAAGAAAGTGCTCATAAAGAGAAATTGAAAATGTCTACAATTTCTGAGTTTTGAAGAAGGCCAGTCTCATGTCTCACTCCCATCGTTATCCTTGGAAGCCCAGGTGTATAAGGTTCTTAAGGTCAGACAGTAATCCTTTGACTTGGACATTGCTTTTTCTCTGAGTAGCTTAGTCCCATAGGCCTTGCTACCTCTGAGCTGGGTTTCTGATTCTAGAGTACTGCTGAGGAGGAGATAGAAAAGTCAGGCTTCTCATAATGAGTAAAGTGTCAGCAGACCACATCCAGGCTCCTCGAATGGAAGGAACAAATGCTTGGTCTTAAAGGATGCTGAGTGCCTTGTAGATAAGAGATCTAACCCAATGTTGCATCTGGATGGAGCCCTTTAACAGGAGAAATATGATAGACCTAGAAGGACATGTTAAGCTTTCAATAATTCCTATACCCTGAGATATTGATGGCACCAAGCAAGTGGGCAATTTATGTGAGTTAAGTGAAGAAACAAATAAGACAAATAACAGAATGCAAGATAACCCCTTTCATTTCTTCCATAAGGAGCTCTAGGTCTGTCTCATTCATCTATTTATTCTTCTGCCATATGTTATTTGAGCATGCAGATATTTATGCTAAAATAGTAGATTTTATTAATACCTAGATTCAAAGATGGGGCATCCCAGGTGGCGCTAAGTGGTAAAGAATTCGTCTGCCAATGCAGGAGAGATAAGAGACGCCAGTTTAATAATCCCTGGGTTTGGAAGATCCCCTGGAGGAGTGCATGGTAACCCACTCCTGTATTCTTGTCTGGAGAATCCCATGGACAGAGGAGTCTGGCGGGTTATAATCATGGGGTCGCAAAGAGTCGGATGTGACTGAAGCTATTGAGCATGCACATGCAGATTAAAAAATGCTTATTTTCATTTCTGCAGGTTCTTTCATCTATAATTTGGGTGGGAAGCATCCGAATTATAAGCATGAATCAGGAATCTAAATTTTAGAAAAAAACAGAAATTTTTTTAAGTTGGCCAATTATAACTACACTTAAATAATTAATTTTCTGCCAATTGATGTGATATGCCATTTATATATTATAGGTTTATTTCTGGACTTTTTGTGTTTTGAATTGATTTGTCTGCTCTTGAACTTAGACAAAGTATTTTAATTGCTATGGATTTACAAGATTTATTAATATTTAGTAGATCAGACCTCCCTATAGTACCTCTTTTTTTTAATGTTTCTTTTGTTACTTATATTCTGTCAATTACTTTTCTGGATGAGTCTTAAAATTATTTTGCCAGTTTGGGGAATGGACATGAGTTTGAGCAAGCTCTGGGAGATGGTGATGGACAGGGAAGCCTGGCATGCTGCAGTCTATGGGGTTGCAAAGAGTCGGACATGACTGAGCGACTAAACTGACTGAAGGGTCCTCCTGTCAATGGTCATTCAACAGCTAGTTACGATTTTGGTGCTCTGTGGGATGCTCGTCCTTCTATTCTGCCATCTTGAACCGGAAGCCTTCCATATTCTTAACTGGACATTTGTATTTCCTCTTCTGTGCATTTCCTTTTCATTACAGTGTCCATTTCCATATTGTTTTTCTTTTACTGATATTTAAGGTTGAAAATACTCAGGTTGATGTAATTACTTAATATTAACTATTTATATTTAATATTAATTTAATATTTTGGTTGGTCACTAATCCTTTGTCAGTTGTTTGCATTACAAGTGTAACTTCTTCGCAATCTTTTTTTCTTTATGTATATAATTCTTAAGTTTTAAAGTAGCCAAATTTGTATTTTCTTTCAGAGTTCGTGATTTTGTTTGCTTATTTGTTCCTTTATTGAAGAAATTCTTTCTTGTCCTGAAGTCATCAAGAGATTCTATACTTTCTGCTGAAGTTTTTATTTGTTTATTTGACTGTGTCAGGTCCCAGTTGCATCACGTGGGATCCCCGATCTTTGTTGTGGCGTGTGGCTTCTTCAGTTGTGGCAGGAGAACTCTTAGTTGCTGCATGTGAGATCTGGTTCTCTGATTGAACCTGGGGCCCCTGCCTTGGGAGTGTGGAGTCTTGGCCACTGGACACCAGGGAAGTCCTCACCTGAAGTTTTAAGTTTTATGATTTCCATGTAGGTCTTTAATTCACCTATAATATATTTTTGTAAGGGATGTAAGATAGGAATCTATGTGTTTTTTCCTGATTGCATAATTAATTGTCCTAATAATATTTGTTGAACAGATTTATCCCTTTGAAACTAGAATGCAAGGGCTTCCCAGGTGGCTCAGTGTTAAAGAATTCACCTGCCAATGAAGGAGACTCAGGAGACTCAGGTTCGATCTCTGGGTTGGAAGATCCCTTAGAGGAAGAAATGGCAACCCACTCCAGTGTTCTTGCTTGGAGAACCCTATGGACAGGGAAGCCTGGAGGGCTACCCTCCGTAGAGTCGCAAAGAAGTTGGACACAACTGAGCGACTGAGCGTGCACTCAGAATGTAATTGTCACCTAGGTCACAGTTGAAGTTTCCACCGTGCATGGAGAAGTTCTGCATTCTGTATTCTTTTTTGTTGGTTTGTTAGCTTAATCCTGAATAAATACTATGTTTGTTCAATTTATATAACTTTGTAATAAATCTTGACATATGAATGGAAAGCTCACCCATTTTTCTTAAAATTTGTACTGACTTGTTTTTGGTGTTCTGCTCTTTTCCATTAATTTTAGTTTTTGCTTATAAAGCTACATATAGCCATTGACATTGTTTTTTAGTTATTCATTCTCTATTTAGTCCATTTTAATGGTAATACAAATGTCTTAAGGAAAAATGGAAAAGATTTTATCACTCTGGAAAATCACTATAATTTTTTAATATTGGTAGGTAGCCTGGTTATATCTTCTTGGCTGGGACAGTTTCTTCTCTCTGTCTCCCTCCCTCTGAATGCTTGTCCCAGACCCTGTTTTCTTCTTTTTGCATCAATCTTTGAACATTTTCTAATAACTCAGACTCTTTATTAATTACATTAAGAAACCCCAATTTGCAGCTACTTAAATACAGTCTTTCTGAAAAATGGCCCACATCTGTTTTTATTCCCAAATCCTTGTTGAATGTTTTGTTCTTTTGAGCTGACACCTTAGGCTTAGTTTTGTGCCTAAGTTTTTCCAAATCTTAAGTAAAATAATGTCAGTGGTTCTGAGATTTCTTACTTCTTGGAGGAACGTTTACTTGTTTTCTCTGGAGAGTAAAATAAGTTTCTTCTTATCTGAGATGCTATGATTCCGTTGTTTCTTGGACTGTAAGTAGGGGGGCCTGGCGTGCTGCAATTCATGGGGTCGCAAATAGTCGGACACGACTGAGAGACTGAACTGAACTGAACTGATCTGAGAACTGCTAGCTGGACACAAAATTGCCATAAAACAGCACAGGATTTTCTACTTTGCTTAAAGTGCCGATGGGATCATTTCGTGTTCTAGGTTTTCAGGATGGGACAGCATTATTTTCTATCTTCAGTAAATTAAAAAAAAAAATAATGCAACTGTAACTGATGTTTGGAGTACACTATTATAATGTAGATAAAATCCATGGAAACTTGGAAACATAAACATATCCTGGCAAGATGCTTTTAGACAATACCAAACTTGAATTGTGGGGATAGAGTGGAGAGGAGGGTGTTCTCTGAAGGAGATAAGCCCTTCTCCTGGGATTCAGAGCTTCATCTGCTTCTGCTCAGAACACAAAGTGCTCTGATGATTAGATTGGATCAGGTTCTTTCTGTCTCAGAGATGATTCCGGGTGTCTCCCTTGGAACGAATCCCCAGCAGCCAGAACAGAATCCAGTTTCCTCCTTGCAGCACTGCCACGGTGTATTTCTTCACCGCTGACTCAGAGATTTCAGAGTGCTTTGCCATCAACTGCAGTTTGCCATGCCCCATGGCCGTGAGCAGAAATCTTGATCAACAGAAATCTCTTTACTTGAGCCGGCAGAGCTGATTAACTTATACCTGTGTAAATAACTCTGATGGTTCCCAGACTGGGGAAACCTCTCCTATGAGTAAAATAATGGGACTTAAATTTATTGTTGACAAATCGGCTGCTTGCTCCTTTTTCCATACTAGACCCTGTGAAAGACGTGCTATTTGATGTGATGTCTGACAGTCTTCTCTGTTCAACCCATCCTGTTCCTTTCACCCAGCCTGCCTAGTTACATGAGTGCATTCACGTGTCTTCATTCTGTAATGACTGATCACCTGGGTCTTTTTCCTCAACATTACTTCTGCCCCGGCACCTGTTTATACCACCTTTTTGTTTTTAAAATTATGAAATACTTTAAACATACAAAAAAGGTATATAGTACAATATAGTAGTAGCTGCCTCTACATATCACACAGCTTTCACCATCATAACATTTTGCTGGGTCTCTTTAGATGTTTTTTCATTAAGAAATAAAATCTACATTAAAAAAATAGAAATGAATTTTTTAAAAGAGAAACAAAATCCAACAAATACAGTGAACCCTGCTCTGACCTCATTCCTCTTCTCAGAAATGATTGATATCCAGAATTTTTCCATAAAGTTTTTAAAGTATTGTTTTGTGGGCTGTAATACTTTAAGTGTTATAGCACTGTGAGTATTCTTTCAACCTATTCCTTCTACTCTACATATTTAAAAAAAATTATCCATGCTGATACAAGGTGCTCTGGTTTCTCACTGTAATTGATGAGTGATATTCATAGAGTGAATATATCACTATTCATTGTTTATCCTATGATGAACAGGTAGGTTGTTTCTATTTGTTTCCTTCTATAAACAAGCTCCCAAACTAATTTTTGCTCATGTTTCTATGAGCAAGACTTTGTCTAAGAGATGGAATTGCTCAGCTATAAGCTATTCCATCATTATGGAAAAATTACTCTCCAAGTGGTTTTTGCCAGTCTCTGTGGAACTGAAATTGTATCTTAGTGAAATTGTATTTAACTACAGGTGGATTTGAATATATGGTCATATTTTAATTAACTATTTCCGCTGATAATTGTCCACTTTAAACACTGAACTTTCTGTTTTACTTGTTTTTATGAATCTTTAACATATTCTGAACACTAATCTTGTGCAGTAGCATGTCAAATTATCTTCTTTGAAGTAGTTTGTATTGTCATTTTGTTACTAGAATGCTTTGATGTGAGCTTTCCGAGTGGCTCAGTGGTAAAGAATGCATCTGCTCTGCAGGAGACACAGGAGATGTGGGTTCAGTCCCTGGCTCAGGAAGGTTTCTTGGAGGAGAGCATGGCAACCCACTCCAGTATTCTTACCTGGAGAATCCCGTGGACAGAGGAGCCTGGTGGGCTACAGTCCATAGGGTTGCAAAGAGTCAGACACGACTGAAGTGACTTAGCACATGCTTTGATGTACAGAGGTTTTTGGTTTCTTTTTTTTTTTTTTAAACTTTGTATCGTTTAGCTCAATAAATATACATTTTTTAATTTTTAAATTTATTGGAATATAGTTAAATCACAATGTTGTGTTAGTTTTAGATGTTTCAGCAAAGTGACTCGGTTGTACAGAGGTTTTTAAATTCAATCTTTCCTTATGACTTCTTGTATTTTGGTTAAAAAATCCTTCTTTACCCGAAAGTCATGAATATATTCTTCCATATTTTAGCGTAAAAGCTTTAACGTTTTCCTTTTCACATTTAAGCGTTTAATCTACCTGGAATTTGTTTTTGTATATGCTGTTTAATCAGGATCTAGGCTTTTTTCCCCTCTTAAGGATCACTGCTTATTCCAATACTATTTACATGCTAGTTGATAATTTCCCCATGATTTTTAGTGCTGTCTTTGAAAATATCAAGTTTTTATATTATGATTCTGTTTCTGGACTTTCTGTGATAGCTCCTGGATATACTTGGCTGTCCTTGTCCTAAGCGCTATTAATCACTACAGCTTAATACTCAGATGTGTTCTTCAGAATGCTGTGGCTGCTTCTGGCCCTTTGCTTTTCCTATAAATTTCAGAATTAGCTGTCAAGATGCAGAGCACAGTATTGGTATTTTGATTGGGTTTGCACTAACTTTCCTAGATTCATTTTGGAAGACTTGCTCTCTTGAAGATATGGGGGCTCCCCGCCTATGAATATCATCAATCTGTTTCCATTTATTTAATCCTTCAATTGTGTTTTGTATCATTTGGTATTGTTTTATAGCCTTTTCCACAGAAATATTGCACACAAATGATAGATTTAGTCCTTGGTATGCGTGCATGCTCAGTTGCTCATTTGTGTCTGACTCTGTGTGACCCCTTGGACTGTAATCCACCAGGCTCCTCTGTCCGTGGGATTTCCCAGGCAAGAATACTGGAGTGGGGTGCCATTTCCTACTTCAGAGGATCTTCCTGACCCAGGGATTGAACTTGCGTCTCTTGCATTGGCAGGCGGATTCTCTAATGCTGTGCCACCTGGGAAGCCCAGTTCCTGTTATAGGTGGTATTTATTTTTTTTGCGGAAAACATGCTATTAAAAATTGCTCTGGCTGCTTGTTTGTTACTGGTGCATGGAAAGGTCATTGCTTCAGGCCTGTTGATCTTGCTGAACTCTAACGGTCTATAAGTTCTGTTGGCTTGTCTGTTGACATATCATCTGATAGTGACAGTTTCCTTATTCATTTGTAGCCTTTATATTACTTTTTCTTGTTTTACAATGTCTTCCAGTACAATGTAGGATAGAATCAGTAATAATAGACATTCTTTATATTTTCTACTTTAAAGAGAATAGACCTAACATTTACCATCAAGTAGGATGTTTGATATAAGAATTTGGTTGATCCCTATTCTAAGATTAAGGATATTTCTATTCTTATTTTTCTATGATTTAAAAAACTTATGAATGGGTTTTCATTTATATCAATGCATATTCTGCAACTATTGGAAGACTCATAACAGTTTTTGCTTTGTTAATTAGGTAGAGCACATTAATAAAATTTTAATATTAAGCCATATTTGTATCCCTAGAATAAACATAGTTCAGCCAAGAGGAATTTTTAATATACTAATGTATTAAGAAGCATTTTATTTAGGACTTTTGCATTTATATTCATAAATGGTATTAGCCCACAATTTCCCTTTTTCATGCTCTCCTTAATTTGTTTTAGTATAATGGTCATATTAGGTTTGTTAAATGAACTGTAGAATTTGTCTTTTCTATGCTCTGAAATATAAGACTGAGATTGTCTATTCTTTGAGGATTTGCTAGAACTTGCTGGTGAAACTCTTCAGGTATGGTGTTTGTGGGGTGTGTGTGTGTGTGTGTGTGTGTGTGTGTGTGTGTGTGTGTGTTTAAGAGGGGTAGATTTTTCAAACCCTGAAATGCTTTCTTAAAGGGTTGTTAAGTTTATTTAGGGTCAGAAAAAATGCTCCTTATGTCAGTTTTAGTAAATAAAAATTTTCTAAAAGTGTAATTTTCAAATATATTGGCATAAAGTTGTATATTTTATGATTTTTAGATATCTACTTTCTTTATAGTTCTATCATCTTTTTCATTCCTGGTATATTTTTTACTTTTTTTCTTTTTCCTGATGAATCTTACCAGATTCTGTTAATCACTCATTTTGTCTAGGTATATTGTTGAATTCATTGTTTTAACTGTTGCTGAGTTAATTATTGAGGTATAGTCCATATTTAGTAAACTGCATAGGTGTAAAGTGTATAATTTGATGAGTTTGACACATGTATATAACCATGAAACCATTACCACCATCAAAATGATCCCTTCCAAGTTTTCCTCATGTCATTTAGGGGTTCTCCCTCCATCCCTTCCCCTCTTCCAATGCCTCATCTTCAGGTGACCACTGATCTACCTTCTATCACTCAAAACTGGTTTGTGTTTTCCAAGAATTTTATATAAATGAAAGGATGGAGCATTTATGCTTTTACGCCTGGATTCTTTCTCGCAGCACAGTTATCTTAAGGCTCATCCATGTTGTTGCATGTGAGAGTATTCAGTCCTTTTTAAAACTGAGTAGTACTCCATTGCATATATATACCACAATTTGTTTATCCATTCACCTATTACTAAACATTTGGATTGTTTCCAGTTTTCGGTTCTTACAGATAAAACTGCTGTGAACTTTTATGTAAAAGTCTTTGTGTGGGCTTTCACTTTTACTCCTCTTTGGCAAATATCTAGGAGTGGAATAATTGGATCCTTTGGTGGGTGTGTGCCAAAAAGTATATTACCTTGTTGTTCTTCAGAGGACAGTTGAATTACCCAAGGTACTAGCACAGAAATAGAAGTTCCCTGTGTTTTTCCCTTGTACTTTTGTGGTTTCTTTTCTTTTTCTTTTTTTTTCTATTTAAGTGTCTGGTTCCACTGGAATTATTTTGGTATAAGAAGTGAGTTATCTAATTAGTTTTTCTCCAGATGGTAAGTTAATTATCCCAACACATACATTGGACAGCCATGTAAATAGATTGAAGCTAGAATCATACTCTTAAATCTCATCACAATACTGGCTAAAGATTTGGAAATCTTGTTAATCCAAACAAACAGAAACAGGGGCTTGTGGGTTGCTTGGAAAGTCAATAGGCAAGTGAACCATTCCCAAATGAAACATTAATTATGGTTATTTTGAGGATATTTTTTGCTGTATTTAATAGAACAACAGAAAACAAAAGACATTTTAACCTCAAATATGTACCTCAGACAATAACTTCATGCAGCCTATAATTTTTCTTCAGTAACAATTATGTAGTTAAAGAAAACAAGGTCATTATTTTGAATTTTTATCATGTTAGTTAAACGTGAAATGAGGATAAAAAATGAAATAGTCAAGTTGACCAAAGTAAAAAGATAGAAAACACAGAGTTTCTGCAATTTTCTCATATGATTCATAGTCTAGAAATGAACATTTCTCCTTATTTTGATGTTCTGATGATTTCTTAAGATAAATCATCCATGTAGGGGCAAAACTGATATTTCTCCACTGAAAAAAGAAGCTACGATTGTTAGTTCTTTTAGATACCCATTCTTTCCCAAAATACATGTGGTGTAACTTTTTGATTACCATATTAATAAAGATAATGCTCAAATATTTTAGATCTCAAACTTATTGTAATTACTATAGAGGAGAGATAATAAATCTTGCTCAAAAACTGGATTGCACCTGGAATTTGAATTATTGAATATTTTGATAGAAAATGACTTTAATATAATGCATGATTTGTGCAAAATATAAATTTGTTTTTAAGATTACCTGAACTTGTTTCAAAAACTACAAACTATTACATTCCTTTTCCTTTTTCTTTTGTTTCTGTTACAAACATCTCTAAACTTTGTGTTATTTTAATCCAAAAGTATTTTGATTTGTTTATTCAATTAATATGTTTCTCATTTATTCGACAGTTGTTTGCTGACACTATGTAGGCACTATCTTGGGTGTTGAGATACAGTGTGGAAGAAAGATGGACAAGGTTCCTGATCTTAAGAAGTTTATGTTTCAGCAGGACAAACAGACAATAGACACATGAAGACACAAATAAGAAGAAAAGCGAAAGTGAAAGTCTCTCAGTTGTGTCCAACTCTTTGTAACCCTATGGACTATATATACAGTCCATGGAATTCTCCAGGCCAGAATACTGGAGTGGATAGCCTTTCTCTTCTCCAGGGGACCTTCCCAACCTAGGGATCGAACTCAGGTCTCCCGCATTAATTGCAGGCAATAATGTTGCAGAAGCTGAAGCTCCAATACTTTGGCCATGTGATGCGAAGAATCTACTCATTGGAAAAGACCATGATGATGGGAAATTTTAAGGACAGGAGGAGAAGGAGTTAAGAGAATATGAGATGGTTGAATGGCATCATTGACTCAGTGGACATGAGTTTGAGCAAACTCTGGTAGATTAGTGAAGGACAGGGAAGGAACTTCATCTGCAGTCCATGGGGTTGCAAAGAGTTGGGCATGACTTAGGACTGAACAACAAGGCAATAATAGATACTGGGAAGAAAATTACCTGTGTGACATGAGGGAGAATGATGGAAGTGGGCAGCATATAATGGTGTGGCCCCTAATATGTACTGAGCATCACACCAGGCCCTCTGGACTTTGTGAATCCAAAATCGTGCCTGAGATCTGGGCTTTGGAGAAGAGCAGACAGAATTATGTCCCCATAATTCATAATTATTTTCCACCCAGAGGCAGATTTATGAGTCACGAGCTAATGCTGGTTCAACCTTGGAGCGCCTCGCTATTACAGCCCCTGTGAGTGAAGAGAGTTGCAGAATGTTCTAGATGGTGAGGGGAAGCCAGGTAGCAACCAGGAAGCATTTTCTGTGAAAACATTTCAGGGAAGCTGTCCAAAGCCATCTCAGGAGACTTCCATACCTAGAATTCAACAACTAATTGTGATTTCTCTTTTCAATTTGAATGTTCACTTTCATACCTAATTCTGTATTTGTATATTTGAATTCTTTTTCTATGAGAGACCCTCCCTATTCCAACTTGTATACGCTTCAAGCCTTGCAAAACTTGGCTTTGTTCCTGTCTTGGCCTTTGTCTATCTGTATGACTCTGAGTAAGCTATTTAAATTCACAGTTCCCTCATTTCTAAAATGGGCATAATACCTCAATCATCAGGTTGTGTGAAGATTAAATGAAATTAAATAGTATTTCAAATGTTATGCACAGCACCTGGCACATAGTAGGTACTGAATATGTTATAGCTATTATTATTATCATTAACCCTGAAAGGACTTATAATTCTGGTAGAGAAAATCAACAAATGTAGATCCATAGGACACTTGGATATAGAACAGTATAGAGGTTGACAATGTAGGATCTGGAGACAGATAAACCTATTCAAATTCTAGTTTTGTAACTTATTTGCTATGTGACCTTAAGCCAGTTACTTAATTTCTCTGAGCCTCACATTCCTCATTTGTAAAGCAGGGTAATATTGGCTACTTAAAAGCTTTATAACAGTAATACAGTGCTCAGTACATGGAAAATCTTAAATAACACTTAGATATTTAAACTAGAGAAATTCTCAAATATAAACACAAGGAGAGCTACCTAAGAATGCCCGTTATTTCTTTGTTTGCAATAGAGAAAAACTGAGAACAACTCAGTTTTTAAAAGAAGTTGTAAAAAATAAATAAATAAAACAAGTTGTTTTGCTCATAAAATGGAATGTATAATAATTAAAATGAACTAGATCTATGGATTTAACATTAATAAATCTAAAAGCATAACACTGACCTAAAAAAGCAAATTTCAGAATATTATGTACACTGATGCATGCATGCTCAGTTGTGTCCGACTTTTTGCAACCCCATGGACTGTAGCCCTTCAGGCTCCTCTGTCCATGGGATTTTTCAGGCAAGAGTACTGGAGTGGGTTGCCATTTCCCTCTCCAGGGGATCTTCCTGACCCGGGGATCCAACCCACGTCTCCTTCATCGCAGGCAGATTCTTTACCTCTGAGCCATCTGGGAAGCCCATGTGCACGGATAACGCTCATTAAAAAGAATCCACATGAAATAATATTGTTTATGAACACATATGTTCTGATTATCTATTGCTTCATAACAAACCAGCCTAAAACTTTGTAAGTCAATAAACATTTTATTTGGCTATAATTCTGCAGCCTGGGCTTGGCTCAGCTGGGCAGTTCTGCTGGTCAGTAGTCACCCGGTGGCTGGCAGGTCTGCTGGACCTGGGTCAGCAGGGGCTCAGGCGAGCCGGGCTTTCTCTCTCCTTGTTGTTTTGGGGCTTCTCCTTCTCCATGTAGCCTCTACACGTGGTCTCTCACATAGGCGGGGTTTCCTACGTGGTAGGTCAGGGCTTCCAAGAGTGCAAAAGTAGAAACATCCGGACATTCTTACAGCTTAGACATGGAACTGGGGCAGAATCATTTCTACCATTTACAGGCCAACTTGGACTCAAGGGAGGGGTCTACTGAATGATGTGAATTCTAGAAGGAGTTTTTCATTAGAGGAGACTAACGTAACAGAGATCCATAGCATGTGTGTGTAAAATGAACATAAACAACACGGTCAGGATCAGTTCAGTTCAGTTGCTCAGTCGTGTCTGACTCCTTGCGACCCTGTGAACCGCAGCACTCCAGGCTTCCCTGTTCATCACCAACTCCAGGAGCTTACTCAGACTCATGTCCATTGAGTCGGTGATGCCATCCAACCAGCTCATCCTCTGTCAGGATACACACATTCAAAATATTAGTTGCCAATGGCTATAGAGGGAAAGTAATGGGACTAGGGAAAAAGAATTTCTAATATAGAAATTTCTAATTTCTGTAACATTATTTTCTCTAAAAACTTGATCTGAGATAAACACAAGTATTACAACATCGTCCTTTATACTTTTCTGTTTGAAATTAAAAGTTCAATGAATAGTAGCTATTATTAATACGTAGGGAGGGTTATGTTAATAAGCCAATAATCTGACATATGTTGTTTCTAGGAACATGGTGTTTCCTTTCTACCTGGTTCTTGGCATGGGAGTACATCTCCTCTGATTAGCGCAGAAACTGGCAGCCTCAAGGTCAAAAGTTCTAACATGCTGATTGAATGTAGCTTCATAAATACTTAGTATTATATTGACTATTGAGTTCGGTGGTGTGGTGGAAGCAAATATGCTTGTAATTATGAAACATACAAAATTTTCTTGCATCATTGGAGAAGAGCAGAAAGTAGCATAAATTGACTGAAAGTAGTCGCTCAGTTGTGTCTGACTCTGGGCAACCCCATGGACTGTAGCCTGCCAAGTTCCTCTGTCCATAGGTTCTACAGGCAAGAATACTGGAGTGGGTTGCCGTGCCCTCCTCCAGGGGATCATCTCAACCCAGGGACTGAACCCGTGACCCTTATGCCTCCTGCTTTGGCAGGCAGATTCTTTACCACTGGTGCCACCTGGTAAGCCCCTAAATTGACTGAGGCTGTTGCAAATATGGGCAGAAGGGGGAGATCAGTATGGGTTCAAATATCAGCAGAAGCTCTAGGGGAACGTGTGATATGAATGAGACCTTGATGGTAGGGTGGGTTTGGACAGCTCGATCGGATGGTCCAGGATTCAAAGTGTCAGAGGGGAAAGGAAATGTTCTGGAAGAATGAAATTCAAGTATCAGAGGTTAGGTGGGGAAAAATATGGAGGACCTTAAAAGGAGACTTAATGAGGAGCTGATGTTTGGTTATTATTGTTTTAACAATAACTAAAAATTCACAATTTCATTTAAATGAAAAATCTGATTTACGTTGAAAAATAATTTAACGTTTTATCTCTATTACTAGTTCACTTTATAGTCCAGCTGGCGAAGCTTTTGGCCCTCAGGTCACAAAGAAAAAGCAACTCCTCCACGTTGGCACCAAACCCTTGGGTCACAAGTTTGAGAAGTGACTTAGTCAGTGATGACTTGTCCAAACAATTGAGAACAGGGCTGACTCATTAGTGGCCTTGTGTTAATAATGGGTATTCAGCTCACAGAAAGGGAATACTTCCCAGATGACGAGCGTGTCCAGAGACTGGCTTTAATGGGCCTTGGGTGTGGGAGCAAGAACTGCCCGCAGGAGAGGGCGTGTGCACCACTTCCTTGGCAGATATGGACAATCGAGACTGCACCTCAGTTTGTCCCTAGATGGCTGGACAGGGGACCAAGAGGCTTCAGTAATGAAGTGAAGATTTTAAAAACATATATTTAACAAAACACATTTCTCTAAGAAGATCTCATGTAACTGCTCTGTTCAGGCAATTCGAGTTAATAGCCTACAGGCCAATGCAATCTTGGGGCATCCTTCGGACCCCTGTTCATGACTTAACATCTCTTTGAAGAATAGACAAGCCATCAGCAGCCAACATGGATGAATCTAGAGAATATTATGCTTAGTGAAATAAGTGAGACATTGACAAACACTGTTTGATCCCATTTATATGTGGAATCTGAAAAATAGTACAAACAATGTAAATGCAAAACAGAAACAGGCTCATAGGTATAGAAAATAAACTAGTGGCTCCCAGAGGGGAGAGGGAAGGAGCAGGGGCAAAATAGGGGTATGGGATTAAGAGACACAAACTACTATGTGTAAAATAGGTGAGCAACAAGGATAATATTGCACAGCACAGGAAATTATAGCCATTATCTTTTAATACCTTTTAGTGAAGTACAATCTTTAAAAATACTGAATCGGTGTGTTGTACACCTGAAACTAATATAATATTGTAACTCAAGTATACTTTAAAAAAAAAAGCCATGGATAAGCGAAGGGCAGCAAGAACAGAATTATAAATGACCTCAGGAGCCAAGAGCCAAGGACCATATGCAGGTCAGAGTTAAGGAGAGGCCAGGCAAAGAGCAGCGGAACAGACACCCGCCCAGGGCCTTGTGTTCCTGGGAAGAAAGCTGGACTCTGCTGACCTAGATGGGACCTCGTGTTGGTGTATTGTTTTATGTTGGTGACAAAACTCAAAGTTTTCACAAGTATTCTGCTTTGGCTGGCTTCCCCGGTGGCTCAGACGGTAAAGCGTCTGCCTGCAATGCAGGAGACCCGGGTTTGATCCCTGGGTCGGGAAGGTCCCCTGGAGAAGGAAATGGCAACCCACTCCAGTACTCTTACCTGGAAAACCCCATGGATGGAGAAGCCTGGTAGGCTACAGTCCATGGCATTGCAAAGAGTCGGGCACCATTGAGCAACTTCACTGCAACTTCACTGGGGTGTTAGTCATAGAAATGTTAGCACAATGCATGAGCTGATGAAGCTATTCTCTTCAGATTCAAACAATTTCAACCTCATGGTCCTCTCATCTCCTCTCCTTTTGCCTCATCAGTGTAATAAAATTATTGGACCTTCTAAAGCTCCATATATAGATTTTAAGGGATTAATTCTGATCATAGATCTGAAGTAATGAAATTGAAACGTCATGATAAGTTTTGGATATAAGAATAATGGAAAATTGTGACATTTAATATGCAATTTAAGTCAGTGATTTCCAAACATTTTTGATTACATAAATTGTAATTCCATCACCATTTTCGGTATGTACCCCCAGTATACAGAATTTATTTCTTTATACACTATATACATGTACTGTTGCACTAACTGAAGCTCTAGTATGTTGTGCCCACACACTAATGGATCAACTTAGGTACATTGTGAGATGCATGAATCTCCTCCCCCCACCCGCCCAATCACATCAACTTCACAAAATAGTTTAAACAGTTTCTTTACCTGCCTTATGAAGGTAGTCAGGAGACAGATCTGTAGGTTTGTTTCTTCACATTCTGGTACCGTGAGCTAATGGGAACAAGGTTTAGGGGGTCTGGGCACCCCACTCCAGTACTCTTGCCTGGAAAATCTCAGGGACAGAGGAGCCTGGTAGGCTGCAGTCCATGGGGTCGCTAAGAATCAGACACAACTGAGCGACTTCACTTTCACTTTTCACTTTCAGGCATTGGAGAAGGAAATGGCAACCCACTCCAGTGTTCTTGCCTGGAGAACCCCAGGGACGGCAGAGCCTGGTGGGCTGCCATCCATGGGGTTGCACAGGGTCGGACACGACTCGACTGAAGCAACTTAGCAGCAGCAGCAGCAGTTTGCTAATGGGCTTCCCAGGTGGCTCAGTGGGTCAATAGACTGTCTGCAATGCGTGTTCTGCAGTGCAGGAGATGCCGGAGATATGGGTTTGATTCCTGGGTTGGGAAGATCCCCTGGAGGAGTGCACTCCTCACTCCAGTATTCTTGCCTGGAGAATCCCATGGACAGAGGAGCCTGGTGGGCTACAGTCCGTGGGGGTCGCAAAGAGTCACACACGACTGAAGAGACTGAGGAGCACTCACTGGTCTAAAGAAATAATTTTTTAAAAAAATTTAAAATATTCTCTTAATCTAATCACAGGGAAGGAAATGATCTATAATTTTCAGAATTTATTCCGTATTGCCAGTACTGGGCTTTCTGAGTCTTTATTTCATCAAACCAGTACATAAGTTCTCGGGGAACAGTATGTGATGGAGTCAAGGGCTGTTGGGAGGTGGTGCAGGGTGAGAAGTCAATGAAAGAGAAAAATTCTTTTTAAATTTTATTTTATTGTGTATCTATGTGTGCAGGCACAAGGGATGCCAAATTATAGAAGAAATAGTCTGACTCCTTAAGTCATTTATAAAAGTCTTAGTAACAGATTTCTTTGTTTGGAAGAAAGAGCCAGATAACCCCAACCATGCAAATCTGAGCTTAATCCATGTGAGAGGGAACAATGGGTGGAAACAGAAAAACTATTCCCTCTGATCAATATTAGTTGAACACCCATTCTGGGCCAGGCTCTTTTATACATATTATATCATTGAATATTTTCAAGAATTCTGGAAGACAGGCATTGTTATCACTCTTTTACTGAGGAGAAAAATGGAAACTCTAATACGTGGAGCAGTTCGTTCAAGGTTCACAGCTGGTAAGTGGTATAGCTAGGATTTCACCCTGATATTAACAGTTACCATTTATTGAGTGTTTCAGGCAGTGATGAGCATTTTATTTATATTATCTCATTCAATTTCCAGTAAATTAAACAACCCTATCCATTACTGTTATTTTCCCCAGTTTACAGATAAGGAATTTGGGACTTGAAGAGTGGCTCGTGGTGTACAGGTACCAAGTCATTTGACTCCTTTTTTCTGACTGTGCTTCCCTTGGCAGTGAGACACGTTGTCAGGGGAAGGGCGAGGCAGACCAAGATGCCAAGGAGCAGCCTGTGACATGAAGTGAAAGATCCCAGTGGCCTAAATTGCTTGCTTATGGGCTTTTGCATATCCATAACAATACAGATTATATATTAGTAGTTGGGTATGCTTTAGCTGGGCTTACCAGCTTACCAATAAGCTGGGCTTACTGGCACTAGTCGTAAAGAACCTGCCTGCAATGCAGGAGACATAAGAGACATGAGTTCAATCCCTGGGTTGGGAAGATTCCCTGGAGGAGGACATGGCAACCTATTCCAGTATTCTTGCTTGGAGAATCCCATGGACAGAGGAGCCTGGCAGGCTACGGTCCATAGGGTTGCAAAGAGTTGGACACGACTGAAGTGACTTAGCACACACGCATGCTTTAGCTATGGGGGCTTCCCAGGCGGTGCTAGTTGTAAAGAACCTACCCGCCAATGCCAACGCAGGAGATGTAAGAGACACAGGTTCGATCCCTGGGTTGGGGATCCCTGGGTTGGGAAGATCCCCTTCAGAAGGGAACAGCTATGCATGCTTTAGCTAAATATTCAGTAAATTTGCTTTTAGTCTAATCCATAGATCATGAGTATTACATCTTCCCTGGAAAATTCCAGGTATAAAGACCCAATTTAAGAACAATGGCAAGAGACTTGATTGTGTCTGGCATAAATCCTACTGACCATCTCAGCCCTGGCACCATCATTGCAGGTGCCCTAGCTGACAGAGACCCCCTGACTGGACCTTCTCTTTCTCCTTAGATGGATGGTGTTAATAGTGCTTTCCCCCAACCTGCTCTTACAGTGGGCCATCACCATTCGTCCTCCTTATCCTCCCTACAGTCTTCTGAGTCGTCTCCCCTAAGGTCTTAGTGCTCTGCTTTATTTCAGGAGCTGCAGGCAGCCACATAGCTAAATAATGGTTTTATTCTTCCCTGATCTCATAAACGTAGAATTGTGACTCAGTTACATTC
The DNA here is from genome assembly GCF_032405125.1 of Capricornis sumatraensis. Lineage (NCBI taxonomy): Eukaryota > Metazoa > Chordata > Mammalia > Artiodactyla > Bovidae > Capricornis > Capricornis sumatraensis. The sequence goes on from NC_091079.1 coordinate 88,831,403, forward strand.
TCCAGAGAGCCGAAGTTATACTCCAGTCTGTCCAGGCAAGGAGTTAGACACACAAACAGTGTGGGTTGCTAAGCAATATACTACACACTTTATTAGCTGCAGCAATGATGACCCCTCGCAGGGCCATGATTTGTGGGGATTCCAGCTCAAGTCCCAAGACACAGGTACAGTGAGGTACGGAAAGGTCATATGTGGTCTCATTTGGTTGAATCCCTTATTTTCCTTTCTCCTTCTCAAGTCCCTTTGGATTGATTTCATACTTTGTAATCAGAAGTAGAATAAGACATGTCAGAGCGGGAGGGGAGGTGCACAAACTGTTTAGTTCTGTGTATGTCGATTAGCTGAGATATCAACATATCTGGGCCTTACTCTGTGTGTGTGTGTGCCTGAGTGTATATTCATGTGAAATATTTCAACCCTACAAACACTCGCAGCTAATGGGTCCTACCTAGTGGTTCTTAAGGTTTCTGCTTAAACATAACTTTTCACCCAAGGCTACCCACGACTGGGTTAGGTATCTCCTGACATGGATGGATATTGGTTGCTGTTGTTTTTGGTTATTAACATCTAAAACCTCTCCTGACCTGAATTTGGAGAAGAATTCCCTTATGTGTAGTATTTGTGAGACCTCTTCCCACTGAGGAGTCTGACTGGCAGGAGATTTCTGTTCCACTTGCGGGCAGTCCAAGTATCATCCTATCAGATTCTGCTTTCTGAAAATTTCGACCATGAGTGGATAATGGATCTGGACCTGAGAGATGGCTAGAATTGCTTTCCTGTTTTCAGTGGCAGGGGCAGCTGCCTCCTGGGGGGATTGTTGCTCCCATTTGGCATTTGAAACCTTCTGGAGTCCTTCTCAATTTCTGAGCTTGCTGCTCTTCCTCTTCTAGACTCTATAAGTCCTATCATAGACCCCACCCTCACCCCCATCCCATAGCCTTCCAGGAAATCTTTTTGCCTAAATCATCCAGAATTAGTTTCCAAGCTTGACCCGGGAGCCCTGAATGAATCACACTCCCTTAAACTCACAGAATATATTAGTTTCTTATGGCTGTCCTAACAAATTAGCACAAACTTTATGGAGGGGAACAACAGAAATTGTTCCCTCACAGTTCCAAAAGTCCCAAGTCCAAAACCAGTGTCTTTGGGCCCAAATCAGGCGGTTGGCAGGGCCATGCTCTCTCCATAGGCCTTAAGGGAGAGTCTGCTTCTTGCAAGACTTCTTGGAAGAATCCAGCTTCAGCTGATCACATCATTCCTTGGCTTGTGGTTTGTGGTTACATCACTCCATCCTCCGCCTCTGTGATCAGTTGTCTTCTCCTCTTCTATGTGGGTCAAATATTCCTCTGTCCCCCTTTGATAAAGATACTTGTAATTGGAAGTATAGCCTACCCACCAGGTAGTGCTAGTGGTAAAGAACCTTCCTGCCAATGCAGGAGACCTAAGAGCTACGGGTTGGATCCTTGGGTCTGGAAGTTCCCCTGGAGGAGGAAATGGCAGCCTGCTCCAGATTTCTTGCCTGAAGAATCCCATGGACAGAAGATCCTGGCAGGCTACAGTCCATGGGGTTGCAAAGAGTCAGATGTGGCTGAAGTGACATCATGCAGATAAAATTGTGGCTCAGATGGTAAAGAATCTGCCTGCAATGCAGGAAACCTGGGTTCAATCCCTGGGTTGGAAAGATCCCCTGCTGAAGGGAATGGCAATCCCCTCCAGTATTTTTGCCCGGAGAATCCCATGGACAGAGGAGCCTGGTGGCTACAGTTCATGGGGTCATAAAGAGTCAGACAGGACTGAGTGACTACACTTTCACTTTCAATACAGAATGATCTCTCCATCTCACGATCCCTCATCACATATGCAAAGAGCCTTTTTGCCACATATGTCAACTCACAGGCTCCAAGAATTGGGTTCTGGATACCTTTGGGCCATTCTCAGCCAATCACAGTTTCCTCAGTTTACTCCTCTGGAGTTCTGGTGGTCAGTTTACTTGTCCATCTCCCTTACTAGACTGTGGATACCTGGAGCTCAGGAGAATCTGTCATGACTTGGCGACTGAACAACAACAATGATCATTAATTCCTCTTGCCAAGCCTCTGGTATATATTCAAGATATTTGTTGACTGATTCAATAAACATGTTACATCCAAGATATGATCATTTTTCCATCTACTTTTCAGCACAAGGTTTGAAATTTTAAAATTTGGCAAATTTTATCTCATCATATCAGCATTCTCTCTAATCCAGTTAGTTTTGCTTTTAAACCTCCAACAGTTCTTCTCACTTTAGGACTAAGTCAATAGACGTGAAACTTGCATCATCATTCAGCTCCGAGAACAGACATTGCTAATGGATCATGGCTCCTTCTTAAGAGCCCAGACACTGCCTTAGAATCCTTGACAGTGTTCCAGGCAACTGCTCCCTATTGAGCAAGGTTGGCCTGCAATACAAAAAGTTTTACGTCATCATATTCAGAGGATAAACAACCAGTGTCTTCAGTCTGCTTCCACTTTCTCATCATTTCCAGCGTTATCTGTACTTCAACCAGAATAAAGCATACCATATTCATTCTCTAAGTTCATAATGTTCTGCTCCTCTCTCTCCTACCCAAGTGGTAACCCCCATTCTGGTTCCAAAGCAAGTCCCACTTCAAACAAAAGATATTTTTCTTTAACCTTAACACATATAATCATTTCTTTTTATGCCACCAAATGATTATTTTCTCCAATTATGATTAGCACCTATTTACCCCAGTGAGTTTTATTTACTTACTCCATCAAACTGACATTTAAATGATTCTCTCTCCCCCAAATACAACACGTTGAACCCTTCGTTTCTTTTCTGGGTTTGTCAGAGGAGACTCTCGTGACCTGTCGAAAGGTCCTATCAGGGGTGCTGATACAGCCCCGGCTGCATTAAGTCTGCTTAGAGAACTGTTCAGGTGTGTGTGGTTCTGACCAACTAGAACCTGAATTCTATTTCTGGGCCAAGTTGGGAGGATCATTGGCTTTACCTTCCCGACCCAGTGGTTTCAATGGCAAAGTGAGTGATGAGGCTTCCAATACCAACAGTGTAGCCACTCATCAACACACTCCGCTCTTGCTCTCAGCACGGGGAACACAGCGGATGCTTCCGCACAGTGTTCCCTGGTGCATCGCGAGCCACGGACCCACTTAACCTTGGAGAAGCAACAGTGTGCAAATAGATCACCAAACTCTTGTCTTCCTCCAGTTATGGGTTCTAGTAGTCAGATGTGAGACATTAAACAGCCACAGATGCAATGTGCTATATTTCATACGGGAAGATGAATCCTCTCAAGTGGGACATGTCACCTCAGCCTGCTTTATGAAACAAGTATGTTTCAAAGATACATCATTGAACGTTTAAAAAAGTCATCATAAGGCTGCTCTAGTTTGGATGTAGTTATTCTTTTTCCTTTTTAAAAAATAATTGAAGCATAGTTGATTTACAATATGTTAGTTTCAGGTGTACAGCACAGTGACTTAGTGATTCAGTTATATATACATATTTTTTTTCAGATTCTTTCCCCTTATAGGTTATTATGAAATATTGAGCATAGTTCCTAGTTATTTTCTGTCTCTGGGACCAATCTGATAGGTTAATATGGCTATTCATAATGACACAGAGATGGCAGTGGAGTCAGACTCTGCTGGAAACTGTTTTGTGGCTGGGGATGGGAATCTAGGCTGCAAGAATCATCTCTCATCCAATGTCATAGTTTCAGCATGTTTTTCTTCAAATCTTGAGGAGTAAAACTAGAGCCACAAGAGGCCAATCATGTCCTTTTTATGGCGCGTGGAAGGCATCACAAGGGCCTTATATCATTGAGTTCTCTGGCTGTTATATTTGGAACAGCCTCATCTAATGCCCACAGATGGTCAGTCATGGCTAACCTGTCCCAGCTCCAGACCACCTCCACCCTTTTCTCCCCTTTCCAGCTTTTGTCTGTACATCTTCAGCTCAAGAGCCCCAGCAGTCACTAATTAATTTTTACCCTCCTACAACAACCATAAGTAAAGCAATACATGAAAAAAAGCTTTTTATATTAATGCAGCATTTAGAAAATTTTTTATACTTCTCCCTGTTGGAAAGGGTGAATGAATGTACTTTTGTAGAATTTCTAAAGTTTTTTTTTTTTTAAAAAAAAAACCTGGCTCAGAATTCATCTGCCATATTATTATTGAATCTCCTTGTGAGTTTGACTTCTCTGACTCAGGGAGGAGCATCATATAAAAAATGGAAATATTGTCTGCTATTGTCACCAGACCTGCAGAGGAACAGAGACTTAGCTAGCGCAGCTTTGCTAACCTTTCCTTTCTCTTCTTACTCCTCTTTTGGAGGCAATGTTGATGAAGGAGAAACTGATCAAGATGAAGATACCTATGGGACCAACAAGGCAGGTGTGAACCTGGGCTGGATTGCCACTGTGAGAACAGAGAAGGATGGGATTCCTTGCTTAATATGGTGAGGTGGTGCTGACACATGATGCTTTCCAAACAGTTTCGTTGTTTAGAAATAGTCGAAGTCTCTGATGCAATTGAGATAATGTCTCCTAAGAGTAAAGTAAAAATTTTAGAGTAAAAATTGCGAGGAAAAACCTCATTATGTAGAGATTTGAGGTTAATGTTCAATGCTAGTATCTTGAGGGGGGATACGGCAGCCTTTAGCTTCTGCAGCCAACAATCCCCAAAGCAGCTTCCAAAATCCAGTTTCTGCTTGTTCCCCTGGCCAGAAGCACAGCAATTAGGAATTAGGCCCCTGCTGTCTCACTCACTTTGCAGCATCGAAATATGGAAGAGTTGCTCATGTTTAGGCTGTTTTCTAGCACACAAAGCCAGCCAGCTGGTATTTGGCTAAGTGGGATTCCTGAGAGAAGCATCAGTGGGGGCAGCTTACCAACGTAACACACTGGGGGCAGCCTCCCTGCTACAGCCGATGGGCTGCATTCCTTGGATGCCTGTATTTCACCCTGGTTGCCATCTCACACAAACATCTGCTGGTCAAGGCTTTGAGGCATGCAGGCAACCCTGATTAGTGTTTATAACCAAGAATCCTTAACTTGAAAAAATAGTTATGTGGTTTTTTTCCCCCCTATTATCTGGTTTCAGAAAGGCAAGAATGTTCTCAGAAAAAGGCCCTTTCTTAGAGAATGTTGGCTGCATAAAGGTTGAAGGCAGGGCAAGAAGTAAGACCTTGCGAGGGCTGGAGACTCACTGCGTGCAGTGTTCTAGATTCCTTGAGTGTTCGAGCTTTGACATACTCACCAGTTTCAAATCTCCATCGCAGCCTGCAGTGGGTCTCAGATTCTGGTGCTTTAGTCAACTTTCCTGGGATGGCCGAAGCTGTTGGCCCCATGGACCGCTCTTGAGCAAACACAGGTTTGTATTAGTGATTCTCATGGGGAGGCAGGGAAGGTGTGTGTAAGAACCAACAGGAGAAAATTCTTCCAGAACACGCATTCCTCTCTTCCCTCCATAAGGACTTTCAAATTGAGGGTAACTAGGAATGTGTAGATGCTGGAGGGATTGGGGGCAGGAGGAGAAAGGGACAACAGAGGATGAGATGGCTAGATGGCATCACCGACTCGATGGACGTGAGTTTGAGTGAACTCCGGGAGTTGGTGATGGACAGGGAGGCCTGGTGTGCTGCGATTCATGGGGTCGCAAAGAGTCGGACACGACTGAGCAACTGAACTGAACTGAACTGAGAAACACGTATTAATGTATTTTTAAAAAGCATTATTGAGACATAATTTACAGGCCATAAAATTCATATCTTTTAAGTGTACAACTCAAAGGTTAATAGTATCCATTGTGCAGCTGTCACCACAACCTTGCCTTAAATAATTTCCTTCACCCCCAAAAGAAACCTCAGCCCTGTTTGCCATCATTCCCCATCCTCACCTCCCAACTCTAGGCATCTATTAATCCACTTCCTGTCTCTGTCGGTTTGCTTTCTCTTTGCCTGTCTTATAAATGGAACCATCCACTGTGTGGTCTTCTGTGTCTGACTTCATGTTTTTGAGATTTGTCCTAGTGGCCTATCTCGCTACTTTGTTCCTTTTTGTGGGCATGTCTGCTTGCAAAAAACTCGGGGTGATTCTGTGGTCTCCTGTTGAAGACAGCCATATATATGTATGTGAGTGAAAGCGAAAGTGTTAGTCACTCAGTCGTGTCTCACTCTTTGTGACAGGGCCCACCAGGCTCCTCCGTCCATGGAATCCTTCAGACAAGAATACTGGAGTAGGTAGCCATTCCCTTCTCCAGGGGATCCTCTGAAACCAGGAATGGAACTCGGGGTCTCCTGCACTGCAGGCAGATTCTTTACCAACTGAGCTATGAGGGAAGCCCATGGCAGAAAGCAAAGAAGAAGTAAAGACCTTCTTGATAAAAGTGAAAGAGGAGAGTGAAAAAGCTGGCTTAAAACTCAAATATTCAAAAAAACAAGATCATGGCATCTGGTCCCATTACTTCATGGCAAATAGATGGGGAAACAATGGAAACAGTGAGAGACTATTATCCTGGGCTTCAAAATCATGAGAGAGTCAATTCCTAGGCAGGTTGATAAGCAGTTCAGGGTCCCCAAGAAGGGGAGAGTGGTCTGGGGCTCTCAAGGAGGAGATATTGGTCTGGAAATCTCAAGGAGGAGAAAAAGACAAACTTTTTTCCCTCTACATTCCTTAGTCTTAGTCACATAAAACGTTTTTTTCTTTAAGCCCAGAACTGATGATTACACAACAAATAACTCAGTTTAAACTCTGTACTAAGGATTATATAACAACAATATAGCCTGCTTGAGGACAGTTTCTCCTTCTTGAAAACCTTCTGGCTAATTCTGTTACCCAGCCAGCAAGGAAATCCAACCAGTCCATCCTAAAGAAATCAGTCTTGAATATTCATTGGAAGGACTGATGCTAAAAGGTGAAACTCCAATACTTTGGCCACCTGATGTGAAGAGCCGACTCATTTGAAAAGACCCTGATACTGGGAAAGATTGAAGACAGGAGGAGAAGGGGATGGCAGAGGATGAGACAGTTGGATGGCATCACTGACTCAATGGAGATGGGTTTGGGTAAACTCCGGGAGTTGGTGATGGACAGGGAGGCCTGGCGTGCTGCAGTCCATGGGGTTGCAAACAGCTGGACACGACTGAACTAACTGACCTGAAGAATATGTGAGGGCACGTGTGGGTTATTTTCTGTCCTTCTGTGCTAGTGTTGGGGGTGGGTGTGTCCTGAGCTACCCAGCCCACCTTTTGAAGAGGCTCCCAGGGGGCCAGGCAGCAACAAAGCCTCATTTTTAGCCTCAGTGGAAGGATTTAAGCCATCCTCTTCTTGCCGGCTACTCCGTGGCTTGCTGCCATCCCCGGCTCCTATCCCCAGTTTTCGGTCAGAATCAACCTTCTGGGTAAAGACCTAGTCACAAAATAGCTCCCTAAAAACCCTTGAGCCTTTTTTCATTTAATGGTTCCTCCTTCTCCCCAGTCTAATAGTTTTCCTCCTGTTCTGGACACGTGCAGAGTGTCTCTTGCAATTCAGGCTATTGCCTGCTGGGCATGGGGCAGAACAACCCAACAACCTAGCATCTCTGATCTCTACTTTGTCCATGACCTAGGTGCTTCTCCTCGCCTTGAGTTCTTTCCCTTATTTAATACCTTCCTATTGAGAACCTCAGCATCCCAGAAAGACAGAATTGGAAGAGTCCTTAGAACTTCCCTTCTTTAACAGCCTCATTTTTCAGGTGAGGAAATAGAACTTCAGGGGTAACTGACTGAAACTGAAGTCACTCAGTCGTGTCTGACTCTTTGCGACTCTGTGGATGATAGCCCACCAGGTTCCTCTGTCCATGGGATTTTCCAGGCAAGAATACTGGAGTGGTTGCCATTTCCTTCTTTAGGAGATCTTCCTGAATCAGGGATTGAACCCAGGTCTCCCACATAGTAGGTAGATTCTATACCATCTGAGCCACCAGGGAAATTCAGGGGTAAAGTATCTTGAAGTTGTTTTCAGCATTTTAGCTCCGTGTGTGTGTTTAGTTTGTGCAAGGATTAGAAGGGAAGAAGTAAAAAAGAATAGAAATTTCTATAGAAAGCTGAGAGCAGAAAGATACATTGGAAACTGGGGAAATGAGTATTTGAAATGAAGGTATTAATAAATTCCTGACGGTCTGTGTTGCCCTCACCACCTGGATCAAGGCAGTGATGAGAATATTAACACGCAAGGCTGGTGTTTGGCATGGAATGCATTATATTTTTAGGGAGGGAAAGGTTTTGGATAGTGTCTGGAAACCACTTGCCCTGCATAGTCCTAGTGCAGAGCAGGTGCTGAATAAATATTAGCTGATTGATTCGAGTAGGATTATAATAAGCAGCCCCGCTCCAGAGTGTAAAGGCAACCTTGAAAACTGTGTGCAAAATCACCGGGCTGGCATTTCTGCCTTTGGTTTGCAGGTCTTCATGACTGCCAGCACGCGGCATGAATGTCACACACCCTTCTCCTGTCCCTTGTGCTAGTCTTAGAAGCTTCCCACTAGTGAAGGGACTAACGCTCACCTGCCACAAATCCAGCTGAACTCGGTACCACAGTCATGACATTCTGAGAGCTTCCTCCTTATTCACTGCTGGAAAATGGAACTTGAAGGGGTTAGGAAGGAGGGACAGGAAACGTTACATCTTGTAGGTCTGATGTCTAGTTTTTGTTTAGCCACGGCAACTAGTAATAACAGTACTTTACAGCTTGAAGAACAATGTCACATCCATTTTCTCATTCAATTACCTCAATAACCCTGTCAAGCCTGGGCTCTTCAGAACAAGCATCAGGCCGTCATCCATACCTTGGTCCCTGGCTGTTTCTTTCTTTCTTTCTTTTTTTTTTTTTTTTTACTGGTTCTTGGGTTCTTTCATCCCCCGCCACCCAGTGAGGTTTCCATGGCACTGTGCACAATTTATCGGATGAATAAACACAGGTCCTTTCCTGGGTGCTTCTTCTGGATTAGTGCACCCTTGGGCAGAGCTGGCCCAGGGGCCCCAGAGCCCTCACTTTCCTCGGGAGATGTTCTGTGCTCAGAGATCATGACTCATAAGTGACAGGAAGTTCTTGGCATGCTCCCTGCACGCTGGAAGGAAATTAATGGCCCAGTCATTGTGTCTGGGGACGAAGAAGGACACGGGCAATGACAAGAGAGTTCATGGCTGGAAAACACCTGCTGCTGCCTGGGGAGCTCAGGCACGAGGTTGGCAGAACGGGCTAGTCCGACGCCAAGCTGCTGACCTGCCAACTCTGTGTGCCCCTCCGCCCCACGTGCTCGCATCTCGCCAGCAGAGGCAAACACTCTGGATTTTCCTACATCCCCGGAGCTCCTTGCCTCAGCCAGCCCTCCTCAAAGCCTGCTGTGGATTTCTTTCTTTCCTTTCCTCCTCCTCATATCAACAGTTCTCTTTCCTCCATGAAGCTTGCCTCAGCAGCATCGAGGAAAGTAGCTGCTTCCACACACTAAGCCTCACGTAACCTTACACAGGCCATTCTCTTAGGAGGTGGTTTCATCCATTTATTCACTTTCTCAAGCAACAAATATTTATTAAGAGCCCACCATGTGCTAGATCCTGGGATACAATGGGATACAATGAGCCATTGCAAGAGAGTGTTTCTAGAGGGCAGGACAGACAATTAAATAAGCAATAACAATACAGCGTGAAAGGGGAGGGACTATGTGCCTTAGAACATATGGCAGAAACATCTAATCGCCTATAGGTGGACTCAGGGCTTATTAATTCAGAAGGGGACATTCTGATGGTGGCATCTCAGGCAAATTACAACAGACCACCCGGGCAGAAGTTAGCGCTTGGAGCTCTGGGTTCTCGTACCAGCCTTGTTCTACACTAGCTGAATGGCATTAACATGTCAGCTTACTTCTTGACCTTGGGCATTGGTCTTGATGGTCTCTAAGGTCTCTTTGACTGATAAAACATGTGGTGGCGCATTGTTGATGTTTCTTTAGGAAGCTGACTTAAAAACATTCTTTTCTCATTTTCTAACTTTTCAGTTTCAGTTCAGTCGCTCAGTCATGTCCGACTCGTTGCGACCCCATGAATCGCAGCACGCCAGGCCTCCCTGTCCATCACCAACTCCCGGAGTTCACTCAGACTCACGTCCATTGAGTCCATGATGCCATCCAGCCATCTCATCCTCTGTCGTCCCCTTCTCCTCCTGCCCCTAATCCCTCCCAGCATCACAGTCTTTTCCAATGAGTCAACTCTTTGCATGCGGTGGCCAAAGTTTCAGCTTTAGCATCATTCCTTCCAAAGAAATCCCAGGGCTGATCTCCTTCAGAATGGACTGGTTGGATCCCCTTGCAGTCCAAGGGACTCTCAAGAGTCTTCTCCAACACCACAGTTCAAAAGCATCAATTCTTCAGCTCTCAGCTTTCTTCACAGTCCAACTCTCACATCCATACATGACTACTGGAAAAACCATAGCCTTGACTAGACGGACCTTAGTCAGCAAAGTAATGTCTCTGCTTTTGAATATGCTATCTAGGTTAGTCATAACTTTTCCCTAACTTTAATGAGGAATAATTGACAAATATAACTATATATTTAAAGTATGCAACATGATGATTTGATATTCATCGTAGAATAATTACTAAGATCAAGAAAATTAACACGTTTGTTGCCTCACATAGCTCACTTTATTGTGTGTGGTAGGAATGCTTAAGATCTATTCTCAGCAACTTTCAAATGTATAATACTGCATTATATTAATTGTAGTCACTAAGCCATACATTAGATCCTGAGAACTTACTTTTTTTATAACTGGAAATTTGTACCCTTTGGTCTACGTCTCCCAATTTCCCCTTCCGCCTGGCCCCTGGCTATACCACATATTCTCTGTATCTGTGAAATTAGTTGTTTTTTTCCTTTAGATTCCACATGCAAGTGATACAACATAGTACTTCTTCCCCTCTGTGACTTATTTCACTTAGAATAAACCACCTCCACCCCCAGCTCATCCATATTGTAGCAATTGCAGGAGCTCCTTCTTTTTTGTGGCTGAATAATATTCCATTGCTGGAGAAGGAAATGGCAACCCACTCCTGTACTCTTGCCTAGAGAATTCTGTGGACAGAGGAGCTTGGTGAGCTGCTGTCCATGGGGTCACACAGAGTCGGACACGACTGAACTGACTTAGCATGCATGCATGCATGCATTGGAGAAGAAAATGGCAACTCACTCCAGTATTCTTGCCTGGAGAATCCCAGGGACAGAGGAACCTGGTGGGCTGCTGTCTATGGGGTCACACAGAGTTGGACATGACTGAAGTAAAGGACAGAAATGGTATGGACCTAACAGAAGAAGAAGATACTAAGAAGAGGTGGCAAGAATACACAGAGGAACGGGTACAAAAAAGATCTTCATGACCCAGATAATCATGATGATGTGATCACTCATCTAGAGCCAGACATCCTGGAATGTGAAGTCAAGTGGGCCTTAGAAAGCATCACTATGAACAAAGCTAGTGGAGGTGATGGAAGTCCAGTTGAGCTATTTCAAATCCTGAAAGATGATGCTGTGAAAGTGCTGCACGCAATATGCCAGCAAATTTGGAAAACTCAGCAGTGGCCACAGGACTGGAAAAGGTCAGTTTTTATTCCAATCCCAAAGAAAGGCAATGCCAAAGAATGCTCAAACTACCACACAATTGCACTCATCTCACATGCTAGTAAAGTAATGCTCAAAATTCTCCAAGCCAGGCTTCAGCAATACGTGAACCATGAACTCCCTGATGTTCAAGCTGGTTTTAGAAAAGGCAGAGGAACCAGAGATCAAATTGCCAACATCCGCTGGATCATGGGAAAAGCAAGAGAGTTCCAGAAAAACATCTATTTCTGCTTTATTGACTATGCCAAAGCCTTTGACTGTGTGGATCACAATCAACTGTGGAAAATTCTGAAAGAGATGGGAATACCAGACCACTTGACCTGTCTCTTGAGAAATCTGTATGCAGGTCAAGAAGCAACAGTTAGAACTGGACATGGAACAACAGACTGGTTCCAAATAGGAAAAGGAGTATGTCAAGGCTGTATATTGTCACCCTGCTTATTTAACTTATATGCAGAGTATATCATGAGAAACGCTGGACTGGAAGAAACACAAGCTGGAATCAAGATTGCCGGGAGAAATATCAATAACCTCAGATATGCAGATGACACCACCCTTATGGCAGAAAGTGAAGAGGAACTCAAAAGCCTCTTGATGAAAGTGAAAGAGGAGAGTGAAAAGTTGGCTTAAAGCTCAACATTCAGAAAACAAAGATCATGGCATCTGGTCCCATCACTTCATGGGAAATAGACAGAGAAACAGTGGAAACGGTGTCAGACTTTATTTTTCTGGGCTCCAAAATCACTGCAGATGGTGACTGCAGCCATGAAATTAAAAGACACTTACTCCTTGGAAGAAAAGTTATGACCAACCTAGATAGCATATTCAAAAGCAGAGACATTACTTTGCCGACTAAGGTTCATCTAGTCAAGGCTATGATTTTTCCATTGGTCATGTATGGATGTGAGAGTTGGACTGTGAAGAAGGCTGAGCACCAAAGAACTGATGCATTTGAACTGTGGTGTTGGAGAAGACTCTTGAGAGTCCCTTGGACTGCAAGAAGATCCAACCAGTCCATTCTGAAGGAGATCAGCCCTGGGATTTCTTTGGAAGGAATGATGCTAACACTGAAACTTTGGCCACCGCATGCAAAGAGTTGACTCATTGGAAAAGACTCTGATGCTGGGAGGGATTGGGGGCAGGAGGAGAAGGGGATGACTGAGGATGAGATGGCTGGATGGCATCACTGACTCGATGGACGTGAGTCTGAGTGAACTCCGGCAGTTGGTGATGGACAGGGAGGCCTGGTGTGCTGCGATTCATGGGGTCGCAAAGAGTCGGGCACGACTGAGCGACTGAACTGAACTGAACTGAACTGAACTGAACTGAACTGAACTGAAGTGACTTAGCAGCAGCAGCAGGAACAATATTCCATTGAATATGTATATCACATTTTCTTTTGTTTGTTTGTTTTTCAATTACTTTATTTATTTAATTGGAGGCTAATTACTTTATAATATTGTAGTGTATTTTTGCCATACACTGACATGAATCAGCCATGGGTGTACATGTGCTCCCCTTCCTGAACCCCTCTCCCACCTCCCTCCTCATCCCATCCCTCAGGGTCGTCCTGGTGCACCAGCCCTGAGCACCCTGTCTCATGCATCGAACCTGGACTGGCGATCTGTTTCACATATGATAATATGCATGTTTCATTACCATTCTCATTACATCTGTGTCTCTTTTGCTGTCTCGCATATAGGGTTATTGTTACCATCTTTCTAAATTCCATATATATGTGTTAATATACTGTATTGGTGTTTTCTTTCTGACTTACTTCACTCTGTATAATAGGCTCCAGTTTCAATCACCTCATTAGAACTGATTCGAATGCATTCTTTTTAATAACTGAATAATATTTCATTGTGTATATGTACCACAGCTTTCTTATCCATTAGTCTGATGATGGGCATCTAGGTTGCTTCCATGTCCTGGCTATTGTAAACAGTGCTGTGATGAACATTGGGGTACATGTGTCTCTTTCAATTCTCATTTTCTTGGTGTGTATGCCCAGCTGTGGGATTGCTGGGTCATAAGGCAGTTCTATTTCCAGTTTTTAAAGGAATCTCCACACTGTTCTCCATAGTGGCTGTACTAGTTTGCATTCCCACCAACAGTGTAAGAAGGTTCCCTTTTCTCTACACCCTCTCCAGCATTGATTGTAGACTTTTTGATAGCAGCCATTCTGACTGGTGTGAAATGGTACCTCATTGTGGTTTTGATTTGAATTTCTCTGATAATGAGTGATGTTGAGCATTTTTTCATGTGTTTGTTAGCCATCTGCAGGTCTTCTTTGGAGAAATGGCTATTTAGTTCTTTGGCCCATTTTTTGATTGGGTCATTTATTTTTCTGAAATTGAGCTGCATGAGTTGCTTGTATATTTTTGAGATTAATTCTTTGTCAGTTGCTTTGTTTGCTATTATTTTCTCCCATTCTGAAGGCTGTCTTTTCACCTTGCTTATAGTTTCCTTTGTTGTGCAAAAGCTTTTAAGTTTAATTAGGTCCCATTTGTTTATTTTTGCCTTTATTTCCATTACTCTGGGAGGTGGGTCATAGAGGATCCCGCTGTGATTTATGTCAGAGAGTGTTTTGTCTATGTTGTGTTTTCATTTTCATTCATTTCTGTTCATATTTTGATTTCTTTTTTGATTTGTTGGTTATTCAGAAGTGTGTTTTTTAGCCTCCATATGTGTGTATTTTTAATAGTTTTTTTCCCCCATAAGAAAGTGAAAGTGAAGTCACTCAGTCGTGTCTGACTCTTTGTGACCCCATGGACTACAGCCTACCAGGTTTCTCCATCCGTGGGATTTTCCAGACAAGAGTACTGGAGTGGGGTGCCAGTGCCTTCTCTGAACTTTTTTCCCCATAGTTGACATCTAATCTTACCGCATTGTGACCAAAAAAGATGTTTGAAATGATTTCAAGTTTTTTTTAAATTTATTAAGGCTAGATTTATGGCCCAGGATGTGATTTATCCTGGAGAATGTTCCATGTGCATTTGAGAAAAAGGTGAAATTCATTGTTTTGGGGTGAAATGTCCTATAGATATCAATTAGGTCTAACTGGTCCATTATATCATTTAGAGCTTATATCACACTTTATTTACCCATTTATTTGTCCAAGGACATACAGGTTGTCTTTATGTTTTGGCTATTCTGAATAATGCTACAATGAACATGGGTGTGAGGAAACACATCCTTAACCTTTTTTGCATTACACATGTCTTTGAAAGAGTTGAGTTTATCCAAGGAAAATGTCCTTGAGCCATACAATATTTTACATATGATTTTAGGAATCTCTCTCAGCTTTGGGAAATCCCTGGTGGTTTTCCAGGGACTTGGCTACAAGAGCAGTAAAAACCAGTAAATTTGACTGTGTTTGTGAAATGTTGGCACCAGCCCTTCGAGCAGAGAGAGGGGCATAGAAGCCTCTTGAAAAGTAAGCCCCTGGGAAATGTTTAACAGAACACTTCTTACTTTTATTTTTGGGAATCTGCTTTGTCTTCCAGGGCTCTTGTAATTCTCTGAGGAGTTGCAGAGCAGTGCAGAGTTGTCACTGAAGCATGGGTTCTGGTGTTACACAACAGGGGTGCAAAGACTACCTCTGCTGCATATGAACCGAGTGAACCATCTTGGCCTCTCTGTGCTTAAGCTTCCCCATCTTTAAACTACTGAGGATAATTAATGCCACCAATAGGTCTCATGAGATTGTTACGAGAATTAAACAAGGTGAAACTCAAGATTTGGCCTGTCCTAGAGAGTGAAGTCGCTCAGTCATGTCTGACTCTTTGTGACCCCATGGACTTTAGCCTACCAGGCTCCTCTGTTCATTGGATTTTCCAGACAAGAGTACTGGAGTGGGTTGCCATTTCCTTCTCCAGGGGATCTTCCTGACCCAGGAACTGAACCCAGGTTTCCCACATTGCAGGCAGACAATTTATCGTCTGAGTCACCAGGGAAGTGTTGTAAGACCTCAATAAATAACAGCAACCATCAATGTTAAAGCTAAACTTGCATGTTGCTCTTCTGTCTTCTAGACCCAGGAAAGACTCCCAAACCTCGAGATGGACATGGAGAATGGATCTAACACTTGCCACCTTCATACCAACCCTATTAATTGCAAATATTGAAGGATCCACTGTGATAAAGCTTGTACGATAAGTACATTTAATATCTCATAGAACAAGATATCTGGAGTTGGTGGTTCCAGGGCTGGCTATTAGAGCTGGATGGAGTTAGCCATGACCTGTTCTCCTCCATCTGCCCTCTTAGAGTCCTTGGTCACTGGCTCGTTCGTGAGCCTGTCTTTCCGGGGTGAGAAAATGGCTGCCGCCGCCTTAGGCTCTGAGTGTGGAGGGTCACCTGAATGAAGAAGAGGACATTTCCTCCCATGGGTCATATTTATTTGGAAGGAAACCCTCTCCCCTGAAGCTATTTGACCACAGCTTCCCACTGCAGGATTCCCCTGAATTCTGGCCAGAATTGTGTCACGGGCCAGTGCTTGACCTCCAAGGGAGGTGGTGATGGTATTGGGAAACTTCAGCAGTGGTCCTGAGGTAGGAGCAGGTTTGTCTGGGGCCCATCTGCACCAGTCACCTCATGAACTTCAGGTGGCTTTGACCCAGTTCTCTCACGTCAGCATCCCAGCCACATTCCTTCATGTCTTCCACAACAAGTCTTTCTTTTTAATGTTAAATGTATTAAATTAATACCATCCAGGGGAACTGACGTTTTGGGAAGACATGCCTGGTGTACCGTACCTTCCATGTCAGTAGGTCCATGTACCCTACCTAGTGTGAGAGATCCAGAGTTAACACATACATTGCAGCATTCACTGAAAAGCTTTTTGAGAAACAGAGGGACTCCAACAAAATGCTGCGAACCCCTAGATTTTGGAGTTCCAAGCTCCTTGGTTGGAGATGGTGGTAGAAGGCGTGGAATGGCGGCAGGGCGGGTCTTCATCATGGTGGCGGGGCGGGACTTGATCAGGATCGAGAGGGTGGCTGGGCTTGGTCAGCCCGTGACTAGGGTGGGATTTGTGGTGAACCACCAGCCCCTGCCCCAGATGACAAACAGAGACGATTCCTCTCACATAATCTTCTGGGAAAGGAAACTCTGAACCCTGAAGCCAACTTGGTAGCCGTCTGATGATAGCTCAGTTCAGTTCAGTCGCTCAGTCGTGTCCGACTCTTTGCGACCCCATGAACTGCAGCACACCAGGCCTCCCTGTCCATCACCAACTCCCGGAGTTCACCCAAACTCATGTCCATTGAGTCGGTGATGCCATCCAACCATCTCATCCTCTGGTGTCCCCTTCTCCTCCTGCCCTCAATCCCTCCCAGCATCAGGGTGTTTTCAAATGAGTCAGCTCTTCACATCAGGTGGCCAAAGTACTGGAGTTTCAGCTTCAGCATCAGTCCTTCCAATGAACACCCAGGACTGATCTCCTTTAGGATGTACTGGTTGGATCTCCTTGCAGTCCAAGGGACTCTCAAGAGTCTTTTCCAGCACAAATCAGTCTTTCTCACTGAGCCCATCCCATCCCCCAAGCTCTGTATCAATCACTCATCATGCACTTGATCCTCACAACAGCTGTCTGAGTTAATGTTAATATTCTTTCCTCACTTCATGTAAGGAGGAATTTCGAAGCTGAGGTAAGCAGACCTGACCCAGGTCATTCAGCTTGTAAGTGGCAGAGCCGGATCTGGACCCCGGGTCTGACCCGTGGGCCCCCTGAGCCTCAGTGAGTTTCTTCATGTGGGAATGACCACCATGCGCTAAGCCCCATTAAGTCGTCTTTTGCTTCTGTTCCCACAGGCAACACAGACACTCTGGAACAGTCTGTGGTCTCACTCTGGTTTCACAAAACAGGGAAGAGGCCTTGTTTAAGGTCTTTCCCGTTTGGGAGTGTGGGAGACAGGCACCGCGCCCTCCCTCCCTGCCCCCACTCCACCAGCGCCGTGTCTGCAGCGGCCCTCCTCTTGCTGGCCCTCAGGGGGAAGGCAGGAGATGGGATGCTCCAACTCTGCAGCTCTTCAAGGGAAAACCACAGGCTGGGGCTGCCACCTGCCCCCTCATCAGTCCATCTTGTAGCATCTATTACTACTGCTTTTCTGCTCCTTGACTTTTAAAAGAAAGGGTATTTCCAGGTAGCTGAGGAGTGAAGACTTATCAGAGGGTTGCAGGGAGCCAGCTCTTCTCGAAGTGCCCCTGGCGAGTTGTGGGGAAGGTAAGGGCCTGGGATGCAGCCCCCAGATTCTGCTGGAGCCTGAGGGCAACCACTCAGAGGCCCAGCCCTGGGGGTGGGGGTGGGGGTGGGCACGTCTGGGAAGGCCTGTTTGTTCCTTGGTGACCAGAGAAGGCTGCAGTGCACATCTGGGTCGAATCAGCTGTCAGGAGGTTACTAAACACTGAAATGCCCACAGGAGATGTCGTTGGCTTGCCAGCTCAGAGACAGGTTGGAGGTGTGTGTGTTTTGCCACCCTGGGGCATGGCATTGAATCAGAAGGTTTTTTTTTTTTTTTTTTTAAATTCCACAGATTGCCTGGAAGTTGGCTTTCCAGGCTATAACATTGTTTGGACTTTGAATCAACTGGTTCTTTTCAAACAAACTCCTCCTCGTGGCCAAGATTTCTCTCCTTTTGCCAAGGGAACAACTCCCTCGGGGTTCCTGACAGGTCCCTCTGTAAGTGCTGGAGATGAGTCATGGGGGAGGGGCTCTGGCTCCAGGGCTGAGGGCTGGGGGTGGGGTGCTGGCGCTGGGCCGGCAGCTCTCAGGTCACAGGCCTGGCTTCACCCGCCATTCTACTGAGAAAGGCCTCCGTCTTGCTTTTCTGAGCCACACTTTTGTGTAGCTGAGAGGGGCCTGATTGCCCTGGGATGTGACATTTTTCAGTTGCCTGGGGCTGGATAAGCTTCCTGTCAATGGAGTCATACCAGGTATAACTGCCTGCTGTGGGGATACTGAGAGGGAGAAGACAGAATCCCTGCCTTCTAGAATGGAATACTCCAGTTGGGAAGATAAGACAGACATCTTCAGTGAAATGATAAGACTTAAATGACAGAGCGAGCGTCATCCTGGGATGGGACATGGCTAACTGAGGAGACGCCAGTGACTTTAGAAGGGGAGCTGAACTTCCTGTGGTTGTGAGAAGGAAGAAGGTGGGATGAGGGGAGGGGTGGGAGAGCTTCCACAACAGGATCTACCAGGCTGGACTTGAAAGACTTAGTGGAATTTGGATAATTAGTTATAGTAATAGGGCTTCCCAGGTGGCGCAGTGGTAAAGAATTCACCTTCCAAGGCAGGAGACACAAGAGATGCAAGTTCAATCCCTGGGTCAGGGAGATGCCCTGGAGGAGGAAATAGCAACCACTCCAGTTTTCTCACCTGGAAAATTCCATGGACAGAGGATCCGGGCAGTTACAGTCCATGGGGTCACAAAGAGTCGGACACGACTGAGTGCATGTGTATTCGGGTGCGCATGTGCACACATACACACACACACTACGTTTTCTATTTTACAGATGAGAAAATTATTTCAGAGAAATTAAGAAACATGTCCAAAGTCACTCAACTGGTAAGAAGGGAATCTAGAATTTGAACAGAAGTGAGTCTTGTTCCAAAGTCTATTTTTATCTTCTGGTGGCTGTTGGGAGGCAACTCTCCATGTGACTCTTGTGTTTCTGCTTGTCTTGTGAGTAAACTGACTGCTCTTTGTTCTCTATTATCTTTTTTAAGATGTTTGCACTGCAGTCAGTCTTGGAAGATAACAGCAATGTCTTCTTTCAAAATAAGGAGCAGGCATGCTCACTGGTCATTACACAAAATTCAGGTTTCCTAAGCCCTGCATTCCTCTCCTTTAGTGAAAACCACCGTGAGAGCAAGGGTTCACGTGTCCTCTGCATGCTGTGCTGTGAGGCTGGAGTTTTGGAAACCAGTGCCGAATGTGCTGGTGTGCAGTCTGCTTGCTGCCCCGTGAGTAGTCAGCCCTTGGTCTCTGACCCAGGAGTCTTGTGGCTTCTGCTGGCATCCATGAAACTGTGAGTGACTCAGTTGTTAGCTTGTAAGTGGGGCAAATCTCAGACCCTTCATAGTTTTTGACAGTGGTGTGTGTGTGTGTGTGTGTGTGTGTTGGAGCCTGACGTGGGGAGAAGGAAGGCCCTGGGTGAGGAGTGGAACTTTGTAGGTCAAGCTGTGGAGGCAGGAAACAGAAGCCTTTCGTTGAGGATCGGTGTGTCTGTGGGTTTGTGCAGCTTGGACATTTGTGTGAGGGACAGGTGGAAGGAAGATGAAGAAATAAATTAGAGATAGCTTCTGAAATCCCTACAAATGGAAGACAAGAGGATTATGAGGAAAGAGTGCCAGAAATATGGTTGGTGCCTGTGAATATTTCTTCAGTATTGCCTAGAAAGACAATTTAATGCGGCCCAGCAGCAGTCGCTGACAGCATACTCGCAGTGCCTGGTACAAGGAGGGCCCATACCTGGTCCTGCCGTTTTGTCTGACTCATGGTTTGCGGACCAACTGTGGCACTGATATTCCTACCTCCTTCCCCATTTCTCCTCCCCAGGGGGATCTGGGCTTCAGTTGAAATCACTGAAGAAGCAGCCTCAGCTCCCCAGTGGCTGGTGCAGAGCTGGTGTTTGATATACAGGGCTTTGCTGTCTGGACTAGTTGGTTGCCTGAACTGTAGCTAAGGATGGTAGCCTGCCTGGCACCCTCTCCTCTGTCAGCCAGCGTGTACCCTGCTCATCTGACTCCTGCTTTTAGCCTTCTACTTCCTTGTTTACAGGCTCAGTCAGGCCCCCGCTGTTCTCTTTGCCTGCCCAGTTTGGGCTGTAACCTGCAAAGCTCCACCTGCCAATATTGGGATGGATGGTGGCAAAGATGGCAGATGGCCATCCAGTAATAGTGGAAAACAGCGAGGGCTGTCTGTACAACGTTCCCCACAGCAGAGCCTCCACCTAGGATGATGTCTCCTCTTTCCCTTTTTTCCTGGTTTGTGGATGCATTCCTTCCTGCCCCTGCCCCTACTCGTGCCATAATGCTCTCCCTGGGTATGGAGACACACTTGGACTCTCAACTGATGGTGAAGTTGGCTCACAAGCTGCGGTGGGACCTGCACCTATGGAAGGGCTGGGTTGAGACAGAGCAGCTGTTAGTACTCTGGG
This sequence comes from Capricornis sumatraensis, assembly GCF_032405125.1. Classification (NCBI taxonomy): domain Eukaryota; kingdom Metazoa; phylum Chordata; class Mammalia; order Artiodactyla; family Bovidae; genus Capricornis; species Capricornis sumatraensis. Next base: position 88,852,250 of record NC_091079.1, read on the forward strand.
TGCATCTCCTTGGTCTTCACCATCTCCACGAATGCCAGGCCTGCTTCCAAATGCCAATACTAAGTCTCTTTTACACAAGGACTTGCTTTGCTATCAAGGCCCTCTTCTTCCAAGTGCCAGGCAGGCTAGAAATGCCAGGGCATGAATGCCTTCAGGAAACAGAGAGAAAAAATGAAAATAAAAAAATGAACTGAGTCTCACTGAGTTATAGTACAACTCAAATGGTCTATTGTTGTTCATTTACTAAGTTGCATCTGACTCTTTACGACCCATGGACTGCAGCATGCCAGGCCTCTCTGTCCTTCACCATCTCTCAGAGTTTGTTCAAACTCATGTCCATTGAGTTGGTGACGCCACCCAACCATGTCGTCCTCTGTTGTCCCTTCTCCTGCCTTCAATCTTTCCCAGCATCAGGGTCTTTTCCAATGAGCTGGCTCTTCACATCAGGTGCTCAAAGTATTGGAGCTTTGGCTTCAGCATCAGTCTTTCCAATGAATAGTCAAGATTAATTGCCTTTAGGATTGACCAGTCTGATCTCCTTACTGTCCAAGAGACTCTCAAGAGTCTTCTCCAGCACCACAGTTTGAAAGCATCAACTCTTTGGTTCTCAGCTTTCTTTATGGTCCAACTCTCACATCTGTACATGACTACTGGAAAAACCATGGCTTTGACTATATGGACCTTCGTCAGCAAAGTGATATCTCTGCTTTTTAATGCACTGTCAAGGTTGGTCATAGCTTTTCTTCCAAGGAGCAAGCATCTTTTAATTTCAAGGCCACCGTCACCATCTGCAGTGATTTTTGGAGCCCAAGAAAATAAAATCTGCCACCATTCCCACTATTTCCCCATCTATTTGCCTTGAAGTGATGGGACAAGATGCCATAATCTTAGTTTTTTGAATGTTGAGTTTTAAGCCAGCTTTTTCACTCTCCTCTTTCACCATCATCAAGAGGCTCTTTAGTTCCTCTTTGCTTTCTTCCATAAGGGTGGTATCATCTGCATATCTGAAGTAGTTGATATTTCTCCTGGCAATCTTGATTCCAGCTTGTGATTCATCCAGCCTGACATTTTGCATGATATACTCTGCATATAAGTTAAATAAGCAGGGTGACAATATTCAGTCTTGATGTACTCCTTTCCCAATTTTTAACTAGGCCATTTTTCCATGTCTAGTTCTAACTGTTGTTTCTTGACCTGCATACAGGTTTCTAAGGAGATCGATAGGGTGGTCTGGTATGCTCATCTCTTTAAGAATTCTCCACAGTTTGTTGTGATCCATACAGTCTAAATCTTTGGTGTAGTTAATAAAGCAGTAGATGTTTTTCTGGAATTCTCTTGCTTTTTCTATGATCCAACAGATGTTGGCAATTTAATGTCTGGTTCTTCTGCCTTTTCTAAATCCAGCTTTTACATCTGGAAATTCTTGATAATATACATGTAATTGGAGTCCCTGAATGAGGACAGGGCAAAAAAATATTTAAAGAAATGGCTGCATCCTATTTCATTGTACTAATGAACTTTATTTAATTATTCCTTATTGTTGGTATTTAGGTTATTTTAAATATCATTAGAAATAACATTTTAATGAACACTCTTGTTCATATATCTTTTAGTGTATTTCCGTTTCCTTGGGATAAATGCCTACAAGTGTGTATGTTGGGCCACAGGATATAAGCATTTTAAAGACTTTTCAAACTTTACTTTTCAGAAACATTGACCCCATTTACCCTCCCATAAGGAGCCTGGAAAGTGTGTGTTACCTTATACCTACACACACATTGGCTGAACTGTGCCTGTTTGATAGACAGAGTGGTGTTTTTGTTGTTGCAAGGTTGCATTACTTTGGTTGTTACTGAAGTTGAACAGTGCTTTTATTTTCCATTTACAGAGCTGTCTGCTCATGTCCATTGCCCACTTGAACTTTGTGTTATCCATTTTTTCTCACTGATATGTGATTTTTCTTTATAGATTAACTTTCATCTGTCATCTTTCAACTTTTCCTGTTTGTCATTGGCATTTTGGATCAGTTCCCATTGTGTTTTATGCTAGTCATCTTTTTGACTGATAGTGCCAAAATATACTGATGTTTTCCAACCCATAGTTCACCTATCTGTTGTCGTATGCTATGCTAATGTTAAAGGTAATGAGGATAAAAGACCTTTGTTCAGTAATGACCTGGGCAAGAAGCATGCATTCATGGCTGCTGTGCAAAGTATGCGTATCCAAGGATGCCAGCGTCCCCCCTCCTTCCCTCAGTGGGTGTCAGCATCGACCTTGGGATACTTTCTTATCATTCCCAGAAAGATGTTTTAGTGTTTTCCAGAGAACAGAGCCCGTAGGATCTGTATGTGTGCAGTCATGGAGACTAATGAGTCCAGGCTGTAAGTTGGGCTAGCAGGGTGGAGACCCAGGGAAAGCTGATGTTCCAGTTTGAAGGCCAGCAGAAAGAGCTGATGTTGCAGAGGAAGTCTGAGGGCAGTCTGCTGGAGAATCCTCTCTTACTCAGGGGAAGTTTGGTCTTTTGTTTTTTCAGTTGCCTTCAACTGATTGAATGAGGCCCATTCATGGTATAGAGGGCAATCTGCTCTACTCTGGTGATTAAAATTGTAATCTAATCTATTGTTACCATCTACCTATCTAAACGTTAATTTCATTCATAAAACACTCTCATAGAAACACCTGGAATAATGTTTGACTAAAATCTGGGAAATGCTGCCATCTATATCTCATAACTATATCTATCTGATCTAGAGATAACTGCTTTTACTCGTCTCTATATTCCTAGTACTTAGCACACGTGGTGAGCGACAGGTATTGGATGAATGAATGACCGATTGAAGATGGACTGAAGATGCTCAGACACTGGGTACCAGAATTAGGATCAGAATTTACTTTCTCTGGAATTCAAGCCCTATGTGTCCCCTTCCCGATGCATCGACTTCTGGGTTTACAGAGGCATTTTTAATGGTCAGTCTTTCTGGAAGATTCTTCAGCCGTAGGGCTGACTCCTTCCTCAACTGGCTCCTGATACCAGTCAGGCTCTGCCTCTACTGTCTCAAGGCTCTTTACAAAGTCAAGCAGAATTATCCCTTAAACAATCTCTTCCTTTAAAAACCTCTGAATAATTAACAATGGAGAGGCTACTATTGGGGAAGAATAGAACTCTTTGAGGGCTGTGCTTTCACTTGCCTGTCCTGAAGCCTCACAGAGTAGAGAATGCCACAAGAATATTGCCAAGACCTGGGACTGAAGTCAAGGTAAATAAGTAAAATCTCAGACTCTTCCTAAGGAGTAAACATAACTTTTCATAAGAACTAATTGTTAGGAAATCTATAGGTACTTTTTAGATTTAAGAGGCTGATTCATGTTAGCTGGTGTTATTCTCCTTAACTGTTTCTCTTTAAACATATTGACTGTTCTTACTTAAGTCTCTCCTGCCTCTCATTTTTTTCTTCTTTGTGAAAGTTATCGTCGATTCAAGTTACTAAGATTTTACCAAGAATGAATAGTAGGCCCTTTGTGGGAACATGAAATGCAAGTTGTGGCTTCACCCTCAATAAAATGAGAATAATAGCAGACAACTTAAAATGTTCCAGGCAATGTGTTAAACATTTTACATGCATTATTTAATTCCCTTCTCACAATGACCCCAGGAAGTATAAGTTTTATTGTTTATTGTTTCCACTTTACAGATGGGAAAACTGGGAACAGAGTTCCAATATCTTGTCTTGGTCAAAAAGTCAGGATTCAAACCCACATTCTTCTGGCCTCAAAGCCTGAGGTCTAGGTCATTGCATTGTATTTCCTCTCATGATCCACTGGGTGATTTATACAAAAGAATTATTAGCTACTAAGTCTTAGGACACAAAAAAGCCATATAAAATTATTAAAATAAATTAATACTTCAATGTAAAACTGTTAATAATGGATAAATCTTAACAGTCATGCATGGATATAGGTATAGAAGATTTTGACTTTTGTTTTCAATTATTAGTATTTCTGGAGTTGCTCAGGCTCACAACTTTTTCTTTTCAAATAGTCTAGAAGGGTACAAGATGAAAAGAAAACTCTTCCACCTGTATTGCATGTTTGCTCTATTATTTGAGAATATTTAATTTAGGTATAGATGAAAAGAAAACAAATAGAATGGATGAAACTTAGAGAGAAGGATAGTTACAGATAGTGTGTAAACAAGCAGTTTGTAAGATCCACAGAACTTATTCCTCTTATAATTGGGAGTCTGTCCCCTTTGATCAGCATTTCTATCTCCCCCATTTTTCAGTCTTTGATATACCTGGAATTTATTTTAGTGTAGGGGCGAGAAAGCTCCCAGCTTTGTTTTCCTCCAAATGATTTGCCAGTGTTCCCAAATTCACTAAATAATCTACCTTCCTCTATTGCTTTGCAATGATCCCTTTGTCATATGTAAAAATTCTATATGTATTTGGATCTCTTTTGCATTGGTATGCCTCTCTGTTCTTGTGTTGATCCAAACTGTCAATTACTGTAGCTTTCTATTTCTGTTACTTAAAAAATATATGATACAGCAATCCTTCCCATTCCACTGCAGTTATTCTTTTAAAAAAATTTTTTTATGGCCTATCTCACATGTTTATATTCCATATGAAACTCATGCTTTTTCCCCTTAGAATCAATTTGTCTAGTCCCCTCTATAATCTTACCAGTTTTTCAGAAATTGAAGTCAGATTAAATTTTGAGATAATTGAGCAATTCTGAGATAATTTAAATATAAGTTTAGAGATAACTGAGTTGATATTTTATTACTCTTGTCTTTCCTTGTTTAATATTAAAATATAATAATCCTATTTATTTGAATCTTATTTTGCATATCTTCACAGAAACTTAAAGTTTTTTCATGTAGGTCTGCACATTTCCTATATGATTCCCAAACATATTGTCTATTATGTGCTTTGATTAACACAAAAATATTCCTTTGTTATATTCTTGAATTGGTGGGGGTTTAATAGCAAAGAAGCCAAAGCATAGGCTTTTGTGCCTTACTGCCTGATTTAAATCTGATCTTTAGCTTTGTGAATTAATGCAAGTTATTGAATCTCTCTATGTGCCACAGTTTCCTTTTCCATAGAGTCTGGATAATAATAATAGTGCCTACCTGAGGGAATTGTTTAGAAGATTAAGCAATTTATTTCTGAAGAGTTCTTTGAAAAGTGCCTGCCACATAGCAAGCACTTGAGATGTTAATTATGTTGCAGAGCTATTCATTTCTACCAGTTAATTTCACAATTAACCATTTTACTGAATTTTCTTATTTTTTCCAACAGTTCTTTGGAGAATCCTCTGGGTAATCAAGATGTACTGTCATTTTATCCATCAATTTGAGAAGGTATCTCTTAGTTCCCTCCCTGAGTAAGATGAGGAAATTAGTGCTCAATGCACTTCCCTCCATACCTCCTTTTTCGCCCCTTCTCAGCTGCATTAGGTATACTCTTACCTCTCATCATTACACTATGTTCTACAAATGTAATTAAACTCCTTTGGTACATTCTTTGATACATAAACGTAAATGATTCTTAACTGGGGCCTTGGAGAACAGGGCAGTGGCAAGGACAGTGGCTGTGAAATCGTTTTTCATTTTCTCTGAATCCTCACGTAAAAGCAGACAGAACTGCTGGATAATAAAGTAACCTAACCTATGGGCAACGTTTACAACACAGCTAGGTTATAAGGAAACTCCAGAACCCTGCAAACACACACAGGTGAGGACAAACCACTAATAATCTCAGAAACTGGATTGTATTAGTATCTGCACAGGATAAAAGAGAGAGATGCAACTGGCCATCTTATAGGCCTGGACCAGGAGAAATCCAACAGATATTCACTGACAAGCATGGAAAGCCAATTTGAGAAAAGAATCAGATGTGAGAAGACTTTTACCATCCGTACTGGGCTTCCCAGGTGGTGCTAGTGGTAAAGAGCTCATCTGCCAATGCAGGAGACGTGAGAGATGCAGGTTGGATCCCTGGGTTGGGAAGATCCCCCAGAGGAGGGAATGGCAACTCACTCCAGTATTCTTGCCTGGAGAATCCCATGGGCAGAGGAGCCTGGTGGGCTACAGTCTATGGAGCTGCAAAGAGTCAGACACGATTGAAGCAACTTAGCATGTAGCATGCACTGGATGGATGCAAGGGGTCTTGGTAAGATCTGAAGCAGCTGGACCAGCCAGAGCTCCCTTCCAGCAGTTTATTGTGGTAGGGAATATAGATAGGAAGGAAAGAGAAGGACCAGGAAAAAATGAGAGAAGAGGCCAAAATCTTATAAATAAGGCATTTCATTTTTTAAACATCCCCACTTTCTAAAAAAAAAAGAAAAAGAAACGCCACCATCACCAGCATTAATAACAAAACAATTGCTGATGTAACACAGAATGGAAACTCTGTGATGTTAGAAAAGCCATGCTAATTTTTCTTTCTGAAAGTCCAGGACAATAAACTTCACATAAAAATAAAGACCAGAAGGGACTTCCCTGGTGGTCCAGTGGCTAAGACTCTGTGCTCCCAGTGCAGGGGGCCCAGGTTTAATCCCTGGTCACGGAACTAGACCATACATGTTGCAGCTAAGAGTTTGCACGGCACAACTGAAGATCCTGCATGCTGCAACTAAGACCTGGCACAGCCAAATAAATACACAAATATTAAAAAAAGAACAGAAAATTATTGAAGCCAAATCTCTTAAAACTTAGTATAACAAAAAAAAAAGTAAGAGGCAGAATATCCCTACAATGAATGCATGCCAGGAATACTCGTCTACAAATTAAAAGGGTACCATACTCTTCTATTTCAAAATGAGCTAAAACAGATCAGTAAGATAATACCAGATGTGAAAGAAAAACACAAATCAGAAATAGAAAACTCAGAAGTGAGGTGACACAGAGGCAAAATGAGGAGACAGAAGAATATATTCCACAGAAAGACCAACACGAAGCCCTAGTATTAGAACTAGCAGATTGGATACGGTCTTTGCTAGAAATAAAGAATTCAAGGTAATGATCAAAAAGATGCTCAAGAAACTCAGGAGAAGAATGGATAAACAGAGTGATAAGTTTAACAAAGAGGAAATACAAAGAAGAACCAAGCAGAGTTGAAGAGTACAAAAACTGAAATTAAAACATATACTAGAAGAAATTAACAGCATATTAAATGATATATGTGAACTGGAAGACAGAGTAGTGGAAATCACACTCATTGATTAGAAAAAAGAAAAAAAAGAATTAACGTGAGGATGGTTTAAGAGACCTCTGAGACAACATCAAGCATACTATTAACACCCACATTATAGGGTTTCAGAAGGAAAAGAGAGAGAAGAAAGGACAGACAACTTATTTGAAGAAATAATTGGCTGACAACTTTCCTAACCTCAGGAATGAAACAGACATCCAGATCCAGGAAGCACAAAAAGTCCCCAAAAAATGAACCCCAAAGAAGTCTGTGTGTGTGTGTGTGTCAGTTGCTTCAGTCATGTCCAAGTCTTTGCAACCCTATGGACTATGGCCCACCAGGCTCCTCTCTTTGTGGGATTCTCCAGGCAAGAATACTGGAGTGGGTTGCTATGTCCTCCTCCGGGGGATCGTCCCGACCCAGGGATCAAGCTGAGTCTCTGACATCTCCTGCATTGGTAGGCGGGTTCTTTACCACTAGTGCCACCTGGGAAGCCCAAAGGAGTCCATACCGAGACATATTATAACTGAAATGCCAAAAATTAAAGAGACTATCAAAAGCAGCAAGGGAAAAGCAACTAGTTATGTACAAGGGAACTCCCATAAGACAATCAGCTGACTTTTCAGCAGAAATTTTGCAGGCCAGAAGGGAGCGGCACAATACATTCAAAGTAATGAAAGAACAAAACCCACTACCAAGAATGCTCAGTCCAGCAAGGCTCTCATTTATGTTTGAAGGAGATACTGTTCCACAGATAAGCAAAAGCTGAAAGCATTCAGCACCACCAAACCAGCTTTACAAGAGAGGTTAATGGGGCTTATGTAAGTAGGAAAGAAAAGGCCACAACTAGAAATATGAAAATTGCAAAGGGAAAAGTCTCCTGGTAAAGGCAAGCTTACAGTAAAGGTGGTAGACCAACCACTTACTAAACCTAATAGGAAAGTTAAAAGTAGTAAAACCATCTGTATCGTGATAAATAGTTAAGGGATGCACACACACAAAATGTAAAACATGATGTCAAAAAATAAATGTGAGTGCAAGGGGAATGGTAGAACACATCGAAACTTAAGAGAGCAGCAATTTAAAATAATTTGATACACACACACGCAAACATATCCACAAAGCAAAAACCTATGATAGATACACACACGCAAAAGAGAAAGGAATTCAAACAATATTAAAGATAGTCATCAAGTCACAACAGAAGAGAGCCAAAGAAGATAGGAATGAAAAGGAACTATAAAAACCATCAGAAAACAATGAACAAAATGGCAATAAATACATACCCACCAATAATTACTTTAAATGTAAATGGACTAAATGCTCCAAGTGAAATAATATAGTGACTGCTTACAGGAGACTGACTTCATATCTGAAGGCACACGGACTAAAGTATGAAAGTGAACGTGAAAAGTGAAAAGTGAAAATGAAGTCGCTCAATCGTGTCCAACTCTTTGCTACCCCATGGACTGTAGCCTGCCAGGCTCCTCCATCCATGGGATTATCCAAGCAAGGATCCTAGAGTGGGATGCCATTTCCTTCTCCAGGGGATCTTCCCAACCCAGGGATTGAACTCAGGTGTCCTGCACTGCAGGCAGATTCTTTATCAACTGAGCCACCAGGGAAGCCCCTGACTAAAGTATGGGGACAGAAAAACACATTCCATGCAAGCAGAAATAAAAAGAAAGCTGAGATAGTAATACTGATATCAGAAAAAATAGACTTTCAATCAAAGACTGTCACAAGAGCCAAGGAAGGACATCACATTGTGGTCAAAGGATCAATCCAACAAGAAGATATAACAACTGTTAATATATATTCATCCAACATAGGAGCATCTAAATACCTGTGGGAGGAATTAACAAACATAAAGGGAAGAATTGATAGTAACACAATAATAACAAGGGATTTACACCACCCCACTTATATCAATGGACAGATCATCCAAGTGGAAAATCAATATGAAAATATTGGCCTTATATATCAGATGAACTTTTAATAGACACATAGAGAGCATTCTGTAAAAACAGAAGAATAGGGAATTCCCTGGAGGTCCAATGGTTAGGACTCCATACTTTCACTGTCAAAGATGCAGATTCCATCACTGCCAGGGAACTAAGATCCTGCAAGCGATGCAGTGCAGCCAAAAAATGAAAAGAGAAAAGCAGAATGTACTTTCTTTCCAAGTGCACACGGAACATTCTCCAGGATAGGTCACATGCTAGGTTATAAAACAAGTCTCAATAAATTTGAGAAGATTGACATATCAAGCATCTTTTTTGATCATAATGGTGGGAGACTACAAGTCAACTACAAGAAAAAAACTGCAGAAACACAAATTAAAAATGGCTGAGCAATATGCTAGTGAACAGCCAATGGCTCACTGAAGAGGGAGGAAGGGAGGGCAGGAGGATAGAAGAGTTTGATATGGCTGTGTGTGTGTGTGCATGTGTGTGTGCAGACACACATACCGACACACACGGCATGTAGAATCTTCCCAGACCAGAGATAGAACCCATGTCCCCTGCATTGTCAGGTGGCTTCTTATCCACTGCACCACCAAGGAAGTCCAAAGAGGTGAGTCTGGTCTGCAGTTTCTTGACTGAGCAGACTGTGAGCAGTGCAGGATGAGTGGTTCCCCAAAGCAAAACTGGGGTTTTGAAAGAAGGGAATGCATGCGGTTCAGGCAAAAGGAGAGATGGCCGTTGCAGTTTTCTATCATCTTGGTCCTCCCTGAAAAGATCATTCATTCCCTCTCTTTAGTAGTATCTTGGTTTTTTACCCAAGGAGTAATCCTTCAGCTGACAGTCGTTCTCAAAATGTAAAGGCGTAGCCAACTGTTCCAGTGACAGGTCATGCTGATTTCTGCTCTCCCTCACACTGCCACTCGCTATTTCTGCCCACTTTGGTCTCAGAGCCCCCCAGATGACTCTAACCTTAGCTGCAGCTTTACTCTGATGTTAATTCTGGGATTTTACTCCTTCCTCTCTGCTTTTAAAATTGAAGTACAGTTGATTTACAGTACTGTGTTAGTTTCAGATACACAGTAAAGTGATGTAGAAAAAATATATTTTGGACTATTTCCCATTATAGATTATTATAAAATATTGAATGTAATTTCCTGTGCTATACAGTAAATCCTTGTTGCTTATTTGTTTTATATATAAACGTTTGTACTTGTTAATCCCGTACTGCTCATTTATCCCCACCTCCATTTCCCCTTTGGTAACCATTAAGTTTTTCTGTGTCTGTGAGTCTGTTTCTGTCTTGTATATAAATCCACTTGTATTATTTTCTTGGATTCCACATTTAAGTGATATCATATAGTACTCATCTTTCTCTGACTTATTTCACTAAATGTAGTATTCTCTAGGTCGATCTGTGTTGCTGCAAGTGCAGTATTCCATTATTTTTTAAGGCCAAGTAATATTCTATTGTGTGTGTGTATCATATCTTCTTAAGTTAATTGTCTTAATGGGCACTTAGGTTGTTTCCATGTCTTGGCTGTCATAAACAGTGATGCTATGAGCATTGAGATGCATGTGTCTTTTAGAATTTTGCTGTTGTTGTTGGTTAATTGCTAAGTCTTTTGTGACCCCGTGGTTTGTAGCCTGCCAGGCTTCTCTGTCCTTGGGCTTCCCCAGGCAAAATACTGAAGTGGGTTGCCACTTTCTTCTCCAGGGGATCTTCCTGACCCAGGGATGGAACCCACATCTCCTGCTTGGCAGGTGGATTCTTCACTACTGAGCCACCAGGAAAGTCCTTTTAGAATTAGTTTTTGTTTTTTTCTGGGTATATATCTGCATGGGATTGATGAATCATATGGTAGCTCTGTTTTTAGTTTTTAAGAAACCTCAGTACTGTTTCACATAGTGGCTTCACTAATTTACATTTCTACCAACAGTGAGAGTGTTTCCTTTTCTCCACATCCTCTCCAGTATTTGTTATTTGTAAACTTCTAAATGATAGCCATTCTAACCAGTGTTACATGATGCTTCATTGTGGTTTTGATTTGCATTTCTCTACTAATTAGCATCTTTTCACGTGCCTGTTGGCTAAATGTTTGTCTTCTTTGAAGAAATGTTTATCTAAGTCGTCTGCTCATTTTTTGATTAGGTTATTTGTTTTTTCAATATAGTGTTATATGAGCTGTTTATATATTTTGGCTATTAACCTCTTGTCAGTCACATTATTTGCAAATATTTTCTCCTATTCTATAGCTTGTCTTTTCATTTTGTTTATGGCTGCCCTTGCTAGGAAAAAGCTTTTAAATTTGATTAATTTCCATTTTTGCTTTTATTTCTTTTGCCTTGGAAGACTGATCTAAAGAGAAAATATTGCTATGAATTGTATCAGAGAATATTTTTCCTATATTCTATTCTAGGAGTTTTATGATGTCATGTCATATATTTAGGTCTTTAAGCCATTTTGAGTTTATTTTTGTCTATGGTGTAAAGTGTTCTAACTTCATTGATTTACATACAGATATCCACTTTTCCCAGCACCACTTGTTGAAGAGACTGCTTTTCTCCATTGTATGTTCCTGCCTCCTTTGTTATAGATTAATTGATTGTAGATATATGGATTTATTTCTGGGCTCTTATTCTGTTCTGTGGATCCATATATCTGTCATATATCCATATATCTTCCTTCTGTGCCAGTACCATGCTGTTTTGATTATGGTAGCTTTGCAGTTTTGTCCACAGTCTAGAAGGGTTATGCCTCCAGCTTTGTTCATTTGTCTTAGGATTACTTTGACAATTCTGGGACTTTTGTCATTCCATATAAATTTAAGGATTATTTGTCTAGTCATGTGAAAAATGTCATGAGTATTTTGATTGCATTAAATCTGTAGATTACTTTGAGTAGTATGACCATTTTAGCAATATTAATTCTTCCAATCCAAGAGCATGGGATATCTTTCTATTTCTTTGAATCATCTTTTCAGTTTCCTTTATCAGTGCTTGATAGTTTTCAGTTGATAGGTCTTTGCTTCCTTGGTTAAGTTTATAGCTAGGTATTTTACTGTTCTTTTGATGTTATTTTTAAATGGGATTTTTTTTAACTTTCTCTTTCCATTATTTCATTGTTAGTATAAAGAAATGCAACAGATTTCTGTATATTAATCTTGTATCCTGTCGCCTTCCTGAATTCATTTGTTAATGCTAATAGTTTTTGTATGGAGACTTTAGGATTCTCTATGTAGAGTATCATGTTATCTGCAAATAGGGACAATTTTGCCTGTTTGCTTCTAATTTGGATGCCTTTTATTTCCTTTTCTTGTCTGATTGCTGTGGCTAAGACTTCCAGTACTATATTGCATAGAAGTGGTGAGAGTGGGAAGCCATGTCTTGTTCCTAAACTTATGGGAAGGCTTTTGGCTTTTCACTATTGGTATTATGTTGGCTGTGGGTTTGCTGTAAATAGCTTTTAGTATGTTGAGATATTTTCTCTCTATAGCCACTTTGGTGAGAGTTTTTTGTCATGAATGGATATTGAATTTTGTCAAGTGCTTTTTCTGAACCTATTAAGATGATCATGTGGCTTCTGTCTCTTGGTTTATTAACACAATGTATCAGGTTGACTGATTTGCATATGTTGAACCATCTTTGCAACCCTGGATGAATCCAGCTGCATCGTGGTATATGATCCTTTTTATGTATTGTGGGGCTCGGTTTGCTAATATTTTGCTGAGGATTTTTTTTCTTTTTTTTGGTTGTGCTGGATCTTCTTTGCTGCTTGTAAATTTTCTCTAGTTTCAGAGAGTGGGGGCTTCTCTTCATTGTGGTGCACAGGCTTCTCCTTGCAGTGACTTCTCTTGGAGTGGAGCACAGGCTCTAAACACCCAGACTCCAGTAGTTGCAGCATGTGGGCTCAGGGGTTGTGGTGTGTGGGCTCTAGGGTGCATGGGCTTCAGCAGTTATGGCACAAAACTTCAGTGGTTTCAGATCATGGGCCCTAGATTACACAGGCTTCAATATTTGTGGTGCCTGGGCTCAGGAGTTGCAGCTTGCAGGCTCGAAAGCATGGGCTCAGTAGCTATGGCGCATGGGCCTTAGCTGTTCCACGGCATGTGGAATCTTCCCAGACCAGGGTTTGAACTTGTGTCCCCTGCATTGGCAGGCAGATTGGTGTCCACTGTACCACCAGAGAAATCCTTTGTTGAGCCTTTTTGCATCTGTATTCATCAAAGAGATTGGTCTATAATTTTTTTTTGTAGTGTTTTTCTCAGAGGGATAGTGGTTTCAGAGAATGAATTTGGGGGTTTCCCTCCCCTCCAAATTTTTGTGAAGTTTGAGAAGGATCGGTGTAAGTTCTTCATTGTATGTTTGGTAGAATTCCTCTGTGAAGGAATCCAGTCCTTGACTTCAGTGTGCAGAGAACTTTGTTTTTTTAAATTACAGATTTGATTTTGCTTCTAGTGATCTATCTGTTCAAACTATCTGTTTCTTATTGACTCAGTTATGGCAGAGTGTATGTTTCTAGAAACTTGTCCATTTCTTGTAGCTTGTCCAATTTGTTGGCATATAACTGTTCGTATGGCACCCCACTCCAGTACTCTTGCCTGGAAAATCCCATGGATGGAGGAGCCTGGTAGGCTGCAGTCCATGGGGTCACTAAGAGAGCAACTTCACTTTCACTTTTCACTTTCATGCATTGGAGAAGGAAATGGCAATCCAGTCCAGTGTTCTTGTCTGGAGAATCCCAGGGGCAGGGGAGTCTGGTGGGGTGATGTCTATGGGGTCACACAGAGTTGGACACGACTGAAGTGACTTCTCAGCAGCAGCAGCAACTGTTCATAGTATTCTCTTACAAATTTTTTTTTTGTATTTCCATAGTATCAGTTGTTATCTCTCTTCTTTCATTTATTGTTTTATTTGAATCTTCTCTCTTTTTTCCAGGTGAGCCTGGCTAGAGGTTTGTTAACTTTGTTTATCTTTAAAAAAATCTTTTTGTTTTATTGATCTTTTGCACTTTTTTAAAAAAAATCTCTATTTTACTTATTTCCTCCCTGATGTTCATTATTTTCCTTCTTATGATGACTTTGAATTTTGTTTGTTCTCTTTATAATTCTTTTAGGTGGTAGGTTAGACTGTTTATTTGAGATTTTTGTTTCTTGAGGAAGGCTTGTATCACTCTTAACTTCTCTTTTAGAACTACTTTTGCTGCTTACTATAGATTTTTAAAAAGTTGTCTTTCTATTTTTGTTTGTCTCAAGGTATTTTCTGATTTCTTCTTTGATTTTATCATTGACTTATTGACTTTTTTATAGCATATTGTCTAGTCTCTACTTATTCATTCTTTTCCCATTTTTCTTTCTGTGGTTGTCTTCCAATTTCATATCATTGCAGTCAGAAAACATGCTTGATATAATTTTTATCCTCTTAAATTGAACTTTGTTTTGTGACCTAGTATCTCATCTCTCCTAGAGAATGTCATATGCACATTTGAAAAGAATGTGTATTCTGATTTTTTTTGGTTGTAGGGTCCTGTAAATTTCAATTAAGTCCCAGTGGGTTTTTTTTTTTTCCCCCGGTTGTGCAGCATGTGGAATCTTAATTTCCCTGACCTGCACCCCCTGCATTGGGAGCATGGAGCCTTAACCGCTGGACAGCAAGGAAAGTCTCAAGTCCAGCTGGTTTACTGTGCCATTCAGCACCTCTGCTGTCTAACTGATTTCCACCTGGATAAATAATTCGTCCATTGATGTCAGTGGGGTGTTAAAGTCTCCTATTTTTTTTTTAATTCCTGTGAGTTTTCCCCCTTATCTCTGTTAGCATTTGTTTTATATATTTAGGTGATCCTATATTGGGTGCATATGTGTTAATGAGTAGAATATCTTCTTCTTGTATTGACTGCTTTATCATTACATAATGTCCTTCTTTGTCTTTTGTTACAGTCTTTGTATGAAGTCTCTTTTATTTGATATAAGTATTGTTACTCTCACTTTCTTGCCATTTCCACTTGCATGAAACGTCTTTTTCTACCCCTCACTTTTAGTCTCTGTAGGTTTTCACCCTGAAATTAGTCTTTTATAGGCATTATGTTGTAGAGTTTTGTTTTTCTAGCCAATCTGTCATTCTATGTCTTTTGATCAGAACATTTACTCCATTGATATTTAAAGTATTGATGGATATGTACTTATTGCCATTTTAAACCTTGTTTTCCAGTTGTTTTTATAGTTCATCTTTTCCCCCCTCATTTCCCAAAAGAAAATAATGAGGATTTGTTAAATTCGCAAGAGTTTAGTTTCCTCTATTCTGACCTCTTATCAGCTGAGTAAGATTTTAACTTTGGGAAAGGGGATGAGGGAGCTTATAATAGTTTTTGAAAAAAGAAAGAAATCAAAAAAGCTAAGATTTGGCCCTGGCCTTGTCACTTATTAATGTGTGCCCTTTAGAAGATTTCTGATTTTTAGTTTTAACATCTGAAAAATGAGACTACCTTTGCTCTCCTCACCTGACTGTCATAAAGATAATATTTTAAAAAACACTTTGCAAGCTACTATATAAATGAAAGCTATTGTTCAGAAGGGTCAGTACTGCTGAAGCAACACTTAAAATTACCTTTAGCCCATGGGAGCTAGAGAAAGTGTGAATCTTGTACAGAAATCAGATTTTAGTGATAAAATACGATCTATAGGGAATGTTGGCTGTGAGGGTGTATCTATTTGTTTAACAAATATTCACCAAGTACCTTCTCCATGTATGGAACAGCGTAAACCACTGGGGATATAATGGTGAATAAGTCAGTAGGGTACCTGCATGCATAGACTAGGGCAGAGATGGACATTATCCAACTAACCACCTAACTTAATATAGTAGAATGCATATGTATGAGAGCAGTAACTTTGCTTTGTTACTACTGTGTCCGCAGTGTCTAGAATGTTCAATAAGTCTTTAGTAAATATTTTTTGGACTTGTGGTAATCCCTGGGAAGGAAGAGCTCAGAGAGGTCTGGGTAAACATCAGGGGATCTAGTGTAGACTTGGGGGTTAAAGGCTTCCTTGAGCAAATGATATTTGAGCTGAGGTCTTAAGGATAACTAAGACTGAACTTGGAAGCGGTAGGAATAGAGTGCTTCAATCCCAGGGACTGAGGAAGGAAAGAACTTGGCATGTTTGGGCAAATAAAAGGAGATAAGAATATTGAGATAGCCTAGAAAGGGGGATGGCAGGAACGCGGAAAAGCTGAGTGGAGTGGGAGGCAGGGACTGTTTCTCACAGAGACTTTTGAAAGTTTACAAAAGATTGTGGGAGCCAATGAAGGGCTTTGCACAGAGGTAGGTCAAGATGATATTTGTGTTCTAAAGCAATAATCCTGCAATCTGTGAGCTGAGAGAAACCTATTAGGTGGCAGTTACTGAAATTTGGACAAGCGGGGACATTAGTTTGGACTGGGGCCATAATGGGAAAATGGAGTGAAGTGCATGAAATCAGGAGCTATTTTGAAGTTATATCCACAGGACTTTGTGATGGACTGGATGTGAAGAAAGACAGAGATGAAAGAGTCAAGCTTGACTCCTGAATTCCTGTTTGTAGCTGAACAGATTTCCTCACTGAAAGAGGAAATTTACCGAGATGTCGTCTAAGGGTAAGAAGTTCCTTCTGACAGTGTGAGCCCTTGGATGCACATAACTGTAGAATTCTGCCTAATTTTCACAAGCTTCTTGTTACTCATTGTCTCTGTTTAACATCTCCACTAAGCTTAACTTAAATCTTGTATAACTTGCATTTTGTGGGTTTCATCCATCCACTTGTTCCTATTGTCTTTTCTAATGAGCTAATAGTCTCAATAATAAAATACACATAATGCTCTATTAAAAATCTTTTGAGTCCTTTAAAGCACCTAGCACAAAGTCAACTTCCTTATAGACATCCAAAAATAAAGAGTAGGTATATAACATGTTCATATCTTAAACGTAGGTATGTGCTACTTCAGTCAAACAAAATATGTAAAAAGTTTGATTAAAAATGTAAATTAGGTCAGACTTATTCACTTTAGAAAGTGTTGTTTCACTTTATAAATGATTATCCATAGTAAATTTCCTAATGTATTTAAAATATGGTTCAATTTACAGCGATCATAATTATATATATGATCACGGATAACTCTTACATATAGTGTGGTATATTTAGATTACATAGAATGCTGTTTGTTTTCTCTCTCTCAGTGGACTGTCACCTCGTCCTGCTTTACAAACAGCACCTGAAAAAGGCAGGCAATTTAAACACTCAAAACCTTGAAACTGGACAGGAGGACATATCTCTTAGGACACCAATTTGGTTGCTATTGCAAAGGACAAAATAATAGAGACTTAAACAAGACACATGTTTCTTTCTGCAGTAGGCCGAGTAATGGCCTCCCCAAAATATTTATGTCCTAATCTCTGGAACCTGTGACTATTATCTTACATGTAAAAAGGAACTCTGTAGATGTGATTAGGGTTACAGACCTTGAGATTGAGATATTTTCTTGTATTATCTAGATGAGGTCTTAAGAGCAGAGACCTTTTCCTGGCTGTGGTCAGAGAGGGATGTGATGATGAAGGAGGGTCAGAGAGGTTAACATGAGAAAGACTCAACCTGTCATTCCCTGCTTTAAAGATGAAGGAAGGGAAGGAACCACAAGCCAAGGAATGTGGCAGCTTCCAGAGGTTGGAAAAGGCAAGAACAAAATTTCCCACAAAAATTCAAGAGGGAACCTAGCCTTGTCCTCTGAAACCCTGCCTCACTTCTGACCTATAAAACTGTAAAATAATTAATATATGCTGTCCTTAAACCACTTAATTTTTGTTCAGATATTATAGCAGCAGTAGAAGACTTTGGTATCTGAAAGTTGGATGCTGCTGTAACCAATAGATAGAAATGTCGAAATACGTTTGGGATTGAGCAGTGGGCAGAGGCTGGAAGAATTCTGAGGAGGCTAGATTGCCTTAGACTGCTGGTGGAAATAGCAATGCTGAAGTCTCTGCTGGTGAAGGCTCAGAAGAATCATCATAGAGGATATCTAAATGGTTGTAAGCAGACTGTTAATAGAAACCTGGACCTTAAGGACAGTTCCCATGAGGATGCAGAAGGAAATGAGGAACATGCTGTTGGAAACTGGAGAAAAGTGGATCCTTGTTACATAAAGATAAAGTTAGCAGAATTGTGAACTTCCCTGAGCCTCTTAATGAAAGTAAAAGAGGAGAGTGAAAAAGCTGGCTTAAAGCTCAACATTCAGAAAACGAAGATCATGGCATCTGGTCCCATCACTTCATGGCAAATAAATGGGGAAACAGTGGAAACCGTAGCTGACTTCATTTTTCTGGGCTCCAAAATCATTGTAGATGGTGATTACAGCCATGAAATTAAAAGATGCCTACTCCTTGGAAGGAAAGTTATGACCAACCTAGATAGCATATTTAAAAGCAGAGACATTACTTTGCCAACAAAGGTCCATCTCATCAAGGCTATGGTTTTTCCAGTAGTCATGTATGGATGTGAGAGTTGGACTATAAAGAAAGCTGAGCACAGAAGAATTGATGCTTTTGAACTGTGATGTTGGAGAAGACTCTTGAGAGTCCCTTGGACTGCAAGGAGATCCAACCAGTCCATCCTAAAGGAGATCAGTCCTGAATATTTATTGGAAGGACTGATGCTGAAGCTGAAACTCCAATACTTTGGCCACCTGGTGCAAAGAGCTGACTCATTTGAAAAGACCCTGATGCTGGGAAAGATTGAGGGCAGGAGGAGAAGGGGACGACAGAGGATGAGATGGTTGGATGGCATCACCGATTCAATGGACATGGGTTTGGGTGGACTCCGGGAGTTGATGATGGACAGGGAGGCCTGGCGTGCTGTGGTTCATGGGGTTGCAAAGAGTCAGACACGACTGAGTGACTGCACTGAACTGAATTGAGCTGATATGAGAATACTTCTATTTTTTCTTCTTTTTGCCCTTTGCTTTGTATGTCTGTGTTCTAGGAGGGCAGAGGCTCAGTGCAGCAAGAATGGAGGGGGGCTATGCCCATATCCTCATGTTCAGAGTCCCCTTTCCCTATCTGAAGTCTCACTGTGATCCTGCGCATTTGTGCTGATAGGGCTTGACCTTCTCGGTGAGCAGTCACTGAAGTACTAAATGTGAGTTCAGTGACTGTGACTCTTACCCAGGGTGAGGTTTGTGTTGCTTGCATTTGTGCCCTCCATCAAAACTTACTGAGTGAAAGACTAAATATGTTTCTCAATAGCAGTTTGAAGGCACCAAAGTGTTAGTGAAAGTCGCTTTAGTCTTGTCTGACTCTTTGTGACTTCATGGACTGTAGCCCACCAGGCTCCTCTGTCTACGAGATTCTCTAGGTAAGAATGGGAGTGGGTAGCCATTCCCTTCTCCGGGGGATCTCCCTGACCCAGGGACTGAACCTGGGTCTCCTGCATTGCAGGCAGGTTCTTTACTGTCTGAGCTACCAGGGAAGCCGCAAAACAGTATCCAAAACCTAAAACCCAAACCACGTAGTAAATTGTATAATCTAAGTGGGCAAATGAACAGATGCCTAATATAATTCATTAGGGTGTTAATTATGATGATGGTGTCTAAGGTGTGCACGTTCTTAACCCTCCAGGTGTGAATGCCCTAGTGTGGGGAACAAATAAGAATATTGGATCCATGCGTCGTTTGAAGGGATCTTGCTTTTTTTCTACTTCCGATGGTGCTTTATTGTTGAGAGAAAAATGACAATCCCAGTTGCCATTGGGTCGTACATCACTCTCACTGAATTCCCCAGGAGAGATGACTTCACAGTTTCTTGGAGGCTTCTTTTTATTTTTCACCCGTCAGAGGACTGTTTGTAGTTTTCATGTAAATTTTTAATGGGCAGGAACATCTGTTCCCCATCCAACCGTGATGTTTTGGGAATAGATGAGAGTCCCTGGCTGTACACAAACTGTGTTTGCTGTGTATCAATTGGATGCACAGAAAAATAATGTAGATCAAGGACAAAGAGAGACGTGAAGAGGGAGCGGGGAGGAGAAGGGGGAAGCGGTGAATGGCTGAGTGTGCAGGAAAACCCATGTGACCGCTGATAGCACTGTGTGTGGCCCATCTCCCTGTGTGGTCTGGATGGTCCTGGTGGATCCCAGGCCTCCCTCGTTCCCTCTGAGACAGAGCCAGTGCGTCTGGGGAACCACTTAGCTCCATAACTGTGGGCACCTCTTGCCCTTGTAGGGGGAAGGGTGAACAAGAACCAGTATGCCACCAGCCTGCACCCACTCGGCCCTCAAGGCTGGCAGAGCTCGCTTCTCCTTGTTTGCTCCTGTCCCTCTGGAGGTCCCTCCTCACCTCCTATCACCTGAGATCCTGCTGGAACTTGGAGTTCTTAGGCAGGACTAAACAGAACATTGGAATTGTGCCCCCCAAAACTTGGAATTTGTAGAAGGCCCCTGACCACCTTTCTGGCCCTACCTCTCATTCTCCCTATGCCTTTTCCAGCCACCTGAAATTACTTGCAATCCCTCAAATGCACATACTTCGGAGGCTTTTTTTTTTTTAACCTTGGAATGCTTCCTTTTCCCCAGCCCCCGTCCACATGGTGTGCTCACACACACATACAGAACACATGTGCACACCACCCTGCCCACTGCTGTCTGCACTTTAAAACTCGAACGGACGTTTTCTCTGTGAGGGGCTCCTGGACCCACTCGAGCACAGTTCATCACCCCCCTTGCTGCCCCATTCTTCTGCATGCGTGTTCTGTGGTCCTCCCAGTCGCTCTGCAGTGATGGGTTTGGTGTGAGGGCTGTCTCTGAAGTCAAATTGCTTGGCTACAAATTGCAGCTCCATCACTGGATTGTGTGATCCTGGGCAAGTGTACATCTCTATGCCTCAGTTTCCTAGTTTGTAGACTGAGGGTGCTATTAATAATGACCATATAGATTTGTTGAGAAAATTAAGCAAGATGATACATGTAAATCACCTAGCAAAATACCCGGCCTCAATAAAGGGGAGCTATTACTATCGACTCCTCAGTTTTTCTTTTTCTTTTAAGTTTCATTTTATTTTTAATTAGAGGATAATGACTTTACAATATCTGTTGGTTTCTGCCATACATCGACAGGAATCAGCCACAGTTATGCATCTGTCCCCCTTCTCTTGAACTTCCCTCCCATCTTCCAACTTCTCAGTTTTTGTTCCCAACCATCTTGTATGGGGACTGTTACACACCTTGTATTCCTAGAGACTGGCGTATAATAGATCGCTGACCTTTGTTTGTTGAGTTGAATTGTTGAACAGATGGCTTCCACTGGCCTACTCAATTAAGTTCATATTCTCTGGAATCAGAAGTTGGGGTTCAAATCTTAACTTTCGCCAATTTATAGCTGTGGGACCTTCAGCAAGTTAATTAAACTTTCTATATTTTAGTTTCATTCTCTTAAAATTTTAATTATGATAGTACCTAACTCATAGGGTAGAGATAATCTACCTTCACAGTGCCTAGCCTAGAATATGGAAAGATCTCAATAAATGTTAATTGATACTATTCTCACTAATATTATGAGTATTATTATATTTAATTACATTTAATACTCATCTTAAATATCACTATTATTTAGTCTTTCTCAAGCACTCTATCCTGAAGTACTCTTTATTCAATCATCCAATATAATTATTAAATGTCAGCTATAAGCCTGGCACCATGCTAGATACCAGCTATGCAGTGGTAAATAAATCATATATGGTCTCTACCTTTGTATAAGCTGGCATTTGACAGAATGATAAATCTTAATGTGTTTCCAAAGTTTTCAATCCAGTGAGATACAGATTCATGAGACAGATCAAAATATGAGCTTACTTATAACCACGTAGGAAAGATGTTAACTGCCCATGTCCTCAACCCAACTATTATTCTTTTATCCTGTCTAGATTCATCACTGAAGAATTCTTGGGTCACTATAATTGGCTAAATCAAGGCTTTAGCCTTAGGCTGGATTTGACTCTTTGGGTTAAATAGTATCATTGATTTCTCAGTTGCTAAAGGAAGGAACTTCAAGGAAAATATCATGTTGCTTGGGAAACTAAATATTCACTGGGCCAAAGCTTTTAAAGCAGCTCTTGAATGGTCTTCTCATGGATTTGGTAATTTCTGCGAAAAGGATCACTAGGCTTTATGCTCCTTGAGCGTACACTCCTGGTGTCTGTGGCACTGGGGCCTAAGGTATGGCTTAGTAATAACAAGTGCTCAGTAAAGATGTATTTAACTCACATTATTAGACAACAGTTTAGCTGAACATAGAATTCCAGTGGGTCGATTATTTTCACTAAACACTTTGGTTTTGTTATAGGACTGCCTACTTGCTTCTTGGTTGTTTTTGAGAAGCCTAGTGCCCATCTATTGATACCTTATCGTTATTCCCTGGTTCCCTGGGGTAATCTCTATTTTGAAGCTGGTATGTATTTTTCCCATCTATGTTATTACACTTTTACTAAATATCAGTTCAGTTCAGTTCATTTTCTCAGTTGTGTCCAACTCTTTGCAGCACACCAGGCCACCATGTCCATCACCAACTCCTGGAGTTTACCCAAACTCACGTCCATTGAGTCGGTGATGCCATCCAACAATCTCATCTCTGTCATCCCCTTCTCCTCCTGCCTTCAATCTTTCCCAGCATTAGGGTCTTTTCAAATGAGTCAGCTCTTTGCATCAGGTGGACAAAGTTTTGGAGTTTCAGCTTCAATATCAGTCCTTCCAATGAATATTCAGGGTTGATTTCCTTTAGGATGGACTGGTTAGATCTCCTTGCAGTCCAAGGGACTCTCAAGAGTCTTCTCCAGCACCACGGTTCAAAAGCATCAATTCTTTGGTGCTCAGCTTTTTTTATAGTCCAACTCTCACATCCATATATGACTAATGGAAAAACCCTAGCTTTGACTAGACGCACCTATGTTGGCAATGTAATGTCTCTGTTTTTAAATATGCTATCTAGGTTGGTCATAGCTTTCCTTTCAAGGACCAAGTATCTTCTAATTTCATGGCTGTAGTCACCATCTGCAGTGATTTTGCTGCTGCTGCTGCTGCTAAGTCACTTCATTCATGTCTGACTCTGTGCGACCCCATTGGAGCCCCGCGAAACAAAGTCTCTCACAGTTTCACTGTTTCCCCATCTATTTGCCATGAAGTGGTGGGACCAGATGCCATGATCTTAGTTTTTAGAATGTTAAGTTTTAAGCCAACTTTTTCACTCTCCTCTTTCACTTTCATTAAGAGGCTCTTTAGTTCTTCCTTTTCTGCCATAAGGGTGGTGTCATCTGCATATCTGAGGTTATTGATATTTTTCCCGGCAATCTTGATTCCAGCTTGTGCTTCATCCAGCCCAGCATTTCACATGATATAATCTGCATATAAGTTAAATAAGCAGGGTGACAATATACAGCCTTGATGTACTCCTTTCCTGATTTGGAACCAGTCTGTTGTTCCATGTCCAGTTTTAACTGTTGCTTCCTGATCTGCATACAGATTTCTCAGGAGGCAGGTAAGGTGGTCTGTTATTCCCATGTATTTAAGAATTTTCCACAGTTTGTTGTGAGCCACACAGTTAAGGCTTTGGCATAGTCCACAAAGCAGAAATAGATGTTTTTCTGAACGCTTTTGCTTTTTTGATGATCCAGTGGATCTTGGCAATTTGATCTCTGGTTCCTCTGCCTTTTCTAAATCCAGCTTAACATCTGGAAGTTCACGGTTCATGTACTGTTGAAGCCTGCCTTGGAGAATTTTGAGCATTACTTTGCTAGCATGTGAGATGACTGCAATTGTGTGGTAGTTTGAACATTCTTTGGCATTGCCCTTCTTTGGGATTGGAATGAAAATGGACCTTTTCCAGTCCTGTGGCCACTGCTGACTCTTCCAAATTTGCTGACATATTGAGTGCAGAACTTTCAGAGCATCATCTTTTAGGATTTGAAATAGCTCAACTGGAATTCCATCACTTCCACTAGCTTTGTTTGTAGTGATGCTTCCTAAGGCCCGCATTCCAAGATGTCTTGCTCTAGGTGAGTGATCACACCATCATGATTATCTGGGTCATGAAGATCTTTTTTGTACAGTTCTTCCGTGTATTCTTGCCACCTCTTCTTAATATCTTCTTCTGTTAGGTCTGTACCGTTTCTGTCCTTTATTGAGCCCATCTTTGCGTAAAATGTTCCCTTGGTATCTCTAATTATCTTGAAGAGATCTCTAGTCTTCCACATTCTATTGTTTTCCTCTATTTCTTTGCATTGATCACTGAGGAAGGCTTTCTTTTCTCTCTTTGCTATTCTTTGTAACTGTGCATTCCAGTGGGTATATCTTTCCTTTCTCCTTTGCTTTTAGCTTCTCTTCTTTTCTCAGCTATTTGTAAGGCCTCCTCAGACAGCCATTTTGCCTTTTTGCATCCTTGGGGATGGTCTTGATCACTGCCTCCTGTACAATGTCACGAACCTCCATCCATAATTCTTCAAGCACTCTGCCTATCAGATCTCATCCCTTGAATCTATTCGTCACTTCCACTGTATAATTGTAAGAAATTTGATTTAGGTCATACCTGAATGGTCTAGTGGTTTTCCCTACTTTCTTCAATTTACTGAATATATTTAACGATAAAATATTAGTGTGGGCTTTAAAAAATTTCATAAATTATTACTCTTGTAGGTATCCTGCCATTTGCTTTTTGAAGTCACCGTTATGGTTTCAGTATTTATCCAAGTTCCTACAAGTAGGTCTACGTCATTCCTTTCTACTGCTGCACGTTTCACTGGAAAAATATAGCAGCATGAATTTACTCGCTGATGATCACAAGGTGGTTTCTGATTGGTGCTATGAGTGCTTGAATGAGCATTCTTGTGCCTGTCTCCTGGGTGATACAGAAGATGCACGCTGAGAAGCAGGATTGCTGAGCCACCCAGGATAGACGCATTTTAGATGCTGGTGACTGGTCTCCAAAGTGGTCTTCCAATTCACACTCCAACCAGCGGGGCCCAAGAACACAACTTCTTCACATTCTCATCAGCTTCTGTCAGACTTCTGAATGGCTGTGTACTTGACCCAGACTTTGTACATTGTCTTCAGTATTATTCTCTTTTTGCAGATGAGAAAACTAAGGCTAAAGGGTGGCAAGTTCAGAGAAAGAATGAGTGAATGAATGAACGAGTGAATATGGTGATACTTCATTAAGTTTCAGAATATAAGTCCATGAATGTGTACCTTACCCCTAGCCCTTAGAACAGGTTCTGGTAACAGGTGAGCGCTCAGTAGTTACTGTAATGAATGGAGGAACCCGAGCAGAGAATGTCCTTTTTCTCCAGGAGCCTTCCCTAGGCCCTTCTGAGATACATCCTGCACGCAGCCTGCAGGGTTTTAGAAGGAGTAGCAAAGGTCTGCAGCAGCCTGGGCTAATGGAGCAGAGGAAGGGTGGCAGCTAAAAATTTTTTCAATGGAAAATTAAATTTGCTCAGCAGGAGTCTGATGAGATGCTGGGGCCAGACTGAAGGAGGCTGCAGCTGGCAGGAGTGTCCATCTGGATCCCACAGGCCTCTGGAAGTGGTGAGGCTATTCTTAGCCTTCTTTTCTTTGGTCTTCATTTGCTCTTAATCAGGGCTCTCTTGATTTTGCAATTGGAGTTTTTTTTCCCCCTTCTGTAAAGCAATGATTTTCCATATAGTAATTCTTTCCTTCTTTAGACTTCCCAGAGTGGGTGGGAGGTTCTTTTTGAGCTCAGACACTTTGCACAGTGCCTCCCACCCCGCTCCTCCCACTCCTTTTGTGGCTGGTGGAGACCTATTCTGTGTGCGGGATTTGACCCCACATCCTTGTTTGTTTACAAAGGACTTAACCATCCCACTCTTCTTGCTAATTATTTTTTCCTAGGAACATCAATAGGAGTACATTTCCAACCCTGCCTGCCTCTGCCTCTTGCGTCCTGAATGCTGCTGGATTCATTTAACTGGAGCCTTCAGGGGCAGCACTACTGATGGCAGGTGGCCAAGCTCCAGGCCTCGGCTCCTGCGTCATCGTCATAATCACTCATGTTGAAACAGCGCTCTGTGGTTAACAGACTGCTCCAAGCTTAGTAGCCCTTTAGTCCTCACAGCAGCAGAAGCCAAGGCCTCTGGGGTTTGGTGACATCCCCAGGATCGTGTGACCAGGAAGAGGAAAGGCTGAGAATCCCTTGCCTTCCTAACGCTGAATCCCCTATCTGTTCTTTCAGCCCTTGCAGGGGTCATCAAGGCAAATGCTTTGGGGGCCAGGTAGCTAATCTAAATGAGAGAAGCTGACCGCAGTAGAAGACGTTAGGGAGTAGTCAGGACTCTGGGGAGTCAGGCAACAAGCTCTGCCTCAAGGCATCTCAAGGCCAAGCATTTCGAAAGCAATACAAACCAAGCCCATTTATTTGATCACCTTTTCAGTGTTCAGGACATCCCTTCTCTTGGTTTTGGTGGAGGTGGACCACATCACTTTATCACTGAGTAGCACTGACTTGGTGGCACGAATAAGCACGACCTTGGTGGCAGTAAGTCTCCAGGATAAATGAGGAAGATTGAATAATTCTATGGCTTTTAGGATAGTATTACAGACCCAAGGGTGCACTGATCTTGGGCCTACCCATCACCTTGCCTTCTCTAGAACTTTCAAAGTGTGATATTCAAAGTAATAGGACATTAATGGTTAATCCCTTATGCCTCAACCCCAGGCCTGGTCAAATATTCTCCCCCTCCTTCCCCACCTCTTCCTCCTTCTCTCATCTCTTTCTGAAATCATGGGGTGGCTGCACAGGTCTCTATGCTGAGAAAAAAGAGTGACAGGGTGACTGAGACAGGGAGATAGTCAGGCCCCCCAAAGTCACCCCGAGTTTACCTTCTCATCCAGGCATAGGAGCAAGAGAAAAGAAAGAGGATGGTTCATGCCTTTAGGGAGAGACAGACCTTCCCCATTAGTAATATATTAGTGACATGTGGCCCAGTGAAGGTCAGGGGCTTTTGCCAGTCAAATCAAAACTCCTCTTTTGAGGGGGATTAGGAAGGAGGTAGGCTGAGGTGAGGGGGGGTGTGGGGAACAGGGCTGATGTGTAGCCCCTACTCTAAACAACAGTGGTTAAGACTGTGGCCCCAGAGAGCGCAGCTCTGCTACCTACTGGTTCTGTGACCTTGAACAAGTTATTTCACGCCATTCCTCAGCATCTTCGTCCATGAGACACAGGCAGATGCTGTGGTTGTGAGGTGAGATACGGTATGTGCCTTTGTCAGTAAATGTCAGTTATTTTTGTTTGGAGTTCTGTCTCCTAGCCCCACTCTTTGCCCTACTAGCTAAAAACCTGAGGAGCCTTCAAATGCCCATGAAAGGAATACAGACACAATAATTCATAGACTAAGAAACTACAATCTTCTGCCAATATTTCTCCTCCAGAACTTGCTATCTTTCCAAATGTCCTGATTCCCCCTTATTCCCCCTTTTTCCTCCATCTCCAAACCCTCAGATGGTCCTGGTGAGCTGGAATCTTGGACGAGGTGGCTAGGACTCTGCTGGGTGAAGCTTGGCTCCGATATGTGCTTTTTGCTGATATAACTGTGACTTTTGTCTAAATATTCACTCCAACTTAACTGCCATTCAGTTGAAACTCTTCCCAAGTTGTTGCTTTCTCATCTGGCTTCTTGTGGGACAGAAAATTTAAGAAGGCAGATTCAAACACAACACTGATGTACTTATCCAGTCAACAGGGGACTGAAGAGCCCTCTCCCCCATCTTTAGAGTTGATTTTCTTTGGCGTGCTTCACATATACCAATGAACAACAGTTAAGAGGGGATATGGTCTAGGTGTAGAATTAGGTTCTTAATAGGAAGAATTAGGTTCTTATCAATGGGAAAAGCTGCAGTCCATGGGGTCGCTAAGACTCGGACACGACCGAGCGACTTCACTTTCACTTTTCACTTTCATGCATTGGAGAAGGAAATGGCAACCCACTCCAGTGTTCTTGCCTGGAGAATCCCAGGAATGGGGGAGCCTGGTGGGCTGCAGTCTATGGGGTCGCACAGAGTTGGACACGACTGAACCGACTTAGCATGCATGCATGCATGCATTGGAGAAGGAAATGGCAACTCACTCCAGTATCCTTGCCTGGAGAATCCCAGGGACAGAGGAGCCTGGTGGGCTGCCATCTATGGGGTCACACAGAGTTGGACACGACTGAAGTGACTTAGCAGCAGCAGCAATGGGAAAAAGTCGAACTGAGAGGCTACATGATCTGCTTATATACTCTGATTTACACATAGTGTTTTTGCTGGCTTCCCTGATGGCTCAGTTGGTAAAGAATCTGCCTGCAACGTAGGAGATTCCTGGGTTATGCAGAAGACCCCGCTTTGATTCCTGGGTTGGGAAGATCCCCTGGAGAAGGGATAGGCAACCTACTCCAGTATTCTTGGATTTCCCTTGTGGCTCAGCTGGTAAAGAATCTGCCCGCAATGCAGGAGACCTGGGTTTGATCCCTGGATTGGGAAGATCCCTGGAGAAGGGAAAGGCTACTCACTCCAGTATTCTGGCCTGGAGAATTAATAGTCCATGGGATAGCAAAGAGTCAGACAGGACTGAGTGACTTTGTTAGGATCAGCTGACAGAGTCAGCTCAGCATGAAAAAGCACAGATAATTCTGAAATACAGATAATTCATAGATTACCTTTTGGATGGTCTCCTCCCCTTCTCTCTCTCTCTGTTCTTCCCTGACCCCCTACTCTTCTCTTTTTACCACGTCTGTAGCCATCCTCTTCCTGGCTGAGCCCAGAAGGAAAACTCGATGGAAATGAAGGGACCCATCCAGGAAATTATGACCCTCAGGCTCTGGTTGCAGCACTGCCAGTTACTGCCTGAGTGGTAGTCATCCCCCTGGGTATCAGCTTCCTCACATATAAAATGAGGAGGTTGGGCCCAGGGCACCTGGGACCAAGAGAGCTCTGGGTTGCCATTCCATCTTTGCCAGCGTGGGGCCTGGCATGTCTCAGCAGCTGGTCACTTGGATAATCCCCAGAGCATGAAAATGCTGCAGGGCAACAGAGAACAGACTCTGTTCACAGCAGGGTCCAGCCACTTGAATAGATGCTGGTGCCTCTGGCTCTTTTCCGGAGCCACCAGCCCATCCAGAGATGCAGCTGGCTGGAAAAGCAGATGGGTGTGTTGGAAAGGCCAGTGTCACCTCCAAACACAGTGTCTGGGAAATGCCCGTGGCCTGCCAAAGAGGTCACTGAATCCCTCCAGCTGGGGGCACATTGCAAAGAGCCAGGCAAGCGGAGCTTCAAGTCCTGATGCTGCCACATACATGAGCTGCGTGACCATGGGCAAGCTCTCTGACTTTGGGGGTCATTTTCCTCCTCCATATAATGGGAGCAGCAGTATCTTCACCTTGCAGAATTGTAGTAAAGTTTGAGATACTGCAGAGGTCTAACAGTACCTACTAAATATAGGAACTCAGAGACACTCAGTAAATGATAGAAGTGACTGTTTCTGTTATCTTGTGCCCTTTATTCACAGGCATCATTCTTGGGACTGGAACCCAGGCTAAGGCTCCTCGCATGGCCAGAGGCCCTGGCCCCACGGCCAGGACCGGCCATGCCAGGGAGCCTGGTACAGGAGATGCTACTAGTCGGGATGCTGATTAAATTCTCTGATCCAGGAGCCTCAGCGTCCTGGTCCAGGGCAGGAGGGCTAGCCACATTGAGCACAGTCTGCTTGGATCCCTACTTAAGCTATTTTTTCAAGACCTTTTCAAGGTCTTGCCCCCTTGTCCCACCTTCCTCTGGCTCCTTTTCTCTGGGTCCCGGTCAGAGAAGGGAGACAAGCAGTGTGGGTCTCCCCTCCTTCCCTCGTTCACCGGGAAGGCGACAGGAGCGGGCAGAGGCTGTTTTCCTTGCAGAAGATTCGGCTGACACAAGCCCCCAACACTTCCATGGGGCTGTAGCCCCCTGTTTTGTTTTGTTTTTGTTTTTGTTTTTGTTTTGTCTTTTGGCGAAACTGGGTTTCCAATCCCAACCTGCCTCTTCCTCCATCCTTCATCCGGACAGCTCGCAAACTGTTTTGCTGGAAAGTGCGATTAAGGGGCACTTCGTGTATTATCTGCCCCCTTCCAGCGTCCGCCTGGTCAAAAGAACAAACCAGAATAAAGGAGCCCGGGATTCAACTGTCGTTATTTTTTTTTAAAAGGGGAGAGAGGCGGGGGTCACATGACGGCGAGTCACCGATTTGGCGAAGGGGCTGCCCCTCGGGGCTTGCTGCAGAGCCGCCCGGCCCCCAAACCCCGGGCGGGGGCGCTGACGTCACGGCAGAGCCCGGGCCGCGCGCGTATAAACCGCGGGGCGCGGGCGCGGGCGCACCCGGCGCAGTCACCCCGCGATCGGCCGCCCGCATCGCGGCGCGCGTCCGCTCTCAGCCGCCCCACGGGTAAGGCGTGCGGCCCGCGGCGGGGAGCGGGGACCTCCGGAGAGGCGCGGGGGGCAGGACTGGGGGAAGAGGTGGGCGTCCCCAGCCCGCGGAGAACTTTCCAAGTGGGGAAAAGAACCTTCGGGACCTGCTGTCCGGCGCGGTGGTCTTTCGATCGGGGGGTCGGGGGGTGAGGGGTTGCAGAGTTTAAGGGGCGAAGGATGCCATTCGGCGGTGGCGGGTTGCTTTCGTGCAGTTCAGTTGGAGGGTCATCTCCTCCTCCAGACTGTGGTCGGAGGACAGCCGTCAGGGATACTTCAGGCACTGGTTGTTTGAAGAGTCGGCCTACCGGAGGCGCTGCTTCTAAGATTAAAAAAAAACAAACCTACAAACCGATCGGTCATCAGGGTCATCGAGGTGAGGGTCGCGGCTAGGGTCATCGACGTGTTGGGGTTCTGGGGAGTGGGTGCGGGAAGGGGAGGGTCTCTCGCTCACCGGTGCATCTTGCTGCTGAAAATGAGATTGCTTCTGCTTTCTGTCTGAGAGCCTGGGAGTCCAGACCTCCGGGCAAGGGGAGGGAGTCTTGAGAAAGGCCAAGCTGTGGCCACGTTGTTGAATGTCTTTCTGGAGGCAGTCTTGGACCTGATTGGCTTCAGGAAGGTGGAAATCCGAGCTGATGGAAAGGAACTCTTAGAGTGGACAGAGTTTAATAAGAGTGAAGCACTGTCTCTGCAAGTTTGACAGCTCTGAACGTGAGCAGGTCCTCTTCCTGCCAGAAGGACAAGGCAGAGGGCTGGGATGGGTTAAATGTGGTATCTGTGGGCAGGGTGGCAGAAGTGAGGCATATACCTATCGCAGAAATTCTCCCCCTCAAATAAGAGCATATTCAGGCAGCTGGGGAGCATCAGGGCAACTTTACTAAACATGGAAGTTCCAATCAGTCCTGGTCCAATCCAGCCGGGGGGGATGATGTCATTGTCACGTGTTCCCCACTGAGGCATAAAAGCCTGCTGGGTGCTGCTGCTACTTAAGTGCCATGTTTAGACATTAGCGGCTAACCTGGCCAGCTGGTCCCCAGCTGCATTAACTTGTTGCTTTTCAAGCCTTCTCTGGAGGCTCTTTGTGCCTTCTGGCTGCTTCTGTGCCCGCTCTGAGTGGGGAATCCCCAGGCTTCCTTGAGGATGGAGGAAGCCCCCGGGCAGTGGACGATATTAACGGTACCTTTTCCTCTTTGCAAATGACAGTCTCCCCGAGGAGCTGCTGTGTGTGTGTGTGTGTGTGTGTGTGTGTGTGTGTTCAGTTGAAAGCCTGTTGGGTTTGGGGACTGCTTCACTGGTGTTCCTTGTGTGAGGGTTACTTGGTAACCTCACATACTAAAATATCACTGATGACTGTGTTCGAGCTCCCTGAACTCATGCTTCCTGATGCTACCATCTTGGCTGCTTTGCCTTCCAGGACCTAACGATGACTCTGAACCATGTCACCATGCGCCAGGGCACGGCAGGCGTGCAGCCGCAGCAGCAGCGCTGGAGCATCCCTGCCGATGGCAGGCATCTCATGGTCCAGAAGGAGCCCCCGCAGTACGGCCAGCGCAGTCGTCCTCCCGCCGCCCCCGAGGACCCCTGCCGCCGGAGCTGGTCCTCCGACTCCACGGACTCAGTCATCTCCTCCGAGTCCGGGAACACCTACTACCGGGTGGTTCTCATCGGGGAGCAGGGGGTGGGCAAGTCCACTCTGGCCAACATCTTTGCGGGTGTCCATGACAGCATGGACAGCGACTGCGAAGTGCTTGGAGGTAGGTGGCCCGGCTCCGGAGGGCTTTACGGGTCAGCAGTGGTCCAGCAGGAAGAGTGAGTGGGTGGGTCATTTGTCTGCAGAGTTGGGAACTGCGATTATGCCTTCTTGGCTCTGCCTGGGGAGCCGAGTCCCCACAGACGTGCTGGCATAGGCCTCTGGGACAAGAAAGTGAAAATGCTTATAGATAGAAGCTGGGCCAGAGAAGGAATTTCTTACATTCCAGCTCTAAAGGGACCAGGGAGACGGTTTATGGAGGGTGGAGCTGGAGGGTCAGGATCCCACCACTGGCTTTTGCCAGTTCTGACCTGGACCTTTCAAGCACTCAGTGTAGACACAGCCTTTTTCCATGGTGATACTTAAAACCAAGCCAATTAGAAAACTGTTAGGATGAATTCATTAGTTTGTTCATTGCAGTATTAGAGGCTTTAGAGGGTATAAAATTGTTTAAAATCTCTATTTTCAATAGCACAATATTTATTTAAAAAAGATATTGAAAGTTAACAATGATGATACTCAACGTTTGTTAAGTATACTTACGGTTTTTCAATTTTCCATGGATAATCTCATTTAAGGTATTTATTATTTAGGCCTTGGTTTCCAAAACTGATCTGAGATGATACAGTCTCAAAAAATCACATATTCCTCAAGTAAAGCATAGCACTGTATTCTGGGAAGTAAAATGAGGCTCCTGTAGTCGATGGTTTAAATTCAGTATCTTTCAGCCACAGGATCTTAGACAATGCCAGGGTCACTGTATGTCCCTGTTTGCAGTTGTGGAAATGAAGGAAGTGTGCTTGTCCCAGTGACATGGTCTGTCTGAACGCTCAGTTGCAACTCACTGCTGAATCACAGATTTCAGGAGTAGGAAGATGCTTTAGTGATGACACGGTTCTGCCCTCTGCTTGATGCACAGAAATCCTACTCCTTCCTCACTGCTGTCAGCCCATTTCTACTAAACATCTATTCTTCCTTTGTCTGGGAGTTCACTGCTTCATGAGGCAGCTCCGGAACCAGCTTTAAATGATGACTCATTGATAGAACATTGATTTTTCTCCTCACTCCTGACGTCTCAGGGATGATAGCTAAATCCTAGTTCAAGGGAGAAGCAGGCTCAGTATCTCTTTTTTTGGTAAAGACCCATGGGTGTGTGTCCCTATAGGAGACAGGAAGGAGGCTATCATCTAGAATGTGCCTTTGCAGTGGGACAGATACTTTATTGGGTGCCTTATATTTGTGACTGTTTATTTTGGTCCTCACATCATGTCTGCACATTGAGTCTTAGGGAATTACCTGGAATCACCCTCTGGAGCATTTTGGATTAGAACCCGGGATTTTAGAAATTAGTTTGGTGGTGTTCACCTTCCACCATTGATAGGGAACCTGCTATGTGCCCGGCACATAGTGCTAAGTACTTCCCACAGGTATTTTAACAGTACTTATAAAAATTAAGCCCATTTGGTTCTAAAGTTCCTATTTTACAGGTGAAGAAATGGAAGCTTGTGAAGTCAAGTGACTTTCCCAGGTGAAAAAGCTAGTCCATGGTTTGCCCAGGATTCAAAACTAGTTGAATTGAACCTAAATTCCTGTGTTCTTTCACTGTACTCGACTGTCCCTGGATTTAGCATCCAAATGCTGTTACATACTATAGCACTTTGGGCAGGGTACCTCCCACATGCCTGGCTCCATGCCATGCTCTGGGGTACTCAGTGATGGATGAGGTACACCATAATACCCTCTTGGGAAGGATCTGAAGGCCAGGGGCTGTAATTTATAGAGCAGCGTAAAAATTAATAAAGAAGTCACAGTAAAGTACTTTGGGGATTGATATGAAAAAGAGACCAACTAAGAATTTTTGTTCATTTCTTTAAGAGGGAGGGATTGAAATAACTAGTGGATATCAGACTCTCAAAAATGTTTGTCCATTAGAGCATAGTGGTACCTATCCAGAGGGTGGTATTCCTGTGGGCATAGGCTATGAAGAAGACTGACCCATCCCTGAACCTTGGGAAGGCAGGCTTCTGTATTTGGGAGGCTTCTTTGTTTAATGGAGAGAGGGGACTGTTGGTAGGGAGAATCCTTTCGTGATCTCCTCAGCCAGAGAATCTTTGACAACAGGAAGCTTCTTGGGTGACTCATCCTACCTAATCTGACCTATCTGAGTAACTCATACTGTCTAGGATTACAGCTCTTACCTGTGGGAGGCTGTTGGAATCGGTGGTTGGCTTTATCTTTCCAGAGGAGAGGGTTTTCCATGGCACTTCACTGCATTGTTCTTTTTTTCAGCATTATCCATAAGATAAAAAGTACACAATACTCTCATCATTATTTCTCCAAATAAAGATGAATGTTGTTAAGATTATATTGCACTAATCTTATGACTCTCTGTGCATATTTGATGCCATTCATTCATTCATTCATTCATCCGTCCATTCATCAGTTACTGAACGTATACCATGAAGCTTGATGCGACTCAGTGAGGACATACTACGAGTCGTGGGGTTTCTTCCTTAAAGATGCTGACAGTATTTGTAGTAGAGAGCAGGTATACACCGACTTATAAATCAAGATAGGACGCAATTAGTATCTTCAAAGAGGTATAAGGACAGTACTGGGGGAATTCAGAGGAGAAAATAAATACCACTTCTGGCTGTGAAAATCAGGAAAAGGTTCATGTAAGTGTTGGTCTCTGAGCTGGACCCTAAGGACCACTAGGATTTAGCAGCAGCAGCAGCAGAGGGAGGTGGAAGGACATTGCACGTGTGCACAGGAAGTACAGCAGAGACTGGACGTGAAACCTCGTATGTGGGTTTGGACCCCAGTTTTGATGCTGGGCTTCCCTCATAGCTCAGTTGGTAAAGAATCTGCCTGCAGTGCAGGAGACCCTGGTTTGATTCCTGGATGGGCAAGATCCCCTGGAGAAAGGATAGGCTACCCACTCCAGTGTTCTTGGGCTTCCATTGTGGCTCAGCTGGTGAAGAATCCGCCTGCAATGTGGGAGACCTGGGTTCGAGCCCTGGGTTGGGAAGAGCCCCTGGAGAAGGGAATGGCTACCCACTCTAGTATTCTGGAGAATTCCATGGACTATGCAGTCCATGGGGTTACAAAGAGTCAGACATGGCTGAGCCACTTTCACTTTCCCTTTCTTTTCACTTTGATGCTGGGTGCTCCTGGACAAGATACTTACCCTCCTCATGCTTCCTCATTAGTAAAATAGGGACGTTACCTACATCAAATGTTATTAAGAGGATAAGGGGAGATAGCACAGTGCCGGGCACAGAGTGAGTACCAAGTGAACGTTAGTTGGGGCTGATTCTGCATCTGCTGTTTTCTTCCCGTGGGGTTCTCTTTCGTGCCGGCCCTTTCACTGCTGGAAGTCCCTCGTCCACTCTGGTGCCTCTTCCCTGGGGCCCTGTGACGTGGGCAGAGGAGATGGGAGCCACTGGAGGGGAGGCCAGTGCTTCTCAGCACTGCCTGCTTCTTTCCAAGTGGGACCCTCTGGACTCTGAAGGCTGAAAGCAGTTGAGAGTTCTTGGGGGAGAGGGATGCTGGAGCCTCAGAACTTTCCAAAGGCTGCCAGGACTGGCTCTGGCAGGGGAGAGAACTCCTGTTCAGGCTCACATACAGCCCTGGAGCCAGTCTTGAGCAGGGTGGTCCTCCGAGCAAAGAGGGTTGGGGGTCAAATGCAGAACAGACAAATCAAGAGCCAGCAGTTCAGGGAAACCGGTGACCGACCACAGTTGCCCAGTGTTAGAAACTCTCCTCCACCCCTCAGGAGGGTCTCTCCTGCTCTACAGGGGGTGAGTCCACCCCCTGCACCCCAGCCTTCATTGGGGAGCACCAGAAAAAGGAGGCCTTCTCCAGACCAGGGTTCTGAGAAGCCTTCCAAGCAAGAGGCCTCAACCCTTTCTCCACACACATTAACCCAGCGCAGATTTCAAAGGACTCATCTGGAATTTCATATTCTTTTATGTCAGCTCTTTCTCACCTGATTAGCACTTAAAAAGGCTGAAAGGTAAGTGCCTAAGAGAGGAAGAGAAACGCAAGCTTTGGTTACAAGCAGGTCCTCTCCTGGTGGCAGACGGCTGTCAAGCGGAACGCTCTGTGTGTTTGAAGAATCCTTGGGGCGCGTAGCCAGAGGCGATACATAAACCCAGGTGCAGGGCACATGCACACAGCAGGGCTGAGATGTATTGTTTTAGGCTCCTGGGTTTCCAACACAGTGACTCTCGGGCAGAGGTAAGTCAAAGTGATCCTGTCAGGAACCTTCCAGAACAGCAAAGCAGTTTGGCCTTAATCTGCAACTGAACTCTTCAGTCCGCTTATTCCTCTAGACTTCTGATAATTCTTAAACCAAGAGAAGTTTGAGTTTGCTTTTTCCCTTGGCTACTGGAATGCAGTATGTTTCTGTCTGAACTACTGGCGATTCAAGCAGATCCCTTGTGCCTACTTTTGCGTAGTGAGTGATGAGCAGAGAAAAAAAAATTTTTTTTTTCTTTTTAGTTTTCTGCGTGCAAGGAAGTCTTTCAGAGAAAAGATAAAAACTCTGTGGTGGTCATGGGCAGGCAGCCACGCCCCCACCACTACCCCCTACGCGATCTGTGCTGCCCAAACTCCGATGGCTTGCACTTGGTTGTATACATTTGCCTGTTGAAGTCATGAGACCCTATTCTCCACTAAGCCAAGTTATGCTATTCACTCCGATCCATTCCTGATGCATACTGAAGGTGGCAAACACGGTGGGAATAATAGACTTAAAAATCCCCAGTGGGAAACAGTTACCATCGTTTAGAAGAGTGACTCCAAAAGAGGTGGGGACGCTGAGAAATTCAGAGTCGTTCCTGGTTATTTTTATTCTCCTTTGACATGGTTCCTTCCTTTCCCTCTCGATTCTAATCCCTAGATGAAGAAACAGAGCAGGAGCATGGCTTTGCTGTTTTAAATCGGAGCGCAGTTGCTTTACAGTGTGTTAGTTTCTGCGGTATAAGGGTGTGAGTCTGCTACAGGCACACCCGTGTCTCCTTCCTCTTGAGCCTCTGCGCCCCGCATTCCGGCCCCGAGGATCGCCACAGCGCGCTGGGCTGGCTCCCTGCGCTGTGTACAGCGGCTTCCCACTAGCTATTTTATAGGCGTCAGTGCTACTGCCTCGATTTCTCCCACGTTCTTCTTTCCCCGCTGCATCTGCAAGTCCGTTCTCTACGTCTGCGTCTCTATTCCTGCCCTGCAAATAGGTTCGTCAGTGCCATTTTTCTAGATTCCACATATATGTGTTGATGTACAGTGTTTGTTTTTCTCTCTCTGACTTACTTTATTCTGTGCGGCAGACTCTAGGTTCGTCCACATCACTACCAATGGCCCAGTTCCACTCCTCTTTGTGGCTGAGTAATATTCCATTGTATCTATGCGCCACATCTTTATCCATTCTTCTGTTGATGGACATCCAGGCTGCTTTCATGTCCTGGCTGTTGTAAACAGTACTTTTACAATTTGCACATGAACATTGGGATAATGTGTCTTTTTCAGTTATATAAACCAGGAGCACTGCTTCTTCTAAGTCCCTCACTATTATAAAGCAGGAAATGTCCTGGTTCCTACCATGCAAGCTCTTCAGCTAGGATTACGGTAATAGGCAACAGCAAGTACGGCAAGAACCAACTTCCGTGATCTGGAAGTGATGATAACAGCTAACACTTACTGCATGTCCCCTTTGTGCCCAGGCTTGATAAATGTAATTGTCAGGTAGCCCTAAGGGATGAATACTGTAATCAATTCCATTTCACAGATGAAGAGACTGAGGCTCAGAGAAATTAAGAGAGCAGTTCAGAGCCAGTTAATAAGGGCGGGCACCCAGATTTGAGTTCAGCTTTGCTTGTGCTCACAGTTGCAGTGCTATATTTAGCATCCGTTCATTCATTTGATGAGTATTTACTAAGCACCCGCCATCTACCCAGGAAGTGTCCTGGGTGCTGGGGGAGAGGGCAGTGAGCAGCACAGAGGGAAATCTCTGCGTTAACATTCTGGAAGGTGAGAGGGACCGAAAATAATAAAATGAGTACATTAAATGCATTCTTGTTAGACAGCAATCGGCACAGTGAAGAAAAAACAGGGAAGGGAGTAAGGAATATTGGGAGGAGAAGGATGATGGAATTTTAAGAAGATGGTCAGGAAACACATCCCTCAGAAGGAGGTGAGGGAACAAGCCTTCGAATATTGGAGAGAACTGTTGTTGTTGTCATTCATTCGCCCAGCCGTGTCCGACTCTTTGCGACCCTGTGGACTGTAGCCAGACCTCCCTGTCCCTCGCCATCTCTCGAAGTTTGCCCAAGTTCATGTCCATTGCATTGGTGATGCCATCTCATCCTCTGATGCCCTCTTCTCCTTCTGATAGAACTAGTTCCTAGCAAAAAGAACAGAGAACGAAAAATGACCAAAAAACAAAAAGACAAAAAATCATTATGAAGATCATAATTTTCTAATGTTAAAATTCAAAACAGGAAACCGCATTGTGCAATTAGAGGGAGTATGGGCTCAGCTGCGTGGAATCGATGGGAATTTCTCCTGCAAAAATCCCACTGAACTCAGTTAATCCCCTCCCCCCTACACACACACTGATTTTTCTGGCCTGGAGCTGCTCTGCCCTTTGGACTGCACTCACCCTTCACCTACACTCAATCTGGGCTCAAGTGCCAGGAGGGAAGTTTCCATTACTAAGTAGAGCTGGAGGCTGCGCCTCTGTTCTACTTAAGATGGAAAAGCAAGCCCGTTTATTCCAGGGACCTGTATTTTCTAAATGCAGAAAATGTCATCAAAACAAGGGTAGTCTCAAGATTTTTTTTCTTGCATATCTCAAAAGAGCTCTGTGAGCTGAAAGCTCCTGAAATTGCCAGTGAATGTTCAGTCATCACCCCTGTGAGGGTTGTGAGCTAGGTTTGCAGTTCCACTGGGCAATCAGTGTTTCTCAGGCAGCATCCATGGAATCAGAATCAAAAGTACTCAAGTGAGTTTATTCTCCTAAAGGGTTTTCCTGTATAAAACGTCTAGGAATGATGAAAATGAATGGATGCCTTTCAAGTGTTTAATGACACATATTCGGAAGATGCAGGAGATCTGCTTAGTAAATACTGGAGGAATGCGCGTGGAAGGTTGCTGAAGGTGATTAAAAAAGAGTTTATCTTTGTGAATATTTACACAGTTTACTCTGTATGCTTACATAATTAATTGCATAGTTAGTAAGTTTATTTTCTGGCATAATTTGCTGCATCACCCTCTTAGAGAAAAGTGTTGCCTATTTGTCTGACTCCAACATCACTGTTCTTTCTTTTCCAGAAGATACATATGAACGAACACTGATGGTTGACGGGGAAATTGCAACAATTATCCTCCTGGACATGTGGGAGAACAAGGTATGCAGGGCCTGTGACTCTCTGTAAACTCCTCTGGGGCCTGCCTTCCAACAGGCTGTTTGGTGCAAGGGTGAAATTGTCCTTCTTGATGTTCCAGATAAGGTGGACTCATTTTCTTGATTAAAAAGCATTTACTTCTGAAGACCAAAACTGTTGTAAGGAGCACATTGTTCATAAATGAGCTTAGAATAACAAGCAAGTGGCAGTGATCTGCCCTTAGGTCTATTCAGAAATACAAAGTGTATTGGTTTTAGGGAAAGTCCCAGGAAGTATGGGTGATAATTTTAAGCTACATGAAACCATATTATATGCAGTTGACATTCTCGATAGCTTTCACATTTTGCTTTTTTTTTGGTGAAAGGTTTGGGGTTTCTGAGCTTACTTGCTAGACCTTCTGTTTATTGAGAACTCTCCTATGCTAATGAAAGGATTCTTAATTTCATCACTTAGGAGAGGCAAAAAGAATTTTATGGATGCCAGGAAAGGCTCCTTTTAGGTAGTTGAAATAAAATTGGAAATATTGTTTGGCAGACCCGTCGTATAATTTATCAACTCAAACTGTAGGAGGAATCGGAAAGTCAAAGTTTTTGGCGTCCGTCCTCTCTGAGCTAGCAGTCTTTACAGTCACAGACATCATGGAAGACTGATGCCTTTGGGGGGAGTCGGAATGAATTTTCTTCCTTTCCCGTATCAGCAGAGGGACTCTGGGATACACACGTTCCCTCTTTCAAATGGAGACCTCATTTTAACCAGGCAGATCTGAGCTCACGGAAGACCTTCTCCTTTATCAGGGGGAGAGTGAGTGGCTGCAGGACCACTGCATGCAGGTCGGGGATGCCTACCTGATCGTCTACTCCATCACGGACCGAGCCAGCTTCGAGAAGGCGTCTGAGCTGAGGATTCAGCTCCGCAGGGCCCGGCAGACCGAGGACATCCCGATAATCCTGGTTGGCAACAAAAGTGACCTGGTGCGGTGCCGGGAAGTGTCTGTATCAGGTAAGAGGAGCGGTGCCAGTACTGTAGAAATGTCTCTGAGTCCCTTGCATTTTGCTTCCAACGGTTGCTCTTTCCTGAAGCTGAAACCAGGGACTTACTAAAATGCCACGTGGAGTTTCACGCATCCTCTCTAAGAGGTCCATGTTCCCAGCAGATCATCTGCTCTACCTGCGGGATTCCAGTCTCTCCATCCCCAAGGCTTTCTCTGGGATTCCTTTAGGGAAGAGGTCCGGCTCAGGGGAAACTGGCCATCCCCAGCGTTTTGGCCCTTCTATTCTCCAGGGAGATCTCAAGCCTTCTGGGAAGTGAAAGTAACATCTTTAGACAGGAAGGATGGGCACTTTGATTAAGGGGCATTGTGAGAAAGTCTTACCAAGATTGAGAATTCCACTCTGGCTGCCTCTGGTTCGTGTTGACCCTAGAAACACCCTCCCAGCCCTCATTCTTTGTTTCCTGAATTCCAGTCAAGGCATCAGTCTGCTGGTGTCACGTACCCTTTGTCATAATTCAGGGATACTTCTCTTTGTTGAGCTGGCATCCAGGTGCCTTTGGGGACCTTAAAATTTTATTGGCCTAATACAGATTTGTACAATGGTAAAAAAATAAAATAAAATGCTGCATTGCCAGCCTCCACCCAGCAGTAAAGAACCCTGTAAAAGACTGAAAAGACCCAACCAGCTTGGGAATGCCTTACTCTTGGGAAATGGCTGTCTATAGTAGTCAGTTTTCCCCAAACCAAAACGTGGACACCTGGTCATTGAACACAGTAGAACATTCGAAATTGAGACTGTTTCAGAAAAACTTGTTTGTAGAGTTGCTGTAATTGTACTGCGCATGTGTGAAATCTTCAAAAATTTTTCAAAATATCTCATCAAAACTTAAAAAAACATTTTTTTAAGAGAGGAAATCAACCAGTAGGATTCTTAATTTTCAATTCAGGAAACTGAATCAGGAGAAGGAGTAAGGAACATGAACTTGAGAGTGAAGCAGACCCGGATTCACAGCTGCTACTTACAGGCTGTGTGAATGCCCTCAAGTTTTTGAAGCATCGCCTTCTCTCCCTTCCAGTCTCATCAGCTATCTGAAAGGGATAGTGTACTTTTAAAGATTGCTGTGAACATTAAAAAAAAATATCTGTCAAGTATTTAACCCATTTCCTGAGAGGAGTCAATTACGACGATGGCTGGGGCTATTATAATTAATACTATGGCACTGGTGACATTGGACCTTCCCACCGTGAGTTTGGTGGGCCCGATCTAAAGCCCGTCTTTGCTGCTTCCAGGAATCTTCCTGTGAGGCTCTTTGCTTCTGTTTCAGGGAGGCCACTTGTCCCCGTGGCCTCTGGTATCCATCACGTGCATCGCTGACTTCGAGTTCCCTGGGGCACTGTTTAAAGTTAGGCCGCATCCAGCTTGGCTGTGTGCGTGGCGGGTCAAATCTGCAGCTCCCCTGACTCTCCTCTCGCCCTCTTGCTTTCCCCACCAGAAGGGAGAGCGTGTGCTGTGGTGTTCGACTGCAAGTTCATCGAGACCTCTGCGGCCGTCCAGCACAACGTCAAGGAGCTGTTTGAAGGGATCGTGCGGCAGGTCCGCCTCCGGCGGGACAGCAAGGAGAAGAACGAGCGGCGGCTGGCCTACCAGAAGCGGCGGGAGAGCATCCCCAGGAAAGCCAGGCGCTTCTGGGGCAAGATCGTGGCCAAAAACAACAAGAACATGGCCTTCAAGCTCAAGTCCAAATCCTGCCACGACCTCTCGGTGCTCTAGGCACCCAGAGTCACCCGCTGTCCCGCAGAGGACATCACTGAAGGCCGCTGGGACCCATAATCTATATTAGATTGGATTCTTAAGTATCGTTAGATGTGGCTTCCCCTATTGTAGCTGGGAACTAATGTGCTAGCCTGCTGGGCAACCGTACGCATGGGAAATGAAAGGGCTTCGTGAGGAGTCAGTATTCACTTACAGGAA
Organism: Capricornis sumatraensis; assembly: GCF_032405125.1. Classification (NCBI taxonomy): domain Eukaryota; kingdom Metazoa; phylum Chordata; class Mammalia; order Artiodactyla; family Bovidae; genus Capricornis; species Capricornis sumatraensis. Next base: position 88,895,013 of record NC_091079.1, read on the forward strand.
AAGCCTGACCTTTGCTGTCTGAACACCCAAGACTCATTAGAGGGCGTGGTCGGGGTTCACGTGTTTCTTCTCTCCTTTCTCAGATGGAGAATTGAAGCCTACTGAAGAATGCCTGGACAAGAACTTTTCCATGTTAAAATTTTGCCTCGTGTTCTGATATGTTATTTGAGGCCACTCAGTCGGTCCTAGGCAAATATAGGAAAGCTGTCAAAGGAGTTTTGCAAAGGAAAGAGAACCCCTGTCTTTGTAGCTTTTATTTGTGGAGCTAGAACTGCATAACTGGGTTCATCAAGGTCATCACTGTCATTGCTCCGTGAAGCTCTGAGAGATGATGGACTTGCTGGAAACGAAAGCTTAGCAAACCATTTTTGTTCAGTGCCCATAGTTGGTGATCCAGAAATCTGTAGAATTGGGAATTGATACATGTACCACTAATGGGTTCAAAAATTGTGTATTTACTATTGTGTCTTATATTTTTTTATTTAGGGGGAAATTATTTTAATCAGATTCTATTTAGCCAAACCACATTTTCTGTTGCATTCTTTTTAAAATCATGGGGACATCATAAAAATATTTTTAACATCTAAATTACTGAGAACATAGAGTGCAAAATGCCAGATTTTAAAATATAATCGAAGCTCTGCATTTTCGTAAAACACAAAATATAAATACTTCCAGCATTTTGGGTTGACCCTTGTATGCCACAGCTCTGCTCTGTTTATTATTATTTTGCAAAATAACAACCATTGTAACATTTGATAAAGCATATTTATGAACCTGTTTCTTATTAAGAAAAACACCCATTTTATTACCATTTTCTATCTTTTTCAGAATATTCAAGTTTTTACCTATATGTCTTATAATAAAATAAATAAAATCTTTGGGAAAAAAAAGGCATTCCTAAATATTTTTCCTCTCCAGGAAAGATGATTGTGATCATTTTGGTATAGCTTCCAGAGCAAGCAAATTATAAAGAAACCTACCTATCATTTTATTTCTTCTTTTCATTGGCAATAGCCTAGTAATTATCTGTTTTAAAGAGTATTGCTGACATCTGTCCTTTGGGACGTGATTCACAATAACGCAAAGTGATTTTCAGCTGATACAGTTAGGAAGTATTTGGAGTCACATAAATGCTAAGTTACAATAAAAGTGAAATTGATTTTTACTTTGGTCTGGCAAATTCCTAACTCAACAGATGGGCCTCGCTTTGCTCCCCAAAGGCTCATGGTCCTAAGCTTGAGTAAAGCATTAGAGGAAATTATAAAGGATTAGGGAGGTAAAAAAGGAAGCTGGTGATTTTCAGCCTGAGATCTAGCCAGGCAAGGCTTTAACCAAATTCTCCCTGTTGACTTTATTACAGCTGGACATTAATACATAGTTGCTTTCCGGTGGCACTGTGTAGCCCTTCTGCTACAGGAGAGGGACTCCCTGTTCACACCCCTGGCCCGCATGTGTACCCTCTTTCACTCTCAACTCCCTCTCCTTCTGAGTTTGTGGTCACACACACACTCACAGTGACAATCATGGGACCTTGCATATTGCCCCGAGTGACACAGTTTTACAAGGGGCTTCTTTTCTGTTCTGTTGCCCTTTCTCCTCCCTTTTCCGAGTTGGGAGCAGAAGTTCCCATCTCAGAACTTGGCATCTTTGAATTGTGTAAGGAAACAGTACAGGGAAGTGATGAGAGTAAAGACTCAGGTTACGCAGGCTGAGGTGGAATCCTGGCTGTGCTGTTTAACATGTGCGCCTGGAGTAGAGATCCAAGCTGCTTAACTATCAGTTTCTCATCTGCAAAACGGGGCTGCTAAAAATACCTGCCTTATAAGGTTGTGAGGTGGATGTCATTCAGCTAGCCACTCTAAAGAGCTCGAGAGATGGCGGTTTTCATTGACACGCATCTTCCATTTTGCATCAATTAGTTTTTTTAAAATTAATTAATTAATTTTAGTTGGAGGCTAATTACCTTACAATATTGTTTTATGTGTCAGTCTCCCCCAAATGAAATGGAAACTCCTTAAAATCAAGAACCACTTCAATCTTTTCCTTTTCACCTCTCTGCTCTCTGTGGTACAGAGCTTTACATACATTGAAGGTTTTAATACCATTTCTTCATGAATAGTTTCTCCCAGTGGCTCCATGAGGTTGACAGGCCATTTTACAGCAAACAAGGCCAGGGGTAAGTGACTTTCTCAGTTTGTTCAGCTGTTAAGTATCTGGGTTAGGACTGGTGTCCAGCTGTGATGTATCTGCATCTTCTAGAATCTATACACACAGCTTTTTTCATCTCCATTGGCCAGCCCTTCCCCCCGCCCCACACACCACACACACCACACATAGCATGCCACACCTCCCCTCCACACCCCCCACATGTAACACAAACCACATACACGCACCCCTCCACGTAGCACACACACACAGCATGCACATACAGCAAGCACAGTACACATACCACATACGTACCTGACACGCACACCACACCACACACACACACACACACACACACACACACACACACACACACATATTCCTTATACTCTCTTATCCCAATTCAACCTGCCTCCTCACTTATTTCAGATCTCCTTAGATAAACAGCCAACAGCTCCCAAGCGTCTAAGCTTCAGGGCCCGTTGAGGACTGTCGCCCCAGGGCTCCCCCAGCTTGAGCCAGGCACACAGTGCAGGCTGCAGTCCAGTCTGAGAGGTGATTTGGTTCAGTCAAACTGATCTGGGTTTCAAACTGGTTTCATCACTGTGGCTCTGTGACCAGTAGGAACTTGCTCAGCCTCTTCAGCCTCAGTTTGCCCATCTGTGATGTGGGGATAACACCTGCTTCACAAGATTGCGATGAGAGCAGCGAGCGACCTGCAAAAGTCTTTGCCCCAAGGAAGCTCCCACAGCTGCTGCTGCTGCACAGCCTCTTGCCTTCACTCACCCTCAGCTCCTCCAGACATTGCTGGGTGTCCGTGCACCCTCGGATGCCAGGGGTACAGTGATGACTAAGACATTGTCCTGGTCCTCCGAGTCCTCGAGAAAGGAAAATACGACTGTCCCGAAAAGCCAAAGAAGGTGGCATTAGGGATAGGAAGAAAATGAAACTGTGGGCGGATTATACATGGAAGGAGCTGGATTTGCTGCTATTAGATAGTTTAAATGAAAGAAAACTTAAAATGATTGGATTTGAGGTGGGAAAATAAATTGGGCTATTTAAAAAAATTCCATTTTGGGAGGTAGGAGCATTGGAGAAAAGTTGGATTTTAAGCAACCTGTCTTTTTGCTCAATACATGAACTACTCAATCAGTGGAATGAAGCAGACGATTATGAATTCACTCAGCAAAATCCATGGAGTGCCTACCTGGGCAAGATGCAGTGGAGGAAACCCAATGGGAGAAGGCAGTCTCGCCTTTAAGAAGCCTGTGATATAGTGAGGGCATATTTGTGGGAGGTGGGCATGGTGTGAATGAGGACAGCTACACAAAACCTAGACTATGACATAGAAGATAAGAAGGGGCTGCAGACATGTGAGGCAATGCAGTGGGAGCTTGGCTTGTGCAATCATGGAATGCCTCTTGGAGGAAGTGGCATTGCGCTTAGTCTTGAAGACTACTTAACATTTCCACAGGCAAGGCTAGTTAAAAGAAAGAAAAAGGGAGAGGTTGGCTTATGTAAAGAAAATAGCATGAGTAAGAGCAGAGAGGCAGGAAAGAGAAAAATCTGTTTAGAAAAAATAAGAGAAGTCCAGTTTGATCAGGAAATTTCTGGAAGGTGGTTAAAAGTGAAGTGGTTAAATATATGAGTCTTGGAGTCAGAAAAATGTAGTTTCACATTCTGACTTGTTAGCTATAGTGGGTTGTATTCCCCTGCCCCCACCACAAATCCACATCCACCTCAAAATGCGACCTCATTTGGAAAGAAATTTTTTTTTAGGTGTACTTAGTTAAGGATCTTGAAATGAAATCATTCTGGACTTACAGCGGGATCTAAATCCAAAATGTGCTGCCTTCATAAGAGAAAAGAGAGGGAGCGAGATTTGACATGTAGGGAAGGAGGCCGCGTGAAGACAAAAGCAGAGACTGGCGTGACACTGTGGCTGGCAAGCAATGCCGAGGAACATCTGGGACCAGGAGTTGCAGACGGAAGGAAGGATTCTCCCTAAAGCCTTCTGAGGGAGAATGGCTCTGCTGACATCATCATTTTAGGTTTTTAGCCTCCAGAACTGCAGTAGAATACACTTCCATTGTTTTAAGCCAACAAGTTTCTGGTAACATCAGCAACCCTAGGGAAATGAAATGCATTGGGTTATTTAGGGCAATGTAGCCTCTATAAGCCTCCATTTCTTCATTGGAGAAACAAAGATAATGCCGATCTCAAAGGATTATCATGAGGATTAAATGGAAAGCGCTCAATTTATTGTCTGTCCAAGAGGTAGAAAGTGACTAAACAGGAAGGTAAGAATGGGGCATCATAGACTATGTCAATTTCCAGGCTGAGAAGTTTGCATTTGGTTCAGAAGACAATGCAGGGATTTGAAGATTGCCAAACAGGGTGTGAGAAGTCAAGTGGCGCTGCTTCAGGATGTGCCCCGGGGGGATTGACCTGGCAGTAACCAGGAGGTACAAGACCACCCCCTCCCCACAAGGAGACCTGCGAGGAAGCCACGGGAGCACCTGGCCTCGTGTACTGAACCCTGTGCAGGGGGACGGAAGCTGTCCAGCAGGAGAGCTGTCAATGTGTGCTCTGCATTGACGAGTGCACACATCTGGCAGGTTTCCAGGTTTTGCGCAGCGAGTGCTCCCAGCGCAACGAGGCCTGATACCTACAACAGCCAGACAGCAGTGCAAATACAAGCAGAGACAAGGAGAAGAGGGCGGCAGAGCAGGCGGGGAGCGCCGGGTTACCAGATGATCCTGGGGGAGGGGTGTGGATTCCGACTCTGTGACTACCAAGAAAAGCCATGAAACAAGAGGCCTGAAACCACCAGTAACTGTCCAGTTTAACTCCTGAAGCGCTGAGGAAATAAATATTGCACACCTGCTTGTCCTGTCGTGTGCCTAGGGAAAAGGATGCAAACCAAGGGTTTGAGGTTTTTAGCCAAGGGATACTAAAGTGCATGCACTTGACTCTGCATGAGCGTGTGTGTGCACGCACGTAGGTGTGCCCGTGCATAATAGTGTGTGTGTGAGTGTGTGTGGTGTGTGTGTGTGTGTGTGTGTTAGGGACAGAGGTGGGAAGGAGAGAGCTCACAGTTAAAGGAGTAGAGTCTTGTTGCTGTTCAGTCGCTCAGTCATGTCCGACTCTTTACAACCCCATGGACTGCAGCACGCCAGGCCTCTCTGTCCATCACCAACTCCCGGAGCTCACTCAAACTCGTCCATCGAGTCGGTGATGCCATCCAATCATCTCATCCTCTGTCACGCCATTCTCCTCCTGCCCTTAAACTTTTCCAGCCTTAGGGTCTTTTCCAATGAGTCGGCTCTTCGCATTAGATGGCCAAAATATTGGAGCTTCAGCCTCAGCATCAGTCCTTGCAATGAATATTCAGGGTTGATTTCCTTTAGGATTGACTGGTTTGATCTTGCTGTCCAAGGGACTCTCAAGAGTCTTCTCCAACAGCACAATTTGAAAGCATCAATTCTTTGGTGCTCAGCCTTCTTTAAGGTTCAACTCTCACATCTGTACATGACTACTGGAAAAACTGGAGTACTGCAATTAAAATAACTTCAAATGTCAACTAGACTCTCATCTTGCTCCACTATTCAGTATATTTCAAAAATACAGCTTCTGTCAATGGTTTTATTTACTTCAGTATTTACAAACGAAACTGACTATTCAAGAGGTGTGTGCCCTTTCAGAAACTCAAAATGAGTTGTAATTTAAGTTTACTGAGATTGTGGTCAAATAAGTTGAAACAAGATGAGCCTGCAGCTTCTGTGGGGCTGAGGTTTTTAACCACTTGAGTCAAAGTAGAGAAGTTACCTCTCACTGTCAGACTTTAAGAAACATGGAAACTCAAGTGGCCTGAGATGTACTAGATTAGCATTACTTAGAGGCCCCATGGATGTCATTTGACTTGCAGAAAACTGGCTGCCTTGTGGGTGATTTGAAACAATTTTGGAGGGCACTTTTCTCCTATATATGTTTGTATATGTACAGACCACACGTATTTACACCAGCCTCATTTGAAGACAAACATAATTGTAATACGGATGGCAGATGCTGCAAACTAGATATCTGATGAGGGAACTATAGCCCTCATGTGAATGTCAGCAAAGGTGCCTTATTAGGAGCACCGCAGACACAGAAAGCACGTTGCGAATACCAGAAAACGGGCAGGCAAAGAGCCGCGAGGAGTGCAACTGATAGCCGGTCAGCTTATTTAATTAAAAACACAATCAGATATATTTGAAAGCAGTACTTTCTGTGTTTTGTAAGCATCAGGCTGGACGAGGCAATGAGGTAGGAGTGGAAATCCTATTTTAAAAAATGCAGAGGAAATTGCCTGTGATTCATCTATTTGATGGTAAGATGGAGCTGGTGGCTGGCCATAGTGCGGTTCAATATTTGGAAACAGCAAGTGAGGAGCTTGGCTTATCTGAGGAATGATGGGGCAAAAGTAATTCTGAGCTGAGGTGGAAAAAAACGAGTGCAAACAGGGCCTCCAGATGTCTTTCAGACGAGACCTGCCACATCATGAACGTGCCTCCCCCCTCCTCCCCCGATGAAACAGTCCAGCAGCTGGGTGGTCACCCCAAGTGCATCCTCGCCCAGTGCTGGGTGAGGGCACATCTTAACTTTGCTTTGTGAAATATCGGCGTCACGGCCAAGATCATGTTGCCTATAAGCAGGGTGGTAGCGAACCATTATGACTTGGCTGACTTAACATTTCTTAATGCAGCATGGAGCGCTGGATGGTCAACAACAGACCACAAAAATGAAGTGGAACACAGAAGTTTGTTATCACAGGTCCGAGAGGAAGTGCAGTGGGCCTTGAAGGGAGGTCCAAGCAAGGTGCCCACAGAGCGATAGGACCCTGGGCATAAGTCTTTATTAAAGTCTGAGGATCGAGGGCTTTGGGGTTCTTGTTGCAAGGCCCGATGGGTTAATTCAGACAAGAGAGTGAGGCTTTGATAAGCTCCACAGGGGTCTTATCTAATGGGCGCCGGGGAGGCTGTGCTTGCAAGGGCTGCTGGGAAAGTCACATCAGGAACTTAATTTTGTTTGTGACTCTATGGGCTGTTACTGAGGACATGCGCTTGCATGAGGGCGTTCCTGTCAGCTTACGGCCTCCCGCAGGTCACTAGGTCAAACAAAATGGATGCAGAGGCAGCAATGCCTGGGCATAGAGTATCTTAGCTAAACTCTGGACTCTGGGTGTTCATGAGCTCCGTTGGAACCACAGGAGTACATGTGGACCTGTTGACTCCAAAAGATGACTTGAGTTTAGAGTTTGAGAGAGCCTCAGATGGCAGAGGACTCCTTCTTTTTGCACAGAGAGACATTGAGACCCTGAAGGTGTGATTTGCTCAGTGACCCAGTTGGGCCAGAACCCAGGGTTCCAGACCCCAGTTCAATGCTCTTTCCACAAGAGTCACTGCCTTGCCACCTGAGTTAAAAGACTGTCCTGGCTTTCCTAATCATAGCTCAGTTGGTAAAGAATCCACCTGCAATGCAGGAGACCCCAGTTCGATTCCTGGGTCGGGAAGATCCCCTGGAGAAGGGATAGGCTACCCACTCCAGGATTCTTGGGCTTCCCTTGTGGCTCAGCTGGTATAGAATCCACCTGCAATGTGGGAGACCTGGGTTTGATCCCTGGGCTGGGAAGACTTCCTGGAGAAGGGAAAGGCTACCCACTTCAGTATTCTGGTCTGGAAAATTCCATGGACTAAGTCCATGCGGTCGCAAAGAGTCAGACACGACTGAGCGACTTTCGCTTCACTTTTTCATTTCAGTGCATCTTAAAATCTTCATGCATAAGATAAGAAAAATACTACTGATCTCACGGTGTTTTTTTAAATTCAAAATTGTTTTAATCTTTTTAAATGGAGTATGGTTGCTTTACAATGCTGTAGCAGTTTCTACTATACAACGTGAATCAGCTGTATGTATCCATATACCTGCTCCCTCTTCAGCCTGCCTCCGTCCACCATCCCACCCCTCTCAAAACTACAGTGAGGTATCACCTCACATCGTCAGAATGGCCATCATCAAAAGGTCTATAAACAGTAAATGCTGGAGAGGCTCTGGAGAAAACCGTCTTACACGGTTGCTGGGAACGTAGATTGGTGCAGCCACTATGAACAGTATGGAGGGTTCTTAAAAAATGAAACGCAGCAACTGCCATATGACCCAGCAATCCTACTCCTGGGCATATAACCCTGAAAAACCACAGTTTTTTTTAAGATGACAGGATGAGATAAGTAAAAGTGCCTTGTAATCTCTGAAGAGTCTTCAAACCTCTACAGAGTCATTAAAGTGCTATGCACATATGAGGTGGCATGAAGCCTTGTTTGTCCATTGATGGCTTCAACAGTGTCTGGAGGAGAATCACAGGTGGAAGTTGGACCGGCTTGTGGATGGGTCTCTCAGTGCCCACCCTCAGCGGATACCCCCTCCAGCACCCCAGACAGACACTCACCTACTTTGCTGACTTGTTGGATTGGCCTTGATCACTATCCCTTGGAATGTCTGAAGCCAGTTAAAGTGCATTAGCAGTTGGGGAAATGCCAATGCCATCCTCTTCTGGCAGCAGCAGGAGGGAACTTGTAATTTGATTTTCTTTATTGTGTCTTTGAGAGTCTCTGTACAGACTGGGCAATGAGAAATGCTATTTTAGGTGTTAAAGATGAGGACATTTGACTCATAAAAATATCAGATTGATAGTGACCTTGTCCATTTCCTTGCTTCTAGGTGGAACAGTGTTCCTCCTGACAGATAAATGAGACCGTAGGGTGTCAAAGGTGCTTCAGGTTATAACTGTGAGTAAATCACTGCAGACGGTGACTGCAGTCATGAAATTAAAAGACGCTTGCTTCTTGGGAGAAAAGCTATGACCAAGCTAGACAGCATATTAAAAAGCAGAGACATTACTTTACCAACAAAGGTCCGTCTAGTCAAAGCTAGGATTTTTCCAGTAATCATGTATGGATGTGAGAGTTGGATTATAAACAAATTTGAGAGCTGAAGAACTGATGCTTCTGAACTGTTGTGCTGGAGAAGACTCTTGAGGGTCCCTTGGATTGCAAGGAGATCCAACCAGTCCATCCTAAAGGAAATCAGTCCTGAATATTCACTGGAAGGACTGATGCTGAAGCTGAAAGTCCGATACTTTGGCCACATGATGTGAAGAACTGACTCATTTGAAAAGACCCTGATGCTGGGAAAGATTGAAGCTTGGAAGAGAAGGGGATGACAGAGGATGAGATGGTTGGATGGCATCACCAATGCGATGGACATGAGTTTGAGTAAGCTCTGGGAGAGGGTGATGGACAGAGAAGCCTGGCGTGCTGCAATCCATGGGGTCGCAAGGAGTTAGACATGACTGAGCCATTGAACTGAACTGAACTGAACTGAGGGTGTCACAGGTACTTCGGGTTATAACTGTGAGTATAGGAAAGAAGACAGAAGTGGAAACGTGGGATTCACCTCCTTTGTGACTGAGAAGGAAGATGCAGATTGTGCAGCTCCATGAGAGAGTAGCTGAAAACAAAAGATGAACCCATGGTGAGGATGGGTTGCCTGGGTTTGGATGCTGGCTCCCCCTGGGTTATCCCAGCTAGGTAACTTGGTCAGGTAACAGTCTTCATCAGGCTCAGTTTCATCATCAGAAGGGAAAAATCAAGTAAATGAATTAAGATTATCTATTTCTTAGGTTTTTATAGAGAATAATGGAAAAGTGCAGCCTCCTGGTACATGATGCTTAAAGCTTTTAGCAAGGTTTGTTTTCTTTATTCAAATGAAAACCAAGTGCCTCAAAAGACTAGTCCTAGGAGGGAAGTCTGGAAGCAGGGACGGGCTGTCTAACAGGAGACTCTCCTAGTCTGTTATCCTAAATTGTCATCTTCCCCTTGGCAGTTAATACTACTCTAGAGGGGAATCCAGTCTGAATGTCCTGGCCAAAGGATGGACCAAACTTCCTGCCACAAAGGAATCACATTCCTTTAGGGCTGAATAATATTCCATTTTATCTATCCACAAATGAATTCTATATTTTCTATATTAGTTCATCTATCATTAGACCCTTGATTGTTTGTACCATTTGGTTATTATGAAAAATACTGTCATGAACATGGGTGGATAAATATCTGTAAAAGTCTCTGTTTTCAATTCTTTTGAGAAGAAGTGGAATTGCTGGATCTTTTAGTAATTCTATCTTTAATTTTTTGAGAAATCTCCATGCCCTTTTCCACAGTGGCTGCGTCATTTTACATTCCCAACAGCAATGAATGTACAAGGGTTCTGAGTTCTCTACATTCTTGCCAACACTTCCTATATTATATATATTTTTTGTTAATAGCCATCCCACTGGGTGTGAAGGAGTATCTCACTATGGTTTTGATTTGTATTTCCCTAATGATTAGTGATGTTGGAAGTCTTTTCATGTGCTTATTGGCCATTTGGTGGTGGTTTAGTTGCTCAGTCGTGTCTGACTCTCTGCGACCCCGTGGACTATAGTCCTCTAGGCTTCTCTGTCCATGGGATTTTCCAGGCAAGAATACTGGCATGGGTTGCCATTTCCTTCTCCATTTACATACTGTTTTTGGAGGAATGTCTATTCAAGTCTTTTGCTGATTTTTTGATTGGGTTATTTTGAGCTGTAGGAGTTCTTCGTATATTCTGAGTATTAATCCCTCATTAGATATATGATTTGCAAATATTTTCTCCCATTTCATGAGTTGTCTTTTTGCTTTGCTTATGGTGTCCTTTGATGCGCAAATGTTTTAAATTTTGGTGAAACCCGATTTATCTACTTTTTCTTTTGTTGCTTGTGCTTTTGATGTCATATCCAAGAAATTGTTGCCAAACCAGTTTCATTTGCCTGACATGCCGCAAGTCAAATCTAGATGGAGAGGTTCGTAGCAGAGAAAGGATTTGTTCACAAGGCAGCCAAGCGAGGAGTCAGGAAAACAAGCCTCAAGTCCAACTCCCCGAAGGCGAGAGGGCCTTGGAATATTTATGGGCTAAGGAGGTAAAGGGGTCTCAGGAGTGGGGAAAGATGACTGGAGGCAAGAAAATGGTGAAATAACTGGTGTTCTGTGCAGGTGTATCTGAGTTACATTCTTCTTCATAGTATGCATGTCCAGAAAATGGCAACATTAGCATGATCTAAGGGTGGAGTTTGGGGCCCTCTAATGTCAAAAGGTCATCCACTGGACACTTGCATAGTCTCAGTTGGATGTTGGTCATCTTGATCGGTCTGATCTGAGCAAAACTAGCTCTATGTTCCTGAAAAATGATTCAGCCATTACTATGGAAGCCCATACATCAGAAGTGTTATCTCTAGGGGGCAGTTAATTGAGTCGTGTGACATACTGTCTAGGCTCCATGAAGCTTGAAGGGTATGTAATTCACAAGAACAATTAAGGTAAGCTTGATTGGTGAAGGCAGGTTTTTGTGGTTATTCAGTGGTGCCCAACTCTTTGCAACCCCAGGGACTGCAGCATGCCAAGCCTCCTTGTCCTTCACCATCTCCTGGAGTTTGCTCAAACTCATGTCCATTGAGTCAATGATGCCATCTAACCATCTCATTCTCTGTCGTCCCCTTCTCCTCCTGCCTTCAATCTTTCCCAGCATCAGGGTCTTTTCCAGTGAGTCGGCTCTTCACATTAGGTGGCCAAAGTATTGGAGCTTCAGCTTCAGTATCAGTCCTTCCAAAGAATATTCAGTCCTTTCAATGAGTATTCTTGATTTCCTTTAGTACTGACTGGTTTGATTTCGTTGCCATTCAAGGGACTCTCAAGAATTTTCTCTAACATCACAGTTCGAAAGCATCAATTCTTCAGTGCTCAGCCTTCTTTATGGTCCAACTCTCACAGCCATATATGACTACTGGAAAAATCATAGCTGTGACCATATAGACCTTTTAGGATATTATTTATTAAGAAAGTTATGGTTTAAAAGATCTAATTGATTACTGCCTTCAATTTCAAAATCCTTGCTGAATCCAATGTTATGAAACTTTTCTTCTCTATGTTTTCTTCTAAAAGTTTTATAGTTTTAACTCATGTTCGGGTCTTTGATCAATTCTGAGTTAACTTTTGTAGGTGGTGTAAGGTCAAGGTACAACTTCCTTTTTTTTTTTTTTTTGCAAATGGGAAATAGGTTTCTTGCATCGTCTATAGTTCACTGGTTGCAAGCAACAGAGACTGAGAGGCTAACTATTGGAATCATTCTAGATAGTTCATAGAAATTAAAAGAAGTTCTGAATGGTAAAACCTCTGTAAGTAAAGAATATGGCAGTGACTTAGGAATCTTAGTCACGGACTGTTTCTAATGATGCTGTGATAGGAGAGATGTTGTGATTGGCTCCAAAAATCTTGTGTGTGTGTACTTCACTGGATATCATATTTGGCTAGGTGGCCTATAAGGGGAAGTGTGTGTGTGTGTGTGTGTGTGTTTGTGTGTGTGTGCTGAGGAAGAGGCAGCATTGTTATTGAATTTTCTCAACAGATAAGATCAGTTGAAATGCAGGGTTTGAATGAGTGGTAGAGAGGGATTCCCCGAAAAAAAAAACGAGAATGCAGGAGCAAAAGGAAGTGGGAAGGAATACTGGCTAAGTCAAACAATAGATACTCGCTACCTGTCTTCACGGAAAACTTCTCAGATATTGATTGATATTGCATTGCGAATCTTGAGTAGACAGCAACAGAGTATGCCATGTTTTCCACACCTATTTGTCCAAGATACTTTTCAGTTCAGTTCAGTTCAGTGGCTCAGTCATGTCCGATTCTTTGCAACTCCATGAATCACAGCACGCCAGGCCTCGCTGTCCATCACCAACTCCCAGAGTTCACTCAAACTCATGTCCATCGAGTCGATGATGCCATCCAGCCATCTCATCCTCTGTCATCCCCTTCTCCTCCTGCCCCCAATGCCTCCCAGCATCAGGGTTTTTAAGTTTATCTTACAGAATTGATGTTCCATAGAACATGTTTTGGGAAATGCTTTCACATGCTAATAAAAAGAATTGTGTACTTGTACAATAGCAAGTTCAATCCTGGTTGACTCTTTTCTTCAGTTCGTAAATTAGACACAGCTTACATAAAGAGCAAGGACACGCACATGACATACATCAAAGCACTGAGCTGAAGTGGTTCTGGACTTCCCCAGTTTGTGCTGGGAAGCTAGGGGTCAGACTCAAGTAACCCTCTCTCATATACTCACGAGTAAAGATGACTTCGCATAAGCCAAGCAGAAATATCATCCACAGTATTTTCTAGTGTACATATTGTCTGTGTGATGGGAATACATTTCTCTGTGACACTTTGATGTGAGAAATAACATGTTCCTTAATTTTTAAAAAATAAAATTAAATCTTCATCTAGCCCTTTCTCAGCAGGACTGGTCTTTCTGGGAGACCACCACTCTTGGATTATTCATAATACCATGGGACTTATTCAAGGCCCAAATAGCTGGTCTCTAGGGATTGGTCATCTTCATCACTGCTGTGCTTTCTGGGTGCCTTCGCTTGGTGCTGGTCCCCCTTGTATTGGGCGCCGATGCTCTAGGTGGGCTCCTGTGAGGTGCCCCGCCCCCTGTAACGCTCTCTCCACTGACTTTATGCTTCACCTTGGGTTCTCAGTATGGCTTCCCAAATCTCTTAGCATCTGCCTCTGACAAGCAGAGCTAAACCCAAACTCCTCTTGCATGTGGGGTGGTACAATGGAAGGCCGGGGTAGTCCCATGGAAGCCGCATCCCCTCCCCAGAATATGGGATTCCAACCTCATTTGACATTGAGACATTTCTCTTTCTTACTTCAAGGCATCAATACCTCCATCTCCTCCTCCTCTGGTTCTTAGTGATCCAGCAGTTGGGGTAAGGGGAGTGCAGCTCAGTAGTGGAATTTCAGTCTCCTGGGGGTTTTGGAGCTCCCAGGGTGCTATCTCGGAGAAGGCAATGGCGCCCCCTCCAGTACTCTTGCCTGGAGAATCCCATGGATGGAGGAGCCTGGTGGGCTGCAGTTCATGGGGTCACTAAGAGTTGGACATGACTGAGCGACTTCACTTTCACTTTTCACTTTCATGCATTGGAGAAGGAAATGGCAACCCACTCCAGTGTTCTTGCCTGGAGAATCCCAGGAATGGTGGAGCTTGATGGGCTGCCATCTATGGGGTCGCACAGAGTTGGACACGACTGAAGCGACTTAGCAGCAGCAGCAGCAGGGTGCTATCTGCAGGGGTTCTGATTCAGTTCCAGAGAGGTGGGGACCAGAACACACTGTCAGAGAGTCTGATCCAGTACATTTTCTGACCATACCTGATGGGCTGTGTCCTCATCCTGGGGACAAAAACCAGACAAGTCTCCTGGGCAAGGGCAGGGGGTAGAACAGAAAGAGTTCCGTCTTTGGAGATGTCAGAGCTGGGCTCCCAGCTTCCAAAAATGGACAGTATGCTTCTAAAGGAGCAACCTATCAAAACAACCCATATGGTTAAATTTCCATATCCTCATCCAATTTGCCATGACTCACCTCTGTAGATCTGTGTTTTGGAACTCCCCATAAACACAGAGAAGAGAGCCTCTGTGATTCTATCATGTCTCTATTTCTTTGTGTCTCTGTTGAGGCCTGGCAGGTAACGGCAGGACTTTGGCTGAGTGCCTGGGTTGCTAACTCTTAGCGTCTGACAGGCCGCCGACTTGAAATGGGGGGGTGGGGAGGGGTGTCTGTGTTCATGGGTGTGGCCTGTCTTCCCCAGGGCACAGTTGTGAATCTGTCATTGATTTGGGGATCTTTTGTGACTTTCAGAAGAGGTGTCTATTTTGTTGCCAGCACCCTCTTCTCCAAATTCCATGCAGGCATCCGTATTTCTATTGTTCCATAAATCCTGGTGTTCAAGAAATGAATGGCTGTCCACAAGGACTGTAGCAACCCCCTCAGCTCAGGAAAGGGGGCAGTGATTGCTTTTTAACTCCAAAACATAAGGCCTGGTGGTCACTTCTATGCTTCAGGATATTTTCCTCTAGAAAGTGGGAGGGTTGGACCAAATCTATTAATTCAAAGATAAACATTTACTGAGCTTGATGATGCACTTGGCCAGGTGCTGGAGGGATGTGACATTAAATAAAACCTGATGCATGCCTTTGTAATGACGCTTTCCAAGGTCTTCTGACACGGTGGCATTCTGTGAGTCTATGAGCGATGCCTGCTCACAGCAGCCCTCGAACACTGTGATTTCACACGCATTATCACATCTGCACTTGAGATGAGTCACCCTTCCCACTGCATGGGTATCAAGTGAGTTGTCTAAGGATACATCGCTGTGAAGCAACAGGGCTGGATTTGAACCCTGAGTTTCTGTTTCCCAGTCCTGTGCTCTCGGCTCTTTAGCTTGCTGTGACTACTCCTTCCTTCCAGATTTTTTTCCACCCGGTGAAATAAGAGCTGTTATTTGCCAAGCGCTTCCTTTGGGTCCTGCTACATGCATTATCTTGTGGAAATCTCACAGCACTGTTACTAGGTAGTTATTATTACTGTCATTTTACAGAGGAGGAAACCAGGGCTTAGAGAGGTTGAGAGCCTTACACAGAGTCACACAGCTTGTCAGTGACGTTGGATCCCAGGTCTGTCTGGGGCTGCTCAACTGTATTGCCTTCTGGGATCATTGAGAGAGAAGACTGGGAAGACCCTGGACCCTGTTCTTTCCTAGAGAATTGAAGGTTGGGCCTTTGTGTCTTCCTTGGTTCCCTCTGGAGAAAACTGAGAAAGCCAGAGGACTTGAGGGAGTTCTGAAGAGGCCTTGGTCAGTGCCCCTTCCTGGCCTGAAGGTCCTGAGTTTGGGGGCTTCATGGGGAAATATGACAGACTTCCAAGACTCCAGAGACATTCCAGGTCTCAGGCCCAGAGGCCTCCGTAGGTGTCAGCTGAAAAGCAGGAGCACCCTGTCATTTTCCAGAAGGGATGATGTGGACTGGCTGGGGAAGATGATTCTGGGGTCTTGCAGAAGCAAGGTCCTCCCTCCCCCCTGCCCCGGGCCTGCCATCCTGGGCTCCCTCCACCCACCCTCAGGACCCCAAAAGGCCATTCCTCTTCCTGAAGCCTGCCTGTGGTGCTCCCTTCATCCTGGGCTTGGAGGCTCTGGGGGCAAATTAACCTCTAGCTGGGCAGTGCCCTCACCTCAGGGCTTCTGCTTAGCCTCATGGCCTTGTGGGAAGGCTGAAAGTAGTAGAGTGCACTCCAGTAAACAGATGGGGAGTACGTGTGGGCTTAAAGGGGAAGGAACTAGCTCAACTCACTCACCACCAGCAGAAATCAGGCCCGAAGCCTGGACTTGGCTCCCAAGGGCAGGGTGCAGAGCTGGTCCCCAAAACCTGGGGTAACCGTGGCTCACACCTTAGTTTATTTTTTAGGTGCTTAACTCATCTACAACCACCCAGGGAGGCCAGTAGTACTGTCTCCATGCTACAAATGAGGAGCCTCGAGCCTGGAGAGGTTAAATAACTTGCCCAAGACCACTTGGCTAGAGAACTAGGGGAGGGTTCAAGCTCAGGACCCTCTGGGTTCCTCCGTTGCACCTCCCCTCACTGCCACCCTGAGATTTTCCTGACTTCCGGTTCACAGTGTATGTATGCCAAGTCGTGTCAGTCACGTTCAACTCTTTGCAACCCCATGGACTGCAGTCCTGCTAGGCTCCTCTGTCCATGGGATTCTCCAGGCAAGGATACTGGAGTGTGTTGCCACGTCCTCCTCCAGGGGATCTTGCCAACCCAGGGATCCAACGCAAGTCTCTTCTGTCTCCTACGTAGAAAGGCGGGTTCTTTACCTCTAGCGCCACCTGTGTTCAGGTTCAAGACCCTGATACTGGGAAAGACTGAAGGCAGGAGGAGAAGGGGACAACAGAGGACAAGATGGTTGGATGGCATTATCCGCTCAATGGACATGAGTCTGAGCAAACTCTGGGAGTTGGTGAAGGACAGGGAGACCTGGAGAGCTGCCATCCATGGGGTCACAAAGAGTTGGAGACGACTGAGTGACTGAATAACCAGCACCTGGGTTCACAGTAGGGAGCAGTAAACTGGATGTGAGTGAAGCCCGGATGGGTCCTTATGGAGGTTGGCTGGGAACTGGAGGACTAACTACCAATTGATAGCGGACCCTCCAGGCCCTGGATTTTAATTATCAGCAAGCAGCCAAGACAAGCTTAGATTCATTCCTTAGCAACAGGAAGTGTGTGGGATGTGCAGAGGCTTTGGAGGGACCACCAGCAGCTAAAGGGGAGTGAGCAGAACTGCCTAGAGACAGTCTACAAGCCGCAGGGCCCGAGGAGGGGAGGCTCTGACAGCTGGTGAAGTCACCAGCGGGGGACAGATGCTAATGGACAAAGGTCACGGCCTCCATGGAGCTGGGCATGAGGCATGCATCTGTGAGTCACGGCGGGAGAGACTCACGGGCTTACTCCCAAACCCAGGGACCCGCACCGAGCTGTCACCAGAGCCCCCCTCCTCTAAAACACATTATTAATTATGACAAAAGCTTCTTACAAATGGGAGGCTCCAAGCTGGGTTTGCAATTAGCATGAAGAGAAGGTGCTTCACATTCAATTAATTTTTATCTGACCTGCCTGATCTCCCGGCAACAGAGCTTGGCTCCCGCTGCTGTAAGGATTCGGTTCTCTGCCAGGGCCGGAGGGAGCTGCGGCGCCTTGTCCTCCCGGACTGGAGAGCAGTGTTTGTGAGAAGAGCAAATGGCGCAGATGGGGAATACTGAACGTCACTGTCCTCTGTCCCACCCCCTGGAGAGCTGGGGAGGCTTAAATCGAGCCTGGTGGATTTTTTTTTTTAATTTGAAAAATAAATCAGGTGGCACAGGGTTTTTTTTCCCCTCAAGAAAGCATATGTTTTTTTTAGGGGAAAAATTTTCCAGCATCCAGAGATGATGTTGACCCTGTAGTGGCAGAGGGAGCGGGGCAGGGGCACAAGCCCTGGGTTCCTGATGTTTTCTGGGACTTCCTGACTTTGACAGACCCGGGTCTTGGTTTCCCCCTCCCCGGCGCCCGGCGGAGGGTCCGGCTCGCACGCTGGAGAGCGGCAGGCTGGCTCCGGGCCGCGCGCAGGCTCTGAGGGAGAGGCGCCGCCATCTTGGGGCGGAATTGCGTCACCGGAGAGAGCAGGGGACGCTAACGTGACCCCGGGCTGGTTTCCGGATCTGAGAGCCCAGTCCTGCCACGTCGTCGTCGTCTTCGGGGAGGACAAGGGTAGGGGGTCACAGGAACCCTGAAGCACTGGCTCTTGTTGAAAGCAGGCAGATGGGATGGGGGGAGCCAATGAAATTGTTCAGTAGAGAGAAAAATCCCAGGGCTGGTTGGGATGGCGTTTGAATGGAACACGAGCGTTTGGGTCCCTTTTATTCAACCGGGGTGCAGCGGAATGCCAGCCACATCCTGGGAATCCCGGAAGTTTGGAGTTTCAGGAGCAAGGGTTCAAAACTCTTACTTCCTAATCACATTTTACTCAGAAAGCTTGAGTCAGACCTGGTTCCACCCCGCCAGCCCCAACCCCTCCTCCTTCCTGTTGAGTCATCCCGGGGAGGTTATTTAACCTTCATACCCTTATAATATGAGGGTAATAAATATCTTCCTGTTAGGCCGACGTGAGAGTCAGATGGAATCATGTTGTACCAGCTTACCCAGGGGTTCGCTGCAGGGGTGTCCCGAGGCCTCCAGCCCCGAGAGACTCCCCATTTTCCTTGACATCCCAAAAGCCTTCCGTGAGGTCCAGTCTACAAGCTGTGGCTCCTTCCATTTCCCTTGCTTTATGGCTCTCAGCATTCTTGGGGGAATTTTGTTTGTCTCCTGATGATTTCTCCCTCTGATTTCCTGTCTCTGCAAAATTTTCAAGCCCTTTCTGCATCTTTCCTGCTGTAACTGACCTTCTGTGACTCAGCACTCTCCTTCGCCTTTAGTTACTAGGAAAATTATCATTAGTCCAGGTGGTTGTGTTTACTGAAGATCTGGGCCTAGTTGGGCCGCATTCAAGAGAGTTTACAACACAGTCCAGAGACCAATCTAAAACTGAGCATCTCAGCCATTCCACAGGCCATCTCACTAGTCATCTGTATCAGTTAGCTATTGCTGCATAATAAATTACCCCCAAACATAGTGGTCACAATTCTGTGCATTGGCAACTGAGGATCAGCCATGTAGTTTTTATGGTTTCATCTGCACTCTCATATGGATCATCAGTTACCAGTGGTCAGTTTGCTGTTCCTGGTTGAATTCTCACATGTCTGGGAGCTTGGCTGGGATACGTTGGTTCTATTTCACGTGGTCTCTCAACTTGCAGCAGTTAGTTGTTCATATGGCAAGTGAGTGGAAGCATACAAGGTTTCTGAGATGTAGGCTTAGAAATGGCACTCCATTACTTTTACTGCATTCTGTTGGTCAAAGCAATTCCTAAAATCAATCCAGATTCAAGTAGGGGAAAATAAATATATTTTTGGATGTGAGGAGCTACAGATCCAGATGGCAAAGGGTGTGGATGGAGAGCAGAGTGAAGTACTGTATCCCTGTTTTTTTAATCTCCTGCTCCATCTTTGCCCCTCAGGGTCTCTCCTATTATCTTATTGTTGGATCTTCAGTCCCTCCTCCTGGACTGTCTGGATCTCTTTCCAAAGAGATAATTTCTCCCTCTTCAAATCCCTCTTCTGATTTGAAGAAGACTCTGATTTCCTGTAACTTTATTATGCAGAATATTCATTTTTCTTTATTGACAGTGTTTTCTTTTCCAGTCACATTCTCACCAAAAAAAATGATCCTAAGTGTGTTGATTAAAGTATACCACTGGTTCTCAAGCTGGGCATCAGAATTACCTACAATGCTTTAAAAAATTACTGATGTCTTTGGATCCACCCCCAGGTCTGGGCTAGGTTTTGGATGTTGGTATTTAAAAAAATTCTATCCAGGTGGTTCTAATATTCCAGTTGAAAACCACTGGAATAAACAAAAGCACCATGTATCTCTGAAGTGAATTTTGCTCCTTCTTTAAAATATGGGCATCTTAGAAGCTGTGTGTGTGTTGTTTTTTTTTAAACGAGCAAATTCCCTCTGCATGTTACACTGTGTAGTGTCTAGTGCATTGAAGGTACTCATTAAATATGAGCTATTATCACTCTTACTATTGCCATCAAGGATAAGACTGTGGTAGTAAGGAATGTGGTTTCTAAAGTCAGACCACTTCACCTCTATCTGCCTCAGTTTCCTCATTTGTAAAATGAATGTAATTAAAATTATTACTTCATTAATATCTACTTACCTCCAGGATTGTTGTGGGGATTAAATGTCTTAATGATTGAACTTCAACACGGAGTAGATGTTCAGTAAATGGTGGGTACTATGTAATTATTGTTTTATTATTTCAGCACCCCATTTTAAATTTATTTTTTATTTTTTATGAAGCACAGTTTTCTTTGTCTTTGGACCAATTTGTTTCCAAATAAAATATGATGACAATGGATGGGGAGAAGTTTTTTGGTGTAGTTTTACTGGAGCATGCTGGGGTTGAGAAGATACAGAAGAGAGCTTGCTTGGGGAATCTCTCAGCTCTGCCAAGTCTAGATTAGCCATGGCATTAAGAAAATTCTCTGGCAAACTTGGGAATCTTGTTTCTTTTCCAAGCTGAAGTTTTCTTCAGCCCAAACATTCATTTTAATGGAGGCAACTTCAAACTTGTGCAATTACTTGAGGAGTGCATAATTAGCACATTTAGCTCAGTTCAGATGTCCTGGAGATAATAGATGTGAACGAGGATGTGAGAAGCTGCTAGGAGCCTGGACCAGGTCTGAGTGCCAGCCTGGACCAGGTCTGAGTGCCAGCCTGGTGGGGTGCAGTCAGCAGCACACTGAGGGGGTGGTGGGTGGGACAGAGGACATCTTGAATTCACAAAGAGAGTCAGCAGGGCTCTTTGATGTCTAGAACCACATAAAGGAAAAAGAATCAAGCATATCTAGAGTCACATTGCTGGTGACTGGTAGAACTCAGACTAGCGGGATTTTAATTGTTACTGTGTCCTTTCTTGTGCCAGGCTTGTGTTGGGTCTTCATCTTTACTATTTCAATTGTATCTCACAGCTTTAGAAAACAGGGAATATTGTCTCCATTTTATAGCGGAGAAAACTGAGGCTTCAAGAAATTACGACGTTATTGCAACTAAATTAAAAGTTAGGTCACCATACAGCTAACCTGTGACAACACAGGGCAGTTTAAAGCCATTGGAGTGACTTAAAAATTTGTCTATAAAATTTCTATTCCCCTTTCTGAAGAGGCAGAATAAGATTAGCTCCACAGTATGATTTTAGGAAGACCCTAAGGGGAAAAAAATTATTTCCAAAATGTGAAAATCAGAAAACCCAAATCTTACTTCAATTTCCTTTCACCTTATTCACTGATATGTGAAAATAAATTAGAGCTTAATTTAAGGTTTTAATTTCTGATACAATGGAATCATTCTTGAAAGAAGTTAAAACTCAACATGACCTGAAAGAGGCAACATAGTATAGGGTAAATGAGCACTGTGATCTCATGTTTCAAAAAACTAATTTGACTTCAAACTTGGCCAGCCCAGTAGAAGTCACATATATGGAAAATTCTGGAAGAAAGGGCACAGACAAGATATTTGCTGGAAAGAAGTCCAAATTATAAAATATTTAGAAAATATGAAATTTTATTATTTTCTGTATTATGCACTAATGCATGTGATATTTTTGTGCAAAATGAGATGGGGAAAAAGAAAAGAAAAATCTCAACAGCCTTATTAGTGTCTCATAGGCATAAAAAATTTACAAAATTAGGGTGCCATGTAAGTAGAGTGGTTAAGTCTTTAGACATGGGAGTCATACTTCCTGGTTTCATATCCTAGTAGTATCATGTCACTAGTTGTGTTACTTTGTGTAAGTTTACTTAACTTCTCTGGGCCTATTTCCTTATCGAGAAAATAGTGCTAATGATATATTCCTGCTTCATAATGTTGTTTTGAGATCTGAATAAATTAATGCCTTGCTATCTTCTTCCCAGTGCAGGATTCTCTTAATAGGAATCGTCTTTGAATTATTGCCTTATTGCAAATAACACATTTTTTTTGAATTAAGGCAACTGCGTTCCTGGTTTTTGGTTATTATCTTTGCATCAGACTAGGATTACCTCTTGTCGACGTAAATTTACCACTTGCCCATGATTGCCTTGGCTTTGACTGACTGCCCTTGCATTGTTTTTCACATAAGTCATGATTTGTAGAGCTTTGGCAAATGTGCAGTGGCCTACTGTTGCAGCAACAGTGGAGGGGAAGGCAGGATCTCCTATTTCACCCTGCCAGAAGGTGGCCTCAGCAGATCCGCTTGCTCTGGACGTGGCTGTTGGTCACGCTCCACAGATGGGTGTTTTATTTTCGTGTCTGCACCCAGCAAGCTCACGACTCTACCAAGCACTCTGCCTCTTACTCCTGGTCCTCCTGGAGACCAGGCACTGGACTAAAGCAGGAATACGGTTATCTGGGGGCCACAGGGAGAACACAGAGATAGACTGCTTTCCTAGCCCAAATACCAACACAAACATTTTTTTAAAACTTGATTTTTAGTGGAGTATGTGTGCTTACTCACTCAGTCATGTTCAACTCTTTGTGACCCTTTGGATTATAGCCCATCAGGCTACCCTTTCCATGGGATTTTTCAGGCAAGAATACTGGAGTGGGTTGCCATCTCCTCCTCCAGGGGATCTTCTTGACCCAGGGATTAAACCTGTGTCTTATCTCCTTTGTCTCCTGCATGGCAGGTGTATTCTTTACCTGCTGAGCCATCAGAGTTGATTTAAAATGTTGTGTTAGTTTCTGCTGTACAGCAAAGTGAATTCGTTATACATAAACATATACTGACTCTTTTTCAGATTATTTTCCCATATAGGTCATTACAGAGTATTGAATAGAGTTGCTTATTCTATACAGTAGGCCCTTATTGGTTATGTATTTTATATAGGTAAGTGTAAATGACAGTGTTAGTCGCTCAGTCATGTCCAACCCTTTATGACCCCATGGGATGGTAGCCCATCAGGCTCCTCTGTCCATGGAATTCTCCAGGCAAGAATACTGGAATGGGTTGCTATTCCCTTCTCCAGGGGATCTTCCCGACCCAGGGACCGAACCCAGATCTTCTGCACTGCAGGCAGATTCTTTACTGTCTGAGCCACCAGGGAAGCCCATTTTATACACAGTAGTGTGTATATGTCAATTCCAACCTCTCAATTTAGTCCCACTCCCCATCCCCCTTCAGTTCAGTTCAGTCACTCAGTCGTGTCCGACTCTTTGCAACCCCATGAATTGCAGCACGCCAGGCCTCCTTGTCCATCACCAACTCCCGGAGTTTACCCAGATTCATGTCCATCGAGTCAGTGATGCCATCCAGCCATCTCATCCTCTGTCGTCCCCTTCTCCTCCTGCCCCCATCCCTCCCAGCATCAGGGTCTTTTCCAATGAGTCAACTCTTCACATGAGGTGGCCAAAGTATTGGAGTTTCAGCTTCAGCATCAGTCCTTCCAATGAACACCCATGACTGATCTCCTTTAGGATGGACTGGTTGGATCTTCTTGCAGTCCAAGGGACTCTCAAGAGTCATCTCGAACACCATGGTTCAAAAGCACCAATTCTTTGGCACCCAGCTTTCTTTGTAGTCCAACTCTCACATCCATACATGATTACTGGAAAAATCCTAGCTTTGACTAGACGGACCTTTGTTGGCTAAGTAATGTCTCTGCTTTTGAATATACTATCTAGGTTGATCATAACTTTCCTTCCAAGGAGTAAGCATCTTTTAATTTCATGGCTGCAGTCACCATCTGCAGTGATTTTGGAGCCCAGAAAAATGAAGTCTGACATGGTTTCCACTGTTTCCCCACCGATTTGCCATGAAGTGATGGGACCAGATGCCATGATCTTTGTTTTCTGAATGTTGAGCTTTAAGCCAACTTTTTCACTCTCCTCTTTAACTTTCATTAAGAGGCTTTTTAGTTCCTCTTCACTTTCTCCATAAGAGTGGTGTCATCTGCATATCTGAGGTTATTGATATTTCTCCTGGCAATCTTGATTCCAGCTTGTGCTTCTTCCAGCCCAGCGTTTCTCATGATGTACTCTGCAGAGAAGTTAAATAAGCAGGGTGACAATATAAGCCTTGACGTACTCCTTTTCCTATTTGGAACCATCCGCCTTGGTCCAACACAAATTTTTATAAGCGAACGGAACACGCAATTCTGTTACTATCCTGTTATGTAACTCCAACTCAGTGTTTCCACACTCAAAGCACCCAGCCACAAACAAGGGTGATCTGAGCATGAGCTGAAGACAGATGAAGACTTGATGTCGGTCACCCAGGCTCTAGAAGAGGCCAGCAAGAGATCAAAGTGCAGCCTTGCCACCGGCTGCCTGCCTCTGAGCAAGCAGTTCTTTGGAATAGCTCTGCCACAAGCCATGAGCAACTGTTAGTCTAAATTTGGGGCTGGCAGAGATAAGAGGCCAGGCAGATGGCCTGGATGAGAGCCTTTCCAGGGGCTCAGTAAGAATCTACAACCGACAATTGTCAACAGAGTGTAATGGACTGGAAATATGGGCATGTCTTGCTAACAAAGGCATCCTCAAATCCCTTTAGAAGAGGGGTTATGGTTTTCAGTCTACAGGCTTGGTTGTTTACCTGAGTGAGTATTCCTCCCCACAAGACCCCTAAACAGAGATGAAGTAAGGGAATAGCATGGACTATTGCACACTTACCATCACAGGTTTCTTCTGTTAGAAGCATTTTTCTGATCTTCTTTCTTCCCTTACCTCTTGGGCTCATGAAGAGAAATCACAAGTCATGTGGAGGCTAAAGACTCCAAATTTAGGTTCAAATTTGGGTTCTTCTATTAGCTGATGGATGCTGGGGCAAGTCACTTAACTGAAGAGTTTGTGGAAATGGGGATATAGAGATATTTACCTCGGAGATGCTAAAAAAAAGCATCTTAGATAAATAGTGCCTGTTTTCTGAATCAATGGATTATTTTTCTCGTGAAAGAAGAAAATAAATCATATCTTGAAATTTATATGCTGATGGTCTCATCAGACAAGTAATCTCTTTGGAGGGCTCCAGAAGACCCCTGGTGCTTGGTGTTATGACCTAGGTACTTCCTTCCTCACTTTGTGATGAATCATGATCAAGTGTGCGTGTGCTTGTGTGTGTGTAAGAGAGAGAGATTGTGACAGTTAAGGGACAACTTGGCTGTACTGTGCCCAGATATGTTGTCAAACATATATGCTTCTGTGAGATTGTTTTGAGATGGGGACAGGGAGGCCTGGCGTGCTGCAGTTCATGGGGTCGCAAAGAGTCGGACACGACTGTGCGACTGAACTGAACTGAACTAAAATTGAAATTAGTGGGCTCGAATAAAGGAGATTGCTTTCCCTAGTGTGGCCAGCCTTACTCAATCAGTTGAAGGCCTGAATAAAACAAGACTGATTTCCCTGGGTCAAGCATGAATTCTGTTAGTCAATTGCCTTTGGACTTGAACTGGAACATTAGCTCTTCCTGATTCTCCAGCCTGCTGACCCACCTTGCAGATTTTGGGTTTGCCAGAGTCATAATTGCATGAGCCAATTTTTTAAAAAAGCAGCCTTTCTGTTGGTTCTACGTCCTTGGAGAACCGTGACTGATTCTGGTGAGACAAGAAGAGTATCACCATGCTCTGCTGGCTTATATCATCTGAGAGACTTCATTTGACAAACCTGCTTATAGCGCTTTTTTCCACAAAGATTCTGCATTTTAGAAATCCTGTAGCGTTTTTGTCTTGTGCCTGCTTTTCATTATTTTCTTATTTGGGATAAATTAAAAGCATAAAACAGGGAATACCATGGTCATTACTAGACTGTACTATGTTCAAGGGAATCTTAATTCAAACTAAGACCAAAGACACACACCCACTCCTCTTCTGAAGACAAAATAAAAGACAATACAAGATAATTTCTGTCAACGTAATTCTATTATCAGGACCTACAAAGCAAGGATCATTTTAATAATTATGATAGTAATAACAATAGCTGACTCTTAGAAAGAAAATGAAAGTGAAAGTCACTCAGTCCATTCCAACTCTGTGACCCCAAGGACTTTATGGTCCATGGAATTCTCCAGGCCAGAATACTGGAGTGGGTAGCTTTTCCCCTCTCCAGGGGATCTTCCCAACCCAGGGATCAAACCCAGGTCTCCCACATCGCAAGCAGATACCAGCTGAGCCACAAGGGAAGCCCGATACATAGAAGCCCTTGCCAATTATTGGGCATATATAAGAATTTACATATATTATTTCCTTAAACATGATAATAGTGGTGGGAAGCCTTCCCAAATGTACTGGAGAATCACTGCAAGCCCCTAAATTTTAGTGTCTAATTTCTCCCTACAAATGATGCATTTCTTTGAATTTCATTTAATTATTTTTAAGTTTTGACCTGCTGGGGCTTCGTTGCTGTGTGTGGGCTTTCTCTAGTTGCAGCAAGTGAGGGCTGCTCTAGCTGTGTGCGGACTTCTCATTTAGGGGCTGCTCTTGTTGCTGAGCTCTAGGACACTCGAGGCTCTGGGACACTCGGGCTTCAGTAGATGTGGCGTGTGGGCTTGGTTGCCCTGAGACATGTAGGATCTTTCCGGAACAGGGATCAAAACTGTGTCTCTTACATTGGCAGGTGGATTCCTAACCACTGCACCTCCAGGGAAGTCCTAAATGATACATTTTGAAAGGACTGTTTCTTGGTTATTTTCTACCAGATTTGTTCCATTCAGTTTTATCTGTCTTCAACTCTTCATGTGGTAGAATAACTATGTACTGTGGAGGCTGTATTTATCATTATCCAATGGCAGAAAACCCAGCATGGTCAGAGAGCATGTTTATTCTGGGTAATCATGTATTCTGGTTATATAGATTTCACATAACCATATGTGGCTGAAAAGTTTTTAGATACATTTAATTCAACAGGATATATTTATTGCTCTGCCTCTGGAATGTAATAGCATTTTGGTGGGTCATAAACCTCTTGAGGATATCTTTCTGCCTCTGGGTCATCTTCACAATCATCAGTTCTCACTGTATGTATCATTACTTTCTGTTATTTTTTTTAAATTGGAGTATAGTTGCTTACAACATTGTGTTACCTTCTGCTGTACAATGAAATGAATCAGCTCTATGCATACACATATCTCTTCCCTGTTAGAGCCCTCTCCCTGCCTGCCCCCATCCCCACCATCTAGGGCACCACAGAGCGCCAGGCTGAGCCCCATGTACTACACGGCAGCTTCCCATGTGTGTCCGTTTTCACACACGGCAGTGCACTACCTGCTAATCAGCAGGACGCTAAATAAATGAGCCTTTACTGCAATACTTGCCACGAGCGGCAATGGCTGCATGTGTCTATAGATTATCATTTGTGGTCAATTTATTTTAAAGTGATAGAAGGTGATAGGAAAAGGAGCTGTAAAACATACCTTCTCCTTCCTCAGTGCCCACCAGCCCCTGCTGGGTTTTCTGGCTGTTTTTGTCCTGGATTTGCTGCCCAGATAAGCGACAGAGGCATCAGTTGTCTTCTGAACTCATTCGCCTTTGGTAACAGGTCTTCATCCTTTCCCTGATGGTGCTGTTGTCCTTATTTCAGTGGGCAGGATTTTCACCCAGGAAATGCTCTGGGCATTGGTGCCCACAAAATGCCACCTGCGGCCTGCCAAACCCAGACAGTGGGGGAGGCTTTTGAAGGCAGAATTCCCTAAGTTAGAGGGCAAATGAAGTCATTTGCTGCCTGTGTGATCCTGAGAGAATAACTCAGCCTCTCTGAGCCTCCTTTTTCTTACCTGTAAAAGTGTGGTGGTAATGCCTGTGCTATGGGAGAGGGGAGACTGGAATGATTCACGGAGGAAATGAATATGAAATGCTTAGTACTTGGTCTGGAGTGATAATTCATGAATGGCAGTGGATCTAATTGCTTGTAACCCTGCCATCAGCTCAGATTTCTCTGACCGTTGGAGACACAGAATCTCAAATCACGCTGTGAAAGGCTAGAGACACCTCCAAGATACCTGCAGATGACTGAGACCTAACCTCAAGTCGGACAACCTGCCCCTTCCTTCTGCACCCCTTTTGCTTCCAGGTCACCAGCTCCTGTGTCTACACATGTGCTACTTGTGTTTCATGCTGTGCCTACTGGCCAAGATCCTTATATCCTTGAGATGCTAGCAAAGGAGAACAGTTCTTATGTTTCAGTACTAATATTGTATAGTGCCCTAAGCTTCAAATTTACCTTCCAATTCAGGAGGCTTCATTTACATTTTCTGAAAGACCAGATTCAGAATGTGAAACTAGAGGGCCAGCACATGGTGTTATGGTGAAACAGTGTCTTCTCTGGAAACTGTCCAATTGAGAATGTGCTCAACACTGTCTGTACAGAAATAAATGCCTCGATGGTTTGAACAACAACAACAACAAAAAACACCACTCACTGCTTATTGACCCAGATCCTTTGCTCAAAACAAGAATAAGAAATTAGGGAAAGTCAGAGTGTACGTGTGTGTATGTGTAACTAAAGAGTTCTCACTTTAAAGTTTACTAATAGAACATGTCAAAATCAACAAAAATAGAATAATGTAATAAACTCCCATCTGCCATCATTGCCCACTTGCTTTGGTACTTAGCTTGTGCCTAGTCTTGTTTCATTTCTGCTGCCCTGTACCACACTACCTTCCCTTACAACCAGAATGGATTCTTACAAAGCACATCTAAGACAGCAAATCACTTCATCCATAACTCAATACATATCGCTAAATAAGAACCCTTAAAGAACTGAAACCACATAACCATTTTCACACCCCAAAATGGAATTTACCTATTTATATAATTTTTTTTTAAGAAAAGAATTGGTTTGGGGAATTCCCTGGCGGTCCAGTGGTTAGGACTCTGAACTCTTACTGACCTGGGTTCGATGCCTGGTTGGGGAGCTAAAATCTCCCGTGCTGCATGAAAAAACAAGACCACAGCAGAGAATTGGTCCATGCCTTCTCTCAATTTTCTTTTAATCTATAACTGTTCAATCTTTTTTCCTTTTCAATTTATACATGGAAGAAACAGAGGCATCTGTCCTACAGTATTTCAAGTTTTCTATTTTGCAACTCTGAGTGTCATTGCATCTGTAACTTGTTCCTCTCACCAGAATTTCCTGGAGACTAATTGTTTAGACCTACAGTCTAGAGTGGAAAGTTTGATCTGCTTTAGATACAATTTTCTATCAAGAAATCTTCGTGAGCGTACTTCTTTCAGGGGGCAGTGGGGCAACATGTCTGTTTGTTGTAGCTCATCATTTTTGATAGACTCATTTTTCACTAGGGGTTGCAAAGTGAAAATAGTCTAATTCTATCATTCCTTCATTTATTTGATGGAAGTCTTCTCTAAAGAGAAACTTTCCCTTAAAACTCTTTGGTTACCCCAAGATAGAGTTTGCACAGTAAGGGCAGATCAAGTCCTTTATTCTTATCTATTCAGAATGAGGACTTGGTTCTCAGTCATCCTCCAAGGGGGATCAATGAGTTTTTGTTGTTGACTATAATTATAGCCTCATGGATTTAAACATGTTTGATGTGTTTCAGTTCATTTCAGTCATTTTTTGCCTCGGAGAGCCTCTTTCTGTTTGTTGAATTCTTTGAATACAACTCCAGTAGATTTTGATAACTTCGTTGCTGTCCATTATGACAAATGTTCTAGGTACATTTTGTACATTTCCTGCTCCAGACCAAGAGTCAGCAATTTCTTCAAGGAGATTTAGCTCCTTTTGTGAGAAATGATGTTTAAAGATCACAAGCTGGCTTAAAGGCTGCTCATTGCTTATGAGCTGGTCATTGTTTCTAGGCTGTTTCAGTGGACAGAATGATAAAAACTATTTAGGAGAAAATATATCATGAGTTCCTGCTAAAATTTTGAATTTGGACTTAGTATTGCAGGACTTCTGTTTAACTTCTTTGATTTTGTATTTGTATATTTTTGCTCTTCTGCCTAAAATCATGACTTCAAGCAGTGTTAATATAATTACTTTGGCTTTACTATCTGTGTTTCAGAGTGATGATATTAATATCATTGCTAGCAGAATGATTTCTGAAAACAGCTTAAGATTTTTAAGGTGATTTTTGTCCTTAGGGTCTAATCCACCAGGTTCACAGTGATGCTGCTGTTTTTACATCGTTTGAATTATTTCCTCTCAGGCTATGCTACTCATTCAATACACAGAGAAGTTTGTTTGTTTCATTTGCTTTCCATTTAAGAGTAGCTTTCTTTTAATTCTGACCTAAGGTTGTTTTGTAGTTATGTAAAGAATTTGCATGGTTCTAAAGGAGATCAGCCCTGGGATTTCTTTGGAAGGAATGATGCTAAAGCTGAAACTCCAGGACTTTGGCCACCTCATGCGAAGAGTTGACTCATTGGAAAAGACTCTGATGCTGTGAGGGATTGGGAGCAGGAGGAGAAGGTGACGACAGAGGATGAGATGGCTGGATGGCATCACTGACTCGATGGATGTGAATCTGAGGGAACTCTGGGAGTTGGTGATGGACAGGGAGGCCTGGCGTGCTGCCAGGACACGACTGAGCGACTGAACTGAACTGAATGTCAAATCTATACAGTCATTTATATTCAGAGCAGTTCTAGCTTCTGTTCTTATTCTCTCCACTTTGATCTCTAGCTTCCCCTATGATAACTATTAAACAAATGTGCTTTATCCTTCTATTTTCTAAAGTATAAGTAACTGTATATCTGTATGTGTTTATATATGTGCATAATTATATATATATACACAAGTATATGAATTTGTATCTTCCCCTTCTTCAGTATTAGATAAATGGTTCAGTTCAGTTCAGTTCAGTCACTCAGTTGTGTCCAACTCTTTGCAACCCCATGGACTGCAGCACTCCAGGCTTCCCTGTCTATCACCAGCTCCCAGAGCTTGCTCAAATTCATGTCCAGTGAGTTGGTGATGCCATCCAACCATCTTATCCTCTGTTGTCCCCTTTTCCTCCTGCCTTCAATATTCCCTAGCATCAGGGTCTTTTCCAGTGAGTCAGTTCTTCGCATCAGGTGGCCAAAGTACTGGAGTTTCAGCTTCAGCATCAGTCCTTCCAATAAGTACTCAGGACTGATTTCCTTTAGGGTGTACTGGTTGGATCTCCTTGCAGTCCAAGGAACTCTCAAGAATCTTTTCGAACACCACAGCTCAACAGCATCGATTCTTCAGTGCTCAGCTTTCTTTATGGTCCAACTCTTACATCCATATATGACTACTGGAAAAACCATGGCTTTGACTAGATGGACCTTTGTTGGCAAAATGTCTTTGCTTTTTAATATGCTGTCTAGGTTGGTTATAGCTTTGCTTCCAAGGAGCAAGTGTCTTTTAATTTCAGGGCTGCAGTCACCATCTGTAGTGATTTTGGAGCCCCCCAAAATAAAGTTTCTCCTGTTTCCATTGTTTTCCCATCTATTTACCATGAAGTGATGGGACCGGGTGCCATGATTTTAGTTTTTTGAATGTTGAGTTTTAAGCCAGGTTTTTCACTCTCCTCTTTCACTTTCATTAAGAGGCTCTTTAGTTCCTCTTCACTTTCTGCCATAAGGGTGGTGTCATCTGCATATCTGAGGTTATTGATATTTCTCCCACCAATCTTGATTCCAGCTTGTGCTTCATCCAGCCTAGCATTTCACATGATGTACTCTGCATATAAGTTAAATAAGCAAGGTGACAATATACAGCCTTGACGTACTCCTTTCCTGATTTGGAATCAGTCCATTGTTCCATGTCTGGTTCCAACTGCTGCTTCTTGACCTGCATACAGATATCTCAGGAGGCAGGAAAGGTGGTCTAGTATTCTCATCTCTTTAGAATTTTCCACAATTTGTTTTGATCCACACATCAAAGGCTTTGGCATAGTCAGTAAAGCAGAAGTAGATGTTTTCCTGGAACTCTCTTGCTTTTTCTATAATCCAACAGATGTTGACAATTTGATCTCTGGTTCCTTGGCCTTTTCTAAATCTAGCTTGAACATCTGGAAGTTCACAGTTCATGTACTGTTGAAACCTGCCTTGGAGAATTTTGAACATTACTTTGCTAGCATGTGAGATGAGTGTAATTGTGCAGTAGTTTGAACATTCTTTGGCATTGCCTTTCTTTGGGATTGGAATGGAACCTGACCTTTTCCAGACCTGTGGCCACTGCTGAGTTTTCCAAATTTGCTGGCATATTGAGTGCAGCACTTTCACAGCATCATCTTTTAGGACTTGAAATAGCTTAGCTGGAATTCCATCACCTCCACTAGCTTTGTTGGTAGTGATGCTTCCTAAGGCCCACTTGACTTCTGACTCCAGAATGTCTGGCTCTAGATGAGTAATGGTAGCATACTATTAAATATATACACTTTCTTTTGGTTTTCAGTTCAGTTCCGTTCAGTTCAGTCGTTCAGTTGTGTCCAACTTTTTGCGACCCCATGAATCGCAGCACACCAGGCCTCCCTGTCCATCACCAACTCCCAGAGTTCACTCAGACTCACGTCCATCGAGTCAGTGATGCCATCCAGCCATCTCATCCTCTGTCGTCCCCTTCTCCTCCTGCTCCCAATCCCTCCCAGCATCAGAGTCTTTTCCAATGAGTCAACTCTTCGCATGAGGTGGCCAAAGTCCTGGAGTTTCAGCTCTAGCATCATTCCTTCCAAAGAAATCCCAGGGTTGATCTCCTTCAGAATGGACTGGTTGGATCTCCTTGCAGTCCAAGGGACTCTCAAGAGTCTTCTCCAACACCACAGTTCAAAAGCATCAATTCTTCAGTGCTCAGCTTTCTTCACAGTCCTTATTTTATTTTAAACTTTTTATTTTGTATTGAGGTATAGCCAATTAACAACAATGTTGTGATAGTTTCAGGTGAACTGTGAAGGGACTCAGCCATATATATAGATATATCCCTTCTTCCCCAAACTCCCCTCCCATCCAGGCTGCCGCAAGACATTGAGCAGAGTTCCATGTGCTCTACAGTAGGTCCTTGTTGATTAACCATTTTCAATATAGCAGTGTTCTGGGTAGCAGCAGCCAAGCAAAGACTCAGCTGCTTGGTTAGAGCCTGAAAGTCAGGCTCTCAGTTGTTGAATTTTCAACTCATGAACTTCTGTCGTTCAGAGAGCAAAAGTTTCTCAAAATTGTCTACCACAAACAAGCAATGTTAAGAATAACTTTCATGGTGCCTCTTCAGACCCTAGCACAAACAATGTTGGAAAAAGCCTCCAGGAGCCCAACCAGCTCAAAAGTAGAAGAGCTGCTGTTCTCTGGATGCCAGTCAGGCAGAGAGAAAAGCTGATGTAATTTTATGAATTGAGAAGCTTGGCCTATAGTCCAGGTGATGCAGGATCATTTGACCTCTAGTAGAGTTGACCAGAAGTCTGCTTCTAGGCAAGACCACTATTTCTTTTTTCCTAAGAAGTCAGTTTGAATGCTCTAGGGTGAGGGATCAGGTCATGTGTTTCAAGGGAAGCACAGATGGAACAAAGCTGGACATGAGCTGTTAATTGCTAAAGCTGGAGGTTGGTACATGTGTTCATTACATTAATCTTTCTACTTCTGTTTATGTTTAAATTTTTCCACTGCAAAATGTTACAATAAGAGAATTCAAGTCACACACACACACACAACCTGACTGAAGCATTTGTTATCCAACCATAGACTACAGATACTCCTGTGAGCCTTCTACATCAATCCTTGAATCAAATTAATCACCAACAGAAAGATTATCCTAGATGGACCTCATTAATTTAAATTCCAGTGGAAATTTACATTTTTTAAAATTTAAACTTTTTACTAAGTTACTTTTTCATGTTATATCCTTTGATTTTATCAATGGTGGATGTAAGAGATATCCCTATAGAGAATGTACATCTTTTATACAGTCATGCAAAAAGATATTACATGGTTGGATATACACTCTAGAATTGAGGTTTAATCTGATTCAGGTATATTTTCCCAGGAATAATCCTGTATAAATGGGATTGCATACTTCTACCAGAAGACATCTAGTGACCAATTTGCCAACTTGTGATGGGACAGTCTAGCTTTACCTAGACTCATTATTTCACTAGGCATTTGCAAAATGATAACATTCAGATTATATCATTGTCACTTCATTTGTTTGCTGGAAGACATCTATAAGAGAAACTTTTTCTTATGACCCTAGAGTTCCTCTCCTCACAGAATGGCTGGCATGCTTTAAGCCTGGAAAATGCTAAGAGTGGTTACCACCTTCCTCAGCCTCAGCAGAACCTTAGTAAACTTCTGAAATGGAGAGGATGGTATTTGGACAGAGAAGTCTGGATGAACTCATATAAATATGTCATGGAGGGAATATAGAAGTAGGTGAATAAACAGGGCTGGTTTAACATTGCCTACTTCAACATTAGTGAGTTTGCCCAAAGTAACAGTTTTGGCTTTGATATAAGTTCTCCAGAACTTTTTTAAACTATGTGAAACAGTTAGTTGTATACTAAGGCCTCTTCTGTTTGGCTGAGCCACTCAAGTCGAAGTAATAGGAGAAAGGATGTGGTCCTGGTGTCCAGGGTAGAAGCTGTGACTAGGACATCTCTATAAATCAGGAGCAGTGTTCACAATGACAAAGATCCTGAGTTATCTGAATCCAACTCTTAGCTCTGTAACCACCAGTTATGTGTCTATGAACAAGTTATTTGACTTCCTTGAACCTCAGTTTCTGTAATTGGGGTTGGAGACTGTGATCTGCCTTTCAGTCTTGCGTACATTAGAGATAAGATAAGCCAAGCACTTTGCCCAGCATCTGGCATAGAATAGATACTTGCTAAATAGACCTCATCATCATTTAGAAGTAATTCAGAAAAAGGCAAACAGCATATGATACTACTTATATGTGGAATCTAAAATATGACACAAACGAACTCATCTACGCAACAGAAGCAAACTCACAGACACAGACAATAGTCTTGTGGTTGCCAAGGGGGAGGTGGGGTGGGAGAGGGACGGACTGAAAGTTTGGTGGCGGGGGAGTTGGGGGTGGAGGGAGAAGGCATAAGTAAACAAATAAATGGAAGAAAGACAAAGGAACTGCTTAATGATCAGACTAAATAGTTAAGTCGGAATTGGGGACCATCCCTAAATTCAGGACTGAACACATTAGGTGGCAAAACAACTTCTGGAGCAATCACATGGGCTACATTTAAAAACTGTGCAAAGTTCCTACTGGGGAGAATTGTATGTCCACCAAATCCAAAGATGTTGCTGCAGGTTTATAAAGTCAGGGCAACTCTCTAGTCAGCTACCAGTAGAAATCAGAGTTCTCACTGCACTTTCAGAAGCCATTTGGTGAGAAATATGTCCAAATGGTGTCCGCTGAGATGCCTAATGACTTATTTCAAGCTTTCTCACTGACGTTTGCTGTATTGTAGCTTTTAAAATAGAAACTTAAATGAGAATTTGAACTTAGCTTTCTGTGGCTTCCTTTGTTGGTTTGCTTATTAACGACACCAATTTTAGTTTCCTAGCAGCCTTTGCAATACCACGAGATTAGGGTGATTAAGCCTTCTAGGCTTGTGGTCAGTTCAGTTCAGTTCAGTCTCTCAGTCGTGTCCGACTCTTTGCGACCCCATGAATCACAGCACGCCAGGCCTCCCTGTCCATCACCAACACCTGGAGTTTACTCAAACTCATGTCCATCGAGTCGGTGATGCCATCCAGCCATCTCATCCTCTGTCGTCCCCTTCTCCTGGCCCCAATCCCTCCCAGCATCAGAGTCTTTTCTGATGAGTCAATTCTTCTCATGAGGTGGAGTTTCAGCTTTAGAATCAGTCCTTCCAAAGAACATCCAGGACTGATCTCCTTTAGAATGGACTGGTTGGATCTCCTTGCAGTCCAAGGGACTCTCAAGAGTCTTCTCCAACACCAGGCTTGTGGTAGATGAGGCTAATTGCTGTTGGTTCCTGGTCTGAGTGAGGTTGGGAGGCAAATGGCAAAACACCCAGTAATGGAGAGGATGTTCAGTTATTGGGGGAAGGGGCTTCCCAGGTGGCTCACCGGTAAAGAATCCACCTGCCAAGCAGGAGATGGTGATTGGATCCCTGGGTCAGGAAGATCCCCTGGAGAAGGAAGTGGCAACCCATTCTGTATTCTTGCCTGGAAACGCCCATGGACAGAGGAGCCTAGCCTGCTGCAGTCCAGGGGGCTGCAAAAGAATCGGACATGACTGAGCGACTAAACAATGAACAACATGTAAAAAGCCCAGGAAGTCAGGGATAATTGATTGACCGCTGGGGCAAAGTGCACCTGGCCTCGTGTCTAATTCTTTGAACAATATTGGCTGCTGGGCTGGGCTGGTTTGAGCTGAACTCCAGTAAAGCTAACCACTTCCTCATTAGCTCTGAGACAGGGTGACCTTCCTCCAGACCAGCTGAGAGAGAGACTGGATCCAAGTTGGCCAGGTGATGCTCTCACTCCACGCTGAGAAAGGTCAGGGGGATGTCTAAGAGGATACCAGCTGGGGAGGAGATCTGGGTGGAATGTGCTCTAGGGGGTAAAGTAGTTGGTGTTATCTGGGAATGGAAATGACACCAGGGCAGGTTTCGCGGCCGGGGCAGGATTCCCAGGGAAGGAGCTCTCAGAAAACGTGGGGCGAACGGACAGCTGGTGGGAATGTTGTTGGGGTGGGAGTGTGGATGTTTGGGCTGTGGTTCTGTGAGCTGATGCGTCTAAGCTGCCTCTGATTCTGGTGCCTGGTGGATAAGTAGAGCCGCATAGGAGAGGCACCCTGAGGGTTATTAAAGGCTCTCAGCCCTGAGTAGCTATGAAGTGCTCTGATATATATATATACATATATATATATATATATATATTTTTTTTTAATTCACACCTGGACTCAAGCCTTGGTGAGTCGATTTTTATCTTCTTTTTTTTTCTTGGTTTCTTTATTTGCAAAGTAATAAAAATAATGACCTCACAGCGTTGTTGTGAGGATGTTATGCTGAGACCAGTTAGGAAAGTGCCTGACAAAGGGCAGGCCTTGGATCAGTGAGTCTCAAGCTCAGCTGAGCCTTTGGTACCAAGGAAAACATAGAAATGGCTGTTGTCAGATCATCAAACACCAACCCAATTAGAATCACTTTGCTTCTGTGCAGCCAAGGTTAAGAAGCTCAGTACTAAAAATTAATTGTTTTCGGAAAGCTCAGAGGATAGAAAAGAGTGGTGGTTTTTGGTTAACTTTTAGTCAAGTCCTGTGTTGTTAACTGTGGTTAGTTTTCTTTTGTATAAAGTGGTAACTTGGAGAAGGTACAGCCACCTCTGTCTTGTACATCAATCTGATTGATATAGCGCTGGTTCTAGGCAATCCCCTTTGCTTCTCATGCTTAGGAGCGGAACTGGGAAGATACGGGAGTTAAATAGTCTCTTTGGAGCCTTGCCTCTGGGACTCACCGGACAAGACCACAGGGTTTGAAATAGGGGCACAGTGTGAGTGGGATTCCAACAGTTTAATCAAAGACGGTCTGTGGGGCCTCCCCCATGCTTTGTGAGGGGACCTGGCATTACCTGAGCCCTCATTGGTGACCCCCAAGAATCCTTCCCCAGTGGCTTCCCTCTGTCCTCCTCCTTCAGGCTTCTCCTGAAGAACAGCAAAGTGGATCTCAGGTGTGGGATTTCATTCCTGGGTTTTCTCCTGTAGCAACTGGGGAATTTCAGGCTTAAGATGACAGAGCTTTTCCAGAAATTCTCCTGCATAATTACTGTGTGCGTATGTGACCCTAGGCTTAATATTACCCTGAGCCGGAAGACCACAGAAAGAAAAAAATTTCTGGTTTTTTTCCGAGTTACTAGATTTGGTCATGTCGAAAGAAAATAGACTTCCCTTTTCGGGGGCCAGTGAATTCAAAGAGTTTCTCTAGTGCTGAACTGACTGACCCGAAGCTCTAGGAGAGAGACGGAAAGGCCTGTGGTCACCTGGGCCTCTTTTCCTTCCTTCTTTGCTCAGGGCAGAGAACTTTCAAGAATGGAAATGTTCTTATATACACTTTTAAAAGTAAAACATAGAAGATGAGATCAAATAATAAGTAAAATAAGCAAAACAAATATATTTAGGTGAGACTAACATGATTAAAACCCCTCAAATCATCTGTGATGCTAGAACACAATGAATTTGTTTTGAAGTTCCTGGTTTGAGGTAACTGGAAATGTTTAAGCCTGTGTCTTGTATTTCATATCAGGGTGAGTTTGGCTGCAGGAATTACTTGTTCCTTTTTTTGGTAACAGCTTTACTGAGATAAAAATGAATGTACATAAAAGTTACCAATTTAAAGTACAGAACTCAATAGTTGTTTTTAGTATATTTACAGAATCGTGCAACCGTCACTGCAATGAATTTTAGAACATTTTCATCACTAGGAAAAGAAACCCCATATCCTTTAACATAAACTTCTAACCCCATCGACCCACTCCCTGACCTCAGGCAACCATGAATCTACTTTCTAGCTCTATGAACTTGCCTGTCCTGGGCATTTCACATGAACGGAATCATTCAGTGTTTGGCCTTTTTTGTCTGGCTACTTTTACTTCATCTATGTTGTAGCATATGTCAGTTCTCCGTTTCTTTTTGTGGCTAAAGAATACCCTATTACCTGGATACCCCACATTTTGTTTATCCGTTTGTTGGTTGAGTGGACATTTGGTTGTTTTTACTTTTAGTTATTATGCATAATGCTGCCGTGACCATTCATGCACCGATTTTTATGTGAACGTATGTCATTTTTTTCTTAGATACATACCTAAGAATGACATTGCTAGGTCAGATGGTTTAAGTTTTTGAGGAAATTTCCAGATTTTTTTTTCCAAAGTGACTTTATCATTTACATTCCCAGTGAGTATACAAAGATTCTGATTTCTCTATATCTTCTCCAATACTTGCTGTCATGTGTCCTTTTTGTTATAATTATCTTAATAGGTATGAAGTAGTATCTGATTGTGGTTTTGATTTACATCATGCTGATGCCTAATGATGTTGACCGTCTTTTCATGGATTTGTTAGCTATTTGAATACCTTCTTTAATAATATCTGTTCTTCTCCTTTGTCCATTTCTGATGGATTTTAATCTAGTTATTTTTGAATTCTAAGAGTGTTTTTTTAATGTGTTCTAGCTACAGTTCCCTTCTCAGATATGTGGTTTACTCTCATCCTGTGGGTGGCCTTTCCACTATAAAAAATTTTTTTTTTTACTTTATTTGGCTGCACTGGGTCTATGTTGCAGCACATGGAATCTGATCATAGTTGCAGCATGCAAACTCTCAGTGGTGGCATGTGGGACCTGACTCCCTGACCAGGGGTTGAACTCGGGCCCCCTGCCCTGGGAGTGGGAGTCTTAGTCACTGGACCACCAGAGATGCCCCTCACTTTTAATAGTGTTCTTTGAAGCACAAATTCTTAATTTTGATGAAGTCCAATTTGTTTTTCTATTGTTGTTTGTGCTTTTGCTGTTATATCTAAGAAACCATTGCCAAATCCAAAGACATCCAGATTTACCACTGTTTTCTTCTAAGAGTTTTATAGAGTCCCTAATTTCAGGTCTTTAATCCACTCTGAGTTCATTTTTCTGGATGGTATGATATAGGAGTTTGATGTCATTCCTTTGCATATGGGTATGCAATTATTTCATCACCATGTGTTGAAAACACTATTTTTCTCCAGGAAATACTTCTTAAGGACAACATTTTCAGAGGCAATC
Organism: Capricornis sumatraensis; assembly: GCF_032405125.1. Taxonomy (NCBI): domain Eukaryota; kingdom Metazoa; phylum Chordata; class Mammalia; order Artiodactyla; family Bovidae; genus Capricornis; species Capricornis sumatraensis. The sequence goes on from NC_091079.1 coordinate 88,935,001, forward strand.
CCAATGTTTTGTTTTCCCATGAGAAACCCATAAGTAGAGAAAGCAATCCAGAGTTTACTGAGCCCTCGTGTCCAAGTCATGGAGTCCTTCCTAGGCAAGGTTGGTGATTCCCAGGCATATTCACTGCCAGCCTCCTATTTGTACCCATGACAGGAATTACCAATCAATCACAGCACCCTGGCTAAGGCTTGGTGACTACCAAGGCTAACATGAAGGGGTAGTGTTCCAAGAGGCTGAGTTTGGGAGAGAGTGAAGTGGTGAGATTAATTTTGGATATGTTGAGTTTGTAGTGCATTTGGGACATATAAAGGGAGCTGTGGCAATAATTGGTTGGTGTAAAAAGACTGAAACCCAGGCCAGGGGAGGATCTATACTGAGAGACCTGAGACTTTGCTGTACAGATGGGAACAGATCCAACCTCCTAGAGTGAGTGACAAGGTGAGATAACCCGGCATTGACCCAGGGAGTCTGGTGAGGCTACAAATGGGACTGCCAGAGACTGGCTCGAGAAGTAGAAAAGAAATCAGAGCAGAGTATTCGCAAATAAACCAAGGATAAAGGGCAGTTCAGGGAAGGCTACTGATTGTGTCACATGTTGTGAGAGATCTGGTAAAGTGCAGCGTTTCTGATTATCAAACGGGGTTGTTATCACCTTTGCGAGTGCAGCTTCCAGGGGATGCTGGAGGTGGAAACAAGATGCAATAGTCTGAGCATTGAACTGGATGTGAGCCGAGACCAATGCTGGTGAAATCTGGTAAGAGAGACAGATCAGACTCAGAAAAGCAACAAGATTATTGCAACTTCTTGGAATTAAGAAAAAAATTTGAGGTCAAATGAAATGTTCAATAGACTGTGAAAAAAATGTCTGAGGCAAGATAAGCATCTTTGTGTTTGCCAGATTCAGTCTGCATGGATGACATCAACTCAACTGCAGTGTTGTCTGAGACAGGTCCTGCAGAAATGGTGGGGGAAAATTAATATCAAGGACAGACCTTGTTAAAGAATATTTACTTTCAGATAGAGCACAGAATCACTAAGCTGTATTTCTCAGAGAAGGGTCCATGTGATTACTTGCATCAGGAATCCAGAAGGCTTTAAAAAAATATTGATCCCTGGGATGCATCTGTGACCTCCTGAGTCAGGATCTCATCATAGGAGGCCCAGTTTTAATAAACTGCCCATATTTAGAAAGCTCTAGAAAGCATTTGTCCAATCTATGTCTGATGTGGATACTTACTAACCATTCTAGTCATAGGGTTCTCCAGAAGTTTCCTGATAGGGGTAACTGGAGCCAGATTAAGGACCTATTGCCTATTAGGACCAATTGCCTGCTAGGCAATCGTCTGGAGCAACCCTCTATAGATGGAGTTAAAATATTCCTGAAACAGACAACTGCAAGCCGGATTCACTTCTCTCAAAATTGAAAACAAGGAAAAGACTTTTCATTAGCTTCAGACTGTCTTTTTTGAATACTTTTAGGATGAGCACAGGTCATAGCTAAGATTTTGAAACTTCATTATGTATGGTTCAGTGTTTTTTACTTGGCATTAGTGTTTTATTTTAATATCTAAGTCTTAAATCACTTAGTAATTCCTTAGAGTGTTCTGGTTTGGGAAATTGCCTGAAACAATAACATGAAAAACAATAAAAAGCCCAAACGCAAGGACAAGAATAAGGGCAGTGTAAGAGTGGGGGCTATGTTGCTTACATTTATCAGAAAGTGGACACGGCCTTGGCCAGTGAAAGGAATTAGAGAAAATTCTGCTTTGGTTTAAAACATTCACTAGCAGAAAATTAGTTTCATGTCATTCCACTAAATAAATGTGGAATAAAAGATGTAAAATATAGCCTTGAGAGGATCCAAAATCATTCACTTATCTGGGTTCCCATTAGCCTTGGTTGGGCCTGCATGCAATCCTGACTATTTGGAATTATTGAATTAAATAACTCAAAAGAGTTCAATTCTAAAAAGTATTTACTGAGAATTTCCTGGTGGGCTAGTGGTTGGGCCATTGCACTCCCACTGTTGAGGGCTCAGGTTCAGTGGTCTGGGAACTAAGATCCTCAAATTGCACGGCTTGGTCAAAAAATAAATAAATAAAATAATAAGAATTTATTCGGTGCTAATGGAAGACAGTTTCTGCCATCAGTAACATGAGTAAGACATGTTTTAAGTAATTAAAAGTATCATTATATATATGTATTATATAACTCCTATTAGATGAAGTTCTATGTTGATAGATGCATGATAAAATGTTCTTAAAATACATAATATGTAATGCAAATAAAGTCCAAGTTAAAGTGCAAGTGAATGAAAAATGGAAAAACTTAGTATTCATAAATTTACTTTGAGCTTATCTAATAAAAATATTAGAAATGTAACATTCTTTGAAATTTAAGAATCACTTCAAATTTTCATCAAGCTTTTGTCTAGGAGGCTATCCAAACTTTATTCCTTGTTAACTAGCTAACTAGCACAGTCCATAGATCAAACACTGCTTATATATTTTCTATGGCTAATGTTGGAGGAATGGTTAAAACACTATTAATATTAAATGTTAATATGTTCCAATACTATGAAGCTGTTAGGCAGAAGTATTTATCCTAACTTTTCCAATTGTTCACTTGTTTCCATCATATAAACAATTTATATCTACTTTGCTGTGATAAAAATAATTAGTAATCTTTATCAATTAAAATTTCCTTATTATTACTGTCAGTGTTAAACTACTGAACTGGAAATGCCTCATTTTTACATAAGACTGGGTTCCTAAAATGCAAAGGTGTCTACCCTGAAACACAGGGCAGAATTTAATCTAGAATTATAAATCCAGATAATTTTAATCTAAAATTGTAAACCCAGATAATTTTATAACATAAATTTAAATTTAAGGCATGAATGGTGAACACACAGCTCTGAAAACTGTGCTAACCTATTATGGAGAGCACAGGAGACGCCTTTATAATACAGAGATGTGATTACCTGTTAATTTCTCTGATGGGTGGTTTTGGCCTTTTTAGAGTTTAATCAATCTAATTCTCTGACTTGAGAAACTAGAAACCCAGAACATAAAATATATAAAGGGAAGCCCACTTTAGGAACCGGGCTATCTCCCATCAGAAATGGGGTCACACAAATGGATTTCTTCCTAAATGGAACCCAAAGAAAAACAAACTGGCAAATTCAACAGCTGTGGTGGTGAATAGGTTAGGCTTTGAATCAGACAGACCAAGGCTGGAGTCCTGATTCTATAATTTTGATCATCGCTAAGAATCAGTGATTAAAAGTGGTACATATATACACATTCTTTTGAAGAAAAGCTTATAGATTTAAATGTACTTTTTGCATACATTATTAAAAAGTACTGCAAGTGTTTGAAGAAGAAGCAAACTCAGAGCAACACCTTGAGATTCTTGTCATTGATTCAGAAAGTAAAACATGCAAGTGAAAGTTCTTTGATCTTGTGGAGCAAGGTCATTTGATCTGGTTCACGGGAGGGCAGAGGTGTTAAGAATGTGAGAGTTGCTTAGCCTCACTGACCTCATTTTTCTAAATGTAGCTATGTTGTGAAACAAAAGAAGAAGGATCCTTGCTGGGCCTGCCGGTCTACCGAGCATGCTGACCGCTGGCCCACAACCAGGTGATTTCACTTCAGGGTCCCCAAGACAAGTGAGGCTTAGTCTTCTCAAGGGGATCGAGAAGGCAGAAGCCCGTCTAGACAGTGGCTATGCTCTTGTGCTTTGACTGTGCTGGATGCGTGCTAGAGACAGGTGGAGAACGCAGTGCAGCTCAGGAGAAGCCCAGAAATGAGTATCAGAATGACCATCATATCTGACACAAAAGCGACCTTGATTCACATCTTTTTTAGTGTAGGTTTCCAGAGTGACTGAGGGGTGGGAATGAGGAATCCATCAAAAAGAGCCCTTGACTTTAGAAATCTGGGCCATAGGCTTTTATTGATTAATTGGAAACTTCATTTTGAGTGGAAAAAGTGGTAACTTGTTCTTAGTAAGTCCATCCTCAGAGAGGTGAGAAAAAGGACTTGATTTGTGTTTTGGGGGAAGGCTACTGCTGGCTGCTTCATGCAGACTTTGAAGAGGACCCTTGGGCTTCAGAAGCGGGTGCTGTCAGATTGCACGTGGGGTTGACCGTCTGGATCATTTCCCCTGTCTCTTGTGCCTGGTTATCAGTGAACCGAGTCACTGCTCAGACATGACACCCTGTACTTGTCTGTGTTTAAGATGGAATCTATACAAATATCTGTCAATTATTCTTCTGTGCCAAGTGGTGGGAAAGAGGACTTCCTCTCTGGCTCACTGGGTAAAGAATCTACCTACGATGCAGGAGACACAGGAGATGCGAGTTCAACCCTTGAGTCAGGAAGGTCCCCTGGAGAAGGAGATGGCAACCCCCTCCAGTATTCTTGCCTGGAAAATCCCATGGACAGAGGAGCCTGGGGAGCTACAGTCCATGGAGTCTCCAAGAGTTGAATAGGACTGAGCGACTGAGTGCACAAGGGTTGGGAGAGCAAATTATGGAGGAAACTCAAAGATGTCAGGGAAATCACACTCCACAGACAGCTGAATACACAGAAAGTTTTTCCATGCTAACTTCCTCTTGTCTTCTATTTTATTTAACCTACATTCTGAAATTCAGAAACTTGTTCTGAGATGTGTTAGATGTGAATGAACTGCTTTTGGTATAAATGCATTTCTTTCCTGGATTACGATTCCATTTATGACATCTGATGAAAATCAATAAAACCAGTCGATGGTTAATGTTTGACTGAAGGGGAAGAGAGAGGCTGGGGAAGCAGAGCCGTGCACTGGGTGTGGCCTCTGGGGAAGATACTTCAGTCCCAGCAAGGGTCCCAGCAGCTGAATGGAAGAAAATAACCTTTAACCACCATTTTTGTTACTTACAGAAAGGTAAGCTTTGGTATGTCTTAACTACGCTGATAATGTATTTCTTTAAGGAGAGCAAAACAGATGGCGAAGGGGCTTACTTAAGTTGATGGATAAAAGCATTCCTTGAGGGGTGCTGGGTAGCATTTGCTGGGAGGGAAAGTTTATTCCTAGCATAATAAGTTATGCTTCTGGAGCATAATTTCTTTTGCAGGTTCTTTTGATTAGTCTATATCTTCTATAAATCCATTTCATGAAGTGGTTTGGGTTAAATCAAGCTTGGGAGTAGAATTAAAGGAAAGAATAATGCTTTGGATGTTTACATGTGGATTACACCCATTCTTTGCAATTAAAATATAAAAAAGTGCCCAGCCCTGAGAGTCCCTGGGACTCTCATACTCTAGAAATCAGGGCCAGAATCTCATTTTCACAATGTGTTATTTCTCAGAGGTGGTCTTTAAAAACTGTGCATTTTATTTACTTCTCAGAGAGCAAAATTCAGTTTAGGATTCATAGGACTGCCTGGGACAGAGCAGAGAAAGGGAAATGCATAGGAGGGAAAAAAGTCCTTTGTTAAAAGTAGTGGAATAGGAATTGAAAACAGAGAGACAGATCTGCCTTCCCAATTGGGAAAGCAAGGTTGGTGCGTGTATCGTCAGATTCTGGCCCTTCTTTCGGCCACATCGGTGGATGTAATATCAGCTAACGAGTGATTATTTTAAGATGTCAAGACATGTACAGCTTGTCAGTGTCTTCAAAGGTCCAGTCCCTGTCTCTGTCCCAGCTTTTCCTTCATTGTGAGTGACTTTGAAACAGATGTCCTCTGGGCTGGCAGACGGGCAATGCATTCTCCAACATTTTCTTGTCTTTCTGTTTCTTCAAAAACTCGGATAGCAAGAGCAGAATAATTTGAAAGAAGAAGAAAGCATATGTTTTGATGACAGGGAAGATGGATGGCATTCAGCCCTCACCAGGAAATGAAATGAGTCTTGCTGAGTGAAGGTTTATCATGGACTATAGAGTATGTAGTTTATGAGTCTTCAGGGTTGGGCAGATGGGTTAGGCCAGTTTCATCATTTACCAGCCAGGGGACACGGAGGAGATTGCTTAAGCTCCCTGTACCTTAAATTTCTCACCTAAAGAATGGAGATGCCTGCCTCACCAAGAAGTTGTGAGAATAAGTTAAAAATTAGATCAGCACGTCAAGAACTCAGTACACTGTTCGGCACCCAATAGACGTTTAATGAATGTTAATTAACTCTACTTTCCATGAGAAAAGATGTTGACTCTACCTTTCAAGTAGGTGATGCAGGTCAGACTGAGAAGTTGCTCTTTCAATCTCTAGGGAAAGAAACCAACAGTAATGTTGCAGTAATTGCATCTACCATTATGCACGGGGGAAACTAATGCTATGCCAAAGAAGTGGGGTCCCAAAATATGAGATAACGAGAAAACACTTCAGTTTTGCTTCTTTTTTAATGAAGCATTTTAAAGCACATCTGATGTTTCACATATATCTTTGGTGAGAAGGGGGTGTGGTATCCTTTGAGACTTGCTAAAATGTCCCCTGGGAAAAGTCATTGCTGTCGTTCACGATGAAGATTGCATTTCCAGTACCTCCTCCCTTCTTTTATAAAAGGCAAAATATACCCAACAACAACTCAACTTCCTGTTCTTTTGTCAAAGGAAAAGAGAGTGGGCTCCTCCTTTTCTTCCCGGTCAAGAGAGGTGACTCTGGTCAGGAGGAAAGCTGAGCACTGTTGTGCTCCTTTCTCTGAAGGCTGACAAGTGTCTTTATGGCTGTTAGTTTACACGGGCAGAGACATACAGGTTTATTTGTTGGCATAAAGTTGTATTCCGTCAGAAATCCCTGGTGTCGAATTTAGCAGGGGCTAGTTGTTCTGTGTTCTCCTCAGTGATTAAACAAGAAAAGAGGTCCTGAAGTTTGTTAGCGGAATATCAATCTACCTAGTTGTTACTTGTGAGAACAAACAAGAATGTTTATTTAGGTATAAGAAATGTTAAGTTAGCAAAAGCAGATACCCAATGGTTGAGGTTTAAACTCTTGTACACTCAAGATGAGCTTTTCACTTACGCATGTGTAACAGACCAAGCTGTCTATGGTTATTGTGTATGTGACACAAATAAAACCTAATTTGTCTTAATAGTCTGTAAGACCGACATTGAATTCTCTCATCCATGATATTCTGAATCAATGATTTCTTACTGCATTTTAATTATTTTAAAGCATAGGACTTGTGTTTCTGAGTGAGAGGCAGAGAAATCGGAAGGGTAGACTTGTGCCCTTAAGGAATGTTAAACTCAGAATGAGCACGTCTTCCTCACGCAGAGGGTTGCATGTTCGGTCTCTGCGATCAGACTGATGCTCCTTTTTCAACCTCGCTGAGCTGTTCTGCCCTGTAGGATGACAACAGGTCCTGTCTTATGGGAACGTTGTGAAACTAAATGAATTAAGTCATCCAAAGTACATAACTTAGTAAATGTTCACTAAATGCTAGCTTTTTTTTTCTTTTTAAAGGTTTCAATTATAAAAAACCAACTCATGAGTGAGTTTTCATAGTGGTATATCACCCTTTAAGAAGATAGAATTAAATTTATTTTCCCCTTACTCTCTTGCCCATCCCAGTTGTCAATTATGACTTAATTACAGAATCAGAAAGTTAGCCTGCTACACCTGACGAGGACTGCACATATTTGTTTTTAGAGCCCTTCCCTGAAGGTCACCTCATACGTGAGCTAGTACTGTAGCAAGTCTTTTGTTTTGTTTTAAATCTCAGTGTTTAAACCATACGTGAAAGCTAAAGTGTTAGTCACTCAGTCATGTCCAACTCTGCGACCCCATGGACTGTAGCCTGCCAGGCTCCTCTGTCCTTGGAATTCTCCAGGCAAGAATACTGGAATGGGTTGCCATTCCCTTCTTTCTGACCCAGGGACCGAACCTGGGTCTCCTGCAATGCAGGCAGATCCTTTACTGTCTGTCCACCAGGGAAGCCCTTAAATCATATGGGATGGGATCTAATTTAGATTTACCTCATATTGAATTTCTAAGGCCAGAATGTATTATCTTGACAAAGTATTCACCTGTGCACTTCTTAATACGCAAAGAAATGTATAAAGCATGAAGAAACACTTTGTCAAAAATCATTAAGCTGCTTTTTTGAGAAATATTGATTTCTACTCTCCTTTTGGTGGCTCAGTCAGTAAAGAATCAGCCTGCAATGCAGGAGACCGCCTGCAGCATAGCAGACCCAGGTTTGATCCCTGGGCTGGGGCGATCCCCTGGAGAAGGAAATGGCAACCACTCCAGTATTCTTGCCTGGAGAATTCCATGGACAGAGGAGCCTGGTGGGCTACATCCATGGGCTCCCAAGAGTCGGACACCACTGAGCAACTACACAATGACAACAGTCCTCCTTTTAGGCTAGGAAAGACCCTTCTGATGTTGTTGTGCTAGACATGGAGGAAAGAAGTCCTATCTCTGCCTCAGGTTTCTGAGGTGGAAACCTAAACACCTTAGAGAACTCAACATCGTCGTCCTTACTGCCTATCTGCTCAAGTCGTCCAAGTACCATGGGGGTGGATCGCCATCTGTGACCCCATGTGAGGGCCTCCCTTCCCTCTGACCTCCTCACCCCAGCTGCCCCTTCCCTAGCTTACTCTGAGGGGCGTGCTGGGTGGAAGTAAATATGAGCATACTTCCTGAAATAGTCCTTAGAACTCATTATTACTTTCTTTAATAATTAGGTTTAAAATTTGTATTTAAGTCAATCAGAGAAATTCAACATATTTTAAGAGGAGCCCTCTACCCTCCCATAAGACTGTATAACCAATTATTCACCTACTGATTGAGTAAGAAATCACCCTCAATTTTGCATACGTGTAAATCCAGATTTTCGTATGCTGAAAGATGGGCATATTTCTACTGCAAAAGTCAATGAGAGAACAAAGTGCCTGCCTGTATGTGTGCATTGGGGGGGAGAGGGCAAACTACCCTTCCTCTTCCTTCTTTGAACCTTCCTTCCTCCTCTCTAGTCAGCCTGAAGTGGAAGACAGCAGCCCAGATTTTACACCTTGCTGTTTGTTTCTAGCTTATTACTAGCTGCTTTAATTGGGTCCTTAATTTGCCAAGAATGCAAATTGGTCGGATCCTTCTGTGATTTTTTCTAAACCTTAAATGATGTAATGAGTGCCTGAGATTTGTGAGTAAGAAGACCACAAAGATGGGCATGATTGATCTGAACATTACTTGATGGACAATGGGAGCAAGCTTTTAATAGGATTTTTATTCATATCTGGCCTTACTGTCCAATTCATGCTGCTCTTAGCAATATACAACGCAGAGGTGAATTAAATGGCACACAGAATATTTGGCTCTATTATTTGGTCCTGATGGTGCTATGAATTCTAGTCACAATTCTTTCCTTGGCCACATCACCTATGATATTGGAGAGCAAATTTTGCAGCCCTCTCCTGCTGTGCCTTCACTGTTCTTTGGAAATGCATGGTTCAGCCTTAAAGCATGGTGAATTACTTTAATTCAAAGCCCTTAACTTTTCTTTTTTTAAACAAAAAGGATGAGTACGGCTGACTTGATTTAAGGTTTGCCTATCACTTAGCTTTTTGTAAGAGGGGGAAAAAAAAAATCAATGCTTGTGTATTGATTTACTTGCAGGTTTTGAGGCCTGGGACCTAGAAATTCCTCATCCTTACTCAGATACATGGGGAAATGACAGGAGAGTCTAAAAATACCTCTTGGAGTCACTGGAGCCTAGCAGGAGATTCAATCAGCTTGGAGTGGAGTCCCTGGGATGCAGTGGCCACTGCCTATATCGTTACTGGATGAGGGCCCATCTGAGGCCACCTCTGTCCTAAGATGGCACGGCCATTGTCAGTCAAAACTAGGGCCCCTTGAGGTATTAGTTTGGCAGGGATGCTATAATAAAGTACCACAGATACAGTGGCTCAAGCAACAGAAATCTATTGTCTCACAGCTCTAGAAGCTTGAAGTCCAAAATCAAGGCATCTGTGGGGCTGACTCCTGAGGACCGTAACAGGTCTGCAGCCTCTCCCCTTGGCTTGTCTTTCCCTGTGGCCCTTCATATTGTCTTTCCTCTCTGTGTGTCTCTGTGGCCAAGTTCCCCCTTTTGATGAGGACACCAGTCATATTGGAGCAGGCCTACCCTGACAACTTCATTCTAACCGCATTACCTCTGTGAAGACTTGAGTCTCCAAGTCAGATCACATTCTGAGGTACTTGGAAGTCAGGACTCCAACATGAATTTTGAGGCAAGGGGCACTCTTCAACCCATCACACTTAGCTCGATTAAAAACTAAGAAACAAGGGAGGTGAAGTTCAGAGAGTGAATGAGGAGAGGGTACGATAGAGAAATAGTTGTGTGGTAGGAGCCAGATCTCCGAGGCTGATGGTCCTCTGAGAAGGCGGACGCGTGTTAGCGTCTGAAGAGGAAGCGCCGCCATGGAGTGAAAAGCAAAACTTTTTGAAATTTTAGCAAGATACGTAACCGACTCAGTGACACTAGGCGTCTTATTCGTAAGGATGTTCGTGCTTTCAGAGAGACTAAGATATGAATGAGAGCATAGGTGTGAAGTTAGCCAGACAGTGTGATCTTGGACAATGTCTTGTAACTTCTTTGATTTTTGATCTTTAAAATGATTTTATGTTTATTTTCGGCTGTGCTGGGTCTTGTTGCTGTGCGGGCTCTTCTCTAGTCGTGGTGCACGGGCTTCCTTTGTTGTGGAGCACAGACCAGACTCTAGGGCCTGGACCCGGGTCTAGAGCACAGACCCAGTGGTTGCGACACATGGGCTTAGTTGCTCCAAGACAGGCAGGTGGGATGCTCCTGGATCAGGGATCAGCCCACGTCTCCTGCATTGGCAGGTGGGTTCTTTACCACTGATCCACCAGGGAAGCCCCCTTTTAAGAGATAAATTTTAACAGTGCCTGCTTCATAGGGTTCTTACGAAAAATCAATAATTATATAAAAGTCTCACCATGTGCTGAGACAAAGGGCTTCCAGTAAATGTTAGCTGCCTTTGTGTCATTATCCTGGCTGAACACAGATGGAGGACATGGAGGGGTTTCAGTGTTTTCTGGGCTGTGGTGAAGTAAACGAAGCCATCAGCCCTAATCGTCAAGGCCAGCAGCCCTGATTCCGTGTTTGTAAATGGTCCATGGTTAAAGCAACTAGTGGTGGCTCTTCAAAACTCTCCCAGACCTCTGACCTCTGTTGCTAAGGATGTACTTGGCCTCTCAGATAGTTGCATAGAAACTGTGTGAATTTAGTCTTTGTGCCTGAGGGAAACTCTGACACATAGCAAAAATTCCTAGCAGATGGTTGGATCAACTGTTTCAGATAGTTCAGATGAAATGTCACTGAATTATCTGCAAATCTACTCCAATCCTTTGCCAAGTAGGGTTGGTGAAGTAGTCTATCAAGTGTGTATGGCTTGGTGGTTTTAGGCAATTTCAGTTACAAACCATGGTTTCCCTCCAGCCAGGATGTAACATACATTAGTGAAATTACGTCTGTGTAAAGAGGAAAGATAGGCGAGACTCGTTTGTGAGGACGGAGTCCTCCTCTGGCATACTCCTAGCAGTGGGGTACTTTGCCTTGGATCATTCAGACAAAGGCTTTGCTTGGCTGCTTCATTTGGCCGTGAGGGTGTTGCTGTGAAGGCTGCGTCTCGAGTATCCTTGTGACCAGGGCCATGGAAAGCTGTGAATTGTGACAGGAGCTGTCTTGTAGGACAACATTTAAAGTTCTGACTAATAAACTTGGGTGGCAGAAGAAAATTTTATTTGACAAAAAATATTAACTTCAAAATATTCACTTATTGAGGTCCCCAAAGTAGGTACTATTATCCTCGCTTTACCAATGAGAGTCAGTGGAGGAGCCAGGATCCAAACCAGCCAATCTAACAATTGCATCGTGTGATTGATTCATCCACAAAGAAATCATGAGACCCTAGGCATGGGAACGGAAAGCAATTACTTCTGTTTCCCACTGGAAACCTTTCTGTGAGGGGTGAAACCAAATGTAAATGACAAAATAAAGGATGAGTTTAATGCTTTGTTTACTTTTTAGGTTTCATTAAGCACCTCAAATGGTGGCCTGTTTGAGCATCTAGCTAAAATAAGGTATTTATTTTAATTTGCTTTTCTGCCATTCAACTTACATGTCTTTGGAAGATTGGAAGTGTTAAAAAATCATTTCAAGTGGAGATGGTATATATATCAATCAATTCTTAACCTATTTACTGAGAAGAAATTTGTTTGTGTATTTAAAAGAGAAATAATCCTTTTCATCAACAATAAAAATGTATTACTGTGGATCAAAATAAATCTTTAGATCTCATTAGTTTCCTTCAATGTTTAATACCAATGTTAGACAATCACAAATGTTTCAGAATTTAATAAACATCTGTTGAGAGTATAATATATGCAAGTCATAGTATGAAGAGCTGGGAGAGGTTAAAAATATATAATTTTAAAATAAGGCCTCTGCTTTGAAGGATTTTGTTTTCTAGTAGAGGCAGCAACACAGACATGTAAATAAGTGATAAAAAATAAAATGCAGGTAGGAGGGGCTTTGAGAGAGCTTCTGTCTGGAAATCAGAGAGACTGCATGAAGGATGTAATTTCTAGCTCCATGAAGCAGATGCTACACCCCTTATTTTTTCCCAGATTTTAGCCGAGTATCTGGCACATAATAGAATGGTTAAATTCAGTGATTTTAAAATAAACAAATTGGCCCTAGATGGTCAGGTATGTAAGGAAAAATGAGAACGCATAATCTCAATCCGGCTTGAATCAGCAAATATCAATTGTCGTTTACTCTGGGTGGGGCCCTTTGCTGGGTGGGAAGAACAGCCAGTGCCAAAGCGTGGAGACAGGGAAGCTGGGTTCAAAGTCCACGGAGTGCTCGGCGGCATTCCTGGGTGCGGTGGGTGTGGAAGATAAGGCGAGAAGAGCAACTGGGGACCAACATTTAAAAGATCTTGATGCTGAGGGTTTTGAGGAGGAAGATCCCCAAATGTCTATATTATGTTGTCTATATTTTTACTTCTCTTAAGCAAATATTGGTTGATAGTTGATCGTGTTCATTTTACTAACTTAAAAAAAATGACTAGTTAGATTTAACAATACCCATTTATTCATTTTAGATATATTGTAGTATGCTAGAACCTGGGCTTGTTATTTGTTTCTGTGTTTCCAAACCACATAAGCAGTCTAAAGCAGTAGAAAAAATGTCTTGTTTGTGTTTGACAAGGAGCCAATTCTAAAATGATGTTTGGACACATAGACCAGACTAATTCTGTTGCAAAAGCTCATTTCTAAACATTCACAGAATTTACAGATCTAACTGTCTTGAAGGGTTTTCGTCCTAGCTCTTTCTTAAAATAGCTGTAGCCTTGGGACAATTGGCCTCATTTACACAGCGTGAGCAACCATTATGCACATCTCTATACCTGCCTCTCTTCCGCTATCACACAGTACAGGGTAGAGCTGGGAGAGGAAAAGTTCTTTGAACTTTGGCCTCTGACAGATCTGGTTGGCAACAGGGCAGTATCGCTTCCTAGCTGTGTCTCTAGGTGAATGGCTTAACTCTGAACTTCAGTTGCCTCACGTATAAAATAAGAGTAATATTTCCTAATTCGTTATGGCTGTGAGAAACTCGTAAGAGTGTTCGCTCACTATTGAGGAATTGCTATGTATTTTCCATTCGAGTAAACTGATGCACAGAGAGAGATTAAGTAGTGCCCACGTGGCCACACAGCTAAGGAGAGGCTGCGCTGGGTTTCCGGTCCAGACTCGCTGACTCAGAGTACACCTTCTGGGCCTCTGCCATTCTGTCCGTAAAGGTCCCTCCACTGATCTGCCCTATGTGCTGTGCTGTGCTTAGTCACTCAGTCGTGTCCAACTCTTTGCGACCCCATGGACTGTAGCCCGCCAGGGTCCTCTGTCCATGGGATTCTCCAGGCAAGAGTACTGGGGTGGGTAGCCATGCCCTTCTCCAGGGGATCTTGCCAACTCAGGGATCGAACCCAGGCCTCCCACACGGCAGGCAGATTCTTTTTTTTAGCATCTGAGCCACCAGGGATGATCCTTAATAAACACTAATTTCTATCTTTATTTCCCAGGACATTTGTGAAGCTAAATTGTTGTAGTACTTTGGTTATTCTTAAAGTTCAAATAGAAGGTGTCCAAAGGTAAGGAATTAAAAATTTTCAGGGTTTAAATTTTTAGATAGTTTGAATTTTATAATCATTTTCCCATGCCGATTATATCAGCGATGTAAGTTCAATGTAGAAAAACTTTAAAAAATTAAAAAAAAAAGAAGCAAAACAAGACCATCTTCAATTCCTTGAGGCAATAAAATAATTGGAATTTTAGTGAAGTGAATGCATTCTTCATTTCCTTGTTTTTTTTTTGTTTTGTTTTAGCAGTCCAATATTATGATAGGCAACAGTCCTGCTTCACAGACCATGTGGAAAATTTGTCTCAGATCTTAAAATCAGTTAGTCATGAAAAAATAAGAATAGGAAAAAAAATCAGTCATGATGTATCTTAGGGTGAAAGGTATACTTTTTGTGAAATGTGAAGGCACAGGGAAAGAGGAAAAATAATACTGAGTAGGAGAGAAGAGGGGCAGAGTGTGGATTCTCACTGGGTTGCTTTGGGAGTTATAAATACATTTTTTCCTTTGGTGTATTGTACAGTTAACAGCAAGGTTTAGAAGAACAAAGAGGCGGCTGGTGAGGTCGTTGAATGAAGGACTGGGAACATGCTTGGGTTCTTCCTCCTTGAAGACTCTCATATATTTGCAGCTGTGAATCAGAACCACTAAAATTTTAGCGTCTCGTTATTTTGGCATTTGCCCATCTCCTCCATCCATATAATGAGGGTCTTCATTGCGGCACATGGGGGCTTCTCTAGTTGTAGAGCAGAGGCTCACTAGTTGCGGCTTCTCTGTTTGCCCCCGGGCATGTGGGCTCTTAGTTCCCCGTCTAGGGATTGAATCCTCGTCCCCGGCATTGGAAGGCAGATTCTTAACCACTGGACCACCAGGAAAGTCCCTACTTAAGACTCTTTAAGTGAAGAAGAGTGATAAAGTGAAGCGGGAAAAACGGAGTGAGCACAAGCTTGTTTCGGGATATTGACTTGGGGTTGCTGTGGATGAGGTATCAGGGGGCTTGGGGAAGTCCAGGCTGTTCCGCAGAGGAGAGGCTGGCCTTCAAGGATGCCATCCTACGAGGTTTATAACTGAATATCGTCCAGTGATCCTTTGTGCTTGGATAAACATGGTTTTAATAGGAGGGGAACTAATCAACTTATCTCCGGTTTATTCACAGGAGTTTGAATAAGGAAAATTATGACAACGCAAGCCCAGCTACACTGCTTGTGCCTCCTTACACTCTACTTGGTAAGAGAAGAGAAATGTTCTGTGTTTATTTAGTGGAATATTTCTAGCCCATACCGGGGAAGCAACAGCTATCATCACTTAAAAAAAAGTCTATCAAATTAACTTATTGTGAACAAAGCACACAGCTTACCCTAATGGGCCATTTTTGATGAAATGGCTGTAAGTTATACGTCTAACTTTCAACCAGGGAGATGCTTTCTCCTCAGCTCTTATAAGCCAATGCCCCTTCATGGGCAAGTTTTAAACAATTCATCTACTCAGTTTTAAGCCTTTACATCCAGCTCAGGGAATCTGGAAAGAAAAGTATACTGATACATGTGTTAGTCTCTGTCCGTTAGTCTTGACTTTATTTATTTTTTCTTTAACCATGGTTAAATTACCACTGAAATTAAGAAAAGCATTTTCTCCATTTTTGACTCTGCTCTGCTCTGTACTTTTGTTCCCATATATGGCTTGGACTTTTTTTGGCCAAATTTGCCCTTAGTCACTTGTTGAGCTAACCCTATCGGCTCAGGCTTCTAGAAGTTGGAGCTGAATGGAACGTGGGGAGACCAGCCCAGACCTCAGGTAGATAGAGGAATGCTGTCTTGCCTTTTGTCGTGAGGTTCATAAGGGTCATACACATGCCAGATTTGCTGTGTTATGAAGCAAAATTATGGGGAAGCACTTGCTTTCTCCTTAGAAGGAAGCTACTAGATCCTCTTACCTCTAATCTTGGTTCCTTTCTTTGAAAACCCAAACATAACATGGAATTTCAAGTTCCAGAGAGCCCCTGAGAGTCTACACAGTTCAAAATATTTAGAGTGACATACAGCTGTACTTGTAAACTTAACAGAGTGTTCCTCTTGAGGGGAAAAGCTGTAGTCTGAACCTTATAAGCACTGTGCATTCTCACAGCCTGGGGCTTGAAGCTTGTCCCCAGGACTGCCCAGAAGCACCACTTGGCTTCGCTCCTGTTGCTACCTTTTCATATGTGCTTTGCTATCTATATTATGGCAGAACGGTGAAATCAGTGCCTGGTTCAAACTTGGCACTGCTGTTGACTGGTGATAGGAACTTGGGTGAGTTACTACGCTCTGAACCTCAGCTTTCTGCCCTGTGAAATGGGTCTAACAAGAGTACTTGCCTTATGTGGCAACTAAATGAGATCATACAAAGCCCTTGGATCAGTGATTGGCACAGTCTAAGGACTTGATAAATATTAGCTATAATTATTACTATTGCTATTATTAAGTCACTTCAGTCATGTCCGACTCTGTGTGACCCCATAGACAGCAGCCCACCAGGCTTCCCTGTCCCTGGGATCCTCCAGGCAAGAACACTGGAGTGGGTTGCCATTTCCTTCTCCAATGCATGAAAGTGAAAAGTGAAAGTGAAGTCGCTCAGTCATGTCCGACTTAGCGACCCCATGGACTGCAGCCTTCCAGGCTCCTCCATCCATGGGATTTTCCAGGCAAGAGTACTGGAGTGGGGTGTACATTTTAAATATTCTGTGATTACACTCATATGGACCCTGACCTCCATGAGGAAGTCTGTGTTTTAGTCATCTTTGCAGCCTCAGCACATAGCACAGTGCCAGGAACAAGGTAAAAATTAAATACATAATTATGGATTTATATTAAGAAACAACAATGAGATCTAAGAAAGAGAGAGAAGATTCCATCAGGATAATTTAACATTAGCAGGCTCAACAGCTTCTGATCTGAGATGGGGATATGCACTTTTCTTCCTAGACAGAGGGTGAAAAGCAGTTTTCCTTTTCCTTCCTTTCGTTTTCCTTCCTCTCACCGTAGTGTGGTTTCCACGTGGAGTAAGAAATATGGCCCAAACCACTGCTGGCAGCAAGAGCGTTGCCCGGGAGACAGCCACGTGCACAGCTGTCTCTGGGTGAAGGAGGGAGGCTGCGACCTGTGGCTGGGGTCTCAGGGGCGTTGGGAGGAGCCATGTCTCTTCTGCCCTCCTCACCCCTATGCCCAGACCCTCTCCTGTGAAGACGGCAAGTTCACTTGGTGCTTCTTTCTTTCAGCATCAGGCTTTTATTTCATAGAGGTTATTTACCATTTATTCCATACTATAGTGGCTCTCCCATCTTCTTCTGAGAACTGGTTCTCTTAGGAGATTAGAAACACTGTGTGAACACATAGGAATGGCACTGAAGAGAGGATTTTGGAAAGTGCTGAGTAGGGATGCAAGGCAATCAGGGAGAAGCCAACTGTATCAGAACTGTGTCTGGGACTCTGCTTCCTCCAGAAAGAAGAAGAGCTTGAAATAGTTACTATATAACCAACACAGAGAACTCTTGCTGTAAAGTGCAATGAAGGTGGCTACTAGGCAGGCAGATCTGACAATTGCAAGTGTCCTTTGCTGGCCTGGAAGGCAGTGGGGCAACTTGGTGGAGAGTTGGGGCTTGGTAGTCCAGCCCCATTGGTACTGTTCCACGGTAACACCAACTATCTGTGTCTCTGCTAGGGGGATTCTCTTGAGAGACTTCCGTGATATTGATGAGGATCTTAAGAAATGACATGTGTGGAGGGTCACATTCCACAGCAGGAGACACGAAAATATCAGTTCCATCCGCTTCCTACCTTTCACCTCTTTATGCAAGATGGTGGGTTTTGTTCCTCCAACTCTTTCACAAGTTTTCACTGTAACATTCTTCCCAGTTCTGGCAGTATGGCCTGTTGACTCATGCGTTTTGAAATCTTTATAGCTCAAATAGCCCTGATATGAGAACCCAACCCTACTTTGAACCTTGCCACTGAGACATCTCCTTGTTTCCTGATAGGTGAGCCAGCTTGTCCACCGAGGAAAAATGCAGGCTTATGGGTGAGGTGTGCCTGACTAACATAGTTTTCCTGTAGGGGCCGTCACCGGTGTGATCAGCTGAAAGACAGACTGCTTACTGATGTGAGCAGAAAGCTGATGAAATGAAATGAAAGTCACTCAGTTGTGTCCCACTCTTTGCGACCCCAAGGACTATACAGTCCATGGAATTCTCCATTTCAATTCCATTCCCCATGGAATTCTCCAGGCCAGAATACTGGAGTGGGTAGCCTTTGCCTTCTCCAGGGGATCTTCCCAACCCAGGGATCGAACCCAGGTCTCCCACATTGCAGGCGGATTCTTTACCAGCTGAGCCACCAGACAGACTGCTTCCTGATGTGAGCAGAAAGCTGATGAAAGCAGTGTGCTCTTAAGCAGTAGCCCCTCAAAAAGCACTGCCCTAGCAGTGGCAGCATCTTGTATCCACCACGGCACCCACTTCTTGTGCCCTGCCTTCCAGAGGGAGGAGGAGCTGGAGCTGGAGCTGGAGAAGATGTGGAAAGAAGTGGGAGGGAAGATGAGCCCTCAGAGGAAGACACACCTTGAAAGGGACTGATGAGCTAGGAGTCTGTATAGTTACTGTGTCAGTCAAGAAGTCCTTTGCTGCTGCTGCTGCTAAGTCGCTTCAGTCGTGTCTGACTCTGTGCGACCCTACAGACAGCAGCCCAACAGGCTCCCCCGTCCCTGGGATTCTCCAGGCAAGAACACTGGAGTGGGGTGCCATTGCCTTTTCCATAGAAGTCCTTTAGCTGTGAGCAAATTTAGAGTTTCTCCAGTCAACAGGGATTTATTTTTTTGTTAGACAATAAGAATCCTATAGTGGGCAGTCCTGGGCAGGTTTAGCAGTTTTGTGATGTTATCAGAGACCTAGGCTTCTTTATCTTTGCTCCACCATTATTTGAGCTGGTTTATCCCTCATGGTTTCATGACAGCTGCCACAGCTACAGATAGGGCACCACTGCCTGAACAAGAACAAGGAAAGAGGAAGGGCCATGCCACCCACATCAGTCCTTTTTCATCAGTTCAGTTCAGTCACTCGGTCGTGTCTGACCCTTTGCGACCCCTTGGACTGCAGCACGCCAGGCCTCCCTGTCCATCACCAGCTCCCGGAGTTTACCCAAACCCATGTCCATTGAGTCAGTGATGCCATCCAACCATCTCATCCTCTGTTGTCCCCTTCTCATCGAAGAACAAAAGCTTGACTAGAAACATCCCCCTACCCACACCCCGACCCAGCAGACTCCACCTTTTGTTTCAATAACCAGAATTGAGTCACTTGGCCATGATCTTCCCTGCAAAGGAATCTGGGAAAGATATCATTTGTTTTTCCAAGGGACAGAGGTTGACAATGGCTGTGGGGGCAGCTAACCTGAGTCCACTGTTACTCTGAAGGGGAGGGAAATTCCAAATTCCAAAACGTCTGTGTTCTTATTACTGCTTTTTTGTTGGACACCGAGATCAACTCAGTCAAGGTTTAATGAGCCATAGTACAAGATCTTTTTTCCCCATCATTTCTTCCTAATTGTTTTTGGGTTATTTATCTCCAGTGTTTCTGTAGTAAGAGTATACTTGCTCCATATAAAGAAATGGAAAATAAATCTCTTCTCCCCAGTGTTTCTTTCTTTTTTTGGTTTTACCTGTCCAGTTCTCCAAACCATTAACTTCCCATATCATACTAATCTATCCCACCCCTGACTGCCACCACAGGAGGGAGAGCGGAAGGACCACTCAGGAGGGGCACTGGCATTGGGTGTCGTGCTAGATACCTCGTTCCAGGGGTGCCCACTGTGGTGGGTTTATAGCTGGTGGTCCCTTCCTGCATGCTGCTCTGCCTTGCGATTTCCTTCAGTGATCCTCGTTGGTGGGAGACAAAGGGATGGCAGGAACTACCTCTGAATGTGCGCTCTTGTACACCCCCCTTGCTGCAGACTTCCTGCCAGGCTGTCTCAGCCACTTGTGAGTAGTGGGGCAGTGGCTTAGAGTGGCTAAGAGTGGTCTGGAATTGTAGGTTAGAATCCTGCTTCCTGTACTGTGAGCAAATGACTTAACCTTTCTGCATCTCAGTCTCATCGCCGGGGAAACAGAGCTAGTGATGATAAATGTAGGATTGTTAACGTGGTTAAATGTGCTTAGGACAAAGCTCAGCATACGCTAGCGTAGCGAATGTGAGCTCTTTTTGCTGTGTGCCAGGCAAGCATTGTATTAAACAGGTCCACGTATTTTTTACCCCTTATGGATTCAATTGTCTTTGAGGTGCCTGAACTCTAGCATGCTGGGGAACCTGCCATGGATTTCCTTATAAGCTAACAAGAGTGGAATGGAGGGGTTTTAAGAAGCTGGTGTCAACCAGGTAGAATTGAATGGCATAGTGGCATTGTGGGACGACGATCAGCAGTTTTCCTTCAGCTAGAACCTAGTGTGTGTGCCATGTCAGCCGCTCATGGGTTCTACTCCGGTCAAGTGACTAACCCTTTGTGAGCCTGATTGAAAACACGGCAGTGTTAATTTTTTCCCCCAGGGTGATTGCTTCAATCACCTTGAATGAGAAAAGCAATGCTAGGCTGCTGACAAACCATCTTGATGTAGTGGAGCCTCAACAAATATTAGAACCCTTCCTGTCTATTTTGATTTGATTTCACTTTTTTGGGGGGCCATGTTAGAATCTTAGATTTCATATATCACTCCCGGAACCATAAGAAAGCCATCAAGTGGCCCATATACATTCATAGTACATGGTGTTGCTAATTTTCTGTTTTCCTTTCATCTTTTAACAGACAACTGGATATGGCCAAGAGGGAAAGTTTAGTGGGCCCCTAAAACCCATGGAATTTTCAATTTTTGAAGGCCAAGAACCGAGTCAACTCATATTCCAGGTAAGGGCTCCTCTTAGTCCCTGTCATCTTGATTTTGCAGGTTCTCTCCATGGACTTTTACTCCTTTACTGGACACCCAGAAATAAAACAGAGGCCTAGGAGATCTCATTATGGAGAATGAGTTCAGAAGCCAAGGGATGAGCAGCCTCAGTAATACCAGGCGTCCTCATTCGGACTTCCTCAGTGGTATCTGGGGTATCTCACATCCCTGAGGCGGGGACCTTAGGGCCTGTAGGCTCCACCCTTCCCCGGGGGTGGGCGGGGAACCAGTCTCGGAAGTGGGTGGTTATCTGAGTCTTGGTCTATTCTGTGAGGTGGCTGCCTGCAGCGTTTGAAGATGCCGATTCTCTGGTTTAGCGCTGGAATTGCCTGCCTTCCTGGAGAAGGAAATGGCAACCCACTCCAGCATTCTTGCCTGAAGAATCCCGTGGACGGAGGAGCTTGGTGGGCTACAGTCTATGGGGTTGCAAAGAGTCGGACACGACTAAGCAACTAACACACACACACACACACACACACACACAGAGCCTGCCTTCCCCACCGAGCCGTCTCTCGGCCGACGCAGGCATTGCCCAAGACACACTGGGAGGCAGTCATCTTGTTCACTTAGTTCACTGAGAGAAGCCTCAGGTTGAGGGTGCACGGCAGGGGCTTGAGGGGCAAGAGACTTCAGCTTTAGGGGCACTGAAATAATCCCGGGAACATAATGGAAAGAGGGAGAAAAACATCCTACTGCATTGGTCAGAAACCCCTGGGGAAGCCTGCTTGGCCCTGGAGTGGTTGAAGAGGCTTTGATGGGCCTTAGAGGGTGACCATGACCCCCTACCCCATGCACTGGGGGAGCAACAGGGGTTGCCAAACTACTGTCTGAGGTGGGTATGCCTTCTCTTAAGTGCCAAACATCTCTTTTGTTGGACAGTTCCCATCCACAGAGGAGGGACCGAAAACTGCCTCATCCCAGCTTCTCTTATTTGGTACCAGATCAGTGCGAAGCGGCCCTATTATATGAGCTGGTAGGGGTGCACAGGTATCTCTGTGCCCCCACCGTGGGGTGTTACAGAGACTTTGACCTCTCCAGTCAGGGGAATCAGGCCCTGAGGGAGGAACAAATGCTTTGTGAGCTTAGACAGAAGAGCATTCTAGCAAAGGCACAGCTGGGACCCCTGCCCTGTGCTGGAAGAGGGCAGGGCCTGCCTGGGGTTCTGGCAGAAGGCCAGTGAGACTGGGAAGCCACGAGCCTGGAGAAGGAGGTAGGAGCGAAGGCCGCAGAGACAGGAAGGATCCTGACTTCTAAGGTTCTTAGATCCCCCCCGCTCCCCCAGAGGAGCGGGCCTGAATCATGTTTCCATTCAGGGCTGCAAAGTGGAGGGGGCTGGAAAACGGGAAAGGATGCCAGGAAACTGGTTGGGAGTCTCTGGCGAGGGCTCACTTAGGGGAAGATCTCGTTAACTAACTCTGTCTCCCTCGCCAGGGAGCATTTAGTTAGAGATTTCTCATTTACATTTGGAAAGTCCTTTTCATTTGTGTGTTTTATGCTTCATAAGGTGGTAAGAATGCTGCGGGCTGGGCACACATTCGTCTCCTTGTATGAACTGTGCAGAAAGTGCACACTGTTACTAGATGCTCTCCTGGGTCCTGGGGGTGCGGGATGAGACCAACAGCAATTCTGCCCCTGGAGAGCTCTTGGATAGCAGAAGGAGACTAACAAGAAAGCAAGCAATGCAGTGAGGGTTCTGATTGGAGCCTGGTGGGCTGCAGAGGGGCGAAGTGCAGGCCGAGAAAGAGTGGTCGATTTTAAGAGTGGAGGCTAGTCTTTGAACAGAGAAAGTTTCACTGGACCCCTGGACTGGGTATTTAAAGTTGACCAGGCACTCCCAAACAGAAAGCAGGCCCTGAGGACCAGATGAAAAAAAAAAAATATGGGGGTAGGCATTTAGCAAGAAAATGAAAGATGGCAGGTGGTTTAGGGTGGGAGAGGGTGTGAGGAGGGGTTGCTGAGGGCAGGGGTCGGCGTCGGGGTCCAGACTGGCTGTTTAAGCTGTGCTAGGCGGCGGGGCCCACTGGGATGTTAAGGAAGGGGTGAAGGAGTTAGGCCGTGTTTGCCCAGACTTGCTCTGTGATCGCTTTGAGTGTATGATGAGGGGATGAGCCTGGAGGTGGGAAGGGTATTGGGACACTGTTGGCCATAGAACCAGTGGGATGTAGGCCTGGTTTAAGCAAGTATAAACGGGAGTGGAGGGGAGGGGTCGGAGCAATGCCAGGGGGTCCCATGTGCTGGAATTGGTTACTGAGTGAGTGCAGGCCGTGAGAGAAGGTGTTGAGGGTAACTCTGGGGTCTCTGGATTGCTTGACTGGCTGGTTCGTGGTGTCATTCAAAGAGAGAATGAGAGAAGGAAGGGAGGGAAAGTTTATGGGAAAGTAAGTTTTAGGCTTATTGAATTTAATCTGTGGGGTTAGCGAGGTGGAGATGTTTGAGAGACAGTGGCCACATGAGTCTGGAGCTGTAGACTGGGGCTAATCCAGGGCTTGGGTTTGAAAGCCTGTCTGTAGTGAGTACTTCAACTACCCACAGGGGCCAGGTAGATGATGAACGGTACTATCTTGGGATCAGAAAGGCAATAGCAAAAAAACAGATGTAGAAAAGCCCCCAACTGTGCGAATGTGAAATTAAAAGTCTTCTGACACTTGGTTTCAGCCTGTGGGACACGGAACAGTGGGGAGCAGGACTAACTGAGGGTGCCTCCCAGGGCAAAGGCTCAGTGCAATTCCAGATAATTTCTCAAATCAGAATTTGTGTATTACAGGATTTCATGATTTTTTCCACAGAAATCAGGCATTTTTATATTTATGTAGAATTTCCTAGTTCAGTTCAGTTCAGTTCAGTTGCTCAGTCGTGTCCGACTCTTTGCGACCCCATGAATCGCAGCACGCCAGGCCTGGTAGAATTTCCTAAGAATCTAAATATTTCCTAAGAATCAAAATCTAAGAATATTGGCACAGTTTAAAAAAATCATCCTATAATCAAAGCAAAAGGTATCCGTGGGCCAGAGAGTCTGCCGTCACTTCCTCAGGCAGAAAGGAATGGATGTTCTGTGGGTACAGGTCCATGTCTCGTTGAACAGAATCAGAACTGTACATAGTTCTGATGTACTGAACTGCACAGTCTCCAACTTACAAATATCGCAGACCTAGAAATTGCTTCTTAGGATTCTTTCACAGTCTCTGAGGATCCCAGCCAGTAAAATCATTCCTTGGGTTGCTCCACGTCGTTTTCTGTTCTTTTTCCATCAGTCATGCTACAGAGCTTATCTCTTCTAGGCAGGAAATGAGGGCCCCGCTGTCATGGTTGAAAGTTCTTGTGTATGGGTGTGTGTGTTACAGAGAAGTAGGAGATGAAGGGGATTTCCTTCTAGAATCTCAGAGTCTTCGTGCTAGAAAACACCTTAGAGACTTTTTGTACCAACTGCTTGTTTTCCAGATAGGGAAACTGAGGCTTAAATAAGTTAATGGCATAACTGATATTATAACACTGCTGTTCTCACATTCTAGTCGAGTATATCATGCTACCTAACACCATATATGGCTTCCCAGGTGATGCTAGTGGTAAAGAACCCACCTGTCAATGCAGGTAGAAATAAGGGAAGTGGGTTCAATCCCTGGGGTTGGGAAGATACCCTGGAGAAGGGCATGGCAACCCACTCCAGTATTCTTGCCTGGAGAATTCCACGAACAGAGGAGCCCAGCCGGCTATAGTCCATAGGGTCACACAGAGTCAGGCACCACTGAAGTGACTGAGCATGCGTGCAGCACCGTATGCAAAAATTAACTCAAAATGGATTAAAAACCTAGATGTAAGACCAAAACCATAAAACTCCTAGAAGAAAACATAAGCAGAAACTTTGATATAAATCATATCTGTCTCCTAAAGCAAAGGAAATGAAAGCAAAAATAAGCAAGTTAAACCTAATTAAACTCCAAAGCTTTTGCACAGCAAAAGAAATGATTGTTAAAATGAAAAGACAACCTACAGAATGGGAGAAAATGTTTGCAAACAATATAACTGATAAGGGGTTAATATCCAAAATATACAAAGAGCTCATACAACTCAGCATCAGAAAACAACCTAATTTAAAAATGGGTAGAATACTGAAATAGACATGTTTCCAAAGAGAACATGCAGAAGGCCAACAGGCACATGAAAAGATGTTCAACATTGTTAATCATCAGAGAAATGTAAATTAATAAACTCTAGAAATGATCCCTGAAAGTACAGTCTTGAGAAATGCAAATTTAAACCACAAAGAGATATCACCTCAAGCTGTCAGAATGGCTATCCTCAGAAAGAGCACAAACGACAAATGTTGGTGAGGATGTGGAGAACAAGGAATTGCTCGTGTGCTTTTTTTTGAGAATATAAATTGGTGCAGCCACTGTGGAAAATTGTACGAAGTTTTCTCGAAAAATAGAACTACCATATGACTCAGTGACTCCACTCCTGGGTATATGTGAAAAAAATGAAAACACTAATTCAGAAAGATACATGCACCCCAGTATTCATAGTAATAGTATTTACAGTTGCCAAGATATGGAAGCAAGATGTGTCCATCAGTGGATGAATGGATACAAAATACATGACACACACATGCACAATGGAATACTACTCAGCCATAAAAAGAACTTCCCTGGTGGCTCAGACTGTAAAGAATTTGCCTGCAGTGCAAGAGAACTGGGTTCAGTCCCTGAGTTGGGAAGATCCCCTGGAAAGGGAATGGAAACCTACTCCTGTATTCTTCCCATGGACAGAGAACCCTGGCGGGCTACAGACCATGGGGTTGCAAACAGTCAGATATGACTGAGTGACTAACACTTTCACTTCCATAAAAAGAATGAAAATTTGCCATTTGCAGCAATATGGATGGACTTCAAGGGTATTACGCTAAGTGAAATAAGTCAGACAGAGAAAGAGAAATATTGTATGAAAGCATTTATATGTGGAATCTGAAAAACAAAACAAACTAGTGATTACAACATAAAAGACTCAGAGAACAGAAAGTTCTCACAGAGAACAAGCTAGTGGTTATCAGTGACAGGTTGGGGGAAGAGGAGGGGCCAAGACAGAGGTAGGGGATTAAGAGGCACAAACTATTATGTATAAAACTCCCTTGAACAGCAAGTGGGTCAAACCAATCAATCCTAAAGGAAATCAACCCTGAATATCCCTTAGAAGGACTGATGTTGAAGCTGACACTCCAATACTTTGGCCACCTGATGCAAAGACCTGACTTATTGGAAAAGACCCTGATGCTGGGAAAGATTGAAGGCGGGAGGAGAAGGGGATGACAGAGGATGAGATGGTTGGATGGCATCATTGACTCAATGGAGATGAGTTTGAGCAAACTCCAGGAGATAGTGAAGGACAGGAAAGCCTGGTGTGCTGCAGTTCATGGAATCGCAAAGAGCTGGACATGACTTAGCAGCTGAACAACAGCAAATAATCTACAAGGATGTACTGTACAACACAGGGAATATGACCAGTATTTTGTAGTAACTATTAGTGGAATATAATTTAGACCTTGTGAATCACTTTGCTGCACCCCTATAATTTGTGTAATATTGTGTGCTGTGCTCTGCTGTGCTTAGTTGCTCAGTCTTGTCCGGCTCTCTGTGACCCCATGGACTAGTCCTCCCAGCTTCTCTGTCCATGGGGATTCTCCAGGCAAGAATACTGGAGTAGGTTGCCATACCCTCCTCCAGGGGATCTTCCTAACCTAGGGATCAAACCTAGGTCTCCTGCATTGCAGGCGAATTCTTTACCATCTGAGCCACCAGGGAAGCCCATGTAATATTGTGCTTCAATTTAAATTAAAAAGTCCTGGAGAAGGGAATGGCAATCCACTCCAATATTCTTGCCTAGAGAATCCCATGGACAGAGGAGCCTGGTGGGCCACAGTCCAAGGGGTCACAAAGAGTTCGACACGACTGAGTGACTAACACTACTACTGTGCCTTGGAAGAAAAGCTTTGACAAAATTAGACAGCATAATAAAAAGCAGAGACATTACTTTGCCAACAAAGGTCCATCTAGTGAAAGCTATGGTTTTTCCAGTAGTCATGTATGGATGTGAGAGCTGGACTGTAAAGAAAGTTGAGCCCTGAAAAATTGATGCTTCTGTGTTGAAGAAGACTCTTGAGAGTCCCTTGGACTGCAATGAGATCAATCCAGTCAAACCTAAAGGACATCAGTCCTGAATATTCATTGGAAGGACTGATGCTGAAGCTGCAGATCCAATACTTTGGCCGCCTGATGTGAAGAACTGACTCACTGGAAAAGACCCTTATGCTGGGAAAGGTTGAAGGCAGGAGGAGAGGGGATGGCAGAGGATGAGATGGTTGGATAGCATCACTGACTGGTTGGACATGAGTTTGAGTAAGCTCCTGAAGTTGGTGATGGACAGGAAAGCCTGGCATGCTGCAGTCTATGGAGTTGCAAAGAGTCAGACACAACTGAGTGACTGCACTGAACTGAAAGAAAGGTAAACACATGAAGTTAACATTAGGTGAGATGATTATAGAAAAATGGTGCTAGTGGTAAAGAACCTGCCTGCCAATGCATGAGACATAAGCGACGTGGGTTCGATCCCTCGGTCGGGAAGATCCACTGGAGGAGAGCATGGCAAACCATTCCAGTATTCTTGCCTGGAGGGCTATAGTCCATAGCATCACAAAGGGTCGGATATGGCTGAGTAACTGAAGAAGCTCGAATTGTACTTGTAGGAGCAATAAGTAAAATACTGTGAGAACAGACAAGAAAGGAGACACAGAGAAGTTTAGAACTTGCCCAGAAACACAGAGCCTGAAAAGAAGGTGTTGAAGGACCCACAATCAACCAGCTGTTCCCACTCAGTTAGCGCCTTTTATTTCCCATTTTTGGTAACTCCATACTTAAGAAACATATCTCACTCATTTTCAAAGTGAGATTCTGTGATGCAAAAGACTCAGTGGCAGCGCGAGTGGGATTTCTCACTGCTGGGTAAAGCAAAGTGTTTGTGCTGTTTTCAACTTTCTAGTTCCAAGTTAATCTCCTACAGCACAAGATGAGTGTTTGTGTTGAGCTGCTCAGACTCTGCAGAGCAAGCAAATGATAGGGAACTTTAGAGGGGAGATATGCAAAGAGCTGACTCATTGGAAAAGACCTGAATGCTGAGAAAGATTGAAGGCAGGAGAAGGGGACGACAGAGGATGTGATGGTTGGATGGCATCACTGACTCAATGGACGTGAGTTTGAGCAAGCTCAGGGAGTTGGTGATGGACAGGGAGGCCTGGTGTGCTACAGTTGATGGGGTTGCAAAGAGTCAGGCATGACTGAGCAACTGATCTGACTGATATGCTAAAATGTGATTGATGGGATGATTTCTTGCATTCTTTCTGATGGAGGGAAGACACAAATTGATTATGGACCTTCACGACTGCTGTAAAAATCTTCTTTGCCAAATAAAGTAACATAACCCTGGGGGGCGGGATAAATAAATTAAAAAGTAGGTTACATGGCAAAAAATAAAATAAAATCTGACATCTCAGGAAAAAAAAAAAACATTTCATTCTCTCTCCATCTTTGGATGTGGAGGTGATGTGGGAAACTCAGCCTTGGTAAGATGCTCTCTGAGCTCTTTATTCCAGGGTAGCATGGAGTTGTCCCAGTCCCCTCATCTGTACCACTCAAAGAACTTCTTATCTGAAGTCAGGGAGGCACAAAACAAGCTTATTGCCCCATGAGGTTGACCCTTGCATTATTAACATATCCTCCAAAAAAGAAAGAAACAAACAAACAAAAGGAAGGAAGGCAGGAACTACACACCTACAGATTTCTTCACTGAAGATTTGCAACCATCCCCAGCTCTGTACTCTCAGGGGCTTCCAGATGAAAGAGTTGTATGATACATTTCTGAGATAGGTCATTTTTTGCCTTTTCTCTTTGTAATGTATGAGCTGTAACTCACATATCTTAAGATTTGCCCTTTTAAAATGGCCAATTCTTTGGTTTTTAATGTATCATAAAAATATGCAACCATCACCACTGTCTGATCCCAGAACACTTTCACTTTCAAAGAAATCCTATACCCACTGGCAGTCACTCTTTCCTCTCCTCCCAACCCCTGGCAAACACTGATTTATTTTCAGTCTCTATAGATTTGCCTTTACAGACACCTCATAAAAATGAAGTCATATAACACGCGGTCTTTTGTGTATAGTTTCTTTTACTTAGCAGAATATTTTCAAGGTTCATCCATATTGTAGCAGCTATTAGTACTCCACTCCTTTTTCATAGCTGAATAATATTCCATTGTGTGACTATGCTACGTTTTGAATATCCATTTATCATTTGATGGACATTTATGGCTATTACAAAGTAACAGTATTATGGACATTCATGTACAATTTTTTGTGAGGACATATGTTTTCCATTCTCTTGGATATATACCTAAGAGTAAAATTTCTGAGTCATGATGAATTTAATATTTAGCCTTTTGAATAACTGTAAAATTGGTCTGCAAAACAACTGAACTATGTTACATTCCCACCAGCATTGTATAAGTGTTCTGATATCTCTACATCCTTGACAACACTTGCTACCATTAAAAAAAAAAATTAATTAAAGCTATTCTAGTGGAGTAGAGTGGTTTCTTTGTGGTTTGGGTTTCCCTAATGATTAATGTTAATATCTTTTAATGTACTTATGTACTATTTGTATCTGTTCTTTGGAGAAATGTCTCTTCAAATCCTTTGCCTATTTTTAAATTGTATTATGTCTTTTTATTGTAAGAGCTGTTTATATATTCTGCTTAAAGTTCCTTATTATACACATAATTTGCAAATACTTTCTCACATGCTGTAGATTGTCTTTTCAGTTTCTTGGTAATGTCATTTGAAGCACAAAAGCTTTTAATTTTGAAGTTCAATTTATTTATTTTATTTTCTGTTTGTACTGTTGATATAATATCTAAAAAACTATTGCCTCATCAAGAGTCATA
The DNA here is from genome assembly GCF_032405125.1 of Capricornis sumatraensis. Classification (NCBI taxonomy): domain Eukaryota; kingdom Metazoa; phylum Chordata; class Mammalia; order Artiodactyla; family Bovidae; genus Capricornis; species Capricornis sumatraensis. Next base: position 88,965,096 of record NC_091079.1, read on the forward strand.
AGGTTTTATGCCTGTGTTTTCTTCTTAAAGTTTTATAGTTTTAACATTTAGGCCTTTGATCTATTTTTAGTTGTTCTGCGCATGGTACAAGGTAGGGATCTAACTTCATTTTCTTTTGCATGTGAGGATCCAGTTGTTCAAGCATCATTTGCTGAAAACACTATTTTTTCCCCCTTGAATTATCTTAACACCTTTGTTGGAAATTAATTTGACAATAAATACAAAAGTTTACTTCTGTACTCCTGATTTTGAGTCCACTGATCTATATGTCTATCCTTATGCAGTGCCATAAGCTTATTGGCCCATGAGGTTGATCCTTAGGTTATTAACATATCCTCCAAGAAGGAAAGAAAGAAATTCTTATACAGTTCTATAATATTGTAGCTTTGTAGTAAAGTTTGAAATTAGGCAGTGCTAGGTCCCCTAACTTGGTTCTTCTTTTTCAAGATTGTTTTGGTTATTTTGGGTCTTTTACATTTAAACCTAAATTTTAGGATCATCCTGTTAATTCTACAAACAAGACAAAGGTAATTTTGATAGGGATTGTGTTGAATCAGTATCTCAACTTGGGGAATATTACTATCTTAAAAATCTTGTTTTTCAGCTTTTAAGGATGGGGTGTTTTCCATTTATTTAGATCTTTAATTTCTTTCAATAATGTTTTATAGTTTTCAGATTAAAAATTCAGATTTTCTTGTATTTCTCAGGTTAAATTTATTTTGAAGTATGTTATTCTTTTTAATCTTATTGTGTATGGGGTTGTTTTCATAACATCACTTTCAGATTTATTTTTTGCTAGTGTATAGAAATAGTATTGATTTTTGTATATTAATCTTTTGTCCTGCAGCCTCATTGTACTTGTTTATTTGCTGTAAAATTCTTTGTAGATTCCTTAAGATTTTCCATATAAAAGATCATGTCTTCTGTGAATAGAGGTACTTTTATTTTCCAATCTGGATGACTTTTATTTCTTTTCTTGCCTAAGATCTCAAGTACAATATTAGACAGGAAGTCCCCTACCTGTGAATGAGTTCTGTTCCGAGAGTGCGTTCTTAAAGTCCAATTTGTTCATAAGTCCAACAGAGTTAGACTAGTTACCCAACAATTGGCTATAGAGTACCATATTATAATTGGTTATAATACTTTTCACACAAATAATATGCAAAAAAACAAACATAAAAAATGAAAACATTTTTAACCTTACAGAATAGTACCTTGAAAAGTACAGGACAGCACCTGGCATACAGGGGCTGGTACAGAGTGAATAGGCAAGAAGAGTTACTGACCTGAAGAGGGAGAGGAGGTGGCAGACGACAGAGCTGAAGGAGTGTCAGCAATAGGAGACAGAGGGCGAGCTGCAATTTCACTCCCGCCTGATGCTGATAGCACAGGTTCTGGCTCCTTGCTGCGTTCAACTCTCCCCTTTTGATAAAATGATCCAGTGATGTCTGGGTAGGGCCTCTTTTTTTCTCATCATAGATGATATCTTGGGCTTGAAATTAAGACATTATACTACTACACTCTATACAGTGTGTGCATGCTCAGTCATATCTGCCTCTTTGCGACCGCATGGACTGTAGCCCACCAGGCTCTTCTGTCCATGGCATTCTCCAGGCAAGAATACTGGAGTAGGTTGCTATTTCCTCCTCCAGGGGATCTTCCCAGCCCAGGGCTTGACCTAGCCTCTCCTATGTCTCCTACATTGGAAGGCAGATTCTTTTCACCACCGAGCCACCTGAGAAGCCCATTCTCTACAGAACTGTAAAGTCCGCGAAAGCACAACCACTTGTAGAGGACGCACACACGTGACAACGTGTGCCAGATAAATGAACTAACTTAAGACGTGGAGATGCATTTTCGAATCTCTGAGCGCTCACAACTTGAAGGGGACTTACTATATAGAAGTGGCAACACTGGGCTTCATTTCCTTGTTCCTGATCATACGGGGAAAGCTTTCAGTCTTTCCACCACTAAGTATAATATTAATATTAACTGTGGGTTTTTCTTATATATCCTTTATCAGGTTGAGGAATTTACCTTCTATTCCTGAACTGTTGCATATTTTTCATCAGGAAAGGATATTGGACTTTGTGGAATGATTTTCTGCCTCTATTGAGATACTCGTCTGGTTTTGTCCTTAATTCTATTAATATGGAGTATTAAATTAATTGATTTTTGTATGTTGAACCAGCCTTGTATTCTGGGATAAACCACTTGGTCATGATATATAATTTTCTATAGTTGCTAGATTCAGTTTGCTAGTATTTTGCTGAAAATTTTTGCATCTGTATTTATAAGAGATATTGCTCTGCAGTTTTATTGCATTTTTTTTTCTGATTTACATATAAGGATGATATTGGCCTCATAGAATAAGTTAGGAAGTGTTCCATACTCTTTTTTTTTTGGAAGTATTTGTGAAACTTTGGTGTTAATTCTCTCATTGTTAGGCAGAATTCACCAGTGAAGTTATCTAGACCTGGACTTTCCTTTGTGGGAATTTAAAAAATTATTAGCTCAATCTCTTTACTTACTATAGTTCTTTTATTCTTTTGTCAATTTTGGTTCAGTTCAGCTGAGTTCAGTTGCTCAGCCCTGTCCGACTCTTGTGACCCCATGGACTGCAGCACGTCAGGCCTCCCTGTCCATCACCACCTCCTGGAATTTACTCAAACGCATGTCGATTGAGTCTGTGATGCCATCCAACCGTATTATCCTCTGTCACTCCCTTCTCCTCCCACCTTCAATCTTTCCCAGCATCAAGGTATTTTCAAATGAGTCAGTTTTTCTCATTTAGTGGCCAAAGTATTGGAGTTTCAGCTTCAGCATCAGTCCTTCCAATAGCTATTCAGGACTGATTTCCTTTAGGATGGACTGGTTGGATCTCCTTGCAGTCCAAGGGACTCTCAAGAGTCTTCTCCAACACCAGTTTAAAAGCATCAATTCTTCGACCCTCAGCTTTCTTTATAGTCCAACTGTCACATCTATACATGACTACTGGGAAAAACATAGCTTTGACTAGATGGACCTTTGTTGGCAAAGTAATGTCTCTGCTTTTGAATATGCTGTTTAGGTTGGTCATAGCTTTTCTTCCAAGCAGCAAGCATCTTTTAATTTCATGGTTGGAATCATCATCTGCAGTGATTTTGGAGCCCCCCCAAAATAAAGTCTGTCACAGTTTCCACTGTTTCCTCATCTATTTGCCATGAAGTGATGGGACCAGATGCCATGATCTTAGTTTTCTGAATGTTGAGCTTTAAGCCAGCTTTTCCACTCTCCTCTTTCACTTTCACCGAGCCTCTTTAGTCCTTCTTCACTTTCTGCCATAAGGGTGATGTCATTTTCATATCTGAGCTCACTGATCTTTCTCCCAGCAGTCTTGATTCCAGCTTGTGCTTCATCCGGTCCAGCATTTCTCATGATGTACTCTGCATGTAGGTTAAATGAGCAAGGTGACAACATACAGCCTTGACGGACTCCTTTCCCAATATGGAACCAGCCTGTTTTTCCATGTTCAATTCTAACTGTTGCTTCTTGACCTGCATACAGATTTCTCAGGAGACAGGTCAGATGGTCTGGTAGTCCCATCTCTTGAAGAATTTTCCACAGTTTGTGGTGACCCACACAGTCAAAGGCTTTGGCATAGTCAATTTTGGTAGTTTTTGTCTAAGAATTTATCCATTTCACCTAGGTTGTCTGATTTGTGAGAAAACGATTGCTCATAGTATTCTATTTAGATTTTTTAATCTCTGTAATTTTGGTAGTGATGTTCCCTCTTTTTTTTTTTTTTGGTTGTGCCATGTGTGGCTTGCAGGTTCTTAGTTCCTCAACCAGAGATTGAACTGGTTGAGATAAGTCCAGCTGAAGATTTGTTCATTGTATTGATCTTTTTTTTTTTAATCAACTTTTGGTTTTGTTGATTTTCTCCTTTGCTTTTGTATTCTCCATTTCATTAATTTCCACTTTTTATTTCCTTCTGCTTGCTTTGGGTTAGTTTAGTCATCATTTATTTAGTTTTTGTAAAAAATAATTTTTTATTTATTTGTGGCTGCTCTGGGTCTTCATTGCTGTATGTGGGCTTTCTCCAGCTGTGGTGAGCAGGGGCTAACTCTTTATTGCCATGAGCGGGCTTGTCATTGCGGTGGCTTCTTTTTTCGTGGAGCACATGCCGCTTATTGTTTAAAAAATATTTCCTTAAGATAAATTCTGTTTAGCAATGTTTGCTATTAAAGGCTATAAACATTTTATGCCTCAAGTTATTTCCAAAAGGATTATGCTAAGTTATATTTTCATTAATAATATATGTGCCTCTTTCCATTCTTTACAAAAGCTTTTACAACATTGGCTATTATTGATGTTTGACTTGTGAATATAGAAAAATATATTAAAATTGTTAATGAGGTTGAACGACTTTTCTGTCTGCTTTATTTTACGTGAATTTTCTCTTCTGTGGTCTTAAAAGTACTATAGCTATCCCATGGGTGATCATTGACATTTCCTTCATTTCTGAAAAAGTGAGATTTTCATACAGAATATTATCAAATAAAGCCACTTTAAAGTTGTTTCCCCTAACATTAAAATATCTCTTAATCTTTGTCACAGTTTTTAGAAGTACTAAATGCCGTCTTTTTCATCCTAGCAATGAAACTATAGTTCTTAATGTTTCTTAGAAGCTAGTAGTAACATAGCTCTCAGACATTCCCAGAAAAAATCTCATCTAACTCTAGCTGTAATGTAAAGTATCAATTGAATTTTGTAAATATATTAAATTATGTCATTTATTGTTTCTTGAGAGACATGTAGTTTGAATGTTAGTTAATATTAAAGCAGACTTTTAGAATGTATCCCTTTAAAAGCTTAGAAATTCTTATTTTGGTGATTGTGCAAATAAAAATGTTACCTGAAATTGGTGACTTACAACAAATCCTACAACATTGCTCTTCCTAATGACTTAATCTAATTTTTGCTTTTTCCCAGTTTAAGGCCAATCCTCCTGCTGTGACTTTCAAACTAACGGGGGAGACAGACGGCATATTTCAGATACAACCTGATGGACTTCTATATCACAACAAAAGCCTGGACAGGGAAACAAGAGCTGTTCACAGACTCCAGGTGAATCGACACCAGGCCATGGACACCAGCTCCAATCTCTGAGCGCCAGAGATGCCACTGGCATACTCCTCCCCAGCACAGAATCCCGTTTCCACTCTCCTGACCCTAATGATGTGTTTGCCAATCTTGTTTGCCCACATTTTTTTTTTTAACCAACTAGAGAGTGATTTGGTAAAGATATCCCTGTTTTTAGGCTTTTTGACGAGGTAACCCAAGTTATATTGCCAAGGCTCTCAGATGGATCACTCATCTAAGTAAGGCCCTACTTGGGCACCTGGATCAAAACCGTTCAACACTTCTTTGACGTTTCACTGGTGTCTCGCCCTGGCTGTTGGGTGGGCTCTGGCTCCACAAAGAAGGCAGCATTGATGCTAGATGGCCCGCCTTTGGGCCTTGCAAGAAGCAGAAGTAACAGATGACCAATGCATAGTCTGACTAAAGAGACCTCTTCCCTCTCTTTCTGCCCTAGGTTTCATGGTTTGCGTCTGAATACACAGAAATGGTAGAGAGCTAATTGTGGGTAAAGAGCAGGCCAAAGCTTTCTGTTGGTAAACATGCAGACTGAGCACTAAAGTGCCTCTGCAGCAGCCCGTGACATTTCCATACCCTAAAGGGTCAAAGTGTTCTTATTTCACTGATTCTAGCTATTTAGAAAAGAGCATGTCCAGTGTCCAGCATATCCCACTGCTGGAAAACACAGTCATGATTAGTTTGGCTTAACTGATAGGGCCTCTATTTTAGCAGCCCCCAATTTGGGCTTTTATGGGTATCTTTCTCCCCTGTAGTTATCAGACCATTGATTCTTTGGGCTCTAATTTCCCTCAAGTGACTTTTGGGTGTATGATATGGGGTTCAGACTCACCAAGAAGCTTTCCTTTTCTTGTCAACATCAGGTCTCCGCCCTGGATGCTCAGGGCAATACAGTGGAGGGCCCGGTCCCTGTCACCATTGAAGTGAAGGACATCAACGACAACCGACCTGTGTTTCTCCAGCAACATTATGAAGGCTCAGTAAGGCAGAATTCTCGCCCAGGTAATAGGCAGGAGCCTGGAGATATTTGGCAGAATGGCACATTTGTGTGGTTAACAGCTATAGCTATCATTCATTAAGCGCTTACTATCTTATTTAATTTTATTTATCTTATTTAAATTTCACAGCAATCCTCTGGGATTTGTTTTATTATCCCCATTGCTCTAGGGTACAATTTCTCACTCTTGGCACTACTGACATCTTAGGCTCCATAATTCTTTTTTGTGTTGTTGTTTTTCTTTTTTTTGGTCAGGGGCTGCTGTTCTGTGCATGATAGGATGTTAGCAGCTTCCCTGACATCTATCTACACATCAGATGCCAGGAGCAACACTTCCCTTCCAAGCTTTGATAGCCTAGATGTCTTCAGACATTGTCAAATATCTCTTGGGGGCAAAATCACGCCCAGTTAAGGACCACTATCTTAGGATGAGATTTTAGAATACCTCACAGCTCTAGAGGGGCTTCCCTGGTGGCTCAGACGGTAAAGACTCTGCCTGCAATGTGGGAGGCCTGGGTTCAATCCCTGGGTGGGGAAGATCCCCTGAAGAAGAGAATGGCAACCCACTCCAGTATTCTTGCCTGGAGAATTCCATGGGCAGAGGAGCCTGGTGGCTATAGTCCATGTTGTTGTCAAGAGTAGGACATGACTGAGCAATTAACACACACACACAGCTCTAGAACACTCTGGAAGGGTAAGCTTACTTTCCCACACCCTCCCAGGAATCCACATTCTCATGGTCACTGCTGGCTCCCAGGTCTTTTTCTTCTCTTACTTCCAACTCCTAGCTAGGGCTCATCCTTTCACAATTCTGTTACCTTTCATCTCCAGGAAATCCCCTCATCAAAGCCTAGATGTGTGTGGTTCAGTTCAGTTCAGTCGCTCAGTTGTGTCCAACTCTTTCGACTCCATGAATTACAGCACTCCAGGCCTCCCTGTCCATCAGCAACTCCTGGAGTTCACCCAAACTCACGTCCATTGAGTCAGTGATGCCATCCAGCCATCTCATCCTCTGTCGTCCCCTTCTCCTGCCCTCAATCCCTCCCAGCATCAGAGTCTTTTCCAATGAGTCAACTCTTCGCATGAGGTGGCCAAATTACTGGAGTTTCAGCTTTAGCATCATTCCTTCCAAAGAAATCCCAGGGCTGATCTCCTTCAGAATGGACTGGTTGGATCTCCTTGCAGTCCAAGGGACTTTCAAGAGTCTTCTCCAACACCACAGTTCAAAAGCATCAATTCTTCGGCGCTCAGGAAAAACCACTTCGGCCACTGGAAAAACCATAGCCTTGACTAGACGGACCTTAGTCGCCAAAGTAATGTCTCTGCTTTTGAATATGCTCTCTAGGTTGGTCGTAACTCTCCTCCAAGGAGCAACTGTCTTTTAATTTCATGGCTGCAATCACAGTGTGTGTGGTAGGCTTTACTAAAGATTTAGAGAAATGAAGGAGCATCTTGTCATAACAGTGCATAAAATAAACATGAATATTTGACTTTGAGTTCTCAGAAAGACTCTTGGCCATTTCCATCGACTCACTCTCAAGCTTCCTTCTATGTTACTTAATGTTCTCTCATTTTTCAATGCCCACTTTTGATAACTCAGGAAGAGTATTCCTTTCACTTTATTATGTGGAGTAATTTCATGTGTCTCTGTCCCTGAGGTTGCATACCAAAGGTTCACTGCTGAACTGTGCTAAGTAATAATCTTGCAGGTCTTATTCTTCACCAATGGGATTTTGTAGTCTAGTGGTTCTCAAACTTGGTCTTAGGGCCCTTGTATTCTCCTAAAAACTATTACAGGCCCCAAGGAACTTTTTCAAGGATATATGGCTTATATCCAGTGGTATGCTGGCAAATTTCAATAGCTGTCTATCTGGGGGGCAGAAAAAACCCTCTGATTTGTAGCATTTGTCAATTTCTGTGGTATAAGTACTCCCACCACAACCCATTTTAAACTACCAATGGTGTTAATAATTGACTCACAGAATTTCTGGAAATTCAACTGGGTTTTACAAGTTGGCTCCACTATATCACTGGTTATATCTACCAATATTTATCATATTTGAAATTAAAACTGAGAAATTGAAAAATTATTTAGTAATTGATCTAAAGTATTTATCATATTTTAATTAAAAGAACTGTATTTTCAAAGATAGAAGGAATTATTAAGAAAATGGCATTGTTTTAGTCTTTGCACATCCTTTAATGTTTGGATTAGTTGAGAACAATTGGATTCTTATGTCTGTTTTTGCATTCATTTTGTGGCCATAAACTGTTTTGGTTGAAACATTTAAAGAAAAACTGTCCTTAGGCAGACATGTAGTTGAAAAAAGGAGTATTGTAACAGTGTTTTCAGATAACTGTGAATAGTCTTTGATACTAGACAAAACTCAGCAAGGGATGGTTTATTGTTGATTGCAATGTGGAATCTGAAACTGTATCAATGTTTTTTTGGGTACTCCTTTATGCTAAAATGCATAGATTTATCTTGTGATTTGGATGGGTCTTTTATACATATATGACCTTAAAAACAGTCTCAAAGACCCCCAGACGTTCCTGGACCATACTTTAAGGAACTTCATCCTAGGAAAAAGTAGCAGAATAAAGATTTATTCCACACTAATATGAATTATGGCACATTCCTCCACTCTATTTATGCCCCTTGGAAGGCAAATGTGTCTATTGTTGGTTTAATATCTTTTAATATCTTTTTTTAATATCTAAATATCTTTTTTTTTCTGGGTACATTTTGTTAAACAGGAAAGCCCTTTATGTATGTCAATGCTACAGACTTGGATGATCCAGCCACACTCAATGGCCAACTTATTTATCAGATTCTCATGCAGCTTCCCAAGGTCAACAATGTCATGTACTTTCAGATCAACAACCAAACGGGAGGAATTTCACTTACTCCACAAGGTGAGTTAAGTGATGCCCTCGTGGGACTCTCTGAATCAATACAAACGACCTAGATCCATATCATCTTCAGAGACATTTCCTTTCCTCTTCTCTCCTACTTCCCATAGGGTCCCAGGAATTGGATCCTTTGAAGAATCCTCACTACAAGCTGGTGGTCTCAGTGGCAGACATGGGAGGCCTGACTGAGCATTCCTTTAGCGACAGTGTACCTGTGGATATTACGGTGAAGGAGAATATTTGGAAACCACCAGAACCTGTGGAGATTGAAGAAAACTCGACTAAACCTTACCCTTTTAAAATCACTCAGGTAGTGCCCAAGGAATGCTAACAGCCTGCCCAGTCAATACACTCACATTGTAGGGGCCCACCCTCGTGGTCTTCACTGATGTTTTTGCATAGTGTCATTATAAAGCAAACTAAATAAACAAAATCTCTGGCCCCAAGTCTCTGGAGTTTGCCATCATGGGTGAACTCTGGACTGTACCAACTTAGATTCATGTGCGCGAAGTCACTTCAGTCATGTCTGACTCTTTGTGACCCTGTGGACTGTAGCCCATCAGGCTCCTCTGTCCATGGGATTCTCCAAGCAAGAGTAGTGGAGCAGGTCACCATTTCCTTCCGCGGGGTTGTCTTCCAGACCCAGGGATCAAATCCAAGTTTCCTGCATGGCATACAGATTCTTTATCATCTGAGCTACTAGGGAAGCCCAACTCACATATATTTGAGTTTTAAAAGAGAACTTTACTCACCTTCATTTTCTACGTAGATAACGCTGTTTCCTTTTTCTTGTCTATAGCGTAGGATACGGCTGAGTTGTATATGGTACATGTGCATGATTTGAATTTGAGACTGCAAATTGCTTCTTATTCCAGTGGGGAAAATCTTGATGTGAAAGATGCGCCCCATCATAGGCTGAGGGGCAGAGACAGGACTGGCCAAGAGTAAGAGCTGAGGAGACAACTTTTACCTTTGGAGCCCACCCCCTTCCCAAAGCCATCCCCTCTAGGTACCTCCCCTTCTCCCTTCAGACCCTCCCCTGGTCCTACCTGTGTCACTCTGAGCCTTCTCTTCCTGCTTTAATTCCTGGAAATCCACTCCAGGGCCCACCCAGATCTGATCTTTTCTGGGAAATCAGGAGATTTCTTGATGCAAAAAGCTGTGAGTCAGTGGAAGATCACTGGATTTGGAAGCAGATAAGCAAAACCACATTCTTGCTCTGTTACCTCAAGGACTGATCATAAACAAAGAAAGTGAAAGTGAAGTCACTCAGTTGTTTTCTGTTCTTTGCTACCCCATGGACTATAGCCTACCAGGCTCTCCGAAGGGGGTTTTCTAGGCAAGGATACTGGAGTGGATCTCCATTTCCTTCTCCAGAGGATCTTCCCAACCCAGGGATTGAACCCAGGTCTCCCACACTGCAGGCAGACTCTTTACCATCTGAGCCACCAGGGAAGCATAAACAAGTCATTTGTTGTTTATGAGAAGTTGAAGCAACTTCTCACCAATAAAATGGGGATAATGACAGCTCTTTGGGGTATGACAGAAGTTAATTAGTATCTGTGAAAGTAGATAAAACGGAATAACGTTATAAGGCAGTTCTAGTCTCTAGTACTCCTATATATATTTTTCAAATGGTACTGCTGCTGTTAAGGGGTCCTGGAATGGCCCATCCCACTGTATCTATCATCTAACTTAAGATTTTTATTTATTGAAGTTTTTTAATGTGAAAAATGTTTCTCCTCCTTTTACAACTTTACTTATTTATTTAATTGGAGGATAATTGCTTTACAATGTTATGTTTGTTTTCTACCATACAACAGTGAGAATCAGTCATAACTGTATATATATCCCTTCCCTCTGAAGCCCTCTCTCACCGCCGTCCCCCTCCCCCCCAATCCCAGCGCTCACAGAGTGCCAGGCTGGGCTCCCTGTGTTATATAGCAGCTTCCCATTTATTGAATGTTGAATTAATGAATTTCACCTTCAGAAGAAAAAAGATGAAAGCAAAAAGTATTCTGCTTTACCAGATAAGAAAGTATATCAGGACTCATTTCCCCAAAAATTTCAGTTTGGTTCTTTTATGAAAGTCTTCCTATTTATTACTCAGGTTGCCTTCATAAGGATTTATAAATGTTAGAAAATTGCATATACTTATTTTTTCATAGCACTGTCAAAGAAAATAAAATATAAAGAGCCATAGCCAATACCCAGGCCTGGGAAAAGTACTCAGTGTGTCTTCAAACTGGGGAAGAAGAAGTGGAGGGGGACAAGATGGAAGAACTTGGGCTGAATTTGTAGGGTGTAATGGGAGCTTGCTTACAACCAAGAACATAATCTTTGGCCTGGAGCTTAAATAACTAGAAAAGGACAGTGGTGGCTCCTTGATACCCTTCCCAAGTTGTCTTTGAGAAAATAGTTTAGTGTAGAAATTTCTACACTACATTTAGTGTAGGACCTAAGTGTAAACCCAAGTGTAGGACTTTAGGTAAGTCATTTAAACATTCTGTGTGCTAATTTCCCCATTTATAAGGTGCGAATAACAATAGTCTCTACCTCATGGGACTGTTTGCAGATTTAATGAGATACTTTAAAGTGTTTAGTATTATGTCTGGAATGGGGCACAACCCTCAATAAGTGTTATTATTAGTAATAAGTAGATTATCCTATAGGCTAGGCTCTGTCTGTAGCAAGTAGACAGGACTTACTATTGAGTTTATTGATTTTTTTTTTTTTTGCAAAGTTATTTACAAAACAACACTGGGAGTTGGCAAATATTCTTATCCCTAAAGTCTATGAGATTAAATATTTAAGGGAGAGATGTTCTTTATTTATGTATCACTTGTTTTAAATAACAGCATGGTGAAGAATTGAAAGTGTCTCCTATCTTTACTGGGGAGTTTTGGGAGCCTGTCATTCATCATGGCTTGGTCCTCACATAATGCCAGATACTAAGTGCTTCTTGTTTCTTAAACTGGTGTTTCATGACAGGAAGTCTTCACAACCAGGCTTCCAAATGAACAACCTATAGACTCTTTAGAGGGTTCACAAAGAATTGCTTTAGGGAAGAGAAATACCACTATGTGCTTATTTGGAGCAATACAACAGTGAAAAGGAAAAAAGGGAGAGGGATTATTTTAGGTTGAAAATGAAAAATGTAACTTAGCAGTTATAAGAAACCACAGACATCCAAACAAGGTCATCAGAAATTTCAAACGGAGAGCTAGAAAATTGTTTATTTCCTTTCCAATTCTCTCCGTCCGGGTCTGTCTTCCCTCACATTTTTCTCTGGGCCCTGTAGGTGCAGTGGAATGATCCAGGTGCTCTATACTCCTTACTGGACAAGGAGAACACACCACGATTTCCATTTTCTATCGACCAGGAAGGAGATATTTATGTGACTCAGCCCTTGGACCGAGAAGAAAAGGATGCAGTGAGTAAAACTAAGAGGAGGTTCACGGGTGACAAGACGAGATCCTGTGCCTGTGGAGATCTGAGAGCAGAAAGGATTTTACTGTACACCCGCACCACCACCACCAAACCCCCAGAACTGTGTTCTGAACCTCAGTGCCTTATTGCTCTCAAAGACATGGAAAATAACCCCACAAATTTGATCCATTTTATATTTTCTCATTTCCCAGTTCTAAATGAATTGAAAATAAGGGGATAAATGAAATGGTCTTGAAATAGTTGTTTTCTCTGCCTTTTAAAGAGGATGATGATGGAGTCATGTTTTACCTCTGATCTTGTCGTAGTATGTTTTTTATGCGGTTGCAAAGGATGAGCAGGGAAAACCACTCTCAAAACCACTGGAAATTCAAGTGAAAGTGAAAGACGTTAATGATAATCCACCTACGTGTTCATCTCCAGTGACTGTACTTGAGGTCCAGGAGAATGAAAAAATAGGTGAGAAAGTGTGTGTCTGTCTTCTTTAACTCTGTAATCCCTTTCTCCTCCCTGGTGGGTAAATGGTGGGCAGGTAAACCTGACGGGATTGGCTGTGCCTGCCCAACACAGCATAGAGGTAGAATGCATTTGGGGACTCACACAGGTACAGTATTTCAGTTCAGGGAGTGTCTGAGAAGGGTTCTAAAATCGGAGTTTTCTAACTACCACCCCTACTCATAGCACTGTTATTGCTGCTACCATTACTGCTACTGCTGTCGCTGCTGCTGAGGCTACACCCCCACACCTGCCGTGAGCACCATAACCCCTTGCACCACCATCCTGTATAAATGTGTAAGGTTATCTCATTTGCACAGTTTCACCATAGATTCCTATTTGCCTTCCAGAAAAGTCAGTGACAGATGTAATCCCATCAAATTTGCTAAATAATTTAAACAAACATTCACAGTCCATGTCAGATACCCTGCAATCGACCCTCTCTAGGCAATGGCAACCCACTCCAGTGTTCTTGCCTGGAGAATCCCAGGGACGGGGGAGCCTGGTGCGCTGTCGTCTATGGGGTCGCACAGAGTTGGACACGACTGAAGCGACTTAGCGGCAGCAGCAGCAGGAGGCTGATAAAAGCTCATGGGACTTAAAGATGAAGTTCAGTTTCTATCTGTTTTTGTTCTTCTGTTCTTGACCTGCTTCATTTCTTTGTGCTATGCCAGGATAGCTTTAGTTTTGTGCAGGGACAGCCACTATTAGAACATTGATTTCTGGGAGTTCTATGACTTCACTGGATTTGGGACACCTCTTATCTATTACTCCTTACTGCTGAGCTCATTGATTGTGCAGAAGATCTTTGAAAACCTCTGTAGATGATACCTCAAGTATTTTTGTGTAGGGCCCAACATTCAGTGTATCAGTTCATCTATGATGCATAACAAACTGCCCCCAAATTTAGCAGCTTAAAACAACAAACATTTATTATCTCACAGTTTCTCTGAGTTAGGGATCTGGACATTCAGAAAGAGAGAGAGAGAGTTCAAAACAAATGGCAAGTAAGATGAAAGTCAGTCTTTTCATAATCTAATCTCAGAAGTGACATCCCATAACTTTTGCCATATTCATTAGAAATGAGGCCCAGCTCACACTCAAAAGGAGGAAGTTACACCAAGGCATCCCTATCAGGGGTGGGGTGATTGCTGGGGGCCATCATAGTGGTGGCCTGCCTTACTAGGGAGGAGGACAGCATTTGTTTTTGGAGACTAGTGAGGATGTCCTTGCTGGTAAAACAAATTGTTCAAGGGTGCAGCCTCTCCAAAAGTGATAATTTATTTTGTAACAATATTTCACAGTCTTGAGTTGTGGACTTAATGGACCAGGAATTCTTATAAATCAACACAGAATGAGCCTATTCTAATATATATAGCCTAGAAGGGTACCCCCCAAAAATGCCCCTGCCTTTTGGGGCCTTACTGTCTAGCTCACTAAAATATTAAATTATTCTTTAGTATATTTATATTCTCCTGTTTGGTGTCTTGTATCGGCCAGAAACTTGTGAGACTCATGTCCCCAAGTCTCAGCAGTGCCCACTTTAATTCTGAAATCCCACTTACCACCAACACCTTTGTATTCACACCAGACCTTTATCCTCTCATAAAAGCCCCACCTCCCCAAAGTATTTCTCAGTGCCCCAAGAGATACTGTATGTACCTCTGAATCAGTTTGGGCTGCCACTTATTCCTAGCTGCCGGGGTCCAGCCCCGGTGGATCCAGGGTGATTCGAAGGTGGGGACAGAGTCGGCGTCCTTGGAAATAACTTATTTAATTACAGATAGAGAGGGATTAGAAAATTAGCAGAGAAAGAGAGGCTGAATAACTTGGTTTACATGGAATACCAATCACCACCTACGTAGGTTGCAGGCGTCTTCCCTTCTCCCGAAGCAGAGGAGGCACTGAGGCCGCCCCCCTCCCCCCCACCGCCCCCATCCGATCTCAGAAGCCCAGGCAAAATTAGCAGGCTTGGTGGGTACCCATGCACCAGATGGGAATTTGGCCAGAAAAACGGAGAGCAAGAAAGAAGCGACATGGGGGAATCAGTCTTTCCGGAAACTGATCCTCTTTCTTTATTTTTGGATTTGCTCACATACCTTTTGTTACACATAGGGATGAATACAGAGTCATGCGGGGGTCAGCAGTTCTGACCTTTATCAAAGTCAGGTGCTTTACATAAAAAAAAGATCTTAGGGGTTTTACATCATTTTCTGGCCATGAGGCCTGCTGACATTTTACGATCCTTTCTTTCTGATAACCAAAAAACTTATTTTTTCCAAGGGTGTTTTTTCTTAAACCAGGCACCACCCTCCAAATAAAGTTGCATTCCTATAGGGTGAGGATGTAGTGAGTTACAATCAAGAAAGGAATTTATTTAACCCAAGGTTAACATGATTAATCTTAAAGGTTAATACTTATTTCTCCTATATGCTAGTTATATTCATTATAAGAGCAGGGAATATGGAGATTTAGCAGCAAACATCAGCCCAACAAATGAAAATCCTTTCACCAATGTTCCCCTTAAGATCTATTTAGTCTTAAGATAGTGATAAAGTTACATTTTTACATAGCAAGGACACAGTGATTTATAATAAAGTACAATGATTTATTACAAAAGAGAAATTTCATGAACTCAAAAAGTCTAGTATTGCTGACCTTAAAAACTACTATATTTCCTTTTGTATATTCCAAATACATTGATTAATATATTCCCAGGTGCCTAAGGATATGGAGGCCTGGTGGCAATCATTGACTCAACAATGAGGAAAGCCCTATGCTAATTAAGACTTTCAAAAACTCCAGACTCTCTGTGCTGTTTGTGGTTGAGAGGTAGTACACAAGCTAGTTTGCCAGCAGAGAGGTTTGACCTGAGACGCCCTTGTCACACCCAGGGCAGGGAATTAGCAGCAGTTATTGGCACAACAAATGAAAAACCCTTCACCAATACAATTCCTAACCAACCCACTATACTAATAATTTCTAACTTCCCAAAAGAATTTGCCTTTAGTAAGTCTAAAACATCTCGTGCCTCTCACGACTGAGAGGCTGTAAACAATCACATGTGGCCGGACAAACCTATACAGGCGGGCTAGATAACCTTCAGAGGAGTCCGTAAGTTGAAACACTCTTGTCACATCCAGGAATTTTTATTGACTTGGAGCTGCACGTTTACTCCTTCTCTGAGAGAACCGGTGGGGAACAGCCCCCCATAAAGTCAGAGGTGTAGGCGAGAGCAGGAAACAGTAAAGTAGATAGACTCTGGTTTTGGGGGTAGATGCTCGGGAACAGGGGGTTTCCTGAGGCTTGATCACGCCTTTGCGTACGCCAAGCCTCCTTCCTCATGACCTTTGCCATGGGCGGAGTTCCTTGCCACTCGGAGACAGGACACTTCTTTCACTCCTGGCTCATTCATAAAGTTCTCTGCTCTCACTGAGTGGCGCCCCCTACTGGAGTTTCCCTGTCATTGATGCCAAACAGTCCTGGTGTCCCTGACAGCTGGAGGGTTCCCCCGCAGTGAGGGGAGACTGGTGTCCTCTGTGTTATGCTCATTTGCCACTTGCCGGGGAAAGGGTCCCAAGCAGGGCTGCTCAGACACCAAAGTGAAAGTGAAAGTCGCTCAGTCGTGTCCGACTCTTTGCGACCCCACGGACTATACAGCCCATGGAATTCTCCAGGCCACAATACTGGAGTGGGTGGCATTTCCCTTCTCCAGGAGATCTTTCCAACCCAGGGATCGAACCCAGGTCTCCCTCATTGCAGGCAGCTTCTTTACCAGCTGGGCCACAAGGGAAGCCCTCAGACACCAAACCACCACAGAATTTAGTGAGATGCACTTTCATTCCAGCACGTAGATGCTTTTCTTACAAGGGCAGATGCAGGTTGCAAAGGTGACTTGGTTGCTTGTGAGGATGCAGAAATGGCAGCTGCTACCACGCTAGACACACGTTCTGATGCCTCTCCTTCCCTGGCCAGGAGACAACGTCTGCCAAGGCAAGCCCCTTAGAGGCATAACATAGGTACTTCCATTCCTCCCCTCACGAAACCCTCCAAATCTCCCTGTGAATCAGTAGATGCAAAGGCAAGGGGATAAAATACAGGGCAAGGGGATAAAGCCAAACTCCACAAGGGGGATACATATTCAAGTTCTAGCCCTCACGTGGAATTCTGGCTGTGCGTAGAGAAACACACAATTCCCATTTCACGCAGCAAGATGACCCAGCATCTATCAGAGCTCATCCAGACAGACCTGGGTAGAGCACTGCGTTGTGGCCAGACTTCTAGAACTCCCTGGACTGAGACACTCACAGAAATAAAACTTAGGTCCATAAACTGCAGCGAGGCAGAGAGGACGCCTGCCTGCTCTCGGCCTGTGCTGTCTTTATCTTGGGGGTGGAGTCAGTCTCTGCTGTTGTTCCGGAAACTTGCTTAGAATTCAGCACAGTTGGCTTGTCCTTGTTGAGTTTTACCATTTGCCTTGTGCATTAGTGTCTGAGGGCAGCCATAACAAATGACCACTGACTCAGAGACTTGAAACAACAGAAATGTATTCGCACACAGTTCTGGAGGCTAGAAACCTGTAATCAAGGTGCCCGTGAGGGGAGAATCCTGGCCCCTGGTGGCTCCTGGCATTCGTTGGCTGCTCGTGGTGGCCTTGCTGCAGTCTCTGCCCTCTTCTTCATATTGCCTCCTCCTCTGTGAGTGTCTCTGTCATCTCTTCTGGATTTAGGGCCCACTCCACATCCAGGATGGTTCAAGACCCTGACTTGGGTCCTCCCGAATTCATATGATGAAGTCCTAGGCCCGGGCACCTCAGAGGGGGACTATCATTTAGAGACAGGGTCTTCAACGTCATTAGCGTGGGTCTTAACCCAATATGACTGGTGTCCTTCTGAGAAGAGAAAATCTGAATAGACACAGAACGGGGGAAGACCACGTGAAAACACATGCAGCAGACGGCCATCTGAGAGCCAGAGGTCGCTGAAGAAGTCAGTCCTCCTCACGCCTTGTCTCAGACCTCTAGTCTCCAGAGACTGAGAAAATAAACTGCTGTTGTTAAAGCCATCCATTGTGTAGTCACTTTTTTTTTATGGCAAGCCCTAGCCAGCTAAAAATGGACTTCCCTGGTGGCTCAGACAGTAAAGAATCTGCCTGCAATGCAGGAGACCCAGGTTCCATTCCTGGGTTGGGAAGATCCCCTGGAGAAGGGGAACAGCACCCCACTCCAGTATTCTGGCCTGGAGAACTCCATGGACATGGACTGCGGACTACAGTCCATGGGGTCGCAGAGAATCGAATGCTGCTTAGCGACTAACACACACATATGCAGCCAGCTAAGACACTGCTCCACACACTGTAGAGCTGAAAAGGTTAGAAGCACCAGCATCAATCTAAGAACTTTATTCTGCTTCTCACAGTTACTTCCAGTGCCTTCTAGGAACCTGATTCTCCACGGAAGCCATTTTTTAATAGGCTAAGAAAAATAATGGACGGGTTTCCTTCTTTCTTTCCCTATAGGGAGCAGTATTGGAACTCTTATTGCTCATGACATGGATGAAGAAAACACTATCAACAGTGTTTTAGAATACAGAATTGTGGATCAAACTCCCAAAGTTCCTCAAGATGGACTCTTCCTGGTCCAAGAATACTCTGGAACACTCCAGTTAGTGCTGCAGTCGCTGCATAAGCTGGACACTCCGCAGTACAACCTGAGCATACAGGTGTCTGACAAAGGTTAGTATCACTTTCACAGTGTCGAGTGAAACACTTGTTTTCTTTCCAGCTGTGATTGTTAGGCTGCTCTAATGCCTGGCTGTGTTACAGAGGCTGCCATTGAAAAAGGTCTTGCTTCCCATGTAAAACAAGCCCAGAAGCCAGCATGGTAACGGACAGAGTTGCAGATGAGAAAATGTGATTATGTTTGTCTCCTGAGAAGCAGATGCCCAAGAGGGGATTGAATATATAAGGATTTTATTAGAGGAACTGCCTATGAGAAAAAATGGAAAGGGATACAGAGAAGGGTGGAAGAGCCATCAGACCTCAATACGAGCCTGACCCTGAGTGAAGGAGGGAAGGAAGGAAAGTGCTGGGGAAACTCCCGGTCAAAGGGAAGTTCGGCAAAGTCATCGGAGGTCCAAGGCTGGCTGTGGAAGGAGTCTGTGGTCTCCAAAAGCAGGCCTACCTTAGCCTGCCTGCCTTGTTCAGGCACTGCTGGGGCAGCCAATGGGAAGCAAGGTCTTGGTGCACACAGAGTGATCGGTTTTAGAGCCCAGCAGCACGTTGTCAATTAAGATCCTGTTGTTAGAAGTTGTTGGCAAGCCTCATTGTCATGGCCACCGTGATCACAAACAAGAAAGTTAGTTGTATTTCTCAAGTCTCCCTTTCAGACTCAATGGCTTCTACTGTATGACAGTGAAGGAACTTTTGGAAAGCTTTGTCTTCTCCTATTAGCTTCTAATTGGCCATTTGACAATATCAGGAAACATTCATCCTTATACTTTATACAATTTCAAAGCAAGTGGTTTTTAATCTTTGCTAAGTCATGAGACCCTTTGAGAATCTGATGGAAACTATGAATTCCTAAACAAATGCGTACGTTCTCAGATAAATTGCACAGACACACAAACATACTCGACCTCAGAGACAGGCCTATTTTAGGGTCATTAATACTTTTAAGTTAAGAATCTTTCTTCGAGTTAACTGCTCTTGAGTCTTAAATAACCAAGTAGTTCAGTAATTATTACGCTAGGAAAGAGAGATTATATAGGTATGCTGTAGTGAAGAGCATCATTTCACATTGTGCTTCATATTTTTTTTCTTTATCCAGATGTTGAGATACTAAAGAGAACTGAGAGTACTGGGGTTTACCAGGCCCCCAAAGCAGAAAGTTTGAGGGATAGTAATTTGGCAAATATAGAGGGCCGAACATAATGCTTAGCATTATGCTAAGAGGTACAATGAAATTGGGTATAATAAATTATCCCTGTCTGTGATGAGCTGACAATTTCACACCATTAGCCAGCCATTCTTCCAGTGGTTACTGAGCATTTACCTTGATTGAGGCACCATTCAATGTACTGGAAACGCACAAATAAATAAGACCCGGTGTCTGTCCTCAAGGAGCACTTTTTAGTAGAGGAGATGGACAAGTGAATAAATAAATGATAAGGAATATGTACAAGGTAGCCCATGAAAGCAATGAGCGACTCAGTGGAGAGGGAGAGAGACCTGATAGGGCTTTCTGGAAGAGGTATCATTAATCCGACTTTCGATGGATGAATATGACAAGTTACAAAACAGTGTAAAGGCTTATACAGGAGAAGAAAGCCCATGTGCAAATGCATGGAGACCCAAAGCAGTTTAATGCCATAAGAGCATAAATGGAAATCAGATGACACATTGTCTATATGCATGAATACATCTATAGACTATATGGACCAGATTATGCAATATATTTATATGTAAATATGTGTGTATGTGCGTTGATGGAATTAAACATTCAATAGTATACTACAGAAAATTAGTCAGTAGGCTATAATTAGCATAGTTTTACATAAATTCAGGGAAGTGGTTTTATTTACATAAAACCACGAGGCTCACTGCTGGTCCAAATGAGGCTTACGTGGAACAGGCAAGTAGTGAGTTCAGGCCCTGGGACCTCTCCACATCTCCAGCCATTCTTGCTGTCTACAAATGTCCTGGGGGCTGGACCCAGCTTTAATTAGCATCCACTTATTTATAAGATGGTTATTATTAGGTTACATCCCTGGCCTTGTGTCTGGTGTGTTGAGAACAAGCTCTGGAGCTCGGCAGGCTGAGTATGTTTGTCAGCATCCCAGGAAAAAAAAGCCCTCTTCAAAGAAGTAACCAAAAAGAGAGTAAAGAAGGGATTGTCTGTAAAGCTGTGGGTAGGGGTTATGGGAAGCCAGCAGGAGGAGTGAAGCACGATGGAGTCATTCTTACCCCAAGGCCAGAAGGGGCAAGGGAAGTGCCCTTCCCTGAAGGAGCAGGCCCTGGGCGCCCTGGGCCTGGGGCCGTGACTCTAGAGGAGGCTGCTGGCAGTGGGAGCCAGACTCTGACTCCGTGCTCCTGCCCTTCCTCAGACCTCCTGCCAGTGCTCCCCCTGGTAGAGCTCGACTGGTACCCAGAGGGCCAGGATGCCCAGTGATGCTCTCCTAAGGTCAGCCCCAGGGCACAGAGCGGGGTGAAGGGCGGGGAGCAGATGGAGAGGACTGGCGGGCTCGTGGATTCGGAGCTGGCTCGACCACGAGCCAGCTGCAGGACTGTGGCCAAGTCACCCTTGGCTTCCTCGGTTGTGAACTAAATGAAAATGACAATAGTACCTACATCAGAGTGAAGAGTGAGGATGAAGAGTGAGTCATGTAAGCAAAGCACCTGATACACAGAGAGTGCCGGCCGTGTCTGTTAGGATGAGAAGCTTGATTTTGTTGCTATCTACATTTTATAAACTGACTACCTCACACTGATTTCAAGTAACATAACCAACCTCTTACACGTCTGATAAGTAGCAGAGACAGAATTTCAGTGGTGGGGGTTCCAGAGCCCAAAGTCTTAGCCATTGTATAATGTAGGCTTCACGGTTGGAATAATGGAAACCTCAACAAAAGATCCCATCCTGTTGGTCTTCATGTAGCTGTTTTTCTGGGGATCCCATCTCTACCGGTACTCCATGCTCACCTTGGATCCAGGTTAAACTGCTGTCTCTAACTAGGTCTCTGGATTGTCAAACCCACCCCTCAGAGCCACTTACCAGGATTCTGTGAGCTGCCTCTGGGTAGGCATGCCCTTGGAAGAGGGCTAATTGTATCGTGGGCTTCCCAGGTGGTGCTAGGGGTAAAGAAAGTGAAGTCGCTCAGTCGTGTCCGACTCTTTGCGACCCCGTGGACTGTGACCCATCAGATTCCTCTGTCCATGGGATTCTCCAGGCAAGAATATTGGAGTAGGTTGCCATTTCCTTCTCCAGGGGAATCTTCCCGACCCAGGGATCGAACCCAAGTCTCCTGCATTTCGGGCAGACGCTTTAACCACTGAGCCACCAGGGAAGCCTGGGGGTAAAGAACCTGCCTGCTAATACAGGATATGTAAGAGATGTGGGTAAAATACTGGGTCAGGAAGATTTCCCTGGAGGAAGGCATGGCAATCCACTCCAGTCCTCTTGCCTGGGAAATCCCATGGATAGAGGAGCCTGGCAGGCTATAGTCTAAAAGGTTGCAGAGTCGGACATGACTGAAGTGACTTTGTACACAGACACACCATTGTACCTTGCCTCCCTCACTTGAGCCTTCCCTTTATGGGGGCAGAAGAGATACAGGACAGTGAGAGCTGGAAGTGTTCAGAGAAGGAAAGATAACCTTCTGGGATACTCAAATAAGCTTTTTAGAAGGACAGTTTTGCACTGGGCTTTGAAGGCTACATAAGTTTCACGAGCCAGAAAACAGAGGCTGCCTCCCAGGAAGCCTGGCTCAGGAACAAGCTTTTACCGAGGAAGAGGCAGGTGGATGGAGCAGGAAGCCCAGAGGCGCCTTTCCCAGGACTTTCCTCCGCCCCACCTTGGTGACCCACACGTGGGGGTCGGTGGTGCACAGAGAGACTCCTTGCTACGCACATCGCAGGTCAACAGTCAAATTGTGGCATGGCTGTTACTGCACTTGCCAATTGTTTTTCTTGCAGATTTCTGATCTTTTTTTTTTTGTTTTCTGATCTTAATGCATGATTTTCAGTGAAAATTTTTGTGATGTGCTTTTGATTTTCAGACTTCAAGACCCTCTGCTTTGTGCAAATCAACGTTATTGATATCAATGATCAGATCCCCATCTTTGAAAAGTCAGATGTGAGTACTTGTTGCCTTGTTTTTGCTTTACTTTGTTTATATTACCTGACCCCTACTTCTGGGATAAAGACACAAACAGTAGTTAGGGGTAATGCCAGATTTAATATCTTAGTTAATGCTCTGGTAGTAAACTCAGGCATTGTCTTCAGTGGAAATCTTCTGGGAACAGTAATGTTCACTGTTATAGTATCTGCGAGCATCTGTTTATAAACTTTTGCCAAAAGCTCATTTATTTCAAGGACTGCTTGAAAGCTGTAAGCACAGTCTTTGTCAAATTGAGATGAATTGAGTAGCTGCTTCCAGTTTGCCTTTATATATTTTGTGAGTATAAGACAATAAATAGGTTATTGCTAGGTTCTCAAACAAGAATTCTTTGTCAAAATTTAAAATCTGGCAAAATATTGGCAATTTAAACTCACCTTGCATTAACTGAATAAGAATCCAGTAGTCATATACAGATGTGAGAGTATCCAAAGGCTGAGCGCCGAAGAATTGATGCCTTCTAACTGTGGTGCTGGAGAAGACTCTTAAGTGTCCCTTGGACTGCAAGGAGATCCAATCAGTCAATCCTAAAAGAAATCAACCCTGAATATTCATTGGAAGGACTGGTGCTGAAGCTGAGGCTCCAATAATTTGGCCACTTGATGCAAAGAGTCAATTCATTGGAAAAGACCCTAATGTTGAGAAAGATTGAAGACAGGAGGAGAAGGGGACGACAGGATGAGATGGTTGGATGGCATCACCGACTCGATGCAAACTCTGGGAGATGGTGAAGGACGGGGAGGCCTGGTGTGCTACATGCAGTTCGTGGGGTTGCAAAGAGTCAGACACGACTGAGCAACTGAATAACAACAACAAAGGCGAAGAAAAAGCCAGCCTCTGGTTTATGCCAGAAAAGTGTGCTCAGCACACTTGCAAAAATGAGACGAACTGGGCAGAAAGAGCAGGAGAAAGAAGATCAGTTGACTATATCAAGAAGAATTCAAGCTAATTTATTGTTAATGTGGGCTTTGAACTTGGCAGTAATTTTATCATTGCTTCCCTTAAAATAGATACCTCTATTTATTTATTTTGGAGGAGAGAGAAGCTGTTTTGACTAGGTTGATATGTTCGAAGTCAGTGATGAGGCAGCCCCAAGCCTTGTGATAATGTTCATAAATCAAAATAAAGATAAAGCTGTGACAAAGACAGGGAATTGATTTACAGGAGGGTTTGCAGAGGTAAAAGGCATGACAATATAACTTGCGTAGCAGGCACTAGGTGAAGTGAGCATGAGATGAAGAGCCTGTCTCTTCTCTGTCTCCATTCTCTTGGATATTTGATCTTTTCTGCGTGTTATAGTCTCCTTGCATTACCTCTAGACAGTGCTTTTAGACTGAGGACAAGAGCTCTGCTTTAGGAATCTCAGAGCTTGGAAAGGCAAACGGGGCTCTAGAAAGTAGGAGTCCACTTCTTTCACTGCCGTGGTCCACTCCTGGTCCCTGCCTGTTATCATCTTCATGATCGTGATGGCAAGAGACGTGACCTGGGGGATTTTCAGTGGAGGAGTGAGAGATTAACAGCACCTGCTTTGGAGGGGGACAAGCATGGATTTGAACCCCAGTTCTGTGACCAACTAGCTGTGTGGTCTTGAGTGGGTTTTACCTCTCCAATCTTTTGCTTCTCTGTCAGATGGAGGTGATAACACAGCTATTCAGTAGGGCATTTTGTCTTGATGCTTACCTTTTCGAGCACTTATTGTGTTCTAGGCATTCAGAGGTTTTATATGTGTTATCTCTATAAATCCAAACAGAAAACATAAAACAGCTTCCATTTTTATTATGTCCAATGGACAGAGGATGAACCTGAGACTTTCAAAAATCAGGAAACTTATTTCAATTCACCCAGGTAATAAGTGGTGAGCCTAGGATTCATACTGAGGCCATTTGACTCCAAAGTTCAGGCTCTTAACAACTATTCTCTGATTGATTAAGAATTAATTAAAATGATATATGTAAAGTCACATTGTAGGTACTCGATACATAGGAGCTATTTATCTGTCTCATTACTAATAACTATAATGATAGTCCCAGTATTAAATATATTGGATGTGGGTGGGAGAATCTGTTTTAGAATCCGATCAGTCGCTCTCTGAGACACTGTTTCTTGGTATAAGGGATATCAGTCTACAAGTGTGACTGTTGTCAAAAGCAACTGCAACCTGCTCATCAACGGGAAAAGCATGCTTGGTAAGTATTGATGTAAACTGTGGCTTGTGTCCATTCTGAAACCAGAGGCAAGTTTGCTCGTTGGTAATTGTGCTTGATGACAATGGACATTCTCATTGTTTCCTTCCCCTATTTCCTTCTTAGTATGGAAACCTAACTTTCCCTGAAGACACAGCCGTGGGATCTGTCATCCTAACCATCCAGGCCACAGACACTGATGAACCGCACACTGGGAGTTCTAAAATCCTGTATCGAATCACACAGGGAGACAGTGAGGGACGTTTGGAGATTGAAACAGATCCCCAAACCAATACTGGATACGTCAAGCTTAAAAAGGTAAATTACCCATTGAATGGAATTTGTCTTTTTCAAAGATTAGTTTCCTTAGGACCATTCAAGGACCTATAAGCAGAGTTAATGAATTGGCAGTGACCTCTCAGGCATGTGATGGACTCCTGGAACCCCCTCAGTCATTCCTGTCCTCGTGAAAGACAGAGGCCAGGATTCCTGCTCTGAGTCTGTCACTAGCTGACCAAGTAACCTTTGCAGAGGGAGGTAGGATTTTCATAAAAATTATAGAATGAATCATTTTTAGTATTAGTATGTCCCATGCAATAATTGGGACATGGCTTTACTAAAAAATCGTTTACTGTTTATCTGAAATTCCAATTTAACCAGGCATTCTTTTTTTTTATTTAATAAATCTTGGGCAAGGTGGTGCTCAGGGCTTTATTTTTGCCTTTGCAAGTGTGGGATATTAGACTAGATGAATCCCGTGAACCTTTTAGGAGGCAGGCTGTTTATTCTAGTGGACCAGCCATAGGTTCCTCTTTTTAATAACGACTGGAGGTTGGTAGGTCTCCTTTAACGGGCAAGTTACAATAAACAAATTTATTCCCTCATACCTTCTTCCCTGCCCACTCCTTACGTTCATCTTTCACGGTGCTGCTAAGTCCACGGGCTCTTGCTTCGTCTCTCCCTTTGGAAGGACTGGGTAGTCTGGAAGCCAAAATCTTGATTACCGTGATACTTGCTTCTTTATAGAGGGTCTTCCCATTCTTGGCTCAATCTACTCCTATTCCCTACTGTATACACCTGAAGTTTGACCCTTTCCTCCCTGGCTGCCTCATTTATGCATGTAAACTGTATCAGATGACTCAACAGGAAGTGGCACTCAGTGTCGTCCAATATCTTTAGAATGAAAAGAGATCAGAGTTACAGCAATAGAGACTCTGCAGACATGGCTGAATGCGGAGAGTTTGTAGTACAGTGTGTGGGAGGCTGCATCAGAAAGCTCTGAAGGGAAGTTTTGACCCAGAATAAAGGTAGAAATTGAAAATGAAGACAAAAGAAAATAATTTTACAGAAAATGGATAGAAGCATGGGGGGAAAAAAGTGCTGGTGCTGAAGGAAACCCTGGAGCAGAATCTCAGAATTCTGGTACCGTTCTGACCACACACCCCACCTCTGACAAAGGGCCTCACTGGGTTTCAGCTGCAAGGTTTGTGTGTGGACCTACTTAAGCAGTAGTATTTTGTTTGAGTCTGACCTTTGCTGTTACATCTTCCCCCTCTATTCATGGCTGCCTACATGGACACAAAGAACCCAGAAGGAAAGG
This sequence comes from Capricornis sumatraensis, assembly GCF_032405125.1. Taxonomy (NCBI): domain Eukaryota; kingdom Metazoa; phylum Chordata; class Mammalia; order Artiodactyla; family Bovidae; genus Capricornis; species Capricornis sumatraensis. Next base: position 88,991,762 of record NC_091079.1, read on the forward strand.
CCAGGGCCCCAAGTTTGCAATGGGCGGTCCTGGCAGCAGGCCTGGTCCTGTGGCAGGAGGCGGGGGCAGATAGCTTCCATCCTTCCCCAGGACCAGCACTCTCTAGGTGTCTAAGAGAAGATAAAGGCCTGTCCATCTCAGTATGAATGTCGGTAAATTTTCATGGTGGCTTGTTGTGAACTAATGTAAGTTAATTTGACCATCTGTGGCTAGCGGGCATCTATAGGGAAAAGTTGGTAACCTTGATGATCAGCAGTAGGTGAAGGCTCTAATTTTCTTCCCACACCTTCCTTGACATGAGGGGGTGTGTTCCAGTACAGCGGGTCTCTGGCCAAAATCTTGGTCTCATCCTGATTTTGTTTGTGGTTATATGCCAAGTGTCCAGAATATTTGCACACAGTGGAGGTTTAATAAATCTTGGTTGCCTGGATACATAGTTGAATTCTGTCCCATGTGCAATTAATAACAAGCAGGTTTGAAAACCAGCTTTCAACTTATGCTTTAGGCTTTAGGGTTGTGCTGGCCTGGCTCTCTGTCCCTCGGGCACTGTAATCACTGTAATCACAGTAGTCTAGTGACAGGATTCATCTGACTGTCCACAGAAAAGGTGACGATAGAACAGAACTGGAGTCCTGGAACTCTGAAGGGTATAAGCTGCTGGACTAGCCGGATGCTACATTCTTCTTCAAGAATGTATTTTTCCACCAAATTGCCTGTCTTGAATACCACTGATATCACAAAAACCTCTTTGCAAGATCACTTTGGTAATTAACAGACCTTTTAGTGTAGCTTGAGACAGTGCTAGCTCAGAGCCTGTAGCAGCTGCCTCTGGGGTGTGGCTCTGATTGGGATCTTTCAAATGCTAAGTGCCAGCCGGCCCAGAGGTGTGGATCCTTGACGAGGATACACTGATGTCAGCCAACTGCCCCTAGGATGCGTGTCCTCACCGTGACAGGTGCGTTCATGCAGTTTTCAGGTTTTTAAACTTAGCTTCTATTATGTGGTTTCTCTGGTGGCTCAGTGGTAAAGAATCTGCCTGCAATGCAGAGATACAGAGGCATGGGTTCGATTCCTGGGTCGGGAAGATCCCCTAGAGGAGGATATGGCAACCCACTCCAGCACTTTTGCCTGGAGAATCCCATGGACAGGGGAGCCTGGTGGGCTACGCGTCCACAGGGTCATAAAGAGTCAGACACGACAGAAGTGACTGAGCACGCACGCATGTGGTTTCTCGTGCAGAGCTTAGTTAGCCTTACTTCTAAGTCCCTCCTCATTAAGTCTTCCATTGCTTCAGAACCATTGTATTGGTCATTAAAAAAAATTTAAATCCCAATGTAAACTATCATGATCCTATCAGCACCTGTCCACCTGAATTAAATGTGAAAATGAAAGTGAAAGTCGCTCAGTCAAGTCCTACTCTTTGCGACCCCGTGGAATATACAGTCCATGGAATTCTCCAGGCCAGAATACTGGAGTGGGTAGCCTTTCCCTTCTCCAGGGGGTCTTCCCAACCCAGGGATTGAACCCAGATCTCCCCCACTGCAGGCAGATTCTTCACCAGCTGAGCCACAAGGGAAGCCCAAGAATACTGGAGTGGGTAGCCTCTCCCTTAGCCAGGGGATCTTCCGGACCCAGGAATCGAACCGGGGTCTCCTGCATTGCAGGCGGATTCTTTACCAACTGAGCTATGAGGGGAAGCCCTAAATGTGCAAATGGAAACCAGTAAAATTCACCGAGGAGCACACACTCCACACCTGAAGCCCCTTTCGCTTCATGAAGCACTTCTGCACATACTCCTTCGCTTCTCACACTGACCCCGAGGGAGGCAGAAACAGTCCCATCATCCAGCTGAGGTTCGGGCTCACAAGTTACAGTCAGCCCCTCTACTAGATGAAGGAGCTGGGAACTTGACCCCTGGCTTCTGACTCCTTTCCGGAAAGGACTGCTATGGGGGCCTGGCATTACCATGTACTAGCTCTGCGACCTTGACACAAATGTTGTAACCTCTCAGACCTCAGTTTTCTGATCTGAAAACCTAAATTGGTAGAACCTTTTTGATGAGGATCCTCGAGGATTCAGTGCAAAAATACACACATAGCTCTTAAGACAGCCCCTAGCAGGTAGTAGCCAACTTCATAAATGTTCAACATTATCTTAATTCTAATTAACTCGGGTGAGGGCAGAAGCTAAGACTCTGGCTGTGGACAGATGAGACGTTTTCTCTTCTTGCCAAGGGGGCCAAACTTGCCCAATCCCAGAGTCAAATGGTGCCCGCTGGGGACAGCTGGCTCAGGCTCTCTGGGGGAGGGCCTGGAAATCAGTGGTTTTAGCAAGTGCCCTGCAAAGGCTTTCTCCTCTACTCTTGAGTAATCACTGCACTTCAGGGTGGATACCAGGTGTGTGGGCTTTCCACACACCTATCAATTCTCCAACGCCAGCCTGGTGTCCTACGACATAACTCAATTCTGACACTTATCTGTTGGGAGACAGCATCCGACCACCCCAGGTTAAGGCTCAGTCCCACTCTCCCACCCCACTCCAGAAGCTGCCAGCAAGTGCCAGGTTGTCGCCTGTTCTTCTGACTGACTGGCTATACATCAGAGGCTCATGACTCCCTCCTTAGGTTCCAACATTTGCTAGAGCAGCTCACAGAGCGCACGGAAACGTATTTACCAGTGTATCACGTAATAAAGGATATGATGAAGGATCCAGCTGAGCGGCCAGATGAAGAGATACATGGGGTGAGGCCTGGGAGGGCCCCGAGAGCAGGAGCTTCTGTCTCATGCAGTTGAGCTGTGTATCGCTTCCCCAGCTCGTGGATGTGCTCACTAACCCAGAAGCTCTCTGGATGCCTTACTCTGGGGATCTTTATTGAGGCTTCATCATGTAGACATGATTGATCATGAACTCAGTCTCCGGCCCCTCTCCCCTTCCTAGGAAGTGGGAGGGGTTGTGCTGAAAATCCCCAGCTCCTAACCATGGCTTGGTCTTGGTCTGGTAACCAGTCCCCGTCCTGGTTACCAGGAGCCACAAAGAGTCACCTCATTAGAACAAAAGGCACTCTTATCACCCAGGAAATTGCAAGGGATTTAGGGGCTCAGTGTCAGGAACCAGAGGAAAAGACCAAGATATACTTTTTGTATTGATTCATATGCCCCAAGTGATGCTTGGGAATAAACACGTTTTATTTATTAATGCTGTCCTCCCTGTCTTTACCACCACCCTGAGCTCTGGCCTATTGTGTGATAGATCAACACATTCTTGAGACCAAGCAGGTATCAGGAGCCAGGAAGGCTATTTCTCTGAGCCCTGCCAGACTCATCAATAACTCTCCTGAAATTGAAAGTCAGAGGTTTGTTTTGGCTTTAATTTTTATTTTTTGATACAAATTTTGTCACTTCTTCATTATGGCTGGTCCTTTTGAATTCTCAGTACATGATGTATTTTTAAGCAGCTAGAGTATCATGTGAAAAACTAATGTGCATTTTTTTCTCATCACTGATTATTGATGAAAATGTCAAATGTCCCCGGTCTCAGCTGCTTTCCTTCAGCACTTTATCTCTGCTTCCAGGTTGAATCTAAATCATGAGGTTGACCTTTCAAGCAGTCGTGTACTGAAGAGGGATTATGGCATAAGTGGGTGTTTTCTGCCTACCTGATGAGTAAGGTCGTGAGGGTCTCTTGACTCTGCAGGCATAGCTCCATGTCATGAAAGACAGGGCACATGGTTTGACAAAGCTTGTTCTTGATTAAACTCTGCTGGTTATCACTTGCTAATTTCAGTATCTTCCATTTCTAATTTTATTCCTGGAAAATGTGGTTCCGTGTGTTTTCCTGGTGTGAAAGCTAAGCAAACTGACTGAGGGCAGGCCGTTATTTCCATTCAGTAAGGGTTGAAGGAACACTGACACCCTCTCCTAACAGGCCTCCCTGCCCAGGTCAGATTGGCTCCAATCCATCCCTCCCCTGGCGGCTCCCAGAGTTAACTTCCTCCAGCACCAATCCCACCTTGTCAGTCGTGCGCTCACCGCCTCTCTCTGCTCATCAGGGATCAAGTCCCAGTTTCTGAGCTTGACGTGTACCATCTTCTCCATCACCTCTCTCTTCTCTCAGGTCACACGTTCTGTCCTGCTAACTCGTGCTGCTCCTCATTTGCAGGGACACCATTTCGTTTCTGTATCCCTCACCTCTGGTGGCCTCGTGAAAGGATCGGAAAGCCAGGGAGGGGACTTAGGACCTGTTTGATGTAAGGGTGGGGTGTGCGTCCTCTTCCCGAGCCCACAGAGTGCTGTGCTGCTTGTCTGAGCCTGGTCTTGGCTGGATCCACAAGGAACAGATTGCTGCGTCCTTGGTCCACATGGCGGGCTTGCTCTGGGGGCTGCTGGCTTCCTGCTCCATCTACCAGACTTTTAGTTTGACAGTCCTGCCCTCCTCCCCTGAGATGATGGGTGGATCCCTGGGAGTCAGACACTCCAGCGTGTACACATCTCTTCCCAACTCCCCTGGGTGGGAAGCCCTATCCCAGCATGAGGTCGTGACCAAGAGGTCATCATGGGGTCATACCTTGTAAGCTGCTGCTACTGCTAAGTTGCTTCAGTCATGTCCGACTCTGTGCAACCCCATAGACGGCAGTGCACCAGGCTCCCCCATCCCTGGGATTCTTCAGGCAAGAATACTGGAGTGGGTTGCCATTTCCTTCTCCAATGCATGAAAGTGAAAAGCAAAAGTGAAGTCACTCAGTCATGCCCAACTCTTAGTAACCCCATGGACTGCAGCCAACCAGGCTCCTCCGTCCATGGGATTTTCCAGGCAAGAGTATTGGAGTGGGTTGCCATTGCCTTCTCCGACCTTGTAGGCACTGGATGCTTATTTCTATGAAAAACCTCTCTTTTTACATCTCAGCTGGATTACAAAATTTTATATCCTGCATTTTAACAAGAGCCAATTGATTCTCAGATGACCTTGAGTCTTTACACATAATTCTTTCTCTTTCATATGAGGAAATTTTCTATCTTACTTCCTTTTGAACTAGCAATTGGGTTGCGATGTTGTCTGTGTTTGTGTGTTCATGGAGGAGAGGGTTTCTAGAGAGTGAAGATTTTCTCCAGAATCTCTTTCCCACTGGAGCCTGCAAGGGCTTGAGAAGGACCAAGACCTTCTCATTTTCGTATTTCCTAATGGATACACTATGCACACTGTTTGTCAGGGAAGTGATGAGAAGCAAAGAATATAATACAGTTCCTCTTCTCAGAGAGCTCATGGTCAGTAAGGATCTGGAATAGAGAAGCAAACAATTAGGATCCTGAGTTAAGTACTGTAAGATTACAGAAGGCATGGAGCTCATCTATTGCGGGATACAGAGTGGGATTGGGGGAAGATGGTACATAGAGAACTGATGGGGAGAATTTTTTCAGATGTTGAGGGAAGAGCAGGCTGAGCTAATGCAGTCATGTGTCAGCTTTTCCTCTTTATGAAAGGAAAATACCATTTTTTGTTTAACTGATGAGAAACTGATATAAACTAAAGTTAAAGAACTGACAGCTCCCCAAGAGATCCTGGGTCCTCCAGGCCTGGAAGAGTGAATAAAACCGAGCAGTTCCCAGAATCTATAATGTGCTTTTTGAGCTTTTCTCTGGTTCCTTGATCTCTTTGAGGTCATGGGTACCTTTGAGAATCTGACAAAAGCTACATAACCTCTCCTGATGAAAAAATTCATGTGTGCACAAACAACAAAAATTCAATGGAGTAAATTTAAGGATCAGATTGGCTTTATTAAATAATTCATAAATCAAGTGTCATTCCACCTAGCAAATAGAAAGGAGCTCCAGCAAGCTGTAGAAAAGGAAAGATTTTCAAAGGTAGAATGGGAGGAGAAAAAGGAAATTACTGGCAAAGAATGTCTTGTTTCAGACAAAGTTGCCCTCCTAAAAGGAAGAAAAGGGCGGATTAGCTCACTAGGGCCGACCAGATTCAAGACTGACTGGTTAAGGTTGCATTCCTGGGGCAGGGATTGAGAATGCAAGAAGGTAGGTATTACGTTTTGTTGCTGACATGGGGTTTAGCGCAAGTGATGTTATTTTGGGCCTGTTGTTTCTTTAAAGTGTGTGCATGCTCCGTTGTTGTCTGACTTTTTGCAACCCCAAAGAGTCCAACTCTTTGTGGACTGTAGGCCGCGAGGCTGCTCTGTCCATGAGATTCTCCTGGCAAGAATACGGGACTGGGTTGCCATTTCCTTCTCCAGGGGATCTTCCTGACCCAGGGATCGAGCCCACGTCTCCTGTGTGTCCTGCACGGCAAGTGGATGCTTTACTGAAGAGCTACCGGGGAGGCCCTTTAACAGTTTCCCCATTTTGATCAGATTCTCGCTTATCTGAGAAATGTGATTAAAAACTTGAAGCAGTAAATGTCACTATCAGATACTGCTCTTTAGCTGTTTCTTCTGTTGATCTTCTGTGTGATATTCACAGGTCATAATGGTTTTGTTTTTTTTTATTTACTTAATCCCTGTGATATTCACAGGTGTCAACTTCAGGTTTAGAGTTTTTAAGTTGGTCATTCTTTCTGTCCCCTTCCTGACGTTCTTAGTCTTAGTGAGACTTGGTAGTAAGTGATTGTGAGCATGTATTTAACACTTTTGAGAGAATGCAACACATAAGAGAGAGTACTCTGATTCTAACAAGCAGGATAATTCCTTGTGTTTGGAGTGTACCTTCGAGCCATGGTCCCCAAGACTCAAACCAATCAAATGCAAATAATTCAAAGAAAGACTCCATGGCAGGAGTCACCCTTTGAAGGCAAGTGGCTTGTTCAGTGATCTGATGTTCCTGAATTTCCGCTGCCCCGAAAGTGTTCTCCAGGTACAGCAGGTGGTGTTGGCTACAGCATAGACATCTCCTTGCTCACCTGAAAGAGAATCAAGGGCTCTCTTATATCAAGAACAACTTTGGCCAGAAAGCCTTACGATTTTTGTTGGGCAGCTATTGCTCTAACAGTGAATTTTTCAATATTTTCAAGAATTAAGGAAAGGTTGCTAATCATATTCTGGTTTACATGCACTGTTAACCAAGGAGGGCTTCCCTGGTGCCTCAGACGGTAAAGAATCCGCCAGCAATGTGGGAGACCTGGGTTCGATCCCTGGGTTGGGAAGATCCCCTGGAGAAGGGAAAGGCAACCCACTCCAGTATTCTGGCCTGGAGAATTCCATGGACTGTATAGTCCATGGGGTCTCAAAGAGTCAGACATGACTAAGCAACTTTCACTTCACTTCACTTAAGAAGAATGGACCGGCTAAAGAAAGGGAATCCTGAGTCATGAATACCTCTTGACAATTCCTTTCTAACTCACTGATGTAAATCCAGGGAGTTCAACCAATGAGGTGTCTCAGTTTGTTTGTGAACACTCAGTGGTGCAGTTAGATAACCTAGGAGACATTGCCTGATGACGATGTACCAGCTGTCTAGGTACATATGGAGAATGACAACCATCACAAAGGTAAGTCCTGCAGGACACAAGTCGCTTCCATCGAGGCAGCACTGTTAGGGAATTCACTCGTAGGGATAGTTAGCTGCATACGCCTGTTCAAGTTAGATGTCAGTTAGGTTTTCTCCCAGCCCCAAATCGCAGTTGTTTTAAATTTCAGAGGCTGCCTCCCTTAGCCACGGCCTGGGAGATACAGATAATGGTTTACCTTTCCAGGCCAATGCCAGAGTGAAAGAAAGGGAAGGGGAAAAAAGAGAGAGAGAGGTTCATCTTCAGCTGAAGTATGAAGTGTTGGTCTGGAAGGGAGCATCTGCCGCACTGTCAGCTGCCTCTCTTCCTACTCAATCTGATTTGGAGATTCAGTATCTTTATAAGGCCAGAGGTCCGGTGGACTCCTCTTCAGCTGTGAGATGTGTATCTAAGGTTTAAGACGGTAAAGTTTGGCTGCCATGTGGGGAGCGAGGAGGGCCTGGCAGATCCCTTCCAAGGAGGTTCAAGGGTAGTCTTTGTTCTCACCGATTCCAGTTCAGAAAGATGGGAGACAACTGAAACATCAGCTTGGAGAGTTGTAGCCAGATATTTGAGGAAACCAGAAAAATTCAGGATCCAGTCCAGTTTATGGGTATTTGTGTGCATGCTAAGTCGCGTCAGTCACATCCGACTCTTTGCAACCCTATGGACTGTACCTCACCAGGCTCCTCTGTCCATGGGATTCTCCAGGCAAGAGTCCTGGAGTGGGTTGTCATGCCCTCCTCCAGGGGATCTTCCTGACACAGGGATCAACCCTCGTCTTTTATGTCTCCTGCACTGACAGTCGGGTTCTTTACCACTAGCGCCACTTGGGAAGCCCAGAGTCTAATGTGCTGTGCTGTGCTTAGTCGCTCAGTCATGTTCGACTCTTTGTGATCCCATGGACTGTAGCCTGCCAGGCTTCTCTGTCCATGGGGAATGTAAAGGTTCAAATAGAATTTTCTCTGTACAATTATTCCTGCTTTTTAAAAAATTCTTTATAAGGGTAATCCCAGTAAAATAATTTTTTTGCATTAAATTTGGCTTGATTATTTACACAAGCGCAGCAAGAATAGTGATTGACCAAGTAAGCTCATGCTGGAACCTTCAAAGCAAAGTATCCTCTGAGTCTACGTACATCTCTCTCAAATGTGACAATCCAGTCCAAGCCTTAGCAATGTAATCAATGTTTCCAAATGTGTTCCATTATGAGGAGAACAGATTCTTATTGAACATATGTGAATGACTACCTATATTGCCATGAAAATAATATATTTGAGAGTTTCTGAATTCTGGAAAGATCACCTAGAAAAAAAATGTCATTTTTGTTTGAAAAGGTATGCTTTATCAATTGCTATAAGTCATAGATTACTTAAAAGAAAACATTTCTTTAAATCTGGAAAAACAAAACATTAAGAAATATGCACTGTATTAGAACAGAAAGTCATACAAATTATAATCAACTTCCTCAGTTTATTTAGTTCAATGTAATTAATACTGGCTCTATTTTAATCTAGTTTTTCTGTTATTCTGGAATTCTTACTCAGTTTAGTTTTATGATTTTAAAATGATCAGATATTCTAGAATACCTGTCAGAGTCCTTTTTATGGATTTCTCTGAAGATGAAATAGTTTTGTAGGAACACTTTTGCAAAAGCATCAGACTAAAACAATTAACTATCTGTAAATGCCAAAATCCTTAAAATGCCCATTATTAAATATCTGATAAGAATTCATTGCAATGGAATTGACAAGGAAATTTGGTAATTTTTGCAATGAGTAATGTTTAAGATAACTAGAATTATGACTGATAACATTATACCAGGAAATAATAGATTTCCAGGAATTTTATATAATTTCTATAACATTTACATACCTATGTACATATAAAGAAGATTTGGACTTCCCTAGTGGTCCAGTGGACATGGGTTCGATCCCTGCTCTGGGAAGATTCCACACAACACATTAAAACCATGCACAACAACTGCTAAAGCCCGTGCACTTTAGAGCCTGTGCTTTGTGTGAGAAGCCTGAAGACGGCAACTGGAGAGTAGCCCCCACTCGCTGCAACTAGAGAAAGCCTGTGTGCAATGAAGACCCAGCGCAGCCAAAACTGAATGCATTTTTTTAAAAAAGGAAAAAGCCTGAACACTCAAATCGTTAAAAAAAAAAAAAGGCTTAGTATAACTTGTTTGACAAAGTTTTCCATGTAATTTAACATATCAAATAATCTTAATTAGTGTAACATCTCTCTTTCTATAAGGAGAAAGGAAATGTCTTTTCTGATTTTTCCAAAGTACCTCTGGAAAATCCCAAAGTTATTTCCAGGTCAAAAAGACTTCACGTAGAATTTGATTTTGGGAAGTTCTGCCAAAAAATTCAAAAGGTTTGGACACAACTAAAAAGGATCACAGATTATGAAACAATACTTAATTATCCACTTAATTATTCAAACAGAATAGAATAGACATTTTCAAGAGCAAATGCAGTAAGTTACATACTTCTGAGCCAAACTTTGCTTTTCTAATATTGAGACGACTCAGTTTACTTAAATAATCAAAGACTTGATAATAAAGATATAAAGCACAAAAAATTATTTTGATAAAACACAAAGTCTTTGCTTTCTAAACAGATTGTTTTAAAGATAAAAGCTTTTCAAATTTCTCATAAAGAGTAGATCTTTTAAATTAATAGACCTAATAAAATTTGTCCTTTTAGCAGATGAAAGAAAATTAAGTTTTAGCTTTACATAAGAATATTTTAGTATTTAAACTTATTTTAAAACTCTTGTAATAACAGTTAATTTTTTTTAGCTAACTTGACCGCACAAGATTTCCTCTTTTTTCCTCTTTTTCTTTCATTCTTCTTTATTTTCTATGTCCATCAGTTCAGTTCAGTCACTCAGTTGTGTCCGACTCTTTGCGATCCCATGAATCGCAGCACTCCAGGCCTCCCTGTCCATCACCATCTCCCGCAGTTCACTCAGACTCACGTCCATCAAGTCAGTGATGCCATCCAGCCATCTCATCCTCTGTTGTCCCCTTCTCCTCCTGCCCCCAATCCCTCCCAGCATCAGAGTCTTTTCCAATGAGTCAACTCTTCGCATGAGGTGTCCAAAGTACTGGAGTTTCAGCTTTAGCATCATTCCTTCCAAAGAAATCCCAGGGCTGATCTCCTTCAGAATGGACTGGTTGGATCTCCTTGCAGTCCAAGGGACTCTCAAGATTCTTCTCCAACACCACAGTTCCAAAGCATCAATTCTTCAGTGCTCAGTTTTCTTCACAGTCTAACTCTCACATCCACACATGACCACTGGAAAAACCATAGCCTTGACTAGATGGACCTTTGTTGGCAAAGTAATGTCTCTGCTTTTCAACATAGTTTTTCCTTAATTTTTCTCCTTCCTATTTTAAAATAAATAGCTTTACTTTAGGAAAAAAACCACTTTTATTTCCCTCAACAAAATATATTGCCATACCTCATACCCTTTTTAACCAAAAAAAAAAAAAAAAAGCCTCCAAAACAAAAAATACATCCTATTTTCCTTACATACACTGCTGCTGCTAAGTAGCTTCAGTCGTGTCCAACTCTGTGCCACTCCAGAGATGGCATCCCACCAGACTCCCCCTTCCCTGGGATTCTCCAGGCAAGAACACTGGAGTGGGTTGCCATTTCCTTCTCCAATGCATGAAAGTGAAAAGTGAAAGTGAAGTCGCTCAGTCGTGTCCGACTCTTAGAGACCCCATGGATTGCAGCCTACCAGGCTCCTCCGTCCATGGGATTTGCCAGGCAAGAGTACTGGAGTGGGCTGCCATTGCCTTCTCTGCTTACATACACAATTATTTCTTATTGTTTTAAGTTACATGAGTGACTGAGCTTGCACACGTTAGAATTCTTAACCCTTAGAAGCCTTAATTTATAGTGAACACTTGCTAAGCATTATGAACTGTCACCCTAGCATTCTTTAGACTAGCAAATTTATGAATACATTTTATAATTTTTAGAAAAACATGCTTCCTCATAGTAAACATTTTTAATGTGGCATTAGCCATATATACTAATAGACCCAAATATCTTTAGTTCCTCTGCAAAAGGAAACCAAAGTGGGTAAAATCTATGTTCAGTAATTAATGTTATAGTATTTTATCTTACTTAGAAGTGATCTAGATGTTCAATGAACTTCTGTGGAGGGGAGCAGTAGGAATTACATCAATCCTGTAGTCTTTTTTGGATACCTTTTATATCTCTAATTTTTTATCAGCCTTTTGCAATGAAATTTTCAATGAAACTATTTTGGAAGTTTGAAGTCTTTTGGAGGCTTCTGCATGCCAATTAAAATAGGTATTCCTTGCTTTTAAGTGCTCTTCTTAAATGCTCTTGTCTAATTGGAACATTCCTCTTAATGGCCATTGTAATTCCCCTTAAGACTGACAGCAGTTTGCTAGGAACCTTAGCAGCGTACGGAGTTCAACCTCCATTTCTTTCTGTTCAGCCATGTTTGGGGCCCCAGTTTGATGTTAACCATGCCAAATTCTCATGCACAAAATTCTAGGTTGTCTTCAGTAAGGTTTTGGCCATTTTGAGGGGTAGGTACTTATAGTTTCTGAGACAGTTTTTAGATGTAAAATGAGCAGGTATGCTCTAGTTTATGCTAACCTCTCCCACCCGCCAAGAGTTTAAGTTCTTTTATTTTAAAATTCGAATCCTGAGGTTTCTGGGAAATCATTCTCCATACAATGTGGTTGCTGTTTAGCTGCTGTCATGCCCAGCTCTGCAAGCCCATGGACTGTAGCTGCTTCAGCCTCCTCTGTCCATGGGATTCTCCAGGCAAGAATACTGGAGTGGGTTTCCATTTCCTTCTCTAGGGGATCCCCTCGACCCAGGGATTGAACTTGCATCTCCCGCATTGGCAGGTGGAATTCTTTACCCCTGAGCCACCAGGGAAGCCCCACACCATGTGGAAATCTCTGTGTAAGCATTCCCCAGTGACTTCTGAGAACTGTCTTGAGAGAATCAGTAAGTTTCTGATGAATGAATGAATGATCTTAGGATTAAATAAATTGGAGGAGTGCTGTATTGATTCCCTCTTCTAGGAGAGTCAGAACACATATTAGCATATTCAAAGTCCTGGTAAGTCCTGTAGCAAAAGCTTCTCCATTGCTCTACTATCCAGAGAAGGAAGTTTTTGCTGACGCTAGATTAAGAACTGATGCTCTGTCAGAGCGTTTTTTAGGGTGCCTTGGGGAGGGGCGGATTTTAAAGGAGTTAATTATCCCCCAATTGATTTTCCTTCTTTTTTCCCCTGTACAGCCTCTTGATTTTGAAACAGTAGCCATTCATAATATTGTAGTCCAAGCAGAAAATCCTGAGCCTCTGGTGCCTGGTGTACAGTATAATGCGAGCTCTTCTGCTACCTTCAGACTGACGGTGACAGACGTGAATGAGGCCCCGCAATTTTTCCAACAAGTATTTGAAGCAAAAGTCAGTGAGGCTGTGGCTAAAGGCACAAAAGTGGGCAACATGACTGCCAAGGATCCGGAAGGTCTGGAAGTCAGGTAGAGAGGAGCCGTGCTGGGAAGCTTGGCTGGGTGCTGTAGTCATGGCCTGTGGAGGAGGAAGGGCTGGGGGGCAGGTGGGCAGAGAACCTGGCCTGACTTGAGGGCTCTCCCCTAAAGGAGCAGCCAGGGATCTGAAGCTGTGTTCTCGTGTGCTTGGTGAATCTGCCCTGGTTTTGGCAGGCTCCAGTCACCTGGTGGGCATTGGGGAGCATCCAGACTCGGGAGTGGGAAGCAGGTCAGATTCCAGCCCAGCCTGCCTACTGCAGGTCTCAGCTAGGAAGTCCAGGAGGTGGGGCTGGAGACCCGGCTGCCCAGAGGTAGGCCCTGTGTCTGGACCAGTCACAGGGCCAGGGTCCGGAGACAAGCTCCAGCTCCTGAGGCAGACGGGCGTTCTAGACAGCAAAATGAAGCAGAAACCTGATGGGGTGGACTCAACCACCTGAGAGGGTGAAGGGAACCTTTTCCATGAGGAGCTCTTCAGAGCAGGTCCAGGGCAACAAGATTCATTCCGGAGCTCAGCCCTGGAAAGGTGAATACGTGGGCTAAGATGGTTAGACAAGATGTGTAAGTATTTCCATTTTAGTAGTTCTCATTTTTTTTTCAGGGTGATAGAACCCACACAGATTTTCCTTAAATATGTACAACAATATCAAATTTTCCAAGATAACAGATGTATATGTATACATCCGTGTCTGTATCAACGTCTATAACTGTCTTAAGATCATCTCATTAATAAGCCTAAGGACAGGACTTGAACATGGATCTTTTGTTTCTATTGTATAACGTCAGTCCTGCTGTCCATGGCATGACAAATATTTTAGCATGGCTTAAAATCTATGCAAGTGATTATGAATGTTATGAATGACAATTCCTTAAGTGTCTCTAAATATTTGAGGGGAGTCTTGCCTCCCACTGAGTGATCCTTTTGGCACTTGGAATCAGTTTCAAGACGTTTTTCTGATTGTCTGTCAGAATAAAGTTCCCACCTACTATTTTAGACTGCAAGCACTTATCAACTTTCACAAAGACAAATAAGAGAAAGGAAAGAAGAGCTGTGTTGTACTGGATGGTTAGTGTAGATACTACTCTACGTCAGAGTCACTAAGCGTGATGGGGCACAAAATGTTCCTAATTTTACAACAGTTTACTCTTTAACAAATGCTTCCATCTCCTTCATGAGAATGCCATGAGAAAGTCATAAGTCAAAGGCAAGGGAATAAAAAATTGAGTTTATGAGTGGAGAAAACAAAGTCACTTAAGAACATTCCTCAGATGTTCATTCTTTCATCTGAGGGAAAGATATGATGTATGCACTATTAAGTTAAAATCAGAAAGATGAGTAAAAGGATAATGTCCTGGAAGAAACAAATGAGAAGAGTTCTTCATGAATGAAGAGTAAGCAATAGTTAGGATGCGAGGAGTAAGTCAATTACGAGAGGATAACGCCAAAGCTGCTGCTAAAGGCTGAGCGATTTAATTCTCTTTCTTTTAGATCCACAAACTTGGAATTCATTAGCACCCAATGGATCCTAATCCAATCTATCAGTAAATATTAGTGATTCTTTCATTGAAATATATCCAGAATTCACCTGCTTCTCCTCACTTCCTCAGTGATCCAGGCCACATTATCAGCTCTTCCACCCATCCATTCACTGCAACGAGAGTAGGTCTTTAAAAAAGTAAAATCATGTAACTCCTCTGAAAATCCTCCAGAGGGTTTCCGTCTCACTCAGAAATCCTGACCACATCAGTTCAGTTCAGTTCCTCTGTCGTGTCCGACCCGTTGTGACCCCATGGACTGCAGCATGCCAGGCTTCCCTGTCCATCACCAACTCCGGGAGCTTGCTCAAACTCATGCTCATCGAGTCAGTGATGCCATCCAACCAAACACAGGCAATTTTTAATTCATCGTCCATACACAGAGCCTAACACAGTGCTTGGCATATAGAATATTCTAACACTGGGAAAAAAATTAGTTTGAACCAACATTATCACTTTTTAATCATTCTACTCCCAGACATGTAGGTTGTGTCCAGTATTTTTTAAGTTATAGAAAAGTTTTGAATGTATGTGCATAATTCATTTTTAAGACTTCTATTAAATTTTTTTTATTTGGAGAAAATTTCCAGAGGTGGTTTTTTTTTTTTTAAATTTAAAGATACAGACATCCTTATGGCTATGGCACTTTTTTCCCAAAAGGCTGTAGCCATCTGTTTTCCTTTGTTTCTAGACTTTTCTCGCTCAAATTCACCTTTCATGCACCTACCAATGAGTTCCACTGAAAACACAAACATGACTAGGTCACCATTCCCTGCCTGCCCATCGCTTCCCACAACCCAGCTCCTTCCATCCCTTGAGCTTCACCCTTTGCCATCCACTGTGTCCTATTTTTATCCCTTCACTCCTGGAATGTCTGATGCCCCCACACCCTAAGCTATTCCTTGGCCTCTCTGCCTTAGTTCCTGCAATTCCTTCTGCTTAAATCATCCGTCTTTTTCTCTCTTAATGTCTACTCTTTCAGATGTTTCAGAAAAACATCGATTTCTGCTTTATTGACTATGCCAAAGCCTTTGACTGTGTGGGTCACAATAAACTGGAAAATTCTGAAAGAGATGGGAATACCAGACCACCTGACCTGCCTCTTGAGAAACCTGTATGCAGGTCAGGATGCAACAGTTAGAACTGGACATGGAACAACAGACTGGTTCCAAATAGGAAAAGGAATATGTCAAGGCTGCATATTGTCACCTTTCTTATTTAACTTATAAACAGCCTGGTGGGTTGCAGTCCGTGAGGTCGCAAAGAGTCAGACATGACTGAGCAAGTAAACACCCCACAGCACACTCTTTCAGAAAGTCTTCTCTGGTTCCATTACCTTATCTGGAATTCCACATGGACCCTGACAATCGTCACACTAGAATTATCTGTCTCTGTCTCCTCCACTGGCCTAACAACCCCCTTTGGTAATTTTCTCTCTTGGCCCACAGCCTGATGTTTGCTATCTCTCAGCAGATGTCTGTTGAATGAAGAGTTCACCATGCCTCTGAGTATTCACCTATTCACATGTATCCACCAATGAGTGTTCATGTTTTCTTAGAGGGAGTGGTTTTAATAGACAATTTCAGGTTGTTTTATTTGAAATAGATGTTTAACTTTTTTTCACTAGAGACTGTGACTCTACCTTTTTAAAAAAAAAAATTAAGGCAAGTACAAAAACCACTTTGTAAGGATGAACAAATCCTTCTTTTGAAGGCAGATGGTAGGCAAACAGAGCATTATTAACATTAGATTATGCTTCTTTATATATGCTGTCAATAGTCTGCAAGGGACACTGCTGATATAACAGCACAGAGGTGCATAAACTATCTCCACGTTTTCATGCAGGGTAACGTGGGCTTTCTTTTGCTCCTTTCTCTTACTGAAGTTATTCCCTGAGAGGCGACAAGAGAGGCTGGCTAAGAATTGACCCCGCCACTGGTGAGATCTTCAGTGTGGCGCAGCTGGACAGGGAAGCTGAAAGTCTGTATCGGGTACAAGTGGTGGCGACGGAAGTAGGTGAGCCAACACAGACAGGGAAAAGGTAACACAAGTGACCAGGGGCTGCGTCAACAGAAGCGGGCGGGAAGGCGAGGTGAGCGGATACTCCACTGGGTCGAACGGTCAGAATATCTGACCGTGGAGAAACAAGAAGAGGACAGTCACGGGGGGAAGGGCTCACCCTGCCCTGGCTGTGTTCCGGGTGAGATCCCTCGTGCCTGCCGCGGGGCTCTTTCCGGCCGGGCTGCCCCTGGAGGCTGGCACGGCGTCAGGGCCGCTGCTCCCTCTGTGGGGTCCTGCAGGGACCACGGCTCCTAGGAAGGTTCCTGTGCCCCCACTGAACTACCCCGCCTGCCTCCAAAGTGACTGTGGGTTTCTCCAGGGAGCGGGATCAAACCGCCATGTAGTAATATAGAATTATATGGTGGTGGTGGTTTAGTTGCTAAGGCGTGTCCAACTCTTGCGACCCCATGGACTGTAGTCCGCCAGGCTCCTCTGTCCATGGGGTTGTCCAGGCAAGAATACTGTAGTGGGTTGCTATTCCTTCTCCAGGGGATCTTCCCGACCCAGGAATCGAACCTGGGTCTCCTACATTGCAGGCAGATTCTTTACCAACGGAGCTATGAGGGAAGCCCCAGAATTATATAATATATAGTAATATACCTGCCTGACTTACCTCCTCAAAAATGAGAACTGAACAAAGTATGACTAAATAAACACAGATTTAGGGCAAAGAAAGAAACTTTCAAAATGTAAAGCCCAGGTTTGGGAGTGGGGGAATGGGAAAAATTCCAGTAGGTGGGAATCATGAAAATGGTCCCTGTC
Organism: Capricornis sumatraensis; assembly: GCF_032405125.1. NCBI lineage: Eukaryota > Metazoa > Chordata > Mammalia > Artiodactyla > Bovidae > Capricornis > Capricornis sumatraensis. Next base: position 89,009,169 of record NC_091079.1, read on the forward strand.
TGTGAAAAGCTGAAGAACAGTAAAGTACTGTGGTCATGTTAAACCAAGGAAGCTAGACCCGCAGATGTGTGTGCTGAATTTGAAATGGTTGTGGGTGAGCGCACGGACCTCGCTGAGGTAGGTGTGGGCTCTCTTGCTTCTAGTTAATGTGCTTCTAACAGATACTGCTATCACACTCTACACATGTAACTCTTGATTTAAAAAGCTCCTGATTTAATCAGCAGGAAGTTTCTGGTGAAATCTGTGCTCTGCCTTCCGCTAAAATGTACTGTGGGGTCAGCACTTCACTTTAGACCTGTCCTAAAGCCTCTCACAGTTTAGAAGTGTCGGGAATCAAAAACAGGGTTCAAAACCCTGCCCGGTGTGCAGTTGTTGGCCCTGAACTGATCCGTGTCGATGAAATGACTTGAAGAACCCGGTAGTTCTTCCTCCTTTGGTTAAGCAGACAGCTGGCGAGAAAAGCCGGCAAATCGAATTTACAGGAATTGAAGCAGGTTGGAGTCAGAAATTGTAGGAACATCAGGGAGAATGAGAACCGTCAGTGTTACTGCTGTCCTGACCGTCTCCTTCTAAGCACTTACCCCTCACACAACACTATGGGGAGGGATTATTATTGATTATATTTGATGTATGAAGAAACGAAGATACTGATAAATAACTCGCCAATGATCACACAGTTACTAATTGTTTAGGCAGCAAGGTCAAAATTTTTACCATGGTACCCCAGCAAATATTTGTACAGCTCTGTACAATTTTCTAAGAATACTACATGTTGGATCCTCATATAGTCACATTTTACAGCTAAAGAAATGAGGCTTAGAAAAGTTTTTTTTTTTTTTAATATTTATTCATTCATTTTTGGCTGCATCGGGTCTTAGTTGTGGCACCTGGGCTTCTCTCTAGCTGTGGTGTGCAGGCTCAGCTCGGTAGTTGTGGAGCAGGTTTAGTTGCCTTGCATCCAGTGGGATCTTACTTCCCTGAGCAGGAATCAAATCCTCACCCTCTGGATTGGAAGGCAAAGTCTCAACCACTGGTCCATAGGGAAGTCCTGAGGCTTAGAAAACTGAACAACCACGCCGAAGTCAGTGATGAGGAGCAATGGAAGTTGTGGGCTCTAGAGTCAGATCTCCTGAGCTGGAAGACTCTCCACTGCTGTGTGACCTTGGGCAAGTCACACAACTTCTCTGAGCTCCAGTCTTCTCATTGATAAATGTATGCAGAATTGTTTTGAACTAACATGAATAAAACATTAGCACATAATTCTTGGGTGCGTGCATGTGTGCTCAGTTGTGTCTGACTCTTTGCAACTCCATGGACTGTAGCCTGCCAGGCTCTTCTGTCCAAGGAATTTTCCAGGCAATAATACTGGAGTGGGTTGCAATTTCCTCCTCCAGGGGATCTTCCCAACCCAGGGATCGAACTTGTATCTCCTGCGTCTCCTACACTGGCAGGCAGATTCATAATTCTTAGTTATTTTTATTATCAAGACTTTTAAAGCAGAAAATGAAACTAGGCCTGAATTGTAAATTTTTTTTTTAAGGAAAGGAAATATCCTTTCTGACTGAGAGGGGAATGAGAGAGAGGAGACACCATATTTCAATGATTCAATTCCTTAGGTGGATCCTACTTGAGCTCCACGGCGCAATTCCACCTGACCCTTACGGATGTGAACGACAACCCCCCACGGCTGGTCAAGGAGTACACAGGCCTGTTCTTTTGCTATCCCCTCAAAGCACCCGGAAGTCTCATTTTTGAGGCCACTGATGATGATGAACTGACATTTCGGGGTCGACACTTTACGTTTTCCCTTGGCAGCGAAAGCTTACAAAAAGACTGGGAAGTTTCCAAAATCAATGGTGAGTTGTCAAAAGAACATTGAGAAAAACACTGATGGGCGATAAAATGAGTTTTTAATTTGCCTTGGTGTGTGTGCAGCACTAACACAGAGCTTTCTTCCACGCTCCAGAAAGGAAGTTCATGCTGTGGAAACTTGCACAGGCAAGCTCTCCAGAGGGTTGAAAGCCCCCAAGGTTGGGAAAAGACAGATAGTTAACACTCAGTGTCCCCTTTGGTGTACTCGAACAGTTGGACAGTAGTTGGTGTACATGAATTGTTTTGCAATCAGAGCAGCATTGCAAAGCAACCAGTGGCCGCTGAGAAACAGATTTCCTCATGATCTTTTAAAAACAGCTTTATTGAAATATAATTGACATACAATTAACAGCATATATTTAAAACATACAGTTTTATAAAAGTTGATATACGTATGTGCCACTGAAGCCATCAGCACAATCAGGTAAGACGACTCCACCAGCTCCACCAGGTTTGTTCATGCTCTGTTGCAATCCCTATTTTCCACCCGACGCTGTTCATCCCTCAGTCAGTTCAGTTGCTCAGTCGTGTCCAACTCTGAAACCCCATGGACTGCAGCAGGCCAGGCTTTCCTGTCCATCAACCCCAAGTAACCACCGATCTGCTTCCTGTCACCGTAGATTGGTTTGCATTTTCAAGAGTTTTATGTGAATAAAATAACAGCATGTAATTTTTTTTTGTTTGGTTAATTTCACTTAGTATACTTATTTGGAGATTTCACTGTGTTATTGCATATATCAACACAGCACTCATTTGTATTGAAGAGGAGTATTCCATTGTATATCATGATTTATTAGTCATTGACTTATTACTACTTAAATTGCTTCCAGTTTTTGCCATTTCAAATAAAGCTGCTATGAACATTTGTGAAAAAGTACTTTGTAGGAGCCTGTGCTTCCATTTTTCTTGGTCAAATACCTGGAAGTGGTCATATGGTAGCTATATGGTCAAATTTTAAGAGGATATAAAATTGCATCCCAAATAGTCTGTAATGTGTTACATTTTCACCAGTGAATGAGAATTCTAGTTGCTTAATATTCTTCCCAATGCTTGTTATGCTCAGTCTTTTTAATTTTAGCCATTATAATGGGAGTGTAGTGTTTCATTATGTTTTTAATTTACATGGCCCTAATGATTGATGGTGTTGACCAGCTTTTCATAAGCTTATTTGCAATCCATATATCCTCATTAGTGTAGTGTCTGGTCAAATATTGTGCTTGCTTAAAAAATTAAGCAAAGGTTTGACTTCTTTTGTGGTCTTTGTCAGATATGTTTACAAATATTTTTTTCCAAGGCACTGTTATATTTTTATTTTGTAACAGTACCTTTTGAAGAGCAAATTAAGTTTTGATGAAATCTAATTTATCGATATTTTTCCCTTATAATTTGTGACTGTTTTGCCTATTCTCTAAGAAATTTTTGCCAAGGTCACTAAAGTTTTCTAAGTTTGTTTTTTTTTTTCTTCCAGAGGAAAAGAAAGCTATGGTTTTAGCTTTTACAATTAGCTCTATGATCCATTTCAAGTTTATCTTTCTTGCATGTATGGTAACTGTCAAGGTTCATTTTTTTTTAATATGGCTAATTATTTAAACACTGTTTATTGAAAATATCCTTTTCACATTGAATTGTCTTGGCAGCTTTGTCAAAAATCAAGTGACCAGATATACATGGATCTCTTTCTGGACTCTCTCTTTTCTGTTTCATTGAGCTCTTTGTCTATCTTTATAGCAACACCATAATGTTTTGATAATTTCAGCTCAATAATAAGACTTGAAATCAGGTAGTGTAAATGTCCTCGCTTTGTTTTTTTCAAGTTTATTTTGCATTTCTATATAAATTTTCGAATTAAGCTTGTCTGTTTCTACCCCCAAAACCTATGCTGGTTGTAATTGAGATAGTATGAATTGGTGCCTGAATTTGGGGGAGAATTTAAATCTTAACAAAACTGAATTTCCTAATCCATGAATATGATTATGTCTCCACTTATTTAGGTCTTTCTAATTTCTCTGAGCAATGTGTTTTAATTTTTTAAGTATAGTTTTACAGAATTTCCCATGAGCATTTCATATTTTTATGCTGTTATAAATACTTAAAAATTTTAATTCCAGGATATAGAAATATAATAGATGATTTTCTTTTACTGATCTTGTAGCGTATAACATTGCTGACCTCACTTGTAAGTTCTCTCTCCCTTTTTTCCTTACATTTTCATATTTTTTCTACATGTTGTCTGTGAATCATAATAGCTTTATTTCCTTTCCAATCTGGATGGCTTTTTCTATGTTTAGCTTGCTTTCTTACCGGTTAAAATCGCCAGGACAATGTTCAGTGAAGGTAGTGAGAGAAGAAACAATTTGGCTTCTGATCTCAGGGAGAAGGCATTCAGAGTCTCTCTCACCGTTAGGTAAAAAGTTAGCTATAAGTTTTTGTAGATGTCCTGTATCAGAGTGAGGACTTTATCTTTTATTCCTAACTTGCTGAGAGGTTGTTTTGTTTTGTAATGAAGTATGATGCTAAAAACTTCAGGTGTTTTTTCTGCATCTATTTAGATGATTGTTGGTTAATTTAGGTTTTTGTTGTTTTGTCTGTTAGTTGGTGAAATATTTCTGTCAAATTTTATATCTTAATTCAGTCTTTTCCTGAGATAAGGCCTACTTGATGGTGAAATATTAGCATTTTTATAAGTGATTGGATTCAATTTGCTAAAATTTTAAGAATATTTCTATTTATATTCATAGGGATATTGGCCTATATTTTTCCCTTCTAGGGCCTGTGTCTGATTTTGGTATCAGAGTAGTGCTGGCTTCATAGAATGATTTAGAAAGTGTTCTACCTCTTCAATTATCTGGAAGAATTTGTATAAAATTGCTTTTTATTTTTTCCTTCAAGTTTGAAAGAATTCACCAGTGAAGCCTTCTGACTCAAAGTTTTCTTTGTAGGAAGTCTTAACTACAAATTCGATTTCTTTAATAGATAAGGGACTACTCAAGTTATAGATTTATTATTGGTTGAGCTTGCTAGTTTGTATCTTTCAAATGATTTCTCTATTTCAATAGATTTGTCTAATTTATTGGCATGAAGTTGTTTATAATATTTTATTACTTTCAATAATTACAGAGTATGTAGTGATATCACTTCATTCTAATACTGGAAATTTTTGCCTCTTTTTTGGTCCTGATCAGTCTGGCTAGAGGTTATTAATCACACTGAATGAGCTTTTGGTTTCACTGATTTTGCCTTATTTTTTTGTTTTATATTTCATTTCTCTGACCTTTATAATTTCCTTTATTCTTCTTATGTTGTTTTTAACTTGCTTTTTGGTACTGTTTTTATTAAGATGGAAGCTGAAGCAACTGAGAATTTTTTTCTTTGTTAATGTAGGCATTTGGTGTTATAAATTTATCTCAGTGTCGTATTAGCTGTATTCCATAAAGTTTGATGTGTTTTCATTTCATTCAGTTCCAAACATTATCTAACTTCCCTTTAGAGTTCTCCTATGACACCTGGGTTATTTAGAAGTAGGGTATTTGGTTCTCATATATGTGGGGATTGCCCACATCTTCCTGGTTACTGATTTCTAATTTAATTCCATGGTGACCTGAGAACATGTGACTGGGATACTTTTAAACTTACTCAGTTTTTCTTTCAGTACTTTACAGTCATTTTTTCACTGTGTTCTGGATTGTATTGGTTCTTCTTTGTTCTTTTGAGTATAATATCCTTTTTTCTCTGGATACCTTTAAGATTTTCTTTTTCACTAGTTTTCAGTAAATTGAGTATTATGTGCCTTGGTGTAGTTGTGTTTAATTTTCTTTTTCCTGAGATTTGCTGATCTTCTTGGATCTGAGGATTTATAGAGTTTTCATCAAATTCTAAAAACGTTAGCAATTACTTCTTCGAATATGCTTTCTAATGCAGTGTTTGTGACCACTTTATGGAACATAACTACCAGGAGCAATGACAACCTACTGCATTTGGTGTTCATTTCTACAGCAAAGTCAGGAATTGAGAATTTGATGGCTGCTTCAGCACCCTTTTTAACATTATGGAGGGTACCTGTGGAGTGGTGATACTTGGGGTAGTTTAACTCACACTTTCATCTAACCATTCATGTACAGGGCAGAGATGAGCTTTATTCCTGCTCATCCAGGGGCCCACAGTTGTGTTTTTTCATGTCAGTCATTTTTTTTCCCCTATTCTGACAGGAACTCACGCCCATCTCTCCACCAAGCACACGGGCTTTGAGGAAAGAGTTTACAACATCTCAATCCGTATCAGTGATGGTGGCCGGGAACCCTTGGAAGGGATTGTCTCTTTACCAGGTAGATATTTTGCTGCAGGCAACTTCGGATAATGTTGCCTCTCAATATGGTAATTTGTGAGAATTCTTATCTTTAATATCAGATTCTTCAATTGTTTGCTTGAAAATTTATCTACCAAATATTATTCTGTTTCTCAGTTACTTTCTGCAAGTGTGTGGAAAATAGGTGTTTCCAGCCAGCGGCTCACATGCCTGGGATACCCCCAGTGGGCATGGCAGTTGGTATACTCCTTGCCACCTTTTTGGTCATCGGTGAGTATAGTTGCTCAGATTCAAGGATTTCTGTCATGTTTCTGCCTCAGAAACATGAGCTCACATGAGGGTCTGACTTCATGGTCTGAGCTGGGGCTGCTCAGATGGCAACCTGGGCAATAACCAAGAATACAGATCACCAGTACACCTGATTGGGAGTTACTGCTTTGGTACTACCCTCCACCCATCACTGCCTTGCTGGTTAGTTTAAAACCAGCAAGTTTTTTAAACCAGTTAGTATAAAACCACATAGGCGGCTTTAAAGAATAAATTACTATATCTCACGCTGAGTCACCAAGCCTCTGCTACGTGTCAGGCACTGTGCCTGGTGGGAGGCCCGGTGACGGACATAAACGGCTCTTAGACAGCAGAGTTCCCTGTCTTCCTTTTTGTAAACAGCTCAGTGTCTACTGTAGTCTTTACCCTCTTTCAACAGGTGTTCTCACCACAAATTATGTATTAGAAGTAGATATTCATCAGTTCACATGCACCTGAGCGAAGGAGTTGACACAGCTTCACATCCTTTCTCTTTTAAAGGAAGAGCTGGGGTTATTCTTTTTCATTGTTCTCTTGGCATCTGTTCTTTCCTGCCATCCTCCAATCTACCACCCTGGATTCTGACTCGTAGCTCTAAAAGGGATCTCATTTCTTTATACCCTTCTGTTTGTATTCCTCATTATTATGGCATAGAAAGGCCTTTGTGACGTGACCATGACCCATCCTAATATGTGCATAGTAGCAGTAATGTGAGTCGCTCAGTTGTGTCCGACCCTTTGTGACCCCACGGACCATAGCCCGCCAGGCACCTCTGTTTATGAGCTTCTCCAGGCAAGAATACTGGAGTGGGTTGCCATTCCCTTCTCCAGAGGACCTTCCCAACCAAAGGATCGAACCTGGGTTTCCTGCATTTAGGCAGATTCTTCACTGTCTGAGCTCCAAGGAAGTCCCTAATATGTGCATGGTGACCATCATTTCTCTCTGACAACAATTTGGTGCAAACCTTTTATGCTAATTGAGCTGGCTTTTGAGCCTTACTCACTTACCAAACTCCCCCCTACTTCTATGCCTTTTCTTATTCTATTTGTCTTCTCATCTTGAAAGGATTTTTGGGCTTACATGCCATGGTTTTCTAGCATGACCATTTACTCTCAAAATTTTACCACAAGTTAAAGATTGGATGCGATTGGTGATCTACAGACAGAAGTAATAGGATCTTGTAGCTTCATATCCTTACATTTTTTTTTCAAAATAAGAGGATTGGGATTATTGCAAGATTCTTAATGGGCCTCTGAGCATCCAGTCTTTTCTGCCGTTATTCCTCCTGTGACCCTAATGCCAGGTTAATTTCCTAAAAACAATTTCCTTTTCCATATAGTCTCTGGTTTGTAGCATACATTTAGGGCTAAAACACACAATGTAATTTTGCAGGAGGTCAGAGATGAGGGAAAGCAGAGAGGTTAGGTAGTCTGCTCAAGCTGGAGCCACAAGGAAGGTACAAAAGAAAATGTGATACTTGGTGAAAGTAGGCTTTAGGTAGATGGACGAATCCAAGAAAAGCTCTCTGGTTGTTCTCATTGGATTATTTCCTCCAGGGAAGGAGAAGGAGGACTGGAATCAACATCTATTGACTGTGTCCAGAGTTCAGGAACTCTGTCAGATACTCATACACTTAGTCTTCAGGGTAGTGCAGGCATAAAGTCCTATATCCCTTGACAGAGGCCTGGGGATAGCCATCAGCTTAGATATAACTTGGGACTTGTTACACACTGACAGCAAGAAAAGTGATAAGCGTAGTTATCCAAGAAAACCCATGCCTAGAAGCCCTTAATCACCATGACAACGAAGCTTTGTTGACCCACTCACAAAATGAAATTATATGAGTCATTTTTTCCTACCAGAGTGCTACTTTATAAATGAATGTGACAATACATTGTAAGATTTCATCTATTTGACTCTGATTTTTCTCTTTTAGGTATAATTTTAGCAGTGGCATTTTTCCGGATGAAGAGGGAGAAAGGCCAACATAATGCTGAAAGTGCTCAGGCATCTGAAGTCAAGCCTCTGAGAAATTGAATGTGAAAAAGAATGTTTGAGTTTATGTACCAAGTGCTATTTCAGTAACATAACCATTTAGTCCCATATTTTTACTTTTCATCCAACATGTGCACTGAAAGTTTTACAGATAAACTCTCTTGTCTTTCAATATTTTATTACTTTTAGATATTTCATGTGCTATAGACATTAGAGATATTTTCCAATTTCTCACGACACTTTTCTATTCTGCAAAAGTCGTAACTATTTCTTCAAACACAAATATGTATGTTTTTCCCTCTTAGGGAATGAGGGGCTGATGAAATACTCTGTTTATTTTTGCTTCCTCAAGAGATTTTATCAGTCACCCATCACAGAGCTTTCTGGATTCCATTTATGCTTTTTTCTAATTCCATCCCGTGTCTCCTTCCACCATATCTCCTTTGGCATTTCACTAATTTTAAAACATTTGTTGGAGAAAAGAACAAAGCAGAGTCTCAGGAAAAAAAACAAAAGGGAAGACCTGTCCCTCAGTTTGAACAGAAACTCTTGATCATTTGAAGAGGCCTGCTTCACAGACCCTGGTTGCAAACACCGACCACTCACCATGTTTACTCACCACCTACCATGCTTGTGTGCTGTGCACGCTTTCTTTACATGTATATTAATACAGTCTTGGTTATTATATATTTAATGGTGAAGGAAAATAAGGAAGCATGAAAGATGTAGCGACAACAAGCAAGAATAAACATTGGCTGTGGTTTTGTTTCTTGGATTTCTTTGGTTCTGCTTTCTGGTTCTTTGCGTTTCTTGAGGGAAGGACTACATAGCAGTGGTTACCTATCGTTAATCAAAGTTACCTCTCATGTAGAATTAACCCATAAAGAGGGGTCCACAATGAAATAAAAATTCACTGTGCTTATATGATCATGGATTGGGATGTTCAAGGCAGATACATGAGGAATTTTAAATTTTTAAATAAGAAAACCTTAGATTTGGAAGCACTTCTAGGACCTGGAGCTGTTGTCTGGCTCCCGATTTGAGTCTTGAAAGCATTCGACATTACACAACCTCTCATAATTTTCAAGAATTTTGGGGAAAACAACTTGTATCTGAAAAGGCGCTCCTACACTGATGGCTAAAGCAGGCCATGGAGTTCTGTTTTTCATAAATACCCCTCTGTGGGCTTTTATTATAGATTTTTTTGAAAGCAAAAAAGTAAGAAATTATGGAAACTCTGGTTCTAAGACCTCAGTATTATTTTCTTGCCTAATGTTATCCTGTGCCCCAGCATAATACTGAGCTTTTTCACCTGTTTTTTTTTTTTCACACAAGACTCATTGGAAGTCTCATGATGGGTGAGGTTCTCTCTTGTTTCACCAAATGCTGAAAGACCAAACAAAAGAAAATAAAAATCTAGGCACACCGAAAGCAAATCAACTGCACAAATTTTACCCCATCCTAAAGAATGGTCTAACTTCCTCAGCAACTTCTGTAGGAAAACTTCTTGTGTGTTTTTGACCAAAGGTGACTGTGATTTAGGTCACTTAAAATTGCATCCTTGTTGTTGTTCAGTCACTCAGTTGTGTCCGACTCTGCAACCCCATGGACTGCTTATGGCAGATCACTTTATCATTCCTGAAAGACAGGCAGTTGCGTGGCAGGTCTGCTCAGGGGGCTGAGGAACCCCTCCTGCCTCAGTTCAGAGTTGTCCTTTCTGGGCCAACTTGTGTCACCTAATAGTAGACTGATCACACATAACCATCTCAAATCTAAAATCACTGCTTTTTCTCATCTAAAACCACTGATGAGTACTCATGCTTCTTCCCCTTGGTGGGCCCTCCATCTAAACCTTCTACTTCTTTCATGACCAGATCCTACCCATTCTTACAGTCTTCAAGACCAATTTAAATACTGGTCCCTTTGGGAAGCCTTCTCTGAGGAAACTACAGGGACTCAGCCACCACCTCATCTAAACCTCTACACTGTGGTGAGGAAAAAGCCGGGGCCTATTCCCTCTGCTGGTGAGAGCGGCTCCATTTCCACCAGAAGATATCTTCCCCTCCCCGTTCCCCAGCTTTTCCACACCCCGTCTGTATAGTTTAGAGTCAACTTCCTGTTTCTCCCCATGTCCCTAGACTCATTTCTAGAATTTTGTCGAAACTCTCAGAAAACAGCTCTCTTTAAGTACAATTTGCTAAACTAGGAGAAAATAAGCTTAGAGCATTCTAGTCACCATAAGAAGTAAGCCTGTCTCAGAGCAAGGACCATAGAGAGTTCAGAGGAGACTTTGAAAATGCTGAGTGCCTGCTCCAGCTCTGTCTGAGGGCAACCTTGCTCTGGACTTTCTTATCCTGTGAGGCAGTACGTTCCTTTTTTTACTGAAAGCTCAGTGGAGTTCTGCCCTGGCAACTAGAAGAGTGGATGTTTGTACCTTACTTGTGGACCTTCTGTTCCACAACTGGAGCGTGTCTGACCTACCCAGTTAGTCTGGGGTTTCTCTCAATCCTTTCAGTGTCTCTCTGACAAGTCTTGGCTCATAGCAGCTCCTCCATAAGTTTTTAAAGGATGAATACATGAAATAGCTGATTCATTTAGGCCATTTATGCCATTGTCATTTAAGAGGCAACCGTTAGACAAAATCGAAACTAATCCATTCTGTGTTTAGTTACGGTATCCTCAACGATACCTTTAACTCCCACTTCACCACCCTCTGATGTGCCGTTCCAACATCCTCAGAGCTGAAAGGAGTGGTGAATGAGGCCTGTGAGTGACAAAGCCGGCAGGAATTTCTAGATGATTGAGAAGTAGCTGTGAGAGTGAGAGGGTCTCAGGAGCGGGGGTGGGATGTACTCCTGGGAGAAGCTATAAGGAAAGTCTTGGGGGTTTCTGGACAGCAGTAAATGAAGAGGAGAGATCTCAGGGTGGGGTCCATGGTCTAGATACTCACAGGCAGGAATCTAAGGTTACCTCTGAAGTATCCAGGGCAAGAAGGAGAGAATTTGTTTCCAAGGTTCTGTATAATGCTATATGCAACATGGGAACTTGTTGAACTTGGAGACTTAAGAGTTACCTGAAAAGAAACAATGTCTTACAATTTTATTTTTAAAATTCATTTAAACTATTTTAAAAGGTGCAGTTCAGTGGCACATTAAGTACATTCACATTATTGGACAACCACCACCGTCATCCATCTCTAGAACTTTTTCATGAATGTGTAGAGTTTCTAAATGAAACAATTAAAAGTGAACTCCTCATCCCTTCCTACCCCTAGTCCCTGGTAACAACTGTTCTAACTTTCTGTCTCCATGAATCAGGTGTCATACACTTTTATTCATCATATTAGTGTTTTAAAATGGATTTTAAAATAGAGAGAAAAAATTGCATTCAAACCTAGGAGTTATCTTATGAGGAGACTGTCTCAAAGCTAATGCTACTTTTGATTTTGCTGCAAATGTCCTTCTACACTTAGATATATGTTTTACACATCTATGAAAATATCCATAAATGCATACACAATGCACATGGGTTCTCCAAACACAGACGCTCTCATTGCTCCTAAATTTCTTCTCACCGAAGCCTGTATCCTTCTGGCTGAATCCCAAGACTGTGGGCAGCTGTTGGATGGCCAGTTCTCTACCACAGGGGTGCTCAGTGGACACATGTTAGAATCAACTGGGGGAGTTTTTCAAAAACACTCACTCCAGAGCCCCATCCCCATATGAGTCAGCAACTCTGGGCAGGGTGTTTTAACTTTAATATTCTGGGGGGAAAAAAAAAAATCCCTGCCTGAGTCTAATGTGCAACCACAGCTAAGATCCCTTATTCCAGACAATCCTGAGAGGGATTAGCACCAGGCTGGTATGGAATATGATCCTCTGTGGGGTCTGAATTAGCATCTTTCTTCAGAACATCAGATTCCCAAGCCTCTCAACTTTCTGGCACCTTGGACCCGAGCCTGCTCCCATTTTTTCCCATGTGGAAACAGGGACCATGACCTAGAGCTCAAGGAAGGTGGGGGGTTACTGTCAAGAGAGCTATTCCTCGGCCCTCAAAGATCCTTCCGCTGAGAGAGGCCTGGTGGGTACAGACTCAGGTCACCCTGCCAGCGCATCGGAGCCTGTGAACACCGACCATGAAGCTGAGAAGAAAGGCACGCCTTTCACCTGTGGAAGAGCAGAACTTTTGTAGACTAGAGCAAAAATTACTCGGAAAACACACATTTCTGTGAAGTGATCTTCTTGTGCTTGGAGACCTGGTTATTTAAAGGGACATTCCTGACAGTCTTCCCTGTAGCTAACATGGTAAAGAATCTGCCTGCAGTACAGAAGACTGGGTTTGATCCCTGGGTCAGGAAGATCCCCTGGAGAAGGAAATGGCAGTCCACTCCAGTACTCTTGCCTGGAGAATCCCATGGACAGAGAAGCCTGGTGGGCTACAGTCCACGGGATTGCAAAGAGTCGGACATGACTGAGCGACTAATACTACTACTTCTTGACAGTGTTAAAGACAAAGAATATTTTTCATAACACAATTACTTCCCATTTTATTGGTTTTCAACTTGTACCTCGAGCATGGTACAGGCCCCATTCCACATGTCAAAAGGACTGTATGCCACCTGTTAGTCATGTGTCAGCCATCTGGGCCCTTTGGACAAGGAGGGTGGCATCCTGACACGGTCTAAAGGGGAAGGGACTGTCCTGGAACCCAGGGGTAATAATGTCCACGGCTAGGGCACAAGACACACTTGGGGCGGGCACAAGTCACACTTGGGGCTGGCACAAGTCACACTTGGGGCCTCCACAAGTTATTTGTCTCCAACAGCTCTTGGTGTTTTGGGACAGAAATCAGAGTCCACCCCTCCCCCCACCTTTTTACACACGATCCTCATCCTGGGAGTGCGCGGTGGGACAGGAAGAGGAGTGAAGCCCAGCTATGGAAACAAGGGCTCCTCTGATGGGGAGAAAGAGTTCTCATTCTTTCCATTGCAACAGCTGGGCTGAGGGGTAAGTCCCAGAGTTGGAAAGCTACACTGGAAGGGGAGGAGGGCAGACACCAGGGAGGTGGGAATAAAAATAGCACCTGTGCGCGCGCAGCATTTTAGTTACTTGAATTAAGCACAGGACTGGGAGGAAACAGAACGTATTTTTAGTAACCGAAATTAAAGTGAGACTTTCTGGCTCTTGGTCAAGAGAAGATCCCAGAGGCGGAATTTTCGGGGGCCTGCTGCGGCCTTGGTTGGCGGCAGACACAGAGAACCAGGGAAAGGTCCCCAGAGGGGCAGGAGGGGAGAGGCCTCGGGGGTCCCTGCCGAGTGTGGGCCTCTGTGGGGGGATCTCTGAGCGCCTTCCTGGGGCCTCTGAAGGGGACGCCTCCCCTGGAGTAAGCAGGCCGCGCGGCTCGGCGCTGGATCACTGGCATCCCGGTTCCGGCTGAGCCGGAAGGCGGTCCTGGGGTAAGGCTTCCTCGGGGTGTGAGTTCTTCCCCGGTTGCTCCACGTCCTCCCAGCTCAGTGTCAGTGACCCTTCCTTGGAAGGGCCCGTGTTTTCTCCAGGAAGGGCTTTCAGGAAGTGGAGGCCGAGAAAGAAACAGGCAAGGGGAAGTTCTGTGAAAGGCAAGGCCTGTGAGGGATGGAAGAAAGGAGGGTAAGGGAAGCCCGGGCCTGAGGGAAGGGTGCTGGGTGTTGAAGGAGCCAAGGAGGGCGGGAGGACCTTTAGGAGGAGCCTCAGGCCCGCCGTGCAGCTCTGAGAGCCCAGGGCCAAACCCATGCCGAGCTCGAAGCAAAGACTGTTGGAGAAGCCCACGTTGGGCAGAAGCCTCCAATCTCAGAACCCCTGCTCTGCCAGGCTGCTGACTGGGGATGTGATCCTGAAGGTGGAGGTGGCGATCCTCCAGCTCCTGCAGTGAGGGGCCTCTTGAGGGAACATCTGAGCCTACCCTTCCCCCGCCCCGCCCCGCCCCACCCCATCCCATGGCCGTCACAGTTAGGTTGCTGTTTTGTCCTTTTGCTTATCCGTAGGTCAGATATTTGTTGAGCCTCCACCATGGCTAGCGGTAAAGAATCCTCCTGCCCATGTAGGAGACTCAGGTTCAACCTCTGAGTCGCAAAGATCCCCTGGAGCAATGAAATGGAATGAAATCCACTCCAGTATTCTTGCCTGGAAAATCCCATGGACGGAGGAGCCTGGGGGCTACAGTCCATGGGGTCACAAAGAGTCCAGCACGACTTGGAGACTAAAAAAGCTACAACCACACCATGGCCTGATATTGAGCTAGTCACTAGGAACACAAATCACATTAGCTAGTAATTTTACAGCATTAATCATGTGCCCCGTACTATTCTAAATGCCTTACAAAATATTGTCATTGAGTCCTTACAACAACAGTATGAGGGAGATACAATTATTATGTCTATTGTACAGATCAGAAACTGCAGTAGAGAAAGGTGAAGTATGTAACTTGCTCAAGGTTGCATACCAGGTAAACAACCCCAGAAGTCTTAACTCTGAAGTCCATGCCCCAAACTACCATATTTCATCTAATCTAAGGAACCAGCTCTTGTGAGATGCATTGTTATTTCAAGTGACACTAAGAAAGAAAGAAAGAAAATGAAGTTGCTCAGTAGTGGCCGACTCTTTGAGACCCCATGAGCTGTAGCCTTACCAGGGTTCTCTGTCCATGGGATTTTCCAGGCAAGAATACTTGAGTGGGTAGCCATTTCCTTCTCCAGGGACTCTTCCCAACCCAGGGATCGAACCCAGGTTTCCTGAATTGCAGGCAGATGCTTTACCATTTGAGCCACCAGAGAAGAAAGAAAAGAGCTCTGCAAATCAACGTTGCCATGCCGTTATTAGTAAGATGCATCCTCAACTGCAGAGAGGTTAAAATGTGAAAAAGAAAGCGAATCTTGAATTGATCATTGTTGCAAAGAGGCACGTCTCTGTTCTAAGGCACAATTGCACAAGGGAGACAACTTCAATGATCGTCGTGCAATGAGCTGAGCTTCAAGTCAGACCAAGGTGGAGTGCACACGGACTGCTTCAGTGGCAGAAACAGGCGACCTTCACTTCTATCTGAGGGTCTGGGAACCCATCGCAGAAGTGGCGCCCAGCTCTGCCTTAGGGTTTCTCCAAATAGAGAAGAGAAGGATAGAACTGGGAAATCTGGGGTATTTTAAGGGCCATGGTTGCTAATACGAATGTTAATATTAATTAGCAGTAGCTAACAATAGCTAATTGTTCAGTCTTCACCACGTGTCAGGCACCGTGTTTAGGGCTTCCCATGCATAATCCCATTTAATCTTCACAGAAACCCTTTGAGAAAGCACCCTTACGAGGAAGAATCCTGAGGCTGAGGAGGTGAACAGATTCATCTCGTACAGCACAACTAATAGGTAATGTACCAGGATAAGGGTCTCTGGCAGCCCAGCTCCCAACTCTCAGATTTTAACTACACTGCAGAGCCACCTCTAGGAAGCAGGTTAGCCTTATAACAATGTACTGTATAACTGAAATTAGCTAAGAGAGTAAAATTTCAGTGTTCTCTCTCACACACAAAAGGTAAATATGTGAGGTGATGGCTGTGTTGATTTAATTAGTTCAATGGGAGGAATTCTTTCACAACATGTACGTATATCAACTCATCACATTGTACACTTTGAAGTCACTTTGTGTGATTTGTCCATTGCTATCTCTCTCAATAAAATGGAAAAAAAAAAAAGAGAGAGAAAATTGGTAATGAAACCTGCTCACCAAGATCACTCTCATCCACTGAGCTCCCCATTTCCTGGGAAAAGCATGTGTGAGGGCTAAGCGTTGTCCAACCCAAGGGCTGAAGAGAGACCCTTGACAGACCAAAGACCTGACTCTGAAGTTGGGCAGAGGATGAGTGATGGGCAGGAGGTTCTGAAAGCGTTGGTGCAAGATTGGGGGCACTCAGTCATTTCAACAAGCAAGTCTTTGCTGAAAGCTCATCTCAAGGCAAAGATCTGTGCTGGGCATCCAGAGGACTTTTGAAAGAAGTCGTGGACTGAGCGTCAAATGCTGCACGAATGAAATAAAACATTGAATTCCTTTGCTGCTGCTGCTGCTAAGTCGCTTCAGTCATGTCTGACTCTGTGCGACCCCATAGACGGCAGCCCATCAGGCTCCCCCATCCCTGGGATTCTCCAGGCAAGAACACTGGAGTGGGGTGCCATTGCCTTCTCCAATACATGAAAGTGAAAAGTGAAAGTGAAGTCGCTCAGTCGTGTCCGATTCTTAGCCTCTCTTAGCCAACCCCTACCCGCTCTGACCTCATCTCCTGTCTCCTCCCTCTTACTCACCATGCATTAGTCACATGGACCATCTAGCACCTCCTTGAGGGGGCAGATTCCTTCCCCTTCTGTTTCTTTACATGTGCCTCTGCCTTGAAGATTCTCCTACCTCTAACCCCCTTTTCTGTGTCCGCCCTTTTCTCTTGCTTTAGGTCTCAGTGTAAAGTTGGTCTCCTCCAAGCTGTCCTGCCTGTTATTATCCACCTGTTAATTTTCTTCCTAGCACTTTCATAGTGTATATGATGTCCTTTATTAGTTTGCTTCTTTAGGGGCAAAAACCTTGTTCGCTATTGTGTCCCTTCACTGAGCATGGCGCTGGCATGTAGGAGAGGCTCTGTATTCGAATAAGTGAATAGCTTAACTTAGAATCTAATTATGGAGCCAAGATGTACATCGATGGCAGCAAAGAGTTAGCTGCTGAACTTTCAATAAATGGAGAGATCGATGTGGGCAGAAAATGTCAAGGAGACACAGGCATTGAACGGGGTGTGCAGAATCCAGACTTAGGGATAGCCCTGGAGAAGAACCAGCTAGGAGAGAAAATCCAATCTGTGGGAGAACACAAAAATAGTTTTCTCTTCCCTACAGGTTTGAAGCACCTTCAGTTTCAGTACCTGCAATCCATCTAGCTTTACTTACCTCATAAGCTCTCCTCCTACTTACCATGAGCAAAGGCCACGGCGGCCAGCTGTCCAGGCTTCTTTCCCCAGAGTGCTCTGGTGGACTCCCTTGGGGGACCAAACACAACACTGAGATTGAACTCACCTATGGTTTCTCAGCCCAGGAATGAGGATGTTTGGGGGAAAACCAGCATGGATGCTGCCTCACCTCATGAAAAGTGATCCCCAAAGTCCATGGCTCAGAGGGTGAAGAATCAGCCTGCAAGGCAGGAGACCTGGGTTCAATCCCTGGTTGGGGAATATCCCCTGGAGAAGGAAATGGCTACCCACTCCAGTATTCTTGCCTGGGAAATTTCATGAACAGAGGAACCTGGTGGGTTACAACCCATTGAATTGCAAGAGTTGGACCCGACTGAGTGACTAACACACAAAGTCCAGAGAGGACCTCAAATGGTCATATTTTAGAATCCCTTCAAGGAATGTAGATGCAGAGATGTAATTCATCAGCTATAGTGTCTTCCGTCAGCTATTCCTCCCCACCCCACCACTGAGGTCTAATAGAGCACATTATTTGATTCACTTGCTTAAGAGTTGTATTTGCACAACTTTGAATTTCACGAATTTCCACACTGTACATTTTGAAGGTTAAGACGTTACCATTTGACACATGTTCTGCCTTATTCATCTTACATGTCTAGAAGGTGGTCTGTAGAGCATCAAGTCTTACTGTAATTATTTATTCATGTGTTCACGTCCCCTCACCCCACCCCTCTCCAGCACACACTCTGCGCAGCTTGAGGGCAAGAGACATGTCTTATTATCATTGTAACTCTGCTGCCAGCAAAGAATCTTTAATAAAACAGTTTCTTGGTAAGTGTTGAATTAAACTGCAGTATTCTAAGACCTTCCAGAAGTTCAGTTCTCTTTTTTAGTAAAGTTGCCTCAATTCACCTGAGCCCAAGGTTGTTTGCCTGTTGACTGTATAAAGCAAAATCTGTGTCCCTCCTTGTCAAAGACTATTAAAGGGCCGAGATCTCATTTTATTTATTGTTTTTTGAGAAAAGCCACCATAAAGCACTTTTATTGCAATAATAAAACTTGAAACTCGTGTAGTGCAGGGGATGGGTGTAGGCTGAGGGAGTAGGCAGCAATTTCTCTCACCAAATCACTACACAGGACAGCAAAGGGGTGAGAGGGGGCAAGGAGAAGCCAGGAAACTCTGAGATCAGCAGGGGGAGCTGAGCATCAAAACACAGGAGATGCTGAAGCTGTGATGACCAGCATCATTTTCTTAAGACAACACTCAAGGATTTGTCATGATGGCTGCGCTTTCATGGGTGTTAAGTGTCTACAAACAGCACCTTGAATTTAACTTTCGATTCAAGTTCTTGAAATTTAGGAAGTAGCGCTTGGATAGCTATGCGTTTACAAAAATCCTGGATAGCCATTAGAAAAACCACAGGATGGAAAAAAAAAAAAAAGGCC
Source organism: Capricornis sumatraensis (assembly GCF_032405125.1). Classification (NCBI taxonomy): domain Eukaryota; kingdom Metazoa; phylum Chordata; class Mammalia; order Artiodactyla; family Bovidae; genus Capricornis; species Capricornis sumatraensis. The sequence goes on from NC_091079.1 coordinate 89,028,064, forward strand.
AGGCCATGAAGGTTTCAGAGGTCCCTGCTGGCCTGGGGAACAGACATCTGCAATGTCCAACATCTCAGTGAAAACGATCTGCTTTCAAAAGGCAGAGGGTCTACGAAGAGGGTGAGGGTGGGGCAGTGGAGGCAAAGGCTCTCCCCCTTCCCACTGCGGTTTTGGGTAGGGCTTTCAATTCAACCCGAGGACGTCTCTCAACTTGGAGAATAATTCGGCCCTCAAAAGTGCCTCGAATCTGTGATAGCTTTGCAGCGCAGCAGCAAGAACATTTAATATATAATAGATAAAACTTTTATCCAAAAAAATAAAATAAAGATTCTTGCACCCTCCCCAACACCAATTCCTAGTCTAAAGTTAACCCATTACTTGTGCTGTTAATACTTGACTAATACTTAATTGGAAACCTAGATCCAAAGGACTGAAACTCAGTCTTAACCCCAAAACAAAACAAAAGAAAACTGAGTAATTTGAGGTTTATGGCATATAACTCAGGTCAACACACATACGAGGAGAAAGGCGAAGAGCAAAGCCGGTGACAGAACACATTCAGTCTGGGAAGATGTTTATACAAAGAGTGTAGTGGAACGGCAGGAAGAGCTCCATGCACACTCGCTGTGTGCGTCTGGAGGCGCCAGATCCTTCTGCGGCACATCCAAGACTGGGGAGCTCAGGGAGGAGGCCACTCCTGCCATTCCAGTTTTAGAAGTTCCACGTCAAAGATGAGAGTGGCATTTGGTGGGATGATGCCTGGGTGCCCAGTGGCACCATAGGCATAGTCTGGGGAGATAGTCAGCTTGGCGCTCTGACCCACGCTCATCTGGGCAACCCCTTCTTCCCAGCCTCGGATCACCTCCTGCTTGCCCTGCACAAACTTAAAGGGCTTGTTTCTGTTCCGGGAGGAATCGAATTTCTTTCCATCTTCAAGCATCCCGGTGTAGTGCACAACGCAGGTCTGGCCACGCTTCGAAGGTGCGCCCGTCTCCGGGAGAGATGGTCTCCACCTGCGCTCCCATGGCTGCGGTAGCGGCGGACGCTGGATTGGCCGACGGGCGGCGCGACGGGCGCGGATCTCGCGGCGATTCCGCGGCTCTGCCTCGACCCTCCGCGCTACGGCCGCGCACCCAGAAATCTCATTTTAGCTTTAACTGGTCTGTGACTTAATTTGGGAAGCCTCGCCTTACCCACGATTAGACATTATTGAACAAGAATACAGAAAAATGAAATGAAAGTTAAAAATAACTTTCTGCTATAGTGAAACAACAGTTTAAAACTCTAAGCAAAACTCTTTGCCACAAACCTCAACCCAAGAATCCAGCTATTTCAGAATTTGTAGGGATTTAATTGCCACATTTCTGCCAAGGACAATACCATGCAGTGGAGCTAGCAATGAAGTCATTTGGGCATGTGTTTTCTGGAACTGTGCCCCAAATGTTTTCTTCTTGACATATGCCCAGCTCTTTAATACAGCTTAGCATTAGTAATGCTCATAGTTTCTTTATAAAATCATGTTTAAAATATAAAGGAAGCATGGAAAGATGCTCAGAGTAAGCGAAAGGAAAGAAAAATAAGGAGGAAAGCATTTGTTGAGGATGAGTGAATACTCAACAAGAGGTCATCTTGAAAACTGCTCTGTCACTGAGAACCTTATCCAAAGAGTCAGCCCAATGATTGACATGACATTTGCCCCCTGAATTAGGACACTAAGGATTATTTTCTTTAGATTCATGCATTATTAATCCACACTTACAAAGGACTATTACTCTTTTTTTTTATTCCTAAGAAGCAGGCAGGAGCAGTGATGACCACCCTACACCTTTGCCCATGCATTTTCCTTTCTGTCAGTTGTTTGCCTCCACTCATGTCAAGTCTTCAGAAGGAATTTTGGATGTTCCCTGATTGCAGGTTCAAGGACTCTTCCACCAAAAGGTTATTAAGTAAATGTTTATAGTCATCTTTGCCCACCTTGGACTGTTCCTATCTCTGATATTTCACCACGATCAGAGCCTAAGATCATTTGGCAAATATTTTAAGGAAATAAAAGGTATGAAAATCCCTATTGAGGTCAGAACTGTGGAATTACAGAGAGACTTGGTAGACTCCCCAGCAGCTGAGAACAGTCAGCTAGAGAGTGATGCAGAAATTCATAAACCACATTAAAAGTTTTGGTGCCCTGGAAAAAGCTATGAAATGTTCCAATCATTAAATTACTCAACTGAAATCACTTTCAGATGAGCAAATGCAGAACAAACCCAAGCTTTTAAACTACATCATATGTTCTGAAAGTAAAATGGAAAGCAGTAAAGCAGAGTGGTCAGTTCTTACTCCCACCTGCTTATGCAGGTGATTTCAGATTTAATACAAAGACATCTCCAATATGTCTGCCCTCAGAGCTGAATATGTGAAAATAATAAGCTTGGACCACTGACTCAAAGGAACTTAATTTTTAAATGGTTCTGCCAATTAGAGTGGTTGATGTCAGGACATTTAATACATAGTAGATAGTAATGTTCATAGTAATGTTCATTTCAGTGATACACAAACACACAGATAATATCTGTGGTGAGAATAAGGTGAAAACTCTTGGCAGAGTAAGTAGCCCTATGAAAGAATAAAAACAGAGGCCAAAAAATAAGACAAAAACTTGCAGACTAAAGTGCTGAAAAAAATCAGAGAAGAAAATCATAAAAAGGAGTAAGTGATTGACAAGCTCAACTGTAGCGAGGGGCCTTGGACTGATCAGTGTCAAGCAAATTTAATAACAACCTGGTGATCTGGAAGATGATAGTTGCAATTTGCACGCAAGATCAATTAAGTAGACGTTGCCTCCAACTCCCTGTGCATTCCCTTGTATCATCCCCTTACCAAGAGTGTGGGTGGGATTTAGTTACACGATACTAGAGAATAGAATCTGGAAGAAGTGATGGCTGTCGCTTCTGATATTAGGTAAGAGAAAGACTGTGGTTTCTCTCTTGGGCTGCTCTCTCATTCTCACTCTCTGATTTGCTTGCTTTGGGGAAGCCAGCTGCCACCCTGGAGCTGTCCTAAGGATACAGTCACGTGTCAAAAACCCTCCTGTTTCTGGGCGATAGCCAGGGTGAACCCGAGGCCTGCCAGCAGCCATGGGCATCCAAGCACATTCCTGCAGTCATTTACTGTGTTAGGAATATGTATTAATAGACATGGATTGCTTTCATTTATCTCAAGAAGTACGACTGTGCTATTAATATTACGGAAAATCACATTGTAGCCATTCCCTAATCTAACAGCAAAGAGTGATGGCCCTGTGGGCTTAAGGATAAAGGTGGAAGATATCCTTCCTCAATGAATGAGCAAAGAAGATAGATGTCCTCTCACATTCAATTTACTTTTTAGTCTCCTAATTCATGGTTTCACTTATCATTTTAAGGTCTGTTTAGAAAATTCCAATCTGTTTTGGCTAGACAGACAAAAATAGATGACTAAGAGCCAAAACAAAATATTTAAGAAACTGTGATCTTTTTAAATGGGATTTGTTTTTAAGTCACTTTCTCTTTTGAAAAAAGATAACAGGAAGGAAAACAGTTTAACAGGCCTGCTTGACACAGCCATTTGGATGTGGTTATTTTGATTTAGGAAGTGTTTTGGTGTAACTGTTTTGATCCCAGTATTCTGATGAAAAGGAAAAATGCTGTTTATTTTTAAAAATTTCCAAGTGATATGCCCAGTAAATTAGTGGATCTTTCTGTCCTGACCCTCCCTCACCCTGGATCACTCTGATCTTAATTTCCAGGTAGTAGTTGATGATGAGATGAAACTTAGGGGTTGGGTAAGGATGACAATTTCAGAGTACTGCAGAATGATATTTAAAATGTAAAATTTTAGTGGAACAATTTTGGGGGGATATTCAAATAATCTGATTATCAATATGGCCATTTCAAATTGTCAGGTACTTGGAGGTATATTATTTTTGCTAATATCTCTTTGTTTATGTGACCTTACTCAAAATGTGTAATATCCACTAATATAACTTATATAAGTGTTTTCTAGAAGGCAATGGCAACCCACTCCAGTACTCTTGCCTGGAAAATCCCATGGACAGAGGAGCCTGGTGGGCTGCAGTCCATGGGGTCGCACAGAGTTGGACACGACTCAGCGACTTCACTTTCACTTTTCACCTTCATGCACTGGAGAAGGAAATGGCAACCTGCTCCAGTGTTCTTGCCTGGAGAATCCCGGGGACGGGGGAGCCTGGTGGGCTGCCGTCCATGGGGTCGCACAGAGTCGGACACGACTGAAGCGACTTAGCAGCAGCAGTAGCAGCAAGTGTTTTCCAGATTTAAATGTAGATGGATATCAGTTACATGAAATGCTCTCTGGAATGCACTGTAATGTAATGATTAAGAATACAAGATAATATACTCTATAATGAAGTATGTAATACTATACACTATATTAATACTCTATAATAAATAGGAAAAGGAGTACGTCAAGGCTGTATATTGTCACCCTGCTTATTTAACTTCTGTGCAGAGTACATCATGAGAAACGCTGGGCTGGAAGAAGCACAAGCTGGAATCAAGATTGCCGGGAGAAATATCAATAACCTCAGATACGCAGATGACACCACCCTTATGACAGAAAGTGAAGAGGAACTAAAAAGCCTCTTGATGAAAATGAAAGAGGAGAGTGAAAAAGTTGGCTTAAAGCTCAACATTCAGAAAACGAAGATCATGGCATCTGGTCCCATCACTTCATGGGAAATAGATGGGGAAAAAATGGAAACAGTGACAGACTTTATTTTGGGGGCTCCAAAATCACTGCAGATGGTGACTGCAGCCATGAAATTAAAAGATGCTTACTCCTTGGAAGAAAAGTTATGACCAACCTACATAGCATATTCAAAAACAGAGACATTATTTTGCCAACAAAGGTCCATCTAGTCAAGGCTATGGTTTTTCCAGTGGTCACATATGGATGTGAGAGTTGGACTGTGAAGAAAGCTGAGCACCGAAGAATTGGTGCTTTTGAACTGTGGTGTTGGAGAAGACTCTTGAGAGTCCCTTGGACTGCAAGGAGGTCCAACCAGTCAATCCTGAAGGAAATCAACCCTGAATATTCATTGGAAGGACTAATGCTGAAGCTGAAACTCCAATACTTTGGCCACCTCACGTGAAGAGTTGACTCATTGGGAAAAACCCTGATGCTGGGAGGGATTGGGGGCAGGAGGAGAAGGGAACAACAGAGGATGAGATGGCTGGATGCCGTCACCAACTCGATGGACATGAGTTTGAGTGAACTCTGGGAGTTGGTGATGGACAGGGAGTCCTGGCATGCTGTGATTCATGGGGTCGCAATGAGTCAGACACAACTTAGCGACTGAACTGAACTGAACTGAATATAATATATAATATTAGTGTAAGCCACTCAATATAGTGGTTAAGAATACAAGATAATATAATCCTATATATTGTTATCAGAAATGCATATGTTTAAGTTGAATCTGGGAAGGCAATTCCATTGATAATATCATATGCTGATAAAATATAGATGAGAATTATTAAGATGTCCCTGGTGGTCCAGTGGTTAAGACTCCATGCTTCCACTGTGGGCAGCATGGTTTTGTTCCCTGGTTGTGGAGCCAAGATCCTACAGGCTCACATGCCATGTGATGTGGCCAAAAAAAAAAAAAAGAATTATGTAAAGTTGTTAATATTAGGAATTCCCAAACATGGCTGCATATCAAGAACCATCTAGAAAGATTTCACCTTTCTATGAAGATTAAGGAGAAAATTTTCACTCTTTCTGTGAAGAGTAATGAGGTTTGGATTTAATTTCAGACCATAAGCAACTAGAAAATAGGGTAAAATAGATGAAACAGTCGTTTTCATACATTGGACAACAGGCAGCACATTGATTCTTGAGAGAAGGAAAAGAGATAAGATGAGCCCTGTGAATCCTGTGAATTCCCCAACCTTCTGCCCACAGGCAATTTATGGATCAGTGATATGGCAGGAGGGAATCCAGAGACTTGCTGAGTTGAAGAGATAGAGACAAAGTTTGGGGGACACTGAGGTGGCTGAACTTGTGGGACAGAGTTCCAGAAAGGAGGGAGTAACACAGAAAAAAAACTCACTTGTGTAGGGATTCCTTTGCATCTTTGCTGAGTACTATGCTGTGTAAAGTGTGAAATTCCACAAGCCTGGGTACAGAATGACCAGAGTTATAAACTGTATAATTCCCAAAGCTCACAAAGGGAGGGAAAAATTTGAAATCTGGTTATTCAGTCTGATGAATCCTTTATATCATCTACAACGTTCAGTAGAGGGCCCAGAAGAATCACATCATAGTAATAGGACTCTATTATTTGGAATGAATAATACTCTAGACTACCCTAGCTTCCCTGGTGGCTCAGCAGTAAAGAATCTGCCTGCAATGCAGAAGATGCGATAGACATGGGTTTGATCTATGGGTCAGCAAGATCCTCTGGAGAAGGAAATGGAAACCCACTCCAGTATTCTTGCCTGGAAAATCCCATAGGCAGAGGAGCCTGGAGGGCTACAGTCCATCTAAGGGGTTGCAAAGAGTTGGACACAGCAGAGTACATACACACACACACAGTTATATTAAAAAAGATGGCCAAAATTAATGATCTAAAATCTCACCTTAAAACACAAGATGAAGAAGAGTAAGTTAAACCTAAAGTAAACAGAAAAAAGAAATAATAAAAAGCCAAAACCAATAAATTTAAAAATGAGGGGCGGGGGGGAAGTAGCTAAAATCAGTTCATGTAAAGGCTGATTCTTTGAAAAGATCATTGAAACTGATGAACATTTAGCTAGACTGTTCAAAAAGAGAGAGAGAGACACACACACCCAGAGACACAGAGAGAAGACACACATTACCAATACCAGAAATGAAAGAAGGAATATCACTACAGATCTTACAGATGTTAAAATGCGGTTATGGACAACTGTATACCAACAAATTAAAAAATTTAGACAAAATGGACAAATTCTTGAAAGACTCAAATTATCAAAACTGACTCGGGAATGAATATCTGATTCTTATGGAGTCAACCTAGCACTGATTCACTGAATATTATTGAAAATCATTGATTTTGATCAAATTTTTTCCAAATATATCAGTGGACCAAAATGATAGAAGATTTGAGCATGATTGTTTGTTTTTGTTGTTTAAGTCACTAGGTCGTGTCCTACTTTTTGCGAGTAGGCTGTAGCTTACCAGGTTCCTCTGTCCATGGGATTTTCCAGGCTGGATGGCATCACTGACTCGATGGACATGAGTCTGAGTGAACTCCGGGAGTTGGTGATGGACAGGGAGGACTGGCGTGCTGCGATTCATGGGGTTGCAAAGAGTCAGCTGAACTGAACTGAACTGAGCTGAACTGAGCTGAACTGAACTGAGCGACTGAACTGAACTGAGCGACTGAACTGAACCGAAAGGAATACTGAAGTGAGTTGCCATTTCCTTCTCCAGGGGATCTTCCTGACCCAGGTATCGAACCCATGTTTCCTGAGTCTCCTGCACTGGCAGACAGATTCTTTACCTCTGAGCCAACAGGGAAAGCCAGGATTAGGGTGTCCAAATAAAGCCAAAACCATTAAACAATAAAATATGCAACTGCAGTTGAAGTCTGCACCACCAAACACATCTCCAAATAGTTTTCATGGAATTGCTGAATGATTTGAGTCAATTGTCTAGGAGTTTTACAAACTTAGCTTTCAAGATTTAGATGTGAAGACACCGTGGATTGTCTTGTCAGCCATTCCCAATCCCCTTCTCTCTTGCTTATTTTCCAAGCCTTCTTTGGAGCTAGATGAAGGTGGCCAAATGCACCAACCTGGCAAGAATATAAGCAGATATCTGCTAAAGAGTGGGGGAGCACCTTGACAAAAGGTGAAAAAGTTCAGCAGCTCTCTTGCAAATGAGAAGATGGCAGGGACAGTAGTCCTAACATCTTTTAGCTGTTGAATTGGTAATGGAAACAATGGGCTTCTTACAGATTTTTTATTATTGGTATGTAAAAAAAAAAATCCCTATTTATTTGAACAGTTGATATTGAGCTTTCATTTACTTGCAACTGAGCAGTCTTAACAGAAGACTTGCTGTTACTATTTAGTTGCTAAGTTGTGTCCGACTCTTTCGCCACCTGATAGACTGTAGCCCTCCAGGCTTCTCTGACCATGGAATTCCCCAGGCAAGACTACTGGAGTAGATTACCATTTCCTTCTCCAGGGGATCTTGGTGAGCCATGGATCAAACCCATGTCTATCGCATCTTCTGCATTGGCAGGCGGATTCTTTACTGCTGAGCCACCAGGGAAGCCCAAGAGAAGACAGGGGCACATTTATATACCCCCATAACTGAGGATTCCTGCCCACAGTAGTAGATACAATGGTCATCTGAGTTAAATTCACCCATTCCAGTCCATTTTAGTTTGCTGATTCCCAGAATGTCGACATTCACTCTTGCCATCTCTTGTTTGACCACTTCCAATTTGCCTTGATTCATGGACCTGACATTCCAGGTTCCTATGCAATATTGCTCTTTACAGCATTGGACCTTGCTTCTATCACCAGTCACATCCACAACTGGGTATTGTTTTTGCTTTGGCTCCATCCCTTAGAAGAAATGGAGTAGCCATCATGGTCAACAGAAGAGTCCAATATGTAATACTTGGATGCAATCTCAAAAATGACAGAATGATCTCTGTTCATTTCCAAGGCAAACCATTCAATATCACAGTTATCCAAGTCTATGCCCCAACCAGTGATGCTGAAGAAGCTGAAGTTGAACGGTTCTATGAAGACTTACATGACCTTTTAGAACTAACACCCAAAAAAGATGTCCTTTTCATTATAGAGGACTGAAATGCAAAAGTAGGAAGTCAAGAAACACCTGGAGTAACAGGCAAATTTGGCCTTGGAATGCGGAATGAAGCAGGGCAAAGACTAATAGAGTTTTGCCAAGAGAATGCACTGGTCATAGCAAACACCCTCTTCCAACAACACAAGAGAAGACTCTACACATGGACATCACCAGATGGTCAACACCGAAATCAGACTGATTATATTCTTTGCAGCCAAAGATGGAGAAGCTCTATACAGTCAACAAAAACAAGACCAGGAGCTGACTGTGGCTCAGATCATGAACTCCTTATTACCAAATTTAGACTCAAATTGAAGAAAGTAGGGAAAACCACTAGACCATTCAGGTATGACCTAAATCAAATCCCTTATGATTATACAGTGGAAGTGAGATATAGATTCAAGGGACTAGATATGATAGATAGAGCGCTTGATGAACTACAGACTGAGGTTCATGACATTGTACAGGAGACAGGGATCAAGACCATCCCCATGGAAAAGAAATGTAAAAAAGCAAAATAGCTGTCTGGGGAGGCCTTACAAATAGCTGTGAAAAGAAGAGAAGCGAAAAGCAAAGGAGAAAAGGAAAGATATAAGCATCTGAATGCAGAGTTCCAAAGAATAGCAAGAAGAGATAAGAAAGCCTTCTTCAGCAATAAATGCAAAGAAATAGAGGAAAACAACAGAATGGGAAAGACTAGAGATCTCTTCAAGAAAATTAGAGATACCAAGGGAACATTTCATGCAAAGATGGGCTCGATAAAGGACAGAAGTGGTCTGGACCTAACAGAAGCAGAAGATATTAAGAAGAGGTGGCAAAAATATACAGAAGAACTGTATAAAGAAGATATTCATGACCAAGATAATCACAATGGTGTGATCACTCACCTAGAGCCAGACATCCTGGAATGTGAAGTCAAGTGGGCCTTGGAAAGCATCACTAAGAACAAAGCTAGTGGAGGTGATGGAATTCCAGTTGAGCTATTTCAAATCCTGAAAGATGATGCTGTGAAAGTGCTGCACTCAATATGCCAGCAAATTTAGAAACCTCAGCAGTGGCCACAGGACTGGAAAAGGTCCATTTTCATTCCAATCCCAAAGAAAGGCAATGCCAAAGAATGCTCAAACTACCACACAATTGCACTCATCTCACATGCTAGTAAAGTAATGCTCAAAATTCTCCAAGCCAGGCTTCAGCAATACATGAACCATGAACTCCCTGGTGTTCAAGCTGATTTTAGAAAAGGCAGAGGAACCAGAGATCAAATTTCCAACATCTGCTGGATCATGGAAAAAGCAAGAGAGTTCCAGAAAAACGTTTATTTCTGCTTTATTGACTATGCCAAAGCCTTTGACTGTGTGGATCACAATAAACTGTGGAAAATTCTGAGAGAGATGGAAATACCAGACCACCTGACCTGCCTCTTGAGAAATCTGTATGCAGGTTGGGAAGCAACAGTTAGAACTGGACATGGAACAACAGAATGGTTCCAAATAGGAAAAGGAGTACGTTAAGGCTGTATATTGTCACCCTGCTTATTTAACTTCTATGCAGAGTACATCATGAGAAATGCTGGGCTGGAAGAAGCACAAGCTGGAATCAAGATTGCCGGGAGAAATATCAATAACCTCAGATATGCAGATGACACCACCCTTATGGCAGAAAGTGAAGAGGAACAAAGCCTCTTGATGAAAGTAAAAGAGGAGAGAGAAAAAGTTGGCTTAAAGCTCAACATTCAGAAAACGAAGATCATGGCATCAGGTCCCATCACTTCATGGGAAGTAGATGGGGAAACAGTGGAAACAGTGTCAGACTTTATTTTTGGGGGCTCCAAAATCACTGCAGATGGTGATTGCAGCCATGAAATTAAAAGACACTTACTCCTTGGAAGAAAAGTTATGACCAACCTAGATACCATATTCAAAAGCAGAGACATTACTTTGCCAACAAAGGTCTGTCTAATCAAGGCTATGGTTTTTCCAGTGGTCATGTGTGGATGTGAGAGTTGGACTGTGAAGAAAGCTGAGCACTGAAGAATTGATGCTTTTGAACTGTGGTGTTGGAGAAGACTCTTGAGAGTCCCTTGGACTGCAAGGAGATACAACCAGTCCATTCTGAAGGAGATGAGCCCTGGGATTTCTTTGGAAGGAATGATGCTAAAGCTGAAGCTCCAGTACTTTGGGCACCTGATGTGAAGAGTTGACTCATTGGAAAAGACACTGATGGTGGGAGGGATTGGGGGCCGGAAGAGAAGGGAACGACAGAGGATGAGATGGCTGGATGGCATCACTGACTCGATGGACATGAGTCTGAGTGAACTCTGGGAGTTGGTGATGGACAGGGAGGCCTGGGATGCTGCGATTCATGGGCTTGCAAAGAGTCGGACACGACTGAGCGACTGAACTGAACTGAACTGATAACCAAGGAAACAACAAAGACAAAAAGGGAGCTGTCATTCAACTCTTCCCTTGATTGGCTGTAAAATCTTAGAACCATTCCTTAGCATCAGTGAGCCTGAGTTTTGACACCAGTAGATTAACAACAACAATAATAGCTATGTAGTAAAAACAGTGCTGAAAGAAGAAATAAACAAGAGGCTTCAGATTCCCTTTTGGCCACTGGAAACACACTATGCCAGTACAGGAAGTTTCTACACATCAGAATGGCTAAATCAAGACTGAGATTCTCCATGTGGCATAATGAAACTTCATTAAGCATCAGTTTTAGCATGAATATGAAGAGTCCTGAGGTTTTTTTAGAGGTACATATGCTAAGAAGGCATCAGCTCCTAAGAGGATCAGGAAAAGTAAATGAAGTGCATTCAGTGTTTCCCCAACAGAAGCCTGTGACAATATTTCATATGAAAGAATCTTTGCCTCTATGATTCACTGCAAATCCCATGACCCATGTTTCTTTTTACTTGAAAAACCACCAAGGTTCCCCCCAGAACAACTCCCTGTTTAACAGATATTTGTGGTCAAGGTTCTTTTCCCCATAAATCGCTTGTGCTCTATCCACTTGGAGGAAAGTAGAGCTCACAGAATTTCAAAAGGCTGCTAGTGCCCAAGGAAATCCGTGCAAACTACCTGGGCATGTAAGCAAATGGAGCAAGAAAGTCATGCGCCACTTCCGGGTGACAGGGAAGGGCAGTGAGATTGGAATCCACACAACCGCAGTGCCTTACCTTTCTTTCTTATACATAAAGCATGGAGCTTTATTTGCTCACTAGTCTAATTGCTTTTTGGCTTCCCATGTGGCACAGTGGTAAAGAATCCACCTGTTGACACAAGAGACACGGGTTCAATCCCTGGGTCTGGAAGACCACCTGGAGGAGGAAATGGCAAACTACTCCAGTACTCTTGCCTGGGAAATCCCACGGACAGAGGAGCCTGGTGGGCTGCAGTCTCCACGGGGTTGCAAAGAGTCTAACACAATGGAGCATGCACTAACTGGTTTCTTATATGAAAAAGGGCTCTGGTACCATCCAACTCCACCACTTACCACCTGGCTGTGTTGACACTGGGGGAAAAAAACAAGTTGTGTCTCAGTTTTGTCATATGTAAAATAAGGATGGTAATAGCTCCTCCATAATAATAATGGGCTTTCCTGGTGGCTCGGTGGTAAAGAATCTGCCTGACAATACACGAGACACAGGTTCAATCCCTACGTCTGGAAAATACCCCAGAGAAGGAAATGACAACCTGCTCCATTATTCTTGCCTGGGAAATCCCATAGACAGAGGAGCCTGGCTGACTACTGTCCATGGGGTTGCAAAAGAGTTGGACACTACTTAGCAACTAAACAACAGATAGCAACTTTAATAATAATAAGTTTATTGAGATTTATTTCATCCGGAACACTACTGTAAGCACATTAAGTATGTTAAACTCCTGCAACTCCATGGTGGGGACTCTATTATCATTATTGGATTTTAAGTTGAAAAAAGCTGAGAAAGGGTAAGAGCCTTCCTGAGGTCACATAGCTAGTAAGAGACAGAGATTAGCTAGAGAGTGACTATCAGGATTGAATGCGATAAAGTATGCATGTAAAGTCCTGCCTAGCATATGGTACATATGTGCTACTATAAATACTAGTTGTTATTTCTAGGTCATGTTTTGCCCATGATGTCACCTTAGAAACAAGTATAGGAGTCTGTTGCAAGTTATGAGTAGGGAATGTCAGATAAATAAAAGCACTGAACCTTTTTACTGAAATCCAATTTTGTAGGATAGGAACATACTGGGTAAGGCAGTTCTAATTGTTTTCTAGGGAGTCCTTCCGGAGAAGCAGCCAGCACAAACCAGTCACAGAGACATTGTGAATGGTGAACTAAAGTCAAGCTTAGGAGAGAAACAAATGCTAAGTTCTCACAATGGCAGGGGCGTTATAAGAGAATATAAAGGGATAAACCTATAACAGACACAGTCCCACTCCTTTCTAAAATAATCTAGAGTCACCTAATCCTTCTGTTTTTCTATTTCATAATAAAAGAGTCATTGGCCATCTATCTGCTTCTCAGATAAACCCATGCTATTAATATGAACCCTTAGAACATTTTTTCCATTCCCTGAGATACACTTAATTCTAATCCACTTTTGATTTCATCTTTAGCCAAGCTGAATTTTATGCATCTTTACTTGTATTGCCTCCAATTCTGTTTAAAACTATTCACTGAGTCCCTATTTTCTCCAAGATTTTTCCTGCAATCAAAAAGATTTATTCTTTAATGAACTTCATGGAAATACTTTTAAGGGTTTTTTTTTTCTTTCTTTTTTACAACTGTCCAACACAACTTTCTGTTCTGACATTTGTTAGAAATGAGAACTTTGTGGACTGTCTTGTGATTTGTGATATTCTCAGAGAGATGATTCTTTCCTTTTTCAGAGGTCTCCCCTGAGGCTAAATAAATATTTCTCCAAAGAACACGTACAAATAGCCAAAAAGTACATGAAAAAGATGCTCAACATCACTAATTATTAGAGAAAAGAAAATTAAAACTACAATGAAGTAGCGCTTCACACCAGTCAGAATGGTCACCGTCAAAGCAATCTACAAACAGTAAATGCTGGAGAGGCTGTGGAGAAAAGGGAATCCTCTTGCACTGTTGGTGGGAATGTAAATTGATATGGTCAGTAGGGCGATTCCTTAAAAAAACTAGGAATAAAACTATCATATGACCCAACAATCCTGTTACTGGGCATGCACCCTGAGGAAACCGTAATTAAAAGAGACGCATGTTCCCCAGTGTCCACTGCAGCACTGCTTACAATAGCCAGGACATGGCAGCAACCTAGATGTCCACTGATGGGTAAATAGATACAGCAAGTGTGGTACATATATACAATGGAATATTACTCAGCCATAAAAAAGACCCCATTTGAATCAGTCGTGATGAGGTAGACCAATCTAGAGCCTATTATTGAATTAGTGAATTTAGCCTATTAGTGAATTTGATCAGAAAGAGAAAAACAAATATTATATATTAATGCATATATATGGAATCTAGAAAGATCCTGCTGATGAACTTATTTGCAGGGCATCATTGGAGAGGTGGGCATAGAAAGCAGACTTGTGGGGGAAGGAAAGGGTGGGGCGAATTGAGAGAAAAGCATGGAAACATGTATATTATCATGTGTAAAACGGATAGCCAGTGGATATTTTTTTAAAAGATGTGATACACATATACAATGGAATATCAACCATCCATAAAAAAAGAATGAAACAAGGCCATTTGCAGGAACATAGATGGACCTAGAGATTGTCATACTGAGTAAAGTAAGTCAGAGAAAAGCAAATAGCATATGATATCACTTATACGTAGAATCAAAAAAATGTACAAGTGGACTTATTTACAACATAGAAATAGAGTCACAGAGAAAATAAACTTATGGTTACTGGAGGAGGGGGGCAAAGAGCTGGGGGAAGGATAAATTGGGAGATTGGGATTGACATATACAGACAACTACATATAAAAGAGATAACCAATAAGGTCCTACTGTATAACACAGGGAACTCTACTCAGTACTCAGTAGTGGCCTAAATGGGAAAAGAATCTAAAAAAGAGTATATAACTGACTCACTTTGTTGTACACCTGTAACTAACACAACATTGTAAATAAACAGTGCTATACCAATATACCAACTATACAAATATAAGTTAAAAAGAGACATTCATTCATTCAATCTCAGCACCAATTATTTCCTAGGAGTTGGGAATACAAAGATAAATAAGATGTCATAACTGTCTTGGACAAGATACTAAAAGTAAAGGAAAAAAGAGTAAAGGCAGAAATCAACATAACATTGTAAGTCAACTACACTTCAATAAAATAAATTTTTAAAAGAATAAATGCAGAGCTGAGATTTAAACACAGAACTATCTGGCTCCGGCACTTGTGTTCATCTCATTGGGTTAGACACCCATTCATTGACTTACTCAGAGTCAGGTTCTGGGCGAGGTGGCATGGCCAGGAAGTCACCAGGGCATGCAGCAGCTGGGACTTGACCCCAGATCTTCCATACCAGCCCAATGTTCCTCCCACACCACTGCAGTCCGTGACTGGGTAGGTGCCAAAATCGGGCAAATACCATGATAAATGCTAGTAGTAAAGAACCTGCCTGCCAAGGCAGGAGACTTAAGAGACACAGATTTGATCCCTGGTTCAGGAAGATCCCCTGGAGAAGGGCATGGCAACCCACTCTAGTATTCTTGCCTGGAGAATCCCATGGACAGACAGAACCTAGCAGGCTACATCCATAAGCTCACAGAGTTGGACATGACTGAAGCTAGTTAGCGCGCACACATGTAACATGATAAAGACTGAGTGGGGTTGGGGGTGTGGTCTCCCTTGGTTTAGAGGCGCCCAACAGAATGTGCAGCCCTTTCCAGGTCCGCCTTCCCTCCCCACAGCTGCATACGGACACCCACTTTGCACCTCGTCCCTTGCTTCTGCTTTCTTCCTGGGCTGCCTGCAAAGCACCAGGGACTTAGTGTAGGCTTTATTTATTCTTGTCTCCTTGAGGTTTTGCTTATGTATACTTTCCAGTTTCCAAAGTGCTGAAAGATATATATATATATATATATTCCTTTCATGTAGTTTATTGCAAGCCACTCACAGAATAACTCATTTTAGAAAGAGATTGCTACAAATGTAGCACACACTTTAATTTAGGATTGTCCTTGCTATCCTGTGAGCACCAGTCTTGACCTCTGAGACTTATCTCACCTAATGAAGACTGCAACAAATACGATTTTTGCCTGAATGTCTACTGTTTTAGAAGGAGGTTTAGGATTGCTTAAATACAGATTAAATCCATTTAATTGAGCAAGTGTGTAAGGTCCATTGAAATGCAACCATCAATAATGGAATCTCCCAGGTTGGAGGCTGAGGGGACAGCCAGGATGAATGAGACAGTCTATGCCCTCTGTGAGATTTTGGTTTAATTTGAAGGGAGGCTGATGGAGAGCAGGGGTCAGCAAACTTTTTCTGAAAAGAGTGATGTAGTAAATATTTTAGGCCCGGCAAGCCGTAACATCTCTGTAACAACTGCTCGATTCTGCCTCTGCAGCGCAAGAACAGCCACAGACAATAGTAAACAAATGGAAATGGCTATGTTCCAATAAAACTTTATTTATAAAAGCAAGCAGTGGGCCAGATTTGCCCCACCAGCCATAATTTGCTGACACTTGGTTTAGAGTGAGGTCTCTGCCATGAGACTGCCCATATTACAACCCACTGCCTCCAACTGTGGGACCTTGGTCAACTCACGTAATCCCTCTAAGTCTTAGATTTCTTATCTGTAGGCGGGAATGGGGATAAAAGGTGATTCACAGAAATGTTCTAAAATTGAATGAGCTATGGCTTACATAGGGCAATGGCTGGCTCCTGGTAAGAACTCAATAAATGTTAATTATTCTCACTGAGCCAAGAGCCCAATCAGAAGACTCTCTCTGGTGGGGGCATCACAGGGATAGAAGTAGAGAAAGGGGATCATAAACCAGAAAGTGTTGTAAAGGAATTCCCTTAGAAATGAAAGGCTTACACAAGGCCCTTGTGAAGAAGGGTGTGAGGATCAGAGAGATTGCTGAGGCTTTTTCTGAGGGTCTCTTCCCCCAACACATATGCCTGGCTTTGCTCTGCTCTCATTACAGCTTGTGTGAGCCTCTGTTAGGGTCATTGATGGTTCCTCTGAGGAAAACAAGAGTTAACACCTGTCCTCACTCCACTGCGAGCCTCTCCTTCTGGGATTCCAGGACCTTGAACAGGGCTGGGCTCAGTGTTAGGTGGTTAGTGAGTACTGTTTTGTTTACTTTTCAGTGTTTAGGATTCTGTATGAGTGAAAAACAGCTCTGCCATAACACCTCTGAGCTCTCCAAAGCCAGTCCTGTTTTGAGGGGGTTTTGGAAGGACCTTCCCATCATGCTGCTTACATCCTCCCCCCTTTCACAGCAGTTTCTAAGCTGGATCTTACCCAGTCTCTGAAAGTCTGTTTTCTTTATTTCTAAAAGTCAAGGACAGATCCTGTAACACTTACAGAATGTTGTTGAATAACCAATTGACCCTGATTATTCAATGAATAATCTTCTTTTACTCAAAGGAATGAAAAACAAAAGAAAGTGCCAAAGCGGAACAATCCTAGCCTGGCAGTTCTGCGGTGGATGGTCGCCTTGCCACTAGACAGAGACCCAGATAAACAAAGTGAGAGGAAGCCAGACAGCCAGCTTTCCATCACACCCCCAGTAGGTATCCTCCAGTGTCTTTCTGGCACAGCCTGGAAGGGGGCCCCAGATGGGGACACAGCTGACATCTGCCTCAGTTCTAACAGATGCAGATCAATGAACCTGGCACCTAGCTCATCTTTATTCGGGTTGCTTTGAAAGCCCAAGATAGGGAGAGCCAACGGGCTCTGCAACACAACGTGCTCGTGGCTTTGGCGGAAGGCTCTTCTGCTGTCTGCCTCTCCGCTGTGCTGAGTCATTCTCAACAGGGGAGGCGGCAGGAGGAAAGGGGCCTGTTTGCAAAGATGTGGAACCGGCCTAACCGTATCCCAGGTCTTTGCACAAACTGGGCATTGCTACTCACGGTCTGAACCGTGGAGTCAGGAATATAGCAGAAGCAAAGAATGGGGGCCTCATAGAAGAACAAGCCAGTGTGTTTCAGTGCCTGGGCAAGCTTAGCGCCCGCCAGAGGCTGACACACACGCTCACAGGAAATGCCCACAGAAGCTCTGAGAGCTTCACACCAGAGCCCTTCTTTACCCTGGATCCCAGGTATGAAGGCTGCTCTCCAGCCTTAACCTCCACAAGCCTCCAAGAGGTCCTGTCACTGCTTCACACTCTCCCCGAGACCAGTCAGCACTTGCTGGACTTGCTTTTCTCAAACTCGGCCTCTCGCTTTCACCTCAGAGCCTTTCCAAGTGCTACGCCCTCTCTCCGGAGCTCTCCTCTCCTCCTGACTCCGCTTCCTGCAGCCTTTTATCTTAGTAACTCAGTACTTAGATCTCAGTTCAGGTTTTCCTTTATCCAGCTTCGCCTAACCCTGCAGTGTAGGTCTCTATCTCTCTTCAAACCTCTTACCTCAGCTTGTAATCACATTTATTACCCATAAGTCAGTCGTTAACGCAGTGAGTGTCTTCTCTCCATTGTTAACACAGTTCCTGGCTCTAGAGCTGACCTCTTGAGACTTAAATCTTATCTCTAACACCTACCAGCTGTATAACAAGGGCAAACCACCACATCTGCCTATGCCTCAGTTTATGCATCTATGTAATGAGCATTGGAATAGAACTGATGTTTTTGAACTGTGGTGTTGGAGAAGACTCTTGAGAGTCCCTTGGACTGCAGGGAGATCCAACCAGTCCATCCTAAAGGAAATCAGTCCTGAATATTCATTGGAAGGACTGATGCTGAAACTCCAATACTTTGGCCACCTGATGAGAAGAACTGACTCATTTGAAAAGACCCTGATGCTGGGAAAGATTGAAGGCTGGAGGAGAAGGGGACGACAGAGGATGAGATGGTTGGATGGCATCACTGGCTTGATGGACATGAGTTTGGGTAAGCTCCGGGTGGTGGACAGGGAAGCCTGGTGTGCTGTAGTCCATGGGGTCGCAAAAAGTCAGACACGACTGAGCAACTGAACTGAACTGACATCATAGAGCTGTTGGGATGATCAATCAAGTGAACCCCTGAGGGGCTGGCTCCGCCTCTCCTTGGTGTTGACACCTGTGTGGGCTTCTGCATTCACAGGGATCAGTCAGTTCAGTCGCTCAGTTGTGTCCGACTCTTTAGTTTTAAAAAAATATTTATTCATTTGGTCATGTCAAGTCTCAGTTGCTGCACACTGGATCTTCACGTGTCATGTGGGATCTTTCAGGGCAGCGTGTGGACTCTCTAGCTGTGGCTCACAGGCTTCGTTGCTTCGTGGCATGTGGGATTTTAGGTCCCCAACCAGGGATCGAACCCATGTCCTCTGCATTGCCAGGCAGATTCTTAACCACTGGACCACCAGGGAAATCCCTCAAATTAGCTTTTAATTATAAAAGTAAAATAATTTTACATGAGGGCTTCCCAGGTGGCTCAGTGGTAAAGAATCTGCCTTCCAATGCAAGAGATGCAGGAGGCCTGGTTCAGTTCCTGGGTCGAGACGATCCCCTGGAGGAGGAAATGGCAACCCACTCCAGTCTTCTTGCCTGGAGGATCCCATGGACAGAGGAGCCTGGCGGGCTACAGTCCATAGCGTTGCAGAGTCAGACAAGACTGAGGGACTGAGCACACAAGCAAATTTACATGATTTAAAACTGATCAGAAGCATAGAAAAGTTATGGAAAAGCTCTCTCCCAACTTACCTATACTTAAAGTCCCAACCCTTTCTGGGGGTTGCCCACAGTCTACTGTGTGTCCTTCTAGAAAAAAAGAAGTCACTCAGTCGTGTCCAACTCTTTGCAAGTCCATGGACTGTAGCCCACCAGGACGTCTGTCGATGGAATTCTCCAGGCAAGAATACTGGAGTGAGTTGCCATTCCCTTCTTCAGAGGATCTTCCCAACCCAGGGACTGAACCCAGATCGCCTACATTGCAGGCAGTTAGTTTCTTTGCTGTCTGAGCCACCAAGGAAGCCCTGTCCTTCTAGAAAAATGTTTGCCAGATATGGATTTATGCAAAAATATCTGTGCAAATGATATATCATACATATTGCCCTGCACAAGGGCACTTCTTTTAATAAAGCTGTGTCTTTGTTTCATTTTAAAAGATAGAGACTGAAGGAGAAACAAAGATTCAAAATACCACTTGTCAACCTATGCTGATTCTTCAAATATTATGGATATATGATTCATTCTTCTCAAGGCAATAGCATCTGTTCACAAAATTCAGAAAGGTCATCATTTAAAAACCAAAGAAAAACTTTGGTCTTGAATGGATAATGGTACTTGTACAGAGTAGGCATTTATAACCGATAGTGATACCACAACCGATAACATTATTAAAATATTCTAAAAGAGAAGGCTGCCTAAGAGGAGCTGGTTATTCCTTCCCTTGTGCCCTGTTGTCCCTTGAATACTATAATCACATCTGTATTCCATATTTATAATTGTGTGTTTGTATTTCTTTCCTCTTGAGTCTTATTTAGCTTTCAAGCTGCATGGACTCAATAGTGTCTGGGACATAATATGCAATCAGTCTTTGCCCTGTCCATCTCTATGTAAAGGCATAGCTTCAACTCTTAAATATAAACAAGCAACCAAGGATGAGCAGCCTTGAGGAAAGCTATGTCATAAGATCCAGGAAATAGGGGACCTAACACGAGAAGGAGATGGAGAGGATAACCAGGATGATGGCAGAAGTCAGTCCCAGGACCACAGCTCTGCAGCAGGCCTGCGAAGAGACCAGAGGTAAAGGACCAAAGGAACAGAGGATGTCTCCAAGGAAAAAGTGTGATTAATAGGTTACCTGGGGCTTCCCTGGTGGCTCAGGGGTAAAGAGTCTGCCTGCAAATGCAGGAGATGTGGATTTGACCCCTGGTCTGGGAGGATCCCACATGCCCCACACCAGCTAAGCAGCTAAGTGTGCCCCAGCTACTGAAGCCCATACACCCTCGAGCCCACGCTCTGCAGCCAGAGAAGCCATCCCAGGGTGAAGCCCGCACACCGCAGCTGGAGAGAGCTGCCACTCACCGCCACTGGAAGAAAGCCCACACAGCAACGAAGACCCAGCACAGCCAAAAGTAAACAGATACAGAAAACTATAAAAAAAATAGGTGGCCTGATGTGTTTGATCATGTTGAGGGAAACTCCACAGCTTTGTAAGTGAGTCTGGCTGTAAGTTGGTGATAAATACACAACATAAACTAAAGCAATAAACAAGAATAATAACACAACCCTTAACTCCAAGAAAAGCCCTTCTACAGGAAAGCAAAATAAACAACGCTGGACTAGACTTAAAAATATAAACACAAAATAGTAATTTAATCAAAATTTGGGATATGAACATACTTCGGATATAAATATACTTGGAAAATACATGGAAATGGAAGTGAAGTGAAAGTGAAAGTCGCTCAGTTGAGTCTAACTCTTCGAGACCCCATAGACTATACAGCCCATGGAATTCCCCAGGTTAGAATACTGGAGTGGATAGCCTTTCCCTTCTCCAGGGGATCTTCCCCACCCAGGAATCGAATTGGGGACTCCTGCATTGCAGGTGAATTTTTTAGCAACTGAGCTATCAGGGAAGCCCATGGAGGTTGAAGTATAATATACCTTATCTTTCAGGGTACAAAGTCAATCAATAATGTCTATAAAATCAGAAAAAATAGCAAAAAAATTCTGTTAAAGCACATTACTTAGACACTATGGAGATTCCTTAGAAAATTAAAAAAAAATCCCCACATAATTCAGTAATTCCTTGTCTAAATATATATCCAGCTTCCGATGTGGTGCTAGTAATAAAGAACCTGCCTGCCAATGCATGAGACATAAGAGACACAGGTTTGAGCCCTGGGTTGGGAAGATCCCTTGGAGAAGGAAATGGCAACCCACTCCAGTATTCTTTGCCTGGAGAATCCCATGGACAGAGGAACCCGGCAGGCCATAGTCCATCGGGTTGCACCAAGTTGGACGTGACTGAAATGACTTAGCACACATAGCACAAATATATATCCAAAAGAAGTGAAAGCAGGGTCTTGAAGAGATATTTGTATGCTAATGTTCATTGCAGCCTTATTCACATCAGCCAAAAGTGAATATCCAAAGGTGAATATATGGAGAAATAAAATGTGGTGTACAAACACAATGGAATATTATGTAACCTTTAAAAAGAAGGCAGTTCTGCGATTTATGTTCACATGGGTGATTCTGGAGGACATTATGCTAAGTGAAATAAACAAAGAGACAAATACTGCATGAGTCCACTTATATGAGATAGCTAGTCAAATTCATAGAAACAGAAAGTAAAATGGTACTGTCAGGGGCTGATGGGGAGGAGGATATGGAGAATGTTGTTCAATGTGTATAGAGTTGCAGTTTTGCAAGATGAAAAAGTTCTAGAGATCTGTTGCACAACACAGTAAATATAGTTCACACCACTGAATTGTACACTTAAAAATGGTTAAGGTAAATTTTGTGTTAAGTTTTTTAACCCAATTTAAAAAGATTCGTAATTAAAAGACACTTGCTCCTTGGAAGAAAAATTATGACAAACCTAGACAGAGTATTAAAAAGCAGAGACATCACTTTGCTGGCAAAAAAGTCTGTATAATCAAAGCTATGGTTTTTCCAGTAGTCATATATGGATGTGAGAGTTGGACCATTAAGAAGACTGAGAGCCAAAGAATTGATGCTTTCGAATTGTGGTGTTGGAGAAGATTCTTGAGAGTCCCTTGACAACAAGGAGATCAAACCAGTCAATCCTAAAGGAAATCAACCTTGAATATTCATTGGAAAGACCATTGGAAGATGCTGAAGCTGAAGCTCCAATAGTCTGGCCTACTGATGTGAAGAGCCAACTTGTTGGAAAAGACCTGATGCTGGGAAAGATTGAGGGCAGGAAAAGAAGGGGGCAATAGAGGATAAGATGGTTGGATGGCATCGTCAACTCAATGGACATGAATCTGAGAAAACTGCTGGAGATAGTGAAGGACAGGGAAGCCTGGTGTGCTGCAGTTTATGGGGTCACAAAGAGTTGGACATAACTTAGCAACTGGACAACAAAAAACCCTCATCAACTGTGCAGTTAAAATATGTGCACAAGCTATTTTATTGTACACAAGCTATGCCTTAATGAATTTGAAATCAGCAAAAAAGAAGCATGTTATGTAGGGAAAACGCTAGAATAAATAGCTCTTTCTAAAAATCTCTTTAAAGAGGTCATCCCTGGGGATGGGGGAAGTAGAGCAGGGACTACTAGTTCATCCTACAATTAAATGTTAAGTGGTATATTTTGTTCATATATTGCTCAGGAAAAAATAAACAATAAACTTTAAAAATCCATTCAAGGACATGAGTAAACATTAAGTTTTCAACAGAAAAATAAGTCAAGACTACAATTCAAGAAATACCAAGAGCTAATGAAAATAAGAAAAAAAATTCAAAGTTATTAATAGCCAAAGAAATCCAATGACATACTATTTTTCCTATTAAAATAACAAACTAATAAAAAAATCATGTCATTCAATGAAGGCATAGAGAGAATGAGATGAAGGTTTTCACATGTCATGGAGCAATCTTCCAAAAGGGCACTTTGGGAATGTGTATTAAGGTCCTTTGGGCCATACTTTTTGACCCAATGGCTCTAGTTTTGGAATTAATCATACAGAAAATTAAGGATTAAATCAGAGACATGGACAAAAAAGTATATACAAAAGAATTAATCATTGCACCATTATTTGCAATGTTTTATTATAAAAAATTTCAAACACAGAAAAATTGA
Organism: Capricornis sumatraensis; assembly: GCF_032405125.1. Lineage (NCBI taxonomy): Eukaryota > Metazoa > Chordata > Mammalia > Artiodactyla > Bovidae > Capricornis > Capricornis sumatraensis. The sequence continues at coordinate 89,051,858 of NC_091079.1, forward strand.
AAGTACAATGAACCCCCATATACTGTTCACCTAGGTTCTATTGTTGACAATTTGTCACAAGTCAAATTGGATGACCTCAGCAGTTAACAGTGGTTATGTCTGGCTATTGGGATTACAGGTAATTTTTACTTTTTATATCATATTTTTTAGCTTTTAGTAAAAACAAACATCAACACTATACGACTCAGCAGTCCCACTACTAGGCATATTGTTCAGTCACTCAGTCGTGTCCGACTCTTTTTGCTTCTCCATGGACTGCAGTACACCAGCTTGCCTGTCCATCACCAACTCCCGGAGCTCACTCAAACTCATGTCTATCACGTTGGTGATGCCATCCAACCATCTCATCCTCTACTGTCCCCTTCTCTTCCTGCCTTCAATCTTTCCCAGCATCAGGGTCTTTTCAAATGAGTCAGCTCTTCTCATTAGGTGGCCAAAGTATTTAAGCTTCAGCTTCAACATCAGTCCTTCTGATGATCTTTCCAATTAATATTCAGGGTTGATTTCCTTTAGGATTGATTGGTTTGAGCTTGTTGTCATGGGACTCTCAAGAGCCTTCTCCAAGACTCTTATAGTTCTTCTGTGTATTCTTGCACTTCTTAATATCTTCTGCTTCTGTTAGGTCCATACCATTTCTGTCCTTTATTGAGTGCATCTTTGCATGAAATGTTCCCTTGGTATCTCTAATTTTCTTGAAGAGACCTCTAGTCTTTTCCATTCTATTGTTTTCCTCTATTTCTTTGCATTTATACCTGAGGAAGGCTTTCTTATCTCTCCTTGCTATTCTTTGGAACTCTGCACTCAGATGGATATATCTTTTTTTTTTTTTTCTCCTTTGCCTTTCGCTTCTCTTCTTCTCTCAGCTATTTGTAAGGCTTCCTCAAACAACTGTTTTGCCTTTTTCCATTTCTTTTTCTTGAGGATGGTTTTGATCACTGCCTCCTGTACAGTGTTACGAACCTCCATCCATAGTTCTTCAGGCACTCTGTCTACCAGATCTAATCCCTTTCTATTTGTCTCTTCCACCATATAATTTTAAGGCATTTGATTTAGGTCATACCTGAATGGCCTAATGATTTTTCCTACTTTCTTCAATTTAAGTCTGAATTTTGCAATAAGGAGTGCATGATCTGAGCCACAGTCTTGTTTTTTGCTGACTGTATAGAGCTTCTCCATCTTTGGCTGCAAAGAATATAATCAATCTGATTTTGGTATTGACCATCTGGTGATGTCCATGTGTAGAGTGGTCTCTTGTGTTGTTGGAAGAGGGTGTTGCTATGACCAGTGCACTCTCTGGCAAAACTCTGTTAGCCTTTGCCCTGCTTCTGCACTCCAAGGCCAAACTTGCCTGTTACTCCAGGTATCTCTCAAAGTCCTACTTCCTATACCCCAAGGAAACCCAAAATTGAAAAAGACACATGTAACCCAATGTTCATTTCAGCTTTATTTACAATAGCTAGGACATGAAAGCACCCTAAATGTCCATCAGCAAATGAATGGATACAGAAGCTGTGGTACATATATACAATGAACTATTTACTCAGCTATAAAAAGGAATGCATTTGAGTCAGTCCTAATGAGGTGGATGAACCTAGAGTCTATTATAGAGTGAAGTAAGTCAGAAAGAGAAAAGTGAGTATTGTATACTAATGCATATATATGGAATCTAGAAAGGTGGTACTGATGAACTTATTTGCAGAGCAGCAGTGGAGACACAGGCATTGAGAAAAGACTTAGGACACAGTTGGGGTGGGGGTGCAGGAGAGGGTGGGAGGTACGGAGAGAGCAACATGAAAACATACATCACCATGTATAAGACAGACAGCCAATGGGAATTTGCCGTATGACTCAGGAAACTCAAACAGGGGCTTGATAGCAACCTAGAGGGGTGGGATGGGAAGGGAGGTGGAAAGGATATTTAAATGGAAGGGAACATGGGTAAACCTATGGCTGATTCATGTCGATGTTTGGTAGAAATCAGTGCAGTACTGTAAAGCAATGATCCTTCTATTAAAAATAAATAAATAAATAAACACATCAACAATTCCCAATTAATATTTCAGCAAAAAGAAATTCCTGATAAGTGATTTATTTAACAAATATTACATGGTGAGTCGTTTCCTATGTGTCATGCCATATTGCCCTCCCACTACTAATACCATTTCTGAGTTCAAAATGCCTACCTTCAGAAGCTTTAGTAAAGTCAGTGGTGAGCTTCTCCAGGTTTTTTGTTAACAGTTTGCCTTTGAGAGAAGTTTGTAGGTTGCACATTATATATCTGAAACTAGGAGTGAGTTTCCCTCTGGGTCAATCTGAAACTGTGTTTATTACTATTTCTTCTATTTCTGATGACCCTGGAAATTGCCCTGAATCCCAGCTGGTTGCCTGTCTTAACTGGACTGCACCACTCTCCTCCACGCTTGCCTGTCTGGCTCTCACATACCCGTTCTGGAAGGCCTAGCCTGAACCCCTAGTATCTGATACCCCAGGAGAATGAGAAAGGTGCTCCTCCCACCTCCCATGCCCCTGCAGTGCTGGGGTCTCTTGCAGCACAAGATTGCCCCCTCGATCTCCTTACCTGCTCCCTACACCTGGCTCTTGGCTCTTGAGGACAGGGTCTGCCTGATTCCAGTGTCACAGGACCGAGAAGACAGGGGGGCCCAGCCCCCTACTCTGTTGCTTAGAAGATCGCTTCTTTGCTCCAGAAACTATTCAAAATGACTTGTTTGGGGGGCTTTCTTAACTTTACTGAGAGAAATGCCTAAAGAAAATGTGGTTTCCCATCTCGCTACCAAGCAGGGGCTCAGAAATTTTGTCCTGCCGCTGATTGCGAGCCTCAGTTAGGGCAACTTTTTGTCTTCCAGAAGGCAATTTGGGGACAACATGGATCACCTTCCAAAAGTCTGCTGTGGGAGGAAGGCTGGCCGGGGAAGAATCCAAAATAAAAGCTCTTTTTGAGCTACCTGAGCGGAATCCACCCTCTGAGGAGGTTTACCTCCTCTCTAAGCTCGTTTCCCGGAGAAGGCACTGGCACCCCACTGCAGTACTCTTACCTGGAAAATCCCAGGGACGGAGGAGCCTGGAAGGCTGCAGTCCATGGGGTCGCTGAGGGTTGGACATGCCTGAGCGACTTCACTTTCACTTTTCACTTTGATGCTTTGGAGAAGGAAATGGCAACCCACTCCTGTGTTCTTGCCTGGAGAATCCCAGGAACGGGGGAGCCTGATGGGCTGCCGTCTATGGGGTCACACAGAGTCGGACGTGACTGAAGCGACTTAGCAGCAGCAGCAGCAACATCAGCAAGCTCGTTTCCACGTTTGTGAAATGGTTAAGTCTGGACTTGAAGGCGTCTCGGGCCTCTTGCTCAATGTGAGTCAGAGTAGGGCCCTTGCCAGAGTCCTAGCTAGGGGTGGAGGGGATACCATCAACCCAAATCCCTAGAAAACGCCAGAAAAAATCAAGAGAAAGGAAATTCAGAGCAGGTCTCCACTCTGGGCAGGTGTCCCCTCCACTTTGGAGAAAAATTAAAAGCCCACCTCAAATGTATGCTTCTACCCCAGCCTATATTTTTGCAGAGCGTCCCTGGCTAGGGGCCTCGGGGGCACAAGCTCACCTTGACTTGTACCTGTTGTTGCTGTTAAGTCACTCAGTCATGTCTGACTCTTTTGTGACCCCCATGGACAGTAACCTGCCAGGCTCCTCTGTTCATGGGATTTCCCAGGCAAGAATACTGGAGTGGATTGTCATTTTCTTCTCCAGGGGACCTTTCCTACCCAGGGTTCGAACTCCCGTCTCCTGCACTGCAGGAAGATTCTTTACCACTGAGCCACCAAGGGGAGGCCTTGCAGTGGGGAAGATGCTTCTAATATATGATTTGCAGACTTGAGAGCTAATTCGTGGTTATGGGGATGGCTCAGCTGAGCTGGAAACAGAGTTCTGCATACACGGCTGCCTGATGAACAAGGGTCAGGGACTCTGTTAGCTTCAACCTCCTGCTAGCTGGCCTGTGCCCAGGGCCTGCCTACCCGGCCAGGCTGCTCGGTCACCAGTGAAAGGACTGCTTCGCTCTGGTGGCAGGCTGCTTTGGGGTTGGTACATCTGAATCATTTTCAGAAACAGCAAATGGACTTCGGGTTCAGACACCCACACATCGTGTGTCACAGCAGCCTTCAGAGAAGCGTGACAAACGGGCAGATGAAAGATCAGGAAGGAAGTTAGGGCACAGGTTAGAAGAGGGCACATTTCCGCAAAGGTCCTCACAATTTATCTTTTGAAACGTGGAGACTGCCGCGGGGCTTGAGAGGGTGTCGTGCTGGAACGAGCTCTTCCTGGGACAAAGTAATTACCCCCGGCTCCCCAGCGCTATGGAGACCAGCGACCAGCGGCAAAGGGCCTCTGAGTAACGTGAACTGAATTTTAAAAGGCGCAATTTTGCCAAAAAAAGAAAAGAGGGACAATAATGAAACTCATAAACATTTGAGTATGACATTTATGACTTTTCTCCTTATGTGCTTGAGATATTTTTCTTTGATGAAATCCAGGGCACAGAGACTTTACATCCTGGCTATTCAGAGTTAAGTATCTCCAACTTTGAGTATGACTGCCTTGTGACAAAACACAGCGCGGGGCAGGCGTGGAACTTGTAGCTTCATACTGTCATAAAAACACAGAAGCCATAATAAAGTGTGCCTCCCGGTGCCTTTATTAAAGCCTGCTGGCCTGACTGCTCCCAGACAGGCTAGCCCACACCACCCGATGCAAGCCTGGGTGAGCAGCCAGCCTGGCGTGTGGGGTAGATTTAGGCCCTTTGGCGGTGCTTCCACTGTCTTCTGCACTGATTTCATTTAACCTCTAGAGTAATTTGAAAACAGATGATGTTTTGCTATGGAAAGTTTTCCTCTTGGAACTGTGCCCAAGCTTTTGATATGGGAAAATTTTTGCATCAATTGCTTAATAATTCCCAACACACATCGTAAAACCCTCACAATTTAGGGTATTTTAGTTCACCCTACCAAAAATAAATCAATTTATTAAAAACAACAAAGGGAATTATTTCCCACAGTAAGTTGAGAGAAGGAGAAATCAGCAGGGCTGTTGGTCCCTGGGGCAGAAGAGAAGTTTTTACTCTTCTTTCCCTTTGCTGTTCAGTCACTAAGTCGTGTCCGACTCTTTTTGACCCCATGAACTGCAGCACACCAGGCTTCTCTGTCCTTCACTGTCTGCTGGAGTTTGCTCAAACTGATGTCCGTTGAGTCAGTGATGCCGTCCAATCATCTCATCCACTGTCGCCCCCTTTGCCTCTTGCCCTCCCAGCCATCAGGGTCTTTTCCAAAGAATCAGTTCTTAGAATCAGGTGGCCAAAGTATTGGAGCTCCAGCTTCAGCATCAGTCCTTCCAATGAATATACAGGGTTGATTTGCCCTTCCTTGCTTCTAGAGCTGCTAATCTGCTTGTTGAGATTCTTGGACACTGACAGGGTCATGTTCAAGCAGACAAGGGTGCTAGGAGTGAGTGGCTCTCTCGTCCTCCATGTGTGGTTGAAGTACCCTGAGTCAGGACAGACCGGCCCATCTTCCTTTTTCTTCTCAGTTGGAGGGAGCTGGGAAAGCACTTTCCCTTCCCTGTAGGGAGCATCTCTCCTTTGCTGCCAACTGGAGAATGAGGATATGGACACAGGAGGAAACTGAGGGCTGCCCTTCAGGCCGCAGGCCTCTTGGCCACTGTCTCCAATTCATCTCTTTGCCATTTTGCACAGAGCAGTGGTTCTCCAACCTCCACAAACATCATAATCACTGGAAGACCTTGTTAAAACCCAGACTGCTGGCCTCCAGCCAGGGTCTGACTCAGGATGTCTGAAGTGAGACCTTAGGAAGTGCATTTCTAATGAGTTCCCAGGTGATGCTGAAGCTGTTAGTCCAGGACCATGCTGTGAGAATTATGATAACATAACATTTTGCTTTCTTTTACAAATTAGGTGTTCAGGGTCCCTTGCTGAATACCATCAAAGCCTCTCTCTGACCCCTGAAATGAGAAACAAAATGATTAAATTATCCCAGTAATAGACAATGGATTTTATGATGTAATGATAAAAGACTCAGAGGTTTTTAACCTAAAGAGTAAGAGGCAAAGAATCTCAAGGAGAAAGCTGTCCACGTTTCCTGCACAGACAGTTAAAAAGGCCTGAGCTGCTGAGAGACCCACTCCAGTGTTCTTGCCTGGAGAATCCCAGGGACAAGGGAGCCTGGTGGGCTGCCGTCTATGGAGTTGCACAGAGTCGGACACGACTGAGTGACTTAGCAGCAGCAGCAGCTATAAGAGAGGGCCTGGTGGACATGTGGAAGGATTTCCAAAGATGATTAAGCAGGCTCGCTGAAGGGGCCTGGAGAAATCTTATCCTCAGGGGTCTCCAAAAGCAGGATCAATGACCATCACTTGGACTGCTTGAACCTGGGTGAAAACATGCATTTCTAGAAGAGTTGTGATTAGCTTGACTCTCATCCTCTTCCAGGAACTATGCTAAATGTTTTATTTTATTCTCTTAATAATTCTGTAAAAAAGGCAGAGGAACCAGAGATCAAATTGCCAACATCCACTGGATCATGGAAAAAGCAAGAGAGTTCCAGAAAAATGTCCACTTCTGCTTTATTGACTATGCCAAAGCCTTTGACTGTGTGGATCACAAGAAACTGTGGAAAATTCTGAAAGAGATGGGAATACCAGACCACCTAACCTGTCTCTTGAGAAATCTGTATGCAGGTCAGAAAGCAACAGTTAGAACTGGACATGGAACAACAGACTGGTTCCCAGTAGGAAAAGGAGTACGTAAAGGCTGTATATTGTCACCTTGCTTATTTAGCTTATATGCAGAGTACATCATGAGAAACACTGGACTGGAAGAAACACAAGTTGGAATCAAGATTGCCAGGAGAAATATCAATACCCTCAGATAGGCAGATGACACCACCCTTATGGCAGAAAGTGAAGAGGAACTCAAAAGCCTCTTGATGAAAGTGAAAGAGGAGAGTGAAAAAGTTGGCTTAAAGCTCAACATTCAGAAAACGAAGATCATGGCATCTGGTCCCATCACTTCATGGGAAATAGATGGGGAAACAATAGAAACAGTGTCAGACTTTATATTTTGGGGCTCCAAAATCACTGCAGATGGTGACTGCAGCCATGAAATTAAAAGATACTTACTCCTTGGAAGAAAAGTTATGACCAACCTAGATAGTATATTCAAAAGCAGAGACATTACTTTTCCGACTAAGGTCCGTCTAGTCAAGGCTATGGTTTTTCCAGTGGTCATGTATGGATGTGAGAGTTGGACTGTGAAGAAGGCTGAGCGCCGAAGAATTGATGCTTTTGAACTGTGGTGTTGGAGAAGACTCTTGAGAGTCCCTTGGACTGCAAGGAGATCCAGCCAGTCCATTCTGAAGGAGATCAGTCCTGGGATTTCTTTGGAAGGAATGATGCTAAAGCTGAAGCTCCAATACTTTGGCCACCTGATGTGGAGAGCTGACTCACTGGAAAAGACTCTGATGCTGGGAAGGATTGAGGGCAGAAGGAGAAGAGGACGACAGAGGATGAGATGGCTGGATGGCATCACGGACTCGATGGACGTGAGGCTGAGTGAACTCTGGGAGATGGTGATGGACAGGGAGGCCTGGCGTGCTGCAATTCATGGGGTCACAAAGAATCGGACATGACTGAGCAACTGAACTGAACTGAACAAATAAGGAGGCAGAGACCACAAAAGCCTCATGCTCACTACACCTGGAAAGTAGCAGAACTCAGGTTCAGATCCATGTCTGTGTGATTCCCTGTCCCAATTTCTGGTCATACATGAAGCTGTAACTAGCTATTGGTGGTTTGTATCTTCAGATTAAAGAGTCGTTCCTGTCCCAAGAAGTTGGGAAGAAGAAAGTTCCCTGTAACTGAATGAAAGACACATGATTGGTAAGTTGTGAAGCCTTGAGGATTAGGGAGTTGGAGTAGAGGATGTTGGAAGCACACAGGCCCTGGCCAACCAGTGAGGAGCTGGGGTGGGGGTGGGGGGACAATATGGAGAGCCTGGAACCCCTGGAGCAGATCACACTGAAGAGGGTGGAGAGAAAGGAAAGTCAGCTCACAGTTTGTAGCTTTCATAATTTTGCTTGGGTCAGATCTGCTGAGTATAGGCAGTATCAAAGTAACCCAGACTCAGTATGGACTTACTCAGGATGGAAGGTTGTTTCTCTCTGATGTGAAAGTCCAAGCTGGTAGAGCAAGTTTCCTTTGTGACAATGTCAGGGGCCCCAGAAGTTGTGGCAAGAATACATAGAACTATATGAAAAAGGTCTTAATGACCCAGTTAACCACGATGGTATGGTCACTTACCTAGAGCCAGACATCCTGGAGCGTGAAGTCAAATGGACCTTAGGAAGCATTACTATGAATAAAGCTAATGGAGGTGATGGAATTCCAGCTGAGCTATTTCAAATCCTATAGATGATGATGTCAAAATACTACACTCAAAATGTCAGCAAATTTGGAAAACTCAGCAGTGGCCACAGGACTGGAAAATGTCAGTTTTCATTCCAATCCCAAAAGAAGGGCAATGCCAAAGAATGTTCAGACTACCCTACAATTGTGCTCATTTCATATGCCAGCAAGGTTATGCTCTAAATCTTTCAAGCTAGGCTTCAGAAGTATGTGAACTGAGAACTTCCAGATGTACAAACTGGGTTTAGAAAGGGCAGAGGAACCAGAGATCAAATTGCCAACATTCCTTGGATCATAGAGAAAACAAGGGAATTCCAGAAAAACATCTACTTCTGCTTCATTAACTGCACAAAAGACTTTGTGTGGATCACAACAAACTGTGGAAAATTCTTAAAGAGACGGGAATACCAGACCACCTTACCTGTCTCCTGAGAAACCTGTATGCCAGTCAAGATGCAACAGTTAGAACCAGACATGAACCAATGGACTGGTTCAAAGTTGGGAAAGGAGTATGTCAAGGCTTTGTATTATCACTATGCTTATTTAATTTATATGCAGAGTACATCATATGACTTGCCTGGCTGGATGAAACACAAGCTGGAATCAAGGTTGCAGGAGAAATATCAACAACCTTAGATATGATACCACTCCAATGGCAGAAAGTGAAGAGGAACTAAAGAGCTTCTTGACGAAGGCAAAAGAGGAAAGTGAAAGAGCTGGCTTAAAACTCAGCATTCAAGAAACTAAGATTATGGCATCTGGTCTCATCACTTCATGGCAAATAAGAGGGGCAAAGTGGAAGCAAAGGCAGATTTTATTTTCTTGGGCTCCAAAATCACTGTGGATGATGACTGCAGCCATGAAGTTAAAAGATGTTTGCTCCTTGGAAGGAAAGCTATGGCAAACCTAGACAGCATAGTAAAAATTAAAGATATCACTTTGCCAACAAAGGTTCATATAGTCAAAACTATGGCTTTTCTGGTAGTCACATATGATATGAGAGTTGGATCATAAAGAAGGCTGAGAACTGAAGAACTGATGCTTTCGTTTTGAGTTGTGGTGCTAGAGGAGACTCTTAACAGTCCCTTGGACTGCAAAGAGATCAAACTAGTCAATCCTAGAGGAAATCAATCCTGACTATTCCCTTGAAAGGCTGATGCTGAAGCTGAAGCTCCAATACTTTAGCCACCTGATATGAAGAGTCAACTCCTTGGAAAAGACCCTGATGATGGGAAAGATTAAAGGCAAAAGGAGAAGAGAGCAGCAGAGGATGAGATGTTTAGACAGCATCACTGACTCAATAGACATGAAGTGAAGTGAAAGTCACTCAGTCGTGGGTCTTCCCAACCCAGGGATCGAACCCAGGTCTCCAGCATTGCAGGCAGATTCTTTACCAGCTGAGCTACAAGGGAAGTCCCAGTAGATGTGAATCTGAGCCTAATCCTGAAGACAGTGAAAGACAGGGGAGCCTGGTGTGCTGCTGTCCATGGAGTCACAGAGTCAGAAACGACTGAGTGGCTGAACAACAGCAACAAGGATGCTCGTGACCACCTGACCCAAACCGATTCCACAAGCATTACACATTCCTCAGGACTTGGCCAGATGTCATCTGCTCCAGAAAATTACTTGGATCCTATAGTTTCATTCTAAACCTCCAGGCCGCTCTCCTGTTATAGCACTCCTCATTTTCCTTATCTTATTTATTTACTTGGCCACGCCCAGCTTCAAGACCTGTGGGATCTTAGTTCCCTGACCAGGGATCAAACCTGTGCCCCCTGCAGTGGAAGCGAGGAGTCTTTACCGCTGGACAGCTGAGAAGTTCCTCTTATCTTCTTGAGGCTGAACCCTATGCTGCTTTTGTCCCTAACCCCAGAACAAAACACAATGTCTGACAAATCTCTTAGTAAGTTTATGTTGGGTCCACTTAAAACGCCAAGAATCAAGTTGTACTCAACACTTCTGTATCATGAACGTCAAAAGCCAATGGCTAAGAGTTCTGTCCCCTGGCAGGGAATTCACTGCCTGCATCTGGGCCTGGAGGTGGAGCTCGTGCCTGGCTAGAGCAGAGCCATCCCTCTCCCGCAGGCCACATGGGAGGAACAGCTGGGCCAGGGAACAACCCCCTTAGAGAATACTCAGGTCTCTCAGCTTCTCATGTTATTTCAGATCTTCTACCTTGTCTCCTGGCTCAGCACCTTATAGACAGGTCAGGGCCTTTTATAAAGTCCCTTCACAATGGCAATGAAAGGCAAGCAAAGCGAGGCTCCATCCAGCCACCACAAAGAAAGAAAATGTCGGAGGTAGTTTAGCTTCAAGTCTGAGGACAACAGAGGCAATCAGCTTTTAGCCCTTGGTAATTTTCAATGCATAGCATGAAAAGGTATTTCAAATCTGGCAAAAGATCTGAATCTGTGTCCCAACATATCTGGAGTCAGAGAAGAAAGGTCACATTATTTGTTTCCTGGTATTTGCAAACCCAAGGACCAGACACTGAATGGCCTGGCAGTCTTTCCTTGGATGAAGAAGAACTCAGACGAGAGGGTGATACTCCCTTGGAAAGGGACAAAGGTCAAATGTCACTCATTCATTTGTCACCCAGCAGTCACCCTCCCAGTCAAGCCTGTGCCAGGCCCTTCAGAGATCAAGACCCCCTCTGCCCCGGGCTGCCACCACCAGGCAGGGCATGACATGTGCAAGCTTGTGTGCTACTAAACAAAAAGCTCTACACAACTTAAATGTCCGTTGCTTCAGTTCAGTTCAGTCACTCAGTCGTGTCCGACTCTTTGCGACCCCATGAGCCGCAGCGTGCCAGGCCTCCCTGTCCATCACCATCTCCCAGAGTTTACTCAAACTCACGTCCATTGAGTCAGTGATGCCATCCAGTCATCTCATCCTCTGTCATCCCCTTCTTCTCATGCCTCCAATCCATCCCAGCATCAGAGTCTTTTCCAATGAGTCAACTCTTCACATGAGGTGGCCAAACTACTGGAGTTTCAGCTTTAGCATCATTCCTTCCAAAGAAATCCCAAGGCTCATCTCCTTTAGAATGGACTGGTTGGATCTCCTTGCAGTCCAAGGGACCCTCAAGAGTCTTCTCCAACAACCACAGTTCAAAAGCATCAATTCTTCGGCGCTCAGCTTTCTTCACAGTCCAACTCTCACATTCATACATGACTACTGGAAAAACCACAGCCTTGACTAGTCGGACCTTTGTGGGCAAAGTAATGTCTCTGCTTTTTAATATGCTGTCTAGGTTGGTCATAACTTTTCTTCCAAGGAGTAAGCATCTTTTAATTTCATGGCTGCCATCACCATCTGCAGTGATTTTGGAGCCCCCAAAAATAAAGTCTGACACTGTTTCCACTGTTTCCCCATCTATTTCCCATGAAGTGATGGGACCAGATGCCATGATCTTCGTTTTGTGAATGTTGAGCTTTAAGCCAACTTTTTTACTCTCCTCTTTCACTTTTATCAAGAAGCTTTTTAGTTCCTCTTCACTTTCTGCCATAAGGGTGGTGTCATCTGCATATCTGAGGTTATTGATATTTCTCCTGGCAATCTTGATTCCAGCTTGTGCTTCTTCCAGTCCAGCATTTCTCATGATGTACTCTGCATAGAAGTTAAATAAGCAGGGTGACAATATGCTTATAGTCCACTTAATAAATTATGACCTCCTCATACTAGTGGATGCCAGACAGCCATTAAAAAGAATACTGACTGTAAGATATGTTGTTATGAGAAGAAAGGAAGCTTCAGGACCGTGTCAGCTTTGATTAGTATGAAAAAGGATCTATCTACCTGTGCATCTACACACATATACACATGGGCATGTGTGGTCTTAAATGCTTACTGGCTTATTGTTGACATGCTGGAAAGGGAAACTGGATAATACAAGGTGAGAAGAAGATGTAACATTCATTTTATATATATTTCAGGCTTACCTGGTGGCTCAGCAGTAAGGAACCTGCCTCCCAATGCAGGAAATGTAAGAGACACAGTTTCAATCCCTGAGTCAGGAAGATCCCATGGAGGAGGGATGAGAACCCACTCCAGTATTCTTGCCTGGAGAATCCCATGGGGAAAGGAGCCTGGTGGGCTACAGTCCATAGCGTCTCAAAGAGTCAGACACAACTAAAGCAACTGAGCATGTATGCACACACACATAAATATATATATTTCAATAAAATATATTTTCAAAAAGTCTTTAAAATAATGTTCCTTTTAGAGTTAAAAAAAGCTACCCGAGGAGGGTTTGGCCCTCCTGTGTGTCCTGTGGGCCCCACCATCAGGAACCCTACTCTTGAATACTCTGCCAGGCACTGGGTGTGTGCATCACCTCATTTACTCTCCACGAAACCCGTGAGGAAGTTGTCGTGGTCCCCAAATAATCGGTGAAGGAAGACAGAGCTGCTGTGGAGAGCCAACAGTCAGCCGGCGCTCCCGGCCCAGGTGTCGAGAGCTGACTGAGCCTCTGTTTCTAGAGCGAGTCTGAGGAGTCAGGCCAGGAAGGCAATGCCCGGTGAAGAGGGCCACCACCCGGCCAGGGGGCCAGGACTGCTTGATGGCACCGGGGTGGTGGGCATTGCTTCCTCCTGACATCTGAGCCCTGGAAGGTGAGGAGGATGAGGCAGGAGAAGAAATGGGGGTGAAGCAGAGGGTGAGAAGCGCATATGGGGGAGAGAGCAGACAAGGCTGCCGAGTGGAGGCTGAGGGGTGACGGGGCCCTGCTGGGGCTGCCCGTCCCGGGGTGATGCGCATTGAGGACAGGCTGCAGACAGAGGCTGGAGCCCTTGGGGGAGGCGGCCAGTACTGAAGGCAGCCAGGAGCCCTCGCAAGGTTCAAACCAGGAAAGAGGGCGTGTTCCCGCTCCTGCCTCATCATTTTCACCCTGTTGTCTGTCCTTTTTAAACGCTGATTGCTGTCTACATAGGGCTTCCCTAGTGGCTCAGCAGTAAAGAATCCGCCTGCATTGTAGGAGATGCAGGAGACGTGGGTTCAATCCCTGGGTCGGGAAGATCCCCTGGAGGAGGGCATGGCCACCCCCTCCGGTATTCTTGCCTGGAGAATCCCATGGACAGAGGAGCACGGCAGGCTTACCGTCCACGGGGTCGCAAAGAGTCAGACATGACTGAGTAACGGGGCACGCGCTGTCTATAAAATCCTCTTTGTAGCTCACTTGTTTACTCTCTGTGTCCCTCAACGGATATATAAGCTCTGGAGAACTAGGACCACGTGTGTCCTGTTGGCCCCACTGTCTGCTTGCCTAGAGCAGCAGGGGGGTATGCTTGGGCTCTCAGCATTGAATGGACGGGTGAAGACTGATGATTGCAGTCCTGCTGTGCACGCCACGGCCCAGTCCTCGTCTTGCAGGAGGGAAGTTAAACACTGAGCTGTTCTACTTCCCCCTAGGTCCACTCCCTGCCTTCTCCACCCTCTCGGCATCCTGGGAGGCGGGCTTGGAGGGGCTGCCTCACCACCGTAGGGGCTCCCTTATGCTCTAGCTTCTTGGAGGGCCCAGCCAATGACAGCACTGGCAGGAGATCAGGGCGAGGGCCTTCTGTTGAGCCTGTCTTCTATTCTCTGTACACTGAAGCTTTGACATCTTTGACTCCATCAGACCCTGGAGTGGGTCAGACCCTTTCACAGGCAGATAAACCAATCCAGCGTTCCAGCTACCAGCTGCCGTCTTCATCAGCTCTCACACTCTGGGCCTGGTCCCCTGCCCTCCCCACCCTGGACCAGGTACGAGATGACTAGAGGCAGCCCCTACTCCCCATTGTTTAGCCTAGCCAATCCCAAGCTTTCTTATCCTGCCTCTCTTTTTCCTTCCAGTGGGAACCACAGGGAAGGCTCTTCCTGGTCATGTTTTCTCCTGCTCCTTCTGCCCTGACTAATTATGGTGCCTCCTGGGGACGCCTTACACAGTGGAGTGCCACGCCTCCTATTGCTGAGGAAGCGTGAGTATAAACATGTCTTCCTTCATGAGTCATTTCGTGTCTGTGTGTCTTGAGGGATTGGATTAACACAAGTGCTGAGTACCCTGAAAACTGGCTGCAGTGAAGGCGGGGTATGTGTTCCCTTGACATCCTGCCTGTGGAGGGCCGGCTGCACCCCCTAGGCGAGTTATATCACCTCCCTGAGCTTTGGCTTCCTCATATATACAGTGGAAATACTATTATCCACCTGGCAGGGTTGTTCTGAGGGATAAAAAAACAATGTACTGTATATGTCTTCCCATAAGGGGAGCTTTTTCTCTCTCTGAAAACTTACCCCTCAGAACTAAAAAGGAACTACCTTATATTTGTGTCCCTATAACAGGGTGTGTTTCTACTGTTTCCACTGGAAACAGTGGCTGACTCTATTTTTTGGGGCTCCAAAATCACTGCAGATGGTGATTGCAGCCATGAAATTAAAAGATGCTTACTCCTTGGAAAGAAAGTTATGACCAACCTAGATAGCATATTAAAAAGCAGAGATATTACTTTGCCAACAAAGGTCCATCTAGTCAAGGCTATGGTTTTTCCAGTAGTCATGTATGTATGTGAGAGTTGGACTATAAGAAAGCTGAGCACTGAAGAATTGATGCTTTTGAAATGTGGTGTTGGAGAAGACTCTTGAAAGTCCCTTGGACTGCAAGGAGATCCAAGCAGTCCATCCTAAATGAAATCAGTGCTGAATATTCATTGGAAGGACTGATGCTGAAGCTGAAACTCCAATCCTTTGGCCACCTGATGCAAAGAGTTGACTCATTTGAAAAGACCCTGATGCTGGGAAAGATTGAAGGCGGGAGGAGAAGGGGACGACAGAGGATGAGATGGTTGGATGGCATCACTGACTCAATGGACATGGGTTTGGGTGGACTCTGGGTGTTGGTGATGGACAGGGAGGCCTGGCGTTCTGCAGTTCATGGGGTAGTAAAGAGCCGGGCACGACTGAGCGACTGAACTGAACTGAACGGGGTGTGTTAGAGGCCCTGTGATAGCCTCTCAGACTCACTTGGTTTCAAGGTAACTCCCAGTTGCCACTGGCGGTGTGCCTTCACACAGGGCTAACGACAGTCTCCCAATTCCTGCTGCACCTTCTTCCCGCCCGTTTGGGGGCTCCCTGCAGACGCTGCCATCTTGCTGTGAGGCCCGTTCAGTGCCCACACTGAGCGTCCATGGGGCAGAGGGAGCTCCAGCTTCCCACAGGCCAATATTGACCCCAGGGAGACTAGGGGGGATGAATGCATCCCCCTCCCCTTACCTGTCCCAAGAAGAAATTGTAAGGCCTTTTGAAGGATGTCTTGAGAGATGGTGCCTTTGGTTCCCTTGATACCAGCAGGGGTGCAGCTGAGGAATGCACCCCATATCTGCTGCTGCCCAGTACCCCGCTCCTGCCTGTGGTTCCTTGATAGACTGGTAGCTGGAAGGCTTTGCCTTCTGTGGAACTCGGGCCAAGACACTTGAAGATTCTTTTCCTTTATTTTGACAAAGTACTGTTTGAGACGGACAAATTGTTCTGAGACAATGTTCTGCTGTCAGCTGCAGTTTGGAGTGGTTATAAGGGTTGCCTTACACAATGGATTTTTTCAAAGGAGGCAGATTTAATACAGATATACTCATAAATCTGTATTATCTCAGGATAATACGGATTTAGTCATAAATCTAGGGATATGACTTCACAAGAGCAAATACTAGATATCATTGAAAACAGGCCTTTAAGGATCACTTTTAAAAGCAATAATAATTTTATAAATACCATAAATACACATTTAGAGAATGAATGAAGAGACGCATCTGTACTAAGCCTTACAGAAATGAATATCTGAGGCCTCAGGCGCATTGTCATTAATAGCATATTATTATTTGGATTCAAAAAGCAATGTTATCTCAGAACAACTTAGTGGGAAGTAAAGGTGATGTGTTTTGGAAAACTGTTAGGTGCCTCAAAATGTGACTTTGGTTGTGACAAGGACAGTGATAGTAAGTAATGTAGGATGGTTTCATGAATGTGAGATGGGAATATTTAAAAGAAATATTTCTAAGTTAGCAGTATTTCTAAATTACTATAACATTTGTAATGTCTTGGTAAATTCATAATGTAACAGGTAGACATTTGTCTGTTTCATTTATATTTCTAAAAGAATATATCCTCACATTGTTCAAAACCTCTTTTTTGATCTTCAGTCTTTCAAAAGTGGAGACTCATCATTCTTTTCACGTTTGCTGTCTGTTTAGACATTTGAGGCACATAGAGGGCTTGGCACAAGGAAGGAGCTGACAGACAGTAGCCCCTGTGCCGTCTTACTTCCTGATTAACAGCTCAAGTCTCCTTGCTCTCTGCTGCTCAGATTCTACCAGACGCTCATTTGCTTTGCTCTATTTTCTCTAATAAGGGAGCCAGCCTTGGGCCTAGAAAAGCACCTGATTCTTTTTACCTGGTGTGTCCTGGCTGTCTTTCTACCATACAGCTGATGGGGGGTGGTGGTGGTGGGGTGCTAGTTAAATGAAGATAATCTAATTTTTGCTGATGAAAATGATATCTTATTTCCCCAAGAGATATGATTCTTAGGAGACTCCATTCCACTCATCACGAAGAGGCAGGGCACCTGCCAATTGCAGGTCAGAGCCACACAGAGAACAGGTGCAGGGAAATGTCACTTATTGGGAAATTTTTCTCATTACCATAGAGGCAATGGTGCTCAGAGGTAGCTAAAACCAGACTGACATGACTGTGGCTGCTTTGAATAAAGAGAATCCTTGGTTTTCGCCCTTCCTAAAAGCAGAGACATTACTTTGCCAACAAAAGTCCGTCTTGTCAAGGCTATGGTTTTTTCAGTGGTCATGTATGGATGTGAGAGTTGGACTATAAAGAAAGCTGAGTGCTGAAGAACTGATGCTTTTGAACTGTGGTGTTGGAGAAGACTCTTGAGTCCCTTGGACTGCAAAGAGATCCAAGCAGTCCATCCTAAATGAAATCAGTGCTGAATATTCATTGGAAGGACTGATGCTGAAGCTGAAACTCCAATCCTTTGGCCACCTGATGCCAAGAGCTGACTCATTTGGAAAGGCCCTGATGCTGGGAAGGATTGAAGGCGGGAGGAGAAGGGGACCACAGAGGATGAGATGGCTGGATGGCATCACCGACTTGATGGACATAAGTTTGAGTAAACTCTGGGAGTTGGTGATGGACAGGTAGGCCTGGCATGCTGCAGTCCATGGGGTTGCACAGAGTTGGACACAGCTGAGTGACTAAGCTGAATGGCTCTTCCTCGGGCATTAGGTTGTTTCACTATAATTATGGCTGTTACTTGGCATCGTCACTGGCTCCATGGCCCGTCAGCAGCTGGTCTTTGCAGGCAGGATCCGTACATAGATGCCACCATGTTCTCAGGATCCACAGGCAGGAAAGTTGCCACTTGGGTGTCTTCTGACAGCTGGAGAAGGAAAGCAGCTGATAGATGCAGTTATTGGGACCGAGCTCTTGAGTGGTTTCTGGGCCTCTGATCACCTATCAGGTGAGTCTAGAGCAAGGCTCTGAAGCCAGCTTCGAAAAGGGAACAGGAAAATGGCTTCTTCTCATTAGCTGACCAGGTGACCAGTGAGGGTGGAGTGGTAAGGACTTGGATTTGGGGTCAGGCAGGCCGGGTATGCATTTCAGCTCCTCTACTTACTATTTATGTAACCCTAAGTGTATTAGCCATTTTTGCTTTCCATTTCTTGTGTTCAGAATGGGTACAATAATAGCTTCCTCCTTTCCCCTTAAAATTATTAAAAGAATTATATAAAATAAATATGAGAAATGCTTGGCACATTGTCTGGCAGCAAGTTCTCCAGAGATGTGAGCTATTATATTGACTGTATTACATTTTCTTTAGATAGCACTTGACTATACGAAATCCTCTTCTGTCAACGGACGTGTCCTTGTTCTCGGTACACTAAACACATCATGGCTATCCTTGACAAGTTCTTAGAACTTCCTCCCCTAATCACTACCCATGAGAAACAAGAAAAATAGACATGAAGTCATAATTAAACCTCAAATACTTTGCATGGGTTTAGGGAATGAATTAATCAACTGAAATAGGCTGATAAGAGATTCGATAAGGAGTTCTTAAAAGAAAAACAAAGGATGTTGCAAAAACTGGTAGAATTGTTTCTTATTGAGGGGTTGCTTTTTAGTGATCTTGGTGCCCAAACAGGCAAGGAGAAAAGTAGCTCAAATTCCCAGGTAAGCAAAACGCTTGTTTTCATTACTCTCCTCAAAACATCTATCATTACTAAGTCTGAAGCAATAAAGTATTGTTCTAGAATCTTTGAGTGAGGCATTAAAAAAATGAAATACTAACCTAAAGGACAGCGAACAAGAGAGGGCCATTATCTTCCCCTGGACCTTGCCCCCCAGGCACTCGGCTCCTCTCCCAAGAAGCAACCAGAGTTACCAATTTCTTATGCATCTTTTGGAGATATTCTGTACAGAATGAAGCAAAAAAAACTTTTTTATACAGATGGCAACAGACCAAATGCATTGCTTCATATTTCATTATTCTAGTTAACGATGTATCTTGATAATCATTGTAAAGTCAACACTGAGAACTTCCCTATTCTTTTCAAGACCGCAGAGTATGTGATTTTACGCAAACACCATCATTCATCGAGGGAATCCCCTCCTGATGGACATTCGGGTTGTTCTCAGTCTTTTGCTATTACAAAAAGTGCTGTGATAAATAACTTCCAACTTATGACATTTCTCACCTGTAGAGACAGAGCGTTTTTAAAAAAGTGTTTCTTAATCCCTTGGGGTCAGGATGCCCCGACACTCTGAGAAACTTGTGCAAGTGATGCCCCTGTAACACCAGGTCAGGGCACCAAGCCTCCAGCTGCGGTGGGGCTGGGCTGCCAATGGCTCGACGCTAGCTCTTCCTCCAGGGTGCCACCCTACTCAGATTACCCTGCAGCGCGCCCCAGCAGCGGTGACTCACCCAGAGGCACGAAACTATGATTCTCCGTGCATCTCATGCTCCGGGGCGCCCCGCGGGATCACGTTGAAGCTGGACTCGGGTGAAGCTGCCTTCTCTCTTGGTTTTATTCTCTGCCTTGTCCTGTTTCCCTTAGTCTTTTCACCTTGAGATAATTCCCTCATGCACCCAAATTCCTGTTTTAGGCTCTGCCTCAAGGGTTTCTCCTAAGAAAAATGTACATACAGATGTCAAAGAGAATTTTACAGATTATTTCAGAGAATTCACTGGGCCTCTGAGTTCCAGACCAACACAGGGCTTTACTTCGAAACATCCTAAAACATTCACAGACTCACAAATACTACCTCACATAAGAGACTATATTATAGCCAGCTATTTCTTCTGTTCTTTAACTTCTCTATTTCCTTTTCGGTGGAAGATGCCAACTTGATTAATTACCTTTAGAAATTCAAATATTTTAATCGCTAATTGGATTGCTCATAATTGATGGGTTAAGAAGTGGAAATTTTTACCACAAAGTAGGCTCCAGTTCTCAAATGCATGCCCCAGGTAAAGTGTTTTTCCCTTTGGGAAAAGAGTGGAAATGCGTAATCTTTCCAAGTTGCTTCAATATCTGATATCCTTTGGGGGGGAAATGTGGGAAGTATTTTCTCAGCCTTTTGATGTTAGATGCTCTGGTTTTCTCAGAGTTCCACAGAATTCTGAAGGACACATTCTGCTGTAATTAGCCAGTTTTTATTGCCCGGTTTTCAAAAGTAGTAGGAAAATTGCTTCCTTAATCATTGGTAAATTCAAATGCCACAGATTCTTCCAGTTGGGTTTAATGAGTCAAATAGGTCCTGAAGAATGACTTTCCTAACCAAAATGGCATCTGAGTAGAGCAGTGTAGGTCTCCATGTCAATTACTGAAGCTTTGCTTTTAGTGCTGCCAGATGTGAGGAGATGTGACGGATAGGAGCCTGAATACTAATGATTAATAATAACAAGAGCAGCACCGATGGCAGCTGCTATTCACAGAGCATCTGCGATAGCACCATGCTAGGCATTTGCTAGACAGTTTGTGTGCATCATCTGATTTGAACCCTCATGACAACCCCGTAAGGTTAGGGCTTACATATCAGGAAATCGCGAGGCCAAGAGGTGCTTCTTTTTTGACTTCAGTGATATCAAATCAAGAGTCTCCCAACCTCTGCCCGATAAAAAGCAACCGAAGGATTACGATTGTGATTGCCACCTTATGGATGGGACTGAGTGGAAAAGGAGGAAGAAGTTAGGAGGGATGGGGCTGGCAGGACTTGCTGAAGATGAAACTTACCTCTAAATGTGCTGTTGGTGAGGCTTCCCTCTCCACTGACCATGGAGAGGGCCTTGGGGTGGCAGTTGCTGACTGAGGACCCCCTCCAGGCCTGTGAAAGGGGGGATTCTCAAGTGTGAATTAAACATAACCTTCTCCCTTCTGCCCTCCAGATTCTGAATCCATTTAGAAGGAAATAGGAGTAATATAGGGTACAAAATATCTGCTTGCAGGATAGTCAAGCTGATTGCAGAGCATGAATGGAACTTTGGACAACTTAGTGGTGTAACCCTATCCCCCAGTTTAACCTTTGGGAACTGGGTACAGGAAAGCAGCCTGGAGAACCGGGCACAGCCTCACACTTGTGGGACTGAGATGTGAGACAGGCAGAAGGAGGGACTTTGTATGTGCCTTTAACTCACTCACTTTGCTCAACAGAGGACCTGAACATCCAACATCCAGGGCCCAGTGAATGTCAAACGCTAGTCATCTCAGCAACCAGATAAATCACTCTCCCCATAACAGGAGGATTGAGAGTTTAAAAGAGGGACCAGAAGCCTTTCCTCCAGAGAGGAGGATGGATGTTCACTCTCCTCTACAGAAATATGAAGACAAATATGAACCTCCTGCCTCAACCCTCCCCAGCAGGAACCTCTGTTGTGAAGTCCCACTTGCTCAATTTTAATTTGCTTCTAACAGATGCCACATATCCCAGGAATTCAACACTGAGACTCAAATAGAACAGAAGCATAGAGATACAAAGTGCTTCACATTCTCCACTACTGATAAAAATAAACTGCTGCTCATACACCACTCAGGTGTGGATATACGACAGTTGGATGTAGAAATACATGCAGCATATAGCCCTTGGGGAACGGTGAAAATGTTTTAGACAGGAGAAAAATCTAGATGACCTGGGGTGTGGTGATGATTTCTTAGATACAACACCAGATGCACGATCCATGCGAGAGAGAGTCGATTAGAAAGACGTCATTAAAATTAAAAAACTTCTGCTCTGAGAGACTGTCGAGAGAATAGGAAGACAAGCCAGGGACTAGGAGAAAAGAAGGCAGAAGACATATTTGTAAAGGACTGTCATCCAAAATACACCAGGAACACTTAAACCTCAACAGTAAGTAAAGAAACAACCTGACTTTTTAAATGGGCAGAAAATGTGAACTGATATCTCACTAAAGAAGATGTACAGATGGAAAATAGGCATAGGAAAAGATGTTCAGTATCATTTGTTATTAAGGAATTGCAAATTAAAGCCACAACACTATATACCTATTGGGCTTCCCAGGTGGCGCTAGTGATAAAGAACCCGGCCGCCAGTGCAGGAGATGTACAAGGCATGGGTTCAATCCCTGGGTCAGGAAGATCCCCTGGAGGATGAAATGGCAACGCACTCAGTATTCTTGCCTGGACCTCATGGACAGAGGAGCCTGGTGGGCTACGGTCCATGGGGCTGCAAAGAGTTGGACACGACTGAAGCAACTTAGCATGCGAGCATGCCTGCGCCTGTTAGAATAGCCCGAATTCAAAACAGTGACACCGCCAAACACTGGTGAGAATATGGCACAGTAAAAACTCTCATTCATTACTAATGGGAATGCAAAATGATACCGTCACTTTGGAAGACGGTTTGGCAGTTTCTTAGAAAACCAAACATACTAAGCACACAGATTACCATATAATCCGATGATCATGTGCCTTGGCATTTACCCTTCAGCCCAAAGAGCTGAAAATTTATGTCCACATAAAACTCTGCTCATGGATGGTCATAGCAACTTCATTCATAACTGTCAAAACTTGGAAGCAACCAAAATGTCATTCAGTAAAGGGCATGGTGTGAAAATAAAACTAATCAAATGAGAAAAGCAAAGACTTTTCATGCACTTGCTGTATAGCAAGGCAGTTGGCCACTCACTATTGACAGGGACTCAAAGGCAGCAGAAGAGCAGGAAAGTTTATTGGCAGAAAAAGAGGAGGCTTCGGGTACACCTTATTGGAGGCTATTGGCATGTGGAGCTCCAGAGGGCTAACTAGAAGTGGGCACCCCGGGTGACTGGTTAGAGGACGTATTTGCTTGGCCTTAAGTTGGAAGCTGTCAGTTATAAAGCAAGTGCTGGCTACTAGAGGCAGATTATTACAGAAGTTTTTGTTTAGCTCCATGGATTATCACCGGAGATAGCAGTCTGGCTTCCTTGAGTCTGACTTATACCAGGCTGACTTCCTGAGTTGCTTACTGAAGATTAGTAGAGGTTGGCTTCCTGGGCAGTTTACTGTAGGTTGTAAGTCAAAGTTCTATTTTTATGTGGGGTCTGACCATTGTCCATTCAGTCTCTCAATGGATAAGTTAACATGTGGTGCATCAGACATTAGAATATTATTTGGCACTAGAAAGAAATGAGCTATCAAGCCATCAAAGACATAGAGGAAGCTTAAATGCACATTGCCAAGCGAAAGAAGCTAATCTGAGAAGGCTGTCTTCTGTATCATCTGTCTGTATGACATTTCAGAAAAGGCAAATTTATGGAGACAGTAAAAATAGTGGTGCTTTCCAGGGGTGGAGGGGGTGTTAATTAGTTACACAAAGAGGTGTCTCTAATGGAGAAGAAGGCCTATGTAAACCAACCAAAATCTAAGCTTGCAAATGCTTCAAGGTAAGGAAATGAAAAGCTGAGGACAAGCAATCTGTTTGTGATCAACAGTCCAATAGACTCTAGTTTAGTCGCTCAGTTGTGTCC
This sequence comes from Capricornis sumatraensis, assembly GCF_032405125.1. NCBI lineage: Eukaryota > Metazoa > Chordata > Mammalia > Artiodactyla > Bovidae > Capricornis > Capricornis sumatraensis. The sequence continues at coordinate 89,075,343 of NC_091079.1, forward strand.
AACTCTTTGCGACCCCATGAATCGCAGCACGCCAGGCCTCCCTGTCCATCATCATCTCCTGGAGTTCACTCAGACTCACATCCATCGAGTCCGTGATGCCATCCAGCCATCTCATCCTCTGTTGTCCCCTTCTCCTCCTGCCCCCAATCTCTCACAGCATCAGAGTCTTTTCCAATGAGTCAACTCTTCGCATCAGGTGGCCAAAGTACTGGAGCTTCAGCTTTAGCATCATTCCTTCCAAAGAAATCCCAGGGCTGATCTCCTTCAGAATGGACTGGTTGGATCTCCTTGCAGTCCAAGGGACCCTCAGGAGTCTTCTCCAACACCACAGTTGAAACGCATCAATTCTTCGGCACTCAGCCTTCTTCACAGTCCAACTCTCACATCCATACATGACCACAGGAAAAACCATAGCCTTGACTAGGCGGAACTTGGTCGGCAAAGTAATGTCTCTGCTTTTGAATATGCTGTCTAGGTTGGTCATAACTTTTCTTCCAAGGAGTAAGCGTCTTTTAATTTCATGGCTGCAATCACCATCTGCAGTGATTTTGGAGCCCCCCCAAAATAAAGTCTGACACTGTTTCTACTGTTTCCCCATCTATTTCCCATGAAGTGATGGGACCAGATGCCATGATCTTCGTTTTCTGAATGTTGAGCTTTAAGCCAACTTTGTCACTCTCCTCTTTCACTTTCATCAAGAAGCTTTTTAGCTCCTCTTCACTTTCTGCCATAAGGGTGGTGTCACCTGCATATCTGAGGTTATTGATATTTCTCCCGGCAATCTTGATTCCAGCTTGTGTTTCTTCCAGTCCAGCGTTTCTCATGATGTACTCTGCATAGAAGTTAAATAAGCAGGGTGACAATATACAGCCTTGACATACTCCTTTTCCTATTTGGAACCAGTCTGTTGTTCCATGTCCAGTTCTAACTGTTGCTTCCTAACGTGCATACAGATTTCTCAAGAGGCAGGTTAGGTGGTCTGGTATTCCCATCTCTTTCAGAATTTTCCACAGTTTCTTGTGATCCACACAGTCAAAGGCTTTGGTATAGTCCACAAAGCAGAAATAGATTTTTTTTTTGGAACTCTCTTGCTTTTTCCATGATCCAGCAGATGTTGGCAATTTGATCTCTGGTTCCTCTGCCTTTTCTAAAACCAGCTTGAACATCTGGAAGTTCACGGTTCATGTATTGCTGAAGTCTGGCTTGGAGAATTTTGACCATCACTTTACCAGCATGTGAGATGAGTGCAATTGTGCGGTAGTTTGAGCATTCTTTGGCATTGTCTTTCTTTGGGATTGGAATGAAAACTGACCTTTTCCAGTCCTGTGGCCACTGCTGAGTTTTCCAAATTTGCTGGCATATTGAATGCAGCACTTTCACAGCATCATCTTTCAGGATTTGAAATAGCTCAACTGGAATTCCATCACCTCCACTAGCTTTGTTCTTAGTGATGCTTTCTAAGGCCCACTTGACTTCACATTCCAAGATGTTAGATTAGTGATCACATCCTCATGATTATCTGGGTCATGAAGATCTTTTTTGTACAGTTCTTCCATATATTCTTGCCACCTCTTCTTAATATCTTCTGCTTCTCTTAGGTCCAGACCATTTCTGTCCTTTATCGAGCCCATCTTTGCATGAAATGTTCCCTTGGTATCTCTAATTTTCTTGAAGAGATCTCTAGTCTTTCCCATTCTGTTGTTTTCCTCTATTTCTTTGCATTGATCACTGAAGAAGGCTTTCTATCTCTTCTTGCTATTCTTTGGAACTCTGCATTCATATGCTTATATCTTTCCTTTTCTCCTTTGCTTTTCGCCTCTCTTTTCACAGCTATTTGTAAGGCCTCCCCAGACAGCCATTTTGCTTTTTTGCATTTCTTTTCCATGCGGATGGTCTTGATCCCTGTCTCCTGTACAATGTCACGAACCTCTTTCCATAGTTCATCAGGCACTCTATCTATCAGATCTGTGCCCTTAAATCTATTTCTCACTTCCACTGTATAATCATAAGGGATTTGATTTAGGTCATACCTGAATGGTCTAGCGGTTTTCCCTTCTTTCTTCAATTTAAGTCTGAACTTGGCAATAAGGAGTTCATGATCTGAGCCACAGTCAGCTCCCGGTCTTGTTTTTGTTGGCTGTATAGAGCTTCTCCATCTTTGGCTGCAAAGCATATAATCAATCTGATTTCGGTGTTGACCATCTGGTGATGTCCATGTGTAGAGTCTTCTCTTGTGTTGTTGAAAGAGGGTGTTTGCTATGACCAGTGCATTTTCTTGGTAAAACTCTATTAGCCTTTGCCCTGCTTCATTCTGCATTCCAAGGCCAAATTTTCCTGGTACTCCAGGTGTTTCTTGACTTCCTACTTTTGTATTCCAGTCCCCTATAATGAAAAGGACATCTTTTTTGGGTGTTAGTTCTAAAAGATCTTGTAGGTCTTCATAAAACCGTTAGACTCTAAGTCTACAGCTTATCAAATAATTTTCTTTCTTTGCTTCACACCTTGTCTGTGTAGGTACTTCCCCAGTTCCTGCCTGAGGCAGGACCATCACCACTTCCCATTTGATGCTGCCCCACTTGAACCGATGTTTGCTCTAATAAATTAAAAAAAATTTAGTATGCCTCAGTTTATGATACAACAAGGGCAGGGGAGGGATGAATAGGCACAGCACAGAGGACTTTTTAGGGCAGTGAAATTGTACTGTATGATATTATAATGTTAGATATGTGTCATTATAATTTGTTAAAGCAGAATGCGCAACGCCAAGAGTAAACCCTAATGTAAACTGTAGACTTTGGGGAATTATGATGTGCGGGTTCATGGATTTCAACGAATGAATTACTCTTGTGCAAGATGTTGGTCGGTGGAGAATACTATGCATGTGGGCAGGGAGACAGGTATATGGGAACTTATATTTTTTGCTCGGTCTTCTGAGAACCTAAAATTACTCTAAAAAATAAAGTCCACTTCAAAGGAAAAAAGAATGTTGTAGAACTAGACAGTGGTGATGTGTGTACAACCTTGTGAAATATACTAATTGTACTGAATTGCATACCTCAACGAGGTTAGTTTTACATTGTATGAATTCTGCCTCGATGTAAAAAAAAAAAAAAGGCGAGGTGGTCACATTCAAAACCAAAACAAAACCTGTAGCGAGCATCCTACATCTTTTTAAACTGGTTCATTGCTGGGACTTGGCCATGTCCAGGCCTGCCTAGAAGCTGTGAGCTGGCCGCCTGAGGGACAGAGGTCCACTGGAGAAAGGACCTGCTCTGACAGGAAGGGGAAAGGCAAGCTTGGTCCAGTAAGGCAGAGGGCGGGGTGATTGGAGAATTGGATGTTTCTGGCCCTTACCTTTCCCTGGTGTAACTGTGTGTCCCCTGTCTTCTAGGCCGACTGGGCTGCCCTTTCGTTTACCATCAGGCCCCAGCTCTGCCTTGAGAGTAGGATATCCAGCAGGTGCTCAGACAGTGCTGACGGTTCCCAGGGGTAGCGTTGTTCACACATCCCGTTGGCGCCTCTCGCCGCTGGTACCAAAATTCTGCTCTGGTTTGTCCTCCGCCTCTGACCCATCTGCTACCGCTCCCTGCCAGCCTAGCTTCTTCCCAACATAGGTCCATTATTCTGGCTGAAGGTTTTGTCATGATGGAATTGTTATTGAAAGGGTGACCTCTTCCAGGGCCTGGGAGTGGGCTCTTGTCCAACATTCAGAAATAAATTGTCCAGGGAGACACACTCACTACAAAGTGAGAGCCTTTATTGGGAAGGGGCGTCTGAGCAGAGAGCAGCAGCGTGAGGGAACCCAGGAGCACTGCTCTGCCACGTGGCTCACAGCCTCAGGTTTTAAGGTAATGGGGTGAGCTTTCTGGATTGTCTCTGGCCAATCATCTTGCTTGTGTTTGATCTGACTTGAGTCCTTCCTGTGGTGCCTGCATCTCTTAGACAAGATGGATTCCGGCACAAGGATTTCTGGGAGGTTGACTGGACTGACCATAGGCTGGTGTCTCCTCTTTCCTTTCGTCTCCTCCTGGGTTCTTCCAGTCAGAGTTAGCTGGTCATTTCCATGTTCCTTATATGAATCTCCTCTTGTGAGATCAGTCGTGCCAGTGGTTATTATCCTGCCTGGCCAGGGTGGGTGGTTTTAGTCAATGGTTCCCTGACAGAATTACATCAGTTTCCCTAAAGCTCTGGGTCAAATCCACCCAGGCCAGTCTCCTGGCAGAGGCCACGCTCCTGCACTGGCCATCACTGTGCCCCTGGAGCCTGTCCCTCAGAACAGAGATCTATTTCCAGTGTTCTTTCTCCTTGAAGTCTAGAATCATCTTCACTCCTCCCCCTTCTCTTTTCTTTTGGACTGGCCCAGAGGAAACCAAAAGTTAGAGATCATGAAAGCCAGGATAAGCTAATAGTAAAAACACGACATTATGTCATAGAAAGAAGCATTACACAAACTCCAAAAAGAACTCAACCTCACAAGCAATAAGAGAAATACTCATTTAGTATTTAGCATATACCTACCAGATTGACGAAAATGAGAAAGACCAGCAATACCAGCTGTTAGCAAGGATGCAGAGCAGCGTGTCTCCGCCACCCACTGATTGTGAGAGTCAAATGCAGTTAATGGGGAACAGTGCTCAGCAAGAGCGCATGCTCAGTGTTGCTGGCCTCAAGAGCCCTCCAATCGCTTCATTTCATGAAGGCAGAGCGGATCCTCTTTGCATCAACAGGAGCTTTCTGGACCAAGGTCTGGCCTCATCTTATCGTAACCTCTTTGCCAAAGCAAAGTCTCCTTAGGATGGCTCTGCCCCTATCTCCTGGTGCAACTGGCACAAGGGGCAAGCCTGGGGTTCTTCTGCCTCTGGTTCTTCTTGAGGCTCCCAGTGAGGCAGGCCGGGGCCTGGGATCCCTTGCTGCAGTGCTTGCAGCTTGACCAACACCCTCTTGAGCAACAGAATACAAAGAAATTATGAGGGACTAAAAATAACTGCAGACCTGCGCAACTGGGGCAAATGGCAACCTACTCCAGTATTCTTGCCTGGAGAATCCCATGGATGGAGGAGCTTGGTGGGCTACAGTCCACGGGTCGCAAAGAGTTGGACACGACTGAGCGACTTCACTTATGAACATGCATGTGTGTGTGCTAAGTCAACTCAGTTATGTCTGACTCTTTGCCACCCTGTGGACTGTAGCCCACCAGGCTCCTCTGTCCATGGAATTCTCTAGGCAAAAATACTGGGGTGGGTTGCCATGCCCTCCTCCAGAGGATCTTCCCAATCCAGGGATCGAACCTGCATCTCTTACGTCCCCTGCGTTGGCAGGTGGGTTCTTTACCACTTGTGCCACCTGGGAAGCCCAAATTATGAACAGTAAGACACTAAAAGGCCAAAGCCCAATCGCCACATCCAAGCTGCGGCAAGCAAAAGCAGGGCATCACAAACGGCCCTGCACAGAGCGCCGCCAGGGGCAGGCAGACCACCTAAGCCACTCTCCCGGCTGACCCACCGATCCAGCCCCGCTCTCACCCCATTTAAGGAATCAGCTCCTCCCTTCCCCCTCACCCCAGGGTCTGACCACGGGCATCTGATAGGGGTTCTCACTCCCTCTCGCTGAAGCACAAGTCCCAGCAAAGCCTTGCCTGAATTTCTCTTCTGGCTTCTTATCAGTTTGTATGGATTACAGTGTCCAAGGGCCAGGGCTGCCACCCTGGGTCAGTGTCACCAAGGTGGATAAAAGGATCTCCAGCTCCTTCTGCAGAGCAGCCTCCAGCAGCCTGGAGCTAGCACTGGGCCTTGCTTTAGGGCTGGCATACTTCATGCTGGGGTCAGTGGCACCTTTGGCCCTGGGCACAGCAGGGTCACCAGTGAGAATGGAGGGGCATAGCAATGTGCCCGCATTTCGATGGCTCTGTTCTGGAGCTTCACTTCAGTATGTGAGACAGGCGGCACTCGTGCTTGGACACTGTGCCTGCGATGGCAGTCAGTGGTCCTGGGGCGCATGCCTGCAGGGACAGAACAGGAGTGTGGACGTGCCAGCATCTTGGGTTGACAAGGGCACACTCCTCAGTGCTCCAGGAAGCTGGAGTAAAGGCCCTTCCACTGAGGGAAGTAAAGACAAGAACCAGATGGTGATGACGGTCATGAGGGTAACGTGTTGATGCTCCAATTTTATATCTTGCTTGCATAACCTGGGAACCAACCACAAAATGCCAATAAATCAGGCAACCCTCCAGAGCCAATTCTGTGTTTCTCAAAGGGAGGCCTTCAAATTAGCATCAGCATCAAGGGCAAAGTTCTTTAGACCTGGATGCTCAGATCCTACCCTAGGCCTGCTGAATAAGAATCACTGAGTGGGAGCTGAGGAACCTACATTTTAAGGCATTCCCTGGGTGATTCACGTTTCCCTTCCATCAAGGGAGGCAGGAGCTTCTTTGCAAGGACGGCCATGCCTCTGATGACCCTTGGGCTCAGAGTCTGAGCTCTGCTTCCTCCTCCTCTCAGCTCAGTCTTTTCACCAATGACTGGGGAGCCCTGCACATTGAAAGGGTTCAAGAGTTGTTTTCCAGGCTCATTCCATTCTCAAAACACAAACTCCTTGCCCCAGAATTCCTTTTGAGAACTTTTGCTTTGTAGAATGTCTTGAACAGGCGATGTTTATATTCCTAATGGGTTGTCAACATTATTTTTTGCTTTCATGGTGATTTTGTGAAACATAAGATTTGGGATGTGTCTTAACACAGTTTCAGGCTGTTAGAGCCTGAAAGCCACTTGGGATTTCCCCTTAATGTATGTATCACACAAAGGAAGAAAGGGGCAGGGGGCTGTGTGCAGAGTTTCTGGCACTTTCACCCCTTGCCTTCCCCTCGTGTGCAGCTCTCACGGGGTGGGCTCTAGGTCAACTTGCCTTTTAGGGTTTACCAGGTTACCTGAAATTTTTTCTGTGGGTACTCTCTGCATCTTCTTTTCTCATTTTTTTCTCTTCCAGAGAAACTCTTCTCTAGAGTTTTTAAAAGTAATAATGCAAAAGAGAGACCCAATAGGATTTTACACATTGGCTTGAATTTCTTGTTACCCACAGTTTGGGATGTTACTTAGTTACCAGAAGAGTCTGGCCTGGGCTCCAAGAAAATTAGTTTGACACTAAAAACTTAAAAGTGCCAGATGTGCTCAATGTTTAGACAGGCTTGGCAGATGAAAAGTTCCAGAACTGGAAAGTGGTACAAGCATGGAGCCCACTCGGAATCCACAGGCCTCTGCATTTATGCGCTTTCCCTTCTCTCTTTTTTCTTCTCCAGGACATTTCATTGCCTAGGGGTGGACAACAAATGTGTGTTCTTGCAAACGTGTCTCCTCCTGCCATGAATGATTTATCCTGTCTTTGCCCAGTGGCTGTTCTACACTTCTATGAAAATAAAAATAAAGTGGCCCCTGCTATAGAAAGGAGGAAGAGGGAATCTCAACTGAGTCCCCTATTTGTTTTCTTTATAGAAAATCACAGACGAGGCAGCATGGCAATTTATAACTATGTTTGGTATATCTCCCCTGATGAACCCATGTTACACCACAGAGAGAAGTCTGACCTAGTCCATCTGGGGTGGGGCCCCTGAGAACTTGCATTTTTAAACAAGTTCCTAGATGGTGCTGATGCTGCCGATCTAAGGACCCCCAATTTGAGAACTGATCAGAGCAATGATTTTCTCAACCTTGGCTGCACATTTGAAGCACCTCGGGAGGTTTACTAAGCTGAATGCCTGAACCCACCTCAGAAGCACAGGGGGTTATGAGAGCCACGTCAGCACTTTCAATCACTCTGCATGCTCAGTTGCTTCAGTTGGGGCTGACACTTTGCAACCCCATGGACTGCAGCCCTCCAGGCTCCTCTGTCCATAGAATTCTCCAGGCAAGAATACTGGAGTGGGTTGCCGAGCCTTCCTCCAAAGGATCTTCCTGACCCAGGGGTCGAACCCGCATCACCTGTGTCTACTGTATTGCGGGCGGGTTCTTTACCCCCTGAGCCACCTAGAAAGCCCTTCGATCGCTCCAGGGCTGTGTCCTCAGTCTTGGTTGCACATCGATCACCTGGGGAATTTTTAAAACCCTGGTGCCTGGGCTTCTGCCAACTTCAGACCTATTCCCAGGCATCAGTGGTTTTCAAAGCTTTCCAGGTGAGTCACACATGCAGCCTGCAGGGCGAAGAGCCGCCAGAACACGGGCCCATTAGCTCAGAGCAGTTGCCACGGCTCTGGAAAGAGGGCGGGCCCTTCAGTGTAAACCCTCGTTTACTGGTCACTTCAAGAGCAGTTGTTTGTTTTTTCTGTCCTTTTCCTGTCCTTTCTCCTACCAAGTGGATTTTGAAACAGAGGCTCTAAATCCGTAGTGTTAATGCTGGAGGGGTTTTATTCAACATTTTAATAGTCACGGAAGCAAAAAGGATCACCACAGTCTTTCAAGGTCAGGGAAGCCGCCACTTTGAACAAGTGGGCTTGGCCTTGCTAATACCTTCTTTTGAAGGTGGGAGCAGAGGTTGCCGTTTACCGGGGTAGATCGTATAGCCTCACTGGGAAGGTGGCATTCAGAAGGACACCAGGCGAGAGGTGAGGGAGCCTGCTGGTGGTTTGAACTGGTCGCACACCAGCCTGTGACTGCAGGCTGTAGAGACGAAGACATCCAACACCGGAAGAAATGGAAGCAGTAAGGGTGGTCTGGGGAGGCCTGTCCAGTGCTCAGAACAGCTGGAGGATGGGGGCCCAGGTGCCTCAGGACAAAACGGGGACTTAGGGAGGCTTGGAAAACACCAGTTGACTCAAAGCTGGTGCTGAATGTGACTTTAAAATATATATGTATGTATGTATGTATGTATGTATGTATTTGGCCACATTGGGTCTTAGTTGCAGCATGCAGAGTCTCTGTTGGAGTGTGAGAACTCTTGGTTGCAGCATGTGAGATCTGATTACCTGACCTGAGATTGAACCTGGGCCCCCTGCATTGGGAGCGCAAAGTCTTAGCCATTGGACCACCAGTGAAGTCTCTAAATGTGATTTTTTTGTTTGTTTGTTTTGATGAGGGACCCAAAGAACACACTTTCCTTTCAGAGAAGTTGGTTTAGACTAAGTCACTTTATGGAATTCTTAACCACACACAGACCTTTAAACCTGAAGGGATGCTTCATGAATACCCAGTGTCAATTCAGTTCAGTTCAGTCGCTCAGTCGTGTCCGACTCTTTGCGACCCCATGAATCTCAGCACACCAGGCCTCCCTGTCCATCACCAACTCCCAGAATTCTCCCAAACTCATGTCCATCAAGACGGTGATGCCATCCAGCCACCTCATCCTCTGTTGTCCCCTTCTCCTCCTGCCCCCAATCCCTCCCAGCATCAGGGTCTTTTCCAATGAGTCAACTCTTTGCATGAGGTGGCCAAAGTATTGGAGTTTCAGCTTCAGCATCAGTCCTTCCAGTGAACACCCAGAACTGATCTCCTTCAGAATGGACTGGTTGCATCTCCTTGCAGTCCAAGGGACTCTCCAGAGTCTTCTCCAACACCACAGTTCAGAAGCATCATTCTTCGGCGCTCAGATCACCCAGTGTAGTTCTCTCCAAGGTAGGTTTTACAGAGCTTTGGGCATTTCCAAAGGTCCTTTGAAGGGTCTTCTAGGAGATAAGCAGGCTTCCCTGGTGGCTTTGATGGTAAAGAATCCACCTGTCAATGCAGGAGACGTGAGTTTCATCTCTGGGTTGGAAAGATCCCCTGGAGAAGGAAACGGCAACCTACTCCAGTATTCTTGCCTGGGACAATCCCATGGACAGAGGATCCTGGCGGGCTAGTCCATGGGGGTCACAGAAGTCAGGCATGACCTAGTGACTAAAACCACAACAGGAGGCGAGAACCACGGTGGAGCCAAGCTGTGGCCCGGGGTGACCCTTCGGTCCAGTTCAGTCGCTCAGTCATGTCCAGCTCTTTGCGACCCCAGGGACTGCCGCACGCCAGGCTTCTCTGTCCATCCCCAACTCCCGGAGTCCCTACCCCCCACCTATAGACAGCAGGCCTAGTCAGTAGGGCACTTGCTGTGTGGCTTCAAGACAATAAAAGACGATGCAGGGCGCCTGCTCACTCCTGCCAGTCTCCTTCTTAAGCAGCTGCCCTGGGTGAACTCATTCAGTCCTCATCAACCCTGTGAGGAAGCTCTGTCCCCCTCCTACTGGTGAGGAAACGAGCCCAGGGAGGCCAGGGCCGTTGTCCAGGGTCCCTGTCGTCTAGAGGCCGAGCTGAGACTCACACTCATGGTGTGTCGGGCCCCGGCTCCAGCACCGGGTGGTCTGCCTTCCCGGAGGCCGAGCTTGGCTCCCCCTCCAGCTCGCCTCCTGAGCTGGCTTGGCCACACGACGGGGGTTCAAGGCTGCTCCATCTACGGTTCAACGCGAGTTCCTCCCGTTCCATGCCAGGGTGGCAAGACCCTGCCTCTTCATTGCCAAGTAGGCCTCTCTGTCTTTGCGGCTACAAACAAGTGGAGGGTCTGTGTCTGCTTCCCCCAGCAGGGTGGGCTGTGGGAGCCCCCCAGGCGTCCCCATGCAGCCCCAGGTCCCTCAGAGCCCTTCTCCGCTCCCCCCTAGGCAGCCTACCTCTCAGGCCTCCTCCCGGCCCAGCACGCAGAGCCGGGGACGGGCTCTCCACGGAGGGCCAGGCGGGTCTCAGGGCCGACAGAGGCGGGCAAAGCCTGCCCTCTCTGCAGCTCACCTGTCCTGTACTTTTCCTGAGCAGGTCCTTTCCTCCCTCCTTCTGCAAAGAGATGGCCCCTGGGGGTGTCACCTCTCTCCTTCCCTTCTCTCCAGAAGAGGACCCTCCTTCACCTCCTTCAAGTGCTTACTCCGGGGCTTGCTGCGCCACTCTATTTTTAGCAATAAATGAGGAGTGCAAGGTACGGGTCATGGGTTCTGGTAACTTGCCCTGAGGTTGATTCAGGCCCTTTGAGGCTCTTCCCTGAGCTTTGCAGGTCGAGGTTGAGAGGATATGGAACCCACTCCAGACCTTCTATCAGATCAGCCTCCTATTAGAGCCGTTTGGAGGAGACGGGAGGGTAACCTTGCCCAGTGGAGGACTTCATAGGCTAATGAGTGGGAGGATAATTCCAGCTATTTGGCGGAAGGGGTGGGGGTTTCCAGTTAACTGGTTTCTGGGGAAAACCATGCAGCTTTTGGATCAAAAGCTATTGCTCCTTTGAGCCGACCCCACACCTTGTGGAGTAGCCTTTGTCCTCTCAGCGTGGCTGGGGGCTTTGCTCAGGTGTCTGCCTTCCCTGCCCAACCTGAGCCTGCAGGCCTTGAAGGTCAAGCCACTTTCCCTGCAAATGGCCCTTCATTCCAGGAGGAAGCGTGCTGGATTCTGTACCTCAATCATGTAAAACTCGATTCCAGGGCTCTTCACACTCACGTAAGTTTGTTGGATCCATGAAACTTTCAGTTTCAAAAAAGGAACTCAGGCTTGGGGGAAAATGTCTGAGACCAGATAGTGAAGGTCTTTGTTCCTCATTTTATATTTCAGAAAACTCATTGCAAGGAGATGAGACATCTCTGACATGGTTATTGAGCTCACCTTGCTGCTGCTGCTGCTAAGTTGCTTCAGTCGTGTCCGACTCTGTGCGACCCCATAGACAGCAGCCCACCAGGCTCCCCTTACGTGAAGGAAAACTAAGCCTTGCATTTTCTAGGAAAGAGCTTAGGCAGAGAAACACTGGACTGAGAATCCTTCTAGAATAATGAGGAAAGTGACGATCAGAGACCTATTACTCGTCCTCCTCGAGGGCCTCACTCTGATACCTTCTCTCCTTTCTTTTGGGGTAGCTTAGATAGGAAGTGTGGCATTGGGACGGTTTCATGTCATTATTTCAAGCCTACACGTAAAGCCAGATCCTGGCAGTTTCAACCATTCTCCCACCTGGGCTGGGAGGCCTGTACCTATATTCCACAAGGCAAAATCCAATTCTCTGGAATGCAGCCGTTGTTCCTTTTTAGGCTCTGGGACAGTTTGTTTAAGATAAGGAGAGGACTAACGGGCTGGATTTAAAGTCACTAATGGAAAGACTGAGACAGCGGTTGCACCTATACGGGCACAATGACCTCATCCCTGGGGACGGCGCCAGGGCCAGGGAAGGACGCTCCACCCACATGGCCCCTGGTCACTGCCATTTACAAGAGAAACTGTCCTTATTTTCTCTCTTCCTCTAGTGATGTCCCTAGATGGCTCATTCTTACCCCTGGAGCTGTGGGGCTTCCCTAGTGGCTCAGACAGCAAAGAATCTGCTTGCAGTGAAGGAGACCTGGGTTCCATCCCTGGGTGAGGAAGATCCCCTGGAGAAGGGGAAGGGAACCCACTCCAATATTCTTGCCTAGAGAATCCTGTAGACAGAGGAGCCCGATGGGCTATAGTCCATGGGGTCGCAAAGAGTCAGACATGACTGAGCGACTAACACTTTCACTTCAATTTACCTGAGGAGCTGTGGGGTTCAAGAGTGAACTGGAGTGAGAAGCAAAAAAAAAAAAAAAAAAAAAAGGATGCTTAAGAGCTGAAACTACTGCAGGAAAAACATGGGGCCCAAAACGGATGATTAAGTCCCAGGTCTCAGGCGAGTGCCTGGAATGGGCCACCAAGTGAAGAATTCAAGAACTTCCCAAAGCAGAGTGAAAGCAGATTTATTCAGGGAGACACAAGCTCCATAAACAGAGTGTGAGCCATCGCAGAAGACAAAAGGCCCCAGGGCAGGATGTTGTTGGTTTTTATGGGATGGATAACTTCATAGGCTAATGAGTGGGAGGATAATTCCAGCTATTTGGCGGAAGGGGTGGGGGTTTCCAGAAATTGGGTGACCACCCATCTATTGGCCCTGGGATGGTCAGCCTCCAGAGAAGCCAATGGCAACCCAATCCAGTACTCTTGCCGGGAAGGTCCCATGGATGGAGGAGCCTGGGATCGCTAGGAGTTGGACACAACTTCACTTTCACTTTTCACTTTCACGCATAGGAGAAGGAAATGGCAACCCACTCCAGTAGTCTTGCCTGGAGAATCCCAGGGATGGGAAAGCTGGGTGGGCTGCTGTCTATGGGGTCGCACAGAGTCGGACACGACTGAAGCGACTTAGCAGCAGAAGCAGCATGGTCAGCCTCAGAACTGTCTTGGCACCAGTGGGTGTGTTGTTTAGCATATGCTAATAGAACAACAGACTGGTTCCAAATAGGAAAAGGAATACATCAAGGCTGTATATTGTCACCCTGCTTATTTAACTTATATGCAGAGTACATCATGAGAAACGCTGGGCTGGAAGAAGCACAAGCTGGAATCAAGATTGCCAGGAGAAATATCAATAACCTCAGATATGCAGATGACACCACCCTTATGGCAGAAAGTGAAGAGGAGCTAAAAAGCCTCTTGATGAAAATAAAAGAGGAGAGTGAAAAAGTTGGCTTAAAGCTCAACATTCAGAAAATGAAGATCATGGCATCTGGTCCCATCACTTCATGAGAAATAGATGGGGAAACAGTGGAAACAGTGTCAGACTTTATTTTTTTGGGCTCCAAAATCACTGCAGATGGTGACTGCAGCCATGAAATTAAAAGATGCTTACTCCTTGGAAGAAAAGTTATGACCAACCTAAATAGCACATTAAAAAGCAGAGACATTACTTTGCCAACAAAGGTCCACCTAGTCAAGGCTATGGTTTTTCCAGTAGTTATGTATGGATGTGAGAGTGGGACTGTGAAGAAAGCTGAGGGCTGAAGAATTGATGCTTTTGAACTGTGGTGTTGGAGAAGACTCTTGAGAGTCCCTTTGACTGCAAGTAGATCCAACCAGTCCATTCTAAAGGAGATCAGTCCTGGGTGTTCACTGGAAGGACTGATGCTGAAGCTGAAACTCCAATATTTTGGCCACCTCATGTGAAGAGTTGACTCATTGGAAAAGACCCTGATGCTGGGAGGGATTGGGGACAGGAGGAGAAGGGGACGACAGAGGATAAGATGGCTGATGGCATCACCGACTCGATGGACGTCTGAGTGAACTCTGGGAGATGGTGATGGACAGGGAGGCCTGGCATGCTGTGATTCATGGGATCGCAAAGAGTCGGACACGACTGAGTGACTGAATGGAACACCCTCCCACTAGGTGATTCCATCTAGTCTCAGAGCTTTAAGGGCCATTTGGAAGCCAGTGACACCCAAATCATCATCACTAGCCTTGACCTTTCCCAGGAACCCCACACTTAGGTACCCAGCTTCCTCCAGGACATCACCACTTAGGCGCATAACAGTCACTCCATGCTTAAAATGGCCAAAACGAGACCCTTAATGCGTACTCTTCCACCTTTCCCTCAAAAAGGCCTGCATCTCAGGCTTGGCTTTAGAAGCTACCTTTGATTATTCATTCTTCTCAACTCTCCCCTCTTCCCCATCAGCCCCTTTCCCACCACCATAGTCTAATCCACAACCTGTTCTGTCAACTGCATCTCAAATCCTAATGTCAGTCCATCTCCACTCCTACCAACCCAGTCCAGTGCCCTGTATCTATCCCTCTGGACTTGTAGCATCATCGCCCTGGTTTCTCCTTCTACCCTGGCAGGATCACGCCCTCACCTGCCTCTTCAACCTGGCCTTGTCGATTCTCTCTCTCATCTATTCTGCTGTTGCCATACTGACCCTGTTACAATTTCTCATACTTGCCAAGTTTGTTTTCACTCTAAATCATTTACTCTAGACATTTTCCCCATCTGGAATGATCTTTGTTCTGACAGGGCAAACAGCCCCCACAGCTCCAAAAATGCACGTAGTATTTGAAAGCAAAGGGCACATAAATGTTTCCATTATTCGCCACTTTAGATAACCTACACCGTGACTATACGCTTTCATCGGGGATGATTAGGAACTGTCGAGAGAAAAACGGAGACACTCAGAAATTCACCTTTCTTGTTAATAAGGTAATGTGATTCCAAACTGAAGAATTCTATGAGGTTATATGGTCCGTGACTCAGAGTGACTCACACTCCACCCTGGGTTTGATACAAATCCCTTCCTGATGCCAAAAGGAGATTTCCTTGGGTAATTTAATCAGTTGAACCTGTTGCTATGTTACCATTGCATCACTTCTTGCTAAGAGTTATCCCCCCTTTCCCCCAAAAGAGTCTCAGTGCTGTCTCCTAAACTTTAAAATTGACAATGAGCAATACTTTTAGGACAGACATTGTAAGGCTTAAACATGAAGGTCACAAAAACTGAATCCAATTCTCTTTTCTAAAATGAGACACAGAGGAAATGACACACAGAAACATTTCCCTGGATATGACAGGCTCCGTTATTCTGCTGAAAGTGCCTCAATGCACACTCCACCCTCCCAGGGGTGAAGTCAGATGGGCTGCAGACGCCTCGGTCACCATTCAACTACTTTGCAGTTTGTCAGTGGCTTTCGAAGCTCGTGGTCTTTGGGCCCTGGAGGAGATGTTTGCAGTTCAGGTTGAGTTGCGGGCAGCTGGGAGAAAGTCCATCATGTTGGGTGTTTTCAGATACCTGCATGTCTGCCCTGGGAAATAGAAGTTGGTGGCAAAGATCATTCTTCCACTCCCTGCAGGCTGTGTGGCCAGCATGCCCCCAGCCCATGGGGAAGGCAGAGACTGACAAAACAGAACACACTGACAGAAGGTGTGTGATCTCCTGATTAGCCAAGACATTCAGAAAACTCTCATTCTCCCTGCACTTGAGCCATGCCCTATTTGCCACCTTATATTACCTTTGCTTGGGCTTCCCTGGTGGCTCAGAGGTAAAGAATCAGCCTACACTGCAGGAGTTGCAGGAGAGGCAGGTTCAATCCCTGGGTTGGGAAGATCCCCTGGAGGAAAGCATGGCAACCCACTCCAGGATTCTTGCCTGAAGAATCCCCATGGGCAGAGGAGCCTGGCGGGCTACAATCCATAGGGCTGAAAAGAGTTGGACATGAAAGGAGCGACTTAGCATGCATGCATGCACACATTCCCTTTGCTCTCCTTCTCTGACCAAGGTATCAGAGGCAAAGTCCACGCTCCAAGGCAGTATGTTTCTGAGAATAAGGTAAAAAACTAAAACAGGGAAACAATTTAAATGTGAGCAAAACCTTGGTTCACGCTGTAGTCAGCGGAAGTTTAGGCTTGGATTCACAATGTTGGCCTGCTGCTTATCTCTGCAACCATAAAACAGATTTATTCAGGATCAGCAGCGAATTTATTATTTATTTTGGCTGCGCTGGGTCTTTGTTGCTGCACCCGGAGTTTGACTGTGGAGAGCAGGGGCTGCTCTCGCGCTGTGGGGCTCAGACTTAATGCCTGGCTTGTTTTACTGCAGAGCACTGGCTCCAGGGCAAGCAGGCTTCAGTATTTGCGTGTGCGAGCTCTAGAGCTCGGGTTCAGTAGTTGCTGCACGTGGGCTTAGTTGCCCTGTGGCATGAGGGATCTTCTGGCCTGCGGATCGAACTCATGTCCCCTGCACTGGCAGGCAAACCACCAGGGAAGCCACAATCAGCAGAGAACTGAAAAAAGAAAAAAAAAAAAGGAACACGGAGCCTGCATCCATGGAAAGCCACGCGCAAGTCCCTGCGCAGCAAGGGAGAGACAGCACTTTTATGGGGGAAGAGGAAGTTGGGAGGGCTGGAGTAAACCGGGAGGCCAGGGCTCTTCCGTGGAGGAACTGTTGCCAGGAAAGAGGAGTCTGTGTTCCTACTGGGCTCTGCTGTGGTCTCAGGACAGAACAGCTCCCTTTTCTGGTTTCCCAACTCTTTAATTAAGGTTTCTGTGGATGAACTTTTCACAGCAACTACTATGTGAAACCCTCAAATGTGTATATTTACCTTTGACTCTTTTGGAAGGACAGAAGCAATACAGAAAAAAAAGATAAGAGTAAAAAGTGACCAATCCCCACCAGATTTTTAATCGAAGCACCTGCTTCCTGATAGCAAGCTCAAGTAGGGGAAAGGGGCACAGACAGGAGTCTGTTGGAGTCCGCAGCTCGATCGCTGATGACTGTGGAGGAGGAAGCGGCAACCCACTCCAGCGTTCTTGCCTGGAGAATCCCACGGACAGGGGAGCGTGGTCAGCTATAGTCCGTGGGGCCTCAGAGAGTCAGAAACGACTGAGTGACTGATACTTTCATTTTCACATGTTTGGCACAGACTAAACCAGTCGGTTGTTCCATGTCCAGTTCTAACTGTGGCTTCCTGACCTGCATATAGGTTTCTCAAGAGGTAGGTCAAGTGGTCGGTATTCCCATCTCTTTCAGAATTTTCCACAGTTGATTGTGATCCACACAGTCAAAGGCTTTGGCATAGTCCACAAAGCAGAAATAGATGTTTTTCTGGAACTCTCTTGCTTTTTTGTGATCCAGTGGATGTTGACAATTCAATCTCTGGTGCCTCTGCCTTTTCTAAAACCAGCTTGAGCATCTGGAAGTTCACGGTTCATGTATTGCTGAAGCCTGGCTTGGAGAATTTTGAGCATTACTTTACTAGCATGTGAGATGAGTGCAATTGTGTGGTAGTTTGAGCATTCTTTGGCATTGCCTTTCTTTGGGATTGGAATGAAAACTGACCTTTTCCAGTCTAGGGAAAAGAGTACATCAAGGCTGTATATTGTCACCCTGCTTATTTAACTTATATGCAGAGTGCATCATGAGAAACGCTGGACTGGAAGAAGCACAAGCTAGAATCAAGATTGCCAGGAGAAATATCAATAACCTCAGATATGCAGATGACACCACCCTTATGGCAGAAAGTGAAGAGGAACTAAAAAGCCTCTTGATGAAAGTGAAAGAGGAGAGTGAAAAAGTTGGCTTAAAGCTCAACATTCAGAAAACGAAGATCATGGCA
Organism: Capricornis sumatraensis; assembly: GCF_032405125.1. Lineage (NCBI taxonomy): Eukaryota > Metazoa > Chordata > Mammalia > Artiodactyla > Bovidae > Capricornis > Capricornis sumatraensis. The sequence goes on from NC_091079.1 coordinate 89,093,207, forward strand.
TCTGGTCCCATCACTTCATGGGAAATAGATGGGGAAACAGTGGAAACAGTGTCAGACTTTATTTTTTGGGCTCCAAAATCACTGCAGATGGTGACTGCAGCCATGAAATTAAAAGATGCTTACTCCTTGGAAGGAAAGTTATGACCAACCTAGACAGCATATTCAAAAGCAGAGACATTACTTTGCCAACAAATGTCCGTCTAGTCAAGGCTATGGTTTTTCCAGTGGTCATGTATGGATGTGACATTTGGACTATAAAGAAAGCTGACTGCTAAAGAATTGATACTTTTGAACTGTGGTGTTGGAGAAGACTCTTGAGAATCCTTTAGACTGCAAGGAGGTCCAACCAGTCCATTCTAAAGGAGATGAGCCCTGGGATTTCTTTGGAAGGAATGATGCTAAAGCTAAAACTCCAATACTTTGGCCACGTCATGCGAAGAGTTGACTCATTGGAAAAGACCCTGATGCTGGGAGGGATTGGGGGCAGGAGGAGAAGGGGACGACAGAGGATGATGCTTCACTGACTCGATGGACGTGAGTCTGAGTGAACTCCAGGAGTTGGTGATGGACAGGGAGGCCTGGCGTGCTGCGATTCATGGGGTCGCAAAGAGTCAGACATGACTGAGCGACTGAACTGAACTGTAATGAACTGAAACACGTTCTGTTCATTCTCTTATCTAAACTCCAGTGTTCAAACTAGCATACTCAGATAGCTATTACTATCTCCATTCAGTTGATGCAAAAACAGGCACAGAAAGTGAGGTAAATCTCTCTAGATCTCAAAGCGAGTCCATGGCAGGGGTCCACCTGACCCTCAGTTCTCTGGTCCTTGCACTCCCAACCCTGCTTCCTTCTGCAAGTTTCCTCCTCTGATTCCTCTGGATATCCATACCTGCTCCAGCGTCTCCAGGACGAGAAAACTCAAAGAAAAGGGCACATCCCTGGTCAGACACTTCATTCTCTTCTGGTTGCGGTCCTCTCGTTCTCCTTTGCTTCCGTGAATGAAATGATTAATTTGTAATGAGATAGATTTTAATGCACACAAACATTTTGTTCTGTCTTGGTGCTTTGGATCATTGTTGCCGTGTTGTCAGTAGGAAATGATTGTCAAATTAATCCAAGCATCAGGATCATCTGGAGAAACTTAAAAAAAAAATACATATCCAGGACCCCATTTCAGACCTGAACCAGAATTTCCATGGCCACAACATGTGCCTCTGTTAAGAGGGGTGTGTGTGTGTGTGTGTGTGTGTGTGTGTGCTTGCAGGCGTATACATATTTGTTGATAACAAGATCTCCCTTCTTAGCAAATTTCAAGTATACAATACAAATAGTTAACTATAATCATGTTAGTACATTAGAGCTCCAGAACTGAGTCATCTCATCACTGACACTTGGTTCCCCTTGACCGTCTCCCCATTTCTCTCCCCCACCCCCAGGTCTTGCTCCTCTATTTCCATGAGCTTGACATTTTTAGGTTCCATACAAAAGTGAGACCATGCAGTATTTGTATTTGTGTTTCTTCATCCAGTTTATTTTACTTAGCCACAATGTTCTCTCAGTTCATCTATGTCGTTACAAATGCTAGAATTTTCCTTTTCTTTTGGCCATGCTTCATGGCTTGTGGGATCTCAGTTCCCCCACCAGAGATCATATCTGTGCCCCTAGCAGCAGAAGCACAGACTCTGAATGAGGGAAGTCCCAGAATTTTCCTTCTTTTTAAAGGCTGAATAATATTCCACTGTATATATATACACTCTACTTTCTTTATTCATTCACCATTGATGGGCATTTAGTTGTTTTCACACCTTGGTTACTGCAAGTAATGCTACATCCTGGTTTCACAGACTCTGAATGGGGGAAGTCCCAGAATTTTCCTTCTTTTTTAAGGCTGAATAATATTCCACTGTATATATATACACTCTACTTTCTTTATTCATTCACCATTGATGGACATTTAGTTGTTTTCACACCTTGGTTACTGCAAGTAATGCTACATCCTGGTTTCACAGACTCTGAATGAGGGAAGTCCCAGAATTTTCCTTCTTTTTTAAGGCTGAATAATATTCCACTGTATATATATATATACTCTACTTTCTTTATTCATTCACCATTGATGGGCATTTAGTTGTTTTCACACCTTGGTTACTGCAAGTAATGCTACATCCTGGTTTCACTTCCTGCGCATGTATACCCAGAAGTAGTGGGATGGTTGCATCCCAAAGGTAGTTCTGTTTTTAATTTTTTGAGCAACCTCCATATTGTTTCCCATAATTAACCTTTAGAACCAAGCTTCTTCAAAGTACAGAAGTGTGTAAAATATGCCACAATTTTGTTTAAAGGGGATATATATATATATATTCCCTGGTGGCTCAGATGGCAAAGAATCTGTCTGCCATGCAGAAGACTTAGGCTCGATCCCTGGGTCAAGAAAATCCCCTGGAGAAGAGAATGGCAATCTACTCCAGTATTCTTGCCTGGAGAATTCCATGGACAGAGGAGCCCGGTGGGCTAGAGTCCATGGGGTTGTAAAGAGTCGGACATGACTGAGCGACTTTCACAAACTAAAAGATACCCAAGAAACTGGTAATAGTGGTTCCCATGGGGAGAGTGGATAGTCAGCTGCTCTCTGGCCTGGAGCAGAGCCACCCAGCTGAGCACAGTCGAGGTCAATCAAGCCTCCAGCAGCTTCACAGCTGTGTGAACAATAACAGATAATTACTGCTTAAAATTAATAGAAATACATCATAAGAGTGCTGTGTATCTCACCATTATGCTACAATAATTCCCTGCTTATATATTTATTCAAGGAATCCACAGTGTAAGAGTGAGGCTCTGGAGCCAGACTGCTTGTGTTTGAATCCCAGCACTGGTGCTATCCAGCTGAATCCCTTGGGCTAGTCACCTAACCTGTCTGTTCCTGTGACTTCTCATCTGTAAAGTGGGAATTCTAATAGCTGCTGATGTTCAGTTGCTAAATCATGTCCAACTCTTTGTGACCCCGTGGACTATAATCCAAAGGGTCCTCTGTCCATGGGATTTCCCAGGCAAGAATACTGGAGCGTGTTGCCATTTCCTTCTTCACTTATAAAAGGGCCAACCTCAAAGGGCTCGGTGTTTTCTACCATACATTTTAAATACAAAACTATTAATATATAAAGTGTCTTGTCCCTATACCACCTAAAATCACCTTTTAAAATACCAGTTGGCATTATGTTGAATTTGGGCTATACCACTATTACATAAAAGAAAGAAAAGGACGGAAGTGTGCTCAGCAAGGGTCCTTCTGGAGCACTAGAGGAAAGGGAGTTACACTCGCGTGGCTGATCAGTGACTCCAGGAGGAGCAGCCCCGCCCAAGGCTGGCAACAGCAGAGAGGCTCGTGTTGTTTCCATGAACCTATGGAGCCCTCCCCATCTCTGCAGCATCTGCCCATTCCAGGACATTGAAAGGTATTGTGAGATCATTCAAAGCACCTCTGCCAGAAGTTTAGGCTGAAAATCTCTCCTGGGATAAGAAGGATTATGAGGAATTGATGTGTTTTTCTAACCTTTAATTCTGTTTTTACCCCAAACTCCATCAAATTTTAAAAGCTTTTGGTCAACCTGAGACTTTGCTAATATAATGAGGAGAGTGTTCTCAGGCTTCAAAAAAAAAAAAAAAAATCTAAGGATAAAGTAGGAAAAGGGAAATTAGAATCTCAGTCACAGGGGAAGAATACTTTGTAGCTTCTAAATTTAAGCACTTAAAATATCGAAGCTATCAAATGGCATACTACCACGAACTGGATGGAATTGAACAATTTTTTTCACCTTCATAAACGTGTATATATGTGTATATAAGAAATACATCTTTAAAACTGTTGACAATGTTTTTTTGAGAAATTTTGAGCTATTTTTGAAAAATGTCCAAAGTAGAGAAAAGCAGAAACATTTGCCCTAAAGACAGACAAGAGCATCCCTGAGAACCGGTGATGGTGGAAGCGTGCCTCACACCACTGTCTTCTCATTTCCCACACCTCCAGCGAAGTCTGTGGGACAGTTTTCAGGGACAGTTTCCAAGGTAAATCAGAAACTGAAGGCCAAGGCTTGTGTTTCCTAGTTCTGTTTCTGCTGTTTACCTCCTGCAGAACTTTGTGCATTATCTCACAAGAAAAATAGAAATAAAGGCTTAAATGAGCTAGTTACAAAGTGGTTTTAAATAATTAAAATAATTATGATGCAGAGATAACACTCATGTGCACCGACACATATGAAGGGTTGAAAACATGGAATCTGAATGCTAAAAGAGATTTTAGTTCTATCTTTCTTTTAACAGATGAAGAAACTGAGGAACAGAAATGTCAAATGACCTGCCCAAGGTCACACAGTAAATTCATGCTGCTGGAGATTAGAACATAGGTCTCCTGATGCCATCTAGTACCTGGATTGTAACGTACATGGTACAGTGAAGTCAATGTCCAGTCTAAAAATGGAAAATAAGTGGATATGTTTGAAGAATAACTACTTTTTATAAAAAAGTCAGTCAGTCAGTCAGTCAGTTCAGTCGCTCAGTCGTGTCCGACTCTGCGACCCCATGAATTGCAGCATACCCGGCCTCCCTGTCCATCACCAACTCCCAGAGTTCACTCAAACTCATGTCCATCGAGTCGGTGATGCCATCCAACCATCTCATCCTCGGTCGTCCCCTTCTCCTCCTGCCCCCAATCTCTCCCAGCATCAGAGTCTTTTCCAATGAGTCAACTCTTCTCATGAGGTGGCCAAAGTACTGGAGTTTCAGCTTTAGCATCATTCCTTCCAAAGAAATCCCAGGACTGATCTCCTTTAGGATGGACTGGTTGGATCTCCTTGCAGTCCAAGGGACTCTCAAGAGTCTTCTCCAACACCACAGTTCAAAAGCATCAATTCTTCGGCCCTCAGCTTTCTTCACAGTCCAACTCTCACATCCACACATGGCCACTGGAAAAACCATAGCCTTGCTGAGACGGACCTTTGTTGGCAAAGTAATGTCTGCTTTTAAATATACTATCTAGGTTGGTCATAACTTTTCTTCCAAGGAGTAAGCGTCTTTTAATTTCATGGCTGCAATCACCATCTGCAGTGATTTTGGAGCCCAAAAAAATAAAGTCTGACACTGTTTCTACTGTTTCTTCATCTATTTCCCTTGGAGTGATGGGACCAGATGCCATGATCTTCGTTTTCTGAATGTTGAGCTTTAAGCCAACTTTTTCACTCTCCTCTTTCACTTTCATCAAGAGGCTTTTTAGTTCCTCTTCACTTTCTGCCATAAGGGTGGTGTCATCTGCATATCTGAGGTTATTGATATTTCTCCTGGCAATCTTGATTCCCGCTTGTGTTTCTTCCAGTCCAGCGTTTCTCATGATGTACTCTGCATATAAGTTAAATAAGCAGGGTGACAATATACAGCCTTGACGTACTCCTTTTCCTATTTGGAACCAGTCTATTGTTTCATGTCCAGTTCTAACTGTTGCTTCCTGACCTGCATATAGGTTTCTCAAGAGGCAGGTCAGGTGGTCTGGTATTCCCATCTCTTTCAGAATTTTCCACAGTTGATTGTGATCCACACAGTCAAAGGCTTGGCATAGTCAATAAAGCAGAAATAGATGTTTTTCTGGAATTTTCTTGCTTTTTCGATGACCCAGTAGATGTTAGCAATTATAAAAAGTAGAGATTTCATTTTTTTCCCTTGATATGGATAGAGGATAAGGAAATTAGTATAGATTTTAAAGGCTAAGTGATAGTAAAAATAATAACAGACATTAAATAGTGTGTGATTTAGTAATAATAATACAGTTAATAAGACAGTAAATATTACATGGCAGGCCCTGTGCTTATTATCTCACTTTTTTCCTCATGATATCCCTGCAAGATTGAAACTCTTCTTATCTCTAATTCAGCAAAGAACAAACAGTTTTGTGGAAATTTTCCAGTGAGATGGCTTACACTTGTAGGTGGTGGATGAGCTCAATTTTACAGCCTCACTTTGACAAATGCAAACAGATGAGAAGCCTTTCCAAGAACAGAAGCCAGAGATTTAACACCTGCCGTGGCTGAGCGGGCTGAAGGATTTGGAGTGTTCCTGTGAAGTTCAGTGCAGTTATACACCCATTTAATCCCCTCAGCAAACAAAAGACCTGGTTACTAAGGTTTTCTTGGTTCCATTTTACAGACATGGAAACTGAGAAAAGAGAGATCAAATAACTTGACAGAGGTGGCGATAGGATTTGACCCCAGTCCTGTTTCCTTCTGATTCCATGCTTCTGGCCAGCATACTCTGCTTCCTCCTGGGCCTCAGTTCTTTCATCTAGAAGGCAGGAGTTAAAACTCCACCCGTGAGGTTTAAGAGAGGATGACACTGCACAATGCCAGGTAAATGAAAGAGCTATAGCTATTAGGTGCTCTGGGAACGCTATTTTTGTGGGGATGAGATAGTAAAGAAACCTTTGTTTGGAACCGTAGAATTTAGAACTTGGAGTCTTTCTAGGACTCTTGGCTAGTTTTTTCCCCCTAAATTCTCAGTGCTAACATTCTCCATGTTTCCTTGCAGTTTCCCTTCTGCATATATCACTAAAATATGCATGAAACCCCAAGATGCAAATTCAGCTTTCTCAGGAAAACCATTACCATTAAACCAGTTTGTCAGGTTGGTGATGATGGGGTTAAAATCAAAATAGCAAGCTGGCTCCCAAAGGGTTGTTGTTCCTGTCGACCTTGAGATTCTGAAAGAAAATAATTGAAGCAGGGCCTGTGCAAGGTTCCCACAGAGATTTATGAACAAAACCTTAAACACCTCAGCAATGCAGCCTGTGTTTAAATCACTCCATTGTCAGTGACCTCCAAGCAGAAAATCTGAGAGGGGGATGATTTGAGAGCTCCCAGCAGGAGAGACACCATGGCGGGAACGGGAAAAGTGTCTCTCTTGCAGAGGCACCTGGACACCTGTACACACAGGGAAAGTAAAAGCTCTTGAGTTGAATTAAAAGGTGAGGGGCCGAGACCTGGTGGGCCATGCGTGTTTTTAATGCATTGTCTGTCCCTGTTAGCATTTCACGTCTCAGCCTTGACCACAGATTCATCCCCCACTAACATGTATATTCAGACACACGCTTAACTTTTCAAAATAGATAGTTTGCCCAAAGAGAACTCTGGGACATTTTTTGTTTAAAACAGTATCCATTTCTTAGAATTGGTTCTAATCAAAGCCAATGGTGACTTAATGTCTTAAAACTGCCTCAGTGAGACATTTCTGAATTCAGTCTACAGGGCATTCACACTTTTGAAAATGGATAAACCTTCAACGAGTCACAGTACAGGTAGTTTGTTTCCATTCCGAGAACTGACCTTAAGCTTCGTAGTATCAAATTCATTCTATTTTTCCCTGCGCTTTTTTCAAGATTTGTTCCAGATAATGCTTACATGGTAACCAATACAAATAACCAGTCACCCAGCTGAAGGACTTCCCACAAGGGAATGTGGAAATTAGGATACAGTGACATTGCTGGCTTGCTTCCCTGAAATGATTTCATCAGTCAGTCAGTTCAGTCGCTCAGTCGTGTCCGACTCTTTGTGACCCCATGGACCACAGCACACCAGGCCTCCCTGTCCATCACCAACTCCCGGAGGTTACCCAAACTCATGTCCATTGAGTCGGTGATGCCATCCAGCCATCTCATCCTCTGTCGTCCCCTTCTCCTCCTGCCTTCAATCTTTCCCAGCATCAGGGTCTTTTCCAAGGAGTCAGTTCTTCGCATCAGGTGGCCAAAGTACTGGAGCTTCCACTTCAGCATCAGTCCTTTCAGTGGATATTCATGACTGGTCTCCTTTAGGATGGACTGGTTGGATCTCCTTTCAGTCTAAGGGGCTCTCAAGAGTCTTCTCCAACACCACAGTTCAAAAGCATCAATTCTATGAAGTCATAGCTGTACCCAAATCCAGCATTTGTGCTCATAGACACACACATAGCGTTCACCCTCAGCCAAATTCACCAACCCATCTGAATCAGTTCACAGTAAGACTGAGATCCTTATTGTGAAGCAAAAGGAGATGGCAACACACTTCGGTCAGCTCCCTCAGCCAGCTTCTTCACCTTTGGCCAAATGGATGTATAGTCAGCTCTCCCTATCCACAGATACTGAACCTACACATTCGCGGTGCTAGTGAGTACTACATCATTTCATATGAGGGACTTGAGCATGGCGGAGTCCTGGACCCAATCTTCCATGGATACAAGGGATGAATACAGTTACTTGGTCACATAAGTCCTTTTACAGATGTTTGGTATAAAGAGGTTATCAATTTCCTCCGGAAACCAACTGGCAAACAGAGTCACTGGGACTTAAACAGGTTCACTGGTTAAAAAAAAAAGCCCATGTGAAAATGGATGGGCAACGATTCCACTCCTCGTTTTAAACTCAGACTCCAACACAGGGACTCAAACACACACTTGTACACAAATGGTCATAGCAGCACTAACCACGAGGCAGAGGAAGGTGGAAACAACCCAAATGTCCATCACGTGATGAATAGATCAGCAAAATGTAATGCCTCACATTGTATATCATTCAGTCTTAAAAGGAGTGAAGTTCTGACCCATGCTACAACGTGGATGAATGTGGAAACCATTCAGACACAGAAGGTCACACATACTGCATGGCTCCACTTAGATGCATATCCAAAACAGGCAAGTCCATACAGACGGGAAGCAGATTAATTGTAGCCAGGGTCTGGACAGGGAGGTGAGAGAATGGGACTTGACGCCTTAAGGGGAATACAATTTCCTTTTTGGGTGGAGGCTATTGTTTGGAATGAGGTAGATGTTGAAGCTGAAACTCCAATATCTTGGCCACCTGATGCAAAGAGCTGACTCATTGGAAAAGACCCCGATGTTGGGAAAGATTAAAGGCGGGAGGAGAAGGGGACGACAGAGGATGAGATGGCTGGATGGCATCACCGACTCAATGGACATGAGTTTGGGTAGACTCCGGGAGTTGGTGATGGACAGGGAGGCCTGGTGTGCTGCAGTTCATGGGGTCGCAAAGAGCTGGACATGACTGAGCAACTGAACTGAACTGAACTGAACTGAGAGGTGATAGCTGTACAACATGGGACTGTACCAAACGCCACTGAACTGTACACTGTGAAGCAGTCGATTTTGTTATGTGAATCTTAGCTCAACAAATAGAAAGAAAGGCCAGGGAATAAGACACAGATCCCACCAGAGAGGAAGGAACTTCGCTGTTCCTGCCTGTGCTGCGTCTCCAGCCCCAAGGCCTCTCTCCCCTCTCGGTGATCTCACTGGTTTGCTTGGATATGCAGCTGTTACCACTCAGGTTTCTGTTGCCTTGACGTGTGGCAAGCAAAAGCGCTGAGACACCGAGGTTTGTAACAGAGAGAGAGTTTATTCACAAATCAGCTATGTGAGGAGGCGGCAAAACCTGTGTTAGACTCACCTCCTCAGAGGCAGGGGGCTTGAGTATTTATGGCATAAAGCATGAAGAACCAGCGTGGGCTGAGGCGTGGGCAGTCTGGGGAAGGGGCAGTATTTGTCATTCTGCACAGTCGTGACTAAGCTCCAGGTCCCTCCACATTCAAACGTGGAAGCACATAGCACCATCTGAGGGTGGAGTTTTCAGTCCTCTGCCTTCGAGAGGTCACCCGGCGGACACGTGTGCACACCCAGTTGGAGGGCTGGTGGTTCTAATCAGTCTTAACTAGCTCAGCTTGAACCAGACACAGCAAAGTCCAAGTTCCTGGAAAACAACTTGGACAAACACTTATTGCTTAGGCTTGAGGACGTGCAAGTCTTCACCTTGATTTGTGAAGGCAAAGGGAGAGAGGTTTGACCATCGATTGGCTTCAATGGCACAGAAGATGAGAAATCTCCATGCCACCCACTTGTCCAGCCCATCAGTGTGCTGCCAGTCAGCTGCCATCCCCAGCCTAGCACTTGTCTTCCACATCCAATAACAACTGCCCTTGGCTGCTGTTCAGAGAAGTTTTGCCAGTACCCATTGGACAGTAGCTGGTGAGGGCCTGGGACCCTGCCTTTACCTGGGTACCACTTTGCTCATCCTCATTTTGCCTCGGAACTTCAGGGAACCAAGGATTTAAAGGGTTTTGAGGTGTCCTTCTTGTTGCCAGAGAAGTCTGACCTATATATACGGGATTTTCCTAAAACAACAGAACACTTCCAGATTCAAGGAAGTGAGAATTGGATTGTTGTCTTAGCCTGGGTCACCCAGAAAGCAGAGCCTGAGACAAACGCACACAGGCAAGTGGGTTATTTGGGAAATGATCCCATGGAAGAGTAGAGAAGGGCAGAGGGGAACTAGGAACCAGGGAAAAGGGAAAACCAATATTCAGATGCATTATCAGTTTGGCCCCTGCGACAGGTGCTGCTTGATCTTGCCTGAACTTTCTGAGGAGACACCTGCATGGTGTCTTCTCAGGACTACCAGCCTCGATTACAGTAGGGGGAAATATCTGTCCGTCAGTATCTGTCCCTGCTTGATCAAGCGTGGTCCAGTAGTACTCACATTTCTGAACTGCACATTTGTGATTGCCCAGCTCCTTGGAAGAAAAGCTATGACCAACCTAGACAGCATATTAAAAAGCAGAGACATTACTTTATAAAAAAAAAAATCCGTCTTGTCAAAGCTATGGTTTTTCCAGTAGTCATGTATGGATGTGAGAGTTGGACTATAAAGAAGGCTGAGTGCTGAACAACTGATGCTTTTGAACTGTGGTGTTGGAGAAGACTCTTGAGAGTCCCTTGGACTGCAAGGAGATCCAGTGAGTCCATCCTAAAGGAAACCAGTCCTGAATATTCATTGGAAGGAATGATGCTGAAGCTGAAGCTCCAATACTTTGGTCATCTGATGCAAAGAGCTGACTCATTGGAAAAGACTCTGATGCTAGGAAAGATTGAAGGCAGGAAGAAAAGGGGATGACAAAGGATGAGATGGTTGGATGGCATCACCGACTCAACGGACATGAGTTTGGGTAGACTCCAGGAGTTGGTGATGGACAGGGGAGGCCTGGCATGCTGCAGTCCAGGGGGTCGCAAAGAGTTGGACACGACTGAGTGACTGAACTGAACTGAGTGCCCAGCAGGTTCTTGTAGCATCTCACATGCTGGCATCAGAGATGCCCCGGCAGCACAGGATGCGTGTGTTGGCAGCACTGGTCTATTTGGAGCCCTGGTTGTAGCTGTTTGATCAGCAGCGGCTGGAGCAAGGCGGAGGCTCATGGGACCTGCACTGGCTCGAGGCATGAGTGCCACAAGGATGTGGGGAGAGCGCCTTAGACTTGGAAGCAAACATCTGAAAGCGGCATCTATGAATGGCTAGCATTTGTGTTTCTGCAGTTCTTCATTCCCACTGACCAGGCAGCCATCGTCAGATAAACTCTGCCTGAAACCTTCCAAGCCTCAGGTGTTGACTGGGCACCATCAGTGTGCTAGTCGCTGGGCATCCAGCAGTAAGACCGCAACATCCTTGCTCTTAAGAAGCTTACATTCTAGTGGGCAGAGATGGGCAACATAAACCACCAAATAAACAAGAGACATGTCAGATTAACTAAGTGCCGGAAGCTGACCCAGGGTGGTGCTGGAAGGGCCAGCTTACCTTCTTGCTATTGCTTTGAGGCGTTACACAGGTGGGTGGTTTGGCTTCTGGTTCCTGTTTCCAACAGCTCTGTGACTCATTCACATTTTCTTTAAAATCTATTTCAATTCTTAGTCAGACACAATTGCACAGTTTTTAAGCCTAACATTTAAGAACAAATTCATGATTCATAAGATCCTATGATACGTACTAAGACCAACGATGTCTTCTTAGAAAAAATGTGAGAATCATTCTTAATTTACTGTTCTCCTTTGCATCTCTCTCCCACACACTCTCTCTCTCTCTCACACACACACACACGTCAGCTGTACTTCCTGCCACTTCTCAAACCCACTCTCCTTTTCCGGCTCTCCATCCCCACAGCACGTGTGGTCCAGGCCTCCGCCACCTTTTGTGCAGGCTCTCTGCGGCTTCCTGTTGGCTGCCCAAGTTTTGCTTTGCTCTGCAACCTCATTGCTGGGTATCTGGAAGAATTTTCATTTTTGTGCCTTTTACTCACTGGTCTGTGTTATGCCCACCAGAGTTTCGAGGAATGACTATAGGCAAATATTTAACTACACACCTGCTTTCCCAATGAATGACTAGAATGACATGATACCTTCCCTTGTCCCCTCTCTCTAGCCTGCGCCTCCTCATTCCTTACCTTTCTCATTGCATCATCTCCTGGGGACCCAGATCTGAACACACTTTGGTTTATTGTTTGGAAAATGTACTAAAAATTGAACACAGCCTTTCAACATGAACAACCCACAGTGGTTCTATTTTTTCTTTTGAACTAATGCTCTTTTAAGACAACAACAAAAATTTATTTATCTATTTGGCTGCACCAGATCTTAGTTGTGGCATGCAGGATCTTCAGTCTTCATTGCGGCATGCAAGATCTCTATTGTGGCGTGTGGGGTCTAGTTCCTTGACCAGGGATCAAACTCAGGTGATGTGCAGTGGAAGCATGGAGTCTTAGCCACTAGATCACCAGGCAAGTCTCGAACTAATGCTTTTATTAAGAACATTGGGTTAGCCAAAGGTTCGCTTGGATGGAAAAATCTGAATGAACTTTTTGGTCAACCCAATGTATTTCAAGAGTGGATTTCTGAGCTTTGACAAATAAATACACCTGTGTAGCCACAAGTCCAAGGTAGAGAACATTCCCATCACTTGAGAAAGTTTTCTCTTGCCCTTTTGAAACCATGTACAAGCTCCTGTGTCCTTGTCTTTTGAAGTAAAATGCTGACTCTAGAGTTAATGATTGGGAAATGTGAAGATGGAGAAACAAAGAAGAACTGTTGGGCTAGGGAACTGGTAACAATTTAGACTATAATTTTGCCACACGACAGAATCACCAAACTCCCAGTTTCCTGAAAGGTATAGATAAAGGCCTGACACACATTCTGAAGCAGTTTTTACAGGAAGCAGACCACACTGCAGATGAAAACTGCTGACCACAAGATCATAGACCCTAAACTAGTTGAAACCAGAAGGTTGATGATGCTTGAAAGTTCACCTTGATGCCAACCAATCCAAGAACTCTCCGTGAGCTGATCACACCCAGCTCCTTGAACACTAAAACTCCTCTCTCTTCCCTCCAGGGTGGGTCACCCAGTCTTCAAGGCCTTAGCCCACTGTGGTCCCCTTTGCCTGGCAAAGCGATTAAAGCTTCTCTTTTCTACTTCACCCAAAACTCTCTTCGTGTTTCTATTCATCACCAGTGAGCAGAGGCCAAGTTTTGGCAACATTTTCTTAGTCCAATCTTACCAACAGTAGCAACCACTATTCTGATTTCTCCCACTGTAGATTAGTTTTACTAAACCAGAAGGACTCTTCTGTGACTGGCTTCTTTCAGTCAACATAATGCAATTGAGCATGTTGTTTTATGTGTTGGGAGTTAGCTCCTTCCTACTACTGAGCAGTAGTATTCCGTTGAATGGTTATACCAGTTTGTTTATCCATTCTCCTGTTGACAGGCATCTGAGTTGTTTTCAGTTTGGGGCTATAATGAATATAACTTTTATACACATGTAGTTTTATTGACTTTTGTTTCTATTTATCATTTTTTATCTGGGCTTTTATTTACCCAGAAGTGGAATTTCTGTATCATAATGTATCAAATATTTAAATGTATCATAATATCAAATATTTAAATTTATAAGAAATTAACAAATAATTTTCTGAAATGGTTGTGCCAGCCATGTATGAGAGTTACAGTCCCTTGCTCCACGTTCTTGCTAACATTTAGTATTATAAGTTATTCTATTTTTTCATTTTAGCCATTCTTATGGATGGAAGTGGTCACTGTGGTTTTAATTTGAATTCACTCAGTGAACTTGATCGTCTTTCATATGCTTATTGACCCTTCATATATCTTCTTTTACAAAGTGCTTGGTCAAGTCTTTTGCTCATTTTTATTGAATTGTCTTTTTATTACTCAATTATAGGAATTCTTGATAGTATCTGGATATAGATATATATATACTGTGAATATTTCTCTTTGCGTCTGGCTTACCTTTTCATTTTCTTCAAGGTGTCTTCTGAGGAACAGAAATGGCAAACTTTTATAAAGTTCAATATAACTTTTTTCTTTTATACTTAGTGATTGTTCTGTCTAACACATTTTAGCAAACATATTCTCTTAGGTTTTATTCTAGAAGATTTATATTTTCAGTTTTTTTGTTCAAGGCAATCCATGATCTAATGAGTCAATGCTTCGCATCAGGTGGTCAAAGTATTGGAGCTTCAGCATCAGTCCTTCCAGTGAATATTCAGGACTGGTCTCCTTTAGGATGGACTGGTTGGATCTCCTTCCAGTCCAAGGGACTCTCAAGAGTCTTCTCCAACACCACAGTTCAAAAGCATGTATTTTTCAGCACTCAGCCTTCTGTATGATCCAACTCTCATATCCATACATGGCTACTGGAAAAACCATAGCTTTGACTATGTGTACCTTTGTTGGCAAACTAATGTCTCTGCTTTTCAATACACTGTCTAAGTCTGTCATAGCTTTTCTTCCAAGAATCAAGTGTCTTAATTCCATGGCTGCAGTCACCATCTGCAGTGATTTTGGAGCCCAAGACAATAAAGTTTGTCACTGTTTCCATTGTTTCCCCTTCTATTTGCCATGAAGTGATGGGACTGGATGCCATGATCTTAGTTTTCTGAATGTTGAGTTTTAAGCCAGCTTTTTTGTTCTCCTCTTTCACATTCATCAAGAGACTCTTTAGTTCCTCTTCTATTTCTGCCAAAAAGGTGGTGTCATCTGCCTATCTGAGGTTTTTGATATTTCTCCAAGCAATCTTGTTTCCAGTTTGTGAGTCATCCAGCTTGGCATTTCACATAATGCACTCTGCATATAAATTAAATAAGCAGGGTGATAATATACAGCGTTGATGTACTCCTTCTCCAATTTTGAGCCAGTCTGTTGTTCTATGTCTGGTTCTAACTGTTGTTTCTTGGCCTGAATACAGATTTCTCAGGAGGTAGGTAAGGTGGTCTGGTTTTCCCATCTCTTTAAGAATTTTCTGCAGTTTGTTGTTAATAATATGTATATATAAATCACAAGATAGCCCTAACTCTTGTGAAACCTGCAGTTTTCAGCCTCAAAAATGCTTCACACAAATGGGGCCCCGACTAACAAATGGATAAAGAAGAGGTGACATGTGTATACAATGGAAAATTCAGCTCAGTTCAGCTCAGTTCAGTCACTCAGTCGTGTCCGACTCTTTGCGACCCCATGAATCCCAGCACACCAGGCCTCCCTGTCCATCACCATCTCATCCTCTCAAACTCACGTCCATCGAGTAGGTGATGCCATCCAGCCATCTCATCCTCTGTTGTCCCCTTTTCCTCCTGCCCTCAATCCCTCCCAGCATCAGAGTCTTTTCCAATGAGTCAGCTCTTCACATCAGGTGGCCAAAGTACTGGAGTTTCAAAGAACACCCAGGGCTGATCTTTAGAATGAACTGGTTGGATCTCCTTGCAGTCCAAGGGACTCTCAAGAATCTTCTCCCACACCACAGTTCCAAAGCATCAATTCTTCAGCGCTCAGCTTTCTTCACAGTCCAGCTCTCACATCCATACATGACCACTGGAAAAACCACAGCCTTGACTAGACAGACCTTTGTTGGCAAAGTAACATCTCTGCTTTTCAATATGCTATCTATGTTGGTCATAACTTTTCTTCCAAGGAGTAAGCGTCTTTTAATTTCATGGCAGTGAAATCACCATCTGCAGTGATTTTGGAGCCCCCAAAAATAAAGTCTGACACTGTTTCCACTGTTTCCCCATCTATTTCCCATGAAGTGATGGGACCAGATGCCATGATCTTCATTTTCTGAATGTTGAGCTTTAAGCCAACTTTTTCACTCTCCTCTTTCACTTTCATCAAGAGGCTCTTTAGTTCCTCTTCACTTTCTGCCATAAGGGTGGTGTCATCTGCATATCTGAGGTTGCTGCTGCTGCTAAGTCATTTCAGTCATGTCTGACTCTGTGCGACCCCATAGATGGCAGCCCACCAGGCTCCCCAGTCCATGGGATTCTCCAGGCGAGAACACTGGAGTGGGTTGCCATTTCCTTCTCCAATGAATGAAAGTGAAAAGTGAAAGTGTTACTCAGCCATAAAAAGAAATGAAATAATGACATTTGCAGCATCGTGGATGGTCCTAGAGATTATCATACTAAATTAAATGAGTCAGAAAGACAAATATCATATTATATCACTTATATGTGGAGTCAAAATATGACACCAATGAATATATCTACCAAATGGAAACACACTCACAGACACAGAGAACAGCCCTGTGGTGGCCAAGGGTAAGAGGGTGGGGAGGGATGGTTGGGAATTTGAGGTTAGCAGACGCAAACTATTATATATAGAATGCATAAATAACAAGGTCCTACTGTATGGTACAGGGAACTGTTATCAATATCTTGTCAGTTCAGTTCAGTTGTTCAGTCGTGTCCAACTCTTTGCAACCCCATGAATCACAGCACGCCAGGCCTCCCTGTCCATCACCAACTCCCGGAGTTCACTCAGACTCACATCCATCGAGTCAGTGATGCCATACAGCATCTCATCCTCTGTCCTCCCCTTTTCCTCCTGCCCCCAATCCCTCCCACCATCAGAGTCTTTTCCAATGAGTCAACTCTTCACATGAGGTGGCCAAAGTACTGGAGTTTCAGCTTTAGCATCATTCCTTCCAAAGAAATCCCAGGACTGATCTCCTTTAGAATGGACTGGTTGGATCTCCTTGCAGTCCAAGGGACTCTCAAGAGTCTTCTCCAACACCACAGTTCAAAAGCATCAGTTCTTCGGTGCTCAGCTTTCTTCACAGTCCAGCTCTCACATCCAACCACTGGAAAAACAATGGCCTTGACTAGACGGAACTTTGTTGGCAAACTAATGTCTCTGCTTTTAAATATGCTGTCTAGGTTGGTCATAACTTTTCTTTCAAGGAGTAAGCGTCTTTTAATTTCATGGCTGTAGTCATAATATCTTGTAATAAATCACAATAAATAAGAAAAATAATATATATTTACATGTATATCATATATACATAATGTATATATATACATTTTAATCACTTTGCTATACCACAAAAATTAATGCAACACTATAAATCAATTATACTTCAATAAAATAAAAGTTTTAAATGGCATCAACTCATATTCTTGGGTAAAAGCCGTATGTGATTATTTGCTCAGTCCGCTCGTTCCCTGTTGATTCGTTTTCTCCTTTCCTAGTTGTATAACAGTAGAAAGTAAGATATCAAAATCCCTCTACCCTGTTCCCAACCAAAATAACAGAAATCCTGAATCATAGCACCCCAAGGCTCAAATACTAAACCTGATTTCTTCTCCATCTACTGCAGAAAGAAGTAGATGCTTTCTGCAGAGAAAGTGACTGGAAGAGATATGAGATCTTGTGTGAAACACTGTGTCTCCTAGGGAATCTTCAAGGGCCAGCTGAAATCATGCACAAAGGCAGCTGGTTTCTGATTGCTGCCTATGTCACCTTAGGACATACATGTTTGCAGCCTGGTTGAACAGGAAAGAGATACCAAATGTATGAGAGTGGTGCAGACGGGTGGATAAAAGGGCATTAGAATTAAACCTGACCTTTCTCCTTGCTCCAAAGGATGAGACAGTCCTAATGCTACAGAGATTTATTTGTACTAACAAGCTTTTATTTCAAAATGCAATTACCCATGGGATGATTAAGCCTACAGCATTGGCGATTGCATTAAATTCAATTAAGTCCTCTGCAATCTGAGTCATTATTTGGGGGCAGGGGGGGAAAAAAAGGATGCACATTCCAGTTACAAGGAGATGGAAAAGAAGATGATCTAGGGCAAAATTTCCCACATCTGCTGCATAAGATCTATCAGAAAAGCTTCTTAAAAACACAGATTCCCTTTTCCTTCTCCCCACCTCACACCAGCTCTGAATCAGGAAAGACTGATGTAGGGGCTAGGACTCAATATGATAAAAAGCTTCCTGGGTTGTCTGATGCTGGCAGCTCAGGAATGAGCATCGAGGAAGCACAGGTCTTGGACACTGGTTTGCTGCCCTGATCAAAATTCAGTCTGATTTTCAACTTGACAGACGTTAAACTAGATGCACTAATGCTGGTTGGGACTGATCCACCCACAAAGTTCACAGAAACTTATGTATAAACCAGAATGCCAGCTCCCTAATTATAAGGAGGGATTACCCTTCTCAGGAGAAGGAAATGGCACTCCACTCCAGTACTCTTGCATGGAAAATCCCATGGACGAAGGAGCCTGGTGGGCTACAGTCCATGGGGTTGTGAAGAGTCAGACATGACTGAGCAACTTTGCTTTCACTTTTCACTTTCATGCATTGGAGAAGGAAATGGCAACCCACTCCAGTGTTCTTGCCTGGAGAATCCCAGGGACAGAGGAGCCTGGTGGGCTGCCGCCTATGGGGTCGCACAGAGTCGGACACAACTGAAGCACTTAGCAGCAGCAGCAGCTACAACCCTTCTCAGAGATCAAAATGCTCATGCTTGCCATACAGAACACCTGCACAACCACACTTTTAATTAGATGGTTGCCTGCTATTGATCTATGAAATCAGATCGAACAGATGCTTCCAATGGCATTTTTCATTCAGGCTACAGAAGCAAAGCAGTAATCCTTGTACCACTGAGGTATAGGCATACTGATATATGCCTCAGAACAGATCTCCTTAACCCTGGCCAGAGCTGGAGATACATTGCCAAATTCTTGCCCTCAGACATACTTTTCTAGATTCTGTATCTCCTAAGAGCAAACCCAGGGAAGGTTCTGCTGCTCGCCGTGCTCAGGCAGCTCGCCTCTTTGGGGCAGATTTTCCAGCCACGACTGGAGTGATGTTGTGCCATCCCTAATGGGCATGACCAGACACTTCCTGGGATGTTGCTCCTTACTCTGTTTTGTAATAATGTGTACTTTACATAAAAAGGAAACCTTTACTTAAAAAGTTATCTACATGCAAAACTGCAGGTGATGAAAAGTTTTTCATTGTTGGATAACTGATTTGCAATGAAAATGATTTTGTCATCCAGATTTTGCTAACTTTTTTTGTTTTTAAGATGTTTATTCTCTCTTATAATACTGCACATACATTTTATTAAATTTCCATTTTCTTTGTTGAACTCACATCCCATTCATGCTTCTCTGGTCCCCTACGTCATACTCCATGTGCTCACATCACCAGTATCTCGGTGACTCCTTAGATGAGGTAAATTTATTATTTATCCTGCTCTGATCTGACGCTCAATCTTGTGAACTTACCTCCCAGTGGGGAGGAGACTTATAATAAACATATAATAAGAATCAAAAAAATAAGAAAGTGTGAATGCTTTGAAGAAACTAAACTAGACCAAAGGGTAGAAAGGGGTAGAAAGACTGGAGCTGGTAGTTGGTCAAGGAAGCCTTCTCTTCAGATGTGACATTTATGTTGAGAAACAGAGCCTCATAATCATACCCTCAAAGCATATTTATTTCCAAAGCCACACATATATCTCCATCATGAATACTGACATTGTTTAACTAAAGGATTCAGTACACGGTTTTGCTAAATTTGTTATGAACAGCTAATGGGGAAAATAGATGTCTAGATAGTTTGAAAACTATTCCACTACTAAACACAAGAAATAGCAGGTATAATATAACAAATATTTATAAATATACTGTTTCTACATGAAATATATATTTAAATTAAGAGATGGGCTCACAATAAAGTAAAAGAAATCATCAGTCACCAAAAATAATAAGGAAAATAGAAGCCAGTAAAGTCAACATGAGACCTGAAGCTTCAGCTGCTGCCGGGAAGGAGTTTGGATACCAGTCCCTATGTAGGAACAGGAGATAAAGCCTTCAGCCTGAGAGACAAGAAATTGAAACTGCAACTGCAACATGAAGCCAGGATAAAAGAGTGCAGAATTTTAAAATAAATTTTTAAAAAATCCATTAGCTTTGGATAGGAGTTTGTTTGTTTGTTTGTTTTAAGATATCCCTGAGGATTTATAGCCACATAACCATCTTGTGTTCAAATTCATGCCATAAGCAAGATGTAGAAAATTTTAAATTGAGATAATAGCATAAAATGTAGACTTTAGCTGGTGATGGTCCTGGAGTATCTTGCAAAAGCAAAAACAGCACCTCTCTTGAAGAACGTTCCCTTAATGTGTCTCTGTCAGGATTTCAAGAGATTAAATTTGAATGAGGCCAAGTTCATGGTCTAAAACTGTAAAACATATGAGGAAACAATAATGTGAAAAAGAGTATGCAAATGGAATAGAAGACAGAATTAGAATTTTAAATGTTAGGATTCTTGAATAGAAATGATCTTTAAAAGGATTTAAAGGATTAGCTATATAAAAGAAGGTCTTAAGGGAAAAGTACAAGATTCTCTGAAAAA
Organism: Capricornis sumatraensis; assembly: GCF_032405125.1. NCBI lineage: Eukaryota > Metazoa > Chordata > Mammalia > Artiodactyla > Bovidae > Capricornis > Capricornis sumatraensis. The sequence continues at coordinate 89,113,767 of NC_091079.1, forward strand.
AGATCAAGCTGACCTTTAGAATGAAATAGAACTTTTAGAAATTAAAAATATGGCAATAAAAGCTAAAACTTGTTGAAAGTGAAAATATTTACATATTACATATCTAACAATGGACTTGTATCTGGAATATGTAAAGAACTCTCTAAATAAATTATTGATACATATAATAATTTAGATGGATCTCAAAGACATTATCTTCTTCATGGATCACAGCCCTGTCGTGGTGATAGGGCTTGTGTAACTCAATAAAGCTATGAGCCATGCCGTGCAGGGCCACCCAAGACAGACAAATCATGGTGAAGAGTTCTGACAAAACGTGGTCCACTGGAGGAGGAAACAGCAAACCACTCCAGTATTCTTGCCACAAGAACCCTATGAACTATATGAAAAAGAAAAAAAAAAAAAATGACACCAGAGGATGCGCCCCGCAAGTTGGAAGGTGTCCAATATGCTACTGGGGAGAGCAAAGGGCAATTTAATAGCTCCAGAAAGAATGAAGAGGCTGGTTCAAAGCAGAAAATGTGCTCAGCTGTGGATATGTCTGATGGTGAAAGTAAAGTTCAGTGCCATAAAGAACAATCAAGGTAAACTGGACATGGTAAAGTAGGAGCTGTGGGCAAGAATGAACATTGACATCTTAGGAATCACTGAACTAAAATAGATGAGAATGGGTGAATTTAATTCAGAGGACATTAGATCTGTGGGCAAGAATCTCTTAGAAGAAATGGAGTAGCCCTATAGTCAACAAAAGAGTCTGAAATACAGTACCTGGATGCAATCTCAAAAGCAACAGAATGATCTTGGTTTGTTTCCAAGGCAAACAATTCAACACAGCACAGTAGTCAATTAGCACAGTAATCCAAGTCTATGTCCCAACCACTGATGCCAAAGAAGCTGAAGTTGACCAGTTCTAGGAAGACCTACACAATCTTCTAGAACTAACACCAAAAAAGACGTCCTTTTCATCATAGGTGATTGGAATGCAAAAGTAAGAATCCAAGATACCTGGAGTAACAGGCAAATTTGGCCTTGGAATACAAAATGAAGTGGGGCAAAGGCTAACAGAGTTTTGTCAAAAAAAACACACTAGTCAGTGTAGACACAATTTTCCAACAACACAAGGGATGACTGTGCACATGGACATCACCAAATGATCAATACTGAAATCAGATTGATTACATTTTTTGAATGGGAAGATGGAGAAGCTCTATACAGTCAGCAAAACAAGAGCTGGGGCTGACTGTGGCTTAGATCATCAGCTCCTTATTGGCAAATTCCGACTTAAAATGAAGAAAGGGAAAACCACTAGGACATTCAGATATGACCTAAATCAAATCTGTTATGATTATACAGTGATGAATAGATTCAAGGGATTAGATCTGGTAGATATAGTGCCTGAAGAACTATGAACAGAGGTTCATGGCGTTGTACAGGAGTAAGTGACCAAAACCATCCCAAAGAAAAAGAAATGCAAAGGCAAAGTGATTGTCTGAGGAGACTTTACAATCAGCTGAGGAAGAAAGAGAAGCAAAAAAAGCAAGGGAAAAAGGGAAAGATATATCCAACTGAATGCAGAGTTCCAGAGAATAGTGAAGCGAGATAAGAAGCCCTTCTTCAATGAACAATGCAAAGTAGTAGAGGAAAGCAATAGAATGAGAAAGACTAGAGATGTTTTCAAGAAAATTGGAGATTTCAGCAGAACATTTCATGCAAGCATGGGCAAAATAAGGGAGAGGAACAGTAAAGACCTAACTTAGGCAGAAGAAATTAAGAAGAGGTAGCAAGAATGCACAAAATAACTATACAAAAAGGTCTTAATGGCCAGGATAACCAGGATGGTGTGGTCACTCACCTAGAGCCAGACATTCTGGAGTTTGAAGTCAAGTGGGCTTTAAGAAGCATTAGTATAAACAAGGCTAGTGGAGGTGATGGAATTCCAGCTGAGCTCTTTCAAATCCTAAAAGATGATGCTGTTAAAATGCTGCACTCAATATGTCAGCAAATTTGGAAAACTCAGCAGTGGCCACAGAACTGGAAAAGGTCAGTTTTCATTACAATCCCAAGAAGGGCAGTGCCAAAGAATGTTCAAACCATCAGACAATTGCACTTATTTTGCATGCTAGTAAAGTTATGCTCAATATCCTTTGAGCTATGCTTCAGCAGTACATGAACGCAGAATTTCCAGATGTACAAGCCGGGTTTAGAAAAGGTGGAGGAAACAGAGATCAAATTGCCAACATTCCTAGGATCATAGAGAAAGCAGAAAATTCCAGAAAAACATCTATTTCTGCTTCATTGATTATGGTAAAGCCTTTGACCATGTGGATCGCAATAAACTGGAAAATTATTAAAGAGACAGGAATACCAGACTATGTTACCTGTCTCCTGAGAAACCTGTATGTGAGTTAAGAAGTAATAGTTAGAATCTTACATGGAACAACTGACTGGCTAAAACTGGGAAAGGAGTTCAGCAAGGCAGTATATTGCCACCCTGTTTATTTAACTTCTATGCAGAGTACATCATGAGAAATTCTGGGCTGGATGAATCACAGTTCAGTTCAGTTCAGTCACTCAGTCATGTCTGACTCTTTGTGACCCCATGAATCGCAGCACGCCAGGCCTCCCTGTCCATCACCAACTCCCGGAGTTCACTCAGACTCATGTCCATTGAGTCCCTGATGCCATCCAGCCATCTCATCCTCGGTCGTCCCTTTCTCCTCCTGCCCCGAATCCTTCCCAGCATCAGAGTCTTTTCCAATGAGTCAACTCTTCACATCAGGTGGCCAAAGTACTGGAGCTTCAGCTTGAGCATCATTCCTTCCAAAGAAATCCCAGGGCTGATCTCCTTCAGAATGGACTGGTTGGATCTCCTTGCAGTCCAAGGGACTCTCAAGAGTCTTCTCCAACACCACAGTTCAAAAGCATCAATTCTTCGGCGCTCAGCTTTCTTCACAGTCCAACTCTCACATCCATACATGACCACAGGAAAAACCACAGCCTTGACTAGACGGAACTTAGTTGGCAAAGTAATGTCTCTGCTTTTGAATATACTGTCTAAGTTGGTCGTAACTTTTGTCCCAAGGAGTAAGCGTCTTTTAATTTCATGGCTGCAGTCACCATCTGCAGTGATTTTGGAGCCCGAAAAAATTAAGTCTGACACTGTTTCCACTGTTTCCCCATCTATTTCCCATGAAGTGATGGGACCAGATGCCATGATCTTCATTTTCTGAGTGTTGAGCTTTAAGCCAACTTTGTCGCTCTCCTCTTTTATTTTCATCAAGAGGCTCTTTAGTTCCTCTTCACTTTCTGCCATAAGGGTGGTGTCATCTGCTATCTGAAGTTATTGATATTTCTCCCGGCAATCTTGATTCCAGCTTGTGTTTCTTCCAGTCCAGCGTTTCTCATGATGTACTCTGCACAGAAGTTAAATAAGCAGAGTGACAATATACAGCCTTGACGTACTCCTTTTCCTATTTGGAACCAGTCTGTTGTTCCATGTCCAGTTCTAACTGTTGCTTCCTGACCTGCATACAGATTTCTCAAGAGGCAGGTTAGGTGGTCTCTTATTCCCATCTCTTTCAGAATTTTCCACAGTTTATTGTGAAAATCGAGGAAAACAACAGAATGGGAAAGACTAGAGATCTCTTCAAGAAAATTAGAGATACCAAGGGAACATTTCATGCAAAGATGGGCTCGATAAAGGACAGAAATAGTATGGACCTAACAGAAGCAGAAGATATTAAGAAGAGGTGGCAAGAATACACGGAAGAACTGTACAAAAAAGATCTTCATGACCCAGATAGTCATGATGATGTGATCACTCATGTAGAGCCAGACATCCTGGAATGCGAAGTCAAGTGGGCCTTAGAAAGCATCACTACAAACAAAGCTAGTGGAGGTGATGGAATTCCAGTTGAGCTGTTTCAAATCCTGAAAAATGATGCTGTGAAAGTGCTGCACTCAATATGCCAGCAAATTTGGAAAACTCAGCAGTGGCCACAGGACTGGAAAAGGTCAGTTTTCATTCCAATCCCAAGGAAAGGCAATGCCAAAGAATGCTCAAACTACCACACAATTGCACTCATCTCACATGGTAGTAAAGTGATGCTCAAAATTCTCCAAGCCAGGCTTCAGCAATACGTGAACCGTGAAATCCCCGATGTTCAAGCTGGTTTTAGAAAAGGCAGAGGAACCAGAGATCAAATTGCCAACATCCACTGGATCATGGAAAAAGCAAGAGAGTTCTAGAAAAACATCTATTTCTGCTTTACTGACTATGCCAAAGCCTTTGACTGTGTGGATCACAATCAACTGTGGAAAATTCTGAAAGACATGGGAATACGAGACCACCTGACCTGCCTCTTGAGAAATCTGTATGCAGGTCAAGAAGCAACAGTTAGAACTGGACATGGAACAACAGACTGGTTCCAAATAGGAAAAGGAGTACGTCAAGGCTGTATATTGCCACCCTGCTTTTTTAACTTCTATGCAGAGTACATCATGAGAAACGCTGGACTGGAAGAAACACAAGCTGGAATCAAGATTGCCAGGAGAAATATCAATAACCTCAGATATGCAGATGACACCACCCTTATGGCAGAAAGTGAAGAGGAACTAAAGAGCCTCTTGATGAAAATAAAAGAGGAGAGCGACAAAGTTGGCTTAAAGCTCAACATTCAGAAAACGAAGATCATGGCATCTGGTCCCATCACTTCATGGGAAATAGATGGGGAAACAGTGGAAACAGTGTCAGACTTTATTTTTTTGGCTCCAAAATCACTGCAGATGGTGACTGCAGCCATGGAATGAAAAGACGCTTACTCCTTGGGACAAAAGTTACGACCAACCTAGATAGTATATTCAAAAGCAGAGACATTACTTTGCCGACTAAGTTCCGTCTAGTCAAGGCTATGGTTTTTCCAGTGGTCATGTATGGATGTGAGAGTTGGACTGTGAAGAAAGCTGAGCACCGAAGAATTGATGCTTTTGAACTGTGGTGTTGGAGAAGACTCTTGAGAGTCCCTTGGACTGCAAGGAGATCCAACCAGTCCATTCTGAAGGAGATCAACCCTGGGATTGCTTTGGAGGGAATGATGCTGAAGCTGAAACTCCAGTACTTTGGCCACCTGATGTGAAGAGTTGACTCATTGGAAAAGACTCTGATGCTGGGAAGGATTCGGGGCAGGAGGAGAAAGGGATGACCGAGGATGAGATGGCTGGATGGCATCACGGCCTCAATGGACATGAGTCTGAGTGAACTCCGGGAGATGGTGATGGACCGGGAGGCCTGGCGTGCTGCGATTCATGGGGTCACAAAGAGTCGGACACGACTGAGCGACTGAACTGAACTGATCTGAACTGATTGCGATCCACACAGTCAAAGGCTTTGGCATAGTCAATAAAGCAGAAATAGATGTTTTTCTGGAACTCTCTTGCTTTTTCCATGATCCAGTGGATGTTGGCAATTTGATCTCTGGTTCCTCTGCCTTTTCTAAAACCAGCTTGAACATCAGGGAGTTCACGGTTCACGTATTGCTGAAGCCTGGCTTGGAGAATTTTGAGCATCACTGTACTACCATGTGAGATGAGTGCAATTGTGTGGTAGTCTGAGCATTCTTTTGCATTGCCTTTCTTTGGGATTGGAATGAAAACTGACCTTTTCCAGTCCTGTGGCCACTGCTAAGTTTTCCAAATTTGCTGGCATATTGAGTGCAGCACTTTCACAGCATCATCTTTCAGGATTTGAAATAGCTCAACTGGAATTCCATCACCTCCACTAGCTTTGTTCTTAGTGATGCTTTCTAAGGCCCACTTGACTTCACATTCCAGGATGTCTGGCTGTACATGAGTGATCACATCATCATGACTATCTGGGTCGTTAAGATCTTTTTTGTACAGTTTTCCAGGTATTCTTGACACCTCTTCTTAATATCTTCTGCTTCTCTTAGGTCCATACCACTTCTGTCCTTTATCGAGCCCATCTTTTCATGAAATGTTCCCTTGGTATCTCTAATTTTCTTGAAGAGATCTCTAGTCTTTCCCATTCTGTTGTTTTCCTCTATTTCTTTGCATTGATCGCTGAAGAAGGCTTTCTTATCTCTTCTTGCTATTCTCTGGAACTCTGCATTCAGATGCTTATATCTTTCCTTTTCTCCTTTGCTTTTTGCCTCTCTTCTTTTCACAGCTATTTGTAAGGCCTCCCCAGACAGCCATTTTGCTTTTTTGCATTTCTTTTCCATGGGGATGGTCTTGATTCCTGTCTCCTGTACAATGTCACGAACCTCATTCCATAGTTCATCAGGCACTCTATCTATCAGATCTGTGCCCTTAAATCTATTTCTCACTTCCACTGTATAATCATAAGGGATTTGATTTAGGTCATACCTGAATGGTCAAGTGGTTTTCCCTACTTTCTTCAATTTGAGTCTGAATTTGGTAATACGGAGTTCATGATCTGAGCCACAGTCAGCTCCTGGTCTTGTTTTTGTTGACTGTATAGAGCTTCTCCATCTTTGGCTGCAAAGAATATAATCAATCTGATTTTGGTGTTGACCATCTGGTGATGTCCATGTGTAGAGTCTTCTCTTGTGTTGTTGGAAGAGGGTGTTTGCTATGACCAGTGCCTTTTCCTGGGAAAACTCCATTAGTCTTTGCCCTGCCTCATTCCGCATTCGAAGGCCAAATTTTCCTGGTACTCCAGGTGTTTCTTGACTTCCTACTTTTGCATTCCAGTCCCCTATAATGAAAAGGACATCATTTTTGGGTATTAGTTCTAAAAGGTCTTGTAGGTCTTCATAAAACTGTTGAACTTCAGCTTCTTCAGTGTTACTGGTTGGGGCATAGACTTGGATAACTGTGATATTGAATGGTTTGCCTTGGAGATGAACAGAGATCATTTTGTCGTTTTTGAGATTGCATCCAAGTACTGCATTTTGGACTCTTTTGTTGACCATGATTTCTACTCCAAGTTGGAATCAAAATAGCTGAAAGAAATATCACCAACCTCAGATACACAGATGATAATCACTCTAATGGCAGAAAGTGAAAAGGAACTAAAAGAGCCTCTTGATGAGGGTGAAAGAAGAGAGTGAAAAAGCTGCCTTAAAACTCAACATTCAAAAAACAAAGATCATGGCATATGTTCCCATCCCATCACTTCATGGCACACAGATGGGGAGAAAGGGGAAACAGTGACAGATTTTATTTTCTTGGGCTCCAAAATCCCTGAGGACAGTGACTGCAACCATTAAATTAAAAAATACTTGCTCTTTGGAAGAAAAGCTGAAACGAACCTAGACAGTATATTTAAAAGCAGAGACATCAGTTTGCCAACAAAGGTCCATATAATCAAAGCTATGATTTTTTCCAGTAGTCATGTATGGATGTGAGAGCTGGACTATAAAAAAAGCTGAGCACTGAAGAACTAATGCTTTTGAATCATGGTGCTGGAGAAGACTCTTGAAAGCCCCTTGGACTGCAAGGAGATCAAACCTGTCAATTCTAAAGGAAATATTCATTGGAAGGACTGATGCTGAAGCTGAAGTTCCATACTTGGTCACCTGATGCAAAGAGCTAACTCATTGGAAAGACCCTGATGCTGGGAAAGATTGAAGGCAAAAAGAGAAGAGGGCAGCAGAGCATAAGATGGTTAGATAGCATCACTGACTCAATGGACATGAATTTGAGCAATCTCCAGGAAGAGTGAAGAATAGGAAGCCTGGCATGCTGCAGTCCATCAGGTAGCAAAGAGTCAGACATAGCATCTGAACAACAGTAACAACTAAGACATTATATGGAGTGAAGAAAGCCAGTTTCAAAGGATTATAAACTGTACAGTTAAACATTTATATAAAATTCTCAAAATGACAAAATTAGAGAGAAAATTAGAGAGATAGAGAGCAGATCAGTGGATATTCAGATTTAAGAGAAGGCGGAAAGGATGTGAGACTATAAGAGGCAGCATGAGGGAGTTCCTTCATGGTGATGGAACAAGGCTGTAATGCTGGTTATATGAAGGTTCATGTCATAGTTTGAGATACATGTCATAGTTTTATACATAAATACCTTAAAATATGGGTATATGCAAAAACTTGTGAAATCTGTTCTTTATTTGATAGTATTGTGCCAATCAACTCCTTCCATAATTCACTCTAGTTGTTTAATAAGTCACCATTGGGGAAAGCTGAACATAGGTATTCATAAATTCTCTGTACTATTTTTGCAACTGACGATTCTATAATTATTTTAAAATGAAAATTATTTCAAATTTTAAAACTATAGAATATGTATACATTTTAAAACTTAATGGACATATTAACAACAGACAAGTCACAGGAAAAAAAAAGAGAATTGTTGATCTGAAAGACTGATCTGAGGAAATCACCCAAAGCCCACCAACCGAGGAAGACAAAGAGATGAAAAGTACAAAAACATTGAGACATGGAGGACAAAGCGGTGTTCCACATAAGTCTGATGGGAATTGCAGATAGGAAAAACAGAGAAAATGTAGGAAAGAAGCTATCTGACTAGATCATGCTGAGCTTACAAAACTGATGAAAGACATGAATCCATAGATTCAAAAAGCCCAACAACTTGCAAACTGTGTAAATAACAGTACACTCACCCTCAAACATACTATAATCAAACTATAGAATATCAAAGGAAAAGAGATTTAAAAAAAACAACAGGCATGGTTCACTTTACCTGTTGCTAATCATTCTTTTATTTTCATTGAAAAACAAACTGCCTGGTGCTTTCTCTTGTATTTACATTTGAAATCTGCTATCCAAATACACCAATAACTCAGAATATCTATAGTTTATTACTTTGGGGAAAAAATGAAAAACACTCTGCACTGCCTAAACTTTTGTGCAATCCTGGTAGTAAGAGCTGAGTAAATCTGACAGGCACATGGTCCTTGCTGGCCAAGAACCAATCAACAGACTGTAAGTCTGCTTTAATTTCACTCAACTTGTTTTCACTGCTATAAATAGTGAATAAATCAAACCCACCCTTCCTCCCAGCTCAGTCTGCAGCACAATGACAGCTCAGTGTAAACACTTCAATTAATTTGTTCGGCACTCAGATGGTACAGGAGAAGGCAATGGCACCCCACTCCAGTTCTCTTGCCTGGAAAATCCCATGAAAGCCTACCAGATGGAGGAGCCTGGTAGGCTACAGTCCATGGGGTCACGAAGAGTCAGACACGACTGAGCGACTTCACTTTCACTTTTCACTTTCATGCATTGGAGAAGGAAATGGAACCCACTCCAGTGTTCCTGCCTGGAGAATCCCAGGGACGAGGGGCCTGGTGGGCTTCCATCTATGGGGTCGCACAGTTGGACACGACTGAAGTGAGTTAGCAGCTGTAGCAGTAGCAGCAGATGGTACAGGTTTAGCTCCGCACACCCCTTCTACCTGAGGTACCAGGCTCTGACTTAGAACTGGGAAAATTAGTGAAGAGAAAAATAATCTAGCTCTTTTCTTCTTCTTCTTCCCCTTCTCTTTTCCTATTTTTTTTAAAAAAAATTTTCTCCCTCCTCCAAGCCCACCCCTTCTTCATCTCTTTTACCTAGTGAACATGAAACTTCTCTGTGAATCAGGCAATTTCATTCAAAATGGGGTGATTTACAATATAGAGCAATGGGCTGTTTCTGACTCTTCTATAAAGCTCTTAAATCTCTGAGTCTTGTTTTTACCCATCTCTAAAATGGTGCAAAAATAAAACCCTGTAATTCTGCTTATGTCAGAAGAAATACAGTGTTACAGCCCAACACTTCACAAATATGTTTTACCATTGTATTCCACTGCAATATAAGCTGCAGTGGAAATAAATCATTTAACTTTTTAATATATTTTTCAACTGACACTTGATTGATACATCAAGTTGAAAATAAAAAGACAATCCTTAAGGATTTATTGGGACACAGTGGAAGGATTATTTATCTCTTCCTGTTTGATTTTTGGTGAATGAGTAAAGGGTGAGAGGCCATTTCCTTTGGAGTTGGCCGAAAGTAGGACTGCATACATGGAGCAAATTCTTAAAGAATGAGAGTCATGTGGAAAATCTACTTGCAATTTCCTCATTTGGGGGATTTCCATGACTATCCCCCATTGGAAACTTTCTCCATTTTTTACACTGTCCTTGGCTTCGATGGACTCTGACAAGTGTATTTCTATAAAGAGCAGTTAAAATGGGAAATATTGTGTGCTTCTCAGTTCTCAGAGTAGGAATAAATGGAAAGAACTATGTATGAAAGAAGACTGTATGATCTCTGACTGTATCAAGATCTCCTCAGGCACACGGATGGAAAGGTCCTCAGCTTGTCCTCTCGGATCTGGGATGGAGGCTCCACTCTGTTTCCTGAGGACCTGCACGAGGGGTCATGTTGATGTCATGCAAAGATGATTCTGTCTCTGGCCACAGGTCATCTTGATGCCTTTGTGGGTTATTTTTAACTAGGAAAAATTCACAGCACAGCAGAAAGTGAAAAGGAACTAAAAAGCCTCTTGATGAAAGTAAAAGAAGAGAGTGAAAAAGTTGGCTTAAAGCTCAACATTCAGAAAACGAAGATCATGGCATCCAGTCCCATCACTTCATAGGAAATAGATGGAGAAACAGTGGAAACAGTGTCAGACTTTATTTTTTTGGGCTCCAAAATCACTGCAGATGGTGACTGCAGCCATGAAATGAAAAGACGCTTCCTCCTTGGAAGAAAAGTTATGAGCAACCTAGATAGCATATTCAAAAGCAGAGACATTACTTTGCCAACTAAGGTCCGTCTAGTCAAGGGTATGGTTTTTCCTGTGGTCATGTATGGATGTGAGAGATGGACTGTGAAGAAGGCTGAGTGCCGAAGAATTGATGTGTTTGAACTGTGGTGTTGGAGAAGACTCTTGAGAGTCCCTTGGACTGCAAGGAGATCCAACCAGTCCATTCTGAAGATCAGCCCTGGGATTTCTTTGGAAGGAATGATGCTAAAGCTGAAACTCCAGTATTTTGGCCACCTCATGAGAAGAGTTGGCTCATTGGAAAAGACTTTGCTACTGGGAGGGATTGAGGGCAGGAGGAGAAGGGGACAATGGAGGATGAGATGGCTGGATGGCATCACGGACTCAATGGACGTGAGTCTGAGTGAACTCCGGAAGTTGGTGATGGACAGGGAGGCCTGGCGTGCTGCGATCCATGGGGTCGCAGAGTCAGACATGACTGGCTGACTGAACTGAACTGAACTGAACTGAACAGACATATGCAAGATTTTTACTTAATTTTTATACTTACTGGTGCTCAACTCCATAGTTTTTCATCTCTTACTCAACAGGCTACTCACCTTCTCTCTCTCTTCATTTTTTCCTCTTTGTTGTCTCATCATTTACTTAAACTGCTGACTTTCAAAAAATTCTGTTCAATGAGGAAATGGAAAATCGCTGCCATATTCAGGCTAGGAAACTCTGACAATATTAAAGAAATATATGTATGTTTAACCATCACTATACCAGAAGTCCACAGCTGGCTAACATCACACTACTTTTGAAAAGTAAATATTTTAGCGATAAATGTTTCAAGGTGACATGGAAGTATTTTCATTCCTAAAATTTCCTATACAGATGATATGCATAGAGTTAGTATGCATAGGGATTCTCTGGTTCCAGATAATAAATTATTCCACCAGGTTATATCCTTCAAGTACACAAACCTCCAGGCTCTGTTTGTTTCAACATTCCCTGCAGCTGTTACTTAGATTTTTGCTACATAATTACTGTTTATTCAAAATCTCTCACTTGTTAGGGGATTTACCCACAGAGCTCTCACATTTAGCTTTCAAAACTAATGATGATTTTTAAGCGTTTTGTTCTTTGTGCTAAATGTTGAAGGTGCCTTTAGCCCTAACCAAAATATTTGCATGATGCTAATTATATTTCTGTGAACCATCAAAATAAAGTCTGTAGAAGAATACTTGGAAAATGTGCATCAAAGTTCATAATTGCAATTTCAAGTATTTCGGAACCAAAAATCTTAAAACACGAGAAAGTACAAACACAGGCACACTCTTGCTTATGAACAGTAACAGGAAAAACAGCTGAGAAGTACTGAGTGCTTCCTGTGGGCCAGGCCTTCTCTGAGTACCTTCCATACTTACTCTTTAATTAACCATATGAGATAGCTGGTATTATCAGCCCATTGAACAGATGAGAAAATTGAAACCTGGAGAGGATACGTCAGTTGCCCAAGGCCCCTCAGCTAGTAAGTGATGCTGTCTGAATTTAAATCCAGGCATTCTGACTGCAGTGCCCATGCTTGATCCACTACATGATGCTCTCCTTTTGAAGAAACTTCTCCACGTTGGTACATATATTTTAAATTCAGCATCCTCTGTACTAGAAAAAGGAGAAAGAAGAAAGGCAGGAGCCTCCTTCTAGTGCCCTGATTCTGGTCCCCCTTTCAACCCATCACTCCCTACGGCTGCCCACTACACCCTTTACCCTGACAATAAATGGGAGAAGCCCCCACAGGGCATCCAGCTCTGTAACAGCTGCTTTTCCTCTTAAAATTTATTTAAAACATCTAGACTCTGTCTTCTGCTGCTGCTGCGTCACTTCAGTCGTGTCCGACTCTGTGTGACCCCATAGACGGCAGCCCACTAGGCTCCCCCATCCCTGGGACTCTCCAGGCAAGAATACTGGAGTGGGTTGCCATTTCCTTCTCCAATGCATGAAAGTGAAAAGTGAAAGTGAAGTCACTCAGTTGCGTCCAACTCTTAACGACCCCATGGACTGCAGCCCACCAGGCTCCTCCGTCCATGGGATTTTCCAGGCAAGAGTACTGGAGTGGGGTGCCATTGGCTTCTCCAAGACTCTGTCTTCTAGAAGTTGGCAATCCATATAAACAATATGAAGAGGCATATAATTTAAAATTTAAGAGAACAATATAAGAAGGCAAATATAAAAAAACAGAGGTATGGGGAAAACTTGGAAAAACAAAGGTTGTAATCAAATTTGAGAGTAAAGGCAATGCGGTTTGAAGTGTATAATTGATAAACAGCCTCTGAAGGTAATTCCAAAGCCAAATTTCAACAGGGTTTCTGCCAACTTGTGGTGACAGCTATGAAATGGCAGCCCACACTTAGAATATTTCTGTAAAATTATCTCATTGTTTTAAATGTAAATCTCAAAATGGCTTTCCCCTCTCTCCAGTCAGTTTAACTGGCTTCCTCTTATTCCCTCATCTTATCCCTCTTATTCCCTCGTCTTATCGCCTCCCCCTCTTCCTTTATGACTGCTTTCATTCCTCTGGTCCAGGTGTTCATTCAGCAGCTCCTTATGGGTTCAGTCCCTGGGTCAGGAAGATACCCTGGAGAAGGGAGTGGCAACCCCCTCCAGTGTTCTTGCCTGGAGAATCCCAGGGACAGAGGAGCCTGGCAGACTGCAGTCCATGGTGTCACAGAGAGTCGGACACGACTTATGGAAGACCCTGTTTCCAGGTTCTCTGGGGGCTATCAGGAGCTAAAGACAACATCCTCCATGTGGAGGAGATTACCTGCTGCAGGGTCATCTTTTAAAATTGAGATGATGACAGCACCCATACCATTTAAAACTATCCAATAGCTTCCCACTGCTTAACAAAATTGGCCATCGGGTCTCCTTAAAACCCTGAGTAGATGGCCCTGCAGAGAAGGCAATGGTGCCCCACTCCAGTAATTTTGCCTCGAAAATCCCATGGGCAGAGAAGCCTGGTGGGCTGCAGTCCATGGGGTCACTAAGAGTCGGACATGACTGAGCGACTTCACTTTCTCTTTTCACTTTCATGCATTGGAGAAGGAAATGGCAACCCACTCCAGTGTTCTTGCCTGGAGAATCCCAGGGACAGGAAGCCTGGTGGGCTGCCGTCTATGGGGTCGCACAGAGTCGGACATGACTGAAGCGACTTAGCAGCAGCAGCAGCAGATGGCCCTAACTTCTCTCCGGTCACACCCCCACACTCTATCCCATTTGTTCTGCCGCTGCTGCTGCTAAGTTGCTTCAGTCGTGTCCAACTCTGTGAAGCTATGGACAGCAGCCCACCAGGCTCCTCCATCCACAGGATTCTCCAGGCAAGAACACTGGACTGGGCTGCCGTTTCCTTCTCCATCCCCTTTGTTCACATCTCCCCAAGCTTTGGTCAGCTCTCTGAATGCAGAGGCTCTCAGCTTTATGCCTTGATGACATCCTCTCTGCATTGAGAGCCCATATCCTAATTTACAGATGTGTGCTTCTGTGGTCATTGATCAGTGTTGATCTCCCCCATCAGACACAACCTGCAGGGCTGTGGGGAAGAGGTTAGAGAGCCCCAGAGAGGTAAAACACAAACATCAGCAGGAGTCAGATTGTAAAGAGGTTCGCAGGTGCCAGACTGAGGAAACTGGCTATTACTTTGTATGCTCTGGGGAGTCCATGTTTTCTGAGCAAGGGGATCAGAGATGTGCTTTAGGAAGAGAGTTGAGTCTAGTAACAAAAGTGAGGAGAAATTGAGGAAGACGGAGCAGGGGCCCATTTGGGAGGCTGTTGCTGTAGTCTCAGTAATCAACATGAGATGTTGCACAAAGGTGATGGGGGAGAGAGAGAGGGCACAGACTGAGGATACTGGGCCAAATCAGCATCGATCAGTGTTTGTCGATGGGATCTGAAGGATGGGAAGGGTCCCGAAAGATTCAACTTCAACTTTCTCATAAACAGAAACCAAAAGATAAGAGGAGGAAGCCTTGTGAGGAGAAGATGGTAGAATCACTGCTGGAATTTTTGGCTGGAGGCCAGCCTGAACAGAGGATGGACAGATGGGACTGGAAGACAGACTAAAGAAATGTCAGGCCAGTCGGCAGCGTGTGCATGAAGATGGTGTTCATAAAGAGGAGCGGAGAAGGAGGGAAAGGAGCTGGGGGACAGGAAGAGCACTGGGAAGGAAAGCAGAGAATTAGGAAGCCAAGGTGGGGGCGCAGCTCAAGGAGGAGGCTGTGGTCAGTAACCCAGAGTGCTCTGGCAAAACTGAAGAGGATGGCGCACGGGAAAGGCTGGCTGACATAGAGAACAGGCTTGTGGTTGCCAAGGCAGGAGGAGGGGCGGGCAGGGAAGGATTGGGAGTTTGGGAGTCATGGATGTAAACCAGTATATACAGGATGGATAAACAACAAGGTCCTATTGAACAGCGCAGGATATCCTGTGATAAACTACAGTGTAAAAGAATATGAAAAAGGATATACATGCATGTGTATTATATATACATATATATGTGTATACCTGAGTCACTTTGCTGTAGAACAAAAATTAATGCATGCATGCTAAGTTGCTTCAGTCATGTCCAACTCTGTGCGACCCTATGGACAGCAGCCCACCAGGCTCCTCTGTCCCTGGGATCCTCCAGGCAACAACACTGGAGTGGGTCGCCATTTCCTTCTCCAATGCATGGAAGTGCAAAGTGCAAAGTGAAAAAGTGAAGCCGCTCAGTCGTGTCTGACTCTTCACAACCGCATGGACTGTAGCCCACCAGGCTCCTCTGTCCATGGGATTTTCCAGGTAAGTGCTGGAGTGGGTTGCCATTGCCTTCTCTACAGAAATTAATACAACATTGCAAATCAACTCTCCTTCAATAAAATTTAAAAACAGAAAGAAAGAAAGAAATGCCAGATGGCCAAGTTATAAGGGAGATCTGAGTGAGCAGCCTGGTAAGGGTAAGCCCATGTTGCAAGGGTTTAATTGAGACTGCAAAGGTCGGAAGTGATTCTGCTGCCCTCTGCTGCTGGACTTGATTTGATTAATTAAGTAGGACAAATAGAAACATTTACTTGACTGTTGTTTAGTTGCTAAGTCATGTCTGACTCTTTGCGACCCTGTGGACTGTAATCCACCAGGCTCCTCTGTCCGTGGGATTTCCCAGGCAAGCATACTAGAGTGGGTTGCCTTTTCCTGCACCGGGGGTCTTCCTGATCCAAGGATCAAACCCACACCTCCTGCATCGGCAGGTGGATTCTTTACCACGGAGCCACAGGGAAGCCTATTTGCTTGACTACCAGCCATGAACTTGATGCATCATGCTATTTAAATAGCCTTTCACCACGGTCTTGTGAAGAAAACGTCTTTCCTTATTTTAGTTTTTTAGTATCCATTACTACATAATATACAGTTTAAATGGAGCTCAGGGAGGTACTGTCTGACGGGCTACAGTTCATTGGGTTGCAGAGTTAGATGCAACTGAATAACTAACACTTTCACTTTTTCAGGGAAGTACTGAAACTCGCATAAAGACACACAGTGAGTCAAGTTACCGGACTATAAGTTCCACACGGGTAGGACCCATGAGTTCTATTCATCGTCATTTATGCCTACATAGAGAGCAATGCTCAACATTCAGAAAACTAAGATAACAGCATCCAGTCCCATCACTTCATGGCAAATAGATGGGGAAACAGTGGCTGACTATTTTTCTGGGCTCCAAAATCACTGTGGATGGTGATTGCAGCCATGAAATTAAAAGACACTTATTCCTTGGAAGGAAAGTTATGACCAACCTAGATAGCATATTCAAAAGCAGAGACGTTACTTTGCCAACA
The DNA here is from genome assembly GCF_032405125.1 of Capricornis sumatraensis. Classification (NCBI taxonomy): domain Eukaryota; kingdom Metazoa; phylum Chordata; class Mammalia; order Artiodactyla; family Bovidae; genus Capricornis; species Capricornis sumatraensis. The sequence continues at coordinate 89,130,347 of NC_091079.1, forward strand.
AAGGTCTGTCTAGTCAAGGCTATGGTTTTTCCAGTAGTCATATGTGGATGTGAGAGTTAGACTATAAAGAAAGCTGAGCACAGAAGAATTGATGCTTTTGAACTGTGGTATAGGAGAAGACTCTTGAGAGGCCTTTGGACTGCAAGGAGATCCAACCAGTCCATCCTAAAGGAGATCAGTCCTGGGTGTTCATTGGAAGGACTTATGTTGAAGCTGAAACTCCAATACTTTGGCCACCTAATGCGGAGAGCTGACTCATTGGAAAAGACCCTGATGCTGGGAAAGATTGAGGGCAGGAGGAGAAGGGGACGACAGAGAATGAGATGGTTGGATGGCATCACCGACACAATGGACATGGGTTTGGGTGGACTCCGGGAGTTGGTGATGAACAGGGAGGCCTGGTGTGCTGCAGTTCATGGGGTCGCAAAGAGTTGGATACGACTGAGTGACTGAACTGAACTGAACTGAAATGAGATAGCAATGCTGGGCATACAGGATAGGATGATTTTTCAAATGAATCAAGTTTGGTGTCAAAGTTAGGTCTAATTCCAAAGCCCATAAACCTTCCCGATATCCACTGCTGCCTCTCAAATACTCTTGTTCCAACAGTAGAGACTGTGGTATTGCCAGTTTTGCAACTGAAGAAAGCTCGCGTGCAGCCATAAAGACCCAGTGCAACCAAAAATAAATAAATAAATCTTTTAAAAAAAATGCTTAAGAAACAAGAGCGAAGAAGCTGACACTGAGAGACATTATTTCTAAATAGAAATATGTGATTATAACCTCACTTTGCAAATTACCCAGACGATAAACCAATCAAATAATCAAGTCAGTCAAAGCTAAATTCATCATGTGTACATCAAAACTGATAAGTAAATGTGTATGAATTTTAAGAAATGTATTTTAGGAGAGGAAGTGCCCCTCATCCATCCAAAAACTCATTCTTGGGCCAAATTGTTTCAAATTATAGGGGACAACTTTTCAGATATTTTTTAAGAGGAAATTATTTTCCAAGGTGACATTTCTTCATATATATTTCAGAAGACAAATTCAGGGCTAATAACGGTTGTATATTTGAAACTAATTATTAGAAGTTGAAAGGGAATAGATTCAAATATAACTTATATAAGTTGTACTTTCTGAGTGTTTCTGAAAACATTTGGAAAAGACATTTCATTATAAGAAAGGTCTGAACCACAGCAATCTATGTGTTTCTGTTATGGGGGGAGAGGACAGACATCATCCTGATAGTCACCTTCTTCCAAGTATAGCTGGGAGCTGGGAGGCTGTATAGTTCATTCAGAAGCATTGTAGATGGAAACAAATTTCAGGTCTGCCTATTAACTAAATGCAAGTCTGGAAAATCAGCTGGACCTTTTAAATATCAGTTTTCCATGTGTAATGTGGAATTTTAAAGCGTCTGGTCTACTTGATTGACAGAGTTGTAGGCAATACAAATATAAAATTGATAAGAACGATCATATTATACAAACACAGGGTCATCCAGATTATCTCTTTCCTAAAAGACGCTTCTCATTCAATCCCATCCAACCAGAAGAACAGTCTTCAAGGAGGCATGTTGCTGTTGGGTTTTCTCTGTGCCATCTTCTTACAGAAACACAGAATTGACTGGCTCTTCAAGAAGTCTCCAAGCCAAGCTGCTTTTAAGCACCTTGGGGGGAAAAATGGTCTTCTCTCATCTAGAGTTGCAGATGTCTGCCTTTTGGAAGCTTCTAGATGGTCCTGAGGTTTTGACCTTCCATGAAGCTTCTAGAATCATATATCCCCTATAGATGTGAATATATGATTTCCAATTCTGAGGTGGAAAACCCCCATTAGCATCTTTCCCAAGTAAAATTCAAGGAGGCTGTGGCCAGGATTAGCTTTGGGAGCATCTTTCCAACCAGGGAGGCCCCTGAGACTTAGCACTGTGGCTCTTTCCAGAGGTTGAATCTAGACTGTAGCATTCTCCCTCTGGGCCCCATCTGGGCTAAAGAGATGGTTGGGAATGGGCCTGCCTCCCAGGAAGCCAGCTGCTTTCCAGTTCAGCACTGGTTGCTGCTCTGCCTCAGGCTGCTAGTGGCCGTTCTTCAGCTGTGTGCGGAAGTGGATGACGTGTGGAAGTGGCTAATGATCGCTAGTCAGGGTTTCCCCGTCAGGACACCCCTCGAATGGCTCTAAGTGCAAACGAAGATGTTTGAGGGTGTGTAGGAGAAGACAGGTAGAATGCAGAGATTCACATTTGAGGGTTACCTGGAATAAGGTAACAGAGGGCAGTGGAGATGTTTGCCAACAAAAACTGTTAAGTTACCATATCTTTATTCAGCACTTCTTATGTGCCAGGAACTTTAAATACATCACCTCATTTAATCTTCATAAGAGTTAATCCTTCTGGGTAGATATCATGGTACTTCTTCTACAGATGAGTAAACTGAGGTGCAGGGTCTCATTTCCACACACCGATCTTTTTTCAGACCCTGTGAATATAGTGACAAACACGGCACATTATTTTTGAAGAACCAATGGCCAAGAGGAGGTCAAATATCTTGCCCACATTGTCCCTGACAGGGTTTAAGAGTCAGGATTTAAGTATAGATCTGCATGCTGAAAGCTTCATTTATTTGATTAATGCGGCCCAGAGTCAGATATTGTGCACACACTGTGTGCCAGGCACAATGTCAGGGCTAGAGCAGCTAAAACCACAAGTCAGATCAGACAGACTGGGTTCCCAGCTTCACAGAGCTTAACCCCCGTGCGGCCCGGGGAACCGCTCAGGAGCCCAGAGCGGCTGTCCTCCTCTCCCACCGAAGCCTGCCCCAGATTTTAGGCTGGTCTCTGGGGCCCCAGTTCATGCTGGTTATGTCGGGCACCACAGTGGGGACATTTCTAGCTGAATTTTCTTTCCATTTACGGACAGAAACATTTTCTTTGAGAAAACGCCGGTTCTGGACAGACCAGATCGTTCCTAAGTGAGAGGTACACAAGTAAGTAAATGAAATAAAATGAGAGAGACAGAGACCCGCTGTGTCCAAAGCCTGTTCCCCGTGAGGTGCATGCAGCCTCTGGGTCTCTATGACACACATCCTCCGGGCTGAAGATAGCAAGAGGGCCGCTTTGTCCTGGGGCTGCGTCAGTGCCCACGTAGGACCCACGCACATCCCTGTGCAGGCAGCTGCCCACGCTCCACTTGGGCCCCGATCGTAGTCGTCCGGCCGCGTTAGCAGGGTGGGAGGGGTGTGTGTACGTACGTCTGATGAACTGTGATTGCCACCGCGGGGAGCCGGGCCTCTGCGCACACGCCCCGCCGCTCCCCGCTGCAATCCTCGGGGTTTGCAGCCCCCCAGCTCCATCTGCTGACTGTTGCCGGCAACTGTCGTCGCCTCTCCGGAGCCCTCTCAGCGTCCCAGGGGCTCTGACTGATGCTCTTCTAATTTCCTTCAGCTTTTGACTTCAGTGTTAATTGTAGGATTAAGCTTTGTGTGACTAACCCTTGCACTGCCGGACGGTAATTTTGTGTTTGTTCATAGTATTCAGGAAGGAAATTGTTTACGCCATTCTTTCTTTGTTTTAAAATAAATTTATTGTATAGTTGATTTACACTGTTGTGTTAATTTCTGCCGTAAAGCAAAGCTACTCAGTTACACATGTATATTCTTTTTCATCTTCTTTTCCTTTATGATTTTTAACAGGATATTGAATAGATTTCTTATGCTGTGCAATAGGATCTGGTTATCTATCCATCCTCTACATATAATGGGTTGTGTCTGCTCATCCCAAACTCCCAATACTTCTCTCCCCCGACCTTCCACCCCTTGGCAACCACAAGTTGTTCTCTATGTCTGTGAGTCTGCTTCTGTTCTGTAGATATGTTCGTTTGTGTCATAGTTTAGATCCCGCATGTAAGTGATATTATATAATATTTGTCTTTCCCTTTCTGAGTTACTTTCCTTAGTGTGATCATCTCTAGTTGCATCCATGTTGCTGCAAACGATGTCATGATTTCCTATTCATACCACAGAGGTCGACTGATGTTCGTGGTTCAGGCTCCTGGTAGGAAAGCTATAGTCATGATCACACCTATTACTTTGGTCATCTCTCCTGGCTGTTGTCTTGTCCCCTGGCTTTACTCACCTTTCTGGTGTCCCTACAAAGCCCATTTACACTGTCCTCCGCCCTCAGCATAGCTGTATACTCCTTTCTTTTCTGAGGTGTGTCTGGGAGATCTCGCTGTAGCCCTGAAATGTTCTCTTTGCTATTTACCTAGCTCTTTTCCGTAATTCTCCCAAGCTTTGTCTGCATGTCACATCTCAAGCTACTCAAGTATTTTAACAGATGAATGACTATCTACCCACCTCAGGCTCTATTTTTCCACTAAAAAAAAATACCAATGATGAAGATGGAATTTTTCTTAAACTGTATTTAGGTCAAATTTAGCCCTGATAGGGGGAAATTCTTTGTCTATTCCTTGGCACAAAACAAACTTTAATACGTTTATTCCTCTCCTTCCTTGGAAGAAGTCATTTAGCCTGAACTGTCTTAGAGACTCTCCATTCTTAGATATGCATGAGCCTGAACTCAAGACGAGAGCTGTCAGAGCCCTGTGCGTGGGCATCTCCACCTTTCTTACGGAATCCAGTATGGCAGAGCTTGTGAGACAATCGAATTCTGGAGCCAATATGGCCCTTCGAGATCATCTCTGTTGATCCTTAGGCAATTTGAAAGTCTTTAAAATAGACCAGTAATGTTAAAAATAAGTGGACAGTGAGGTGGTGGTGATTACTGGAAGATCTCATCTTAGTTTTTCTCTCAAGTACAATCTCCAGTGATAAACTAACCATATTGATTAATTGTGCCCAAGAATGATCCCCTTCCCAAGAAATGATCTGCTTCCCTCCGGTTTATGTCTTTTGATGTATCAGTTGCTTTAAAAAAAAAAAAGCCACTGACTTAGGGTGGTCCTTAAAGAGACACTGCAGGCCCCTGGTGAGATCCCATAACTTTTAAGCTGGAACAATTCCCTTCAGAAACCACATTACCTAAACCACATACCTAAACACAGGTATGCCCCCCAAAAGAGGGGATTTGGCCTGCAGCAGAGAGCACAGGCTTTGGAGTCAGGCACACCTGGGTGTGAGTTCAAAGTCTGGCATGTTCTGGTTGTGGGACCTAGTGTCAGGGAAGACGGCCATGCCTCTGACCCTCAATTTCCACACCTGCAAAATGGGAGATTGCTGGGGAAGTAAAATGACTTCATGTATGCAAAGTGCCTGGTAGATGATAAACACCAAGTATATGGTACTGATTTCCTATCATGTCATTGAGACTGGGAACGCAGACTGTAGTTTTTTCTCATGGTGGTCTACACCCACAGACATAAACAGATTTTTTTCACAAATTTGATAAAGAAGGCAAAAGAAGGGCATTTTGCTGTTGTTTTAAATGTTGATTCCACTTCGCTGCTGCTGCTGCTGCTAAGTTACTTCAGTCATGTCCGAATCTGTGTGACCCCATAGATGGCAGCCCACCAGGCTCCCCCGTCCCTGGGATTCTCCAGGCAAGAACACTGGAGTGGGTTGCCATTTCCTTCTCCAATGCATGAAAGTGAAAAGTGAAAGTGAAGTCGCTCAGTCATGTCCGACTCTTCAGACCACATGGACTGCAGCCCACCAGGCTCCTCCATCCATGGGATTTTCCAGGCAACAGTACTGGAGTGGGGTGCCATCGCCTTCTCTGGCTGTCACTAGATATGCCTTGTCTTGCTTGGAACTGTATTCACACAACATTTTCTCTTTTAATTTGCTATCATATTTTTAGCACCTCTCATGTATTTTATTAGGTGTTTTACATACATTTTTCTTGCTTGAGACTCCTAATAATCTACGGATGGAGTCTTGTTATTCCAAGATTGTAAATAAAGCTCGGTGAAATTAAGTGACTTTTCTAAGGTGACACAGGCTTGTCTGACATAAAACCCCCCCTGGATTTTGGAGGGTGTGTCTATGTGTGTGTGCACGTGTGTGGGTGTGTGTAAGGCTGACTTTTTTATGTGCATGTCACTGACTACATTTGGCAGGCATGTACATGAGTTCTTTCTTTCACAATGAAGGTGACTGGTGCTCACCAGATATTTCTTGGATAAGTAAGTCTTCTCTTTCTCTTCAGACCTTACTTGTAATCAGCTCTGTCCATGATAGAGCCAGCAAGGTCCATGGATTGGAGTTTTCCCCTCTGGGCAGAGTACTTACTTTTGTATATGCTCTGTTAACTATCTGGGATGAAGGCAAGGGTCATGTGTGGTCTCTTCCCTCAAGCCTTGTACCGTCTGGCCCTTGTCTCCCCTCCAGTCTCCACACTAACTACTCCCCCACAGGTCCCCTGCATGCTGGCTACACTGGGCTTCTTCCAGTTCCTTACAGCGCCACGATTCTCCAGCCTTGGGGTCTTTATGTGTTGCTCCATCTTCCTGGAGCATTAGCCCCTTCTACGCACTCTTTGTGCTTGTGCAAAGTCACTCAGTCGTGTTCGACTCTCTGAGACCCTATGGACTGGGGCCCGCCAGGCTCCTCTGTCCATGGGATTCTCCAGGCAGGAATACTGGAGTGGGTTGCCATGCCCTCCTCCAGGGGATCTTCCCAACCCAGGGACTGAAGCCACACCTCCCACATCTGCTGCACTGTGGGCAGATTCTTTACTGCTGAGCCACTGGGGAAGCCAGTACCCACTCTTCAAATCTTAGCTACAATAGAACTCCCACCAGAAAGCCCCCTTGGCCCTCTGTTTCAGTTATCTTTTATGCAAAACAAGCCCTCTCAAAAATTAGGGTCTTAAAACCACTACCACGCCTTTGTTCATGAGTCTGTGGAGATGGGCGTCGGGGGGACAGCTCACTTCTGCTTCACGTGGCCTGGACTAGCTCGGCTGAGGGTGGGGGACCCCAGGTGGCCTCACTCACACGTCAGGCACCTCAACTGACATGCCCAGCTGGGACTCACTCTCTCCCCATGAGATTTCTTTGGCTGGAGTCCTTCATGCAGTGGTTGGTTTCTAAGAGGAGTCCAGACACACGACACAAAGCAGTTTTCACACGTGCAGTAAAAGGGAAAGTGGAAGGTCCAGGCACCCCAAGGAGTATGCTTGGAAGTCATGTGGTGCCCCTTCTGCCTCTTTCTACTGATTAGAGCAAGTCCCAGGGTCAGCACAGATCACGGACTCCATTTCTTGAAGTGACAAGTGCTGAGAGGACTGGAAGGAAAAACTGGTGGCTATCTTTGCAGCAATCTTCCACATCCTCCCAGGCTAGATAGTTCTAATACATAGATAGCTAGATAGCTAAATAGCTAATGCTACTGCTGCTGCTAAGTCGCATCAGTCGTGTCTGACTCTGTGCGACCCTGTAGACGGAAGCCCACCAGGCTCCTCTGTCCCGGGGATTCTCCAGACAAGAATACTGGAGTGGGTTGCCATTTCCTTCTCCACCAGTTCTATGCTAATCTATATTAATACTTTTGTTTCTATAGCTTTCCCTATTCCAGACTTTCACATGAACTGAATCACTTATTATGTAGGCTCTTGAGACTGGCTTCTTCACTAATGTTTCCAAGGCTCCTCCTAGCTTTACCATGTATAGCTAATAAATAGCACCACCCTCTTCTCTGTAAAGGCCTTCCCTGGTGGCTTAGCTGATAAAGAATCCACCTGCAATGCAGGAGACCTGGATTCGATCCCTGGGTTGGGAACATCCCCTGGAGAAGGGAAAGACTACCCACTCCAGTATTCTGGCCTGGAGAATTCCATGGACTGTATCATCCATGGGGTCGCAAAGAGTCATACACAACTGAGCAACTTTCATTTCACTTCACTTCTCTGTAAAACTAAGAGCACTTGTAGGCACTTTTCAATGTCTGCCTATACTCTCCCATCACCTCTCACACCAGCCTGTAAAATCTATTAGAACAGATATCCTGCCTGTCACGCTCATTGTTAATTATAAATATTGGAGTGAATGAATGAATGAGTAGGTGAGTGTACTGTAGTCCAGGCACATAATACAAAGCAGTTATCACACATGCAATAAGCGATTTCTTGTTGATCTTAAGCTTGACACATAAAATCCTGTGGCCTTGCTCTCCTCTGAAAATCCTGGCATGTCATGAGGACTGAAATTTGGCAATCTCTAAAGGCACAGAAAAAAGCTCATAGTCTTTTAGACAGCTTGGAAAATCCTGATTTCCCTAGGAGGGAAAGGCAATGATCATGTTGTCAGCAATTTTTCTTAAAGTTATTCTGACTTGGTTTTGATGCCTGGAAAGCTGTTGCTGCAATATTAGAATATCTTGTCTTGATGCTTGTCTAGAATTGGCTGTTTTGGAAACACATTGGAAAATCCCTTCCCCCGTCCCCATCTGTCTTTTTTGTTCTAAATATTAACAAAAACCAGAAGGGGATTTCTAGAGAACAGCAAAACCAAACATGGCTATGTAGCCTTCATGGGAGTTTGTTATAGAAACTCACATTTCAAATGCTAAATTAACTGCAGGCTTATGCGAGGGAAAGAGAGAAACTTCTGAGACTCAGAAGAAAAAAGGAAAAGAGTAAGCCAGGAAAATTAATCAATGTACATTTCTTTTGATGTTATTTTCCATGAGAACAGAGCAGGATGTGAGGCACAGGGAAATTGGGACTTTTTCAGCCAAAGCAAGGCTTGAAAAATCTGGTTTTGACCTATGAGTCATTTGATGCAAATCCAGGGCCTCACTGGTCCCTGGTCATCTCTTCAGCCTTCATCTGCCTGAGCAACTGAGCTGAGCTGAGTCAAGGGAGATGACAAGCAGAAATCGGATGACCAGCCACCCCTGCATTGTGTCTCCCATGCTCCGTGCCACATTAATTATGCTGAGGTGCTAGGAGTGTTTGCAAGCACTTCTAAGAATAAAGGCAGGCCTGTTAGCAATAATGGTTCATTGCAAACTTTTAAAAGCAGCTTAGTAAGGAAGAACTCTGATTTGCTTCAAATTTCTGTTAAAAAAACATGTATATATACATACATATGTTTGTGTATTTGTGTGTTTTAACTTTTCCATTTCAGCAAGTTGAAAAGATGGTCTGGAAGCAGGAGAATGAGTCAAGCATGGCCTCTTAGCCTCCTAGACCAAACACGGCATCTCAGAGCTGAGAGCAGCACATTTTCCACGTGGGTTTCTCCGCCTAAGTTCATCACTTATTTCTTTATAAATACATACAAACAAAGTTTCTAGGCAACCATCGGGGAATAAAGTAAGGAGTTCTGAAAAGCAGAATACTGATGTTCATTTTATTTTTATATTTTGCTACTTAGAAAATCTCTTCCACTCTATACTCACCCCCAACATTCCTTCATAAAAACAATGGTAGTTTGCAGGCTTTTTTCACCACCAAAGAGGGAAACTTTTCTTGAGCTCCAACACATTAAGTATCAGAGGCAAATGCCTTTACAAAATTCCATCAAGGTAGTGTCCTAAATTGGTGCGTCTTTCCACCTAAAACAGAAATCAAAGACTGCAGGCGATTCCACAGGCTTCTGGTATCATCAGCCTCCATGCAGACTGCTGTCATTGTTGCACAGTTGCCTAGCAACCAGCCTCGCTCTTTCCTGCTCTTTTCCTTACTCTGGTCCTTGCAGGGGTTTTTGTTTTGTTTTGTTTTTCTGTTTGTTTTGCCCCACAGGAGCAGAATCTGCAATCCCTGCAAGGGTGGGTTCGAAGGAAGTGGGCACACTGGGACAGCTGTTGGTGATTTCCTCCCAAGCTCCAACACATGACCACTGGGCTGTCCCCTGACCCAGGCTGATCCAAGCGCAGCACCTCCTTCCATTAGCCCCATGATTGGTCCAAGCCGGGCAGGGTCCTTGGCTAGCGTGGCCAGGATAGTGTAGCCGTTCTCAGAGACTGAGCTCTGGAGTCTCTCCCTCATTTGGGAAGTGGTGTGGAGTCGCTGTTATTCTGAAGCAGCAACAGGATCCACGTTTCTTACTCCAGCTTAGGGGGTGGTGAGAGTAACAGGCCACAGTAGTGGCCATCAGCATGGACAGGAGGCTGCAGAGGAGAGCCGTAAGCCTGCAGGAGAAGCGGTGCTGTGAGGGCCCTGGGGGCCAACAGTGCAGGTATAGCTCCGAACCCAGGGTGAGGCCATCTGCAGGAGCAGTGAGCCAGGAAGCTGTGTGCCAGGTTGGACATACTGAATCTGAAGTGTCAGAGGAACAGAGAGGCCAACGTTTTCCCCCAGGTGTCCTCCAGGAGGTCTGTTACGAGAGAGAGCAGCCCAGGAGCAGGTGCTTTACTAGGCAGCTTCCTTCAGATCATAAGAACACTGAGAGGAAGTGGGCACTCTGGGACAGCTGTTGGCGATTTCCTCCCAAGCTCCAACACACGCCCACTGGGCTGTCCCCTGGCCCAGGCTGATCCAAGCACAGCACCGCCTCCCGCCACCTCCATGATTGGTCCAAGCTGGGCAGGGTCCTTGGCTAAGGAATCAAGTTCCCTGCAAACATCTTCAGTGGAGCCTCAAAGGGCAAAGGTCTTTCATCTGAAAAGATCTGAGTCTAGAGCATGTTCCTGGCCTTTTTCGGAAGGAGAGGATGAAACCAATTTTCAGAGTCGGCAAAGAGAAGAACCTGGCAGTCCCGGTGGAGATCCAGCCCTTGAATCCAGCCAGCTCTGAGGCCCGGCCTTTCCTTCACTGGGCTCCAGGAGCTAATAGAGTCCCTTTTGGGATGAAGCAAGTTCAAGCTGAGTTTCCATCACTTGCAACTTAAGGAGTTCTGAGGGGTGTCATATTGCCATCCTAGTTTTACTGAGAGAGGAACTGATGCTCAGAGAAGTTAGCTAAGTCCTGTGTGATCACAAGAACACTTTAGAGCACAAGCTTTGGAACCCAAGTCTGCCTGGACTCCATAGCCAGCATTCTCTTCTTTATAACATTTGCCTCTCAACTAGTCCCATAACTGGGGCGCTCAAGAGAAGAGGTAAATAAACAGATGTGTTTGGATCTCTGCACATTGTAATCCTCCAGTGAAACCATCTGTGACATTTTTAGATGCCTGATGCCATGAAAAACAGGAGATCTGCTCATTTTACAAATGCTTTCCGTTCTTTGTGTGATGATAACTCTTCCACCTGCTCCAGCTTTACAAGCAAAGCACCTATTTTCAGCCCGAAAATAATCATCAGACAGGCTATCTGCAGCCTGCCAGTTAAAGGGAAGGGGGGAGAACTTTGTGTCTGGGGGACAAGTCTTCACTCAGGACCATGGTAGAGATGGGGAGAGGTGCTCTAAATGGGGCAGCCATCCACCTTCCAGCTCTTGAGGAACCGGAGCTGACTCAGGTGAAGAAAGTGTGGCTAGGGATTCAGGATTGCATAACATCATGAAACCTTCTCTCTAGAACTTTCTTGTTAGCATGTGTTGGCAACTTCTGAGCTTGTTTGTTCCAAATTTCAGACTCACGGAAGACAGATACTGCTTGGTACAGGATGGGTCGGGGGGCAAATCCTAAATTACCCACCCAGGAGAGGGCCAAGGTCACTGAGGTCAGCAGGACCACAGGAGCCAGAGGAGAGAGGGTGGTGATGAGTCAGGCGGACATCCTAGGAGGGGTCCGCTATAGCATGATGGTGGCCCAGAGGTAGTGATAACATACTCTCACCTAGCTCTGCAGGCAGGACCATGGCAGGACCACGAGATCGCGGCAGATATTAGTGGTCTGTGAGCAAATGTGAGACACAAACCAGGAAACCAGGAACAAGAAGGACAGGCAGCTAGTGTGGTGAAAAATAAATAGTCATTGCTATCGGTTCAGTTCAGTTCAGTTCAGTTGCTCAGTCGTGTCCGACTCTTTGCGACCCCATGAATCTCAGCACGCCAGGCCTCCCTGTCCATCACCAACTCCCGGAGTTCACTCAGACTCACGTCCATCGAGTCCATGATGCCATCCAGCCATCTCATCCTCGGTCGTCCCCTTCTCCTCCTGCCCGCAATCCCTCCCAGCATCAGAGTCTTTTCCAATGAGTCAACTCTTCGCGTGAGGTGGCCAAAGTACTGGAGCTTCAGCTTTAGCAGCATTCCTTCCAAGGAAATCCCAGGGCTGATCTCCTTCAGAATGGACTGGTTGGATCTCCTTGCAGTCCAAGGGACTCTCAAGAGTCTTCTCCAACACCACAGTTCAAAAGCATCAATTCTTCGGTGCTCAGCCTTCTTCACAGTCCAACTCTCACATCCATACATGACCACAGGAAAAACCATAGCCTTGACTAGACGGACCTTAGTCGGCAAAGTAATGTCTCTGCTTTTCAATATGCTATCTAGGTTGGTCATAACTTTCCTTCCAAGGAGTAAGCGTCCTTTAATTTCATGGCTGCCGTCACCATCTGCAGTGATTTTGGAGCCAAAAAAAATAAAGCCTGACAGTTTCTATTGTTTCCCCATCTATTTCCCATGAAGTGATGGGACCAGATGCCACGATCTTCGTTTTCTGAATGTTGAGCTTTAAGCCAACTTTGTCGCTCTCCTCTTTTATTTTCATCAAGAGGCTTTTTAGCTCCTCTTCACTTTCTGCCATAAGGGTGGTGTCATCTGCATATCTGAGGTTATTGATATTTCTCCCGGCAATCTTGATTCCAGGTTGTGCTTCTTCCAGCCCAGCATTTCTCATGATGTACTCTGCATAGAAGTTAAATAAGCAGGGTGACAATATATAGCCTTGACGTACTCCTTTTCCTATTTGGAACCAGTCTGTTGTTCCATGTCCAGTTCTAACTGTTGCTTCCTGACCTGCATACAGATTTCTCAAGAGGCAGGTTAGGTGGTCTGGTATTCCCATCTCTTTCAGAATTTTCCACAGTTTATTGTGATCCACACAGTCAAAGGCTTTGGCATAGTCAGTAAAGCAGAAATAGATGTTTTTCTGGAACTCTCTTGCTTTTTCCATGATCCAGTGGATGTTGGCAATTTGATCTCTGGTTCCTCTGCCTTTTCTAAAACGAGCTTGAACATCAGGGAGTTCATGGTTTACGTATTGCTGAAGTCTGGCTTGGAGAATTTTGAGCATTACTTTACTAGCATGTGAGATGAGTGTAATTGTGCTGTAGTTTGAGCATTCTTTTGGATTGCCTTTCTTTGCGACTGGAATGAAAACTGACCTTTTCCAGTCCTGTGGCCACTGCTTACTCAGCCCTCGTGTACACAGCCCTGTCCTAAGCTCTTAATTATGCGAACCCATGTAATCCCCACCTCCAACCTATACAACAGGCACTACTGCACCGGACAAGCAAGTCGACAAGAACGGAGAGACTGAGCAACCTTCCCAAGGTTACACACAGGAAAGAACAACGCCTTGGCTTTGAACCCAGACAGTTCAACCCCAGAGGCCCCATGCCTTACCAGCATTTTACTCAGCAAATGGGGCAATGGAATATGGGCATTGTTCTTACAGGGGCCCATCTGAAGCCACTGATTACAGTCAGGCCCGCTGGGGGCATTCAGCTTGTGTTTTGCTGTTGTTTTAGATCGGCTTTATTCACCTCTTGACAGAACGTGTCCAAGGGGTAATTACTCAGAAATGCTCTATTCTTCAGACTCCACATATGTCTTCACGTTTGAAACTGTCTATATCCTTGCAACAAACCTTTCTCTACTGTAACCCGTAATGCTGATACCATTACATCCCACAGCATGCAGTCAATCTGTCCCACATACAGATACTGAACTGTGTCATCCAAGGCTTGCCCAAAGGCGCCAAAGTCTGGATGTGTGTATTCACAGACTGCCCATCCTTTCTAAAGGAAGGCATGGGGTATGCCGGCTGTGATTTTTGTGGTCATGTAGAGACTGCTGCTATTGTTATTTAAGTTCTGTGGTGTTCTTCTTAATGCCTTTTGAACTAGACCTTACCATGCTCACGGATACCTTCTGGAGGCATTCCTAAGCCAACCAGCATGGGTTTTTACATAGGCATTCAGAGTTGGGAATGGGATTGGAGGGCGAAGAAGTAGGTTGTGCAGGTGGGTTTTAAACAGATAAACCACCAGAGGGAGCTATAGTGGAATGCCTTCGGGGATGGAGCAATTCATATTCAGAATCCCTCTAGAGCCAGTGAAAGAAAGACTATAGTCTGGGGCCACATTTCTGTCATAAAGATTTGCCATCTAATTCCTGCATGTTTAGCTAATTATATTTTCTCAGCTCCCCTTAATTATACAGACCAGATGCTTTATGACTAGAAATAAACACAAAAAGAGAAAGAGCATCAAAGACAAATCGTCTATGACGAAGAGTCATAAATCGCAAGAAACCAACAAATTAAGTAGTCTAGTCACTGTCACACTTCACTTGTTGCAGTCCATCTTACGCATTCAATTAGTTTTGGCGCTGAGTGTAATGGTAAGCATTTTTAAAAAAAATTGGAGCCAAAGTATTTTGGTTAATTTCTCTTCTTTTTTTGAATAAGCAGTAAAGGAAAATATCAATGCTAATTTCCAAATCCTTTAATGGAAAAATTCATCAGCTGGAGAATGTGTTCCAGAAAATCTTTTGGTAGTGCTCATTTTTTTAAATTAATTTTTAACTATAGAAGTAACACATGAATGCATTATCTTTGTTAAAAGAAAGTCCCCTTTGAACAATATCCACAGTCTTCCCCCACTCCCCATCTCCGCAGTGATGGTCAGGATACTTGATTATATCAGGATAATCAAGTGTATTTTCGTCCAGACTCTTCTCCAGTTATTTATGTAGGTGATGATAATCTATCTGAAGGACAAGCTTCCTCATACCCTTCTGATCAGCCAGGTTTGAGTGAGGCCTTACAAGACACTGCACAGAGAACCAGGCTTGGATTGGGTTAGCCTACACTTGAATCTCTACTCCATTCCCTGTTATGTGGCTAACTTTGCAAAAGCCATATACAGTTCAGTTCAGTTCAGTTCAGTCGCTCAGTCGTGTCCGACTCCTTGTGACCCCATGAATTGCAGCACGCCAGGCCTCCCTGTCCATCACCAACTCCCGGAGTTCACTCGAACTCTCGTCCATCAAGTCGGTGATGCCATCCAGCCATCTCATCCTCTGTCGTCCCCTTCTCCTCCTGCCCCTAATCCCTCCCAGCATCAGAGGCTTTTCCAATGAGTCAACTCTTCACATGAGGTGGCCAAAGTACTGGAGTTTCAGCCATAGCCTTGACTAGAAGGACCTTTGTTGGCAAAGTAATGTCTTTGCTTTTGAATATGCTATCTAGGTTGGTCATAACTTTCCTTCCAAGAAGTAAGCGTCTTTTAATTTCATGGCTGCAATCACCATCCACAGTGATTTTGGAGCCCCCCCCCAAATAAAGTCTGACACTGTTTCCACTATTAGTGCCCTACAAACAAGGTGAGCAAAACCTGCTTCACACATGTGCTTGTTCATATATTCCACACATATTTTACTGAATCCCTTCTAAGTGCCAGGCACCTGGGCAAAGCTTTGATCTAAGGCAGCTCATAAAGAAGTAAACAGACAATTATAGTATGATGTAGTATGGTAAGGAGCATGTCCTCGAAGTACAGGGTGCTGTGGGATCATGGCACCCAGGAGTCAGGGACGTGTTTCTGGAGGAGATGATGACGATACTACAGTCTGAATGATGAGAAGGCATCAATCAGGAAAATAGGAGTCTAGGGTGTGGATTAACATGCTGGAACTTTGGGGAGGTAGAAGCCATTTCCTAGACAGATAAAATGTTCTGTCCAAAAGTTCCGTAGTTAAAGAAAATGAAATACATTTTAGATTATTTTTAAGCTTAATAAGCTGAAGCTTGGTTGAAACAGACCATTTGGAGGGGACATAACTAAAGATGAGGGGGGAAAGCTTGGCAAGGACTTTCTGTGAAGGAGTCACAGCTGGATCCCAAGGACAATGGGGAGGCACTCAATTTAGCCAGGGACATGCTGTGTTCAGATCTGCCCTGAAAACGGTGAGTGCTAATAATATTAGCTGTTACTAACCCATTGTATTCCTGTAGCCACCATCATCTGCACTGTCGTCAGCAGTAATTGTTATCAAGAATCAATTTCCAAGAGAAAAAGAGAAAGAGAAGGCTGGGGTGGGGGTTGTGTGTGACAGTTGGCAGCAGTCACTTGGAATCGATATTCCTTCACATGGACCCTCCATCCCAGTGGTCACTGTGGAGTCCAGCCATGACTTCCACCTCTTTCCTTCCCTGAAACCAGAGACTGAGAAGAGTGGAGAAGAAAAACAGAGAAATGTTCCCAGGAGCACAGAATCCAGAGACGCGGGGCTCCAGGTCATCACAGGTCCTGTCCTGTTGGGTGGATTTGTGCTGTTTTGGTAACCCCCTGGCAGACACAGGAGTGGGACCATCAGGTTAGAGAAGCCAGGCTCCGCCAAGCTCCACAGAATGCCCAGAGCCTTGCTGTTCTTAGGGTCTCTCTCAGCTCAGAGTCGGGTCATCAGACTGGAGACCAGGCTTACAATTTGTGCTTGTGGGTTCTTGATGAGGCCGCTCTCATTTCTCCTCGTTACACTCTCTGTGTCTCACGGCTTCACTGTTAAAGCAGGGGGAGGAAGGGCGGGCATAAAGAAAATGGTAGACATTGCCATCTTTTCTTGCTCAGACATTCCATGATTCTTGCACTTGGGGAACCTGTCCAGAACAACTCAGGACAACTTGTAGGACCCAGAGTCTCTGATTCGTCTGGGAAAATCACTTCCTTCAAAGGACACATGATGCCAGGCCCAGCCATATGTCTACCCAAGGATGAAGTCACAGAAGCCCAGCAGCAAGACAGAGACAAAGTGCCATGGGGCCTTTTGAAATATTAATTGAGGCATTTTCCCTTCTCATCATTAGAACCAGACCACACTGACTGTGCTAAGGAAGGGATCACACAAAGGAACCCCAAGAGAACTGTTCCATTCTTGGCTTTGAGTTCCAAGAGTCTTAAAGTCATGATTCTTAAGTAGCAAGAACCAAGCAGTAGGATGGGAGTTGGGGAAGGGTAGATTTCTTTGGATTCAAAAAGTTTAGCTTTAAACATCTGGTGCCAGGCCGAGAGGATTCAGAGCCTAGAACAGAGGTTCAGTTCAGTTCAGTTGCTCAGTCATGTCCAACTCTTTGCGACCCCATGAATTGCAGCATGCCAGGCCTCCCTGTCCATCACCAACTCCCAGAGTTCACTCAGACTCACGTCCATCGAGTCGGTGATGCCATCCAGCCATCTCATCCTTGGTCGTCCCCTTCTCCTCCTGCCCTCAATCCCTCCCAGCATCAGAGTCTTTTCCAATGAGTCAACTCTTCGCATGAGGTGGCCAAAGTACTGGAGCTTCAGCTTTAGCAGCATTCCTTCCAAAGAACAGCCAGGACTGATCTCCTTCAGAATGGACTGGTTGGATCTCCTTGCAGTCCAAGGGACTCTCAAGAGTCTTCTCCAACACCACAGTTCAAAAGCATCAATTCTTTGGCGCTCAGCCTTCTTCACAGTCCAACTCTCACATCCATACATGATCACTGGAAAAACCATAGCCTTGACTAGACGGACCTTAGTCGGCAAAGTAATGTCTCTACTTTTGAATATACTATCTAGGTTGGTCATAACTTTTCTTCCAAGGAGTAAGCGTTTTTTCATTTCATGGCTGCCATCACCATCTACAGTGATTTTGGAGCCCCCCAAAATAAAGTCTGACACTGTTTCCACTGTTTCCCCATCTATTTCCCATGAAGTGATGGGACCAGATGCCATGATCTTCGTTTTCTGAATGTTGAGCTTTAAGCCAACTTTTTCATCTCCTCTTTCACTTTCATCAAGAGGCTTTTTAGTTCCTCTTCACTTTCTGCCATAAGGGTGGTGTCATCTGCATATCTGAGGTTATTGATATTTCTCCCAGCAATCTTGATTCCAGCTTGTCTTTCTTCCAGTCCAGCGTTTAGGGCCAACGACCTCAACTCAGTGACTCAGCCCCACATTGTGCAGGCAGCTCATAGACAGCAAGTAGACAAATGCTGCGCTCCCATGCAACTTCGTTCACAAGAACAGGCTTCACCAGGTGTGTCACTTGAGCCCTAGCCTAGGCTGCATTTTGGAAACCAAAGAATAAGAAAGAATAAGGTCCTTTTCTCTTATGGGTCTGGGGAAAATGTTTTGGAAGGGAATGGAAGAGGAAAACCAGGAAACTGAGCTGCTAGAGTAGCCTTCATCTCTTTGCCCTCACTTGGGTAGACGAGTGCAGGGGTAATCAAATCTTGCACAAGCTTGAAGGTTTGGGAACAGAAGGCCTGGTGCCCAGAATATTCTTCCTGGCTGTTGGAGGAGACAGTCTGAAGAATGCCCCCACACCCTCCTAGGATGGCCACAGGAAAGCAGAAAATGCTGTGTGGGGGGTTAGCAGAGAGGATCTGAGTCAGCCTGCCCACACTGCCGGCTCTCACTTTCCTCCCACAGGACAAAGAAGAGGCTGAACTTTCCATGCTCCCAAGTAGTGGTGTGAGGAGCCGTGTGGAACGTGTCTCTGGAGAGTCCTGCGCTGGTTAAGAGGATGGTGAGGACTGGGGAGAGCAGACCCCATAGCAGAGCCAGGAGGTGGGCCGCACGGGGCAGTCACCTTGGTCAGAGTCAAGTGGACGCTTGGTCAGCAGGAGACCCCTGCCAGCTCCCAAGTGGCCCTCGAGATCGGCCTCACCGAGAGAAGGGACAAATGGTACCAGTGGTGGGTGCCCAGGGAAGAGCGTCCATGGAGACTCAGGGTTCTTTTCCGACACCATCATGTGTATAAACGGAAACGGAAGTCACTCAGTCGTGTCTGACTCTTTGCGCCCCCATGGACTGTAGCCAACCAGGCTCCTCTGTCCATGGGATTTCCCAGGCAAGAGTACTGGACTAGGTTGCCATTGTCTTCTCCAGGGGATCTTCCCGACCCAGGGATCAAACCGAGGTTTGATCCAGGTTTGCCCAGCATTGCGGGCAGATGCTTTACCAATGAGCCGTGACACACAAATTCCTCGGCTTAAGTTCCCCCTGGGCAAGAGGAAGGAAGAGAAAAAGGGAACCAGAAACTGAGGATTAAACCTAAAGGGACATAGAGTTCTAAACAGGAATCACCTAGAATTGGCAAGATTAGGTTTTCTATCACAGCCTGAGAAGGGGGGTCTGTGAGAACGAACCTAAGTTCAAGCATAGGGAAAAAATTATATGTGGGAGCATCAGACTCTGACTATGAAACTGAACCAAATCACTTAGGATAAGAAGGGAGAAACCAAAGCAAGATCATGAAAAGGTGGGCAGGTCCCTAATGTAGACCCTGTTTGAACCTCAGGGACACATATTCAAGTCTGTCCTAGGCTTCAGGTTATACAGACAGTCACTTCAGCCCCATCAGTGAAACTCAATGGAGTGTGAAAAGGCCTAAGTTTTGACTGGACGAAAGCAAGGCCTCATAAGTTAAGGTGCAGGGTCTTTCTTAAGCCTGTGGGTGTGGCTGGTTCATACCTGCAAGTGTGTCTAGCCCATGTAGGTGTCATCACTTCAAACAAACATGGACATCTCGGGGGCAGAGGTGGGGAAGTCGTGACTGATGTGTCTTCCGTCAAATTTCATAGCTGATGACTGATAGGGTAAGCGATCATCCAGCATCTGACACAGGGCTTCCCTGTAGTGCTCTGAATTAATTAGCTAATGAATACATCTACCATTCCCCCCTGGTCTGGTTATTCGCTCATCTTGTCACTGTCCCATAGCAATTATGCCAGACTCTAATTATCTGTTGAGCTCTTCATCTCCCCTGATGAACTCAAGAGCAAGGAACTGTCCTTCTTTATTCTTTCTGCTTCAAATTTATATTAATAGATAAAACATTAAAATGAATTTCAGAATACTCGGTGGATCACTGCTTTATGAGAGAGAAGCGGGAGGCTGACCGAGTCCAGCCCGATCGGTGAGGGGTCATGTCTCCTGCAGGCCACTCACCGCTGTCTTTCCCAAGTTCCATCTCACAACCTGTTGTAAACATATAGACCCATAGTTTAAAGCGTTGAACGCATCATCTGAGATGGAATACTTGTAGCATTTTTAAGGTACTTTTGTGTTTTCATTCTATCTCAGTTTATTTCCATACAAGGACTCTCAAAATGTTAGGGTTGGTGATGATCAATACTGAACATTACACAAAAGATGCACCATTGACATGAATTGATGGTGGATGAAAAACCCGCGCCATCACAAGGAAGAGGAAGTGACTCTTTCCTGCTCCGAGAGAAGATACCACAAGCCCCGCCAAAGTCAAGGCAGTTTTCACATGACAAGGGTTACTTGTGTGAAATTAAATGAAGAATACACAAAAAGCATAAACAGCATTAAAAAGATAAAAACTCCACCTTCACCAAAAGTTAAGGCCATTTTTGTCGAGAACATAGCATGAATCTATCACTAGCATCACAAAACAGTTTCCATTAACTACAGTAGTTGGAGGCAGAACTGGATGATAAATTAAAGTGATGGTCCACCTCTATTAGTTTTCTATTCTGCCGTAACAATTGCCACAAACTGTTAGTGGCTTAAAACAACACAAACTTACCTTACAGTTCTGGAAATCAAAGTCCTAAAATCAAAGCATTGCAAGGTTGCATTTCTTCCGGAGAGTAGAGGAAAACTCATTTCTCTGCCTTTCCCAGCTTCTAGAGGCCACCTGCATTTCCTGTCTCATGTTCCCTTCCTCAAATCATTCTGCCCTCCGTTTCTGACATCACCTCTCTGTCTCTGAATCTGACCACCTTCCCCGCCGCCAACCGCCACCTCTCTTATATAAGGACACTTGGGATTACATTGGCACTACCTGAATAATCTAGAATAATCTCCCTACCTCAGTTCAGTTCAGTCGCTCAGTCGTGTCTGACTCTTTGTGACCCCATGGACTGCAGCACGCCAGGCCTCCCTGTCCATCACCAACTCCTGGAGCTTGCTCAAACTCATGTCCATCAAGTCGGTGATGCCATCCAACCATCTCATCCTCTGTTATCCCCTTCTCCTCCTACCTTCAACCTTTCCTTACCTCAGCATCACTAACTTAATCATAATAGCAAGTCCCTTTTGCCATTGGTAATATATTCATGGGTCCCAGAAATCAGTACGTGAACATCTCTGAGCAGAGGGGTAGATTATTTAACATATAATACCACTCATGACACGAAGTCAGAACCAGAGCAAGCCTGCCACAAATCCCATGATCTGCCTGACCCTGGATGAGAGACTCAAGGTCTAGAGCAACCAGAAAAATAGGCAGCTAGAGCTCTTCTCATCATTTCCTCTCCCCTTGCTCCATCGTGTTCTACATTCAGTCAGAGATGGTCAGAACACAATCAGGAAAGAAGTGAGACTGGGACGCCAGGGACCAACAGAGGCACACTGCATCCTGGGAAATGTATGTCCTACAGGTTAAGAGCTGTGGGAAAAGTCAGAGGACCCTAGTAGAAATGCATTCTGGGAGTTGCAGGCTGTCATGTCCGAGCTCTGTCAGAGACTCTGAGAACCAGGTAGTGGAGATAAGAATGCAGTCCGCCTCTGGTCAGGAGAATTGACTGAGATAAATGATGGCTAAAGAAGGCATTGTGCGCATCCTCTTGCCATTTATCGAAGGAGCTGAAAAGGGGCTTTGGTCTCTTTTGGTTTGGCTTCTTTCAGCCCGGGAGTCCTGCTATACGGTCTAGAGAGATCTTTTCATATCTGAACCACAACGGAAAGCTAAATTCAAGTTCTGTCCTTCGGCACTCCTAAGTCCAAGCAAAACAAGGAGTAAAGATTCCCAGTTCTCTTATGAAAGATGTAATTAGGACCAATCCATTCACTGAGGACAACTAAAAAAGCTGGAAGAGAAAAACAATTTAAAGCACCAAAGAATCAACATGTTAGTAAGGAATTGCTGGGTTCAAATCTAGGAAAGGATAAGAACTCAGAAACAGAAACCCAGTGGTCAAAGCTGCCTTCGTCCTGAAAGCATTTGCTAAGAAAGAAACAGTTGGATACTGAGTCTGGCAGGTTTCCAGGCTCAAGAAGATGAAAGTCAAAGCCTGGAACACACTAAAAATACTGTGTTAAAAAAAAAATCCCCTGTTTAAGCTGGGAACCCAAAGAACCTCAGCCTCAGAATAAGATGAACCAGCAGGAAGCCTCGTAGTGACCCATAGCCCAGTTTTACCACATCTGGGCAGTGAAAGAAAATTCAAGACTTAGATGAAGGGAATCCTAGACTAGAAATACCTTTAGGTACCCAGCAAAAATAAATGAAAAAGCTCTCAGGATAGACATGTCCTTATCTTAGGTCTCATAATTAATATTGTAAATAGCTTTTCAAAAGCAATGACCAGCACGTGGTGAAAGACAACCAGACCTACTCAGAAACCAGAAGCTAGAAATTCAGACACCATACTCCATAAGTTAAAAGGAGCAGGAAGACCAGAGGTACAAAGCCCTAACTATGAGATGCACAAATACTTAACTATTAGAATTATCATATTAAAATTATAAAATAGTTAGGCTCAGTGTGTTTTATTTCTTTATTTTTAAAATTTTTATTTTTACTTTATTTTGCTTTACAATACTGTATTGGTTTTGCCATACATTGACATGAATCAGCCACGGGTGTACGTGAGTTTTAGAGGTACAACACAGGCTTAAAAGTTTTATCAGAGACCTCAGAACTGTATTTTAAAAATACTATGGCAGAGCTGGAAAAAAAAAATAGAAATTACATAGTTTTAAAATGCAGTCTCAATAGAGGGTTTAATAGTAAACTGTCCATAGCTAAAGAGAGACTTAGCAAAGTGGAAGATGAGAGAAAAGAAACTGAAATGCAGCACAGAGAAACAGAGATGGAAAACACAAAAGTAAGAGACTCCAAGGATTCCCGAGAACGTTCAACAGGTTTTTGAAGTTCCGGAAGAAGAGAGGGAAAAGAAGGAAGCAGAAGCAATATCTGAAGAAAGAACTAATTTGGACAGGGATGTCAGATTCCCTGAATATTCCATCAGAGCTTAACTTCCCCCAACACTCCCCGGGTAGCAGCCTGGTTAGTTCAGAGCGCATGGGAGTCCCCTAGGAGGCAGCAGTGCCTCATGCCAAACACCAGTCCGAACACCTCAGCTATGAAGAAGCCCAAATGCTCTGATGGAAGAGAGGCAGTGAGCCAGAGGAACGAGGGAAGGGATGTTCCAACCTGAGGAAGTAGCATATGCAGAGACTGGACGCCAGGAGGAAGGAGGAGATAAAGGCAGGGAGGGAGAGAGAGTATAAATGACTCTAAAACCAGAACACTGTTCAGTATGTCTGGGACATAGAAGGCGGTGACAAGAAGATTAAGGAAGTCCCCAAAGGGACATGAAGAACTTCATGGCCATGAGGACACTCAGGTCTCATCCTGTGGGGTATGGAACATAAGAAGGGATATTAGAAGAATCAGTCTGGGTAGAGCAGAGAGAGTTGATTAGAGTAGGGACCACTCAGAGACTGTTCTAAGTCATCCAGATGACAGCTAAGGGCGACCTGCTTCAGGTAGTGGCACTTAAGAAATGACAATACCTAACGTTGAAGAAGGGTGCAGAAAATAGGCATTCTTAAACGCTGCTGTTGAGATACTTGATGAAACTTTTTGAAAAGCAATTTAGGAATTTATCTGTTGCTGTTGTTCAGTCACTCAGTTGTGTCCAACTCTTTGCAACCCCATGGACACCAGGCTTTCCTGTCCTTTACCATCTCCCGGAGCTTGCTCAAACTCATGTCCATTGAGTTATGGATGCCATCTAACCATCTCATCCTCTGTCATCCCCTTCTCCTCTTGCCTTCAATCTTTCCCAGCATCAGGGTCTTTTCTAATGAATCAGCTCTTCACATCAGGAGGCCAAAGTATTGGAGCTTCAGCTTCAGCATCAGTCCTTCCAATGAATAATCAGGATTGATTTTCTTTGGGATTGACTGGTTTGGGAATACATAACAAAGCTTAAAAACGGATATAAACTTTGATGCAAAAATTTTCCGTCTAGGATTTATTTTCAATAAATAATTAAGAATGTGTAGTTTATCTCAATATTAATTATGAAAGGAAAATGCTGAAAACGACATAAATGTCCAATTCTGGGCATCATATATATGTACCCAAATAATACTTTAGACAGTAAAATCATATTTTAAAAGATTCAATTTCCTCCTTATGCTTTTATCTTTAATTTTTTCTGTTGATCTATATGAACTACTTTGTAATCAGGAAGAAATTAGTGAAAATGTTTAGAATTTATGAAAACATATACAAAAATTTACAAAGAACACGGGAACAAGTTCCAAAAATGAAAACTACTCAAAGCATATGCTTCAGTCACCGGAAAATAAAATTCAAAAGTAACACCATATGTATAAATGTCTCCAGCCAGGAGGGACGCAAGTAATACTACATTGTATTTATTTCTCACATTAATTAGAACTGGGTTGAGTCCCCACATTCCAGACCGATGTGAAGTTATGGATTCCACTCTTAGACATTTATCCACCATGGGTCCCTTACACTCTTCTAAGGGGTTCATTTTAGGCAGTTTAAGAAGGAAAACAGGCAGGCTTTAATTCTCAAGCTGAGAAGGATTCTAGCTTTTTTAAGCCTGCTGCTGCCTTCACCACAGCTGCTCCTTGCTTCACAGAAAAATTGCCAGTCTGGATCTTCCTCTGTCTGTCCAGAACTGCTGGTCCCAGCATCCCAAGCCATGCCACAACGTTGTCTTTCCAAAGGGGGCAGTTTTGTGAGCAAACCTACTTCTTCCACGTGAGGCTCACTCCCCTTCCTTGGGCCCCAGTACTGCAGCTCTTTGTTCACCCACAGCCACTTTCCTCCAAGGTCCTATGCTTCAGAGATGTTTTGCAAAAGTTGGTTCCACCACCTTCTCATCCCTAAACCAGTCTCTATTCCCAGAACTTGGAGACCACACTTCGAACTGGAGCGCTTTAGTTTTTCTCATCCATTATCACACATCCCCAAACCCTCCTTTGAAATTAAAGATGCATCATGTTCCTTTCGTTTACAACAGGGCTTGTTTGTCTATGATGAAGGGTCACACTTTAGAAATACCCACAAAAAACCTTTTTACTTGAAGAGGGATGAGGATGGAAAGATAGTTTCCATTCTTTCCTGATGAGTTATTATTCCCCAAGGACAGATCAGAAGACTTTCTGCTGAAAGAGACAACAGTATAAAGATCATTCTAACCATAAAGATAACAAAAACTTAAAAGAAAGAATCTTGGACAATAAGAAAACAAAACAATTCTCCTAAATAAATTTTGGGGCAAACCAAAAGCTAAAACATAGTTTTAGACAATACTACACTCATTTGAAATTTATGGAATATTGTCAAAGCTATGCTCAGAGGCAAATCAGTAGCCTTGAATGTTTTCTATGTTAAACAAGATAAAATAAACTCCAATTAAGTATTCAGTGTAAGAAATTAGAAATCTAACTTAGGCAAACTAAAAGAAGGTTAAAGTTAATTGAATTAGAAAACAGAGAATTTGTAAATTGGTTCAAGTTCTGTTTCTTTGCCGGGAAAAAACAGCAACAAAAGCAGTTACAAGAAAAGTCTCTAGTAAATCTAATTAGTAAAAGAAAGGAAAGCAAAATAAACATAAAGCATTAAAGGGAGGGATGTAAGAAGAGGCAAATGTAAAAGCCTTAACAGAATATAAATTATTCTCTGGGGAAATGTAAATGATCAATATTTATCCAAAATGTCAACGGTTGAATACATTGTCATAAAAGAAATTAGAAACTTTTTCAAAGAATCATCTATAAAAAAAGAGCTCAGAGCCAAGTAAATGTTACCAATTCTACACTAAGTGACTTACCTTAGAAAACAGAAAAGGGTAAAAAAAGACTTCACGACCTATTTTGCAAAACCAGCATTATCCTAATATCAAGATCTGACTAAAATAACAACTGAAAAGTGAAATTACTGATATATATATGTGTTTGTGAAGGTGTTAGTCACTCAGTCATGTCCAACTCCCCATGGAGCCCACAAGGCTCCTCTGTCCATGGAATTCTGCAGGCAAGAATACTGGAGTGGGTAGCCATTTCCTTCTCCAGGGGATCTTCCCAACCCAAGGATCAAATCTGGGTCTCTTGCATTGCAGGCAGATTCTTTACCAGTGGGATTGCTGGGTCATATGGCAGTTCTATTTCCAGTTTTTTAAGGAAAATAAACACAAAATGGACAAAAGATCTAAACGTAAGACCAGAAACTATAAAACTCTTAAGAGGAAAACATAGGCAGAACCCTCTATGACATAAATCACAGAAAGATCCTTTATGACCCACCTCTCAGAGTAATGGAAATAAAAGCAAAATTAAACAAATGGGACCTAATTAAACTTAAAAGCTTTTGCACAACGAAGGAAACTATAAGCGAGGTGAAAAGGCAGCCTTCAGAATGGGAGAAAATAATAGCAAATGAAACAACTGACAAAGAATTAATCTCCAAAATATACCAGCAGTTCATGCAGCTCAGTACCAGAAAAAACAAACAACCCAATCAAAAAGTGGGCCAAAGAACTAAACAGACATTTCTCCAAAGAAGTCATACAGATGGCTAATAAACACATGAAAAGATGCTCAACATCACTCATTATTAGTAAAATGCAAATTAAAACCACAATGAGGTATCATCTTACACTGGTCAGAATAGCTGGCATCAAAAAGTCTACAAACAATAAATGCTGGAGAGGGTGTGGAGGAAAGGGAACCCTCTTACCCTGTTGGTGGGAATGCAAACTGGTAAGCCACTATGGAGAACAGTGTGGAGATTCCTTAAATTTTTATATAATTTTTAAAGTTTACTTTCCATTTACAGTCATTGCAAAACATTGGCTATATGTTCCATGTTATACAATAATCCTTGCTGCTGCTGCTGCTAAGTCGCTTCAGTCGTGTCCGACTCTGTGAGACCCCACAGATGGCAGCCCACCAGGCTCCCCCATCCCTGGGATTCTCCAGGCAAGAATACTGGAGTGGGTTGCCATTGCCTTCTCCAATGCATGAAAGGGAAAAGTGAAAGTGAAGTCGCTCAGTCGTGTCCGACTCTTAGCGACCCCATGGACTGCAGCCCACCAGGCTCCTCCATCCATGGGATTTTCCAGGCAAGAGTACTGGAGTGGGGTGCCATTGCCTTCTCTGACAATAATCCTTAAGTCTGTCTTATACCCAATAGTTTGTACTTCTTTTCCCCCAACCCTATATCACCGTCTCCCCTCTCCCTACTGGTAATCACTAATTTGTTCTCTGTATCTGTGAGCCTGCTTCTTTTTTGTCATATTCACTGGTTTGTTGTATTTTTTAGATTCCACATATAAGTGATATCATACAGTATTTGTCTTCCTCTGTCTGACTTGTGCCACTTAGCATAATGCCCTCCAAGTTCATCCATGTTGCTGCTAATGGCAAATTTCTGTCCTTTTTATGGCTGACTAATATTCTACCTCTTCTTTATCCATTCATCTGTTGATGGATACTTAGGATGCTTCCATATCTTGGCAATTTGTAAGGCTGCTATGAATATTGGGGTGTGTCTTTCTGAATCACTGCTTTTGTTTTCTTTGGATACATACCCAGGGATGGAATTACTAGGCCATATGGTAGTTCTATTTTTTAGTATTTTGAGAAACTTCCATACTGTTTTCCACAGTGACGGTACCGGTTTACCAATTTTTTTTTGATGATAGTAGCCATCCTGGCAGGTGTGAGGTGATATATTTCACCAGGGATGGTTTTGACTTGCATTTTTAGTGACGTTGAACATTTTTTCATGTGCTTGTTGACCATTTCCATTTACTTTTTGGAAAAATGTCTATTCATTGCTTCTGCCCATTTTTTAATTGGGTTGTTTTGATACTGAATTGTATGAGCTATTTATATATGTTGGATATCAATCTGTTATCAGTCATATCATTTGCAAATATTTTCTCCCATCCAACAGATTGTTTTTTTCATTTTGTTGATGGTTTCCTTTGCTGTGCAAAATGTTTTAAGTTTAGTTAGATTCTATTTGCTTATTTTTGCTTTTATTTCCTTCACTTTAGGAGATGGGTCCAAAAAACATGGCTGTGGTTTATATCAAATAGTGCTCTGCCTATTTTTTTTTCTAGGAGTTTTGTAGTATCCATCAACCATATATTTTTAAATGCTACTTTGGTTTTTAAAATCCTATGCTATAATAAATTTCAAAGAGAAAAAAAAGAGATCAGTTCAATATATGTCAAAATATCATTTGATAACATTCAAAACTTAATGCAGGCTAAAAGTATCTTGGTAAAATGAAAAAGGCTATTTACTAGATATAGCATAAAAGTATAACATATATGTATATATAGTAAATACACTGCATCAAACTACCAGTCAAGATCACCCTTAATGAACACTGGAATTGTTTCCTATGAAATAAGGAATAAAAAAGAGTTGTTCATGATCACCACTCCTCTTATGTAACTTTAACTTGAAAGATAGTGTAATAAGAAAGGAAAGTACATTGAAATAAGATAAGGAAGGCAGAGTCAGATATATCATTGTTTTCAGATTACACCATTTTCTATCTACAGAACTCAAGTGAATTAATTTAAGCTATTATAATTCATAACAGGAGTTAGTACAGAATTAAGACAAAGAAGAGAGGAGAATGATTGGGAAAGTGAAAAAGAAAAGGATATGGCAAAAAAATAAACAAGAAAAGACAGAAACCATTGTCTGCCTTGTCATAAACACCCAATTCTAAGTGCTATCCTCACTGTTGGAGGTCTAACTCAGTAACAGAAGACGCTTTCTTTCCAGGGATTATATACTGAATGCATTTTATGAGCCAAGAATTGTTTATGTTCTTTTAGAGAGTGATGGACAGTTTTGAGTTGTTGTGCTGCGACTCAGACACTGTGAGGAGAGAAATGTCTTCATGCCCAGGCCCGAGTCTCTATGCACTCACTCATACACCTGGAGCTTCATTTGCGTAACTGGGGACTGAAAGAGGAATCAGAAGAGGAAGGATGAGCAGGGATTTTTTTTATTTTTCTGTCTCCTTGAATAGTGTTTAATCCCCAAAACTGAACCATAATATTTCTTGAGACTTTTGGTGGGTTCATGGGCAAGAGGTTACACCCGGAGGTGAAGAAACTGAGAGAAACTTTTGAGGCTCTGAGCACAGTCTGGGCTATTACAAGGCTCAGGAGACAAAGCAGCAGTGACTGGGTAAGAGGCGATTGTCTTCTCCTTCGAGGAACCCAGCATTACTCTGGTACCCACCAGGAAGTGGAAACTTTTGGAACAACTGTAGGTATCGCCTTGATATGAACATTGGCATTCTTGTGAGCTTAGACTTCACTGTAGCTCAAATGTAAAGAATCTGCCTACGATGCAGGAGATCAGGGTTTGATCCCTGGGTGGGGAAGATCCTCTAGAGAAGGGCATGGCAATCCACTCCGGTATTCTTGCCTGGAGAATCCCAAGCACACAGAAGCCTGGTGGGCTACAGTCCATGGGGTCACAAAGAGTCAAACACGACTGAGTGGCTAACACATTCTCGCAGGCAGGAGGGGCTTATACCCAAGTGACCTTCAGGGGCTGCAGACCTGGATAACTGGGAGCTAGAGAAGAAAGGTGGGAAGACACTGGACGGTCACCCCTGTAGACAATCTGATTTGGAAACTCACACAAGCCCTGCCCTTTTGGACTGCCAGATACTAACGTGATACACATCAAGGACACCAATTTCTAATACTTCAGGGCATAGGAAACTGACTCACTGGTTTTAAAATTCATACGGCAACACAAAAGCTCAAAAGGAGGGAAGGCAATCTTAAACAAAAAGACTTTTAAAAAGCCTGAAGACTTAAACCCCCATATGTGAAGACTTATTATAAAGCTTTAGCAATTAAGATAGTGCGGCACTTCAATAACCGTAGACAAAAAGACCAGTGGAGCAGAATATGAGTTATACATGAACAAAAACTTAACTTACAACAAAGGGGATACTGTCATATTCTTTTCAGAGGTGAAGGATGATTTTTTTTATAAACAGTGCTGGGTCAATTGGTTATATAATGGAGGAAAATATATATTGACCCCTACCTCACATCAGAAACAAAAATGAATTTCAGATGAATCACAGGCCTAAATGTAAACAGTAAAAATGATAAATCTTTGAGAAGATAACAGAAAATCTCAAGACCTTAGAACAGGCAATGATTTCATAAACAAGACACAAAGGGTGTCATCAGTAAAGAAAAAAATGAAATATTGTACAATGTTAAAATTAAGAGCTTCTTTTCACCAAAAGGCATCATTAACAGAGTGAAAGTATCAATAGGATGCTATTAAAACTATTAATACTTTACAGAGTATTAAAGATACTCTGCAAAGCATCTTTACAGGTAGGACAGATATTTGCACCGAGTAGGGCAGGATATTTGCAATACATATATCCAACAATGCCTTATACCAAATAAATAAAGAATCATACAAATCAATACAAAAAACCACAGCTGACTCAATTAAAAAGTGTGCAAAAATTCTAAGTTATTTCACAAAATAGAATATCCAAATATTCAATAAACATATGAGAAAATGTTAGATTTCCTTAGCTATGAAAGAAATGTACTTTGAAACCACTAAGAAATACTGTTATACCTCCATCCAAATGGCAAAAATGAAAAGAAGAATACCAAGTATTGGAAAAAATACAGAGCAACCAGAACTCTCATAGACTACTGCATATACAAATTGGTTACAATCACCTTGGAAAACTATTTGGTAGTATCTACTGAAATTAAACGTATGCATAGCCTGTGACCCTCTAACTTCACTCTTGAGTATATATATATACTCAACAGAATATGTATATACTCAACACAAACACAGCATATGTTCATCAAAATTTTTAGAATTTTCATAAACCACACTATTTTTAGGAGCCAAAACCAGAAAGTTACTATCTAAATGTCCACTAACCAGGAATGGGTAATAAATGGCAGAGTATTTGCACAAAGAAATATCATATGGCAATGAATTTGAATAATCCAGAACTAGTTACATCCATATGGTAGAGCTACTATTATGTCCACTATACAAAATAATTGAGGCTCGAAGAAATTAAACAACTGGCACACAGTCACATAGACCGTATGTGGTAGAACGTTGACTGGGAATGAAATGTCGAAATCCAAGGTCATGTGAAAGATTACTCTAGCCTTTCTTGAGGTTCTCTTTGATCCTTCCCAATAACCTTCATTACTCTATGCTTTTTTCTCTATTTGTCTGTTCTACCTGGAACACCCTTACCTCTCTACTCCACCAAGAAAATTTCTACTCAGTTTTCAAGTACCAGCTTAAGGTCTTTTCCTCCCATGAAGTGTTCCCTTGTACCTCAGCCTCCTTTCTCATCTCCAGCTGTTTACAGCAGAGATTCCAAAGGACCATAGCAGGTACTGTAAATGAGGGAGGCAGCGGATTACGGTAGGGAGTCAAGAGGACTGTGACAAAATGCAGTGGGCAAACACCATCTAAAAGTAAGATCAACTACTCCATTCCAACTGATTGCTGCAAGTCAGAAATACAGTATCCTGAAACCAAAAGTTTAGGTTTTTCTATGAATCTTTCTTATAAATATTGCTTTCTAAAATTAAAACCAGGCACAAATTAAAAAACAAACAACTGTATCAGGCAAACACAGTATGTGCAAAGACCAGATTTAGCTTATGGATCCCAGTTGCAACCTCTGTTTAATTTGGCAGGGTCAAACTCTAGCTGATTAAAAACTGACTTCTTTCCTAGGGGTTTTGCCTTCTTCCTGCTGGAGATACTCTTCAGATAAGGTAGATGAGGGTTGCCTACTGAAATTCTAAGCCGCTCCCTGGTAGCTCAGATGGGAAAGAATCTGCCTGTGATGCAGGAGACCTGGGTTCGATCCCTGGGTCAGGAAGATCTCCTCGAGTAGGAAATGACAACCCACTCCTGTATTCTCATCTGGAGAATTCCATGGACAAAGGAGCCTGGTGGGCTACAGTCCACGGGGTCGCAGAGTCAGACACGACTGAGCAACTAACACTTCACTTTCACATGAACACCCCAAAAAAGCCTTTGAGGAAGGGATGGAAGAAATGATTTGGGTCCCCTTCAAGCCTACCACCACTCTTCAATATCCTATGATGTCAGTTCAGTCAGTCAGTTCAGTCGCTCAGTCATGTCCGACTCTTTGCAACCCCATGAATCGCAGCATGCCAGGCCTCCCTGTCCATAACCAACTCCCAGAGTTCACCCAAACGCATGTACATTGAGTCAGTGATGCCATCCAGCCATCTCATCCTCTGTCGTCCCCTTCTCCTCCTGCCCCCAATCCCTCCCAGCATCAGGGTCTTTTCATATGAGTCAGCTCTTCGTATGAGGTGGCCAAAGTATTGGATTTTCAGCTTCAATATTAGTCCTTCCAATGAACACCCAGGACTGATCTCCTTTAGGATGGACTGGTTGGATCTCCTTGCAGTCCAAGAGACTCTCAAGAGTCTTCTCCTACACCACAGTTCAAAAGCATCAATTCTTCTTCACTCAGCTTTCTTTATAGTCCAACTCTCATATCCATACATGACTACTGGAAAAACCATAGCCTTGACTAGATGGACCTTTGTTGACAAAGTAATGTCTCTGTATTTTAATATGCTGTCTAGGTTGGTCATAAGTTTCCTTCCAAGGAGTAAGCATCTTTTAATTTCATTGCTGCAATCACCATCAGCAGTGATTTTGAAGCCCCCCAAAATAAAGTCAGCCACTGTTTCCACTGTTTCCCCATCTATTTGCCATCTGCTTTATTGACTATGTCAAAGCCTTTGACTGTGTGGATCACAATGAACTGTGGAAAATTCTGAAAGAGATGGGAATACAGACCACCTGACCTGCCTCTTGAGAACTCTATATGCAGAAGCAACAGTTAGAATTGGACATGGAACGACAGACTGGTTCCAAATAGGAAAAGGAGTACATCAAGGCTGTATATTGTCACCCTGCTTATTTAACTTCTATGCAGAGTACATCATGAGAAACGCTGGGCTGGAAGAAGCACAAGCTGGAATTAAGACTGCTGGGAGAAATATCAATAACCTCAGATATGCAGATGACACCACCCTATGGCAGAAAGTGAAGAGGAACTAAAAAGCCTCTTGATGAAAGTAAAAGAGGAGAGTGAAAAAGTTGGCTTAAAGCTCAACATTCAGAAAACGAAGATCGTGGCATCTGGTCCCATCACTTCATGGGAAATAGTTGGGGAAACAGTGGAAACAGTGTCAGACTTTATTTTGGGGGCTCCAAAATCACTGCAGATGGTGACTGCATCCATGACATGAAAAGACGCTTACTCTTTGGAAGGAAAGTTATGACCAACCTAGATAGCACATTCAAAAGCAGAGACATTACTTTGCTAAAAGATTCTGATGCTGGGAGGGATTGGGGGCAGGAGAAGAAGGGGACGACAAAGGATGAGATGGCTGGATGGCATCACCAACTCGCTGGACATGGGTTTGGGTGAACTCTGGGAGTTGGTGATGGACAGGGAGGCCTGGCTTCCTGCAGTTCATGGGGTCGCAAAGAGAGACAACTGAGCGACTGAACTGAACTGAACTGATGAGACCAGATGATCTTAGTTTTCTGAATGCTGAGTTTAAGCCAACTTTTTCATTCTCCTCTTTCACTTTCATCAAGAGGCTCTTTAGTTCTTCTTCACTTTCTGTCATAAGGGTGGTATCATCTGCATATCTGATGTTATTGATATTTCTCCCAGCAATCTTGATTCCAGCTTGTGCTTCATCCATCTCAGTGTTTCTCATGATGTAATCTGCTGCTAGGTGGCTTCAGTCGTGTCCGACTCTGTGTGACCCCAGAGACGGCAGCCCACCAGGCTCCCCCGTCCCTGGGATTCTCCAGGCAAGAACACTGGAGTGGGTTGCCATTGCCTTCTCCAGTGCATGAAAGTGAAAAGTGGAAGCAAAGTCGCTCAGTCGTGTCCAACTCTTGGTGACCCCATGGACTGCAGCCTACCAGGCTCCCCCGTCCATGGGATTTTCCAGGCAAGAGTACTGGGGTTGGGTGCCATCGCCTTCTCCAATGTAATCTGCATATAAGTTAAATAAGCAGGGTGACAATACACAGCCTGACGTACTCCTTTTCCTATTTGGAACCAGTCCGTTGTTCCATGTCCAGTTCTAACTGTTGCTGCCTGACCTGCATATAGAGTTCTCAAGGAGCAGGTCAGGTGGTCTGCTATTCCCATCTCTTTCAGAATTTTCCACAGTTTATTGTGATCCAGTTAAAGGCTTTGGCATAATCAATAAAGCAGAAATAGATGATTTCCTGGAACTCTCTTGGCTTTTCAATGATCCAGCAGATGTTGGCAATTTGATCTCTGCTTCCTCTGCCTTTTCTAAAACCAGCTTGAACAACATGAAGTTCACGGTTCACATATTGCTGAAGACTGGCTTGGAGAATTTTGAGCATTACTAGCGTGTGAGATGAGTGCAATTGTGCGGTAGTTTGAGCATTCTTTGGCATTGCCTTTCTTTGGGACTGGAATGAAAATGGACCTTTTCCAGACCTGTGGCCACTGCTGAGTTTTCCAAATTTCCTGACATATTGAGTGCGGCCCTTTCACAGCATCATCTTTTAGGATTTGAAATAGCTCAACTGGAATTCTATCACCTCCACTAGCTTTGTTAGTAGTGATGCTTCCTAAGGGTCACTTCACATTCCAGAATATCTAGCTTTAGGTGAGTGATCACACCATTGTGATTATCTGGGTCATGAAGATCTTTTTTTTACAGTTCTTCTGTGTATTCTTGCCACCTCTTCTTAATATCTTCTGCTTCTGTCACGTCCATACCATTTCTGTCCTCTATTGAGCCCATCTTTGCATGAAATGTTCCCTTTGTATCTCTAATTTTCTTGAAGAGATCTCTAGTCTTTCCCATTCTGTTCTTTCCCTCTATTTCTTTGCATTGATCACTGAAGAAGGCTTTCTTATCTCTCCTTGCTATTCTTTGAAACTCTGCATTCAAATGGGTATATCTTTCCTTTTCTCCTTTGCTTTCACTTCTCTTCTTTTCACAGGTATTTGTAAGGCCTCCTCAGACAGCCATTTTGCTTTTTTGCATTTCTTTTTCTTGGGGATGGTCTTGATCCCTGTCTCCTGTACAATGTCACGAAGCTCCATCCATAGTTCCTCAGGCACTCCGTCTATCAGATCTAGTCCCTTAAATCTATTTTTCACTTCCACTGTATAATCATAAGGGATTTGATTTAGGTCATACCTGAATGGTCTAGTGGTTTTCCCCCACTTTCTTCAGTTTAAGTCTGAATTTGGCAATAAGGATGTACTCACTCAGAAACTGTTCCTCCTTAGTGGGTTGTTTCTCCAGGAAGCACTAGAGAAAATATGAGGCAGCATGTGAAATATAGTGAAATCTGCCACGTTGGGGCAGTATAACCACATCATGCCAGTGATCCCCAGCCAGCTGGGCTGCCACAGTCCCAGCCCCCCATCCCTGAAGAGCAGCCCCACACGGGGAATGAAGCACACAAGGAGGGAGAGGCTGACAGAGCGCTAGGCATCTGTTTGGCACATTATGATCTCTGGGTTAGAGCAAAATTGAACTGGAAAATACCTAGATGCATGCTTTGTGGCAGAATCAAGCGGGAGGTTCAGCAACAGAGGAAAATGCATTATCTGGAATCTTATTGATGTTTTTCCCTCGGGGGTTTCAAAATGGGTAGTTTACTTCTATGAGTTAGCCAGGTAAGCAGCTTATCACAGATCTGATGTGCCTTCGATGCAATCTAAGGGAAAATATGCTTTTATTAGCAGCAAACATCCAATTTCTTTTTTTCTATTCAATAGATGGGCAGGGGTGCTTCCCTGGAGGTTCAGTGGTAAAGAGTCTGCTTATCAGTGCAGGAGATGCAGGTTCACTCCCTGGGTCAGGAAGATCCCCTGCAAGAGGAAATGGCAACCCACTCTAGTATTCTTATCTGAGAAATCCTGTGGACAGAGGAGCCTGGTGGGCTACAGTCCCTGGGGTCGCAAAGAGTTGGACACGACTTGAGTGACTAACACTTTCTAGTATTCTTGTCTGGGAAATCCGTGGACAGAGGAGCTTGGTGGGCTACAGTCCACGGAGTCAGAAGAGTTGCACACAACTTAGCGACTGAACTATAAGAATTCAAGGGAACGGAATAAACAGACCTAAGTTTACAAAAAGGTCATTTCCAAAAGTGTGCCATTTGGTTAATTTTTTAGAAGTTACAATGCATTTTTGTACAGAACCAAAGCAACGTCTGAGAATTAGCTTCTCATGAACAAGTCAAAAGAAACGGTTTAGCCCATAATGAAATGAAAATATGACTTCTGCGTTGAAGAATAGAAAATAACTCTGCACTGAGAAAGAACGACTACCACACTGAATAATTCAGTCATTGTTTATTACATATGGCTTTGTGCAAGAGGCAGTAGATCTGAGTCTGATGTCTGGAGGGCCAGCAGAAGCCTGTGAGGGCAGGGCACGTGCAGCGAGGGCAGCAGTAGCCAGTGCTAGTGGACGAAAGAGGATGGGGCAGTGAGAGAGGGAAGCCGCGCGGGGTTGTTCGTTCTCAGACCTGACTAGGGGCGAAGGAGAATGTCATCACGATAGCTGGAGAAGGATTCAGGACCAAGGGGTCAGAGCTCTCTGAGTATGCTTTTAGGCTGCTGAAAGGAAGCCAAGACAGAGAGGAAGCAAAGATACAGGTGAAAGGAGGTATAATCATTGGGTCTATATTTTTGTGACAAAGATTACTAGCTGTCTGGCTCTCTAATCTCTGCCTACGAAGTAAGAGAACCCTGATTGTATTCAGGGTACTGATGTACTTAGCTTAAGGCCACATTCTCCAGCCTCTCTTGCAGCTGGATGTAGCCTAGTGACTAAATTCTGGCCCAAGAGATACGAGTAGAGATTTTCAGTGGAACATTTAGGGAGACTGCTGACTTAGCTGAGAGAAAGCCCTTCTGTCCTTCCCGCTACTGAAACCTATAAATGTTAAAAATGTAATTCCCAAACATTATCTAAGCACATGCCATGGTGTAATTGATTCATTAATGAGAGGAGCCAGCAAAATGACATAGCTGGTTCAGTAAGGGAAAAAAAGAATTCCTCGAATAAGAATGCTAAGATAAAAAAGCAGCAAATGTTCTTCAAGGTAATAAAACTATACATCCTGAGAAAACTTCATTTACATCTTATTACTTTTTTTTTTTTAACAAATTAACACCTAACTGTAGAGTCTGAATGCTAATCAAGGGTAACTAAAGGGTCATTCTCCAAGTGAGATTTCCCTTGGGGGAAAGTGACCCAGCGCTCTCATAAGACACTCATAGGACATACAGGCTTCCCTGGTCGCTCAGATGGTAAAGACTCTGCCTGCAATGCGGGAGACCTGGGTCAGATCCCTGGGTTGGGAAGATCCCCTGGAGGAGGGCGTGACAACCCACTCCAATATTCTCGCCTGGAGAATCCCCATGGACAGAGGAGCCTGGAGGGCTACAATCCATTTGGTCACCAAGAGTAGGACATGACTGAGTGACTCAGTACAGCACAGTCAGCTTTATTTCTAAGTTTTGGATAACTTTCCTGAACACCGGCTACCTGGAATGTGGATGCAGGGGCTGGAGCTGCAGCAGCCCTGAGGAGGGAAGCTGTTAACTATTCATAGAAAGGCAGGGCAGAAAGGAAGCCTGGGTCCTTGACGCAAAATGCCCTGCACTGCTTACTCTTGGGCTTCTTCTATGAGAGACACGGGACAGAAACTTCTCTATTAAGCCACTGTTATTTTAGATTTCTCTGATCTGCACTCAGGTTTAATCTTCTAGTGGAGCAGGAGGCAGACAGAATGAGAAATCATTCTTAAAGCATGCTGGAAATCCAGTGGACCGATGCAGTCAGTGAAGGTGCCTAAAGGCAGGGATTCTGGCAGGGAAGACTCAGTGAAACCACCAATGGAGATATGGAGGACATAGGACTTTCCAGAACGCATACAGAGAATGAAATGCCGTGTCATACTAGTGGGTAGTGGTGGCTTTATTACAATCTGGAAAAGGAAACTGAAGAACCACGGACTAGAGAGGAACTGATAAAGTTATTCATGAAATAGGATGGGGACAGCAAATGGGAAGGCAGAATATCACTAGTTTGTTCAAGGTTCCAAAAAAGCTTACTTAAGTAGTTTTCTCAACGTAATCCCTCTTTGGAATTTCATGCTATACATTACCATGCACTCTGTGTAGCCTTTTACATTATACATGCCTTATACCTGTATATTGCTGTCTGCTTGATATACTCACACCTATATATTACTTTCCAGGACTATATTCTCAAAGCCACATTTGATCTGCTGTTGTGGGTAATGTAAGAAATCTACTAGGGTAATTTTGACTGTATGTGACTTTTGTCTATGTGCAGACTTAAGAATCTAATCTCCATCTTAAGATGTGATTCCACCTAGAAAAGCTGAAGGCAAATCTGATTAACAAGACTGGTGGAGAGGTGAGACTTAAACAAAGAGAGAAGGAGGGGGGTGTAGAAACAGATCAAGTCATTGGCTACGGAGTAGGAAATCTGGCAAGTTCTCACTTGATCACCTCAATGTCCTCGGTATGAGACACGCCATCTGTTGAGAGCCAATGGGGACAGAAAGAGGAGGACTTTCAGGAGACTGGGGAAGTGATGGAGTTTTGAAATAGCTGTTCTGGGGAATGGGCTTGGGAATCAACCAAGGACTTGCAAGAAGATTAGCAAAGGGAAACACTAGAGCCTCGGACGTGATTGGCTCCTGATGGGCGTGCTCTTCCTCTCTGTTTCCAGTCCCTGCTGGGGGAATTGGGGAATAGGGAGGAAAAAAGATCAAGCAGTTATGTATTAAGCCTGTTCAGAGTAAATAGAGTCAAATTTGTAAATACGATAACATCTGGCAAGTTGTGCAATTTGATTGCATTTGGCTAAGAGCTGAGTTGCTTGTTTGATTAAACTTACTTTATTTTTTGATATTCTTTTTAAATTGAAATATAGTTAAGTTACAATATTATATTAGTTTCAAGTGTACAGTGGCATGATTCAATACTTTTACAGATTATACTCCATTTAAAATCACTATAAAATAATGACTATTTCCCTGTGCTGTCTACTAGTGTCATTCTTAAAAATCTAAGGTTGCATGGTGGTTGTCCCCCTCATATGTCCATTTAGTTCACTAGCTTGTCCCCTGTAAAGCCAAGTGGAGTGAATTCCCACCAATTTAACTAAGCAGAAGCTCTAATTGCAGCTGTCCCTCTAGTGTCGTTACTAGCGTGTATCAATACGGTCAGTATGGCTTCTGGCTCATGGCACATGGCCACCGATTTGGCAAATATGTTGTCTTCTATTCTCATCAGAAAAGAGTGGTAGGAGCAGTCTGCACTCATGGGAGGCCAAACGATAGTACACACTTACAGGTTCTCTCTAGCTTTTCAGTTAACTCATGTCATCTGTCGTAAGATAGTCCCAAGGGCTCCAGGCTATCTGGAAATTCTGTAAAATGTTTCATTGCTCCACCATATTGATGACATTATGTTCATTGAATTGAGGACCAAGAAGTGGCAAATATGTTGGAGGCCTTAGTAAATGTTTTAGACTTATTTTAGAATTAAATTCTGTTTCTGATCAATAGTAGGCATTTAATAACTGTTGAATGATTGACCAAATACAAGCAACTGAGCAGCCTGTAGCTGTCTGCATGCTGCGGAAGCCATTGTTTAGAAGAAAGCTTTGTCATGAAAAGATCCCCACAAATAGCAAGGAATTCACCTATACCCAACCTGTGAAGATCAGAAGAGCTTACATAACTGTTGCTGCTGTTTCTGCTTTTGAAGGCAAAACTTTCTTTTTCTTAAAAAAAAAAAAGAAAATCCTTTCAGGTTACCATCCTTGGAAGCTATAGTAATCCAAATGGTAAGGCACTGGCAAAAAATCATACATATAGACCAATGAAACAGAAATAAAAACATGCATATATGGTCAGCTGGTCTTCGGGAAGGGTGCCAAGAACACCCTTGAAGGACAGTCTTTCAACAATGAATTGGTGCGTGGAAAATTAGATATCTACATGGAGAAGAATGAAGTTGGTCTCATACCCACCCCACCCCACCCCATTTTTGCCTTCTCTCTCTAGCCTACTTCTTCTCTGATCTCCGGTCAGAAGAGCAACCTGTCTATGACCTCACGTGCCTCACAGCATATCTAGGCTATCATACATCACTGCCCACAGCTTTGCTGGTGCTAGTTCAGCCAAGAAGGGTTCTAACTCCAGAATGAGCTGGACAATAAAATTCCCAGGAGGTAAGTAAGCATGAACAATGGGTTCGTTTTGGCTTCCAAAGTTCTTGTTTCTTTTTCTCTGGCTCCCAACCTGACTTGAACTATGCTTTCCCTCTCTGCTAAAATCCCAGATTCAAATACCAAAGACCCAATTCTGGAATGGTGGCAGGAACAGCCTCTCAGACCTGTGCTCTTCAGTGAAACAGTCATAACTGGTGACAGTTACTTTTAAAAACTTAACCATTTCAAGTCTGTACAGATTGTCCTGAGGGCATATAGCCAATGAAGAAATGTATATTCAAGAAAACCTACTAAGTCTCAGTAAGAACTGTGAGAATCTATGGCATTTGAGCTATGAACTGCTCCCCGCCTCTCCCTGCCCCCAGAGAAAAGTAGGATGTATTCTTCTGCCGTAATTTTTAGGTTATGAAGAAGCTGGCACATAACTGGTCTTGGGTCACAGAGAAAGTACTTGAAACAGCCAAAGAGAATGACTCTATTTTCTGCATTTTCACATGCTCACACAAAAGGGAAAAAGGGAGCCTCATGATCCTGCTTGGAGAATTCTTACACGGTCACAGCCCAAGTGGTCTAGTCTCAGAATGGACACTTATTTGAAGAAGCACAGCTCAAACAGGCATTTCAGCTTTACTCATCTCTCTAAAAATTTTAAAAAATCTAAGTCATAATTCGTGATTAATCGTTAAACCCTTTTTAACTCTCTGGTGTCTCAGCTGGTAAGGAATCCGCCTGCAATGCTGGAGACCTGGGTTCAATCCCTGGGTTGTAAAGATCCCCTGGAGAAGGGAAAGGCTACCCACTCCAGTATTTGGGCCTGGAGCAAAATCCAGGGACTATATAGTCCATGGGATCACAGAGTTGGACTTGACTGAGCGACTTTCACTTTCACCCACTTTCAGCTCTTCTCTAGAACATACTAAATCCTCAGGGCCTCACACTCTCCTCCATAACCCCCCTCTGCCCTCCTCTCCAGTGGGTCTGCTAGAGTCTTTCCACCTCTTCCCTTCCCCCGCCCCAACCCAGGGGCTCCCTGGTGGCGCAGTGGTAAAGAATCTCCCTGCAATGTAGGAGATCCAGGTTGGATCTCTGGGTCAGGAAGATCCCCTGGAGAAGGAAATGGCAACCCACTCCAGCATTCTGGCCTGAGAATCCCATGGACAGAGAAGCCTGGCAGGCTACAGTCCATGAGGTCACAAAGAGTTGGATACAACTGAGCGATTAACACACACACCTCCCCCATCTATGCAGCTGGCAGAGGAGGCAAAGGAGGAGAATAACAGGACAGCCAACACCCAAGTGATTTTGCCCAGCTGCAATTCAGTCACATTGAGCTTCTGCGGTTTTGGACTTTATCGTAGTGTTTTTGTGTATGTTGTTTAAATTTGTGTTTGTAAAAGAATTACCATGTGTGAGTGGGGTTTTTTTTTTTGGCAAGTTATCTTCTTTCTGTGGACAATGGCTTCTGTGTGCCTCACTGGTGCCCTTCGTCTGCATGTGAGTTTGACTATCTTAGCGTTATGGGTTAATTTCCCTTTCTGGGAAAAAAGCCTGCCTCTCACCTCTCACAACTCGTCAACCCAGGTGGCTGGCAGAGCAGATAGACCGGCAGCCAAGCCCACGAGCGGGCAAGGGAACAGCTGCTTCTCGACTTTGTTGCAGCTGCCCCAGGGCTTGAGCCTGTATAGAGTCTGAGCAAGGAGGCTTCCTTTGTATGCAAGCCTGTCTGGCACGCAGTAAGAGCTCAAGAAAGCTGCTCTGGTTCTGTTTGTAGCTCAGTGTGGCAAAACTGCTGGTCTCTTCTGTGTCGCACCAGTAACTCTCTTAAAAGGGCAATGAGGGTAATTCAGGTTAACGTGGCTACCATCACAAAAGTTGGAGACAAAGTTCATGTTTGGTCACTGCGGGAGATCTTTCAAACTGTTTTCAACTCTGTCCTATATCCAGTGTCTTCTCCGATCAGGGTCACCGTCACCCATGCCCTGAAGAATTGTCTTGTTGAGGCCTGTCTTGGCTCAACTATATTTCTTTAGTTACCTAGGAAGTGGACTTTCTGCAGAGGGACATGGATTTCCTTCCTCGCAGGCCAATCTGACCTTTCCCTCCCTTAGCCACCAAGAAATTGAGCCCATGTTCATGAGCAAAGGCTGCTAAGGCTAGGAGGCTCCTGCCAGATGCTGCCCCCTGCCTTCACTTTGACTTGATCCTTGTCTAAAAGCCCAGGGGAGATGAAAGGCACTGCCCACGTCTCTCTACAAAAGATGCTGTATTACTTCATCCGCGTTTGTGAATGCCCAACACAGCCAACCACTCTGATGATGTCAGAGTGTCCCAGAGTAGATAGCCGCTGGAGAACCATTCAGCACAGCATGCGATTCTAAAATATAGTGCTCTCAAAAGTAAATATAGACACTAAAGGGAATGATATGAAGTTTAAATCGTGGCATAAAAAATGTTACGTAAGATTCTAACCTTCATGTTCAGTCCTTTTCTCTCAGGACACCTTTCCCTGATTCTTGCTGCAGCTGCCCCAGGGCTTGAGCCTGTTTAGAGTCTGAATGAGGAGGCTTCCTTTTGTATGCTGGCCTTGAGTCATTTTTGCTATTATAGTTCCAGATCTTTCGACATGCATACATACATTTACAATAAAATCAGATTGTACTGATTTTGTGCATATTGATTTGAAACCTGTTTGTCCACTTAACGCGCTTGGGCTTAGTCACTCAGTCGTGTCTGACTCTTTGCGACCTCAAGGACTGTAGCCCAGCAGGCTCCTCTGTCCATGGGGATTCTCTAGGCAAGAATACTGGAGTGGATTGCCATTTCCTTCTCCAGGGGATCTTCCTGACCCAGGGATCAAACCAGGGGCTCCTGCATTGCAGGCAGATTCTTTACCAACTGAGCTACCTTTTTAGATATTTCATGTTCATGGATTGGAAGAATACATACTGCTAAAATGTCCATTCTACCCAATCTACAAATAAATGCAATTCCTATCAAAATTCCAGTGATGCTT
Source organism: Capricornis sumatraensis (assembly GCF_032405125.1). Taxonomy (NCBI): domain Eukaryota; kingdom Metazoa; phylum Chordata; class Mammalia; order Artiodactyla; family Bovidae; genus Capricornis; species Capricornis sumatraensis. The sequence continues at coordinate 89,173,825 of NC_091079.1, forward strand.
TTCACAGATAGGAAAAAAAAAAAAATCCTAAAATTCATATGGAACCAGAAAAGACCTTAAGTAGCCACAACAATTTTTTAAGCAAGAACAAAGGTGTAGGCATCACACATCCTGATTTCAATATATATTACAAAAATTGAAAGTGAACATGAAAGTCACTCAGTCCTGTCTGACTCTTTGTGACCCCATGGACTATATAGTCCATGTCCATGGACTTCTCAAGGCCAGAATACTGGAGTGGGTAGCCTTTCCCTTCTCCAGGGACTCTTCCCAACCTAGGGATCAAACCCAGGTCTCCCGCATTGCAGGCGGATTCTTTATCCGCTGAGCCGCAAGGGAAGCCCAATACAAAAAGTAGCACAAAGCAAAATAAAGTGAAGAACAATGTAATGAGGTTTGCCTATAAATAGAAACCTCATTTAAATGGCGCCAGGAGGGGCACTCTCATGCTCTACCACTGGAATTCAACTACAGACCCAGCTGGAAGAGCTGTACCTTTGCAGCTCCACAGGAAGAAAGTTACAGCATGACTACCCAGTAGGAGGAAGGAACAATTTCTCCTTGCCTGGCAACAGCCCAACCATTGAGAGCGTCACAACTCAGCCAATGAAAATCCACTACACTCTAAATTCTGTTTTCTCCAGTGGATTCCAATGTTTATAATAGACTCTCCCACTTCTCCTCTCTCTCTATATATATATATAAAAGTTACTCTCTTGTATTCTCCAAATTCGCCTATGCTGTGCCACAGATTGCATGTCCTAAACCACAATGTTCTTGCTGTTCCCAAATAAATCTATTGTGCTAGTAGAAGAATTCGCTGCACTTTGAGGGTTTGGAATTTGGAAGCGGCATTTCTAGCCCAGGATCTCACTGAGGCTGTAAACGTTTTATCAGTTGGAGTTGCTGACTTTGGAGTCTTGACTGGACCTGTGATGTCTGCTTCCAACTTCACTGACGTGACTGTGGCCAGGAGGCACCGGTCCCTGAGGATGCAGCTCTCTCTACTAGGCTGCTCACAACATAGCTCCTCCCAGAACAGGTAATCCAAGAGACAGTGGGTATGACCAAGACAAAATTTGCACTGTCTTTTATAATCTGATCTGAGGAGGGATATGCCATCACATCTGCTATGTTCCATTGGTCACACAAACAAATCTTACAGAGCATACAAATTATACAGACTATTCAGCTCAGTTCAGTTCAGTCACTCAGTCATGTCCGACTCTTTGTGACCCCATGAAATGCAGGACGCCAGGCCTCCCTGTCCATCATCAACTCGCTGAGTCCATCTGAGAGGGTAACAGGCAGGAAAGCCAGGGGTCTCCAAACAGAGGAAACAGCCTGCAAGTGTCAGACATTTTTATCTATCTTAAGCGGCAGGAGGAACAAACTAGCGATATTTTTTCCTTCTCTATACAAATTTAAAGGAGGTTTCTCTTAAAATACTGTGTTGCCATAATGACACCTGGTTTCACCTGAAGTTAACCAATGCCTTTTCTTATGGAAATGTTTATCTTAAGCTATGCTAATGTACTATGCATTTACCCCAAACTCTGTCTTCAAGTTGGTTCCACCTCTTAGCTGAGAACCTACTTGACAAACCAGTATGTTATACTCAGAAATTGTTCCCCTAATCTATGTGAAAGTGCTGCACTCAATATGCCAGCAAAATGGAAAACTCAGCAGTGGCCACAGGACTGGAAAAGGTCAGTTTTCATTCCTATTCCAAAGAAAAGCAATGCAAAAGAATGTTCAAACTACAGCACAACTGTACACATCTCAACATGCTAGTAAAGTAATGCTCAAAATTTCCAAGCGAGGCTTCAGCAATACATGAACCATGAACTCCCTGACGTTCAAGCTGGTTTTAGAAAAGGCAGAGGAACCAGAGATCAAATTGCCAACATCTGCTGGATCATGGAAAAAGCAAGAGAGTTCCAGAAAAACATATATTTCTGCTTTATTGACTATGCCAAAGCCTTTGACTGTGTGGATCAAAATAAACTGTGGAAAATTCTGAAAGAGATGGGAATTCCAGACCACCTAACCTGCCTCTTGAGAAATCTGTATGCTTGTCAGGAAGCAACAGTTAGAACTGGATACAGAACAACAGACTGGTTCCAAATAGGAAAAGGAGTACGTCAAGGCTATATATTGTCACCCTGCTTATTTAACTTCTATGCAGAGTACATCATGAGAAATGCTGGGCTGGAAGAAGCACAACCTGGAATCAAGATTGCCGGGAGAAATATCAATAACCTCAGATATGCAGATGACACCACCCTTATGGCAGAAAGTGAAGAGGAGCTAAAAAGCCTCTTGATGAAAGTGAAAGAGAGAGAAAAAGTTGGCTTAAAGTTCAACATTCAGAAAATGAAGATCATGGCATCTGGTCCCATCACTTCATGGGAAATAGATGGGGAAACAGTGGAAACAGTGTCAAACTTTATTTTGGGGGGCTCCAAAATCACTGCAGATGGTGACTGCAGCCATGAAATGAAAAGACGCTTACTCCTTGGAAGAAAAGCTATGAGCAACCTAGATAGTATATTCAAAAGCAGAGACATTACTTTGCCGACTAAGGTCCATCTAGTCAAGGCTATGGTTTTTCCTATGGTCATGTATGGAGGTGAGAGTTGGAAGGTGAAGAAGGCTGAGCGCCAAAGAATTGATGCTTTTGAACTGTGGTGTTGGAGAAGACTCTTGAGAGTCCCTTGGACTGCAAGGAGATCCAACCAGTCCATTCTGAAGGAGATCAGTCCTGGGATTTCTTTGGAAGGAATGATGCTAAAGCTGAAGCTCCAGTACTTTGGATACCTCATGCGAAGAGTTGACTCATTGGAAAAGCCTCTGATGCTGGGAGGGATTGGGGGCAGGAGGAGAAGGGGACAACAGAGGATGAGATGTCTGCATGGCATCACGGACTCGATGGACGTGAATCTGATTAACTCCGGGAGTTGGTGATGGACAGGGAGGCCTGGCGTGCTGAGATTCATGGGGTCGCAAAGAGTCGGACACGATTGAGCGACTGAACTGAACTGAACTGAATCTATGTCAATGAAACTATTTGTATGGTGATCTGCCCTTCTTCAAGATTCAAGTTAATCATTTTATGGCCCAGGATGAACCATTTGGTGGCAAGATTATCCCAAAATGCATCTTATGGGTGAGAGGCCTGGTGCCATTCTAAGTTTTAACACATTCCTTTCTTTCATTAACAGACTGCTAGATAATCACCATGGTGTGATCAGTAATCTAGAGGCAGACATCCTGGAATGTGATGTCAAGTGGGCCTTAGAAAGCGTCACAACGAACAAAGCTAGTGGAGGTGATGGAATTCCAGTTGAGCTATTTCAAATCCTGAAAGAAGATGCTGTGAAAGTGCTGCACTCAATATGCCAGCAAATTTGGAAAACTCAGCAGTGGCCACAGGTCTGGAAAAGGTCAGTGTTCACTCCAATCTCAAAGAAAGGCAAGGCCAAAGAATGCTCAAACTACCGCACAATCACACTCATCTCACATGCTAGTAAAGTAATGCTCAAAATTCTCCAAGCCAGGCTTCAGCAATATGTGAACCGTGAACTCCCTGATGTTCAAACTGGTTTTAGAAAAGGCAAAGGAATCAGAGATCAAATTGCCAACATCTTCTGGATCATGGAAAAGGCAAGAGAGTTCCAGAAAACATCTATTTCTGCTTTATTGACTATGCCAAAGCCTTTGACTGCGTGGATGACAATAAACTGTGGAAAATTCTGAAAGAGATGGGAATACCAGACCATCTGACATGCCTCTTGAGAAATCTGTATGCAGGTCAGGAAGCAACAGTTAGAACTGGACATGGAACAACAGACTGGTTCCAAATAGGAAAAGGAGTACGTCAAGGCTGTATACTGTCACCCTGTTTATTTAACTTCTATGCAGAGTACATCATGAGAAACCCTGGACTGAGAGAAACACAAGTTGGAATCAAGATTGCCGGGAGAAATATCAATAACCTCAGATATGCAGATGACACCACCCTTATGGCAGAATGTGAAGAGGAGCTAAAAAGCCTCTTAATGAAAGTGAAAGAGGAGAGTGAGAAAGTTGGCTTAAAGCAACATTCAGAAAATGAAGATCATGGCATCTGGTCCCATCACTTCATGGGAAATAGATGGGGAAACAGTAGAAAAAGTGGCTGACTTTATTTTTGGGGGCTCCAAAATCACTGCAGATGGTGACTGCAGCCATGAAATGAAAAGACACTTACTCCTTCGAATAAAAGTTATGACCAACCTAGATAGTATATTCAAAAGCAGAGACATTACTTTGCCGACTAAAGTCCGTCTAGTCAAGGCTATGGTTTTTCCTGTGGTCGTGTATGGATGTGAGAGGTGGACTATAAAGAAAGCTGAGTGCAGAAGAATTGATGCTTTTGAACTGTGGTGTTGGAGAAGACTCTTGAGAGTCCCTTGGACTGCAAGGAGATCCAACCAGTCCATTCTGAAGGAGATCAGCCCTGGGATTTCTTTGGAAGGACTGATACTAAAGCTGAAAGTCCAGTACTTTGGCCACCTCATGCAAAGAGTTGACTCATTGGAAAAGACCTTGATGCTGGGAGGGATTGGGGGCAGGAGGAGAAGGGGATGACAGAGGATGAGATGGCTGGATGGCATCACTGACTCGATGGATGTGAGTCTGAATGAACTCCAGGAGTTGGTGATGGACAGGGAGGCCTGGGGTGCTGGGATTCATGGGGTTGCAAAGAGTCGGACACGACTGAGTGACTGAACTGAACTGAGTGACGATATAACATCCAGCTGAAGACTAGCAGGGGAGTACTCTTTCTGCCCCCTTCTAATGCCTCTGTCAGAAGCTTCCTCTATCTCCTTTATACTTTAATAAAACTTTATTACACAAAGCTCTGAGCGATCAAGCCTCGTCTCTGGCCCCTCGTCTCTGGATTGAATTATTCTCCTCTGGGGGCCAAGAATCCCGGCGTCTTTGCGTGATTCAACAACCTTTCACATCCAAACCCATGTCCATCGAGTAAATGATGTCATCCAACCATCTCATCCTCTGTCATCCCCTTCTCCTCCTGCCCTCAATCTTTCCCAGCATCAGGGTCTTTTCAAATGAGTCAGCTCTTCTCATCAGGTGGCCAAAATATTGGAGTTTCAGCTTCAACATCAGTCCTTCCAATGAACATTCAGGATTGATCTCCTTTAGGATGGACTAGTTGGATCTCCTTGCAGTCCAAGGGACCCTCAAGAGTCTTTTCCAACAGCACAGTTCAAAAGCATCAATTCTTCTGCACTCAGCTTTCTTTATAGTCCAACTCTCACATCCATACATGACCACTGGAAAAACCATAGTCTTGACTACACAGACCTTTGTTGGCAAAGTAACGTCTCTGCTTTTTAACATGCTGTCTAGGTTGGTCATAACTTTCCTTCAAAGTATAAATGCCAGGAAATAAGGGTCATCCATACATGACTACTGGAAAAACCATGGCTTTGACTAGACAGAACTTTGTCAACAAAGTAATGCTTGTTTTTGAATACGCTGTCTAGGTTTGTCATAGCTTTTCTTCTAAGGAGCAAGTGTCCTGTAATTTCATGGCTGTAGTTACCATACGCAGTGATTTTTTTTTCTTTCTGGCCAAGAAAATAGTCTGTCACTGCTTTCACCTTTTCCCCTTCTATTTGCCATGAAGTGATGGGACCAGATGCCATGATCCTAGTTTCTTGAATATTGAGTTTAAGCCAGCTTTTCCATTCTCCTCTTTCACCTTCATCAAGAGGCTCTTTAGTTTCTCTTTACTTTCTGTCATTAGAATGGTATTATCTGCATATCTGGGGTTGTTGATATTTTTCCCTGCAATCTTAATTCCAGCTTGTGATTGATCTAGCCCACATTTCAGATGATGTGCTTCTGCATACAAGTTAAATAAACAGGGTGACAATATACAGTCTTCATGTACTCCTTTCCCAGTTTTGAACCAGTCTATTGTTCCATGTCTGGTTCTAAATGTTGCTTCTTGGCCTGCATACAGATTTCTCTGGTATTCCCATCTCTTTAAGAATTTTCCACAACTGTTATGATTCAGAGTCAAAGGCTCTAGCATCATTGACGAGGCAGAAGTAGATGCTTCTCTGGAACCCTTGCTTGTTCTATGATCCAATGGAAGCCAGCAATTTGATTTCTGGTTCCTCTACCTTTTCTAAATTCAGCTTGTACATCTAGAAGCTTTTGGTTCATGCACTACTGATGCCTAGCCTGAAGGATTTTGAATATAATCTTCAGTTCAGTTCAGTTGCTCAGTCATGTCCGACTCTTTGCGACTCCATGAATCGCAGCACGCCAGGCTTCCCTGTCCATCACCAACTCCTAGAGTTTACTCAAACTCATGCCCATTGAGTTGGTGATGCCATCCAGCCATCTCATCCTCTGTTGTTCCCTTCTCCTCCTGCCCCCAATCCCTCCCAGCATCAGGGTCTTTTCCAGTGAGTCAACTCTTTGCATGCAGTGGCCAAAGTACTGGAGTTTCAGCTTTAGTATCAGTCCTTCCAATGAACACCCAGGACTGATCTCCTTTAGAATGGACTGGTTGGATCTCCTTGCAGTCCAAGGGACTCTCAAGAGTCTTCTCCAACACCACAGTTCAAAAGCATCAATTCTTTGGTACTCAGCTTTATTCACAGTCCAATTCTCACATTCACACATGACTACTCGGAGAACCACAGCCTTGACTACAAGGACCTTTGTTGGCAAAGTAATGTCTCTGCTTTTGAATATGCTATCTAGGTTGGTCATAACTTTCCTTCCAAGGAGTAAGCGTCTTTCAATGTCATGGCTGCAGTCACCATCTGCAGTGATTTTGGAGTCCCCAAAAAAATAAAGTCAGCCACTGTTTCCCCATCTATTTCCCATGAAGTGATGGGACAAGGTACCATGTTCTTCATTTTCTGAATGTTGAGTTTTAAGCCAACTTTCTCACTCTCCTCTTTCACTTTCATCAAGAGGCTTTTTAGTTCCTCTTCACTTTCTGCCATAAGGGTGGTGTAATCTGCATATCTGAGGTTATTGATATTTCTCCCGGCAATCTTGATTCTAGCTTGTGCTTCTTCCAGCCTAGCATTTCTCAAGATGTACTCTGCATATAAGTTAAATAAGCACGGTGACAATATGCAGCCTTGACGTATTCCTTTTCCTATTTGGAACCAGTCTGTTGTTCCATGTCCAGTTCTAACTGTAGCTGCCTGACCTGCATATAGGTTTCTCAAGAGGCAGGTCAGGTGGATTCGTACTCCCAACTCTTTCAGAATTTTCCACAGTCTATTGTGATCCACACAGTCAAAGGCTTTGGCATAGTCAACAGCACAAAAATAGATGTTTTTCTGTAACTCTCTTGCTTTCTCCATGATCCAGAAGATGTTGGCAATTTGATCTCTGGTTCCTCTGCCTTTTCTAAAACCAGCTTGAACATCTGGACGTTCACAGCTCACATATTGCTGAAGCCTGGCTTGGAGAATTTTGAGCATTACTTTACTAGCGTGTGAGATGAGTGCAATTGTGCGGTAGTTTGAGCATTCTTTGGCATTGCCTTTCTTTGAGATTGGAATGAAAACTGACCTTTTCAAGTCCCGCGGCTACTGCTGAGTTTTCCAAATTTGCTGGCATATTGAGTGCAGCACTTTCACAGCATCTTCTTTCAGGATTTGAAATAGCTCAACTGGAATTCCATCACCTCCACTAGCTTTGTTCATAGTAATGCTTCGTAAGGCCCACTTGACTTCACACTCCAGGGTGTCTGGCTCTAGGTGAGCGGCCACACCATCATGGTTATCCAGGTCATTAAGACCTCTTTTGTATAGTTCTTCTGTGTTTTCTTGCCACCTCGTCTTTATATGTTCTGTTTCTGTTAGGTCAAAACTCTTTGTCCTTCACTGTGCTCATCTTCGGATGAAATGTTCTCTTGGTATCTCTAATTTTCTTGAAGAGATCTCTAGTCTTTCCCATTCTATTCTTTTCCTCTATTTCTTTTCATTGCTTGGTTAAGAAGGCTTTCTTATCTGTCCTTGCTATTCTCTGGAACTCTGCATTCAGTTGGGTGTATCTTTCCCTTTCTCTCTGGCCTTTCACTTCTCTTCTTTCCTCAGCTATTTGTAAAGCCTCCTCAGACAAACATTTTGCCTTCTTGCATTTCTTTTTCTTGGGGATGGTTTTGGTCACTGCCTCCTTACAGTGTTATGAACACCCGTCCATAGTTCTTCAGGCTCTCTGTCTACCACACCTAACCCTTTGAGTCTACTCATCACTTTCACTGTGACGAATAATCATGAGGGATTTGATTTAGGTCATACCGAAATGGCCTAGGGATTTTCCCTACTTTATTCAGTTTAAGCCTGAATTTTGAAATAAGGAGCTCATGATCTGAGCCACAGTCAGCTCCTGGTCTTGTTTTTGCTGACTATAGAGCTTCTACATCTTTGGCTGCAAAGAATATAATCAATCCGATGTTGGCATTGACAATTTGATGATGCCCATGTATAGAGTTGTCTCTTGTTTTGTTGGAAAAGTGTTTGCTATGACCAGCATGTTCTCTTGGTAAAACTGTTAGCCTTTGCCCTGCTTCATTTTGTACTCCAAGGCCAAACTTGCCTGTTACTCCAGGTATCTCTTGACTGCCTAATTTTGCATTCCAATCCCCTAGGATAAAAAGAACATCTTTTGGAATTAGATCTGAAAGGTCTGTGGGTCCTCATAGAACTTGTCAGCTTCAGCTTCTTCAGTATCAATGATTGGGACATAGACTTGGATTACTCTAATGTTGAGTGGTTTGCCTTGGAAAGAAACAGATCATTCTGTTGTTTTTGAGATTGCACCCAGGTACTGCATTTTGGACTTTTTTGTTTGCTATGAGGGCTACTCCATTTCTTCTAAGGGGTTCTTGCACTCAATAATAAATATAATGGTCATCTGAATTAAATTTGCCCATTCCCATCTTTTAGTTCATTACTTCCTAAAATGTCGATGGTCACTCTTGCCATCTCTTGCTTGACCATGGGCAACATTCCACGTTCCTACACAATATTGTTCTTTACAGCATCAGACTACTTTCATCACCAGACACATCCACACCTAAGCATCATTTCCACTTTGGCCCAGCCACTTTTTCTTTCTGGAAGCTATTTAAATTACCCTCCACTTTTCCCCTGTAGCATTCTGGACACATTCCAACCTGTGTAGGGTGGGGCTTATCTTCCCCAAACAATGAACAAGCCCAATAAACACTTTCTAGGTTGGACGGAACTAACTGAACTGGCAGTTCAATCCAGCTATAATGTTCCAAGACTTTGATGGGTGACTGGTTAGGTCACAAAAGTTCAGTTGTCAAGTTACCCCATACCTAGGTAGAGCTCAGTGGTCATGCAGTACGGTTACCAAGGAATCCAGAGAAACAAAATATTGACTGTTTGAATTAAACATATCAGTTTATTAAATGTGAGCACAGACATGAATGACTGATGGCAATATGTAAATCACACAGATGTCTCTTACCTAACCACCAGCCCTTCCTCAACTAGAATTAGTCAAGTTTCCCACCTGAGTGGCTAGAAGCCAGATTTCAGCCTGGCTATGGCTCTGGCTCACCTCGGTTGTACTTCTTTCTCCCAGTCCTGCCCCAACTAACTCTAACATTCCATGCTTTGCTCAGCTAGTCTTTACCTTCTCTGGTAGTTCTTTCTCTAAGTGTATGCTGGCTGCGAGGTTGCTGCAGTCACTGTGTACAGCTGACCCTTGAACAACAAGGGTTTGAACTTCCCAAGTCCACTTATATGTGGATTTTTTTCAGTAGTAAATAATACAGGGCTACTTGATCTATGGTTGGTTGAATCTGTAGTCATGGAATCAGATACAGAGGAATGGTAGATCTGGGTGAACTGAGTATATACAGGGCTGACTATAATTTATACTGAATTTTCTACCATGCTGGGAGGTTGGGGCCCCTGTCTCCTCCTTGTTCAAGGCTCAAATGTATATACACCTAAGGCTTTCTCTGTGGCTTGTATCCTTCTACCTCACCTCCCATCATGGAGATTTCAACAAGTGAACTGGGGAGCTGAGGAACTGAATACTTGGACACCAACATACATGGCTGATTCTGTCCCCACTTGGCACACTCTGTGGGTGGCTCCATTCCTCTACGTGTTAAGACTAACTGCTCGGCTACATGGGTGTTTGCTGCTGCTTCTGAGCATCTTTGTCTCTGCTTTCCAAGGGCTCACTTGGCTATCGACCATTTGACAGCCCTCAAGTCTTCTCAGTTTCAAAGGGATCACCTTGGTTATTTGGAGAGACCAGGCAGTGTGATGCGGGGATTAAACGTACAGAACTTTGGAATATCCACATATGGCTTTGTTTGCTGGGTGATGAGGGATGAGCTCTAACACCTCTTTGTGTTAGGTAAAATAGGGGAACTAATACTTCAGTTTAACGACCACATTGGTCAGGTCCTAGCAGGAAACTGGTTTCACATTCGTTGTTCAAATGAATGGATTACTCACAGAAGTGTGAGCAAGGATGAGGGAACAAACAAGGGTTGTTGAGGTACCCGGAGAGCAGCAGTAGGAAGCCATTAGCATCCCTAAAGCTGAAAAGCAAAAAGGAAGAAGAGCCCACCTCGAACCAGAATTGTGGAAGAGATGCTGTAGAGTGGACAGGTGCAGCTAAGGCTGGAGGTGCAGCCTGAAGTGTGGAGAGGACGAGGAAGGCATTTCCCAGCGTCTCTCTCATCTCACCTGCAGGTGCTACCTATGGGGTGAATGGAATGGCAATCAGGAGACAAGAGAGCCTGGCAAGTGCAGCTAGAGGGCGGGGCTTCCAGGCACAGAGCAGGGCACAGAGGGTCTAGAGAAGAGGCTGAAGAACCAGATGAGACAAGCAGCACAGGATTAAATGAGAAAATACACAGTATGCTTTCCACAGGGCCTGGCACACAGCAACTGCCCCGCAAACAGTGATTGTGGTTATTGTTAGTATCACTAAGGCTGCAAGGTCACTGGACTTTCCGGTTATACCTAAGGCCATCTTTGCCCCTCTAAGCAAGTCGTGAGGCTTGGTTTAGTAACGCACTCTCGCTGGGTCTGCTGACACCAGAGCTTTAATGATCTAGTTCTTGTTTTCATCAGGTGAAATGTAGGCTGTTTAACCTGTCCCCAGATTTAGAGCAAGAAAGAATAATTTCTGAGCAAAGTTCTTTTGAGAAATCTGTCCATCTGGGCACCACAGATCCCTTTACATATGGCCTAAGACTTTCCTTTGTCCCTCTTACCTAATGAGCCAAGACGAAATGGTCATGCTAATGGAAACTGCTTTGCACTCCAACTGCTGCAGCCCAAGCATAAAATCCATGATTTCGTAAGGGCTTAAAAATGTCTTTTAAACTCCTTTGCCTCACCACTATTCGGCTGCCTCCTGTCTTTCCCGTTCTGTTCTTGTCCCTGTCGCTGGCCCAGGGTGTCAGAGGACCTGATGCTCCCTGCCCCCTTTACTGCCTCTGATCACACCCCTCTCTTTCCTCACCTTTCCTTTTTTCCCCTTAGATCTTGTTTCACATTTCCCACTCTTCTCAGTTTTCATGCTTGAAGGCTGGCCTCTCAGTCAACACTGCCAGCCAATCAAATGGGTCTTGTTGTTCAAGCAGATGGACTGATTAAATCACCGCAGGTGAGATAAAAATCTTTGGTTCTTCGACTCTTCTTGGCTGCTTGGTGTGGCTCTGCACTCCAGGTTTGAGGTTTCTAAAGGGCTGAATGTGATGACTAACCTCCTTGTACCCGTGCAGGCTAAGGCACTTCAGTCGTGTCCGCCTCTTTGCAACATGGCCAGGCTCCTCTGTCCATGGGATTTTCCAAGCTAGAATACTGGAGTGGGTTGTCATTTCCTTCTCCAGGAACCTCCGTGCACTGTAGTAAAGTCTGACTTTTCAGTTTGGTTGAGTCTGTGCTGAAGACAGAGAGTGAGCCAGTGACCTGGGTATAGCTTAGAAGAGCAGAGAGGTGTGACTCTGAGGACAGTCTTAAATCCCCCTCAGGGTATGAAGGTGAACCAACATGAAATACTGAGTTATTTTGGAACCAGGTGCCAGGTATTTCCATACAGCTGCTGAAGTGCTCGGCAGGTCCTCAAAGAACACTTCTCCCAACCTGTGTAAAATGAGCTGGGGGAGGGGACAAGGGTTATATGGGGACCATTTAGCAAAGTTTTACTGGGAGAAATAAGCTGACTTTGGGGGTTCAACTGACTCACTTGAAAGTTGACTTTTTGAGGTCTCTTCCAATGAACACAGGGAGCCTTCTCCTCTAGAGGGCTAAACCCGTGACGGGCCTATTTGTACCCTGGTACTTTAATTTTTTCTTTTGAATATTCTTTGCAACAGGGAACTAGTTCAAGTTTTAGAAATCATTGGTTTTTACCTATAAAACGAAACTGAAATTACTGGAATAAATTACTTCTCTGCATCTAGATTGAGACGTTAACTTCTGACAAAAGAAGAAGATAACTTGTTAAAGTTCACTTAGGCTTCTTTTAAAATTGATTGTACATCTCTAACGTAAAATGAAGTGGATGCAGAACATTTTTTATTCAATATTGCGTTGGCTCAGAGAGAGAAAATCCACAGGCCCTGACCTTAATTGAAAACACTGATGGATAAACAAGATAAAGTTAAAAAACTATTAGAACAATCTTAAACCAGACATGTATATATTTTAGGAATCTAAATATTGGCTACATTACTGAGCCTAAATTGCGTGGTCCTTAAAGTATATGTATTGAATAAACATTATTAGTGGAACATGAAATGCATGAATTTCATCATTCTTGATATATTTACTTTGAAGACTGAAAATTTGAAAGCTATTTAGAAGACAATGCTGTATACTGTTAGGATTCAATCCAAGGTATAAATTTTGTCATAAGAACCAGGCTGGCTGGATTTAACAGGATTAAGCTTGGCTTTCAAAATTATTTCTGAAAGGAACAAAAAGTCACCTTCATACTGTAACAAGTCTATTTAGATGCCATTTACCCAGCATGTCCAGGTTTCAGCTACAATAAATAGTAGTTGTTTTATTATTTATGAAAAAGGTCAGAATTAAAGTATGTTAATGAACAGACTAAGGATAGCAGTTGTCTAGACCCTTTTGCTCAGAGAAGGAAGGCAATAGCACCCCACTCCAGTACTCTTGCCTGGAGAATCCCATGAACGGAGGAGCCTGGTGGGCTGCAGTCCATGGGGTCGCAGAGTCGGACATGACTGAGCGACTTCACTTTCACTTTTATGCACTGGAGAAGGAAATGGCAACCCACTCCAGCATTCTTGCCTGGAGAATCCCAGGGATGGTGGAGCCTGGTGGGCTGCCGTCTATGGGGTCGCACAGAGTCGGACACTACTGAAGCGACTTAGCAGCAGCAGCAGCAGACCCTCTTGCTACACCCAAAGACAAAGCTAACAATAACCCATATTCAGGCATGTGTTTGACTAGTGAGCAGGAAATCTTGGTCTAGGAAGGATTAATTTAAAAAAAAAAAGCTGAGATATTCAAGCGAGTTATATTATTCCAGTCCCAATTTAACAGTCAGCATTTAATCCACTTCCTTTCTCATCCCCAATCCTAGCTATGGCTGATGGGAGTAATAAACCAAGACCATCAAAAACTGGAGGGGACATATATATACCTATGGCTGATCCATTTGATGTATGGCAGAAACCAACACTATATTGTAATTATCCTTCAATTAAAGAAAAAAAGCAAACAAACAGGAAAAACCAAGGTATAATGTCTGTTTTTTACAGGATAGTCATTAGCTCAATCAGTTAATGAACTGTTAACTCAATAAAGTTATCAATGGGAGAGGTACAGAAAAGTCATTAGTGAAGGAATGTTCTCATCTCTCCAAATTTTTCACCAAGTTTCATTTTCATTGCTTTTTTAAAGGGCAGTTTTCTTTAAAGTCCTACCATTAAGGTATGGAACATAAAACTCGCTTGTAATCAATCATGTTTTTGCTGTTAAATCTATACTTCAATCAAATAATATCTCTGGGAATTGATAACCTAAGTTAGCTTTTAAGGGGGAGAAGGGGCTGATGATGCCCATCAGCAGTGGATAAACTGTTCTATTCATACTATGGAATGCTATTTGGTAGTAAGCAGACTATGAATACACTCAACATAAGTGAATCTCAAAAAAAATGAACAAAAGTCACATATGAAAGAGTACATATATTACATGATTTCATTTATATAAATTTCTAGAACAAGTAACACTAATCTATTGTGACAGAAGTCAGAACAATAGTTCTATGGGGAAGGATTAACCCGAAAGGGGCATGAGAGAATTTTCTGCTGGAACAATGGAAAAGTCCTGTATCTTTACTGGGGTTGTAGTTATCAAATCTCAAATTACACATTTAAAATCTGTGCATTTTATTGAATGTAAAGTATACCCCAGTTTTTTTTTAAAGTACTATCTATCTAGAAAATCCTAAAGTTAAGTATAACCTATCACCATAGAAAGCATCTAATGAATCTATTAATTAAAAAACAACACAGGTCGTTCATTCAGAAAGCAGATACGAAGCTTTAATTCACTGTGGGCATTTCTATTCATTATATAATATATAAACTTTTCATTTCTTCACACAGATAAATCTTTTATAAGACTTTTTTCCCCTCCAAGTACTGTGTACCATAACACAATTGCATTTAACTAGCTAAGGACGTATTATAAATACCATGAGCCACTGACTATATACAGAAAATGACATGTTAGAAAGTATAAATTAAAAATGTTTAAGAAAGGCTAAATACAATGAAAAGTTTACATGTATTCTTTAATTCTAGGTATCACATCACAGTGACAACCAATTACAATAAAATCAAAACTTCTTTTAGGTGATAATACATTCAAATTTCTAACATCCAATTATTTTCATTTCCACACCATTAATACTACAGGCTTAACACGACAGGCTTTTAGACTGCAGACCAAGTTTCTTGTGTAATAATAAAAACAAAGTTTCTTGTGTAATAATAATTACTATCTTGATCATGATCAAAAGAAATCAAATTTATATATACTGTACTATATAGAGATGAGACTTTATTAAGTATAATATGGAACTCTTTAGTAAGGTGTTCAAGAGAAATTCAAATAGTAGCCTGAAAATGAGTTTTAACTGCTACTGTATTCTACATACATTCCATTAAAAAATGAAGTCTCTGTCAAAACATTTATAAATAAGTGTATAGTATAATAGCTTTTCCCCCTCCAAAATACCACCTGGGAGAAAATTTCCAAGGTGACTCAAGGAGGGAAAAAAGGGGGTGGGGGGGAAGGCCTCAGAAAACAAACATTATATGGTCTCGTAAGCAGCAATCTTCCAGTCTATTTTCAATTGGAATAAATTCTGCAGCCAATTCTACCTTGCTTCGGTGTCCAGTCCAGAGTCCTTGAATATCTAGTTCAGTATTCTACAGAAATCTGCAAGGACTCCTAAACACCCCTCAACTAATTACACAAGGGAAAACTGATCATGTTCTATATTAAAACTTATGTGAAAATTGAACACAGTCATAGCCATTCTTTAACAGTGATGCTAGAATAAGTGATAAAATATATGCATAGCTGTACACGAATCACCATTAAACACAGGAACACAACGCCATTTGATGCATATCAAATAAGCTCCCCCAAAGCCAATCTGAATATATTTATTTTCATTTACTGTGATACAGCGTTGGAAGGGTCTGCATATAATTACAGAGACTGCTGCAGACAATATTTGATGCTATTAAGTGTTCCATTAAGCAGCAGGCATGCACAATAGTTACTTTAAAAAATTTCTCATGTACGTATCTTAACATTTCTAAGCTACAATATTTTTAAAGCATTTAGTAATCTTTAAACCAATTATTTAAATTGACTTACACCTAAGTGGGCAAAAACAACAACAAAAAACTTCATCGCAACACCTGAAGGTAATATTTAAACTTTACTCCCCCAAATTATGTAAAATTTTTTTTATATGTCATCTTTAAAATTCCAAACATGACAAAAATTCTTACCACTACTAAATTAGAAGTATGATTTCTCAGCAGCCATCTACCCATCACACACTTAGAGCATGCCACACTTCAGGGGTTTACATGATAAGGGTGACGTGCTGGTGGCTACAGATGACCATAATTAAACATATCAGTCTCTTCTCTTCATTCTGGATCTTTTATTTCAAACTAAATAAAGCTTTTCATTAATATAAACTAAAAAAATTTTTTCCCTTTAACACCAATAAGGAGATAAAACACCTTTACTGTCTTCAAGTGCCTGGCAAAACAGAAAATGTTTCAACTACATTAGGTAATCGGGTGAAGGGCTAGTGTTTGTTTTCTTATTTAAGAAGCATTCCAAGTCAAATGATCACACACACTGACAAATTCAGATTGCCTGGTTCTTGGTCCTTTATGGCTTAAAGTAGTGGATTTGAAAACTACCTCTGGTTAAAGTTCATGAATAATGCACAGGCTGTACATCTAGGAAATCATGCAATAAATATGTTCTCACATACACTGGAATCTTGGTGATGAAAGGGCTCTGCAGGTGTGAACAGTAATGTTTCTTCATTTTACCAAAAGAATACGCCCAGCAAGTTCCTTGCTTTGGGCCTATTCAAAACCCTGTTTGCCAGGTCATCCTGATCTTCTCAGATTGATAAAAGCAGCCAATGTCGTAAGCCATCTGCAGTTAAGGAACTGATGGGCCTCAACTGCAGGTGCTTTGAGGTCTGAACTAAGCAGAACGAGACTCTCAGGATCCTGCCACTCTGCTATAAAGTCACTTTGGACTACCTGGCAGACTCGAGTATCACATAGGGAAATGGTGAGAATGACCCACTGGAAATATTTACTATATTATCTTTAAATAAAAAAAAAAACCCTATCTGCCTTTTAAATCTATTTGAGAATTGCCTTGGTAAGATCCACTCACTGTTCCTGGTTTTGATATGCCCCTACAACATGAGAATTGAACTGAACTACAATGATTGTAATGTCATCTCTGTACATCCGAGCAAGCTCTTCAGGAAGACTAAGCATTTTGGAGAGGCGCTCATGATCAACAGCCCCAAACTCATTGTTGCCCACGGCGTGGCGAATAAGGTGGGTTGCTGCATTCTGGTCCTCAAACACTGATGACATCTTAGCTCTCCGTTCTGTTAAAAGGCCATGCATCTGCCCCAGAGTCACCTTATAGCCACCAACGGCTATTGGCTGCTGGTGGTGCATGCCTGTTAGGTACTCACCCACAATCCTAACCACATCCTGCCTGTGCATTGTCTCCCACAGCCCATCAGTCGCCAGTACCAGAAATTTATCCTGTGGCCTTAATCGGTGGTAAGTTACTTCTGGTTCAGCAGTGAGATAAGGAGGTGTATAATAATTAGGAGGGATGAACTTGGTGTATTCATTGTCATTCAACTGGTCTGGGCCAGATTCTATCACTCTCTTCTGAAGGTCAATGCTCCATTTGAACTTGACATCTCCGAAAGCCCGAAAAGGCATCAGCAAGCCAAGCAGCCGATCCTGTTTCACCACACTCTTGGCCTCGTTCTTTGGGTGCTCCAGTTTCAGCCGTTCCACTTCTCTCTCATTCTGAGCGTTGTGGTCATTAGACAGCGTGACTGCCGACCAAGAGCCGTCCTCTTCCTGCACCCCCAGCATGGCTCTGCTGTCGCCAGTGTTGGCCACGTGAAGGTCAACGCCATCCACGTGGGCCACGCAAGCTGTGGCCCCAGAAAATGCCACTCGAAGCACCAGGTAGTTGAGGAAAGAATTGGGATCACCAACTTGAGCCTCCAAGGAGATGTCATTATCAAGCCTCTTGAAAGCATTAATCAAAGCCTCCTTAACATCAATATCAGTCGACTCCCCAGTGTTGAGGTCAATAAGCTCTTGCCAGTAAGTCCTCAAGCTGTTGAAATATAACTTGGACGCCTCCTTACTGAAGTAATCGTTGGGGTGCTTGTGCCACTGGAGAATGGGTAGCAGGGCTCGACCGCTCTCCACAGCATTTTCGATCTCCAGCAAAGTCTCGTGGGGTAACAAAGAGACAGCAATATAATAAAAGAGTCTTTCACTAACTGCCTGGGAGCAAGCACAGCCTGCGTGGCCATCGAAAACCCCCAAAAGCATCCCTCTGGTCTGCAAGCAGGTTGCTGCACTCCTCCGGTCCTCAATGGGTGCGTTTGCTGGCAGCTGATTGCTGTCAAATCCAAGGACAGAACTGACATTTTTGCCATCAAATTCTGGCACTTTGAAACTGTACTCATTAGCTTTCAGGATGCTATTGACTTGGGGAGGTGTGAGGTAAAACTTCTGCGGTGTGGAAGCATATCTCCTTCCTTGGGTGTACTGCCACCAGCTCTCCTTTGGCCTGTAAAAGGTAGCATACGCCGGATGGGGTGTGTATCTTGGGCGACTCTGCGGAATATAAGGAGGTGAGCAGCAGAGATGTTTGTGGTGGCAGTAACATGCAGTGCCATAGATTCTGCTCAGTTCACAGTTACGAATCAGGGGGAAAAACAGTTGAGTTGGTGCTGGCATGGCATCAGAGAACAGTGGCAGGCTGGAACTTCTGACCGGGATTCCTAGACAGCAATTTCACAGGTATGCACAAAGAAAAAAGTTACATTCAGATTACTTAATCTATTTTTGCTTTCATAACAGATATTTAGCAGGTGAATTTACAAGTGCCCCGTGCCTCCTAAGGTACTATATTTTACACACATACCATGTACTATCTCTACAGGATATACTCTGCTAAGTGCACTTGATTACTTAATGGAACCAGGAGCAAACAGTCTTCTAGCTTTACTTTTCTCTTTGCATTTCTTTATGCAGCACAAACTGGGCAGAATGTACAACAGATCTGGCTGGGAAGAGCGGAGGAGATGAAGGTTATATAACATTATGCAGTGGCAGTCTACCTGGCCAATCACCCTTCTTTTTATCCTTAAAAAAGGCCATGAGTCTCCCATATTGCATAGGGACTTCTCCCATTTATGAAGATCCAGTTTCTAGAGCCATGGTCAATGGTTAGCATTTGATACACTTGGATATCACCATAAATGTGTTGGGATGCAGCCTGTGTGTATTCATGAATTATTTGTACAATATATACATACGTTAATATAATTAACACGTACAAGAAAAATCTTACATAATGGATAAAAATAGAAGTTCCAAAATGCCCTCCTTGCATCCAGGAGATGGTCTTGCAAACAATGCTTCTCCAGACCACTGTGCCGATTTGGCAAGTTTAGGGACACAGGTCTGCCACCAAGTCACCAAATAATCCTGGAAAAGCGGGCAGGTTTCATTTATTCATTAATTTTACTGTATTTTTTGTGACTTAAAAAAAAAAAAACAAGTTTTTTAGTAGCTCTAAAACTTTGTTAGTAACATAAACGGTCTCAGTTCTGGAACTTAATTTACTTGTTAGTATTTTCCTCTGCCTATCAGCTGTAAAAGAAAGCTACAGAAATATGATCTTTATCTATTATGGACCCCAAGTAGAATTCACCTGTAGAAAAATATTCTCTTACATTTTAAAAAATGGTTATCTATTTGCCCTTGGAAATTAATAAACAGTGAAACAGTAGTCTAATGGACGAAGGTTTGGCTTAAAAACGTAGAGCATTATACTCATGAATAAATGAAAATCATATCACTTATATCTGGAAGTGGAACACTGAAAATATTCTGATGAGCATTTATCTAGAAAATGTAATAAACATGTATCAGTAAGCCAGGTAATCTATACAAAAAAAGAATCCCTCTTGCAACACATATTTCCCCTGAATTCTTGAGGTATTGCCTCAAAGTATTCAACTGGCCTATAAACAAATAGGCTTTAGAAGTATCTTAAATAGGGAAAAATAAACAAAAAGGAATAAAGAATAGAAAATCACCTGAGCCTTAATATCAACTATTTCTTCCTAAGGTTGAACACGTTAAGAAAAATTTTTACAAATATCATAGAGTATTAGCTATATATTACATTATTTTCACATACCCTTGTTGAAAAACAGTTAGAAAAATGATAAGTGGAACATAGGGAGCAAACACTGAGTTTGCTTCGGTAATAAGCACTGTGTAAGCCAGTCATATAGAACCCCTTTTGCATGTGATACAATGTACCATTATTTTAACTGCATTATTTAAGAAGAAATTTGTTTACAAAACTGAAAACAAGATTAAGCAAGAGAAGATAATGAACAGAATTTTGGAAATAAGAGCAATAACTAAATAACGTCTGAAAGGCAGTCATGAAAGACAGAAATTCCAGAAGAACAGGAATCTATCAAGAATAACCACTTAAATAACAGCACTTCAAACTGAATACCTGAAAGTCATCCAAAGGTTAAATGTACATGACTGAGCCAGGAGATGTGCTAAAACGCTGGGCCACATGACACTGGCTTTCAGATATGAACCATATCTCTTGCTAGGTTTGTATGCAGAAAGCACATGGACTCATTTCATGCTTTGTATGTAGATTATTTCTATTATTAAAAATGGAAACATACCAATTTTCATGAAAATAAATTTTCTCTGTAAGTTTATATATATGTCTGCATTTAAGCTTACTTTAATATGTAAGAATTTTAGAGGGAAAAAAATACCTGTGTTTCTGTATGGAATGCAGATTGAATCAAAGTACTGTTTGTGTTTGGAGGCAGGGTTTGAGAGACTGATGTGTAACAGAATTGGGCTATATGACGTCTGATCAAGAAATAACAAGACCGGGAAACCCACACTTTCCTTAAATTCCTTTGTTTTGACAATCCTCCTGCTTTTCTAATTGACTGCAAAATGAACTATTTTGGCAAAAGAACTGATTCATGCAGCAGATGCTTTGAATACATAAATTGAAACACCAGGCACTCAAGTAACATACATTTTTCCTTCAGGCATAAATTCTCAAGATTAAAAACAAAAAAGCAGAGAGTCAATTTTATTAACTCGATCTTTCAATTACTCAGGGGTTTAGCATATGGACTGAGATTCCCAACATGCCTCTAAAAGTCAAATTCCTAGGAATGTTACCTACTCTGTGACTAAGGAGCATTCATTCACCACCAGTACAAGTGACATACTCTATCAGACCAGTTACTCCTGGAAGTTAATGTACTTTCGAATGCTTTCATAAACCATAAGTGAACATTCAAAAAGACTCTTTTGAGTATCCTTCTGAATATCCTGTGATTCAACAACAAAAAGTCCATGAAATCAAAACTCTTGTTGACAACTTGCTAAATTAACAAAGTTAAAGGGCTCTGATGCAGCAGTAAGAACAGCAACAAGGTACAGTTGTGGTAAACTGAAGCACCGTCAAATTTTCAAGTTATTTCTGGCCACAATTTCACTTAAAAATTCAGATCCCATGATCCCGACTTAGCCACCTTAGGTACAGCATCTTAGTCTTAGGTAGATTTTGCCAGTGACTAATAAGGAAAGATGAGCTGCAAGGAGAAACAGGAAAGAGACCCATCCATTCTTACTGATGTACTCTGCAGGGCTTGTGCCAGGAAATGATTCCACTTTATCAATAAACTCTCAGAACAAACTAATTAAGAGAATGCAATTACTGCCCCGACTCCAGCGCTCTTTAGCTTTGCAAAGCTTTTGGTGTAAATGGAAAAAAAAAAAATGCTATACTAATCATTAAATGTGTCAGAACCCCAGTTTATGTAATCCGATTGCATTAAACACCCCGCATAAAGACTCTCTGCGATTTTTCAGCATTTTGGGGCAACGTTTAGCCATTTCACAGCTCCTGTTATCTCTACATGAATGAAGAAACCTGCTGCCTTTGGAAGACTCCGAAGCCCCAAGTCAGCACTTGTTTGATCAGTTTCCTTTGTACCCTACCTGAAAATGGCACTCACTTAAGGCATCAACTGCTATCCTGGTGCAGGATCCCTTTGTCCCCCCTTTTCTACCTACCTCACCTCTTCATTCCACACAAACCCACCTAAGACCATCCACACGCAAAATCAGTCATCCTCCTCCCTGGGTACCCAACGCTAGGTAGTTAAGGGAATACCTACCAATTCGTCTGGGCCCGGGACACACACACATTCTCCTGTCATCACAACACGGAGCCGACAACATCCACAACCCGCGCGGAGAGCAGCAGCGACAGCGGCACCGGCCCATTGAAAAGCAAGGCAGAGATGCTCGTTAGAGGCGTAGACAGGGGAGGCGCGAGAGGAGGAGGGGCGAGGTCTCGCTGCAGCCGGGTGAATGGGGCTAGGAGGTGGGGTGGGGTGAGGTGGGGTGGGGGAAAGAGGATAGAGGCGCAAGACAGGGGGTGGGGAGGAGGGCGGAAACCCAACCAACAAACCCACCCCTCGGGAGCCGCGGAGCTACAGCTGGAGGCGGCGGGGGCCCAGACGCCGGCGGAGGCGCGCCCCGGGACCGGCCCGTCCATCCAGCCCCGGCGCGGAGCCCACGGGAGCGCAGCATCCTCCGCCCGCCCACGCCGCGCCGGCCGCAGACCTGAAAAACCGAGGGTCGCCCCGCGGGGTCACCCTGGGCCCGGGGTGTGCGTGTGAGGGGGGAATCCTCAGGCAGAGAGCCTCCGCGCCACCTGAGCCGCACCTGCCCCGGACCCACCCTCGCGCCGGCCCTCACGGCGCCCCGGGCGCGGCCAGCGGGCGAGGCGGGCCCGCCCCCGCCCCCCCGGCCCTGGAGCCCCGCGGGCAGCCCCACGGCGCCGTCACGCCCGCCGCGGCCCCGACGCCCCTCGAGCGCGCACCTGGCGCCTCCAGGTTCGTCTCCTCACGCGTGCCAGCCGCCCCCCTCACAACTTCGGGCGGGCGGAGGATTCCGGACCGGGCGGTTCGGCGCTGGGGTGAGGGAATACGAACCGGGCACGGCAGTGGGAGGAGCCGCTTCTTCTCAAGAGGAGACGGCGGCAGCGGCAGCGGCGGCTGCACCTCCCGGCGGTCCTTCCTCAAGAGCCGCCGCGACTCCCAGGAGCGCGGCCCCGGGCCCCAGGCCGGCCCACTCCGCCCCGCCCCCTCCCGTCCCCCCACGCCGCGCCGGGCCCCCGCCCTGCCCCGCCCGCGCGTTCGGGTCCGAGCGCATCCCGCCTTCCCATTGGGTGCGCAGTGGCGAGGGGGCGGGGCGCAGCAGAACGGGCCGCGGCTAGGCGCGTGGGGGCGGAAGAGCCACGCCTCCCCGCCCGCTTTGTGACATCACGAGGGTCAGACACGCCCGTCCACTCCGCGCGAGCTGCCTATTGGCTCCGCGGGCCCGCCTCACGTGACTGCGCCCGCGCCCGCGCCCGCTATAGCCGGGGGGGAGGCGGGGCTGTGAGCGGCCGCAGGCTTGACGGAAGGGCCGGGAGGGAGGAAGCGCCGGGGTTGGCACGAGTGTCCCCGAGCGGGCGGGACCCGTGAACGGCAGCTTTTCGCAGGCAGGCTTCCACGACGCCCCGGCACCTCCGCGAGCCTCCTTCCCTTCTTACGGGTGGGCGGGGCTTCGTAGGTTTAGGCTGAGAGGGGAGGCTTCCTGACCAACGGGAAACTAAATTCCCAGAGACTGCCCTACCTGGAATAACAAGGCCTGAGAGAACCCCGGGGTATCTGAGGCCTGGTTCATGGGATTCTTTTCGGAGCGTTGACTTTGGAGCATGTTTTCTGTCATTTTCTGGACACGTCTCAGGGCCCAGGAAGAGAAAGGCGGTCTGAACAGCAGCCAGAGAAAGTTGTGATGAAGGAATGATTGACTCTGTCGAGTAGGTGTGTGTGCTCGCGTTTTCTCAAAGAAGTCGCTCAGTCGTGTCCGACTCTTTGCAACCCCATGGACTGTAGCCTGCCAGGGTCCTCCATCCCTGGATTTTTCCAGGCAAGAGTACTGGAGTGGGCTGCCATTTCCTTCAGGAGATCTTCCCGACCCAGGGATTGAACTCCTGTCTCCCGCATTGTAGGCACCCCACGTTTTCTGAAGGGCTTTGAAATCAGTCTTTATTTGCCCTGAATAAGAAAAGGGTAGAAAGGAAAAGGGTAGAACGCACAATGCGAAAATGGGGAGAGCCCTGGACTTTCTGTCAGGACCTTCATTCATCCAAGTCACTTCTGCTCCGTGAGCCTCAGTTTCCACTTCTGTTAAGCTGGATTGGGGTGGCGTTGGCAGTCTTGGTTAAAGGGTAGACATGGCAGGGGCTGCTTCACTTGCGTCTGTCCACACGTAATCTCCTCTTTATGGGAACTGAGTCACTGATAGTGGCTTCTGAAAACTTCCTTGGAGATGGTATCAGGCAGATCATTGCACTTATCCTGCTGCTGCTGCTAAGTCGCTTCAGTCGTGTCCGACTCTGGGCGACCCCATAGACGGCAGCCCACCAGGCTCCCGCGTCCCTGGGATTCTCCAGGCAAGAACACGAGTGGGTTGCCATTTCCTTCTCCATCCTGCCTACTGTTAAAAACAGTTAACTGACTTATTAACCATATCTGCTTACGAGCCGATAAAATTCCCAAAGTGATGTGCGCAAGTTATAAAAAGCTGTCATATTAACAGTATTGTGGAGTTTTGTTTTTGTTAATTTGCACTATCTGATTTTATGTAATAAAGGAGAAATTTTATAGACACAAAACAGTGCCAGGAACTGGTTCTTTATAGCTCCTAGATCTTTCCAACTGCCTCCTCTATTCTCGAAATAGAGAGCATTTTGGCCCAGCCCCAGGCTTCCCACGGAACTCTTGTGGCTATTTTTATGTGGCCCTCATCCATTTTATATGGGCCTATCTGCCTCACATCAACCCCTCTTTTTTACTTCTCAAATGAGCTTTCCATAAGTTGGTATTTTTTTCATGGTCTTTTATTCCGTTGAGTATCTGATTTATGTATCTATTTTCTGTAGTCTCATAGAGGCAGTATAGGGTGGTATGGCAAAGTGAGCAAGAACACAGCTGGAACTAGACTACCCGAGTTCCAGTCCCAGCTCTGCATCTTGCTACATGGTCTTGGGCAACTTCTTCCTGCTTCAGTTCTTTCGTATGTAAGATAGGAATAAAAATAGTAATATTTAAAAATTTTTACCCTCACAGGTTTGTATTAAGTGAGTTGATATATCATGCTAAGTAAGTACAAGCAAGTAGTAAGGGCTATGTAGGTATCAGCTATTATTAATATTATAGACAAGTCCAGCTCAGTGTGTTTGTTTTATTAAGGACTCCTAGGGAGTAGGAGATGAATACACTCAAGTAGAATATATTCTACAGCTAGGTACTAAGCGGTCATTAACAGAGTGGAGAGTCTTACAACCTTAGGATATCAGGTTAAGGTGATTTATTTACATGAGGAATGTCACTACCTCTTAGCCCCTACTTTACAGACATGGAGACCAGGTAGTTGAATATAAGTGGATTTTTATTTTGAGAGTTTCTGCCTGAAGACTCAGAAGTGAACTTCATACTAGGCTAGTTTGCTGTCTGTAAAACTTTTTCTATTGTGAAAATCGAGTCATAAGACTCCAGGATATATATATATATATATATAATATATATATATATATATAATATATATATATATATCCATAGCAATGACCTCTTTAGATCACCTTGGTAGCATATACCTTATTCCACACCAATATTGCCGTTAGTCAGACCCCTGTAGAAATTACCTTTTCAAATTGTTTTTGGATCTGCACAGGAAACTCCAACTTATTTTACTATAACTAGCACCTTGGTTTTTATACCAAAATAGTATTGATTCCCTCATGCTAATGTTCTTAGTTTTGAACAACCTATTTCTGAAAATAACACCTACTCTCAAAAAATTGACATTTGCCACCACTAAATATAGTCAATCACTGCAGATGGTGACTGAAGCCATGAAATTAAAAGACGCTTACTCCTTGGAAGAAAAGCTATGATCAACCTAGATAGCATATTCAAAAGCAGAGACATTAGTTTGCCGACTAAGGTCCGTCTAGTCAAGGCTATGGTTTTTCCAGTAGTCATGTACGGATGTGAGAGTTGGACTGTGAAGAAAGCTGAGCGCCAAAGAATTGATGCTTTCGTACTGTGGTGTTGGAGAAGACTCCTGGGAGTCCCTTGGACTGCAAGGAGATCCAACCAGTCCATTCTAAACGAGATCAGTCCTGGGTGTTCTTTGGAAGGAATGATGCTAAAGCTGAAACTCCAGTATTTTGGCCACCTCATGTGAAGAGTTGACTCATTGGAAAAGATTTTGATGCTGGGAGGGATTGGAGGCAGGGGGAGAAGGGGACGACAGAGGATGAGATGGCTGGATGGCATCAGTGACTCGATGAACGTGAGTTTGAGTGAACTCTGGGAGTTGGTGATGGACAGGGAGGCCTGGCGTGCTGCGATTCATGGGATCGAAAAGAGTCAGACACGACTGAGCGACCGAAATGAACTGAACTGAACTGAGATATAGTCAAAAGAATTTGTCCTGAGAATTGAAGGCATTGCCAAGGTATTTCTGGAATCAAAGGATCCCCCAAAGTAATGGCTATGAAATAAATTCATTTAGAGGTGTAAGTTTTGTTCTCTAGCTGCAGTTATATGATTCTGTGACATGTATGTTGTAAATAAAGTTATGGTCCTTCTGCACAGGAACCAAGTGCTTGTACCACTGGGGGAGGTCCTTAAGTATCTCAGCCTTGTCTCCTCTCTGGTCTGGCTATCTTCCTGTCTCTAGATGGAGCTCCTTTTGGTCATCCAGTGAATAGGCTTGCTTCAGAAGTGCGATTTTTATCACATGGCCATCTGGCCAAAGCCAGAGCAGGTCTGTGGGTTTGCTGCTCTGACCTCACAGACTGTTTTAGCCACCAGAACGCCTGTTGACACTTTTTTTTAACATTGGAAGGTGTGGAAAAATAGCACCAAACAACCCAGAATTTTTGTAAGGGGAGGCAAGGAGAGAGGAGGAGGAGGCTTCCCAAATACTCCAGTACAAAGAAAGTACTGTGGAAAAATACTTATTTTTGTTAACACAATGCTTTTTGTAACACCAAAAATGAAAGTCAGTACCTGAATTAGACCCTTAACACATAGTCATTTTCTTGCCCTAGAATAAACCTGGAAATGAGCAACTGCTTAGCCAGATTGGCCTGGTATTCTTATTGGGTGGATGATATAAACCCTTGGGTTATTGGAGGTTAGCTGTGACAACATGGAGATGGTCCAGTAGAATCTCAGTGGTGCCAGACAGGAAGCTTAAAATAGACTTGCAAGTGGGTCTGAGATGCTGTTCGCCTGATGGCTAGTGAGTTAACTGTGGGCTTTGCCAAAATCAACGATTAGAGGAAAGAGGCTGCTAGACAATCTTTAGCTCCTTCTTCCCTCAAGGTCTTAGATAAGAAATCAGCAAATATTTACTAACTATTAAGCATTAGGTACTTGTTTTATTATCATCCTAGCGTTGAGAATTGCTTTGAAATTAAATTATTTGGAGTTATGCACTGAAATCAACAAATCATCTGTAAGAAAGAAGCAGATCATGTACTGTGGCTCATTTCTTGTGAGTCAGAGGTTATAGGTGTGTTCAGACTTATTTAATATTTTAAAAGTAGTCCATCCTCATCAGAATTCATGAAGCAGTAGTAGTTTGAGGGAAATATATGTATCAGTGTTCTCTTGCCAAATGAGAAACAAAAATCTCCTGCATTGACCTAACATGACAACGAATATGGAAAGTAGGTATCTGCAGTTGCTTTCCTGCAGAAATCCCTGCTAATGGGGTTATCTTTGAATATTAAGGATGATGTGCATGGGGGAAGGGGCTTTATTGTCTAGCCATCAGACAACTAGGCAGTGAAAAATTACACTTTTTCATTCAGTGTGTCTCTATAGATGATTCTCCAGAATACAGAAGGTAAAAGGTTTCAGCAAGGTTTCAGGGGAGATGAGACCTTGGGGTGGATCTAGAGCACTTTACAGTAGGTGCCAGGTCATGAGTGCCCCTGAAGCAGGCCATGCCAATCTGCAGACTTCAGCAAAAGCCCCCACACTATGAACTCAAAAATGGTAGCTGCGGATCTACACACTTCTTAAAAACTATAATTCTCTGCTTACCTGGACACCATAACTATAAGAGTATAAGCTTCCCAAGGACAGGCAGGGATCATGTCTCTTTTATACACCCACATACACCCGCAGCTTGGCATAATAGTGAGAACTGATGGGCAGTGAATGCTTACTTTACACTGTCTTCTGTTCTAAGTGCATTGTCTAGTTGTATCCTCATAACACTCATAAAAGGCAGGGTTTACCATTATATCCATTTCACAGAAGAGGAATCTCCCGGAGGATGATTTGCACTGTTTACATAAGTGGGAAGTAGTAGAGTATCCATCTTGCATTCTGAGGCACTATGTTTTAGTGACCATTGCACAGAATAGATGCTCAGTAATGAACTCGTGTCTTTGGTACAGAAAGTTTCACATTTTCATTATGGACCCGTCGGTAAATTATATCCTTATAATTGCAGAATTTCCACCCATGTTTCTGTATCTGTAACCAGCAATACGTTTCGCACAGATAAGTGTGTCTCCACTGAATAGCCATTCTTGTCAGAGCACTGTAGGGTTTGGTTATGGTTTTTCAGGAAAAACAGTTGTAGCTAGCTAAGCAGCCACAACTGGTCCCTTGCTGACACCTCAAGATACTAGCAGGAGCATCAGACTCTGATTGACAAAGTGAAAGACAAAGCAACCACATTTTTCTCATTCTTGTGGTCAAGGGAATTTCCCAGCCACACAGGCACAGAGGAGGTCCTTGGGGTTCAAGGGAGGGAGAGGGAGCCAGTCCATAATATGTCCTACCAACCTCCCAGGAACTTTCACACTGGAATCTATCTTGACTGAGAGATGAGTGCACATCCACCAGAGAGGGCCCTCAGTTCAGTTCAGTTCAGTTGTTCAGTCGTATCCGACTCTTTGCGACCCCATGAATCGCAGCACGCCAGGCCTCCCTGTCCATCACCAACTCCCAGAGTTCACTCAGACTCACATCCATCGAGTCAGTGATGCCATCCAGCCATCTCATCCTCTGTCATCCCCTTCTCCTCCTGCTCCCAATCCCTCCCAGCATCAGAGTCTTTTTCCAGTGAGTCAACTCTTTGCATGAGGTGGCCAAAGTACTGGAGTTTCACCTTTAGCATCAGTCCTTCCAAAGAAATCCCAGGGCTGATCTCCTTCAGAATGGACTGGTTGGATCTCCTTGCAGTCCAAGGGACTCTCAAGAGTCTTCTCCAACACCACAGTTCAAAAGCATCAATTCTTTGGCGCTCAGCTTTCTTCAGTCCAACTCTCACATCCATACGTGACTGTGTCAGGCCAAATATGGAGACAAGCAAGATGACTGGTCAGAGACAATCTGAAACACTGTCCATACATAAACCATGTAAACAATCCTCATTCCATGCTTCACTGAAGCTCCACCTGTGTGTTCTTCCACACTACTTTGCTTCTAATAAATGCTTTCTCTGCTTCACAATCTGTCTCTCTGCTGAATTCTTTCTTTAAAGAAGACAAGGACTGAGTTCCTGCTTCAAGTCACTGCACCCATTACCCCATGAGACCAGCTATTATGAAAGCATATTTTCCTTGGAAACTAGATATAAATATTTGCAGGTGAATACCTAATGAATACCTATAGAAGGCTGAATGCCAAAGAGTTGATGCTTTTGAACTGTGGTGCTGGAAAAGACTCTTGAGAGTCCCTTGGACTGCAAGGAGATCAAACCAGTCAATCCTAAAGGAAATCAGTCCTGAATATTCATTGGAAGAACTGGAGCTAAAGCTGAAGCTCTAATACTTTGGCCACCTGATGTGAAAAGCCGACTCATTGGAAAAGACCCTGATGCTGGGAAAGATTGAGGGCAGGAGGAGAAGAGGGCAGCAGAGAACGAGATGGTTGATCACCGACTCAATGGACATGAACTTGGGCAAACGTAGGAAATAGTGAGGGACAGGGAAGCCTGGCATCCTGCAGTCCATGGGGTCACAAAGAGTTGGGCATGACTTAGTAACTAAACAATATCACCACCTAATGTATTCAGTTCACATCCTAGTAATAAACTATAGTTGATATACGAAGTAAACAATTTAATCTATTTAAAGCTATAAGTTCAGTTTAAAATAAAGCACTTTTTAATCAATATCCACGAGAGGTGAAAGTTCAGGGAGAGAAAAGACAAGAAGAATGTTAGTAAGAGTTATCGAATTATGTGTCCAGTTTCTGCTAGGAATAATGGACTCCAGAAGTCTAATCAGAATATGCTAAAGTACAGTATCTGGGTTGTGATTTTATCCCTTCTTAGGCATTGAGATTTTATAAAATGAACATAAGTTGGAGCCAGAGACATAGAAGTCACTCAGTCGTGTCCGACCTTTTACGACCCCATGGACTATAGCCCACCAGGCTCCTCCCTCCATGGGATTCTCCAAGCAAGAGTACTGGAGAGAGTTGCCATTTCCTGTCCCAGGGGATCTTCCTGATGCAGGGATCAAACCCGGGTCTTCCGCATTCCAGGCAGACATTTTAACCTCTGAGCTGCCAGGGAAGCCCTGAGTTCAAATCCTAGCTCTGCTGCTTACTAGCTGGGTAATGTTTCCAAATTTATCCAATAGCTTCAACACTTTAAAAATCTAAACAGTGTTTTAAGGATGCAGTTCAGTTCAGTCGCTCAGTCGTGTCCCACTCTTTGCAGCCCCATGAATCGCAGCACACCAGGCCTCCATCCATCACCAACTCCCGGAGTCTACTTAAACTCATGTCCATCGAGTTGGTGATGCCAACCAGCCATCTCATCCTCGGTTGTCTCCTGCCCCCAATCCCTCCCAGCATCAGGGTCTTTTCCAATGAGTCAACTCTTCGCATGACGTGGCCAAAGTATTAGAGTTTCAACCTCAGCATCAGTCCTTCCAATGAACAACCAGGACTGATCTCCTTTAGGATGGACTGGTTGGATCTCCTTGCAGTCCAAGGGACTCTCAAGAGTCTTCTCCAACATCACAGTTCAAAAGAACCAATTCTTCGGCGCTCAGCTTTCTTCACAGTCCAACTCTCTTATCCATACATGACCACTGGAAAACACATAACCTTGACTAGATGGACCTTTGTTGGCAAAGTAATGTCTCTGCTTTTGAATATGCTATCTAGGTTGGTCATAACTTTCCTTCCAGGGAGTAAGCGTCTTTTAATTTCATGGCTACAGTCACCATCTGTGATGATTTTGGAGCCCAAGAAAATAAAGTCTGACACTGTTTCCAGTGTTTCCCCATCTATTTCCCATGAAGTGATGGGACCAGATGCCATGATCTTCGTTTTCTTTTTCATGCAAAGATGGGCTCGATAAAGGACAGAAATGGTATGGACCTAACAGAAGCAGAAAATATTAAGAAGAGGTGGCAAGAATACACGGAAGAACTGTACAAAAAAGATATTCACGACCCAGATAATCATGACGATGTGATCACTAATCTAGAACCAGACATCTTGAAGAGTGAAGTCAAGTGGGCCTTAGGAAGCATCACTACAAACAAGGCTAGTAGAGGTGATGGAATTCCAGTTGAGCTGTTTTAAATCCTGAAAGATAATGCTGTGAAAGTGCTGCATTCAATATGCCAGCAAATTTGGAAAACTCAGCAGTGGCCACAGGACTGGAAAAGGTCAGTTTTCATTCCAATCCCAAAGAAAGGCAATGCAAAAGAATGCTCAAACTAGCGCACAGTTGCACTCATCTCACATGCTAGTAACGTAATGCTCAAAATTCTCCAAGCCCGGCTTCAGCAATACGTGAACCGTGAACTCCCTAATGTTCAAGCTGGTTTTAGAAAAGGCAGAGGAACCAGAGATCAAATTGCCAACATCTGCTGGATCATGGAAAAAGCAAGAGAGTTCCAGAAAAACATTTCTGCTTTATTGACTATGCCAAAGCCTTTGACTGTGTGGATCACAATAAACTGTGGAAAATTCTGAAAGAGATGGGAATACCAGACCACCTGACCTGCCTCTTGAGAAATCTGTATGCAGGTCAGGAAGCAACAGTTAGAGCTGGACATGGAACAGACTGGTTCCAAATAGGAAAAGGAGTACGTCAAGGCTGTATATTGTCATCCTGCTGATTTAACTTCTATGCAGAGTACATCATGAGAAATGCTGGACTGGAAGAAACACAAGCTGGAATCAAGATTGCCGGGAGAAATCTCAATAACCTCAGATATGCAGATGACACCACCCTTATGGCAGAAAGTGAAGAGGAACTAAAAAGCCTCTTGATGAAAGTGAAAGAGGAGAGCGACAAAGTTGGCTTAAAGCTCAACATTCAGAAAACGAAGATCATGGCATCTGGTCCCATCACTTCATGGGAAATAGATGGGGAAAAAGTGGAAACAGTGTCAGACTTTATTTTTTTTTTGGCTCCAAAATCACTGCAGATGGTGACTGCAGCCATGAAATTAAAAGACACTTACTCCTTGGAAGAAAAGTTATGACCAACCTAGATAGTATATTCAAAAGCAGAGACATTACTTCGCTGACTAAGGTCCATCTAGTCAAGGCTATGGTTTTTCCTGTGGTCATGTATGGATGTGAGAGTTCGAATGTGAAGAAGGCTGAGCGCCGAAGAATTGGTTCTTTTGAACTGTGGTGTTGGAGAAGACTCTTGAGAGTCCCTTGGACTGCAAGGAGATCCAACCAGTCCATTCTGAAGGAGATCAACCCTGGGATTTCTTTGGAAGGAATGATGCTAAAGCTGAAACTCCAGTATTTTGGCCACCTCATGCGAAGAGTTGACTCATTGGAAAAGCCTCTGATGCTGAGGGGCAGGAGGAGAAGGGGACGACCGAGGATGAGATGGCTGGATGTCATCACGGACTCGATGGACGTGAGTCTGAGTGAACTCCGGGAGATGGTGATGAACAGGGAGGCCTGGCGTGCTGCGATTCATGGGGTCGCAAAGAGTTGGACATGACTGAGTGACTGAACTGAACTGAACTGAGCTTTAAGCTAACTTTCTCACTCTCCTCTTTCACTTTCATCAAGAGGCTTTTTAGTTCCTCTTTGCTTTCTGCCATAAGGGTGGTGTCATCTGCATATCTGAGGTTATTGATATTTCTCCCGGCAATCTTGATTCCAGCTTGTGCTTCTTCCAGCCCAGCATTTCTCATGATATACTCTGCACAGAAGTTAAATAAGCTGGGTGACAATACACAGCCTTGACGTACTCCTTTTCCTATTTGGAACCAGTCTGTTGTTCCATGTCCAGTTCTAACTGTGGCTTCCTGACCTGCATATAGGTTTCTGAAGAGGCAGGTCAGGTGGTCTGGTATTCCCATCTTTCTCAGAATTTTCCACAGTTTATTGTGATCCACACAGTCAAAGTCATAATGATAATCTAAAAGAAAATGCGAAATGAAGGCTGGCAAATAGCACAAAGTGGTAGCACCGAAATGTGTCCCCTCTTCCTGCCATAACAAGTTACCACAAGTTCAATGGCTTAAAACAGCACACAGATCTTGCAGTTCTGGAGGTCAGGAGTCTAACGTGGGTCTCTGTTGGCTAAAATCAAGGTGCGTCAGCAGAGCCACATCCCTTCTGGAGGCTTTGGGGAGGATCTGTTTTCCTGTCTCACCCAGTGTTCAGAAGCTGCTACAGTTCCTTGACTCACAGCTCCTTTCTTCACCTTCAAAGGGAGAGAACAGCATCTTCAGATCACTCTCACTATGATTCTTCTGCCTTCTTGTGATTACATCAGGCCCATCGGGTCATAATACAGAATAATCTCTTTATCTTAAAGTCAGTTCATTAGCAACTGTACATCCATCTGCAAGCTTCATCCCCCCTTGTCATGGAGCACACAGCATACAGTACCGAGGGACTGTGGTGTGGACATTTTTTAGACAGGGCTGTGGCTCTGCATTTCACAGTGCTCTTTGCCCTTAACACTTGTTCATTCGTTCATATACTTACTAAAGGAAAATATGAATGATATAGTAAAAGTATCTTTCAGTTCAGTTCAGTTCAGTTCATTTCAGTCGCTCAGTCGTGTCCAACTCTGCAACCCCATGAATCGCAGCACGATTCCTCCCCCAGCACCAACTCCTCCCCCAGGCCTCCCTGTCCATCACCAACTCCCAGAGTTCACTCAGACTCACGCCCATCAAGTCAGTGATGCCATCCAGCCATCTCATCCTCTGCTGTCCCCTTCTCCTCCTGCCCCCAATCCCTCCCAGCATCAGGGTCTTTTCAAATGAGTCAGTTCTTTGCATCAGGTGGCCAAAGTATTGGAGTTTCACCTTCAGCATCAGTCCTTCCAATGAACACCCAGGACTGATCTCCTTCAGAATGGACTGGTTGGATCTCCTTGCAGTCCAAGGGACTCTCAAGAGTCTTCTCCAACACCACAGTTCAAAAGCATCAATTCTCCATTACTCAGCTTTCTTTATAGTCCAACTCTCACATCCACACATGACTACTGGAAAAACCATAGCCTTGACTAGACAGACCTTTGTTGGCAAAGTAATGTCTCTGCTTTTGAATATGCTGTCTAGGTTGGTCATAACTTTCCTTCCAAGGAGTAAGCATCTTTTAATTTCATGGCTACAGTTACCATCTGCAATGATTTTGGATCACTCCAAAAATAAAGTCAGCCACTTTCCACTGTTTCCCCATCTATTTGCCATGAAGTGATGGGGCTGGATGCTGTGATCTTAGTTTTCTGAACGTTGAGTTATGAAGCACTTCAGTTCAATTCAGTTCAGTCAGTCAGTCGTGTCCAACTCTTTGCGACCCCGTGAACTGCAGTACACCAGGCCTCCCTGTCCATCACCAACTCCCGGAGTTTACCCAAACTCACGTCCATCGAGTCAGTGATGCCATCCAGCCAACTCATCCTCTGTCGTCCCCTTCTCCTTCTGGCCCCAATCACTCCCAGCAGATTTATACATTAAAAAATTAGCTGAGGTGTTTGCGGTGGGAGAGCAGTGGGCCAAGAGCGTAAGTTGCTCACCCCAGGGGCTGCCTGCTGTCCCGCTGCCCTCTGAGTGCAGCCATGTCAGAGGAGAAGCCCCAAGAGGGAGTGAAGATGGAGAAGGATCACATCAACCTGAAGGTGGCCGGGTAGATGGCTCCAGGGTCCAGTTCAAGATCAAGAGACACGCACTGCTCTGCAAGCTGGTGAAGGCTTCCTGCAGCGCCCAGGCTTGTCCATGAGACGGATTCGGTTCAGGTTTGATGGGCAACCCATTAATGAAAGAGACGCCCCAGCACAGCTGGAGATGGATGATGAGGACACCAACAGTAGACAGGGGGCCTCCAGCATGGCCAGCTGCTTCTTGGGGTGGGGGGGCTGCCTCTAGAGCCCCCATCCCCTTCTGGCGCTGGGCTGTGTTTGCTATTGAACAGTGCAGGTGTGGCCAAGCCCATCGGCAGGCAGGCTCAGACACCGAGGACCTTCCTCAGGTGCCCAGCGCCACCGCGGCAACGCTCCCCAGCCTCCCTCGGCCCATCCCCTCCTACCTTTGTTTGGGTAAAACGCCCACGTGGTGAGGGACTTGGGTTTTGTTTTTACCTTTTTTTTTACTCCCTCCTATGACATTTTCTCCCAACTTGTGACCTGAATTCCTGCTCTCTGTCTAGACGGGGATTTTAACCCCAGGTGTTGACCACCCCTCATTCCAATCACGGAGAGGACCATCACCACTCTGGGGTGCTTCTATGGGGCTAGTTTTGGGGTCACGGTCGGTATGGGAAATACACTTTCACTTACTGATTCTTGCGGGCACAGGTTTTTTTTTTTTTTTTAATGCTAAATATTAGAAATGTAAGCTTTGCCAGAATATAGGATAGTTGAAGGGAAAAGACTGGAATGTTTCTTAAAAGGTAGAAAGTTCTTCAGTAACACAGCCCTGGGCAGGTTCTGGGGCCCCGGACCCATTGCTGTCAACAGCCAGTGACACTGCTCAGACCCAATGAAAATGGGCTTTTCCCCTTTTCTTAACAGAGAAGAGAGTAAGTCCCACACATCTGCCAGGGTCACAGTCCCAGGGCCTCAGATTTCCTCCAGTATTGCTTCTGATGAGTAACAATAGTCTGTACGTAAACTAGGAAGATAGAAAATACTGCTGATTTTGCCGTTGTGTCTTTATGTAAGAGAGCTGCTTCAAAGCGTGGCTACAAGTGAGAGATGCTTCCTGGTTCTCCCCGAGGACCGTGCTCTGCTCCCCAAGTTGGTATGGAGCTTACATGTTATGTGTGATTTCAGTCTGTGCAGCATTTTGGGGTCTGTCTTAGTCAACCTCCAATGGTTGTCCCGTTGCCCTTCCGTGTGGACTCGCTCCTGTCTGACAGCCCCTGGCTGCCTGTTTGGGTCGCCCGGGCAGGACGGCCACCATCATCTCCTACTTGCCTGAGACCTAGCTGGAGAAGTCTGCATTTCCTTTGTATCTTGCTGTTCGGGCATGCACAGGGTGTCTGCGGCTCTGTTGTGTTTATTCCCCAATTTGTACATTATTTCTTGTCCTGTACTACTGTCAATGGTCAATATTGTTTGGTATTCTGTCAAAAAAAATTAGCTGATAATACAAGGTAGCATGAACAAGCCCCAATATGAGTCATTTAAGAGGAGAGGTCACTTAGATGAATGAGGGAGAAAAAAAGAAAATTTTGATTATCCACGAGAAGTAATAACGTCACCTCCTTCCCTCCACAAAAGGGCAATGTGATCTTAGGTTGCATTAAGATGAGAACAAAGGAGGGGCTCACCTTGGTAAATCCTTGGCAAATCCCCTGGAGGGTATAAAAAATCTTCATTGGAGCCAGAGGAGAGAGCCAACAGGGTGAAGAGCCTAGACTCAGAAAGTATAAGAAGTTTGGGGATATTTATGGTGTGGTCTTCAAATACCTAATTGACAGACATATGAAAAGAAATCTAGATTTATCTTTGAAATCTTTGGAGTTTCAAACTGCTAAATCGCTTCAGTTGTGTCCTACTCTTTGTAACCCCATGGACTGTAGCCCTCCAGGCTCCTCTGTCCATGGGATTCTCCAGGCAAGAATACTGGAATGGGTTGCCATTTCCTTCTTCAAGGAATCTTTCCAACCCAGGGATCGAACCCATGTCTCTTATGTCTCCTGCATTGGCAGGTGGGTTCTTTACCACTAGTGCCGCCGCTAGAATAAGTGTGTAGAAGGTAGATTTAAACACAGTGTGGTCGTTTTACATGGTTACAGTTTCCTGAAACGGAATGAGCTACCTGAGTTTCCTGTCCCTGGAGGTATTAAAATAGAATCGACAAGTGTCAAAGAATGTGCTCCCAAAATACTCCTTCAGGCCTTGAACGTTGTATTTACACTGTAATCGTTTGCATTCCAGTCTCTTTGTGCAACCCGTGACTTCTTTCCGGTCTGAATCTATCATTTTAACTTGGCTCAGAAGGTACAAAATGAATGTTGGTCTGGTGAATAGATGCATGAATGAGATTAAGGGTTCAACAGAGTAATCTTTAGTCCTTCAGACTCTCAGTTCTCAGCTAGGATTTGAACTAGGTTTAAAGAATGGAATTGGTTGCAGAAAGGGGGTGGCGGTGTTGCATCCTAGGTTTCACAGTGCAGAAAAAGCTCAGAGACAAGAGGGAGCGAGAGAGTGGAAGAAATATGTTGGGTGAAGTACAGGAATTAGAGTTGGGGCAGAAGGTTGGGTCTTGATTCTTGAAGGTTCTTTAATTTTAAGGATGTCAGGCTTTCTCATTCTGCAGTCTGAACCCAGGCCGATGCTTGACTAAATCCTTATGAAAGAAGACAGAAAGAGTGCTCTTACAGTCATGCATTTTGGCTCTGGGGACTTGCTATGGACTGAAATGTTCCCCATGATTCTTATCTTGAAGCCTTAACTCCTAGTGAGATGGATTAGGAGGTAGGGATTTGGGGAGGTGACTGGGTTTAGATGAGGTCATGAGGATGGGGCCCTCATAATGGGATTAGCTCCCTTCTAAGAAGAGACACCAGGGAGCTTTCTCTCCCTCTCTGTCTCTCTCTGCCATATGAGGACATATGGAGAAGGGAGCCATCTACAAGCCAGGAAGAACACCCTCACCAGGGAGCAGAATCAGCCAGCACTTTGCTCTTGGATTTCCCAGCCTCCAAAACTGTGAGAAATACTGAAATAAGCATCTCCTGTTTAAGCTGACCAGGCTATTGTATCAATATCTTTGTTATGGCAGCCAGAACTGACTAATACAGGGCTCTTGCCTACATCTGGGAGTAATGAGTCAGAACTCAGCACTAGGAAGTCGCAGCAAAAATATAAAGGAAATCAGATGGGAAGAGACATTACTGAAAACATTAAGACTTGGTAGTGAGATAACAAGAAAGGGTTTAAAGGGGAGACCCACAGCTTGTGAACATGAGGGCAGACAGTTATGTACACTGAGCTTCTTAGTGCAATGGAAGGAAGACGAGAAACTATTTGGAATATCCAGGATTTCCTGCAACTGTTTCCATTAAGTTCAAGGCTGAAAATGGACTATTTTTAATGTTGATGAGAATGGCAAGTCAAGAGTTTTAAGTCTGTGGAGAGCAGACCCCATGGACTGTAGCCCGCCAGGCTCCTGCATCCATGGGATTCTCCAGGCAAGAATACTGGAGTGGGTTGCCATTTCCTTCTTCAAGGAATCTTTCCAACAGGAATCTTTCTCTCCTCCCCTCTTGGAGAGGAGCTGTAGTACTGAAAAAATTCTACTCTGAATGGTAGTATTAACAGTAGGCACTGTTGGACAAGCCCTACGATGGGCCAGCCTGATACACTGTGTGTATCATCCCACTTCATTAAATTATCCCTCATTTGAAGGCCTCAGCTTGTACCCCAGGCAGTATCTGCTTTAGGGAATGCCCAAGGAAAATTCTCGTTCACAGTAGCTCTAAGGATAATTATGTGTCTCTAAATAGTTGAATTTCTTTTTTAAATTTTTGGACTCTGAATGGAATTAACACATGACCCTGTGTGTGTGTGTGTGTTTGTGTGTGTGGTGTGGTTGGCAGAGGCAGGAGGAAGTTGAAGGAGTTATGCTAAGTTTCAGATCCAGAATTGTGGCCCAATTTTAGTTGTGTGTAATATATAATTTTTTAGCCTCTTTCCTGTTTCTTATTTTTTCCCTCCCCTTGTTTTTCTATCCTCCTCCTCTTTTAATTTATGCTGCCTTGTATTTTATGTATCTCTGAAGGCAGTCCTAAATTCCAAAACAAAGGACAATAATTACAAATATATTTCTATTTACGTCAGTCCCCACTTTATAGATAAGGAAGCAGAGGCTCAATTAATTTATTTAACTTGCCCGAGATCACAGTGGGTGTACTACTTAACTATTGCCAGGTAACAAATCCCCTCCAAAACTAGCAGCTTAAACCAATAAACACATAATTTCTCAGTTGATGCCTGAGGGTCAGGAGTCTGGGAGCAGCTCAGTTGGGTAGTTCTAGCTCGGGGGCTGGTGGGGTTGCAGTCGAGCCATCTGCTGGGGCTGTAACTGTTTGAAAGCTGCAAAGTCTTTTATAACTTAATCTCAGAAGTGATGATCACTCCCATCTTCCACCAGTCACACAAACCAACCCTGGTAAAGGGAAAGGAGTCCACAAGGGTGTGAGTCCCAGGGATAGGATCGCTGGAGGCCATCTTGGAAGCCGCTACTCGCAGGGAGGAAATAGCATAGCTGAGCCTGCGGGATGTTGCTTCTACAAAAGCACTGGCTCTGGATATGCTCAAGTTTGGCCCCCAGAGCTACTTTTGAGCGCAGCAAGTGAGGAAGCTCTGGGTTTCAGATTTCTTCTGATCCTGCTTACAAGTTGCCAATGCTGCCACATTTCCATCCATAAAGCTTTGTATTGCCTCATAACTATTTAATTGCTGCTAAAAGTAAATCTGATTTTAATCCAGAAGACAACACCAAATGATCTAACTATCGGGTCCCACTAAGAAGTGGAGAGTAATAGCTAACATGACACTATATAGGTTGACAGCCTCTCACTTTGGTAGTGCAAGAAACAACAGATAGTAATTGTAGTTCCTCCCACTTTCTATATT
This sequence comes from Capricornis sumatraensis, assembly GCF_032405125.1. Taxonomy (NCBI): domain Eukaryota; kingdom Metazoa; phylum Chordata; class Mammalia; order Artiodactyla; family Bovidae; genus Capricornis; species Capricornis sumatraensis. The sequence continues at coordinate 89,213,993 of NC_091079.1, forward strand.
CTTTGCTTCATGGGAGATATGGGTATATAAAGGATGGAAGTTTTTGGTGATTCTGCTCCCCTCCCATAAGGTTATTCCACCCCTCATTTGTTAGTGTAATGAGGAAATCTATAAAGATATTTTTATGGAACATATTTTTTACTGCATTGTTGATCCGTGGCCACATTTTGTCAGGGTAATAAATAAGGACGTGTTGTTTTCCTGGATTCAGGAAACTGCCGGCTCAGTGTTTGGTATTCAGACCTCAGACCCATGACTCACCAATAAACCAGCTGGACAAATGAACAGAGTGGATCTCAACTGCTGTGGACTATTGCCCTACCTCTTGATTCTTAACTCTATTCTGTATCTGGAAATTCCATTTTCATTTGAGGTATGTATAAATTGATGTCACTCTCCATGTTGAAACATAGCCCCAAACTGATTTCTTTCCTGAGACTGTTTTTCAGAACAGTGGTGTTGAACTTCAATTAAAATTTGCAAGCCATCGCTGTGCGCCCGTGGTATTTGAATGTTGCTATAACTTCCTGTACATCTCTGTGACCTCCCTCCAGAACTTTGTGGTATGCCAGTTTACAAGTGATGATCGGTTTGGCCTAGGGAGAGAATTTTCTCTTTAGTTTTGACTGATTTAGGTACAAATTGATTTGTTAAATTCTCTTAGAGTGTTCTAGGCTTTGTGCTATATTCTCTAAGTGGCTAAAAAGCTAAGACACAGTCTTTGTGCCTTTAAAAACTTGTGGTCTAGCTGCTAGGTAAATATTAACAGGAACAATTATGAAACCATGTGAGATAGCAGAAGTATTCACAAAATGCTTGAGGAGAAAGAAGGGGATTAGTTCTGCCCAGTGGTGGAGGAAGCAGATTTTACCAGGAAAGACCTCTCTTAGATTGGTGGCCCCCAAATGTTGGTCTCAAGACCAGAGCTAGTCTCTAAGAGAATTTTCACTGACTTGTGGCAGAATGAGAAAGAAAACAAAATTCCATAAGCTAATTTTAAGATTTAAAAAATCTTAATTTAGCATGAAATTATGTATTGACATTCTTTTTCCTGTGATGTCCTTCACTTCATGAAGACATGATGATAATATATATTATTATTTGTTTTCTTTCATTGCAAAATAAAACTTGGCAACCTAGCATCATCCAGATTTTCTTGTATGCATTCATTTATTGGTCCTTGAAACCTAAACGGCTAGAAGCCCTTGTGAGGATGGTTATATTTGTGCCAGGGTTGGAAGAAAGAGATACTCATGTAAAGGCATTCTTGCTGCTTGCCTGTCAGTGGTTTAACAATACCTACATTAAGGGGAAACTAATTTGTGAGAAAGAAAAAAATGTATGCTTGCATTTAAAAACTGGCTTTGAGTGTTTTTCTAGTATGTGTCTGGGGGAATGTGGAGCGGGGTGGGTGTAAGAGAAAAAAACAGTACCCACAGTGGTGCAGAATTTGAACTGTACCTTTGGAGAGCTGCTGTTGCCAACATGAATACTGGTTTTAGAAGGATTCCCACCCCCATCCCCTCAACCTTCACCCCTCTGTATAAAATCTTCAGAAGTTTAGATAAGATTTAGCTTGATGATTGTAAACCTCTACTTTCCAGGTATTGGATTAAAAAGTAACCTTTGTATATATGGGCCCCTTTTCTCCCCTGAGTTTTCACCAGGGGACAGAAGAGTGAGCCATTGTGTCTGTGTGTCTGAGCAGGTCAGTGGTAACGGAATATTTAACCTGCCACGTTGTCAGTCTACCTTGTTCATCTCACCTACAGTGGCAAAGCTTTTCATCTATTTGCAAATGGATGCCTCTCAGGAGTTGAGCTATATCCATAATTTTAGGGAATGTATCATCTTTGAAGAGGGATTCAAGGAGAATGACAAAGATGATAAAAGGGCTGAATAATATCAAAAGGTATCAGATTTAAGAAGAATACTATAGGGATTTCCCTATCTGAACTCTGGGGCAGTGATCTTACAGGTTTCCTTCCAGCATAGATGCTTTAAAAAATGATCAAAGATTTCCCTGAAAATTTGCAAGACAACACTTGTAAATAGCAGGCTCTTCTACTGTGCATTTGGAAGCAGCCCTGTGTGTGGTGAAGTAAGAGGCTCTGAAGTCAGAGGATTCAAATTCTTGCTCACTCATTACTGCAGTCAAGTCACCACCTTGCTAAGCTTTAATTTTCTCCTCTTCAACGGAAATAATAGTCTTACTCCAAAGGCTGATGTAAATAGAAGTAATAAGCATGCAATAAGCACAAGCTATTACTATTCTTCTTCTATTTAAATTTTTATTATTGTCACTTGCTCCTGAGAGGAGAGCCTCTCTCCTGGCCCTTCTCTCCTTGGCTCTGCGCTGTCTCCCGTCTCTGTGTCTGGAGTGTCCTGAATCAAGTGATCATGTGCACCGGTTGATTATTTCAGCTTCCTTGAAACTAAAGCATCTGCACGTGAACAACAACAATGAAATGATATTTATAGGGCAGATCATTTATTTTGCTTAACTCTCAAATGTTAAAGGAGATAAATAAAAATTTTATGTCACAATATTTTTAGACAAAATCATGTGGAGAAAAAAAATGTTATTTAAGCGAATTCTGTATTCTATTAATAATCCACAGGCTTCACTCTCCCCATGACCTTTAGCAACCCAGTAATGGATATATTGGAAGGAGATAAACACACAAGAGAGGATGAGATGATGGAATATTCCATGGCCTTTCTGGTTCCTATTTTGTTTCAAAAAGAGAAAAACATGGGCTTCAAGGGGTAGAATTGTGACCCAGTGTGTCCACCCTGAAATGGCCAGCTAGGCTGTTGGAAGTTGAGATAGAGAAGCTAAGAAGGGCCCTTTCCACACCTTAGCACCAAATTTTGTAATTAAAAGAAAACAAAGGGGGAGAGGACACATGTATACTTATAGCTGATTCATGATGTTGTACCACAGAAATCAACACGACATTGTAAAGCAATTATCCTCTGATTAAAAATAAATTAAGGGAAAAAAGAGAATAAAAGGTCCACGAGGTTTCATTGGTTCCTTAGAAGTGTTGAATTGACCTAACCTTGATGAGCGCTATTTGAGTCATTCTTTCATTCAACCAGTAATTGCCGGACACCCAGATACTGTTCTTTCTGAAAGTATGAGTCCGACTCTTTGCAACCCTGTGGATTGTAGCCCACCAGACTCCTGTGTCCAAGGGATTCTCCAGGCAAGAATACTGGAGTGGGTTACCATGCCCTCCTCCAGGGGATCTTCCTGACCCAGGGATCGAACCTGTGTCTCCTGTGGCTCCTGCATTGCAGGCAGATTCTTGACCGCAGAGCCGTGGGGGAAGCCCACCGTTGTGAATACTGGAGGGCAAACAGGACCAAACAAACCCCTGTTCTCATGGCACCTGCAGTCCAGGGGGGAAATCACTGCAGAAAAAACTCCACAGGAATTCACAGCAGAACCAACCTCTAGTGGCTTACGAAGTCCCTGAGGGTGGCCTTGGTGGCTGATATTTCATAATCACCTTGCTTAATATTCATGCAGATACGTAGGTGTGTTTTTCTGTTACACTACTTACCACAGCAGTAACTTTCAATTAAAGCCATGAGGAGTTTTGACCTCTCAAAAATGGTTGACATGGCTTTAGAGATCTATTTTTGTCCTGCTTTCTCAAGTTCATGTCCTGTGTGATAGCCAACAAGGAAAATACCACGCTGCCACAAGTGTAGCCATGTAAGATCTGTGTTATCCATGATACTTGGATTATTGCGATACTGATGGGCTGAGAAACGAATTTTTCATGTACCTAACACAATGTTCAGGTTTGAGCATTGAGGTTACCTAACAAGTTGATATAGTTAACTTTGGGGGTGGGGGTGCGGTATGCCTTCTTAACTTTCAATGTCAATTTTAGGTAGTCAGAAATCTTGCCTGAGGCCAGTACCTGGATAATAGTGTAAGTGTTGGTGAAACTATGAGAATGACCATCAGATTTCCGTAGGCAGGCGGTTTGTAAAGAAGGAGGATTAGTTTTAACCTTAACCCCCCCTTCAACTCTTAACGAAAAGCACGTGGTAAATCAAGCAGGGCATGTTAGGTATTGCATTTCAGTTGTGGAGTGACATCTAATACCAAGTCAGCATTTGTTGTTAACTCTGGATGTACCGTATTAAGTAGTTAAGGACAAGTCTCTCAAATATCCCCACAGACAATTCACTAATGACAACAGGAAAAGAATGGTACCTTTCCAGTGGGGAGACCAGACGGGCCCCACCATCACCAGTGAACCCAGCATCTTCAGCCACAGGAGTTACTGACTGCCTCGAGATTCTCCCTGAGATGCCGTGGAAAGTGCCTGGCCTCACCTGGGAATATTCGTACCAGAAAATGGTTAAACTGAATATGCTCATGAGGAAACAGGCAGACAAATCCAGATGGTAGGACATTCTGTTAGGCAATTGGCTTGGACTCTTCAAAAATGTCAACATTATGAAAGCCAGACCAAAAAAGGAAAAAACCTCGGTGGGTAAATGCTCTAAATTGAAACAGACCAAAGAGACCTGGCAGCTGGGGGATATGGTGCTGAAGGACACTGAAGGAAGGGGAGAGAGTAGAGGGAAAGGGAGGGGAGGAAGAAAAAAATATCTATAAAAGACATTTGGGGGCCAATTGGAGTAACTTTAATGTAATCTGTGTTTGATTATCCTTTTGATGCTAAATTCTTTGCCTCTGAGCATTCTGAAGGAGAATGTCTTTGGTCAGGAGAATTCAGAATTCAGGAGATTCGTGCTAAAATACTTTAGGTATGAAATGTCCTGAGGTCTGCAACTTTCAAGGGCTCCAGACAAGGGCTCCCAAAACATGGAGAGAGAGAGAAATAAACATGGCAAAATGTTAATCGGTGAGTCCAGGTGTAGGAAATATGTGTTCCTTGTGTTATTCTTTCAACTTTTCTGTTTCAAGTTTTTCAAAGCAAAAAAAGGGAGAGACGAGGGAAGTCTATTTGAGGGAAATTATTATAGAAATCCGGAACAAAAACAAGATGTAAGAAAACACACGTGCGTACAACTTAGCTGTGATGCCTCAGAGGAATAAAGGCCAGATCAGCGGACTGACTCTGGAGTGGGACTTACGAGGGTTGTGCTCTGGTGTGTCCTCAGGCATCACCCGCCCTGGGATCATGGGCAGTTTGCCTAACTCTCTGTATCCGTTTCCTAGGGCTGCTGAAACAAGCGTCACAAACCACGTGGCTTGAAACAACAGAGATGTCTCATTCATCTCACCATTTTGGAGGCTGAAGTCTGAAATCAAGGTATCGGCATGGTCAGGCTCCTCCTGAAACCCAGAGGGGAGCATCTTTCCTTGCCTCTTGGCTGGATTCGGATGGGTTGCCAGCAGTCCTTGGCTCTCTGGGCTCACAGCTGCAGCCCTTCACATTCTGCCTCCGTCTGTTACATGGGGTTCTCCTCTCCTGTGTCTGTCCCAGGATCCCTCCTCCTCTGGGAAGGACAGCAGTTGTATTGGATTGGGGCCACCCTAATAATCTCATCTGAAGCCTGATTACATCTGCAGAGACCCTGTTTCCAAATAAGGGTGCGTCCACAAGTGCTGGGGGATTAAGGCTTTGACACATTTTTCAGGGGATGCAGTTCAACCCATAACCCCTTCATTCTTGTTTCTCTAACTCCCAACATGTGTGGGGGACGCAGTGGACCCGATCAACTAGAACGCACACTGAGGTCCCTTCTGAAGCTCAGAGTCTGAGGCTCTGGGTGTCTACTGTTCTAAGTTCAGACATGAGTCAGCTTTGGGCAACTAAAGAGCCCAAGAGAGACGTGATGAGAAGGAGGTTCCAGATCATTATTAAACAGATAAGAAGCGTGTCCCTTGGAAACATGATTCGTGTATGTTCTTGGCATAGCAGGGGCTGTTTTATTTTGCTTGTCATAGTCATCCTTTTTGTCCTCATTTTTATTTGTTGAATGATTGTTTGTTAAAAGTTTTCTAAGCTGAATTCCCATCCTGTTACCCATAAAATTGCATAAAGTGAGATGCTAGAGTTAAAAAAAAAATAACTGTCACATCACAACTGATATTAGAGATTGGCAAGCCTGCCAGCTGGAGCAGACTAACAAGGAAAATCAAGATTCCTCTCTCCGTCTTTGTCCTTCAGGCTAAAAAAAGGCAGGATAAGAAGAGAGAATGTTCTGTAATGAGTAAGGGTGGCCGTGCCTCGTGATGGGTCAGCCCTGTGTGTCTGGAGGAGGACTCTCTTTGAGGCCCAGGATGTGGGCTGGGGGCGGGGGGTGGAGGACGGCAAGTGGAGGAGGGTAGGGGGAGCGTAAATCGAGATGAGAACCACCAACAGTCTCCTGATGTCTCTGTGCTTCAAAGAGAAAACTATGTCACAGCCGCAGGAGGGGAAGGCACTGATCGCAGAGTTGAAAGAGGACATTTTCTCAGAGCTGTAGGCCCACAGTCCTCAGCGTGACTGATGCACAAAGCTGCGTCTGCCTCCCTCCTGCGTCTCCCCGCACGTGACTTAAGGTGGATGCCAGATGTGTAAACCAGGGCAGGGCTGTGTCCCATCTATTAGAAATCTCTGACTTGTGGGCATGAAACAAAAACCTCAGCCAAAGGGAATCTTGCGCTATTTCTTCCCTGGCTTTCAGAAATCATCTGGATAAACCATAGGTGATTTAATTATACTGTCATTATGAAAGCAGGTTCTGTCACTTGCTGTCAGTGCCAGGTAAAAACACTTGGAATTCACACTGCGTCCTTATTACTCTGGTCTTCCTTTGCCGCTCTTCAGCAATGGGCGTTATGGATTTGTCAGCATTTCCGGTGTTAGCTCTTATTTTCAAGGCTTCTGCCTTAGTTGCTGAAATTGCATTGTCCTGGATGGGAGCCTGGAGGTAATTTCCTTTAGTGTTTCAGTGGCTGCAGTCTTTTATGGCTGTGTGTGACGGTGCAAGTGATTCCAATATCTTTTTATTAAAAGATTAATTCATGCGTGTCTCAACTCATTTTTTCTGATGCAGATAGCTTTTATCCAAGATTGAGACATGAATTATGTGAAGTAAACATTTACAAAGTCCACAACTCAGAAAAGGCCCTGCCTTGGCAGCAGCAAAGCAAGGCATGGGAAGGAAGTAATGAGATAACTGTGGTGATTATCAGTCATAGTTCTTTATGGTCACACATTGTGTATCTCTGAGATCGATAATATAAAACACAGGGAAGAGCAGATGTGGTCTGAAATTGTAAATTTAAATTATGTGCCTTTTACTTGTTATCGACATTGAGATCTTCTCAACGAATCTTAGAATTTCAGTACCTGAAAAAGACCTTAGAGCTTCTTTAATCCATCAGCTGTGGATACTTATTCCATCAGTTGTATATTCCCTCTTCTGCCCTTCCATTAATAGGTCAGTTAACTACTGATGTGTAACAGTCCCAAAACGTGTGTTTTGGCTAAGAAAACAATCCCTGAGTAGTTCACAATTCTGGGTGTTGGCAACTTGAACTGAGCTCAGCGAGGTGCTGCTTCTGCTGGTCCTGCCTCGGCTAACCCATGTGGCTTCAGTTCATCTGGCAGTTCAGCCAAGAGCTGATTGAATGTGTATGGCTTCATCGCATATCTAGCGGTTGACTGTGGCTCAGAGGCAACTGCGACACGTGTCTGCAGCATCCAGTAGGCCACTCCAGGCTTTCCACTGGCCACTGGGTTCCAAGAGGAGCAAATGAGAGCAGATCCCAATTCACAGTTCTTGTCAAGCCTCTGTTTGTGTCACCCTTGCTAATGTGTCATCCAGTTGAGTTCAGCTGCTCAGTCATGCCTGACTCTTTGTGACCCCATGGACTGCAGCACGCCAGGCCTCCCTGTCCATCACCAACGCCCAGAGTTTCCCCAAACTCATGTCCACTGAGTCGGTGATGCCATCCAACCATCTCATCCTCTGTCGTCCCCTTCTCCTCCTGCCTTCAATCTTTCTCAGCATCAGGGTCTTTTCCAATGAGTCAGCTCTTCACATCAGGTGGCCAAAGTATTGGAGTTTCAGCTTCAACATCAGTCCTTCCAATGAATATTCAGGACTGATTTCCTTTAGGATGGACTGGTTGGATCTCCTTGCAGTCCAAGGGACTCTCAAGAGTCTTCTCCAATACCACAGTTCAAAAGTATCGATTCTTCTGCACTCAGCTTTCTTTATAGTCCAACTCTCACATCCATACATGACTACTGGATACATAGCTTTGACTAGATGGACGTTGTTGGCAATGTCTCTGCTTTTTAATATGCTGTCTAGGTTGGTCATAAATTTTCTTCTTAGCCAAAGCCAACCATTTGGCCAGGCTCAAGTGAAAAGAGGTGAAGAGATAAGGCTCCACCTCTCAATGGAAGGAACAACAAAAGGGAAGTAGCCTCCATTTGCTTTTATTTGGAAACTGGAGTGCCATCCTGATTGCATCAGCTGAAATCTCCCTAGTATTCAGTCTTGCCTGAGAAGGAAGAGAGAGTTATGGGCCACTGTGCATTGCCCAGCCCACTCCTAAAGGAAGTGACAGTTCATCTTGAGGAAAGAGACAGGAGAGTTCAAGATTGTTCAAGGTCATTAAGTCAGTGATGGGGGAGGTTCCACCTCAGTACAGCCCTTATTTGTCCCTCAGGTGGCCCAACCCTGTCCCCACGACCTGTCCCCAAGACCTGGAGAAGAGGCTGGAGTAATAAGAACAGAGTTTCAGGGAAGTTTCTAGGGAAGACATGGGGATTTAGAGGATGAAGGGAGTTTCCTCATTTTGGTCTCTTCTGGGGATGGGGGCCGTGTTGGGCTGAACCCAGTCTGCTCCTGGACCAGAGCTGACGTGGGAGAGGAAATTGGCCTGGGATGGCAAGCAGGCCATTGCCACAGGCTTTGATGGAACGTGCAGGAGGGACTCACAGCCTCAGCAGGTCAAAGCATTGGAGTTTCAGCTTCAACATCAGTCCTTCCAATGAATATTCAGGACTGATTTCCTTTGGGATCGACTGGTTGGATCTCCTTGCAGTCCAAGGGACTCTCAAGAGTCTTCTCTAACACCACAGTTCAAAAGCATCAATTCTTCTGCACCCAGCTTTCTTTATAGTCCAACTCTCACATCCATACATGATTACTGGATACATAGCTTTGACTAGAGATTTACTCGCAAGAGCACAGGAGACACCCTTTCCTGGGTGAACTGGAGGACACTGAGGGAACTCCACACTTACGCTCAGGTATAAGTCACCGCTCCTGTTTTTAAGCCAGTGTGTGAGTTTGTATGTGTTACTCAGTGATGATGTATAAGCCATGCTGATATATGAGCAACAAGGGCTAGAGAGGGAGATGTGGGAGCCCTCAGTCTGAGAGAGACTTCAGGAAGGGGCTAAGACCAGAGGCAGATCTGCAAATAGGCGAGGACTTAGAAGAGGATTAGGCTGGAGAACGTTCCGAAGTAATCCGCCCATGAGGGCAGTTAATACTTCACTGAGAAACCTGCTCTTTTGCTAAAAACTGCTTTGTCTTAGGTCACTTCTGTGGAGTCATGAGAGAAGTTGTAGAATCAGAGGAATTGGGGAGAAAAATGCTCCCAGATGCCCCTAGAATCTCAATATTTAGAATCACTAGGGAAATCAAATATCTTTCACAATGGCATTGATGAACTGCTGCCAGAGAATAAATGAGTGGGGTGTGTGTGTGTGTGTGTGTGTGTGTGTGTGTGTGTGTGTTTGGAATCTCGGTCTTTATTGGCTGCAGGGTTTAACACACTCAGGCCGAGAGCCAGGGCTCAGATTTTGTTGAAAGTAATGTCAATGTTTTGCACGTGTGGGGACAAGAGAAAGCAGAAAGAACATAGAAGTCTTAGATAAAATGATGAATAACATATAACCCCCTTATTCATATATATTTATTGATACACACTCTATTTTGTTGCAAAAGAAAGTTAGGGTGACTTAAATGAATACATTTATATATTGTATGACATACATATAACTTGAAAGCATAAATTTTAAATAAGGATGAAATAATTTTTGCACAAGTTTTTTTTTTTCTGCATTGTTATATTAATAGCTTTGCACTTGTGGGGAGAAGTGAATGGCACTTCCCTCCTCTGACCTACATTAAAAAATCAAGTGTCTGAATTGTGCACAAGTTGGGTCCCTTCTGAGTCACCACCTTACTATGCATCAGGTTTGGAATGAATTCTACAACCTCACCCAGTTTGGGTTAAGGAATAGGCTTTATTGGGGAAGGGCTTCCCTTGTAGCTCTGTCGGTAAAGAATCTGCCTGCAGTGTAGGAGACTGGAGTTTGATCCCTGGGTTGGGAAGATCTCCTGGAGAAGGAAATGGCAACCGACTCCGGTATCCTTGCCTGGAAAATTTCATGGACAGAGGAGGCTGGTGGGCTGCAGTCCAGAGGGTTGCAAAGAGTTGGGCACGATTAACCGACTAACACTTGCTTACTTTATTGGGGAAAGGGAAAACTTACAAGGCAGGTTACACAGAAAGAGGACCAGGTTCCCTGCGTCCCACGGTCCCACAGAGAGACAGGCAAGGGTGCTATGTAAGAAATGTAGTGTGGGTTTACGTTCCAATAGAGGAACAGTGTCTCTCTTTATTCTGCCTTTTCTATAAAGCAAGTGCAAAACAGCCGCTTTGTCAGTGGGGGAAAACTTGGGCAGTTTGATCAAGGCATTCTGGGGTTGGGGGGCCAGCTGTTTACAGGGGTGCTGGGAAAGCCAGCAGCTGTGGTCCACAGGATGCTGCCGGGAAAGGATGCTACTGGTCTCATGGGAAACTGAGCTTGGATGTAGCATTTCTGCTGAAAGAAAGCCCTCTCTGAGGCCTGCTACCTCGTTGGCCAGGCAACCAGAGTGAGCTGCCATAGTCATTTTCAGACTATTTTGCTCATCACCCTGTAATTAGTGACAAGTCTGAAGCCAGGAAGCCTGAAGCTTGCTATAGTGGCCTTACAAAAGTCCCTCCACCTGTCTGATCCTAATTAGAGGTTCTAGTCCTCATCCTACTCTGTAGCCTGTTAGAAGACCAAATGAGTGTGACCGGTGGCCAAACAGCTAAAATGGGAGGCTGGCAGTTTAGCCAGCAATAGTTTTCAGCTGGAGAAGGAAATGGCGCTCCACTCCAGCACACTTGCCTGGAGAATTCGGGCACGACTGAGCAACTATCACATTTTTCAGCACTTTGCTTTCAGAATTAAAAGATAAATCAGACAAGGTTGGTAATTTATCCAAAATGTGCCTTCCAAAATATAGCCCAGTAACCAGTATCAATTCAGTCCATTTTTCAAAGCCTCCTAATTCTAGAACTCAATGTAATTAAAAAAAAATGATGCTCAGAATAGTGAACTGGGGGCATTCAACACCCCCAGTCACCAAAAAGGAGGAATATGGACCAAAACACAGGAGAGAAAAATTATCCAAACGTTTAAATCAAAAACCAAAATAAGACTAATAATAATGGATGGCTGCAGCAGACCACTGGCCAGTCACCTACTAGGCAGCCCCTCCTCCTTGCTAACAGAACCCCCATTTGGCTTTCGCCTTCACAGGGCACCCCCCCCCCACCATAGCCTATGAGTATGTTTTGCTGTCCTAAGTCAATCGTGGTGATTCCGCAGGGTTATGATGTGATTCTGGCCAAAGAGTTGAGAGAGATGGTCTTCAGGGGGCTCCAGGGGAGGGTCTCCTTGTCCTTGAAGAAAGGTGGCTGCTGGAGGGTGTGAAGGGTGAGTGGCCTTCAGAATTGCTGCCGAAGCCCTGGCCTCTGAGCCCATCTCGAATGAGGCCGCCTGCCCCATGGGGTTTCCTAGCTTGCTCCCTCTGTCCCCTGTCTGAACGACTGTCTCCCCCAATGTGCCCCATCGTGCCGGACCCCAGGACACAGTCCAGTTTGCAGTGTGTCAACTCCGAGGTGATGAAAAAAGCCACGGGCTCTGGAGCCCTACTACTTGGGGGGTGCCCTGGGTCCCTGGCTCCTTGTCTTGATACCTTCGTCTACTATTCTGTCATTATGCAAGTACTTGACTGCTTTCCCGTTTGTCTGGGTCCCCGCTCAGGCCCATGTCTGATTACCACAGTCTCTGCGACCCCTAACAAAGTTCCTGGCACCAGAAGCTCCCAGTAAACATTTCCTGAAGGAGTCAGGGAGGGAACTAATGTATCCCAGTTGCCTTTACCACACGATGCGACCTTGGGAAAGTGGTGCAACCTGTGATCTGTTTCCTTACCTATAAACTGGGGTGATAACATCCCTTTGTAAAGGTTATAGAGATGATATGTTTTTTTTAGCTGTAGATACTGGAGAAAGGACAGGGAAATGAAGGAAGATCTGTGTCACCTGAGTGGTGAGGAACATGTCAAGTAATGATGAATCCATCAGTGATAGCTGGAACTGTTTCAGTAGCTGTCACATATTGAGTATTGTATACCATTATCTCATTAACTACTTCCAAGTCTTTGAGGAGGAAATTACTGTACCCATAACACAGATAACAAAACTGAGACTCAGGAAGTAAAGCATTAGCCAGGTGGCAGAGCTGGGGATTCAGAGCACGCCTGAGCAGCTAAGCGTTGGCGTGTTGGTGCCCATCGCAGGGACGAGCTAGAAGCTGCCTCCAGAGAGGTATCAAGCCAGAGACCCGGTCCAGGCTGTCCTCAGTTAACACCTCTGCTTAATAACTTGGAAGAGAGCAGGCACAGCAGGTGCTTCAAAGACCAAAGGCGGAAACCAGAGCAGACATCCAAAGGCGCTGCTGGCGAGCGGGAGGGGAGGAACTGGGATTCGGTTTGGGGAAGTACAAACCCATCTAGCTGCGGGGAGCTAATCCACAGCAAAGGTGGAGAGGTCAGGAGAGAAAGGACTGCTGAGAGGCTGAAAAGCAACTGGGAGGACGGAGGGATGGAGATGCTGTTCTGTAATGTGATGAGGCCAGAGCCAGGCCAAGGCTATTCTGGGCAGCCTTCACTGGAGGCCAGGGAGGGCCTGCTCCCTGCCTTGTGTGTACAGAGGCCAGCCCCTACTGCAGGCTCATACACACACACACACACACACACACACACACTTTAATACTGACCCCCAAGACCCCCATGAAACACACACACACATTTTGATACTGACCCCCATCACACCCCATGAATCTTTTAAACTTTCTTCCTTCCAGGTTTTGGCCATGTTTTATTTCCTAAAGTCTCTAAGAGGAGTCATGGGGCTATTGCATTTGTAGCATATAGGGTACAGTTCCGAGTGGATGGGGAGGCAGCTAGAAAGTAAGTGAATGAAGAGGCACTCAAGCATGCCGATGAGCTGGTCTCAAGTTTCAGAAGCTCTGTCTCCAGTCGGAAGCTCTGATCCTTCTTCTAGTACTTCCAGAGGCGATGCTGCTCAGCGGTTAAAGGCAGGCGCCTCTGGCTTTTACTACCCATGTAAACGTAGCCTACACATCCGAGTCTATTTCCTCAGCTGTAAAGTGGGAACAGAATTCACAGCTCTTCAAGGTTAAGCGCAGGACCGCTCCTGCCTAGAGTCAGTCCTGGATAAGCGAATATCAACATTCCCTGAAAATCTGCCCCTTGGTTGACAGTGGCATGTTCCCAATCTTGCTGTAGGCTTCTTGTTCAGATGCCTTTAGATCTTGGTACGCCAGGCTTTGCAAAGATGAATAGATTGAAACCAGGAGTGAAAAATAGCCAGCTTGAGGGCTTTCTCTAGAGCTGGAACAGAGGGATCCCGACTCCTGGCAAGCTGGTTAAGTGGGCTCAGGGATATACCAGCTGTGGAGCCATGCGTACGCTTGTGCACCTCTGGGCCTCACACCACTGGGAGGGTCCTCACATGTGGGTGGGCACCTTGGGAGACAAAGCTTAGCCATGATTCTGCCTGTCCTAAATCTTGCCCACTCTGGGGAATTAAGAGACCTACTTGCAAACAACGAAATATGCATACCAACCCATCAGACTGTGGGCCTGACTATGACAAGGTGAGGGGGAAGTGGGGTGAGTTTCTCTGGGGGTTCATCTTTCTCTCTCTTTATTTGTGGGACTTATACGATCCTTGCCAGAAGCTAAAGGATGATCTGGACACTCTCAGCTGGCCAATTCCCAGGAAGGGGAAAGGAGCATCTCTGCCTTTCCTGCTGGAAGGGCCCTCTGGGGTCATTGAGTCCAGCTTCTCGAAGGCTCAAAACTTGTTTGCAATCCTTTTTCAGAATAAGTGGTGGGCAAGCCCACCACCACCCCCAGACCTATCAGCCACTGCTCTCCACTCCCAAGTCCAGGGAGAACAGGGCAAACTCAGCAATGTGAGAAAGACAAGCCATAAGGGAATCATTTCATTTTCAAACCCAAGCAGAGAGGCGAATTGTGTGCCATTATCTTCTATCTGCAGAAGTGACTAAGCAGAATTATGAACAGGCCAAGATTAATCTTCTTCCTGGTTCACGAACCTGAATTTCTTCTTGTAGCATTTGATTTATTCAATTAATAAAATGCTGTTTTTCCTTTATAATAAGCAGATAAATTTCTCCATTAAATGTCCTAAATGACTGCTTTTGAACTGAGTGTGACTCTCTGTGGGTGACTTTTGTGCATTTTGGAATGCAAGTTGTTTGACAGCCCTTTTAAAACCGTGTATTGACCAGGATTATATGATATACATACAAGAAGGAGGGCCTAGTCTCCCCACCTCTTGCCCTTTGCATTCCTCCAGCGCATCTGCTTGGGAAGCCAATCTGGTAGACCCTTCTTTGATCCACCAAAGTAGATCTTCAGTTCAGTTCAGTTCAGTCGCTCAGTCGTGTCCGACTCTTTGCGACCCCATGAATCACAGCACACCAGGCCTCCCTGTTCATCACCAACTCCCGGAGTTCAGTCAGACTCATGTCCATCAAGTCACTGATGCCATCCAGCCATCTCATCCTCGGTCGTCCCCCTCTCCTCCTGCCCCCAATCCCTCCCAGCATCAGGGTCTTTTCCAATGAGCCAACTCTTCGCATGAGGTGGCCAAAGTACTGGACTTTCAGCTTTAGCATCATTCCTTCCGAAGAAATCCCAGGGCTGATCTCCTTCAGAATGGACTGGTTGGATCTCCTTGCAGTCCAAGGGACCCTCAAGAGTCTTCTCCAACACCACAGTTCAAAAGCATCAATTCTTCGGCGCTCAGCCTTCTTCACAGTCCAACTCTCACATCCATACATGACCACAGGAAAAACCATAGCCTTGACTAGACGGACCTTTGTTGGCAAAGTAATGTCTCTGCTTTTGAATATGCTATCTAGGTTGGTCATAACTTTTCTTCCAAGGAGTAAGCGTCTTTTAATTTCATGGCTGCAATCACCATCTGCAGTGATTTAGGAGCCCCAAAAAATAAAGTCTTAGCTTTGCTTAATTTTATCTGACAGAGACGCCAGTTTCCAAGAAGACCAGTGGGGAAGACAGAATTACTGCATTTCAGATGCAATTGGAAGGGGGTGTCTAGGTGCCTTCCACATCCAGTAAGCCACAGTTCTCTCTGGCATAGCACATGCCCAGTGAGCCATGCAACTCCAAGGAAGTCATACAACCTCTCTGGATATTACCTCCTTATTTTAGCTATGGGAATAATCATTGCATCTCTCAGCTAAATCGTTCAGTCGTGTCCGACTCTACGACCCCATGGACTGCAGCACGCCAGGCTTCCCTGTTCATCACCAACTGCCAGAGCTTGCTCAAACTCATGACCATCGATATCTACCTTATATGGTTGTTGTTGGGGTGGAAGGCCATAATGTATGACAAAGGGCTTTCCAGAGGCAGCTGCAAGAGGCGGTTATTGTGCTGATACGACTATCTGCCCTCACCCGGGGTCATTGTGGAGAACTTTATTTCCCCCGGGGAAAATTTCTTTGCTTCCAAGTTAAAATGGTTAAATTTCATCAAGGACTGTGGCATAAAGGCATCGATCTTCCACTCTCAATGACAATGAGCAGTATCTCTTTGAGACAAGTCTGAATGTTATCTGTGTACCCACTGGCACTAAAAACTTTTCTAAACATTATGTCCTCGGATTTAAAAATCATTACCTTAAACATTCTTTCCTCTGCAGTTCTGCAGAGCTATTGTGCACGCACACAGAACTGGCCAGCACGGAGTTCAGCCATGAGAGCTCCAAGGAATTTCAGACACAAAACTCACATGTGGTTGAAGAATATTTCAGGAAAGTTGCAGGAACTTCAAGGGATAGAGCTGAGAGGACTTTACTATTCTGACCAGTTTATCCATAGAGTCATAAATACTAAATTTGGAAAGTTTTCTGGGCCAAACTCTTCATTTTAAGATGCGAAAAGATGGCTTAAAATAGATTATTGGTTAAGCAGTTACTTTGGGAAAACTTAGGTTTTTCTGATTTCCTTCCAGGCCAATGTTCTTTCCATTACATTGCTAATAATATCAACAACAACCACAACAGCTACTGTTTATTGAATAATGAGTGTGCTAAGCTATTTACATATGTTTACTCATTTAACTCCGGCAATAAACTAATGAGGAGGATATTGTTCCCGTTTTACAGATGAGGAAAATGAAGGTCAGAAATATTAATTACTTACCCAAGGTCAGGATACTGATGTTTATATCAGTCCACAGTATAGAAAGCAAGAAGGGGTATATGTGTTAAGGATTGGTGCTGTTTGTTTACATACAATAGAATGTCTCCAAGTTTAAAAAAATTTAGAGATGAAAATTACTCTACCCCAAATATCAAGGGCCCTAGAAAATACATTCTGAACTCAGGACAAAACTTTCCCTGAAGTGTGTCTGACTTTATATTGACAGGAATTAACTGGAAATGAGGGTGTGGCACTTCCCCATTCTTCTGCTTGTCAGGGTTTTAGAGTTCAGACCTGAGATGAGTCATAACGGAAATGTGTAGGCTTTTGGCCACAATGGAAATACTCATTTTCCCAATTGCTCAGCAGCAAAACATTGAGGCCAACTCTTTTCGTGTGCTGGGAATGTTAAAAACATTTTTCAGTCTTAGTGTTACGTTTAAAATCATTAAACCAATTTCTGTTACCCCTGCTGCAGTTTCTAAAGATCCTATACTCACCAGAAATTTGCCTGCTCCTTAATCTTGATTTCTTATTTTTCCAACTTTCATTAAAAGCATAACTTCCTCACTCTGGCACAAGTTATAGAGCTTGAATTTTAAAACTTCCAAAATGCATTTTCTCAAAATATCAAAGGACGCTTTTCAGAAATTCTGCTTTCCCTAAAATGTTAACTTTACACTAAGCAATGCTATGTTTGAATGTCCCCAAAACACCAGAATGAGTTCTTGAAATTTCTCTAGTACAAAATAATAGCATAAGAAGAGAGAAGGAGAGAGAAAAGCAGTGTCTGAAATTAGCCAAGGTTCTTCAAGCCCAAATTGAAACTAGATGAAACGTGATAAAAAATAAAATTAAAAAAAAAATGTTATGAAAACAATCCCAAAGTTGATTATTGGCCATTTTTGGAACACAGTGTAAAATGTTAACAGGAAAGGAGTTCATGATGTTCATTTAACAGGACATTTAAAGAGGAGGATGAGCTGTGAAAACTGGGGTCTACACTGTCACACTTACTTTCTTTGCCACTTCTATCCTTTTATCCAGATGTTCATGCCCAGATGTTTCAGCACTTGGGGACTCAGGCCCTTACTGCATGCTGGGTCCTCAGGATCCGAAACTTAAACTGTCATGCTTCATGCCCTTGAGAAGCCTTGTCCATTGGTAGAAATAGACACTACATGAACCAGTACAGTGTGATGGAATGCCTGTCACAATGAAGGGAGGCACAGAATGGAATGGGGCTCAGCTGCGTACCTCTGGGGAATCAGGGACGGATTTCCTGAGGAGGTGGCACTCGGATACTAACCAGTGGTTAACCAGCCAGGGAGAGAAAGGGGCAGGGACCCTTCAGACAATGGGAACAGTGGGTGTAAGAGGCACAAATGCTCAGAGACCATCAGTTCAGTTCAGTTCAGTTCAGTCGCTCAGTCGTGTCCGACTCTTTGCAACCCCATGAATCGCAGCACGCCAAGCCTCCCTGTCCATCACCAACTCCCAGAGTTCACTCAGACTCACGTCCGTCGAGTCACTGATGACATCCAGCCATCTCATCCTCTGTCGTCCCCTTCTCCTCCTGCCCTCAATCTCTCCCAGCATCAGACTCTTTTCCAATGAGTCAACTCTTCGCATGAGGTGGCCAAAGTACTGGACTTTCAGCTTCAGCATCATTCCTTCCAAAGATATCCCAGGGTTGATCTCCTTCAGAATGGAGTGGTTGGATCTCCTTGCAGCCCAAGGGACCCTCAAGAGTCTTCTCCAAAACCACAGGTCAAACGCATCAATTCTTCAGTGCTCAGCTTTCTTCACAGTCGAACTCTCACATCCATACATGACCAATGGAAAAACCATAGCCTTGACTAGATGGATCTTAGTCGGCAAAGTAATGTCTCTGCTTTTGAATATGCTATCTAGGTTGGTCATAACTTTTCTTCCAAGGAGTAAGTGTCTTTTAATTGCATGGCTGCAGTCACCATCTGCAGTGATTTTGGAGCCCCCAAAAATAAAGTCTGACACTGTTTCTACTGTTTCCCCATCTATTTCCCATGAAGTGATGGGACCAGATGCCATGATCTTCGTTTTCTGAATGTTGAGCTTTAAGCCAACTTTTTCACTCTCCTCTTTCACTTTCATCAAGAGGCATTTTAGCTCCTCTTCACTTTCTGCCATAAGGGTGGTGTCATCTGCATATCTGAGGTTATTGATATTTCTCCCGGCAATCTTGATTCCAGCTTGTGTTTCTTCCAGTCCAGCATTTCTCATGATGTACTCTGCATAGAAGTTAAATAAGCAGGGTGACAATATACAGCCTTGACGTACTCCTTTTCCTATTTGGAACCAGTCTGTTGTTCCATGTCCAGTTCTAATTGTTGCTTCCTGACCTGCATACAGATTTCTCAAGAGGCAGGTCAGGTGGTCTGGTATTTCCATCTCTTTCAGAATTTTCCACAGTTTATTGTGATCCACACAGTCAAAGGCTTTGGCATAGTCAAGAAAGCAGAAATAGATGTTTTTCTGGAACTCTCTTGCTTTTTCCATGATCCAACAGATGTTGGCAATTTGATCTCTGGTTCCTCTGCCTTTTCTAAACCCAGCTTGAACATCAGGGAGTTCACAGTTCACGTATTGCTGAAGCGTGGCTTGGAGAATTTTGAGCATTACTTTACTAGCATGTGAGATGAGTGCAATTGTGCGGTAGTTTGAGCATTTTTTTACATTGCCTTTCTTTGGAATTGGAATGAAAACTGACCTTTTCCAGTCCTGTGGCCACTGCTGAGTTTTCCAAACTTACTGGCATATTGAGTGCAGCACTTTCACAGCATCATCTTTCAGGATTTGAAACAGCTCAACTGGAACTCCATTACCTCCACTAGCTTTGTTCATAGTGATACTTTCTAAGGCCCACTTGACTTCACATTCCAAGATGTCACATCATCATGATTATCTGGGTCATGAAAATCTTTTTTGTACAGTTCTTCTGTGTATTCTTGCCACCTCTTCTTAATACATTCTGCTTCTGTTAGGTCCAGACCATTTCTGTCCTTTATCGAGCCCATCTTTGCATGAAATGTTCCTTTGGTATCTCTAATTTTCTTGAAGAGACCTCTAGTCTTTCCCAATCTGTTCTTTTCCTCTATTTCTTTGCACTGATCACTGAAGAAGGCTTTCTTATCTCTTCTTGCTATTCTTTGGAACTCTGCATTCAGATGTTTATATCTTTCCTTTTCTCCTTTGCTTTTTGCCTCTCTTCTTTTCACAGCTATTTGTAAGGCCTCCCCAGACAGCCATTTTGCTTTTTTGCATTTCTTTTCCATGGGGATGGTCTTGATCCCTGTCTCCTGTACAATGTCACGAACCTCATTCCATAGTTCATCAGGCACTCTATCTATCAGATCTAGACCATTAAATCTATTTCTCACTTCCACTGTATAATCATAAGGGATTTGATTTAGGTCATACCTGAATGGTCTAGTGGTTTTCCCTACTTTCTTCAATTTAAGTCTGAATTTGGCAATAAGGAGTTCATGATCTGAGCCACAGTCAGCTCCTGGTCTTGTTTTTGTTGACTGTATGGAGCTTCTCCATCTTTGGCTGCAAAGAATATAATCAATCTGATTTTGGTGTTGACCATCTGGTGATGTCCATGTGTAGAGTCTTCTCTTGTGTTGTTGGAAGAGGGTGTTTGCTATGACCAGTGCATTTTCTTGGCAAAACTCTATTAGTCTTTGCCCTGCTTCATTCCAAGGCTAAATTTGCCTGTTACTCCAGGTGTTTCTTGACTTCCTACTTTTGCATTCCAGCCCCCTATAATGAAAAGGACATCTTTTTTAGGTGTTAGTTCTAAAAGGTCTTGTAGGTCTTCATAAAACCATTCAACTTCAGTTTCTTCAGTGTTACTGGTTGGGGCATAGACTTGGATATGAGACCATAACTGGTTTAAATGGTCATGTTGGTACTGGAGTGAGAGAGAAAAGAAGGCTGAACCAGTAGGCTGAGGGTAGAGTCTGAAGGACTTTTTACACTAGAGTAGGCATTGGTAAAAGAAGTACATCAAGGCTGCATATTGTCGCCCTGCTTATTTAACTTATACGCAGAGTATATCATGAGAAACGCTGGGCTGGAAGAAGCACAAGCTGGAATCAAGACTGCCAGGAGAAATATCAATAACCTCAGATATGCAGATGACACCAACCTTATGGAAGAAAGCAAAGAAGAACTAAAGAGCCTCTTGATGAAAGTGAAAGAGGAGAGTGGGAAAGTTGGCTTAAAGCTCAACATTCAGAAAATGAAGATCATGGCCTCTGGTCCCATCACTTCATGGGAAATAGATGGGGAAACAGTGGAAACAGTGGCTGACTTTATTTTGGGGGGCTCCAAAATCACTGCAGATGGTGACTGCAGCCATGAAATTAAAAGATGCTTGCTCCTTGGCAGGAAATTTATGACCAACCTAGACAGCACATTAAAAAGCAGAGACATTGCTTTGCCAACAAAGATCCGTCTAGTCAAAGCTATGGTTTTTCCAGTGGTCATGTATGGATGTGAGAGTTGGACCATAAAGAAAGCTGAATGCTGAAGAATAGATGCTTTTGAACTGTGGTGTTGGAGAAGACTCTTGAGAGTCCCTTGGACTGCAAGGAGATCCAACCAGTCCACCCTAAAGATCAGTCCTGGGTGTTCATTGGAAGGACTGATGCTGAAGCTGAAACTCCAATATTTTGGCCACCTGATGCGAAGAGGTGACTCATTTGAAAAGACCCTGATGTTGGGAAAGATTTAAGGTGGGAGGAGAAGGGGACGACAGAGGATGAGATGGCTGGATGGCATCACTGACTCAATGGACATGAGTCTGGGTAAACTCTGGGAGTTGGTGATGGACAGGGAGGCCTGGCGTGCAGCAGTCCATGGGGTCGCAAAGAGTCGGACACGACTGAGCGACTGAACTGAGGCATTGGAAACCCTAAGTAGGTAGGAGCTAGAGAATATCAACAGAGGGCCAGGCCTGCTGTGGTAAATGTTGGAAAGACAACTTCGCTAGAAATACCAAGTCACTGGGAAAGACAGAAGTCAGTGAGAAGGACAGGGTGACAGGCCTACCCCAGTGTTAGTCAGATTACTCCAGAGAAATAGGCCCAATGGGGCAGGTACATGTGTGTGCGTGTGTGTGTGTGCACATGTGTGTAATGAGACTTGTTGTAAGGACCTGGGTCACACGATTATGTTGAGTCTCAAGGCCTGAGAACTAGGACAGCCAATGATGTAAGCCCCAGTTTACAGGCAAGAGAAGACCAATGTCCCAGCTCGTAGACAGGCAGAGAGAGAAGTCTCTCTTCCTCAGCCTTTTCTTCTCTTCAGGCCTTCACTAGTTTGGATGAGGCCCACCCACCACAGAGAAGGCCATCTGTGTTCCTCAGCCTACCAGTTCCAAAGTTCATCTCATCCAGAAACACCTTCACAGACACCCTCAGAAATAATATTTAACCAAATATCCGGGCACCTCATGGCCTAGTCAAGTTGACACAGAAAATCACCCATCACACCCCAGCCACCAACAGTTTTCCTGAGTTTCCTTAGGGAGGCGTCAGTGATGATAGGATCCGGCTCCTGGGCCCTTTCCAGACATATCTCGTCATCCTCTCTAGTTTCCATGTGTTCCAGCCACACAGGACTGTTTGCTGGACTTTTTCTTTACTTTGTGACTTTACTTAGTCCTCATGAAGCACTAGTTAATCCTTACAGATACACAGGAGAAATGATGCTACTTCCATGAAGCTGTCTGGATCCTTCCATGAAGAATTAATTGTTCTCTTAACTGTCCTTGTAACACTTTTACATCTCTATTATAATATTTACTATATTTCACAGTTTGATTTTTACACATTTGCTTCTGGAGCTAGACGGTAGGTGCTCCCAAAGCAGGGGATTTCTCTTCTCTGACTACTTCCTCTCATGCAGTACAGGGACCCTCTCAGAGTCAGTGCTGAACAATCGTGAAGGGATCCATACAATTCCAAAAAATCTATTAGGATAAACCACCCACTACTTTGTAAGTCAGACAATCATCTTTCATTTTTTTTAAATAAATATTTTAAGAAGAACTTGTACATAACGATTTACATTCCTCAGCAGGAACACAGTTCATATGGATTTCCAAGAAGTATTAATTAGGAATAAGTTAGAGCGTACAAAACAGAACAATAAGAAAAAAAAAAAATCCCCAAATAATGAGGCTTAGGGAAGATAGAAGCTTACTTTTCACTCATGTAGAAGAGTCCAAAGGTAAACATAGTATACCCAGTACTATTTACGGAGCTAATCCATTAAAATAATGCATTTTATATGAAAAAATGTACTCTGGTCCTCTAGAATAAACTTCAGTTCAGTCCAGTCGCTCAGTCGTGTCTGACTCTTTGCGACCCCATGCACTGCAGCACGCCAGGCCCCCCTGTCCATCACCAACTCCCGGAGTTCACTCAAGCTCATGTCCATCGAGTCTGTGATGCCATCCAGCCATCTCATCCTCTGTCGTCCCCTTCTCCTCCTGCCCCCAATTCCTCCCAGCATCAGAGTCTTTTCCAGTGAGTCAACTCTTCACATCAGGTGGCAAAGTACTGGAGTTTCAGCTTCAGCATCAGTCCTTCCAATGAACACCCAGGACTGATCTCCTTTAGGATGGACTGGTTGGATCTCCTTGCAGTCTGAGGGACCCTCAAGAGTCTTCTCCAACACCACAGTTCAAAAGCATCAGTTCTTCGGTGCTCAGCTTTCTTCAGTCCAACTCTCACATCCATACATGACTACTGGAAAAAACATAGCCTTGACTAGATGGACCTTTGTTAGCAAAGTAATGTCTCTGCTTTTGAGTGTGCTGTCTAGGTTGGTCATAACTTTCCTTCCAAGGATTAAGAGTCTTTTAATTTCATGGCTGCAATCACCAACTGCAGTGATTTTGGAGCCCTCCCAAAATAAAGTCTGACACTGTTTTCACTGTTTCCCCATCTATTTCTCATGGTGTTTAGTAAACGATAACAATTGAGAAAGACCACCTGAGAAACAGGGAGCTGGTAAAATGGGTGAAGGTAGTCAAAGATACAGATTTCCAGCTTTGAAATGGTTGAGTCTTGCAGATGTAGTATACGGCACGGTGACTATAGCAAATATTGTATTACTGTGTGTAATACTGTATTGCATATGTGAAAGTAGCGGGGCAGGGGGCGGACATCGAAAATTCTCATTATGAGGAAAAAAGTTTGTAACTATGTATGTTGATAGATGTTAACTGGAGTTTATTGTACTGTTAAGAAAAAAATGTTGCCTGCCATTCCAGTTCTGCAGAGATAAAGCCATTAGTCACTGCAGTTGCCCACCGACAGTGTGCCCTTAAGGGAAGTCAGGATGGAGAAAAACAGGAAACATTCTATTTTTTGGATATACTTTCCCTGAGAATTCCCTGATGGTCCAGTGGTTAGGACTCCCCACTTCCACTGCTGGGGGCACAGGTTTGATCCCTGGTCGGAGGAACAAAGATCATGCAAGTTGCGAGGTGCAGCCCTCGAAAAGCCATAATTATACTTGCCCATAGATAATTAAGATGCCTATTTAAGAAAAATTTCAAATGACCACAGAGTCTTACATCTTCTTATACATAGAAAAGCAGTAAAATTATTAACTTGAGATGCCTGTTCTTAGTGATTAGCAGTACTTTTGAAGCTTGACTACATGCTTTTCCCAGCAAAAAAAAAAAAGTTTCTATATAGCGTGGCTTCTCCCTTGCTGCTTTGAAGCAGTTCCTCAGAGTTTTCTGAGAGGTCATCTCCTGAGCTGTGGTCCTCAGTAAGGTACCCAAATAAAATTTAACTCCCAGCTTTCACGCTGTGCAAGTTTTCTTTCTGTCGACAGTGGTGATCATTTTGCAATACATAACAAATATCAAATCTTTATGGTGTATACCTGAAACTAATGTTATGCCGACTACATCTCAATATTAGAAAAAATTTTAAACAAGCAAAAATGAAAGACTACCTGAAATAACCGTGGACACTGCATTTTCCTGATTCATCTGAAATACATCCTCCAGAAAGATCGGTTTTGTTACTTAGAAGGTAGAACTTGATATACATGTTTCCCTGAAACGAAGCACTTGAAGTTACTCTACCAGTGATTTTTTTGCTGTTTTTAGGGGCACTGGATCAGAATTTTAGGTCAATACTCTGGGGTTGCATTAGGGCAGCAGCCTCAAGTTGGGTGGGAATTATAAATTCCCTTCTGCAGCATCTGTTTCTCCTATACGGAACAATAATACCTTCTTCCCAAAGACTTTATGACAATTAAATAATAATAAAAAATACATATGTGAAAGGATCCAATTTTCTTTTTCCTTTTTTATGTTAATCCCAAACTTTTAACTTATCCCTCTCCCCCTCAATTTTCAAAATATATCATTGTTTTAAGACTTTTAGGCAGTGATCGAGTATCGAAGTATTGGATGTAAAAGATACAGAAAAACCCAATAGTGATTGTGTTAGAGTTAACAGAGAGTTTTAAAAATAGAAGGACGGCTCACACACAGTGTTTGAATCTCAGGGTTGGACAACCTGCGCAGAGCAGACACACCTCCACCTGCTGGGCTACCAGCCCGAGTTTCAGGTGTCCCACCGCCCTCCACTCCTCCTGGAGATGATTGCCATCGCCTCCCACCCTGAAGGGAAGAGAAGGGAAGAAGGGAAGGCCGCAGGGGTTGGGCCATCCACGGCTGATGGACTGACTGACCTGGAGCAGGGTGTGGATTGTGGAAACTGAGGCTGGGACTGGAAAGTTCCCACCCTGAGTGACGTGTCAGGTCAGAGTATTCCAGAGAAGCCCTCAGGCCCCCAATGAGGAAGTGCATGCTGAGTCAAAGGGTCACACCCAAGAGCTGGGGACTGAAGAGAGACAAAATCGAAGCAAAGGCAGACGGAGAACAAGAACCTGTGAAGGTAATCGGGGAAGGCCAGGTCTGGGGAATCGCCTCAAATGCCCTTGGAGCCTATCGCGTACCTCACGGAGACCCGGCTTACGAAACTGCCTGGCCAATGTGAAAAAAACCTTCAAGGAAAAGTTGACCTACCTTGAGACCCCTCTCTTTCCCATAATTCTGTTACCGAAAGCAGGACTGATGGCTACGATGGATTAACCTCTTTTTACGGAGGCTGGCAGTTTTCAGTCTAGGTATAATTTGCACACTGCCCAAATGCATCCCAGAGGTGGCAGCTGGGGGGGCCAAAGGAGGCTCAAAACTAGCCCCCATGTGGCTCACAAGGCCAGGCCCAGGTGTGGACTGCATCTGCCCAGAGGGAAGAAGAGGCCCATTCTTTGCTCAGAGGCGCTGCGATGGACTCAGCTGCATCCTTGCACCTCTCAGCTCTTACGTTGATGCTCCAGGTCAACAGGACGCAGAGGGAGATGCGCCCTTGGGCGGTAATCAGGGTTAGATGCGGTCATGAGGGTGGAGGCTTCTGAGCAGAGGCAGCCTCACGCTTTACCCACGCTCTCACAACGCGAAGGCCACCGTCCCCAGCTCAGGGACAGAGCTCTCACCCGATGTCCATCCTGCCATCACCCTCATCTCGGACTTCCAGCCTCCGAACTGTGAAAACTCCCTTTTGTGCTTAAGCTAAACTAGCAGTCTATGGTCTTTTCTTGCGGCAGCTGGAGTTGACTAAGCCAGGCCTGTTTCCATCACAAAGCCACCACACGGGACCATAGGAGAACTGGTCTGACGCTTCCATGCTGCAGGTGCCAGAAAAGGATGATGCCACTTCATTTTCAAGACACATAACTCAGTTGAAAAGTATATTTTCCAAAAGTGCTCAAGGGTGTTATATATTTTTATTTTTATGAACTTTAAATTTATTTCCAGACAATCAAGCTGAGTAATTCTGTCTGGGGACAGAGACCTTAGAATAGTTTCTTGCCATCTCTAAGCACAGACCTGAACTCTTTATCCAGGTGTCATTATATATTGACGGCTCTGCACTGGACTTGTAATAAATTCACACCTGTATATAAATGAGCAAATGACCTGGGAGTGGTCTACTGGAGCTAGGAAAAGGATCCCATAAAGCCCAGATGAGTCACAGTGTCTCAGTACTTTGGGGGTGAGAATGGAGGCCATGGGGTGGACAGTGACCCGATCTGTCTTTTTCTCAGGCTAAGAGGATTCCCATCATGAAGTGAGGACCTCAGACTATATACCCAACTCCATTTTACATTTAACTCTTGCAATAAGCTTTCCTTGCTGTGACTCGACACCCACTGTATTAGTTAGCTAGGGTCATAATAAAGGAGCGCAAACCAAGCGGCCTGTACAAACAAATTGCATCATCTCACAGTTCTGAAAAGACTAGAAACTGCAAAACCAAGGTGGTTACAGGCTGGCTCAGACGGCAGAGTCTGCCTGCAATGCAGGAGACCCGGGTTTGATCCCTGAGTGGGGAAGATTCCTTGAAGAAGGAAATGGCAACCCACTCCTGTGTTCTTGCTTGGAAAACCCCATGGATGGAGGAGCCTGGCAGGCTACAGTCCTTGGGGTTGCAAAGAGTCAGACGGGACTGAGTAACTTCACGTTCACAGGGTTGGTTCCTTTCTTCTAAAGGCTGTGGAGGAGGGATCTGTTCCAGGCGTTTCTCCCTGTCTTATAGAAAGCAGTCCTCTTCACGTCATCTTCCCTCTAGACATACCTGTTTCTGTTCAAATTTCCCCTTTTCACTAGGATGCCAGTCACACTGGATTAGGGCACACCCTGACACCTCCTTTTAACTCGATTACCCCTGTACAGACCCTGTTTCTCTTATTTATAGGGGTTAGGACATTTGTATTGTGTATGTATCTTTTGAGGGATATATAAGTCAAACCAGAATACTCACCAAGGGATTCTCTGGAGAAAATCTGGCTTCCCTGAAGGTTCTCCTATGCAGAGAGAATACAGGAAGCAAGCACTTGGAGCTCTTCTCATTGCCCGTGAATGACTTGTGCTGGGGACAGAAACCAAAACTCCTTGTCAACCCACAAAACCTATCCACATGGATAAAGAAGCTGTGGTGCATCTACAGAATGGAATAGTTTTGTTGTTCAGTCGCCAAGTCGTGTCTGACTCTTCGCGACCCCACGGACTGCAGCACGCCAGGCCTCCCTGTCCCTCACCATCTCCTGGAATTCATCCAAGCTCACGTTCATTGAAAGCCATTCAGCCTCTCATCTCTGTCTCCCTCTTCTCCGTATGTCCTCAGTCTTTCCGAGCATCAGGGTCTTTTCCAACGTGTCAGCTGTTCTCTCTCCTCTCCCTCTCCCCCTGCACTCCACAATCCACCTGATGAGAATAGAATGGAATATTACTCAGCCTTAAAAAGGAACGGATTTGAGTCAATTGTAGTGAGGTGGATGAACCTAGAGCCTGTTATACAGAGTGAAGTCAGAAAAAGGAAAACACATATATATGTTAACATGTATATGATATCTAGAAAAATAGCACCGATGAACCTATTGACAGAGAAGAAATGGAGACACAGGAAACACAGTTGTGGACACAGAGAGGGAAGGAGAAGCTAGGACAAGTTGAGAAGGTAGCATTGACATATATACACCATTATATGTGAAATAATAACTAGCAGGAAGCTGTTCTGTGACACAGGAAGACCAGCCTGGTGCTCTGTGACCATCTAGAAGGGTGGAATACACAGGGGCAGGAGGCTCAAGAGGGAGGAGAGAGATATATATAACTATGATTATATGTATTATATATTATATACATATATAATATATATATATAATTATGACTGATTCACACTGATGTACAGCAGAGACCATCACAACACTGTAAAGCAATTATCCTCCAATTAAAAAAAAAAACCTGTCCACAATAGTAAAGGAGAATGGAAACATTTTTATCACTAAGCATTCAATCAGGATGTGATGCATATCACAGGCAATCTGCTAAGAGATTGCAAAGACATCTTGCCCTATACAGTTAAGCAGATGCAGCTCACTATTTGCATGCTATTTGTCACACATAATAATTGCTAGCTAGTAATTACAGTCGGAGAAGGCAATGGCACCCCACTGCAGTACTCTTGCCTGGGAAATCCCATGGACGGAGGAGCCTGGTGGGCTACAGTCCATGGGGTCGCTAAGAGTCGGACACGACTGAGTGACTTCACTTTCACTTTTTAGTTTCATGCATTGGAGAAGGAAATGGCAACCCACTCCATTGTTCTTAGCTGGAGAATCCCAGGGACGGGGGAGCCTGGTGGGCTGCTGTCTATGGGGTCGCATAGAGTTGGACACGACTGAAGCGACTTAGTAGTAGTAGTAGTAATTACAGTGACCATCTATGTTAGCTATTGGCTTTATCCAAAGGAGAAATAAATGTCTTATCTCCTTTTCCTCCCAGTTTCATTGAGATATAACTGACATACAGTATTGTGTCAGTTTATGGCAAAATGATAAATGTATATGTTGTAAAGTGATTACCACAATAAGTTTAGTTAACATCCATGACCACTTATAGTTACAAATTTGTTTTCTTGTGATAAGAACTTTTACGATCTAGTCTTTCAGCAGCTTCCAAATATACAGCACAGTACTGCTAGCTACAGTCACCATGCTCTATGTTACATCCTCAGGACTTAAAAAACTTCTCACATCCTTGTGACAGGAGGTAGGTTTGCAAGTCAGAGGCAGGTGGTCCACCAAAATTAGGCTCTAACCCTCCTACAGAAACTGGCTGCCTTGTCCTCCTCGATGAATACTTTTCAGAAATGACTCCCAGGTTCCTGAGAAAGTATTCCTGGGTCTTAAAGCTGGCAAAAGGCTTATTCAGTTTAAAGAAAAAAAATTTTTTACACTCATCTCAGAGAGGCAGAAAAAGAATTTATAAGTTTTCTAAAGTAAGTGCTGAAACAAAAGGGAGAAGGGAGGCGGGTCTCCCTTTTTGTATGATGAAATTATTTTTTCTTTTTTGATTTGTATTTTACCCTTGTACTTGGTGTTCTTATTTATACACCATTCCTTTCTAAGTTTTGTTAAAGTCATTCACAATGCCCAGGCCTGCTTCGCCATGAAAGAACAGAATAAACCGAGTTGCTGGACATGAAAATGTAAAGGGAAGATATTGAACAGTGATGATTCCACTTTGTGAGATCCCGAGTGGCCAGCTGATTTCCTAATGACTCCTCTATCTGATAGGTCTCTGACTCCAATAGTAGTTAGACATTTTAGATATTAAAATTTTTTCACATCCATGCATGCATGCTAAGTCACGTCAGTCATGTCTGTCTCTTTGTGACCTCATAGACTGTAGCCTGCCGGGCTCCTCTGTCCATGGGATTCTCTCAGCAAAAATACAACGAGTTGCCATTCCTTCTCCAGGGGATCTTCCCAATCCAGGAATCAAACGTATGTCTTCTGCATCTCCTGCATTGGCAGGCAAATCCTTTTACCACCGAGCCACCTGGGGAACCCACTGATAGGTGTGCCCCATGCTATATAGAATAGGACTTTGCACCCCAGTGGATTGCACCCCAGTAATCACCCCAACGGTCAGACACTTGATCTTACATGTATCCACTGATAGGAGAAAAAAATTATTAGGCTTAAAACTATGAGTCTTGGGGTTTCCCTGGTGCTGCTGCTGCTGCTAGTAAGTCGCTTCAGTCGTGTCCCACTCTGTGCGACCCCATAGACGCCAGCCAACCAGGCTCCCTTGTCCCTGGGATTCTTCAGGCAAGAACACTGGAGTGGGTTGCCAGTTCCTTCTCCAATGCATGAAAGTGAAAAGTGAAAGTGAAGTCACTCAGTCATGTCTGACTCTCAGTGACTCCATGGACTGCAACCCACCAGGCTCCTCCATCCATGGGATTTTCCAGGCAAGAGTTCTGGAGTGGGATGCCTTTGCCTTCTCCTTCCCTGGTGACTCAGTGGTAAAGAATCTGCCTGCCAATATAAGAGATTTGGGTTTGACCCCTGATCTGGGAGGGTCCCATGTGCCACGGAACAACTAAGTCCACGCGCCACAACTATTGAGCCTGTGCTCTGGAGTCAGGGAGCTGCAACTACTGAACCCACACACCACAACTACTGAAGCCCGTGCGCGCTGGGGCCCAAGCTCCACAACAAGAGAAGCCACCGCGGTGAGAAGCCTGTGCTCCACGATTAGAGGGTAGCCCCTTTGAGCAGCAACAAAAACCCAGCACAGCCAAAAAAAAAAAAAAAAAAAAGAACTATGAGTCTGGGAGGTAATGAGATCTATCACTGGAGCTGTTCACACTTGGGGTAAATAGATGGTTACTTGATTATACTGTAGAGGGATTCGAGTAGCCTTTGGAGAGTTAGATTAGATAATTTTTAAAGACCTTTTAATCCTGAATTCTATATTCTCATGATTCTTCTGTTTCCAATGTGTTTTGCTTCAACTTCTTTCAAGCAGTGTATCTTCTTCTGCCTTTTATTGTATTGATTTATGCATGCATTTGTCTCTTCTGGTAGACTAAATTCTTTGAGGGCAGAGGTTAGTTTGTATTTCTCATTGTGTCCCCAAATTACCTGAATCCTTTTTTTTTTTTTTTTTTTGCAAATTGGAGGCATTCAACAAAGGTGTGCTCATTTAAAGAGTAAAATGTAATTATCTTTAATAAAGTAAAAAATCTTGTCTGACTCTTTAGGGGATAAAACAAAATCCAAAGAAAGCAGTAGAGTAAGTTGTTCAGAGGTCTCAGATCATTTGCGATATTGAATACAGATCAATTTCAGTACTGAGTGCACGATCATTTATTAAAATGTCGTCCTTGTGCAAAGAGGGTAGGGGCTGCCTCATCGCAGACAGGTCATGGCATTGTATGGGGTTTTATACTCCCAGTGATTATCAATCCACATGTATTTACTGAGCAGTTATCCTGTGTCAGAAGCTGTGTTGTACACTGTGAGGATTATAATAAACATTTACATGGTTTCTCTTCTCAAAGAGCTCAGACTTCGACTCAGGAGACAGAGGAGAAGGCATGCCCGTGAGGCACAGAATGCTGAAATGCCAGACATTATGACATTATAAATTGGTTCTAACTGAACACTGTCTTGTTCGGGGACAGGAAGGTCCTTGTGGGCTGGAATGATTGGGGAAGGCTTCTTGGGGCAGCATGTCTTTGAGCAAGATTTTGAAGGCATCGACTACTTTGGTGTCTGGAGAGAACGGTTCCCCCATCCAGGATCAGTTTTCTTTTTGTGATCCATCTGAACTTCTGCTATTAGAATTCTGGAGTAAAATTCAGGCCAAAAACCAGAGTTTTCCTGTAATCAGAAACACTGATAATATGCTGTGTTGTCATCATAAAGCCTCCAATTTGGTGTTTTTTTTATTTATTACGTGTGACAAATTGTGATTGACCTGGTATTGAAAAATCCTTCCAGCTGTAAAATATCTGTAATTTCATGAAAAAAGAAAATTTCCTGAGAGGAAGACAGACCCAGGGCACTTGGCCTTGCCAGATGGGCTTTCTAGGTACAGTCTAAAGAAAGAAACAAAGCCCTAGGGAATTGTGGAAGACACAACCGGGCGAGGAAACGAAAGTACTGTGCGTGGTCTTCATGTTGTGGGTGGCTCCAGCATGGGCAGCCCCGCTGAGGCTGCTTAGCAGGATTGTCCTTGCAGACATGGGCCTGGTGTCACCTGGCTCCATGGAAGCTGCAGTCCTGCAGCCACAGAGAGAACTGATTTGGTTTCGTCCTTCATCAAATGTATCGTGGCTGCTAAGAAGAGCTCAGATCTTGTATCAGAGACTCTCAAATGACAGTTCGAGAGAAGCATTTTGCCATTAACGAGTCAGGAGAGCAAGTGGCTGTGAGCATGAGGCATAAGCCAGGTGGAACTCAGTAGAGCAGCATCATCTTTTCTGTTTGCTGTTAAGGAGAATGAGATCCTAAGAAGGTATGAACCATCTGAGACAGAACCTTGATGCCCTAAAATAGTCAAAGTCCCCAGGTTTACTACATCAGATGGAATTCTGGAATAATTGTATAGGTGCTTACCAAGCTGTTGTTTCGCATCTAGGACCAAAAATATCAAATGCCTGAACTTGAAAAGTGGAAGAACTGCTTTACTAGAAGTCTGTGAGAAAAGATTAAGTGCTAATAATTGACTGCAAGCTGAACTTGAATCAGGTGTAACAAGAGACCCCAAATCAGCCTCAGTTCAGTTCAGTCACTCAGTCCTGTCCGACTCTTTGCGATCCCATGAATCGCAGCATGCCAGGCTTCCCTGTCCATCACCAACTCCCGGAGTTCACCCAGACTCGCGTCCATCGAGTCACTGATGACATCCAGCCATCTCATCCTCTGTCGTCCCCTTCTCCTCCTGCCCCCAATCCCTCCCAACATCAGAGTCTTTTCCAATGAGTCAACTCTTCGCATGAGGTGGCCAAAGTACTGGAGTTTCAGCTTCAGCATCATTCCTTCCAAAGAAATCCCAGGGCTGACCTCCTTCAGAATGGACCGTTTGGATCTCCTTGCAGTCCAAGGGACTCTCAAGAGTCTTCTCCAACACCACAATTCAAAAGCATCAGTTGGGAATTACTAATAAGATCCCATATGCACAGAGCTTTTAAACCCTTGTGCTGCAACTGCTGAACCCACACGTCACAGCCAGAGAGTCTGTGTCCCACAACAAATGACCCCACGTGGTGCAGTGAAGATACTGTATCCCACCGCTAAGAGCCAACATAGCCAAATAAACAAATTTTTAAAAAAGAAATAATAACCATAACAAGTAAAGCATGTGGCATGTTAGAAGGTGAGACGTGCACAAAAAATGAAAGAAAAAGCAGAGTAGCAGTGGAAGTGGGGAATACCCGGGGGTACACTGTGGTGGGGAACACTATTAAACACCCAGTTTAATGCTCTAAAGGACAGGTGCAAGTCGGAGCTAGCTGGGAACCACCGTGAACTGCTTCTCTCCTTACCTTCCAGGTTGCTTCTCCCTAGTCCATGTTCCAAACTTTTGCTGGTGTAAACTTCCTGAAATTGACTCTATCAGTCCTCTGATTAGATGATTCAGTAGCTGCCCATTAATTCCAAGTTCTGTTCTTCCGTCCTTATCAGGAGACATGTGGTCTAACCTCTGCCCACTTTGAGTTTCACTTCTGGGATTATGGATGTATATTGACTACTTCCCCATCATCTATTCCCCTCTTCATACTTCCGCTCAGCCCAGCATCAAGTAGAAGCCAGCCCACTATTCTATACCCTGAGCAGGGTAACTCTTTGTGAAGGCATCAGATCTGAAGAGACCCAATTAGGCTTGTGCCTGGAATGCTGGGACAAATGGCATTTCTCCTGCTTTGGATTACGTTGTATATGAACTTGAGGCCTGGAACTGAGGCAGACGTTTTAGCTCTTGTGGGCAAAACCAGCCTGTAGATCAGCTGAAAGATGGAAGTCGGACAAAAGAGACTAGCAGAGAGTCGGAGCCCCAGTGACACAGATGACTTATGAGCCCCACATCAGTGATTACAGATGTAGCCTCAGCACCACCTGGCAGTGGGTTAGAAATGCAGCTTCTCAGCCTGCATTGCAGACCTACTGAGCCAGGAACTCCAGGGTGGGGTACAGCAATTTGTGTTTTAACAAGCCCGGTAAGTGCTTCTGAGGCTCATGAAAGTTTGAGAAATACTTGCATACAGTAGTTGCTTAAGGCAACACATCTGCTTTCTAGTTTAAGTCAGCTTGAGTAGGATTTTCTAGTAGTTTTGTCACTCACACTTTGAACCAGTAGGACTCAGGTGGTGTAAAGACAAACACAGCTTCATTCGTGTCCCTCCCTGGCCCTGTAAGCCTATTCAGAGTGGGCAGTTCTCTTACTGCTAGGTAGAAATTTGGACGGGCCCCATAACTTTTCTCTACCTTCCCCCCCGCCCCGTATTTTGTATCTCGGGGCAAAATATACACAGACATAAATATTAAATTTACTATTTAAACTATTTTTTAAAAAGTACAGTTCAGTGGTATTAACTATATTCACAGTATTGGTAACTAACATCACCATCTACCTTCAGAACTTATATCTTCCCGATCTCAAACTCTGTACTTATTAAAAACTAACTGACCATTTTTCCTACCCCCAGCCCTCTGGTCTACTTTATGTCTTTTTAAATTTGCCTATTCCAGACACCTCATGTAAGTGGAAATGTGAAGTAGTTGCTCTCCTGTAACTGGCTTATTTTCATTAGCTTAATGTCTTCAAGATTTGTCATTGATGTAGTATTTTGTAGGATTTGTCTAAATTTCATTCATTTTTAAGGCTAAATAATGTTTTATTTGATGGATTCAAGAAAGTGGTCAAGATGGTACAGTAGGAAGACCCTGAACTCACCTTCCATGAACACATCAAAATTATAACTGTTTACAGAGCAACCATCAATAAGAATGATCCTGAGACTGGCAGAAAATATTACCCACAATGAAAGACATAAAGAAGGAAGCAGAGAGACTGATAAAAGGAGTGGAGATGCAGTATGGTCAGGACCCAAATTCCCAAGTTAATGACTACAGTGGGAGGAACATCACAATCGTAGAGGTCCTCACCAAGGAGGGAGGGGTCCATGCTCCATAAAGGGGTCCTCAGTCTAGGGGTCTTACATTGGAAAGGTCAGGCCCCAGAATACTTGACTTATGTTCAAGACAACCAGAGGCCCAGGGGAAACAGAGACTCCATTTTTAAAGGACACACACATCATCTCACACTCAATCCCAGCACAGAGTTAATAATTTAAAAGGGGCCTGGTTCAAACCCACTTTCTGATCTTGGAGAGCCTCTTGAAGAGGCAGGAGACAATTGGGACTTCCAGTTCACTAAGCTGCAGGGTACAAAATTAATATACAGAAATATGTTGCTTTTCTACACACTAACAATGAACTGTAAGAGAGAGAAATTAAGACAAAAATCCCATTTACCATTGCATCAAAAAGAATAAAATATCTAAGAATAAATCTAGTTAAGGATATAAAGACCTGTCCTTGGAAAACAAGACACTGATGAAAGAAATTAAAGCTGACACAAACAAATGGAAAGCTGTAGTGTGCTCATGGATTGGAACAAGTAATATTGTTAAAACAACCATTCTACAATGCAGTCTATGATTTCAAGCAATCCCTATGAAAATGCATTTTGCACAAAACTAGAACAAATAATTCTAAAATTTGTATGGAACCATGAAAGACCTCTCATAACCAAAGCAATCTTGAAAAAAGAAGAGCAATGCTGGAGGTATCATACTCCTTGTTTTCAAATTATATTACAAAGTCACAGTAATCAGAACAATATGGGGCTGACACAAAAACAGACATATGTATCAATAGAACAGAACAGGGAGCCTAGAAATGGCCCAAAGGTATACGGTCAGTTAATCTGTTAAAAAGGAGGTAATTATATACAAAGAAAAACAACTTCCTCAAAAAATGGTATTGAGAAAATTGGAC
This sequence comes from Capricornis sumatraensis, assembly GCF_032405125.1. Classification (NCBI taxonomy): domain Eukaryota; kingdom Metazoa; phylum Chordata; class Mammalia; order Artiodactyla; family Bovidae; genus Capricornis; species Capricornis sumatraensis. Next base: position 89,250,109 of record NC_091079.1, read on the forward strand.
AGCTACATGCAAAAGAATCTATGCTTTTTGACACTGATCTTATCAATATATTTTTGGGTCTGTCTTCACAGGCAAGAGAAACAAACACAAACATAAATGAATGGGACTACATCAAACTAAGAATCTTTTGCACAGAGAAAGAAACAATCAACAAGATGGAAAGGCCACCTACTGTGTGGGAGAAGATATTTGCAATGATATATCTCAGTTCAGTTCAGTCGCTCAGTCGTGTCCGACTCTTTGCGACCCCATGAATCACAGCACACCAGGCCTCCCTGTCCATCACCAACTCCCGGAGTTCACCCAAACTCATGTCCATCGAGTCGGTGATGCCATCCAGCCATCTCATTCCCTGTCGTCCCCTTCTCCTCCTGCCCCCAATCCTTCCCATCATTAGGGTCTTTTCCAATGAGTCAACTCTTCACATGAGGTGGCCAAAGTATTGGAGTTTCAGCTTTAACATCAGTCCTTCCAAAGAACACCCAGGACTGATCTCCTTTAGAATGGACTGGTTGTATCTTCTTGCAGTCCAAGGGACTCTCAAGAGTCTTCTCCAACACCACAGTTCAAAAGCATCAATTCTTCGGCATTCACCTTTCTTCACAGTCCAACTCTCACATCCATACATGACTACTGAAAAAACCATAGCCTTGACTGCTGCTGCTAAGACACTTCAGTCGTGTCCGACTCTGCGACCCCATAGACAGCAGCCCACCAGGCTCCTCCGTCCCTGGGATTCTCCAGGCAAGAACACTGGAGTGGGTTGCCATTTCCTTCTCCAATGCATTAAAGTGAAAAGTGAAAAGTGAAAATGAAGTCACTCCGTCGTTTCCTTGACTAGACGGGCCTTTGTTGGCAAAGTAATGTCTCTGTTGTTTAATATGCTATCTAGGTTGGTCATAGCTTTTCTTCCAAGGAGCAAGCGTCTTTTAATTTCATGGCTGCAATCACCTCTGCAGTGATTTTGGAGCCCCCCATAATAAAGTCAGCCACTGTTTCCCCATCTATTTCCCATGAAGTGATGGGACCAGCATTCTGAGGGAGATCAACCCTGGGATTTCTTTGGAAGGAATGATGCCAAAGGTGAAGCTCCAGTACTTTGGACACCTCATGCAAAGAGTTGACTCATTGGAAAAGACTCTGATGCTGGGAGGGATTGGGGGCAGGAGGAGAAGGGGACGACTGAGGATGAGATGGCTGGATGGCATCATGGACTCGATGGACGTGAGTCTGAGTGAACTTCGGGAGATGGTGATAGACAGGGAGGCCTGGTGTGCTGCGATTCATGGGGTCGCAAAGAGTCGGACATGACTGAGCGACTGAACTGAACTGAACTGAACTGATGGGACCAGATGCCATGATCTTCTTTTTCTGAATGTTGAGCTTTAAGCCAACGTTTTCACTCTCCTCTTTCACTTTCATCAAGAGGCTTTTTAGCTCCTCTTCACTTTCTGCCATAAGGGTGCTGTCATCTGCATTGCTGAGGTTATTGATATTTCTCCCGGCAATCTTGATTCCAGCTTGTGCTTCTTCCAGTTCAGCGTTTCTCATGAGGTACTCTGCATAGAAGTTAAATAAGCAGGGTGACAATATACAGCCTTGATGTACTCCTTTTCCTATTTAGAACCAGCCTGTTGTTCCATGTCCAGTTCTAACTGTTTCTTCCTGACCTGCATACAGGTTTCTCAAGAGACAGGTCAGATGGTCTGGTATTCCCATCTCTTTAAGTATTTTCCACAGTTTATTGTGATCAACACAGTCAAAGGCTTTGGCATAGTCAATAAAGCAGAAATAGATGTCTTTCTCGAACTGGAGTTAATATCCAGAATATGGGCTTCCCTGATAGCTCAGTTGGTAAAGAATTGGCCTGCAATGCAGCAGACTCTGGTTTGATTCTTGGGTCAGGAAGATCCGCTGGAGAAGGGAAAGGCTACCCACTCCAGTATTTTGGGCTTCCCTTGGGGCTCAGGTGGTAAAGAAACTGCCTGCAATGCAGGAGACTTGGGTTCAATCCCTGGGTTGGGAAGATCCCTTGGAGGAGGGAAAGGCTATCCACTCCAGTATTCTGGCCTGAAGAGTTTCATGGACTGAATAGTCCATGGGGTTGCAAAGAGTTGGACACGGCTGAGCAACTTTCACTTTCACTACCCAGAATATATAAAGGGCTTGCACAGCTCAACATTAGAAAAACAAGCAATCCAATTCAAAAAGTAGGCAGAAGATCTGAAGGGACATTTTTCCTAAGAAGACATACAGATGGCCAACAGACACATGAAAAGATGCTCAATATAACTAATCATTAGGGAAATGCAAATTAAAACCACAAATTAGATACCACCCCACACCTACCAGAGTGGCTATCATCCAAAAGACAACAATAACAAGTGTTGGCAAAGATGCGGAGAGAAGGGAACCTTTGTGCACTGTTGGTGGCATTGTAAACTGGTATAGCCACTATGGAAGACATCATGAACATCCCTCAAAAAATTAAAAATAGAACTACCATATGATCCAATAATTTCATCTCTGGACATTTATCTGAAGAAAACGAAAACACAAATTTGAAAAGATATGCACACCATGCTCATTGCAGCATTATTTATGATAACCATGATATGGAAGCAACCTAAGTCCCCACCTGTAGACGAATGGATAAAGAAGATGTGATGGACATTTACAATGGAAAATTACTCAGCCATTAAAAAAAAGATGAAATGTTGCAATTTGCAATAAAACAAATGGATCTAGCGGGTATAATACTAAGAGAAATAAGTCAGACAGGGAAAGAAGATACCATAGGATCTCACTTATATGTGGAATCTAAAGACAAAGCAAAATGAAAACAGACTCATAGATTAAAGAAAGAAAATCTCTCCTTCCTAGAGCTTTCAGACAGACAAAAGTCAAGGAAGGAAGAATATGTATCTGTGCACATCAGGACTTCCCAGGCGGCTCGATGGTAAAGAATTCATCTGCCAGTGCAGCAGATGTGGGTTCTACCCCAGGTCAGGAAGATCCCCTGGAGAAGGAAATGGCCACCCACTCCAGTGTTCTTGCCTGAGAAATCCCATGGACAAAGGAGCCTGGAGGGCTACGTCCATGGGGTCACAAAGAGTTGGGCGCAACTTAGCGACTAACCACCACCACCACCACCGATAGATACAGAGAACAAAAGGATGGTAGGATGGTTGCTGCCCTGGGGGGTAGGGGCGGGAGTAGGAAGGCAAACTTAGGTGAAGAGGATTAAGAGGTACAAAATGCCAGTTTATAAAATAAATCATCCAAATGAATGTAATATGTAGCAAAAAAAATATGGTCAATATTGTAATAATTTTGTAAGGGATAGGTGGTTACTAGACTTATTGTGGTCATCATTTCATAATGTATGCAAATACCAAATCACTATGTAGTGAAACTAACATAATATTGTACATCAACTATATTTCAATTTAAAAAAATAAAAAAATGTTTGCACTTGATGTATATCCACATTCTATTTATTTTTTGATGAACATTTTGGCTTTTTTCCACCTTTTGGTTATGTTTCATTCCTTTTAAGGATGGACAATACCTTGATCTCTTTATCACAAAACCCTGTCCTGATTCAGAAGTTAAGAAGCTTCATTCACTACATTAACATGCAATATTCATCGAAAGGCAAGATGTCCTAGAGGTCTAGCTTCCATACCTGCCAGGTAGGACCTCAACTCTCTGCCCTGGGGTCTGGGCAGCTTCTCCTTACCCAAATCCTCCTGCCCTTTAGCGCTGTGACTATAAACCACACCTGTCCAGGACTAGCTCAGGAAGGAGGGATGGGAGAGGAAGACAGAGAAGTTCTTACATGATGGTTTTGCACGCTCTGGACCCAGGTGCTATACTGCAACATTTCTGGGACTTCATCAGAGATTACAGCATCTGGATGGGGAAAAGTACTTTCTAAAGACAGCTCTCTGCTCTGGAGCCACAGGCTGCCTTGGTTCCCTAAGGCAAGAGCCAGGCTCCAGTCTATGGTTCCAACCACTGCTGGAAGCCCATATTACACCAAAGCTTTCCTTCAGAAAAAGTCCTTTATAGAATTATTCTACATGACAATTTACTTTTTTTTTCTTAAAGAAGGTTTTTGTTCGTTTGTTTTTGGCTGCACCAAATCTCAGTTGCCACACGTGGGATCCTCCACATTTGTTGCGGCACATGGGATCTTTTTAAGTTGCGGCATGTGAGACCTTTAGCTGTGACATGTGAACTCTTTAGTTGTGTCGGGTGGGATCTAGTTCCCCGACCAGGGATCGAACCCAGCTACCGGACCACCAGGCAAGTCCCGATTGCAACCATTTTTTAAGTGTGCAGTTCAGGGGCATTAAGTACATTCTCACTGTTGTACGACTGTCATCACTACATACCTCCAGAGCTTTTACAGCTTCCCAAACTGAAACTTTGCATCCACTAAACACGGATTGTCCATCTTTACTACCCTCAGCAACCCCAAACCAGCATTCTATTTTCTGTCTCTATAAATGTAGCTGTTGCAGGAACCTCATTTGACTGCAATCATGCAATGTTTGCCTTATTGTTACTGGCTTATTTCACTTAGTATAATGTCCTCAAGGTTCCTTTCTGTCGTGGCATGTGTTAGAATTCTAAGTTCCTTTGAAAGGCAGAATAATATTCCATCATATGTGTATACTACATTTTGTTTCCCTGTTCATTGGTCAACAGACACTTGGGTTACTATCCTCTTTAGACTACTCTGAATAATGCTGCTCTGAACATGGGTGTGCATCTGAGTTGCTAGCTTCACTTCATAGAAATTTTTATGAAAAATCTTCTTTCACTCTCTATTCTCTCCCTTTAGGATGAGGTTTTAGTGTCCTGAAATTGGTTCTGGATACTTGGAATATTTTCTCTTGCATTTTTAAGTCTCCATTAAAATGAACAGCTCAACATCCTGTTATACAACTGAAAACACATGAACTAATGTTAATCTCTTGTGGCAGTTCTTTAAGTATGAGTCATAGTGCTGATTTCAAAGAAGAAAGGAAACTCACTGTTATATAGGGACTGCCAAGTGCTGGGCCTCAGAAAGAGCTTTACATGTTTCTGTGTCATTAAATTTTTAATGACCCTGGCAAATGACATTTCTTATTATCTTTCCAGATGCAGAAACTCAGCTTCACATAAGATAATAAGCTTAGTGTTTGTGAGGTCCCACAGCCGGAAAATAGAATCCATATACAGATCTGTTGGTCTTGTTAGGCAGGAAGTTAGGCATGAGCAACAAAGGGTGGCCTAGCCTAAAAAGATGCAAGCTGATGCCTAAACCCCACCTGAGACCAGCCCAGGAGAGCTCACAGATATGCTACAAAAATAACCACAGAGACTTTTCTGACTCTTGCACATGCCCCTAGGCACACAGTGGATACAAACTAACTACAGGGGCTTCCTCAAGTAACCTTAGGCAGCTAGGAGCCTATTACAGGTTCACAAATATTCTATATCTACATACATCTGATTATAACAGGCTGAATTATGGGAAAGACATGTGCAACAGAACCTGCTGTTATGTAACTTGCAAATGTCAACCATCCTTGAGCCTCTGTCGATTTGCATTCCCTTTCCTGATTGGTGGCTGGAACAAGCCCTATTTTGCACAGGACAGAACCAAGAGAAGGAGACACAAAGCATAAAAAGGGAAGCCAAGAGGGATCGTTACACCTCCTTTGAGGTCAGCCCACAGTCTTGGATTGTCCTTGTTCAGTTGCTAAATCATGCCTGACTCTTTGTGACACCATGAACTGCAGCACACCAGGCTTCCCTGTCCTTCACTATCTCCCAGAGTTTGCTCAAACGCATGTCCATTGAGTCGGTAATGCCATCCAACCATCTCATCCTCTGTTGCCCCCTTCTCCTCCTGCCTTCAATCCCTCTCAGCATCAGGGTCTTTTCCAATGAGTCAGTTCTTCGCATCAGGTGGCCAAAGTATTGGAACTTCAGCTTCAGCATCAGTCCTTCCAGTGAATATTCAGGGTTGGTTTCCTTTAGGATTGACTGGTTAGATCTCCTTCCTGTCCAAAGGACTCTCAAGAGTCTTCTCCAGCCCCACAATTCGAAAGCATCAGTTCTTCAGTGCTCAGCCTTCTTTATGGTCCAACTCTCACATCAGGGAGTGTTTGCTTAAATAAAAGATCTGTCTGCTTGAGCTGTAACTTGTCTCTTAAAAATCCTTTCGTCCATTGTTCCAAATCTTTGTGGTGATGAGACAAGAACTAAGGGAGAGAAACTGACCTGACAGTCTGAGAAGCACTTCTATAATCTCTGCAGCTTACACTAGTTTTCACATTTAACTTCTGAAATATTAAATTATAGAGTACTGATCATATAAGTAAAGCTCAGGAAAGGAGAATGCCAACCTGGGCTCTACTAATCTGGGGGTAGTCTATGCTTAGGATTGAACTTGATCTTGAAGCATGAAGAACACTTAGGTGAACAGAAATTGGAATGGAGGGCATTCTTGGGATAAGAACTATACCAGGCAAATAAAAGGAGGGGGGACTTAGTACAGAATATATGAGGGACAGAGACTGGACTTTCCTAACTGAGGCTAAGGTGCCTCTCAGAGAGCAGTGGGAGATGAGTTTAGATCAGAAGCGGCTGTGAGCATTAGAACAGAACTGGAAATCCACGCGAGCGCTCTGAAAGCAGTGTGACATAGCACATACATGGTGGGGATAGGCTGGGAGTTGAATCTCTGCTGCCTTTGACTTGTGAGATCTTGGGCTAGTCATTTAAGCACACCGATTCTCAGTTTTCTTACCTGTACAGTAGAGACGAGTGCACAGCTATTGTAAGAAGTAGAGATAGTATATGTATAAAGAGTTTTCCCCAGACCTGGCATGTAATAAGCGCTTGATATGCAGTAGAGGTCGTTGCTACCATCATCATTATCATCATTATCATCTGCGTTAGACAGAAGGGAACCAACGGGGAGTTCCTAAAGACAAGTGTGGTTGAGCAGAGCCGCTGTTTTAGGAAGACCTCCTGCAACAGGATACAGTGTGGACCGCTCAGGGTGATTTCGGAGGCAAAGGGGACTGTCGGAGGAGCCTCAGCTTTCTGGAAGGTACCAGGGACTGCAGCGGTGGGAGCGCTGGAAAGAAGAGAGAAGAGCAAAGTAGAGGCTCTTCGAAGGAAGAGATGGCAGAGCTCGGGGCAGCCCGGAAGTGGGGTACCAGGGAGAGAAAAGAGTCCAAAGACCAGCACACTTTCTAGTAAGAGAGCTGAGGGGGAGGATGGGAGCTCCAGGGCTGTGAACCGAAACTAAGCAAGGAGAACTGATTGCGGAGTGGACATGCCCCCGGCGAGCCGCTGTGGTCAGTTCTAGGCTTGCTGAGATAGATATTAAAGTAAGACACATCGATACAAGAAAAAGGGAAGGAAGGAAAAAAAAACCCCAGAGCATCTGAGAGAGAGAGAGAGCAAAGCAAGAGTCAATTTGGGTTGGATGAACTGGCCACAGTCCTCTTCATACAAAGAATTCTTGTTGTCTGAAGCCAGCAGCAGAGAAACAGTGCCCTCGATTGTCCCGTGGAGGCAGCCGCAGAGCCGGGAACCACGAGACCCTGCATGGCCGCCCTCTGCCCACTTGGCCCGGGGATGCTACTGCACTGGGCAGAGTGCCAAGTGGTCAGTGCTTGTGGCAGAAGGACGGAAGATGGCGTTATGAGAAGTCGCATGTTTCCTCCGCCAGCGGACTCCAATCCTTTATCCACGCATACCTCGTGTCTCAGGACATGTGACGTAAAGGCAACGCAGCAGCACCGACTCCAGTACTGGGATGCTGATATTCAACGTGTGCGTGCTTAGTCACTTCGGCCGTGTCTGACTCTCCGCGACCCCACAGACCATGGCCCACCAGGCTCCTCTGTCCATGGGATTCTCCAGGCAAGAACACTGGAGTGAGTTGCCATTTCCTTCTCCAAATAGTCTGTTGGAAATTCCCTTAACACTTCTAGGTTGCTAGGATACTCTTTAGAACCACTCAGAACTTTGTATTTCTTGCAAGTGTTAATGTAGATCCCCTAAGACGTTAACTGTGACCCATTATGTCTAAAAACTAAAATGGAATTCATTTGATTTCGCAACAGTCACAAGGCTTTATCCTTCTTCGTGTTTTTTTTTTTTTAATTTCAGCAAAATTTACCTAATGCAAGAGCTATTTTCAGAGTAAAGGATTTATTTTCATTTCAAATCATGTCTGGTTATTTCTGTGTAAATCACAGGGTTGATCAGTTTTTCAAGGAACGAGAGCATCAGCATGTAGGTACATTTATTATTTGAGTGAAGTGGCATGCATCATTAGTTGAATCCTAAATGTGGGTTCCATCTGATTAGTATTCTGAATTCAAGCGGAATCTTAATTAACGTCTTTAAATTGTATGCAAGCAATACAATATCTCCAGAAGTGCCTTCTGGGTTGAAAGGAGGAGATTTTATTCTTGGCTTTTGTTGTGGGGCTATGTACAGACGTCCAATGCCAACTTGACAACAAACCTCAAGCTTGAAATTGTCCTGCCACGAGCTTTTCCGTTTGGCCCATGTTGCATTCTTGGGAGCTGATAGCCCTGGTGACTTTTATTATAGAATTTAAGTAATAATACTTAAGATACACTGATAATGCCTCTCCCATGTTCCCCTGGCATTCTCTAACATAGAAATACTGTGGAATGTTTACTTAGCATTAAATTGTCAGTTCTTTGAAGAAAAGACCACATCTGCCTTATTTACCATTGTATCCCCAGTACGGGTCCTGTGGCAAATTGTGAGCATACATACAGTCCATGGGGTCACAAAGAGTCGGACACGACTGAGCGACTGAACTGAAATGAACTGAACAGAACAGTACACATATTTGAATATCTAAACCCATGAATGAGGGCAACAAGCTGGTTCATTTGACTAGTTACCTGAAATGCTAAGATATGTTCCTTGATTGTGCCATTACAATTTTTCCTATAACCTATTGTTTTACCTTAGAATCATGGAAACTTAGGACTTATAGAGATCTTATAAGTCATTTGGGCTTCCCTGGTGGTTCAGATGGTAAAGAATCTGCCTGCAATGCAGGAGACCCAGGGTCCAGATCCCTGGGTCCAGAAGATCCCCTGGAGAAGAGAATGGTATTCTTGCCTGAAGAATGCCATGGACAGAGGAGTCCATGGGGTCACCAAGAGTCATACACGACTGAGTGACTAACACACACAATGTGAGTCATTTCCTGCACTGGTTTTTGACTTTAAACGCACACTGGAATCATCTAGGAGCTTTGCAGACACTGATGGCTGAATCCACCGGAGACTGTGATGCATCTGGTCTGGGGCGTGGCCCAAGCACTAGGAGGCCTGCAAGCTCCTCAGACGCTCTAATGTGCAGTCACAGCTGAGAGGCGTTGCTCTGTTGCAATCTTCTAGAGATAAGAAAGTTGAGGTCCAGAGCAGTTAACTGGCTTGCCTCATATCACACAGCTAGCTAGGAGCAAAGGACGAAACCCAGGGGCCCTGGCTCTCAATCAGCATTCTTCCCACTCATTGCTTTTTTCAACCTGGACTCACTCACAAACCACTTATTCTATCATTTGATATTTTCCCTTAAAGGGACTCCTCTTTTAGCAGTTACCCCGTTTGTCATAAAAGAATATTTCATACCATTTGATAACTGGAAAATCTGTTTCACTTGCTATACATAGATGAGAACTAAAAATAAAAATGTTACTAAGTTTCAGCTTGATGAAATTGCCTGCTGAAGAAGCCCAGCCTGAAATTTTTTTCTCTCTTTGAAAAGAATAGCAAGTGACAAGAAGAAATGACAGGTTAACTATCATTGACTTGAGCCTTTCTCCTTAACAAGAGGATTGAAAGGGAACTGAAATCGAATGACTTTTTAATGATATGAGTCAAATAATAAATTCTAGAAGAATGAATTCGTTTATTAATCATAGGTTCCGGGTCTACACAGCACCTACAGCTGCCTTGAAGGCCACAGTAGGCCACATCAAATCTTCTGTGAGATTCCAGAGTGCAGGAGCCCTGGCTGTTTCGCTTTCTCTGCAAGGGTCATCTAATCCGAGTGGTTAGAGACCAAAACACATTAGGGGTAGAATCCTGGCATAAAAGGAACTGTAATATAAAAGGAAGGAAAGAACACCACAGCACCTTCTTTTGATATGCCAGAAAAGTAAAAACTCACTAAAAATTTCTTTTATTGAGTTTAAAGCTCTTGCGACGGAGGATGAGATGATTGGGTGGCATTACTGACTCAACGGACATGAGTTTGAGCAAACGCTAGGAGATGGTGATAGACAGAGGCCTGGCATGCTGCAGTCCACGGGGTCGCAAAGAGTCGGACACAACTTACCAACTAAATGACAACGAATTATTCAGTTATCAAGGTCTGGTGGAGATTACAACTGATACATTTACTAAGTGTTCTCTCCTGGCAGAAAAGGGGAAAACACTAGGTGGAAAGGAAACCGAAGATAAAGGGGGGATGGAAGACCCTGCTGAATTCTCAGCTAACTCAAGTCTGACTAGACTACACTTTCTAAAGCAAATGTTTATTTTCTGAGGCAGAAGTTAATCTGATCAGACATATGTGGCGTGGCCCAGTGAGATGGGACAAATTATGAGGGCCACAGCTTGACGTCTGTTTCCTCAAGCATTATTCCATTCAGAGGAAACGTTTGCTGGAACGATCCCTAGGCTCTGCATAGCATTCGGACGTATGGGCACTCATCCAGTTTCTTTCCTGGAGGCTGAAAATGTCTTTGTCTCCTCTGAGCTGCTTAAAAGTGGTCTCATCAACGCTGTCCTTCCTGAAAAAAAAAAAAAACACCCAACTGGGATCTTTGGTTCTATCAGGGGGCGAGTTATAATACAGACACTTGCCTTTCAACACATTGGCTGAGAGATCTCCCCTGCCAGGAACTAAAAGGCTTTAATTTTATGAATCATCAAAGCTTTTTCTTATCCATGATGTAGAATAACCTTTCCTTTTCAGAAGGTCTAATCCCACAGCCTCGCAGACCTCAGTATGTCACCAAATGGCATGTGTGTGGAGCTCAAGGAGAGCAAAGCTGAGCGCTTATTCGAGGCTAGGCGGTGTCTTGCATAACACCCTGTGTTAGAAAACCTCGACCCACAAAATGCTCACCTACTTTGCAGCGTTTAAATAAAGCAGAATGGTGCTCCTTTTTTTTTTTTTTTAAAGAAGAGCTTTTCAGTTATCTTCCTGTCAGAATTTCAATTATTCTATGACTCAGTGGGTATATGTCTAGCTTTTTTTTTTTTTTAATTCCTTTTTTGGGGTAAGAATGTGAAGAAGTTTTTAGGAGAAGTTTGTAAAGGAAAAGTTTATATAACAAGGCTGCTGCTGCTGCTGCTGCTGCTAAGTCACTTCAGTTGTGTCCGACTCTGTGCGACCCCATAGACGGCAGCCCACCAGGCTCCCCCGTCCCTGGGAGTCTCCAGGCAAGAACACTGGAGTAGGCTGCCATTTCCTTCTCCAATGCATGAAAATGAAAAGTCAAAGTGAAGTCGCTCAGTCATGTCCAACTCTTCGAGACCCCATGGACTGTAGCCTACCGGCTCCTCCGCCCATGGGATTTTCCAGGCAAGAGTACTGGAGTGGGATGCCATCGTCTTCTCCAATATAACAAGGCTCAGTCAGTTCAATTCAGTTCAGTCCCTCAGTCATGTCTGACTCTTTGCAATCCCATGAATCACAGCACGCCAGGCCTCCCTGTCCATCACCAACTCCTGAAGTTTACTCTAACTCATGTCCATCGAGTCGGTGATGCCATCCAGCCATCTCATCCTCTGTCACCCCTTCTCCTCCTGCCCCCAATCCCTCCCAGCATCAGGGTCTTTTCCAATGAGTCAACTCTTTGGCGCGTGAGGTGGCCAAAGTACTGGAGTTTCAGCTTTAGCATCATTCCTTCCAAAGAAATCCCAGGGCTGATCTCCTTCAGAATGGACTGGTTGGATCTCCTTGCAGTCCAAGGGACTCTCAAGAGTCTTCTCCAACACCACAGTTCAAAAGTATCAATTCTTCGGGGCTCAGCTTTCTTCACAGTCCAGCTCTCACATCCATACATGACCATTGGAAAAACCATAGCCTTGACTAGATGGACCTTTGTTGGCAAAGTAACGTCTCTGCTTTCTAATATGCTATCTAGGTTGGTCATAACTTTTCTTCCAAGGAGTAAGCGTCTTTTAATTTCATGGCTGCAGTCACCATCTGCAGTGATTTTGGAGCCCCCCGAAAATAAAGTCTGACACTGTTTCCACTGTTTCCCATCTATTTGCCATGAAGTGATAGGACCAGATGCCTTGATCTTCATTTTCTGAATGTTGAGCTTTAAGCCAACTTTTTCACTCTCCTCTTTCACTTTCATCAAGATGCTCTTTAGTTCCTCTTCACTTTCTGCCATATCTGAGGTGGTGTCATCTGCATATCTGAGGTTATTGATATTTCTCCCGGCAATCTTGATTCCAGCTTGTGTTTCTTCCAGCCCAGCATTTCTCCTGATGTACTCTGCATAGAAGTTAAATAAGCAGGGTGACAATATACAGCCTTGACACACTTCTTTTCCTATTTGGAACCAGTCTGTTGTTCCATGTCCAGTTCTAATTGTTGCTTCCTGACCTGCATAGAGGTTTCTCAAGAGGCAGGTCAGGTGGTCTGGTATTTCCATCTCTTGCCTCTAGGTGCCCTTAAGAATTTGTGCATCAAGAGTTCCCAGGACTCCCAGTGGCTTGTTTGGGAGAGGGTCTTGTTATGGGCCAGGGTTACTGGCTTCCTTAATCAACAGAAATTGACAAGAGGCCAGACCAGAAATCCAGGCAAGGCTTTACTGAGGCCCTGACTACAGCGGAGGGTGAGCGAGAACAAACAGGTTCCCTTGCTCACTGCCTCCCCAAGGGTGGGGGACAGGCTGGTTCCTTTATGTGGGGTGAGCATAGATGTGTCTGGGGATAGGGCCAGCTGGGCCAGGAGGTGGCTGAGGTGGTCTCCTGACCCCTTTGGTGGTGCCCTGTGTAGGGGACATAAGTATCCTGCTTTTGCTCCCAACACCCTGCTTTTGTTCCTGACTCTTCAGAAGGTCTTTATGTATCTTGTTGTCCATAATTTGCCCCAGCTGCACATGCACAAAACTATTTTTAGTTCCTTATATTCTTTGTATTTTGTTGCTCCAGGTGCAAGCACTGCGGCAGAGGGTCCAGGGTCCTAGGTCCCAGCCTGTTTCATATTCAGTCCACAAGCACTGGTTAAGGGCTCATCCTAAATCAGGTACTGTGGAAGAGCTATCAAGACGAAAGGTAAGATCCCTCTACCCTGGAAGACAAAGAACACAAATCAGCTTGATAAGGTTTACAATCGTCCCCTTCATTTGAACCATTCTTGATGAGACCCTCAGCATTGTCAGCTTCAGAAGAGCTAGAAACTGGAGACACACTGAAGTAGAATGCCAGAAAGAACCTGGACCAGATGCCAAAGCTTTGCACCCAAGAGGAACACAGGGCTGATATGGAGCTGAGGTCAGATAGCCGTCAAACTGCTGGAGCTGGACGCCAGGACTGGCACGTGGGGGCACGGGCAAGCCTGTGGAACATCTCTGATGTCGGAAGTGAAAGCGGTGCAGAGAGAGAGACACAGGAAAGAAACCTAAAGCTAGGCACCTGGGAGCTTTCCATCGTGGGGACGTTCTCCTAGACCTAGTGACCAGCCTCAGGGAATAGTCCTCCGCTTGTCCTAAGGATCCTGAAGGAAAGTTACTCGGCTCAAAATAGCCTGGAGTTAAAACTCCCTCTGGGTCCTCCCCACCATTCTATGCAAAACAAAGAACTCTCTAACCCGAAGGAAAAAAAATGGACATTGAGGTTGATTACGCCCAGCTCCCAGCCAGTCCAACCTCTGGCCAATCTCCAGAATTCCTTGTCCTAGCCATTTAAGAGCTGATTACTCTGAACAACCTTGGAGAAGAACAGGCCCCCTTAAGACAGCAGATTTCCACATATATGCCTGTATATACTTACTCTTTTCTTGCGTAGCGCGGCAGCTCACTAATCTGAATGCTGCCCCTTCTCGTCTCATTAAATGTGATCTGTTCTGTAAAATGCTGGTCTCATTCTTTTTCTGAACCTTGCCTTCTCTAACTCTCTCCCTCTACAGACAGTATCACCCAATCAAGTATCTAACTGTAGAGATGGGTACAAAGTGGTGGGGGGGCTTACCACCCGGGATTTTCAAGGTTTCATGGAGGACATCACAGAGAATGTGGGCGGCTTGAAGGGTGGAGGATAGAAAGGAAATCCTTTCTATGCATTTCCTTAGGAGGAGGAGTGGTTGCTAGCTGCCCACAGCCAACTTTCACTCAGCACTTTCTACAGGACAGGCAAGGTGTAAAGTACTTCACACGCACAATCTTATTTAAGCCTCACAACAGCCTCGTGGGATAAACTCTATGACAGCCCAACTTTGCACCTTCAGGAACTGAGATTTAGAAAAGTTGCGTAACTTATCCAAGGTTTTACGTTAGAATGCATGTTCTAGCTCCAGAGCTAGAATGTTAACTATTAAAGTAGCTGTTACCATTAACTGCGGAAGCCCCCTGGGGCACTGTTAAGAGTGAGCTGTGTTTGAAATGCTCAGAGGTCTGTGTTTCCTTCTGTCGGCGGTGGTGAGGAGCTGAACGTGCTAAAGCCAGGGACGGATGTGTGTTTGGTGGCGTGGTTCCTGTCATCTGCATGAACTTCGGAGTCCTTGGGTTCAAACACTAGTTCTTTTGACTTTCTGTGGATACCTGATCAAGATAATTTTCTGAGGCTTCAAATTCCTGTTCTAAATAAAGAAGAATAACGTCTTCTTGCTGGAATGTGGTGGTGCTGCTTAAATATGACAATGTACATGAAAGCATTTTATTCACTGCCAAGCTAAAAACAATGATCAGCTATGATGATTTCTACCGTATTTCAGAAAAATCAGTGCAGTCAGGGGCAGAGCAATATGAGAGCCACTGGGGACCACTGTGATGGTCCAGAAGAAGGAGAATGATGAGGCCCTACACCAAGGCAGTGGTGACGAGGATGGAGAGGAAAGACATTATAGTTATGGGATAGTTAGGACGGGCTACAAACTGGACTAAATGATTGGATCCGGGGGAGCGGGGGAAGTAACGGGAGTCAGGATGATTCAGAGTTTTCTTTTGAGTAATCAGGTGGAGGTGATGTCATTAATGCAGGAGGAGGGTAGGCAGGATAGCACACTCTATTTCAGGAGCATTGTGAAGAGGAGGCTGAGGCACCCAGCAAGTGGGGGTGGTGAGATACAAGTGGGACTGTGAGTGGGGGGGTTCAGAAAAGAGATGTGCTGGAGCTTAAGATTTGGACATCTTTGGGTATTTGTGTGACTAAAACTCTGAGAGTAGGTGTCATATCCAGGTGGAACGTATAACCCAATGTTTTCCGTAACTCCTTAAAGCAAAGGAGTCTTCCCCACTCGCACACAAAAATAAATGCTTATGCAGAAACCCAGTTTGCAAAACAGATCAGAATAATGCTTTTCTGGTCACAATCTGGAGTGAGTTGCCCGGAGCCCACTTCTTGAAACAACTTCCGAATGGGCTTCCCTGAGCCCAGTCTGAGAGTCACCAACTTGGAGCAAGAAGAGAAGGAGGGGGCTGGGGGGTGGTTAATTGCCATATTGCGTTTGAAAGAAAGCAGTCACACAAGGTCAGATCAGAATTTTCATTTTGGATTTTTTAAAGGCCGCTTTGAAACTTTGCTTCTTTTGGAAGCCTCTCACTGCAGGATTGATACTTTTTCTGGCCTGCCTGATACTGTGGCGGTGCCCACGCGTGCCCACTGGAAGTCACGGTGCCATTCAAATAAAGAGAGTCAGCTGAGAGTGTGGGTTATATCCATTTCCAAGGCGGTTTTCCTCATTAGAAGGCGGTTGTCGTGTACATATCTGCTGGTAGCACTGAGATCACTCACCCTGAGGTGCTCACATAATTTCAAAATTGGATAAATGTTCACCATTTACCCAGTTGTTTAATAAAAATTATCCTAAATATTATCTTATAAGCTTTTTGAAGAGTTGAGTGGATTGAACTTTTTCTCCTAATTAAGTTAATTGAACCTGCTTATCCTTTCAGCTTTAATCTCAAATCCAATAAAACCAGTTTGGTTTGGTTATTACATCAGAAAGTCCTCATCACATGATAAAGAGAGACAGCAGAAGCCAGGGAAAGAGGGGAGCAAGAGGAGGCGAGGAGAAGACAGTGAGTGACATGTGGTTTTACTGTGAAAAACAATGAACACTCTCAGCTTTTGGTGATCCAATGCAACGAGGGCTTCCTTTTGACTCCGAGCTC
Source organism: Capricornis sumatraensis (assembly GCF_032405125.1). Classification (NCBI taxonomy): domain Eukaryota; kingdom Metazoa; phylum Chordata; class Mammalia; order Artiodactyla; family Bovidae; genus Capricornis; species Capricornis sumatraensis. Next base: position 89,266,535 of record NC_091079.1, read on the forward strand.
AGCGCTGTGCATCTTGGCGGTTGGCACGTGTCCATTCAGCTTGTGACTTGGCCTCAGCATCCTCGCCTGGATCCTTGGCCGTTTGGTGATCACAGCGAGTTTCTATGGGCCAAGCCAGAAAAGCGCACCACTTCTGTCCACGTGTCACTGGCCAGAGCCAGTCACAGGCCGCGCTAACCTGCCCAAGGGGTTGGAATGCCATCCAGCTGTGTGTTCAGAGGGGGAGGTACATAAAGAAAGCCGCTGGCCAGGCTCTGCTGCGGATGAGAGAAAGGGTGGATGTTCCGGTTTTGTGAAAAGCAGGAGAAATTAATCATTTCCCTGTAGGACATTTCAGCTCGATTCATCGTCTTCTGTGGAAGTCTGAATCCAAAGGACAGAGACAACAGAACATGGAATAACCTCAACTCTTCCATAAATGTCAGTTCATTCCCTGAGTGAATTATCATGCTTTCAAAGGCCCTGAGAAAATGTTGATCACTTTAATAGGTCAGGCTCAATTCTTCCAAATGTTGCTTTTAAAACGGTGCCAGACTTTTCCTGGTAGTCCAGTGGTTAAGAGTCTATCTGCCAGTGCAGGTGCTCCAGGTTCAATCTCTGATCCAGGAAGATCTCAGATGCTTCGGGACAACTAAGCCCGTGCACCACAACACCTGAGCCCACAGGTGCCTAGAGCCTGCGCTCTGCAACAGGAGAAGCCGCCACAGCAGAGAGACAATCGCGTGCAGCGCAACTCGAGAGTCGCCCCTCCAGCCACAGCGAGAGTAAAGCCCGTGTGCAAAAGGAAGGCTGAATACAGCCGAGAATAAGCAAATAAACCAGCTTAAAAAAGCCTACACTGTATTTCCAATAACGAGGAGGGAAGCTGCGTTTGTATTTGAGGCAGCTTAGCCTTGTTATTCAAGCTGGTTTTAGAAAAGGCAGAGGAGCCAGAGATCAAATTGCAAACATCTGCTGGATCATCGGAAAAGCAAGAGTGTTCCAGAAAAACATCTATTTCTGCTTTATTGACTATGCCAAAGCTGTGTGGATCACAATAAACTGTGGAAAATTCTGAAAGAGATGGGCATACCAGACCACCTGACCTGCCTCTTGAGAAACCTATATGCAGGTCAGGAAGCAACAGTTAGAACTGGACATGGAACAACAGATTGCCAGGAGAAATATCAATAACCTCAGATATGCAGATGACATGACCCTTATGGCAGAAAGTGAAGAGGAACTAAAGAGTCTCTTGATGAAAGTGAAAGAGGAGAGTGAAAAAGCTGGCTCAAAGCTCAACATTCAGAAAGAATCTGGCATCCAATCCCATCATTTCATGGCAAATAGATGGGGAAACAATGGAAGCAGTGGCTGACTTTATTTTTCTGGGCTCCAAAATCACTGCAGATGGTGACTGCAGCCATGAAATTAAAAGACGCTTACTCCTTGGAAGGAAAGTTATGACCAACCTAGACAGCATATTAGAAAGCAGAGACATTACTTTGCCAACAAAGGTCCATGTAGTCAAAACTATGATTTTTCCAATAGTCATTTATGGATGTGAGAGTTGGACTACAAAGAAAGCTGAGCGCTAAAGAATTGATGCATTTAAACTGTGGAATTGGAGAAGACCCTTGAGAGTCCCTTGGACTGCAAGGAGATCCAACCAGTCCATTCTAAAGGAGATCAGTCCTGAGTGTTCATTGGAAGGACTGATGCTGAAGCTGAAACTCCAATACTTTGGCCACTTGATGTGAAGAACTGACTCATTGGAAAAGACCCTGATGCTGGGAAAGATTGAAGGCAGGAGGAGAAGGGGACGACAGAGGATGAGATGGTTGGATGGCATCACCGACTCAATGGACATGAGTTTGGGTAAACTCTGAGAGTTGGTGATGGACAAGGAGGCCTGGCGTGCAGCAGTCCATGGGGTCGCAAAGAGTCGGACATGACTGAGCGACTGAACTGAACTGACTAGACGGACATTTGTCGGCAAAGTAATGTCTCTGCTTTTAATATGCTGTCTAGGTTGGTCATAACTTTTCTTCCAGGGAAGCGTTTTTTAATTTCATGGCTGCAGTCACCATCGGCAGTGATTTTGGAGCCCCTCCAAAAAGGGAGTTATGCACCTCAAAAGCTGAAGTGGAGGTTTGAGGACGAGGTAAGCGAGCCGAGGAGAGGCAGAAAGAGCCAGAAGCAGGCACAGAAGGAGCCCCCCCACCCCCACCCCCGCACAGGCGCTCCCGCTGCTTCCGAGGGGCGAGCTCTTAGAAGGCCAGAGGCCTGGGAGGAAACAAAAACGCCCTCCGGCGCCACCTTCTGGTCACCTCGTGTGTGTGCACCATACCATTTTCTGCTCATAGACTCCACTTGCTCTTCTAAACGGTTAGAAGACCTAGCGAAGGAGTCATTATAGAAAATAACCAAGAGGTTCAACAGTGGAAGAGACTAAGATTTTTGTCTAGGAGACTGTTGCAGATGAAGGAACGTAATTTTCCTTTTAGTCTTGTAAGTTTTTAGCTGAGATCCCTGTAAAAAAGACATGAACAAGAGAAAAACAAATATTTTATTAACGTGTATTATGTTATATAATATATAATATACTTATATATAATATATAACATGCATTATATGTCATGTATGGGGCTTCCCTGGTGGCTCAGGAGTAAGGAATCCGCTCAGGAGGCTGGGGTTTGATCCCTGCATGGGGAAGATCCCCTGAAGAAGGAAATGGCAACTCACCGCTAATATTCTTGCCTGGGAAATTCCAAGGACAGAGGAGCCTGGAGGGCTACAGTCCATGGGCCCTCCGACGCGACTGAGTGACTGAACAACATATGTCATGGGTATATATGGTAGGTGTCCAGGGAAAAATAAGTGACTCCTTGAGGTGGCTCTTGGAATTCAGACTTAAACGCCATTGGAATAGAGAAACGGGAAGGGAATGTAGCCCTCTTAGCAAGGAGTGAATGGTTTTTAGGAGCGGTGACTAGGCACTTAGAAGAGCCTAGTATGATGGTTTGTGACAAAGCTTGTCTGGTCTTCCTTCCTGTGTAAAAGTCAATCGTCCTTGGTTGATGAAACTCCTGGGGTGGGGACTTCTCACAGTTGAGTTCCTTTTGGAAGCTGTGTCTTTAGGCAGATAAAGGGAGTTCAGAGAAAGTGTCTGCTTGCATTTGTTGCTTTTCCAGTCCTTGCAGCTGAAAATAATCAACATTCAAAGTGGCGTATTGTGGGAGTGGCATATTCTGCCCTTCACTATTTATTAGCATGAAATTTACAATATGTAGCTGAGTGAAAAAAAGCAGATTACCAAAAGTGTGTGCACGTTTGCATGTGTCATGTCACTGCTGTAAAAACGACAACATGCATGCCATATATTGTAAACAGACAGCTACAAACGTGGAAAAGAAATAGGAAGTGGTACCCTTTCAGGTGTTAACAGAGTTCTAGGCACTGGGGTTAGATACTGAAGCAAATAGGACAGACAAGGCTCCTACTGATGGACATTTCATTCTTGTGAAGAAATGTATAACTTAAAAAATAAGCTTATATGTAAGAAATAAATTTTTAAAAACGTGTGCTGCAAACTCTCATCAGTGTTGGGTGTGCAATGTTGTGTACAAGACGGGTAGACGTGGTCCCTCCTGACAGAAGTCTCGGTCCTTCCGAGGAGGCAGACCCAAAGACAGGTTGGGTCCACGCCGCGGTCTATGAGAGGGGAAGTGAGGATGCTGTGGCGGTGAGGGGAAGTGATGCCTGACCTGGTCGTGGGGGTCAGGGGAAGCTTCCTGAGGAGGGACGTCCAAGCTGACAGCTGAAAGATGAGGTAGGATTCAGATGAAATATGGAGGAGCTTTCCAGAAAGAGGCCATTGCAGGTTGGAAGGCCTCAAGGACACAAGGGAGATGCGGGAACAGAGAGACAGACGGGCCGGATGACGGACTGAGGCTTTCTGAGGGCTGAATCCGGAGTCTCCGGTGCTGAGAGCTTGAGCTTGCACAGAGCAATGAGAAGAGAAGAAAACGGAGAGGCAAATAAGGGAAGACCGTGAAACCCTGTTAAGGGGTATTAGGGCTGGACCTTGTGTTTCCTCTCAAAGACCATCATCGGTAATTCAAGGGGTCAGTAAATGAGGTTAGCCCTAGCATGTTTCTCTTTAGTAGGAAAGCATCATTTTAAATAATGATGTTGTTGAAATCAATTTCTGAAGAATATTTAATCACATTTATTCAATGTAGTCTTTAAAAATGTAGGCTACAAAGCAATATGTAGCATATAATCTCATTACAGAAAAAGGTATAAATATGGTATCTTTTATTTAAAATACAAAGAAAAACATCTAGGGGAATAAAATTGAAAATGTTAGTTGTGTCCAGCTCTTTGTGACCCATGGACTGTAACCTGCTAGGCTCCTCTCTCCTGGTATTCCTTTTGCCTCTCCAGGCAAGAATACTGGCCTGGGTTGCCCTTTCCTTCTCCAGGGGATCTTCCCAACCCAAGGATCGAACCTGGGTCTCCTGCATTGCAGGCAGATTCTCTACCATCTGAGCCCCCAGGGAAGCCCTTCTAGGGAAATATGTGTGTGCGCTTAGTCACTCAGTCGTGTCCTACTCTTCTCAATCCCTGGAACTGCAGTCCGCCAGGCTCCTCTGTCCATGGGGACTCTCCAGGCAAGAATACTGGAGTGGGTTGCCGTGCCCTCCTACAGGGGATCTTCCCAACCCAGGAATCGAACCCAGGTCTCTTGAATTGCAAGCAGATTCTTTACCATCTGAGCCCCTAGGGAAATATGCTATGGTTAAATTGTAGTCTGTGCTTATCTCTAGTGACAGAATTTCAGGTAGTTTTTGTTTTCCTATCTCTATGCTTTTCTCTATTGCCCAAAGTTTCTACAAGGAACATGCATCATTTTTATGATCAGAAAAAAAAATTTAAATACATTAGAAGTATGATTTGGAATTAGAGAGCAGTATCCTAAGGGTCAGAAATCTCCAAGCATCCTAATGATGTGAAAGAGAAAAACTCAGGGGGAAAACCTCAGGCTCACCACTGAGGGTCCATGAGATTTTACTCTCATTTTTTGGGTAACAATTTGAATTGCAATCTGAGCAGCCCTAAAGGAAGCTGTTTATCTTTTGGCAATATAACAATGGATATGTGCATATTTTTTGCATGTCTAATAATGTCATTTGCATGAAGTGTAAAACCATAAGTCACACTTGTAAGAATTTGAGCCTTAGTGGTTGTACTCAACAAGCAAGGGGAACAACTTAAATTATATTCTGTCTCCATCTAAACTATTATCAGACCAACAGTGGATGTTCTGCCTGCATGCCGTGTTAGGTCACTTCAGTCGTGTCTGACTCTTTTCAACTCTATGGACTGTAGCCTGCCAGGCTCCCCCATCCATGGGATTCTCCAGGCAAGAATACTAGAGTGGGTTGCTGTGCCCTCTTCCAAAGAATCTTCCTGACCCAGGAATCGAACCCCTAGCTCTTATGTCTTCTGCATTGACAGACAGGTTCTTTACCACTAACAACACTTGGGAAGTCCTAGGCAGGCTTTAATCTCAGCCCTCCATTGAGGGGCTTGCCAGTGACCTTGGGTCTACCACAGAACTCCTTGGGCTTCAGTTTTCTGATCCATAAATGAAGAAAGTGAGTTACCATGGCTAAGTTCCTCCAAAGTCTATGATATGTGTCAGGTAAAACCTGACACATCCTAAGAACATTCTACAACTAAACACTCTTTGGATACTAATAATCTTTATTCTACAAGTTTTACAGAAAAGAAATAATTGCTTATTTAAAAAAAGAAATTTTGAAGCTGTTTTCTAATAGGTGGAAGAGACAAGGCTGATTTTTGTTTGTTTGTTTGAAGAATACCTGGAGGGGGCTTTTGGGTTATAAAAGGTGGGCTCTGAAAGGCATATTCTGGAAAGAGGTATTTTGACAGAGAGTCTAAAGTAGAGAGATTGTGGATTTGCAGTGTAAAATGAGTGTGACTATCAACAGAAGTGGCTTCAGTTGTTATCCTATAACCTCCAGTGAAAGTAAAGGTCGTTCAGTCGTGTCCGACTCTTTGCGATCCCATGGACTATACAGTCCCCAGAATTCTCCAGGCCAGAATACTGGAGTGGGTAGCCTTTCCCTTCTCCAGGGGATCTTCCCAACCCAGAGATCAAACCCAGGTCTCCTGCATTGCAGGTGGATTCTTTATCAGCTGAGCCACGAGGGTAGACCCTCCAGTCTGCTTCAAGTAACATATAACAAAGGACACTTGGGCGGAGAGGCTTTACTGCTCACCTCCGATCCAATTTTTCTCCCTAATCTCTTCTTCCATATAGTCTGAGAGTCACCGCCAGCCAAAGGAAAAGGTTTAGGAACCCTGGGGACTCCACGAAGAAGATAAACAGGAGAAAAATCAGGTGAAGAGAGAGATAGGTCTGCAGCACACAGCAGGCCAGGGCCTGAAGTTAGGACAACAATGTAAATTCCCCCCAGTGGGGAGCTGGCTGAAGGCCTCTGAGAACGGTGAGGCCTGATACTCAACTAAGTTGTTTTCTGAACCGTGCTATGCTGTAGCCCCTCCTCTGTTATTCCAGACCTTTGGCAAAGTGTTTAAACATGCAGTTGTCTAGCAGGGATCAAATGGATACAGAAAGGTATTAACAGATATAATCAAAGAACAAAAATCCTCAAATCAAAGATTTGAATCTTCAGAACTCTAAAATACACATTCTACTTTAAGAAAGTTAATATCAGTGTGTTTAACTCTAGGGTAAGTGAATGAACTTTAAAGATAAAATTCTTTAAGCATCCAGGCAGAAAAAAGTCACATATAAAAGATGGAAGTGAAACTGCCCTCAGATTTCTCTACAGGATTATTAACTGTCCACACATAATGGAAGAGTCTCAAAAATTTGGAAATAAAATTTGACTCAAGGATGTTAGACTGAAGTAACCTGTCTTGAATTCAAAGTCTGAGACCAACATCTCCAGACGTGAAGGAACTAAGTGTATATGACATTCACAATCCTACTTGAAAAAAAAAAAACAAAAAACTAAAAATTATTCAGTAATGGAATTCAGCCAAGATAATGCAAATGGTGAAAATATGATAAAAAGGATTAATGTAAAGTTCAATTACAAACAATAATGTCTCTTGGTCCTGAAGAAAACTAAATATAATTCAGTAATTTTGTAGGTAGTCAGACTTTTCTTGAGTCTAAACAGAACAAATATTATAAAACATAGAAGCAATCAAGCAATGGATCATTCATGAGACTTCTCTGGAAAGTACAATTTGCTAATGGAATTAATTCAGCTGAGAGACATATAGCATGTAGACATCAAGAGTTAGATTTTGAGAATCAGAAATACTGTGGAATCATGGGGAGTTTCATACGTCTTTAGTGGAGCTTAAATTAGTAAAATTATTATACCTAATAATTTTAAAAATAGATCTGAATATTTATATCCTCTGTTTCAATAATTCACTTCTAGTCATTTATTCTGATGACATTATTAAAGATTTGAAAAAATATATCTGATGAAAGACAGTGATGTCAACACCACTCGTGAAAGGGTAAAATTCTCTTTGGATCTTCTAAGACAAGAATAGTTACAGAACACCTGCAGTATTACACATAAAGTTTCTGAAAATGTATGCCTTGCAATTTTTTTATTAGTGTAAATTATATTCTTTCTGGATGTAGAAATAGTCTCGGGGGCTTTCCTGGTGGTGCAGTGGTTAAGAATCTGCCATGCAGTTCAAGGGACACAGACCCGACTCCTGGCCCAGGAAGACCCCACATGCCAGGGGCCGACCAGGCCCAAGCGCCACAGCTGCTGAGCCTGTACCCTGGAGCCCGCGAGCCGCAGCTGCTGCCCCCACGTGTAGCAACTACTGAAGCCCGCGTGCCCTGGAGCTCAGCTTTCACAACAAGAGCCACTGCAATGAGAAGCCTGCACACAGCTAGAGAAAGCCCCGCTCAGCAACGAAGACCCAGCCCAGAAAAAAGAAATATTAAAAAAAAAAGAAATAGTCTCATATTGGATAGGTAGATAGATTGGCTGATCTGAGAAACCCAGACATGTAGCTGAGACCCCCCCCAAACTGACTATCACACACTCAACAATTAGATGTATAGGGTAATAAATTATAGTCGTCTTTGAAATTTGAAATAGAGAAATTAAAACAATTTTTCTATCCTGATGAATTCTTTTAGATATTTTATATAAGTAATATAAATCTGCCTGTAGTGTAGTTGTTAGCCCAAATTTGTCAGCAGTTTGGGTTGCTGGAATGAAATAAACAGCTAAGGAAATTTATGAGTAAATTTATTTTTAACATACCTTCAAAAACCACAGTTTCAATGTATTTTGTGTTTATAAAATATGTCAAAGGGCGAAAAAGGAACTTGTGAGTTTAGTTGCTGTGTGAACTTTGTTGCTGTTCAGTCGCTCAGTCGTGTCCGACCCTTTGTGACCCCATGGGCTGCAGAGTGCCAGGCCTCCCTGTCCTTCACCAGCTCCTGGAGTTCACTCAAACTCATGTCCATCGAGTCGGTGATGCTGTCCAACCATCTCATGCTCCATCATCCCCTTCTCCTCCCGCCTTCAGTCTCTTCCAGCATCAGGGTCTTATGTGAACTAGTTGACTTAATAAAAAGGCTGGCAAATAAAACATTTGGAAATAAATAAAATACAGATGTCTAGTGTTAATAGCACTTGGGGAAAGTTTGGAAGATGGGTGGGGTCCCCAGAAGGGAGAAGTGATGGGAGCGAGACCTGAAGCTGCGGGAGGCGAGAGGAGGGGCAGGACTTCAGCAGAGCCACTCGGAGGGAGACGGCTGGAGAGCAGAGGCCGGGGGCTCCCTCTCTCGCGGCCCCACGGCTCTGACCCTCATCACACACCCCAGCCCCTCATGCATGCGTTAAAGTGGGAACACTTAACTGTGTTCTAACAGAAGTAAATGTACGAGAGGTGACTTGGGTCTCCAGGGTCTTTTTATCTGGTTTGCTCTGAGTCAGCTGAAGAAAAATGAGCAACCTCAAAGTTATGAGTTAAATTTTATCTGGGGCCTTTACTGATGACTATAGTCTGGGAGACAGGCTCTCAGACAGCTCTGAGGAACTGTTCTGAAGAGATAAGGGAGGAGCCAGTATACATAGGAGTTTTTACTGAAAAGAAAAAAGAAATGTAGTTAAACATCAAAAGATTACTGCTAATCACAAAAAACCAGACATCTCAAGTTAATGATTTCAGGGCTTCTCTATGCATGGGAAGATGCGAGAGTCTGGGCTCACTGAATGATTCCTTAGCAAGGCATCTTAACAATTTAGGGCCAGTGTCCAGAGCCCAGAATGTTCCCTGGCTTTCTCCTTCCTGAGTACCCCTCACGGCACACCATCAGGGGGCAGCTGCCGTGGCTGATGACTTGCTGGCGGGCAACATGTGTTGTTTCTTTGGGATGGCAGGGGACATTCCATCTCCACATCTGTTAGCTTCCATGACAACCGCAAGCTAGAGAAAGATCCAAACCGTCTGTCTGTACTCTTACCGTCCTTGTAAAAACCAAGTTTAAAGGACAAGACCATGAAGCCGTTCTGTGAACCAGAACATTCTTTGGTTATCCATGAACATATGTGAGCAAATGCCCTTCGGGCGTGAGGATTAGAAGTGTCACAATAGGGGAGGAAAATTCTATTAGTCACTGATGCAAGTGCCCCTCCCAGGGAGAGCTTGCTTTTTCCTTTAGGAAAATGCCATTCTTGCCTGAGGGTGGTGGGGATTTGTATTGCTTTTCTGCAAGAAGCTCCTTGGGAGGGGTGTGGGGAGAAGCACAAAGTGGAGGAGGGTGCTGCGCCACGATGAGGACCCCCTGAGTCCTCAGAAAGCTGAAAGAAACCCCCACACAGAAGGCTTGGTGTGGTTGCATTTTTCGTGGAAACTCTCGGTGGAATTCAGATGCCAGCCAGCTGGCGCCCAGGCAGTCACCGTCAGAGCCCCTGAGCAGGTGACAGACAGGGTCAGCCTGCGAGGAGTGGGGGAGACGCAGGAGGAAGCTTGGAGAACAGAAGGGGAGGTCCGCGGCGGGCGTGCATTCTCAGGACACAAGCTGAGATGGTTGGTGAAAAGACACACAGAACAGAAGAAGGAAATGCCACAATTTTGAGGGAAGGAAGGCGTGAGTGGGAGAGCTCGTCCTGTCCAGCAGGAACGGAGGAGCCCAGTCCTTAGAGGAAGAAGAAGAATATGCCTACTGTCTGCTCTTAAGTGGAATGCAGGCATTCCTGGAAACTGGCATAAAGTGGAATACTGCGAAATAGAATCTATTTTCCCCCTAGGAAAATTATTATAATAGAGGAGCATTCTCACTGAGAACTCAGCATTATATAAACCATACAACCAACACACATCACGAACAGATACACATACATTTACTTGAGCTTTAAAAACTGCAATGCTATTCTTGAGTTCATTAAAACAGGCATAAATGTAAGAAACACAGAATTTTATAAAAGACTCCAATGAGCTATCAAATGAATAGCTGTAAAAACAACTAGTGTAACCAATTTAACATAACATGTACTGGTTATACAGGAGGGCATGGCAACCTTCTCCAGTATTCTTGCTTGGAGAATCCCATGAAAAGGGGAGCCTGGAGGGCTACAGTCTATGGGGTTGCAGAGTCGGACACGACTGAAGCAACTTAGCATGCATGCACACGTCAGTTATAATGAAAATTAAGCAATTAATACTAGTGTGTTTGCCTTCTTAGCACTGAAAAGTAGTTTTATGGAAAGTTGTAAGCCTTAAAGGGATTATTCAAGAAAGTTTGAGCTAGTGCCTTCTTTTCTCTGTTAAATATCCCTGAATTAAGCAATGCTGCTGGCAGTCAGCCAGTTAATCAAAAGTCGCTTAAGGAAAAGTGTTGATACCACTTATTTACTGAGGGGCTTCCCAGGGGGCACAGTGGTAAAAAATCCACCTGCCAATGCAGAAGAAGCAGAGACACAGGTTTGATCCCTGGGTCAGGAAGATCCCCTGGAGGAGAAACGGCAACCCACTCCAGCCTTCTTGCCTGGAGAATTACAAGGACAGAGGAGCCTGGTGGGCTACATACAGCCCATAGTGACGCAAAGTCGGACATGAGTGACCACACAGGCTTGTTTGCTATTCTTTTCTGTGAGGGTTATGCTGATGACGGTCTCTTGTCAAAACAACACCGAATAGAATGTTTAGAAGAAAGAAGAAGGTCTAAGAGGACAGTTCTCCATTATGCCATTGAGTTGACTGGGCTGCAGGTGGTTATGGACACTTGTAGGAGGTAGAGATTATGGAGGGTATGGAGTGAAATTCCCCCTATGGTTTAGTGTGGGCTGACCGGGAAGAAGTTTAGGGGTGTTTTATCAGCAGCCTTGCATTAGGTTGCATGTAATGGATAAAGTAAGTTTAAGTGTTAGTCGCTCAGTCATGCCTGACTCTTTGTGACCCCATGGACTGCAGCCCACCAGGCTCCTCTGTCCATGAGATTTTCCAGGGAAGGATACTGGAGTGGGTGGCCATTTCCTTCTCCAGGGGATCTTCCCAACCCAGGGATCAAACCGGGTCTCCTGCATTGCAGGCAGATTCTTTACCAACTGAGCTACAAGGGAAGCCCCATGTAATGGATACTTATCTACAAATCGGGGTTTATAGTTCCCAATAACAAGCAGTGGCAGCAGGCCTGGGCTGACCTAACTGCCTGAGATAGTCATCAAGGACCCCAGTCTTCTGTACGCCTCTGCTCTGCAGCCCCATGCTTGAACTCAGGATGTTTTCAGCATCTCCAGGCATCATGACCACACTCCAGGCAGGAAGAGGGAAAGGGCAAAAAGTGTGCTAGCTCAGCTTATCCCTTTTAATGAGAAAATCAGTGGCTTCTCAGAAGCACTGCTTAATGGACTAGTCTCTCACAGGCCACCGTGAAACAGGGCTGCATGCGCCACGGAAGCTGAACACATTCTCTCCCATATGAAACCAGTGTTCCATAGTAAGGAAGGAAAGGAGAATGGATATTCCATAGACAGCCAGCGAGTTCTTCAAAAGGTTGATTTATTGGGGGTAGGAATTTAGGACTTTGTGGTGGCATATTTCACCTTATAGGTTGTGTTCAAATGTCAAGGCCATTAACATCTTTCACACATATTGTGAGAATTCAAACCAATGTGCTTCTTATAAACCTGCCCACCTGCCCTCTCAAGACGGTTGTTTTTCAGTCTCTAAGTCCTGTCCAGCTCTTTGTGACCCCATGGGCTGCAGCATGCCAGGCCTCCCTGTCCTTCCCTGTCTCTAAAAGATTGCTCAAACTCATGTCCATTGAGTCAGTGATGCATTCAACCATCTCATCCTCTGTTGCCCCCTTCTCCTCCTGCCTTCAATCTTTCCCAGCATCAGGGTCTTTTCCAGTGAGTCAGCTCTTCTCATCAAGTGGCCAAAGTATTGGAGCTTCAGCTTCAGCATCATCCTTCCAATGAATATTCAGGACTGATTTCCTTTGGGATGGATTGGTTGGATCTCCTTGCAGTCCAGGGGCCTCTCAAGAGCCTTCTCCAGCACCACAGTTTGAAAACATCTGTTCTTTAGTGCTCAGCCTTCTTTATGGTCCAACTCTCACATCCATACATGACTACTGGAAAAACCATAGCTCTGACTAGACGGACTTTTGTCAATAAAGTGAGGCCTCTGGTTTTTAATATGCTGTTTAGGTTTGTCATAGCTTTTCTTCCAAGGAGCAAGTGTCTTTTATTTTCATGGCTGCAGTCACCATCCACAGATTGTTAAGATTATCATCTACCATTTAATATATACATAATTAATTTTAGGCTAAATGGCTCACCCAAGGACAAGCGGGCTCAACGTGAACAATATCTTTATCCAGCATTTTACATGGAGAAAGTTATCAATTGTGGATCTTGTACTTAGAAGGGGGCCCTGGAGATTACTAGGACTACAGATGAGGGAACAGAAGCCCAGAGGGCATAACTGATTTAGCCAAGGGCTAGTTACCAACAAACAGAGAACTAAACCCAAACTTTAAAATAAAATTTTTTTTCTATTTATTTATTTTTGGCTGCACTGGGTCTCTGTTGCTGCACACACACTTTCTCTGGTTGCAGAGAGCAGGATCTGCTCATCGGTTGCGAGGACGGCTTCTCGTTGTGGTGGCTTCTCCTGTTGTGGGGCACAGGCTCTAGATGCCCACTGGCTCAGTAGTTGTGGTGCATGGCCTTCATTGTCCTGTGGCATGTAGGATCTTCCCAGACCAGGAGTCAAACTCGTGTTTCCTGCATTGGCAGATGGATTCTTACCACTGGACCACCAGGGAGGTCCAAACCCAAACCTTTTGACCTCAGTCTCATATACTTTCCAAGATCTGCCTGATAAATGTTCATTTAACCTTAGAGTTCCTTTCTTTTGTGAGGAAGAAGAAATGAGTTTCAGACCTTTAACTTGATCTTCATCCATTTCAGACCCTCCTAAACCACTTCTTATTTATAAAGACCCCCCCAACCCCCCCCCCCCCCCGCCGGCCAAGACAACCCTAAGAACAAGGCTTGTTACTTTACGGACTTAGACAGATACATCATGGGATAAATTCTACTTTCCAAAATGGTAGGACTATATAAATAATCCAGTTAGTCTCTTACCTTTGAGTTTATGCTATGTGCAAGAAAAACTGTTCTTTAGTATTTTAGTTCTCAAGGTCACTACTCAATGAACCAAAGAGACACCCTCATTTGATATGATGATTTTGTCTGGGATGGCCTTTTTTTAAAATTAATTTTTATTCGAGTACAGTTCATGTGAAGAGTTGACTCACTGGAAAAGACTCTGATGCTGGGAGGGATTGGGGGCAGGAGAAGGGGATGACAGAGGATGAGATGGCTGGATGGCATCACGGACTCAATGGACGTGAGTCTGAGTGAACTCCAGGAGTTGGTGATGGACAGGGAGGCCTGGCGTGCTACGATTCATGGGGTCGCAAAGAGTCGGACACGACTGAGCGACTGAACTAACTAACTTAACTAACTAACAGTTGATTTACAATGTTGTATTGGTTTCTGTTACATAGTAGACTAATATATATATTGTTACTATGTATATATACACACAGTTATATAGGTTTTGTGTGCACACACAGAAGTGGCAGACTGGGAAAGGACCGTGGAATCCACATGGTCCATATTTTTCCCAAGGTAGGTAACCTCTCCCTGCATCCCAGACTGTTGCCATAGGCACGTGCAGGGAAGACCTGAATGATGAGAAGCCACTGTTATTCAGGCAGCTCTAAATTATCTGAAAGTTCTTCCCTCACTTGAACTGAAACCCACTGTCTCATAGCTTGCATTCACTGATTTCAAGTCAGTGGCTGGGAGCTCAGTGGAGGTTAACTCCATCTTCCAGGGGACAAACATTTGAAGAAGTATCTCACCAGGGTCATGGTTAATCTGTTTCAGTTCCTTCTGTTATTCTTCCTGGGGCATTTCTAGATCCTTCATCATCCTAATCACCAGCCTCCAAATAAAATCCAGTTTGTCAGGGTCCCTAAGAACTGGGTACATTTAGAGCTAGATGCCATGGAGAAGATGAGTGGCACACTGTAGGGCCACTTCCTCCTTCCTTTTGGATGCTCAACTGAAGCGGCCAGAACCTGCATTAACCACCTCCTCCCGGTGTTGCCCCCTCTGGAGCTTGCTGGTCCATCCGAGCTCTTTCTCTTTTTCTCGAGTACCGTTGTATGGCCAGGTCTTGTCCTCTGGATTCTCGTCTCTACACTCACCTTAGATATACACAGAAGCATTCAGAGATGTGAGCATGTCACATCAATTTGTCTTGAGGTTGTCAAGACAATAATTCAGTCACAGTGATGTACATTCACTGTACAGTTACCTGTTCTGGGCTCTGTGCTAACAACTTGACACCTGTTACCTCCTTTGATCTTCACAATGACCCTCTTGAGACAGTGATCATTGAGTCTGACAGATGCAGAACAGACCCAAAGTGTCTACCTGTGATCCCACACAAAGGAAATGGAAGATTGGGGAGTTCAGATTTGGATCACTCAGAATTCAAAGCTTTTGCTCTTTGCTACAATTCTATTCTGCCTCTTTATGCTAAGCACACACAAAAAACTTAAGGATTAAATGAGGGCTCTTTCTATTGCTTTATGAGAACGAAAGGGAGAGGACATGATAAGAGAAATAGGTTTGAAGTTCTGGTTTTGTTAGTATCCAGGATAGATAGATACTCTGGTCCTAGTATCTCCTAATCCTCTACACACTAGGGGTTAGAGCTCCAGTGGTCTAGTAAGCTACAGAAGTTTTGAAAATGTCAATTTAATGAGTTTCCCTGGCAGCTGGCAGTGCTGTGCTCATATGATACAAGGCAGCTAAAAAGGATACATGGAATGACACCCAAATATTAATTAAAATATTGGGAATCAAAATGTCATGCAAACACTGGTTATAATTATTCCTAATGAGAGCTGGCTTGAGAAAAGTTCAATAGTGATATAAGGGGAAAAAGTTCTATGATTTATTTTAAAACTATTTTTTAAATGCCCTGGTCTACTAATAGCTGTTTTTTCCTGCTGTGTCAGTTCTGTCCTTCAGAGACAGAGAATGGCTACAAAAAGAAAACAGCTCACATGGAAACATGATCAGAATAACAGAGCCCCAGCAAGGAGCAGACCATCCCCAAGGAGTAGCGGGGACCTTGGTCTGTCTCACTTTTAAATAAAAATAAACTTTGAAACTGTGAAATGATGGCTTCAAGAAAGGCTCCAGAAAACAAGAACTGTCCCATGGATGGAACCGCATTTAGCTAGCTAAAACAAAAACCCCGAAATCTTGTGCTGGCTTCTGCAATGGGAAAGTAAATGGAATCTAGAACTTTTTTCTAGATTTTTTTCCTCTTGGACTCTAAGCAAATCCTCTCTCTACTGTTGGTCAGTTCTGTCAAATGGCCAACCCTGAGCTTCTGTAAACAGAGTTACTTCTACCCAGGGCCTTTGCTGAAGCTCTATACAGTCAGCAAAAACAAGACTGGGAGCTGACTGTGGCTCAGATCATGAGCTTCTTATTGCAAAATTCAGACTTAAATTGAAGAAAGTAGGGAAAACCACTAGGCCATTCAGGTATGACCTAAATCAAATCCCTTGTGATTATACAGTAGAAGTGACAAATAGATTCGAGGGATTTGATATGATACAGTACCTGAAGAACTATGGACAAAGGTTTGTAACATTGTACAGGAGGCAGCAATGAAAGCCATCTCAAAAAAAAAAAAATGCAACAAAGCTGTCTGAGGAGGCCCTACAAATAGCTGAGAAAAGAAGAGAAGCAGAAGGCAAAGGAGCAAAGGAAAGATACACCCAACTAAATGCAGTTTCTGAGAATGGCAAGGAGAGATAGACATGAAAGCCTTCTTAAGCGAGCAATGCAAAGAAACAGAGGAAAATAATAGAATGTGAAAGACTAGAGATGTCTTCAAGAAAATGGGAGATACCAAGAGAACATTTCATGCAAAGTTGGGTACAATAAAGAACAGAAAAGGTAAGGACCTAACAAAGCAGAAGAGATTGAGAAGAGGTGGCAAGAATACACAAAAGAGCTGTACAGAAAAGTTCTCAATAACCTGGATAACCACGATTGTGTGGTCACTCACCAAGAATCAGACATCCTGGAGTGTGAGGTCAAGTGGGCCTTAGGAATCATTACTAGGAACAGAGCTAGTGGAGTTGATGCAATTCCAACTGAGCTATTTCAAATCCAAAAAGATGATGGTGTTAAAGTGGTACACTCAATATGCCAGCAAATTTGGAAAACTCAGCAGTGGCCACAGGAATGGAAAAGGTCAATTTTCATTCCAATCCCAAAGAAGGGCAATGCCAAAGAATGTTCAAACTGCCGTGCAATTGCACTTATTTCACATGCTAGCAAGGTAATGTTCAGATCCTTCAAACTAGGCTTCAACAGGTTGTGAAACGAGAACTTTCAGATGTTCAAGTTGGGTTTAGAAAAGGCAGGGGAACCAGAGATCAAATTGCCAACATCCATTAGACCATAGCAAAGGCAAGAGAATTCCAGAAAAACATCTACTTCTGCTTCATTGACTATGTTAGAGCCTTTGACTATGTGGATCACAACAAACTGTGGAAAATTCTTACGAGATGGGAATACCTGACCACATTACCTGCCGCCTGAGAAACTTGTATACAGGACAAGAAGCAACAGTTAGAACCGGACATCAAACAACTGACTGTCTCAAAATTGGGAAAGGAGTACGTCAAGGCTGTATATTGTCACCCTTCTTATTTAACTTATATGCAGAGTACATCATGTGAAATGCCAGGCTGAAGGAATCACAAGTTGGAATCAAGATTGCCAGGAGAAATATCAAACAATCTCAGATATGCAGATGATACCATCCTAATGGCAGAAAGTGAAGAGGAACTAAAAGAGCCTCTTGATGAGGGTGAAAGTGATGAGAGTGTCTTAAAACTCAACATTCAGTAAACTAAGGTCATGGTATCTGGCTCCGCCACTTCATGGCAAATAGATGAAGAAAAAAATGGAAACAATGACAGACTTTATTTTCTTGGGCTCTAAAATCACTGTGGACAGTGATTGAAGCCATGAAATTAAAAGACACTTCCTCCTTGGAAGAAAAGCTATGACAAAACTAGACAGTGTATTTAAAAGGAGAGACATCACTTTGCTGACAAAGGTCCCTATGGTCAAAGCTATGGTTTTTCCAATAGTCATGTATGCATGTGAGAGTTGACCATAAAGAAGGCTGAGTGCCAAAGAACAGATGCGTTTGAACTGTGGTATTGAAGAGTCTTGAGAGTCCCTTGGACAGCAAGGAGATCTAACCAGTCAGTCCTAAAGGAAATCAGTCCTGACTATTCACTGGAAGGACTGATGCTGAAGTTTTAATACTTTTGGCCACCTGATGTGAAGAATGGACTCATTGGAAAAGACTCTAATATTGGGAAAGATTGAGGGCAGGAGAAGAAGAGGGTGACAGAGGATGAGATGGTTGGATGGCATCACCAACTCAATGGACATGAGTTTGAGCAAACTCTGGGAGATAATGAAGGACAGGGAAGCCTAGTGTGCTGCAGTCTATGGGGTTACAATAAGTCAGACTCAACTGAGCTACTGAAGAACAACAGGTCCTTTGCTCATGTTCCTTGTCTCTGCAAATCTTCACCCTCATTCCCACCCCATCATCCTGGCTGATTCCTGCTCATTGTTTATGTCAAAGTTAAAATATTCCTCCTACACAAGGCCTTACCAGGCTACAAAACAATTTTAGGTATTTTAAGTTCTATGTTCTTGTACCCTATAGATTCAATTGTTTGTGGTAGGCAGAATAATGCCCCCTGCCCCCAAAGATAGTCACATTTTAATCCCCAGAATCTCTGAATACATGACCTTACATGGTAAAAGGGACTCTGAAGATATGATGAGGTTAAGGACCTTAAGATGGGAATTATCTGGTAGGCCCAATAATCACAGGAGTCCTTATAAGTGAAAGAAGGAGGCAGGAGATTTAGAATCCTAGAGGGATTTGAAGATGCTATGCTGCAAGGAGATCCAACCAGTCCATTCTAAAGGAGATCAACCCGGGGATTTCTTTGGAAGGAATGATGCTAAAGCTGAAACTCCAGTAACTTGGGCCACCTCATGTGAAGAGTTGACTCACTGGAGAAGATTTTAATGCTGGGAGGGATTGGGGGCAGGAGGAGAAGGGGACGACCAACGATGAGATGGCTGGATGGCATCACTGACTCGATGGACGTGACTCTGAGTGAACTCCGGGAGTTGGTGATGGACAGGGAGGCCTGGCATGCTGCGATTCATGGGGTCGCAAAGAGTCAGACACGACTGAGCGACTGAACTGAACTGATGCTGGTGGCTTTGAAGAAAGAGGAAGGAGCCAAGAGGCAAAGAATGCAGGTGGCATTCCAGAAGCTGGAAAAGGCAAGGAGGCAGAGTGTGTGCTTGAGTCTCCACAAGGAACACAGCCCTGCTGACAACTTTGTTTTAGCCTGGTGAGACCCATTTCAGACTTCTGCTGTCTAGAACTATGACCTCTTAAGTTTATGTTGTTTTAAGCCACTAAATTGTGGTAATTTGTTATAGCTGCTATAGGAGACTAATAGAATACTTATTACAGTTGTATTTTTTTTGTTATTCTGCCTTTTTTGTTCACCTTTAAGTTCTATAAAAGTAGAGCCCAGTATCTGACATATATAAGCACTGGATAAATACTTGAAAACTGATTTTGCTCCACAGGGGCAAGCAGTAATGGCATCATGAGATCTTCCCCGGACTTTGTGACTATAGACAATAACCTTGACCAGAATACCCATTCATTCATTCATTCATTTTTCCATCCATTTTCATCCCTTCACACATTTGCTTTTATTTTCAAGGTGCAATGTCAGACAATTAGGATAAGAAAGTGATCAAAACAGACCTGATCTTTCGCTTGAGATGAATTTAAGTGGTGCCTCTTGCTACCCAAGGGCTTCCTTTTATATCTCACGGTTGTGCCCAAGTAGCCCAAATAACTGATTGTTGGGGGGCGGGGGGGGGGGGAGCGGCGGGGACGGGGGGTGGTAGTCCAAATCTTTGGTGAAAAAGCTTGTTTATATTTGCTACATCATTTAAACATGGATTTGTAATTGGAAGATGTATATAAGAAAGTTGTAAGTTCATACAGTTATAGGATATAGTTTTAGTGAATGTAATAAACATATCAATTATATATTGAGGTAAATCCCACTATTCTCTCCCCATGGAAGAGAAACAGGCAAAGTTAAAGGTGATCAAATTGGTAGAGACCAGGCCCAGCGACAGCACTGACCATGGCTCTCTCAGTCAGGCCAAGACTTTGTGTGATTATTTTTTTCTGATTCCATCAGGTAAAAGAACATGAGATATAAAGTAGAAAAGTAACAGTATAATAGTATTCAGGTCAGTTCAGTCGCTCAGTCTTGTCCGACTCTTTGCAACCTCATGAATCGCAGCACACCAGGCCTCCCTGTCCATCACCAACTCCCGGAGTTCACTCAAACTCATGTCCATTGAGTTGGTGATGCCATCCAGCCATCTCATCCTCTGTCGTCCCCTTCTCCTCCTGCCCCCAATCCTTCCCAGCATCAAAGTCTTTTCCAATGAGTCAACTCTTCGCATGAGGTGGCCAAAGTACTGGAGTTTCAGTGTCAGCATCAGTCCTTCCAAAGAAATCCCAGGGTTGATCTCCTTCAGAATGGACTGGTTGGATCTCCTTGCAGTCCAAGGGACTCTCAAGAGTCTTCTCCAACACCACAGTTCAAACACATCAATTCTTCAGCACTCAGCTTTCTTCACAGTCCAACTCTCACATCCATACATGACCACAGGAAAAACCATAGCCTTGACTAGACGGACCTTTGTTGGCAAAGTATCTCTGCTTTTTAATATGCTATCTAGGTTGGTCATAACTTTCCTTCCAAGGAGTAAGTAAGCGTCTTTTAATTTCACGGCTGCAGTCAGCATCTGCAGTGATTTTGGGGCCCCCCAAAATAAACTCTTTGACACTGTTTCCACTGTTTCGCCATCTATTTCCCCAGAAGTGATGGGATAATAGTATTAGAAAGTACAAATATTGCATAAGCAAAAAATAGGGGGGAAGCACACACATGTCCACATGCTGCATACTTACTGAAAAACCTCTCTTGGAGAAGGAAATGGCAACCCACTCTAGTATTTTTGCCTAGAGAATCCTGTGGACAGAGGAGCCTGGTGGGCTGCTGTCCATAGGGTCGCACAGAGTTGGACACGACTGAAGCGACTTAGTAGCAGCAGCAGCAGCAGCAGCTTGTTATCTTGCTTTAATATAGGGGCCTCACGTAAAGAGAGTTGGCTACACAGTTTTGGAAACTATATTGCCTTTTGCTGAAGGTTTCAAGTTGTCACAATTAAAGTATATAACATATTAACATATGTCATATTTTATGTTGTGATATATCATATAGCATACAAGGAAAATACCATATAGAGTTCCATTTGATGAGACTGTATGTATAAAAGAGACCTTACATACTCTGGAAAATGGTTTGATTTTAAGATTTTAATGTGAAGGTGTAGCCTATTAAAAATGATGAGGGGGGGGGTGTTCCATAATCATTAGATTTTTAAGGAGCTCTTTTTTCTACCCTGGAACATACGCTGTTTTGTGAGTCTCTCCCTTGTATTTCCATTTTTAGCATCCAGTTCCTAAACCTGGGTTGGGGAAAACCTCAGCATTACGTGTACAGGAGGGACAGTAGAAGTGAGGCGCGGTCACAACGTCGAGGCCGCGCAGCCGGCCGCGGGGAGCGCAGCCCGCAGCCCCGCAGCGCAGACGCGCGGCCCCGGAGGGCGGCCGGCGGGCCCAGCGTGCGCTCTGCCGCCGCCTGCGGGAGAGACGGCGTCTCCACATCCTTTAGAGACTTGGAAAACAGCCCAACCCAGTAAGACACATCCTCTCACTTTACATAATAAACGTAGTATCAACGGTCATTCGCTCCACTTCCGTCAGTTCAGTTCAGTTCAGTTCAGTTCAGTCGCTCAGTCGTGTCCGACTCTTTGCGACCGTGCTTGTTATTTTAAGGCTTAACCATTTTGGTGGTTTGGTAGCTGGTGGTGAAGTGAAGTTGCTCAGTCGTGTCCGACTCTCTGCGACCCCATGGACTGTAGCCTACCAGGCTCCTCCCTCCCTGGGATTCTCCGGGCAGGAATACTGCAATGGGTTGCCATGTACCTCCTTGATTTTATTTTGCCTTCTCATGATGACTAAAGTTGAGCCCTGTTCATAATGTGCCTGTTGTTCACTGAAATCCCTCTTTTGGGAGATGCATCCTTCAGTTTTTTCACCCATTTTTCCATTGGGTTGTCTGCCTTTTCCTTACCGGTTTGAGTTCTTTAATTCTGAATGGGAGCACTTTGTCAGATACAAGTTAAAAAACCTTTTTTTCCTCATACTTGAAGTTTCTCTTTTCATTCTTATAACAGTATCTTTTGATGAACAGAGTTCCTAATTTCAAGGTAAATGGAAAATTTACATTTATTGTAAATACAATTGTAAACTTACTGTAAATTGTGAAGTCCAACTTAACAGTGTCTTCCTTCACGGTCAGTCTTTTCTGGGTCTTGTTTAAGAAATCTTGGCCTACACTAATGTTATGCACATATTTTCCAATGCTATTTTCTAGAAGCTTTATCATTTAACCTTTCACATTTAGATCTACCATCTACCTGAAACTGATTTTTGTGTAAGGGTGACACTGGGGTGAAGATTCATTTTTTTTCTGCTGCACTATTCAGTTGACCATTGAGAAACCACTCTTTCCTCGCGGTACTGCCCTTGTCATAAATCAGGTGACTGTATATGTATGCCTGCGGCTCTGTTTCTAGTCTCCGTCCCACTGTCATTTGTTTATCCTTGGGCCACAGACATGTATTTCTTTTGTAATGCAACTAGAATAGAGGCAAAGTTATTTTTTAAGATCCACAGTTTGTCTGCTTTATCTTCTAGCATTCCCAGCAATGTGACAGTATCTTACTGGAGATTCCTGAGGAACTAATCTAGGTCTTTCTTTCAGAATTAAATATTAATGGGACTTACTACTACTAAAGAGCTAAAGAGCCTCTTGATGAAAGTGAAAGAGCAGAGTGAAAAGGTTGGCTTAAAACTCAACATTCAGAAAACTAAGATCATGGCATCCAGTCCCATCACTTCATGGCAAATAGATGGGAAACAATGGAAACAGAGACTTTATTTTGGGGGGGCTTCAAAATCACTGCAGATGATGACTGCAGCCATGAAATTAAGACACTTGCTCCTTGGAAGAAAAGCTATGACAAACCTGGGCAATGTATTAAAAAGCAGAGACATCACTTTGCCAACAAAGGTCCTCATAGTCAAAGCTATGGTTTTTCCATTAGCCACATATGGATGTGAGAGTTGGACCATACAGAAGGCTGAGTGCTGAAGAACTGATGCTTTTGAATTGTGGTGTTGGAGAAGACTCTTGAGAGTCCCTTAGACTGCAAGGAGAATAAACCAGTCAATCATAAAGGAAAAAAGTCCTGAATATTCATTGGAAGGACTGATGATGCAGCTGAAACTCCAATACTTTGGCCACCTGATGCAAAGAATTGATGCATTTGTGCTGGGGTCCAGCCCCGGTGGATCCAGGGTGATTTGAAGGTGGGGACGGAGTCAGCATCCTTGGAAACAACTTATTTAATTACAGATAGAGAGGGATTAGAAAATTAGCAGAGAAAAAGAGGCGGAATAACTTGGTTTGCATGGAATACCAATCACCACCTATGTAGGCCGCAGGCGTCTTCCCGTTCTCCCGAAGGAGACACTGAGCCCCCCAACCCCCACCCCGGTCTGATCTTAGAAGCCCAGGCAAAATTAGTAGGCTTGGTGGGTGCCCATGCACCAGATGGGAATTTGGCCAGAAAATAGTAGGAGAGAAAAAGAGGCTGAATAACTTCGTTTACGTGCTGCTGCTGCTGAGTCGCTTCAGTCGTGTCCGACTCTGTGTGACCCCATAGACGGCAGCCCACCAGGCTCCCCCGTCCCTGGGATTCTCCAGGCAAGAACACTGGAGTGGGTTGCCATTTCCTTCTCCAATGCAGGAAAGTGAAAAGTGAAAGTGAAGTCGCTCAGTCGTGTCCGACTCCCAGCGACCCCATGGACTGCAGCCTACCAGGCTCCTCCGTCCATGGGATTTTCCAGGCAAGAGTACTAGAGTGGGGTGCCATGTTTACGTGGGATACCAATAAAATTCCAAGACAAGGAATTTGCACCATCTATGTTGGGCCACCAGTGCCACTTGAATATGAGAAGGTGCCCCTCCTTAGGCTCCTTCTCGCGTGGGCTTGAAAGCCGGGAAAAGTAAGAAGACATGGCGAGCACCCACGTTCCAGATGGGAATTCAGCCAGAAAGACGGGGAGCAAGAAAGAACGACATGGGGGAATCAGTCTTTCCAGAAACTGATCGGATTTCTTTATTTTTGGGTTTGCTTATATACCTTTTGTTACACATAGGGATGAATACAGAGTCACGCAGGGGTCAGCAGTCCTGACCTTTATCAAAATCAGGTGCTTTACATAAAAAAAAGATCTTAGGGGTTTTACATCATCTTCTGGCTATGAGGCCTGCTGACATTTACGACCCTTTCTTTCTGATAAACAAAAAACTTATTTTTTCTTAAACCAGGCACCACCCTCCAAATAAAGTTGCATTCCTATAGGGTGAGGGTGTAGTGAGTTACAATCAAGAAAGGAATGTATTTAACCCAAGGTTAACATGATTAATCTTAAAGGTTAATACTTATTTCTCCTATATGCTAGTTGTATTCATTATAAGAGCAGGGAATATGGAGATTTAGCAGCAAACATCAGCCCAACAAATAAAAATCCTTTCACCAATGTTCCCCTTAGATCTATTTAGTCTTAAGATAGTGATAAAGTTACATTTTTACATAGCAAGGACACAGTGATTTATAACAAAGTACAGTGATCTATTACAAAAGAGAAAATCCATTAACTCAAAAAGTCTAGTATTGCTAACCTTAAAAACTACTATATTTCCTTTTCTATATTCCAAATACATTGATTAATATATTCCCAGGTGCCTAAGGATATGGAGGCCTGGTGGCAATCATTGACTCAACAATGAGAAAGGCCCTATGCTAATTAAGATTCTCAAAATACTCCAAACTCTCTGTGCTGTTTATGGTTGAAGTGAAGTGAAGTGACGTTGCTCAGTCGTGTCTCACTCTTTGCGACCCCATGGACTGTAGCTTACCAGGCTCCTCTGTCCATGGGATTTTCCAGGCAATAGTCCTAGAGTGGATTGCCATTTCCTTCTTCAGGGGATCTTCCCAACCCAGGGATTGAACCCAGGTCTCCCTCATTGTAGACAGATGCTTTACTGTCTGAGCCACCAGGGAAGTCCTGTTTATGGTTGAGAGGTAGTAAACAATCACTTGCATAGTGGCAGGAGTATGGATAATCCTGTCACACAAGCTAGTTTGCCAGCAGAGAGGTTTGACTTGAGTCACCCTTGTCACACCCAGGGCAGGGAATTAGCAGTAATTATTGGCACAACAAATGAAAAACCCTTCACCAATATAATTCCTAACCAACCCACTATACTAATAATTTCTAACTCCCCAAAAGAATTTGCCTTTAGTAAGTCTAAAACATCTCGTGCCTCTCAGGTTGGGAGGCTATAAACAATCACATGTGGCCGGACGAACCTATACAGGTGGGCTAGATAACCTTCAGAGGAGTCCGTAAGTTGAAACACTCTTGTCATGCCCAGGAATTTTTATTGACTTGGAGCTGCATGTTTACTCCTTCTCCAAGAAAACCGGTGGGGAACAGCCCCTCATAAAGTCAGAGGTGTAGGTGAGAGCATGAAACAGTAAAGTAGATAAACTCTGGTTCTGGGGGTAGATGCTTGGGAAAAGGAGGTTTCCTGAGGCTTGATCACGCCTTTTCGTATGCCAAGCCTCCTTCCTCATGACCTTTGCCATGGGCGGAGTTCCTCACACTGGCTCCTGGCACATTTGAAAAGACCCTGATGCTGGGATAGATTGAAAGCAGGAGAAGGGGATGACAGAGGATGAGATGGTTGGATGGCATCACGGACTCGATGGGCATGAGTTTGAGCAAACTCTGGGAGTTGGTGATGAACAGGGAAGCCTGGCGTGCTGTAGTCCATGGGGTCGCAAAGAGACACAACTGAGCGACTGAACTGACTACTAACTATACAGTATTTACTGTGTGCCAGGTACTCTTCTAGGCACGGTACACACACTAAACTCATTTAATCTTCCCAATAGCTCTATGAAATAGGTATAGATAAGGATGAGATGGTTGGATGGCATCATGGACTCGATGGATGTGAGTTTGAGCAGTCTTTGGGAGATAAGTGAAAGACAGGGAGGCCTGGCATGCTGCAGTTCGTAGAGTCACAAAGAGTCAGACACTACTGAGCGACTGAACAACAGCTGAGGAAGCTATCCCAAATTACCCAACTAGTAAGTGGTGGAGCCAGGACTTGAACACAAGCGGTAGGCCCCAGAGTCTGTATTCTCAACCACTAACTACCCTTTACTGCCTTACCGCCTCTCTTAGGCAATATATTTTCTTGTTAACATGCAGCCAGGCAACAGAGGGGCAGGAGCACCAACATCCCAGCCCCAGTTCAGTTCAGTTCAGTCGCTCAGTCGTGTCCGACTCTTTGCGACCCCATGAATCGCAGCACGCTAGGCCTCCCTGTTCATCACCATCTCCGGGAGTTCACTCAGACTCACGTCCATCAAGTCCGTGATGCCATCCAGCCATCTCATCGTTGGTCGTCCCCTTCTCCTCCTGCCCCCAATCCCTCCCAGCATCAGAGTCTTTTTCCAGTGAGTCAACTCTTCGCATGAGGTGGCCAAAGTACTGGAGTTTCAGCTTTAGCATCATTCCCTCCAAAGAAATCCCAGGGTTGATCTCCTTCAGAATGGACTGGTTGGATCTCCTTGCAGTCCAGGGGACTCTCAAGAGTCTTCTCCAACACCACAGTTCAAAAGCATCAATTATTCGGCACTCAGCTTTCTTCACAGTCCAACTCTCACATCCATACATGACCACAGGAAAAGCCATAGCCTTGACTAGATGGACCTTAGTCGGCAAAGTAATATCTCTGCTTTTGAATATGCTATCTAGGTTGATCATAATTTTTCTTCCAAGGAGTAAGCGTCTTTTCATTTCATGGCTGCAGTCACCATCTGCAGTCATTTTGGAGCCCCCAAAAATAAAGTCTGACACTGTTTCCCCATCTATTTCCCATGAAGTGATGGGACCAGATGCCATGATCTTCGTTTTCTGAATGTTGAGCTTTAGGCCAACTTTTTCACTTTCCTCTTTCACTTTCATCAAGAGGCTTTTTAGCTCCTCTTCACTTTCTGCCTTAAGGGTGGTGTCACATGCATATCTGAGGTTATTGATATTTCTCCTGGCAATCTGTTGCTCCATGTCCAGTTCTAACTGTTGCTTCCTGACCTGCATACAGATTTCTCAACAGGCAGGTCAGGTGGTCTGCTATTCCCATCTCTTTCAGAATTTTCCACAGTTTCTTGTGATCCACACAGTCAAAGGCTTTGGCATAGTCAATAAAGCAGAAATAGATGTTTTTCTGGAACTCTCTTGTTTTTTCCATGACACAGTGGATGTTGGCAATTTGATCTCTGGTTCCTCTGCCTTTTCTAAAACCAGCTTGAACGTCAGGGAGTTCATGGTTCACGTATTGCTGAAGCCTGGCTTGGAGAATTTTGAGCATTACTTTACTAGCATGTCAGATGAGTGCAATTGTGCAGTAGTTTGAACATTCTTTGGCATTGCCTTTCTTTGGAATTGGAATGAAAACTGACCTTTTCCAGTCCTGTGGTCACTGCTGAGTTTTCCAAATTTGCTGGCATGAGTGCAGCACTTTCACAGCATCATCTTTCAGGATTTGAAACAGCTCAACTGGAATTCCATCACCTCCACTAGCTTTGTTCGTAGTGATGCTTTCTAAGGCCCACTTGACTTCACATTCCAAGATGTCTGGTTCTAGATTAGTGATCACATCATCATGACTATCTGGGTCGTGAAGATCTTTTTTGCACAGTTCTTCCGTATATTCTTGCCACCTCTTCTTAATATCTTCTGCTTCTGCTAGGTCCATACCATTTCTGTCCTTTATCGAGCCCATCTTTGCATGAAATGTTCCCTTGGTATCTCTAATTTTCTTGAAGAGATCTCTAGTCTTTCCCAATCTGTTGTTTTCCTCTATTTCTTTGCACTGATCACTGAAGGCTTTCTTATCTCTTCTTGCTATTCTTTGGAACTCTGCATTCAGATGCCTATATCTTTCCTTTTCTCCTTTGCTTTTTGCTTCTCTTCTTTTCACAGCTATTTGTAAGGCCTCAGACAGCCATTTTGCTTTTTTGCATTTCTTTTCCATGGGGATGGTCTTGATCCCTGTCTCCTGTACAATGTCACAAACTTCATTCCATTGTTCATCAGGCACTCTATCTATCAGATCTAGGCCCTTAAATCTATTTCTCACTTCCACTGTATAATCATAAGGGATTTGATTTAGGTCATACCTGAATGGTCTAGCAGTTTTCCCTACTTTCTTCAATTTAAGTCTGAATTTGGTAATAAGGAGTTCATGATCTGAGCCACAGTCAGCTCCTGGTCTTGTTTTTGTTGACTGTATAGAGCTTCTCCATCTTTGGCTGCATAGAATATAATCAATCTGAGCCCCAGAGCATCAATACCAGAGCAATCTGAATGTGGAAGGCCCTCACTCGCCCCATCCATTCACTCATTCGCTGGGGTGCTGAGTATTCATTTGAAGGCAGACTGGGAAACTTAGCTTGGCTAACTCTCCACACACTGGGGCTTGATATAAAGACCTTTAGAGATATGGCTCCTGTTTTCCTTTCCAACCATCTCCCTCCAAAATCCCCAAATGTGCTGTCCTGGGTTCTCTTATGTGAATCAGCCAGGTTCAGCACCAAGAGGAGACACAGGAGAGGCTCAGGAAAACAGAGTTTATTATAGTTGCAGGTCCTAGGAACAGGACCCACACCATGCAGAGCCATGTGGGGAAGCACCAGCATCTGTCAGGAGGCAGTGACAGGAGCGAGGGGTGAGCCTGGGTTGGCCTTTATCAGTTTCTGCATTCTGCAGGAAAGGCAAGGCAGGGCAGGGTAATGACTTGGGACTGGCGAGCTCAAATCATTCCAGCAGGCCCCAGGCTAAGGGAGTTCCCTGGTTGCCTGGATGACGAAGATGGAGGGATGCTGCTTTCTGGGGGATTAGGGCCAGATGGTGCAGGTATGGCTCTGGATTGGTGAGTTTTGCTATCAGAGGCCTGCTTCTGGCTGAGCCCTTTGCTACCTCTAAGAATTGGCTAGTCCCAATAGGGCAGTCTCTCCCTAGCCAGGAAAAAAAAAAAAATTAAGATGTTAAAGTGTAATATACAGAGTATTTGCAAAAAGCATAAATATACGCATTCAAACTACCTATAGTACTCAATGGCCATGCGCTTCATCTCGGAGCTTATACTTTTCCTCTGACTGCACTCGTCTAAATCTTAGATCAAATACCACTTTGTCAGGTCAAAGCCCTGATGACCAGATACCTAAGAACTTTCCCCACATCACACCCTAGTGGCTGTAGCACTTTTCAGATTGCTGTAATTATTGGTTAACATGCCTGTTTCCTCTACTAATTGTCTTACCCTTCTGAGTACCTCTGGAGTGGGAATGGGAAGCAATGTCGCTTGAATGAACATGTAAGAGAGAAACCCTTCCTTCCAGAGACGATATTCCACTCTCTACTTTTTTTTTTCTGATGTTTACCACAAAGCACACTTACAACATGGTGTGAAAGCTCCTTCTTGCCTTCTTTCATTAAAGGCTGTGACATCAACCGAGGCCTCTTCCTCATTGAGGCTGGGGTGACTGAAGCAGAAGGCCCAGCATCTTCATTGGTTAACTACTGAAATCAGTAGCCACAGTTTTAATATCATAGAATTTATTAGCAAGAAGGCACAAATATCAAACTAAAGTATATAAAATTCCAGTGTTTATGGCTATTATGTCTATCCTAATGAATTAATTGTCACAATAAGTGGTAAGCAAAGGATATCATTTCCATTGTAAAGATGTGGAATGAAACTCAAAGATGCCAAATGACTTGGTATAAAGTCACAAAGCTGGTGAGTGACAAAGGGCAAAATTTTAATTCAAATACATAGCTTCTGCTATTAAATTTGAAGCATTTTCCATTAAGCCATACTGCTCTTCCATTTACATTTATTTCCTCTCAGCTTTTATTGTCAATGTTTACAGACAACAAAAAAGTACCTGTTTCACCTGTTCCATGCCTGCAAGCACTGAATTAATGGGCACTTTGACTGCTTCTCAGTCTAGGTAAACAGCAGACCTTCTCAAAAGGCAGTTTGGTAGGGAAGCAGCACAAGAAGTAAGCAAACATGAACATCACATGATAGAGAATGATGTACAGACTTGTTTTCAGGGCCTGTGCCTTTCTAAGGACGGTACGAAGCACATGGCAGCTTGTAAAGGACCTCTAGGTGAACCTAGGGTTGCTTCATGATGAAATGACCAAGAGATTTACCAAATGTTTCCATGTTATCAGAAAACTTACGGATATAAGATACAAAGTACAGTGGGTGGGGAGCTTCCCAAGAATCTGCCTGCCAACGCAAGAGACACAGGAGACGCAGGCTCGATCCCTGGGTCGAGAAGATTCCCTTGAGGAGGTAATGGCAACCCACTCCAGTATTCTTGCCTGGATAATCCCGTGGACAAATGAGCCTGGCAAAAGAGCTGGACACGACTGAGCGACTGAGCACACACGCACAGTGGGTTGGTGGTACAGAAACGGACGAAAGACTACAGGTCTAGCAGAGAATTAAGCACGTGATCCCAAAGTTTAAATCATGCAATATGAACACAGGAGTCAACAATACAGGAAAACCCGAGCGCACTCTTATATACCTCACCAAAGTAAAAATAGTACTGTGCAAAACTACTTCAGATGTCTTTTCTCTGCCTTAGTTTATCAGCAGATGAGCCAACTGACCTGTGTTTTGAAATTTCCACTTACAAACATTCACATGAATATTAACTTCTCATATGTGGAATGAGAGTTGTTATTTTTTTCATAAGCTTCTGAGTAGGTGGCTTTACAAATCCAGGCTGGTATGTTTACTTATCTCTGAGCCTTTTAGAAAGGCATCTCTGTACGCCGACCCTTAAGAAAGCAGAATTTCAGATCCTCAACTTATTAGCCTCCCCTCTTTCTCCTCAGTCATCCTCAAGGTTCCGGTAACGCTTTTAAAGGATTCGGCTTCAGCAATGGCTGGAGACACCAGATCCAGCAGTGTATTCCTAAATGCTACTTCACAAAATACATACTAAATCAAACAGGAAAGAGAAACACTAATAATATGCTTTATTCTATATTTTCAATTTGGTAATATAAACAATATTTACATAGCAATACATTTAAGTATTTACATAGCATTAACCAGAAGGCAGAAAAAAATGTTGCTTTGGGCATTAATGACCATTAAACTTGAATAAAAGGTGACTTTCAAGTTCACAGTATACAATGAAAAGGATTATTAAAGAATACTTTGAAAAAAAATGATATCATGCAGAATTATTGGCTATGTGGCTCAGGCCTAAGTTCCCTTTCAATAAACCACTTTCACATAACATGATAACTTATAGTTCATTTGTTATTTATAATCTTTAAACACAATTGAAGAGCAAATGTTTGGAAGTGCTTTTAAAATGTTGAGTAATTAAAATGTATAAAAAACTATCAGGGAAAATGTCACATATTACAGCTCAATAATGTAAGTGATATTTATATATTATAGATATAAATACACTTCATAGAAACAGCATGCTTCAGGGAAACAAAGGACTGAGCGTGTACCACCTCACAAACTGCCTATGAATCCAGTAGTGAATCAGTTCACTGCCAGAGTGAGCAACTGAGTCAGCCCACATACAATTTCAAATATCTAAGTAAACTTGAAAATATTTTCAACATTTATTTAACCATAAAATATGTAAAACAAAATGAACTGAAAACTAGGCTTGAACTGGAATCAATTTTTTTTTCAATGTGAGAAAACATACACAAATCTAGTTATAAAATAATCTTACAGACACAAATGATGGGGACCGTTTTGATTATCATTTAAAAAATGTTATGCTGAAAGCAATTTAGACTTTTTTTTTGGTCCCATTGTCAGAGCTATCTAGTTTATGAGCTGGTGAATTAAATACCATGCATAACAGGGAAAACAATATTTTTCATTGTATCATATTACATATTCACAAAGCAAGTTTATGTTTCTATGACTTATAAAAATAAATCTTCCTATAGATTAAAAAACAAATAAAAATAGAATAATTTGTATTACAAGTTTTAAAAAATAAAGCAAACTGACTTGATAATCATGACCTTTTTTTTGGCCATGATTATAATTGTCCTTATCTACTCAATAAATTAAATCAGGAATCTTTGATCCACCAGTGTTTTGGACGCCAAATTCTTCTGTCCCACTGCATTACGAATAAATCTAAAAATCTGAGAAAAAAAAGTAAAAACAATTCAGAGGGAAAACACATATAAAGGAAATTAAGTGTGAATATCAGTTAGAATATCTAAATTAAACTAGCCAATTCTTGCGGCTATTTTCGTGTAGCAGACACCTGAATTCCATGGTGATGCACAAAACTATTTCAAGACTATCATCTTTCATAATACTGAAGCAGTGTATGTCCCTATTCAGAATATGTTTTAATAAATTAATACAAATTCCCTTATGTTCATAGGAATATACCTTGAAATATTTGGCAAGACAAGTTTCCCCTAGCTCTAAAACCTATGGGAATATCAAAAGAACTGTTAGGAAAAAAATGTGTTCCTAATTCTAGATCTCTATCAAGAACTAACTCATCATACCACTAATTCATACACTACTTTGACCTAAGTGGGGAATATGTCGGTGATACGAATGCTAACATTTCTAGAACAAACTTGGCTTTTCTTGAAGTCTCCATTTCAGATTCCACACTGATCCACGCAGCTGTTTTTTCATCCAAGCAGGTAGGTGATATGTGAATTGAAAATTATACTGGCTGAGCCCTGAACTAGATCTCAGAGTTTGCCTCTTGTAATGGTAACATTGGTGCAGATGGTAAATGGGATTCTAATTCTGCTCAATGCTGGCATCTAAGAGAGAAAGGTAACTTAAGTGTCTTCCTACTGGATTTCTTTCACATTTGGTCAAGCAACTTATGCCCTCCGCAAGTCCTTGGTATTTCACTGACTCTGAAGGAGAGTGTAAAATGAACTTGGTTGAAATGTTTTTCCTTTCTTTGGCAGGACTAATCAAATTCTAAATCTTTATAAATTCTGAGTGTAAGTAGACACTGATACTCTCTGCAATAAAAATAAATATCCACTTCCCACATATTTCTCTTCAAAGAAATCCACAAAAAATTCTTAAATTTACCTCTTGTTGTAGATATGTAAGGAAGGCTGCTAAAACAAAATTTTGGCAAGCCAAATCCACAACACAGAAGAACATCAGATCATAAATAAGAAGAGTAGCTTCATTTCCATAATACAGAACATTGCTGAAAGAATATCCTTCATCTATTTTAAAAAAAAGGCAATTTAGAAGATATAAATTAGAAATTTAAAAACAGAATAATAAATGTGATAAATTTCTGGTGATAAAACTTGAATATTTAAAATAACTAGTTACTATAATACTCCATGGCTATTATATGTCAATTATACTTGAATTTAAAAAAAAGAAAAAATATTTCATGACTTATAAAAAATAAACAAGGGGTATTAAATTTGCTAATCTAAAATGTTAACCAAGGAAAGTAGTTTTAACATTTGCAGCAAAGGCTTGGTAACTGCTACTAATTTAAGTATGCAGTCTGTATTTTTCAATGATCAGATAATGAATGTCCTTTCTCTATTTGTTTATATAACTAAAGGTTAAAGAATCTTAGAAAAATTCTCAAAGATAAGATTAAATTTAAAAAGCAAAACACACTCTCTTGTATAGCAGAGCATTGTAAATAAAAACACAGCATTGTAAATCAACTATACTTCAAATTTTTTTTTTTTAAGGCAAAACAAAACCAGCAAGGACTAGAAGAGTGTGTTACAATTTATGCCTCAAACAGTTCCCCAAGGTTCTGCTCTGAGACCTCTTTTCACGCTCCAAGCAGGGGTGGGTTCATCCTTTTGGGGATGTGAACACCCCTTTAAAATTCGAATGAAAGGTACAGATCCTTTCACAGGAGGCAGTGGGGAAAGCACACACATATGGTTCTCGCACACAATTTCTGGGAGGGCCAGAGCCTCTTCAGCGATGCACTGGCCCGGGAACACCCAGTTAGGACCCTTGTTTTTATACAAGAGGGCATCTGGCTTGCTTATAACACTTTTTATCCAGATGCTAGTTACAGGAATATATTCAGTTTGTGAAAATTCACTGAGCATGAAGCTATATCCTTACAAGATGTGCACTTCTGTGCATATACTTGTATACATATTCTAACAAACAAGCCAGCTCTGTAGACTCTTCCTGGGCAACCTTTCACTGCTGCTGCTCCAGCAATGACCTCCTCTGACGACACTTCCCAACTTACTGTGCACTTTCACGTTCCCCTCAGATCCAGTCCCCCAGCCCCTTACGTTTAATGGCCGACGGGACATCTCTTCCAAGATGTCTCAAAGGTGCCACAAGACACCACATACTCAAAACCAAACTCATCCTCTTCCCCTCACAACCTGACCCTCCACCTGCACTCCACTCCGTCTCTCGGTGAAGGGCGGCACCACCGGCAGCCACCTCGCCAAGCTGGAAGTCCACATCATTTTTGACTGCTTCTTCTCTCCTACCCCTTCTTTCCCTTAACATTTCTGGCAATCTCTTCCTCTTTATCCCATCACTACTGCCTTTGCTCATATTCTCATTTCCCTACAGAGATGAAGATGGTGATGATGATTGTATTATTATTATTAGAAATGGTAACAACATCATTTTACTGAGTGCCTACCCACACCAGGTTCTTTACACAACGATTACACATGTGTAAACACAACAACCTTTAGAAGGTTATATTTTACAGGAGTTTAATAATTAAAGTTCAGAAAGGAAAACAACTTTCTCACGTTCACGAAACTAGTAGCAGATTTCAAACCCAAGACCAGAAGACTCTGAAAGCTATATTCTTAATGACTAAGTCATATTATTATAGTCTTGCATCTGTTTAACTCCTGCCAAAATAATTCTTCCAATTTATGAATCAGATATGAAGGCTTTCTGATGACATCCATGTTCATTAAAAGTGGTTTCCAAATTATTCTGATCATGTATCCCTATCAGAATAAAATGTTGAGCATGCATCTCATAATAGGCATAGTTTATGAATTACTACTACATATAATTTTAAAAATATATAAATTAAGAATGATGGAATTGCAAATATACAAATAGACTTTTTAATACTTTCTTTTCATACCTTCATGGAGCAACCAGTGCATGTCCTGTAGGACAAAACATTTTTAAAAAATGTTTCTGAAAACAAGTGCTCTATGGATAAAATAAAGCAAAACTCCTTAAGGTGTCAGACAAGGCCTTTGGGATTCGGTCTCTCCCCTCTTTATCATTCATGCACTGTCTCACTCCATTCCAGACTTCAATCATAAAGTTCGTAAGTACATAATGCCCTTTCCCCCTTCTGCACAAATGTCTTCACCTCTCTTCCCTGGACCCTCCTGTTTGACAACTAACTTATTGTTAAGACCCAGTTCAGACTTCACCACGTTGTCATCTGGCTTCACTCTGCGTCTAGCTAAGTTTCCGTTCCACACCCAGTATAATTCGTGTCTGCACACACTTCTATCCCAGCATCACTCCACTCATCCATCACATGCCTACCTTCCACAATCTGCTATCAAGATGCCCAAGGGAGGGACCATTGGTCTGTGTATCCCAGGACTGGCACAACATGTGCTTCTCAATAACACGAGGGTAAGTGATATCCAGGCCAGGATACTGGGTATAGCATACCATTTCCATTCTTCCCAAGCCACACAAGAGGTTATTAACATATGTATTAAAAGTGACATACTTTCTTTTTAATGATAAAAAAACCATTTTAGTCACTATTCCTGTCATATATATGTGCCATTTTTAAGAAGTTGGATAAAACAAAAACTTAAGATAAATCATGAACATTATTCTTTAAATGTTTCATAAGTGTGGCACTGAATATTTCAATACATAAACTTTTATGTATTTGTTTTACTATCTCTTCCATGTGTACAACTGATTTTAAAATTCAGCTTCATTTTTTACTTTTTTGTAGAATAATTATCTTGTATATATGTTTCTTCCTACATGACCTATAATAAAATGGGACATAGAAAACTACTATAATTCCTTGAAGTTTACTAAGTTTTCTAGATAAAGGTATAAAATCAAAAGACAATAACTACAATTATGTTCTTTCAAGCTTGGGAAATAAAAATAAAGTTCATCAAAGACATTTGAAGGATACCATTGTAAAAGATGCTTTTTTCCATTGGTTCCATGAATTCCATTCCAAGAATTCTTTCAAGAAGCAATTTATCTTTTATAAAGTAGTCCATTTCCTTATGAACCTAATACCAAAAATAAGAGTCATTTGAAAATAGCAGTGAAATAAATGCTTCCCAATTTTTATAAAATCAGAAGGAAAAAACAATGAAAGTACCCAAAGAAAATCTTTGGGTTTGGTTCTTCAAAGACAATTTATTACACTGGACTTTATAACAAAATTCTCTTTAAGAATGTTTTAAATTTTAAACTCTGATAGTAGTACTTAGGGCTAGCTGTACTGAAAATCAGTTTATAACGAGCTTTTCATAAATACAACCATAGCATATTTCTACAATAAATAATTGATAATATTTGGTAACTAACAAAATTCCAGTATAGACATATTTTAAGGTAATCATCATGCTAACAGACATGTAACAATCTCGTTTTACTTTTACATAACCTAACTCCATCCACAAAGTATTAATTTTTTCAGCCAAAACAGTATTAGTTTTTACAGCAAAAACAACCAACCAGCCAACCAACCAACTCCACAAGGGTTCTAAGTTCACTGACTTGGTTGACAGAAGAAATAACTGACATTCCTGGTTACCCTTTTAAATACTGCATTTTGACTCTAGCTTAGAAATAAATGATGATACATACATGATCGATGAAAGAGCCAAGAAATTTATTCATAGTATGATATGCTTTTACACTCTGCTCAAAAGTACTTCCTGAGGAACTCAAGAGTCTCGCAGGGCCATTTTTCTAATGTGAAAAGAGACAAGGGTAAATGAAACATGCCCTATGTTCTCGGTATCTAAATAACACGAAATATTGAGAAAATATATCTGCATTGTAGTTATACAAACCCTTGTTAGTGTCTCATGAATTCTGTCATAGTGTTGCCTCATCTGGCTAGAAATTGCAATCTGAAAAGTCTGACCATCTGTATTAGGTACCAAACCTCTTTGGCTACATAAATTTTCCTGAAAAGTTAAAAAAAAATTATGTTACAATCAAGATAATGAAAATTCTGCCTATCTTAAAAAGAAGATGCAATATTTAATATTACAAGACTTAGAAGCCAACTAAAGTTGTACTGAAACTCTATTTGAGACAAAGCAATTTTAATAGTATCCAAGGTTGCCACTACCCTCCAGGTCTTACTAATTTCTACATCATACCTCTGTGCAGGTGGCTTTACTCCTCCCTACTTAAAAACAAACAAACAAACAAAAACTCAA
Organism: Capricornis sumatraensis; assembly: GCF_032405125.1. Lineage (NCBI taxonomy): Eukaryota > Metazoa > Chordata > Mammalia > Artiodactyla > Bovidae > Capricornis > Capricornis sumatraensis. The sequence continues at coordinate 89,304,083 of NC_091079.1, forward strand.
ATACTAAGTTTACCATATATTGATAGTCTTAGCTTTCTTTATAATCAATTTATTGCTCTTTAATAAATGATAAAAAGTCTAGTCTAGAATTACCAACTTTTATAAATGGTCTTTTTTTGTTCTCTAAACACTTTGCATCAGTTCAGTCGCTCAGTCGTGTCCGAATCTTTGCAACCCCATGAATTGCAGCAAGCCAGGCCTCCCTGTCTATCACCAACTCCCGGAGTTCACTCAGACTCACATCCATCAAGTCCGTGACGACATCCAGCCATCTCATCCTCTGTCGTCCCCTTCTCCTCCTGCCCCCAATCCCTCCCAGCATCAGAGTCTTTTTCCAGTGAGTCAACTCTTCGCATGAGGTGGCCAAAGTACTGGAATTTCAGCTTCAGCATCATTCCCTCCAAAGAAATCCCAGGGTTGATCTCCTTCAGAATGGACTGGTTGGATCTCCTTGCAGTCCAGGGGACTCTCAAGAGTCTTCTCCAACACCACAGTTCAAAAGCATCAATTCTTCAGCACTCAGCTTTCTTCACAGTCCAACTCTCACATCCATACATGACCACAGGAAAAACCATATCCTTGACTAGACGGACCTTTGTTGGCAAAGTAATGTCTCTGCTTTTGAATATGCTATCTAGGTTGGTCATAACTTTTCTTCCAAGGAGTAAACGTCTTTTAATTTCATGGCTGCAATCACCAAGCCAGGCTACAGCAATATGTGAACCAGGAACTTCCAGATGTTCAAGCTGGTTTTAGAAAAGGCAGAGGAACCAGAGATCAAATTGCCAACATCCGCTAGATCATGGAAAAAGCAAGAGAGTTCTAGAAAAACATCTATTTCTGCTTTATTGACTATGCCAAAGCCTTTGACTGTGTGGATCACAATAAACTGGAAAATTCTGAAAGAGATGAGAATACCAGACCACCTGACCTGCCTCTTGAGAAACTTCTATGCAGGTCAGGAAGCAACAGTTAGAACTGGACATGGAACAACAGCCTGGTTCCAAATAGGAAAAGGATTATGTCAAGGCTGTATAATGTCACCCTGCTCATTTAACTTATATGAAGAGTATATCATGAGAAACGCTGGGCTAGAAGAAACACAAGCTGGAATCAAGATTGCCGGGAGAAATATCAATAACTTCAGATATGCAGATGACACCACCCTTATGGCAGAAAGTGAAGAGGAACTAAAAGCCTCTTGATGAAAGTGAAAAAGGAGAGTGAAAAAGTTGGCTTAAAGCTCAACATTCAGAAAACGAAGATCATGGCATCTGGTCCCATCACTTCATGGGAAATAGATGGGGAAACAGTGGAAATAGTGTCAAACACTTTCAATACACTTCCTCAATTAATTTCACTAAAAAGGTAGTGATATATGACCCAATGGTTAATGTTACAGATCAGATTTCTACTGCAAGTCTCTTTGACACAATTTGATTCCTGAGATATGTCTTGCATAGGTAACATTTTACCCTACCCTTGACCTAGCCAATTTTCATAGATGCTTCACAGTTCAGCTTAAGTATTCTTGCCTCTGTTCTTAACTTTATTTGCCTACTCTGGAGCTTAACATTCTCCTCCTTTGTCTAAACCTAAGCTGCCAACATGACACTTGGTTTTCTACTGACTTCAAGGCAGTCTATGTGTAGTGAATTTCTTTATAAAAAAAAATTCTGATTGTAGAGAATTTATAAAATACAGAGAAATACAAAAAGAAAAAACATTCATCTATAATTGCAACACCAGGAGATACCAGCGTTTTAAGGTATTCCATTAGCTGTTGTCTAGGCATATACATAGAGATGGTATAAAATCTGGATCATACTGATTTCTTTTTCATGTAACATTATATTCTGAGCAACTCTTGGGATCACTAAATGTTCTATAAAACATGAGTTTTAATGTTTACCTAAGGTTTCACTGTATAGATAAACCAATTTACTTAATATTCTTTCATTTTTATGTATTCTTTGTCCTTATAAATAACTTAATATTCTTTAATTTTTATGTAATCTTTGTCCTTATAAATAACTCATGATAAAGATCCTAAACATAATCACTTATTCACATTGTTAATTATTTCCTTTAGTTAGATTCATAGAATCAGTAAGCTGAAGATAATGAACTCTAAGAAAGCTCTTGGCAACAAATGCTTTCCAGCAGGTTTATGAAAATGTATCCTAAGATCAGTGCCCATTACACCTTGTCCTTGATGCTACTAAGTATTAGCTTTTTAAAATAAAAGTTTGGTAATTTGAAGAAAATAAATATATCATTTTTACATTCATTTCCTCCATGATTTGTGAGTTTAACATTTTTAGAGGTTTTTAGTCTATTCTGTTACTTTACTTATTTTAAAAAATCTTTGTGTCATTGAAGAGTTATTATTAATTTTTTTTTGCTTGCTTGTTTTTTCTTTTTCTTGGCTGTGCTCGTGCGACAAGCAGAATCTTAGTTTCCCAACCAGGGTCAAACCAGTCCCCCCGCAAAGGAAGCATAGAGTCTTAACCACTGGATTGCCAGGGAATTCCCTCTATTAAGCTTTTAACTTAGTTTGCTTATTGATTTATATGTTTTCAGTATTGTGATCAATATCTTTGTCATATTTACTATGGAAATTTTACCCTATGTCTTTTATCTATATAATTGTGGCTATATAAATGTCCTATACATTAATAAATATTCTATACCATAAATAATACTTTGATACTTTCTCTATTTTATGCTTTGTCATCTCCCAAACTAAAATATTCTTTTCTAGGTTTTCATAGTTTCATGTTTAAAATTTAACTCTTCAATCCAGGTATAATTTCTCACAGTTAACCAACTGATTCAGTTCAATGTATTAAATAAATTGTTCCTCTAAAAGATGCTTACTCCTTGGAAGGAAAGTTATAACCAACCTAAACAGCATATTAAAAAGCAGAGACATTACTTTGCCAACAAAGGTCCGTCTAGTCAAGGATATGGTTTTTCCAGTAGTCATGTATGGATGTGAGAGTAGGACTATGAAGAAAGCTGAGCGCCAAAGAATTGATGCTTTTAAACTGTGGTGTTGGAGAAGACTCTTGAGAGTCCCCTGGACTGCAAGGAGATCCAACCAGTCCATCCTAAAGGAGATCAGTCCTAGGTGTTCACTGAAAGGACAGATGTTGAAGCTGAAACTCCAATGCTTTGCCCACCTGATGCAAAGAACTGACTCATTTGAAAAGACCCTGATGCTGGGAAAGATTGAGGGCAGGAGAAGGGGACGACAGAGGATAAGATGGTTGGATGGCATCCCCGATGCAATGGACATGGGTTTGGGTAGACTCTGGCAGTTGGTGATGGACAGGGAGGCCTGGCATGCTGCGGTTCATGGGGTTGCAAACAGTCGGTCATAACTGAGCAACTAAACTGAACTGAGATGTTATGACCATGTTTTAAATTCTTGCAAGTCACAGGTATAGTCCCTTAATCAATAAATCCTCTTGGTTTTTCCTCTTAGGTACATATTTTTCTTTTTTAAATTTTCTTATGGACACTTTCTAAAATATATAGTAGAGAGAACAGTGAACCATCCATCACTCAACTTCAACAATTACTGTTTTACCAATTTTGTTTCATCTATCTTCCTAACTTTTATCTTTTAAAGCAAACTCCAGATACCATGTCATTTCATTCGCAAATTAGTATCTCTAAACAATAAGACCTTGAAAAAAATGCCATTTTCACACCTAATAAAATTGATCTTCCCTTAACATAATTTAATATTTAGCCCATTAAATCGCCAAGAATTTTTCCAAAGCTTTTTTTTTTTTTTTTGATAGTTGGTTCTTTGAATCAGGGTTCAAAGTCTACATGTTGTATTTTTTTTTTCCTTAAAATTAACATCTAACAACTTTCTTCTACCACCACTATCACTTCTCCTTTTCTTTTCATGCCTCTAATTTGTTGGGGACACTGGGTCATTTGTCTTATGAGACATCCTAACATTCTGCATCTGGCTAAACACTTCTGTGGTATTACTTATTTTGTCTCTCTATCCCCTCTATTTACTGTAAACTAGAGACCTGATTTCCTGTTAGAGCTAGAGGCTTGATTACATTCAGGCTCCATTTTCTTAGGCAAGAGTATTTCATGGGTGATATTATGTACTTCCTCACTGCATCATAACAGGAAGTACATAATGTCAGTCTTCCTAACTTTTACATGTTGTAAGACTGAGCCAGTGTGTTCAGATAATGTCAACCTGATTATAAAGTTCCCTGTTATCCTTCACTTAATTGTTTTAGCATCCATTGACGATTGTAGCCTATATGTATTAATTCATTAGTCAATACAAAATGGTAATTTTCTAATTTAGAATTCTTTTACTTGCTTCCTTTAGGAAGATCTTTCCCTTGTGAATTATTCAGTTTACCTTAAAATACACTCCATAAAGGAACTGCAGGATGATATGTGATTTGTTCTTTTTTAATGTTCAGGGTAATGAGTTGATATTCTAGCAACTTTTAAAAGTAATCAATGAGGATTTTTAAAAAAATACTACTACAAATCCCAGATTACAAGAACCTCTCAGCTTAAAAAAACAAAAGATGTAAAATATACCGCTTCTCTTTTAAGATTCCTATTCATTTCTTCCATATTAGTATCAGCATGCCCATGTACTGATCTACCATGGATGTAGTAGCCAAAACATCTGTGGGATAACAGAAGCACTGATATCTATAAAAAGAGAAGGACCAGTTAGCAATGCAACTGCAGAACAATAAAAATTAAGTGCTTCTTGAAATTGCTTCCTTTCTCTCAAAATAATGAGAGTTGAATTCTTAGACAACATATAAAGGGAATAATAAGGTAATAAAGGATAATGAGGTTATTTTAAAAAGCAGATGAAAAAGAGACTGAAGACACTTCCAAGAAAAGAACAAACAGGATTGACACATGAAAACCTTTCAGGGATTTCAGGCTGAGTCAACTATTTGGTAGCATTAAGGATTTACAATTAAGAAGTTGCAAATAGAGAAGGAAAATTTAAGGCAGCAAATATTAAACTTGTAGCTCATTATAACCATCTCTGGAATTAACCACCAGTGGAAATCAGACTAAAAATCCAATCATAGCAAATCACTTCAAAGCCTCTTTTAATGTACTCATGACCTTTAAAAAGGGAGAAATAACAGTTGCAAGATAAAGTCAGAAAGTACTTACGTTACTCATACAGCACAAATCAACAAACTGTCGAATTTTATCTTCTATAAATCTCTCATAGAAGACACCAAAGAACACAATCTGAAACATTAAGCCAAGTTCATGCGTATTAGATTTTAGGATTTAATTTTCTTTTATAGCCACAGTATAGTATATTAAGAAAAACTAAGTTCCAAACAAGAACATAGGGGCCAATAATGATTCCTGTGGGATAAAATCCTACTTAGCATCTCCTATTCTTCTGTCAAAGGAAGAGTGTTTTGGAATTCTGTTAAGATTCACTGAGGGGGCTTATTTTGAATTTAAAAACTTTTCTGTGTCATTAAAATAAGATAGGACAAACACAGGGAGAGGAAGTAAGGGGCTTTGAAAACCTTAGGATAAACCAATGCATTATGGCCAGTTTAGGTCTCGTTCTGCAATTCTGCTCATCTCCTAAATTCCAAAGTCTACTAGAGAAATTGCTTGTTTTTCAAATTAATCTCTGATAGAGTAGCATATAAAAAGCATATGTCAAGTATTGTGTTTCAACTACAGATAATGTGTTAAACATTCAGATGGAATGGTTTCAAGTGTTTTCTTAGATCTAATAATGCTGCAAAGGGAAGTTATATAAATCAAAAGAGAAGAGTTTACACTGTAGAGCTTAGATATCCTTCAGAGAAAGACAACACTTCCTAACCACCCTATTCAAAGCTGTCCCCACTCCTATCTTTCCTCCCCCTTACCTCCCTCTACTTGCTATCTCATCTGCCTGCTGACGCTCTTCACAGCACTTGTCACACTTGTAATTTGTTCCTGTTACAGCGTATCTTTGGGCTGGCCATTGCCTCCCACATAAAATAAACTCAGATATGGGAATTAATACATAAATGAATCTACAGCAGCTGAATACTAAAAACGCTTTCCTAAATATACTACATACATATTTTAAAGCTCCTTTAAATGACATGAAAAACAGTAACAAAGTTTAAAAACTAAGAGATACCACTTAAAAATTGAAGAAGCTGGGCTGGGGAATGAATAATAAAACCTAACCTTATGAGAATCAAGAAGCGTTTGTACAGACAAATTTATGGAACTGCTAAAAGTTAACTCCTTTAACCTTTAAGGTTAAAGAAACTCTTAAGGATACATAAACACTGATAATCTGAGGATGTGACCATGGAGAGACATACGTCTCTATCAAATGGCAGCAGAGTGAAAGACAAAAAGCGAGGTTAGACAGTAGTGCCCAGGACGGCCAGCTGCTGCTCCAACGAGCCTTTCCCCTCTCTCCTCGGGACAGACCCCCTGTGTGGGCACGCTGCTGCCCAGCGGACAGTGTGGGGAGGAGTGGCCATGTGACCAAGTTCTGGCCAAGGAGAGGTCGAACACACTTCTGAAAAGGCTCTCAAGGAGGAGGGGGTGAGCGGTCATCACACTTCCCGGGTCAGCCGGCCCTCCAGTCTGCAGGGAGGACCAGCCCCCGGCCCGTACGGCCCCCAAGCTGGGGCCCTTGCCCCATTCCCGCCCACTCACCCCGTCATGCCAGAGCATCTGGACTCATCGCTCACAATCAAGGATTACAAGGGCCGCACACTAGCTGAACACGTTTCAGGATCTGACTCTTTTCTACAGCACTTGGATTTATCTATGGGTATGTGGCTAAACAGCCTGGATGAGCTACATAGTTACGGCAGGATTTGCCTTATTGCGTTTGCTGATGTTTACTTCACAGCCCATTTATCACCGACACCTCCTCAAGGGGTTACCTGTTCGAGACTCCAGCACACAAGACAAGAAACCAGGGGAAAAAAACAATTCAGAGGCATGCTAAAAATAATTGATAGGGGTTTTCACAGCTCAGCTTCACTACTTCACCTGCTTGTTTCATGTGAAATGAGCTAAACAGTTTTCATGCCTAAAATCCGAGCTAAAAACCACCTACGCTCAGCTATACACAGATTCTGTTCTGCCTGTTTTACTTCTCAATTAGGTTTTGATTTATAAAACTTTTAGACTTTCTTTTCACAATCTTCCTCTGAAATGGAGAAAACAAGTATGCAAAGTTTCTGCAGGTCTATAAAATAAGGAAGAATAAATGCCTCATAAATGATAATAATAATTTAACTACTAAAGTTTCATAATTCATTATGGGTAGTTAAGCTGTTGCAATGTTTTCAATTAAAATTCATAGTGGAAAAAAAAAAAAGAGGAAAGGGTGAGGTCTTCTCCCCTGGTTCACACCTGCAACCCCATCAGACATTATGGACCATGAGGTGACCTGAGAGGTGAAGTCCTGAGGGGCAAAGCAGAACAACAGGCCTCCAGGTCTGACAGCAGCCACACTGCTGGCCCTGCACTGCTGACCCCTACTCTTCTTTCGCACGAGACGGAGAAAAGCTACTTTCATTTCAGGCCCTGTCAGTCTGAGTTTTTTCTTTTAGTTGTTGTACTCAACCAATATGAAAAGCTTCAGATGGTATTCCTTTAAATTCTCTGCTGCTGCTGCTACTGCTGCTAAGTTGCTTCAGTTGTGTCCGACTCTATGTGACCCCATAGATGGCAGCCCACCAGGCTCCCCCGTCCCTGGGATTCTCCAGGCAAGAACACTAGAGTGGGTTGCCATTTCCTTCTCCAATGCATGAAAGTGAAAAGTGAAAGTGAAGTTGCTCAGTCGTGTCCGACTCTTAGCAAGCCCATGGACTGCAGCGTACCAGGCTCCTCCGTCCAAGGGATTTTCCAGGCAAGAGTACTGGAGTGGGGTGCCATTGCCTTCTCCACAACCAGAAAAATCTGATCTGTTCACAAAAACTGTATTAGTGACATACAGTGACAAACAACAGTCACTATAACTGCTATATGTCACCAGGGATTCGCTGGTGGCTCATCTGGTAAAGAATCTGCCTGCAATGTGGGAGACCTGGGTTTGATCTCTGGGTTGGGAAGATCCCCTGGAGAGGGGAATGGCTACCCACTCCAGTGTTCTGGCCTAGAGAATTCCTTGGACTGTATAGTTCCTGGAGTCACAAAACGCCAGACACTACTGAGCAACTTTCATGTAAGTTATATCTCAATAAAACTAAAAGGGAAAAAAAAAATCAAACCCCATATTATTTTAATCTAATTTTATTTCAAATCCTAATTTCTGTTTGTCTTTCTTCTGTGATTGTCAAACTATCCCTCACTAGCTCTATTCTGCAGCTTTAAGTTTGAACAACTCTTTACAATGACATCTAGATCTAATTCTGTAGGAATTTGGGGACTTCAATTCCAAAATCTTTTTAAAATTTAGTTTTTAAGGCAAATATAAGCTCTCCAGTTTATAGGAAATCCCACCTTCCTTTGCTTATTTAAAAGTTAAATCTTTTTTTTTTTTTTTAACTGAAACTTTATTACTTATGCCTTCCCCCCAACCACAAGCACTCTTTAGCCTTAAATAACGTTGTGTGCCCACAACTACAACAGTTTATATTTGCTCAGGAACATATAATCACATTAAAAATAAGTAACTTTCTACTTCATAGTTCAGTTGGCAAAAGTTAAAGAAATCTTAAACTGAAAGGCTTTTCCCACTCATTGGCGTGTCTATAAGCAAGAAAAAGAAATGCAGAGACTAGAGTTAGTTAAGTGCTGTAGCTCCTGCTTCTCCTTTTTTCCTTTCATTCTTTTTTTTTTTTTTTTAGCTATAAGAAGATAAAGGAAATAAGCATAGCAAAGATCCTCTGCTAGAGCTGTGCGTCCTCAGAGTTTAGTTTCAGCTATTTCAATTAATATTTCAAAGAAAACTTTGAAATTTATGTGAGATTTAATGATATATAAATGAATGTAAACAAAATGTTAGTTTTCAAAAGCAAAGATTGAGGGTACCTTAGCAATTCCTATCATTATACAGAAACTAAATCCTGTAGACTCTGAAAGACCCTTCAGAGTCGCACTATGATAAGAAATGAAATCTGAAATCAGAATGCCTGAGTTCAAATTTCTGTTCTGCTGGTTTCTAATTGTTCTGGGTTCAAATTCCAGTTCTGCTCATTTCTAATCGATTTCTAATATAATATTTGGGCAAATATTTAACCTTTCTGTGCCACCACATCCTCATCTATAAAATGAGGATATTTAAAAGAATCTATCTCTGAGGGCTACTATAAAGATTAAGTAAGTTCATTTGCGTAATGCAATTAACACAGTGCCTGGATTAGCATACTATGTAAGAATTAGCTATTTGCTATCTTTATTATTAATACATCAACCCAATGGACTGTAGCCTGCCAGGTTCCTCCGTCCATGTGATTCTCCAGGCAAGAATACTGGAGTGGGTTGCCATTTCCTTCTCCAGGGCATCTTCCCAACCCAGGGATTGAACCTGGGTCTCCTGCATTGCAGGAAGACTCTTTGCCATCTGAGCCACCAGGGAATCTTTATTATTGTTCTTGTCACCTTCTTTATACTGTAGAAATCCTGTTGTGGTCAACAGCTGACGATCAGTATATAAACAGAGTTAAAAATATAGAGAGGTTATGTTGCTTAAAAGTATAATCTCCTGTTACCTGTATAATTCCAATGACCAGCCAAAGAGCAGAAGACACCGCATATCTCAAAATGCGGCTGTAAGGAGCTATGTAGCTAGGTGGGCTTCTGGAAAGACTAGAGGATGAGTCCATTAATGCTAAGTTCTTGAATCCCACAACCTTAAATAAAAAGAACAAAATAATTTTAAAATATATGGAAAAAGAAAACCCCTGTAGTCTGAAAATTAGACACCTCTCTCTACTCCTTCCCTTGAAAAACTAAAGTATTGAAGTTTGTACAAACAGTAGAAAATCTAGATAAAAATAATTATCAAGTATTTTAATTACAAAGTATTTAATACAAAATTTTAGCTAGTCTATTAGGTAGTCTCTTCGATAGGACTCAAGGCCAGTTCAGCTCAGTTGCTCAGTCATGCCCAACTCTTTGAGACCCTGTGGACTGCAGCACACCAGGCCTCCCTGTTCATCACCAACTCCTAGAGCTTGCTCAAACTCATGTCCATCGAGTTGGTGATGCCATCCAACCATCTCATCCTCTGTCATCCCCTTTGACTCAAGGCCAAATATAACCTTATTATCATATACACTGACAAAGCTTAAAAATTTCTGTCAAAAAAATAAAGCTGTGGCTCAGCTGGTAAAGAATCCGCCTGCAGTGTGGCAGACCTGGGTTCGATCCCTGGGTTGGGAAGATCCCCTAGAGAAGGGAAAGGCTACCCACTCCAGGATTCTGGCCTGGAGAATCCCATAAACTATAGCCCATGGGGGCGCAAAGAGTCGCACAAAACTGAGCAGCTTTCACTTTCACTTTCAGTAAACTACCAATGAACAACCAGCAATCCATGACAGGCACTACGCAAAATACTTTTTATACTTTAAAACACTATTTTCCAAAATGCTTTTTGAGGAAGGTATCATGTTATACTCACCTCTATGCTTTCTACTCTCAAAAATTAAAGGCTCTGGAAAGTTTGATGGTAAAGGAAGTTACATGACTTTATGGAATCCAGTATTTTCCAAACTTACTTGATTATAAAATGACTTTCTCACACAATCCCTTTTAAGCTTTAAAAAACAGGACTATAAGTAAGTTTTTGAGATGGTGTTCTTATGTCCCAGAGACACACATGTTCTTCTAGGTTCAAAAAAGGGAAGGAAGGAGAAAAGCAAGAAAGAAGGAAAAAGAAATGCAGACAAACAAAGGAGTCCAACAAAATTTATATCAAACCTTACTTCAGCTAGTTCTAGAGAAAATCTGTTACTTATGCAGTTTCCATATTTCAGTCTCATATTCAGTTCTGAATACTTCCTTTGATAATTCTACCCAGGTCCATCAAATAACTGTAAAGGGGCCATAAGCATGTACCCATTCAGTGTGTGTTGCTAGGCTGTAGCCCCAAATCCTAACACAGGACATGGTCCTTAGTAGGTGTTCAAGGACAGAAAGTAGAATGGTGGTTCCAGGTCTGAGGAGAGGGAAAAAGACGAGCACAGAGTTTTAGTTTTGCAAGATGAAGGGTTCTAGAGATGGACTATACGACAATATGAGTATACTTAACAGTTACTGAACTGTACACTGAAAATAATAAATTTCATGTTATGCGTATTTTTTAAAGGCTCGATAATAATATTTTAAACTTCAGAAAACTCTCTCACTGACAGGAAAACTTAGCTGGAATTACATTAAGTTAACATTTATGAGGTACCCATAAATTGCATACAATTATATAAAATAGTTTATACCTCCAAAAGGAAGAGGACAGTAAGTACTTGAAAGAGTGGGTTAATTTTTCTCACAGTCTGAATTTCGTTCCATTCATTTGCCACAAAATAAGTTCTCCATATGCTTACAGGAACAGTAGCACTCCGGACACCACCCTCACCTGGTTGGGGAGGTAAAATGAGTAAAACGTTTCACCTTCTTCGCTTTACAGTGGTGGCGAAAGAAACTTGGTACAAATGGTTACTTTCATTACCTTCAACAGCTTTAAGAACCTTCCCTTTAGGCCGCTCCCAATCGATAAAGAATATGTCTATGGTAATCTGGGAGATGAGCTTATGCAAAAATTGCAGAGCCTGAGAATGACAAACGAAACACCTTAAAGTACTGGCATTAAGTCTGCTTATGAAACCAACGCTGATTCTTTAAGAAACAAACATCTGCAATCACAGGAAGATATATGGGGCTTCCCTGGTGGCTCAAATGGTAAGCAATCTACCTGCAATGGGGGAGACTCAGGGTCAACCCCTGGGTCAGGAAGATCCCCTGGAGAAGGGAATGGTAACCCACTCCAGTATTCTTGCAGAGAATCCCTGGACAGAGGAGCCTGGTGGGCTACAGTCCATGGGGTCACAAAGAGTCAGAGCGACTAATATTTTCACTGTAAGTTTCACAAGTGACAAAGTTGTCATACCATCAGGGGCTCACCAGAAACTCATCATATAACAGTCACCAAATTCACAGACTTTCTACACACATATTAATTTCACCTTTCCTCCTTCTGTCTTTCTTAGAAATAGGAATATGAAGATAGACATACTGCCTCCCTCCTCACACAGGGATCTTGCCTAAAGGACTGTCTTTCCCAAGGGTTCCAAAAGCCTTTAACTTCTTTATAAGGAAAGGTATCTCCATCTGTAATTGGTTTGCCCTATGAAAGTTTTAGGATGTTCTTACTGCCTTTTTCTCTATTTCTACTATTAAGATTTCTGATGAAAAAAAAAATCCTTTTCATTTACAGAATATGTTTAAACTGAGGCTTCTTCCGAGAAGGTGCATTACTGATCAAACAAAGGTCAAAAATTTAAGTATGGGATGATTCCTCTCTTCCTGGGGCTCACAGATCAGTGGGAACAGCAGTCACTTAATAATCACAACATAACTGGATGAGATGTACAGCAGAGACATGTGAAATCACATCCATTGAAAGAACACTGAAGCAAGGAGGGGGGCTCCCATGGGAAGAGGAGGAAAGGAATGTGGAGGCAGAGAGAACCAATGCTAAGAGTTCAGCACTTTATCCAGAGTGGTACCGTTCACTCTTGATTAACAGTCTACATTAAATAATAAAAAATTATTTAAGGCAGATCTTCAGAATGAGATACCTATTATAAATAAATGCAGACTTCCTAGTAAAAAAGAACAATTCATACCTTCTTCTAAAATTCAACTAAATTTTACACCAAAGATTTTGAAAGCATTTTAACTCTGAAGACTTACGTGCTTATTAGCAGACTTTTTTTTTTAAGCAGACTTTTAAAATTCAGTAACCTGTGCTTTGAAACTTACCTTCAGAGCAAAACCACATCCCACATAAGTAACAAAGCGTTCTTCTTGAGCTGGCACTGGTAGCAAAACAGAGACAGACTTCTGTGCCTGTGATGAAAATTACACTGCTAAGTATGACCACACAAGGTTTTTACTAGGCACAATTTATAACCCAAAGAAAGCATAAAATAAACACAACACACTCAGGGAACAGTGAGTTTAGCACTTTCCCCAGTACTCTTGATTAGAAACACCCTTAAGTAAAAACAGTTGCTTTATAAAGACAGCTTACAAGTTATTCAGGTTGTGGCACTAAGGTTAAATTCAGAAAATCACTTACTTTAAAGAAAATAAGCCAGTAAAGACCTGTTCCTACAGTGATGATAAAGAAAACATTGGCCAGATCACCAGCATAGTAAACCAAGAATTTCGTAACTGTCTGCAATTTAAAAAGAGAATCACAGCTGTTATAGACTCATTCTATTTATACTACTTTAATAACATATTATTATTAATAACATTATTATCAACCCAGTTTCTCAAGCTTGAAGTCTTATTTCATGTATCCATGGATCAGTCAGAAGGACTGACTGCAGCCTCTTCCTAGATACCTTTTGATCCATTTCCAATAACTTCTATCTTATTCAACCCTTCTCATCTTTCACCAACTAAGAACTTTAGAACCACTTTCTAATTTTCACGTTTGGAATCCTCCCCAACGTACCCTCCATACTACCATCAGAATTGGCTTTCTAAAATGTAAATTGGACTGTGTCACTCTCTTTCTTAAAAATGTACAGTGATGCCTCATTAAAATGTAAATTCCTGATCCACAAGGTCCTTTACAACCTAGGCCAAAATTAAATTTTAGCCTCATCTGTCAGTTCCAACAACTTGCTCAATAATTAACCACTCCACACATTAATCCCAAATGTTTTGGGGAATGAAATGAGCATTATTTCAACAGATATTCTTCTCTTCTTCTCTCTGGCAAACTCTCTGGAGCTCTGAGGGCAGAGACCATGTCTCCCTTTGCCCATTATCACACCCCCCAGCACCTCATAGAGCATCTGGCACTCAGACAGCAAGCCATCAGTGACTATTTGTGGAATGCAAAGACTGCTGCTGCTGTTCAGCTGCTAAGTTGTGTCTGACTTTTGCAACCCCGTGAACTGCAGCATGCCAGGCTTCCCTGTCCTTCACTATCTCCAAGAGTTTGTTCAAACTTAGATAGTGCATTGATAACCCAGCTTAAAATTCACTTCTTTTGGATACCTTTCTTGACTCCCCAAACCCTAAATCAAGCCCCCTCCTCTGATTTCCAGGCACATTAGCTCTGGAGACAGGAAGATAACCCAGCACAAACCAGTTTACTATAAGCCTTTCTCGATGGAAATACCACCTATTACTTTGATACGGTAAAAATTAAATGAATAGGAAATTTATTTAATCTCTACAATTTCAGCACGTATAAAATGGGAATGACCATGATACCTAACTTCACAGAGCTATTGTGAGGACTAAAGGAATTACACATGTCAAGGTTAAAAAAGTACCTGGCTTACAGTAATACTCAATAAATGACAGATGACAACAAAAACAAGAACAAATGTAAAAACAATTAAATGAGAAGTGAAACCATAAAGTTAACAGGATAAAATATGGGAGAATCTTTTTGATCTTGACGTAGGGGAGGATATCTCAAACAAGATCCTAAAAGCACACACCATAATATGAAAACCTACTCAGATTTGACAGTATTAAAATCAAGAGTTTCTACTAAACAAAGTAACAGACAGATAAAATAACAGATGGATTTACTCTTGGAGAAGAAACTTCGATGTCAAAAACCAAAAGAAGATTTACATTTAGAAAATACAAAAAAAACTAAATAAAATAAAATATAAAAAACTTGTTTAAATAAACAAGAAAAATTGGAAACAGTAGAAAAATGAGCAAGTGGTATAAATAAGAAGTTCACAGAAGGGGAAGCCCAAATGATTAATAAAGTATATGAAGAGTAATCAAAGAAATGGAAATTAAATCCCACCAGATCGGCAAAAAAATGGGAAAGGGTGGGAAAACAGCAAGTGTTGGTGAGGATGCGAGGAAACAAG
Source organism: Capricornis sumatraensis (assembly GCF_032405125.1). Taxonomy (NCBI): domain Eukaryota; kingdom Metazoa; phylum Chordata; class Mammalia; order Artiodactyla; family Bovidae; genus Capricornis; species Capricornis sumatraensis. The sequence goes on from NC_091079.1 coordinate 89,319,178, forward strand.
GAGACCACTGCTGGTGGGGGCAGACTGGCCGCCAGCCGTGGCGCACACTGGAGGGAAAACAAGGGTACATTTCCTAGTCATGTACGTCTCCTAGTCATATACCCCAGAGAAACTCGGGGCAACTTTTTACTCATTCGCTAGCTGTGTCTTATTAGAAGGATATAAAATAGTCAAAAGATAAAAATATACTTTAAAAAGTCCTGTGATCATACCTGTAAATCAATCATGGGACTCCCAATGCGTCTCTTCCAACCTGCTGTCTTCAAAAGAGATGATAAAACAGCTAGTCCACCCAACACACCTAAAGCAATCTAAAGTAACAAAAAAAATTGGGATTTATGTAATTTCATAATGCAATTTCATCAGTGTTCAAAGACACTGTAAATAAAAAGTAACAAAGTACTCAAAAACAGGCTCAAAAATTAGAAGGTACACTAAAAGGACATAGGCGCCAAACTAAAGAAACTCCCAATGGACAAGTCTGGGACAATTTGGGCAAGAAAATACAAGGTAACAAATTAAAATTACTAGAATAAATAAATATTCATGAGCCCATACTGATTTAATAATAAATGAATAAATCAATCCACATGGACAAAGGGAGAATTCCTTTTTACAGAATTCTAATCAATATAGAAGAAATGACGGAAAAACACAACCACCACCAGACAAATATCACAGTAATAGTTTTTAACTGGCCAAGAATTATCAATGGATGCTAAAATTAGAGGGCAAAAGAATAATAAGGAGCAGGAGATTTGTATAATCTCAAGTATCTCCCCACAAGACAGTTATTAATTATAAGTGGAAAAATACAATGGAGAACTCTGCAGATACCATCTTAGCCATACGATCAAAGTTGACATCACTATTAATAAGATAGGTGTGTGCTAAGTAGCTTCGGTCATGTCTGACTCTTTGCAATCCTATGGACTGTAGCCCGCCAGACTTCTCTGTCCATGGGATTCTCTAGGCAAGAATACTGGAGTGAGTTGCCCTGTCCTCTTCCAGGGGATCTTCCTGACCCAGAGATGGGACCCAGGTCTCTTATCTCTCCTGCATTGGCAGGAGCGTCTTTACCACTAGCACCACCTGGGAAGTCCATTAATAAGATATACTGACACCAAGTATCTTCTGATATGGCTCAGTGAGAAGGGTATAACATCACTTTCATGGTATGTATGCTGAAACTACATTTAATCATGGGAAAATACCAGATAACCAACTGAAGGACAAAATACCAGTGTTAGGGTCAGTCATGAGACAAAGAATGACTGACGACCCGTCACAGACCTAAGGAAACTAAAGACACACTCGATGGTTGGGTCCTGAAACAGAAAAAGGATAGTGAAAAAAATCTGTAAAATCCAAAGAGTATTCACATTAGTTAATTTGTTGTTGTTTAGTCACTAAATAGTGTCCATCTCTTCATGACCCCATGGACTGAAGCCTGCCAGGCTCCTCTGTCCATGGAATTTCCCAGGTAAGAATACTAGAGTGGGTTGTCATTACCTTCTCCAAAGGATCTTCCCAACCCAGGAATCGAACCTGCATCTCTGCATTGGCAGGTGGGTTCCTGGATTAGTTAACAGGACTACATCACTATTAACTTCCTGATTATGACAACTGTACTACAGCATGCAGCCTGGCGTGCTGCAGTGCACGGGGTCGCAAAGAGTTGGATACGACTAATGACCGAACAACAATAACTACAGTTACGTAAGCTGTTAACGCTAAGGGAGACTTGGTGAGGTATATGTGGCAATCTCTTTATTTTGACAACTTTCCTGAACATGTAAAAAATTTTTGTTTTAATTAAAAAATATACTGTAAGTATTTTGACAGGTTAAAAGAAACTCACATCTGTCTGGACATGTGCTTCTCTTTGATCCATTTCGTATGTGACTGAGAAAGAAACCTGATGTTTAAAAGAAAGCAAATTAGCCATACTGAAGTTATATGATACAAACCTATTTTTACTATAAAAATACATTCACAGCTGCATTTTACCAAAAATATCATACTTTTAAACTATCAATATTACTAGAGTTGACCTTTACTTATACATAAATAAATATACTTTGGGGAATTACCCACACTACTTTAAATAACCATTTAGAGCATATATTAAAGAAAGAGGGTTTCATTAGAAGGTAGATTAGGTTCATTAACAGCAGTCAAGTCAAATTAATCATATTTCATTTTCTGATAGGTTTCTGTAACTGAGGCATGTGACCTATCTTGTGTATCAAGAGTTCAGCAACTGGCTAAACAATCACATAGGAAGAAGGCCAATTAATCAAAGATGTAAACAAGAATCTTAGGGACACAATTATACAGAGACAGGAGAGAGAAGAATCATAAAGGATTAAGAGAAACAGTAGCATGAGAAATAGGAGAGGGAAGACACCTAAGTCTTACCAGGTTCACAGAGCAGGGTCAAGAAGGAGGAGGTCATGAGAAGAGTCAACTGTTATACGACTGACCCTTGAACAATATAGGGGTTAGGGGCACCAATTCTGATGCAGTCAAAAATTCAGATAGAACTTTAGAGTTGGTCCTCCACATCCGTGTACTGGACCAGCTTTGAGGAGTGCTGCAGTACATATTTAGTTATAAAAAAAGAAAAAGTCCACATATAAGCAGAACCATGCAGTTCAAATCTGTGTTGTTCAAGGGTCAACTGTATAAGTGTAAAGTCAAAGAAAAAAAGCCAGTGTATGTGGAATACCTTGCTGACTTCATGAAAGAAGTTTTCAAAGAAGCAAAATGGCAGGACCCAAACTGCAAATGACAAAAGAATAAATGGTTGGGAAATCAAGGAAAGACACATGATAGCAGCCTGAATTGTTGGCAGAGCTGACAGAAGATTGTATGATTTGGTTGTGCTAATTTGTTTCTAAGATGGGGCAACCTGAAAGGCAAAGGAAAGGAACCAGCAGAGAAGCTGGCTGAATAAAAGGTCAGGGGCGAAACAGGAGAAAATACACATGAATATATTATAATAAAATATATAAAATTAAATAGAAGAAGATATCCTAAACAAGTAAGGGTTGAAAATTCACTTAAGAAAGTGGGAAGGGTCCTTTATTCTTAGAAATAGGAACCGGAGTCAAGAAAGATAATGAAACAGAGATACTGAAGTATTAAAGAGGAAATCTGAGGGAATTCATATTGGATGGTTTTGATCTGCTCAGAAAAACAGGAAGATAGGTTATTTGCAGAGATGGCAAGAGAGCAGAAATACAGCTGGATGCTCAAAATGAATGTAGAACTTTTACAATAGCTGTCATGAGAAATTAAGAAATGACAAAATCTGTGCATTCTATAATTAGAATGATTGAGGTGGGCTTCCTCAGTATAGTTTTATGATTCTCTCAACTTTTTTCCTATCGCTTATTTTCCAATTTGTCAAAACAATTTAGATATATTTTCGACAAGAAAAATATTTAAAGAAAACACCCAGAAATGTTTTATATTAAGATAAATATACTCTTAACTACCCAAAAATGACATTCCAGGAAAATTTAAACAAGGCAGTCTTTTGTTGTTACTAAGCATGTTCCTGGATTTTCTCCTCTCATTACAGTGTATATAAATTCAGGCAACAGAAATGAATTTTAACATCAAATCAGGTAATAAAAATGAGGATGTGAAACCTCGAAGTCATATTGTGTGCCTACTTTTCACTTTATGAAAGCCTGAACCCAACAGCAGCAGAGTAGAAGTACAAGCTCAACAGAGAGGCCAAAAATTCTGGTTGAGGAACTAGAATATTAAAATTCAGAAAAGTAAAAAAGTGGAAATTAAAAGCTATTAGTGAGTCTGGGAGGTAAGGAATGTTCACCTTCCAACTGTCATGCTTCTGGAGGAGACAGAGGATGAGGAAGAAGTCTAGAAGGATTAGCTCTGGTCCCGACCTCCATCCTCTCTTCTCTACCCCTCCTCAGGCAGGGGCGCTTCAATCGCAGGGTGAGGCAGAGCTCGGCCTTTGCCAGGCTCCTTCTTTGGTACAGCCTGCTTTCAGTGTGTACTTCCTGCTTTCAGGTCTCACTTCCACACACAGACCCTTCTAGGCAGGGGAGGACTCGGGTTCTGGGGTTAAGTTTAACTGAGTTGGGAAACAGTCAGAAGACTGGTTGTAGGTCCAAACTGCATTCTCTATTTCACTTTAGTGCTACTAGTTACAAAACTAAAAATTAGATTCTCTTTCTGCCTGTTTAAGTATGTCTCTATCAAGTGGGCAAGACTGGTGAGAAGAGAAACACACATGCCCACTTAAGGTTTGAGTTCCTGGTTTAGTTAGGCAAAGAGGCAAAATCTTAACAGAAGCAAGGTGGCCAAAGAGAACGAGAGGAGATGCCATATGGCTCAGCATGTCCTGGCATCCAGAACAGGGAGGCCCAGCGGCTGGTGACACTACCTGCTGACAAACTTAATTCTTGCCTTTTATATGCAGAATCCGTAAGAGCTCACCATTAGTAAGAAATAACTGTCTCGACTATATAAAGTGCTATGTTTATTTAAAACTCTGAAAAGGACTAATAGTCTTTTGATCATAATGCAAACTCTCTCAGTTCCACACTAACACATAGACAGGCAATGCCCAAGACAGAGCTCACCTTCACAGACTGGCTGTTGGGGTCTTTGATATCGACGTCACTGTAGGCAATGGTAATTAAGGGAGGGTAAATGTTTCCATTTTTTGTGTTGGGTACAAGGTGGATGCTGTTTAAAAGAAAATTCATTTTTAGTTAAAAATATACTGAGGCCCTTAAACATACATTTAACTTACTGTTTCTTCTGAATGTGATATGCATAGTCTTGGTGATCTCAGAACCAGCAGTTATTAAAAACTAGAAGAGGTTAAACGTAAACTAACGGTACTAACACAGGCTATCTGAAGTGGTCAAAACTTTATATTAAAATACACCCTCAAAAAACGCTTCTTGATCTAGGCCCTACAAAGTTTACAAACAAAATCAATGAAGTACTGTGTACCACTTTTGAGAACTTAAAGTTAATGACTAGAGAAAGGCAGATAATATCCTAATTTTGAAAAAAAGATGAATTATTGGTGACTTCCCTGGTGGTCCAGTGGCTAAGATTCCACACACCCAATGCAGGGGCCAGGTTCAATCCCTGATCACGGAACTAGATCCCACATGCTGCAACTAATGATTCCACATGCTACAACTAAGATCCGGCACAGCCAAATAAATACATAAAATAAAAATAAATATTAAAAAAAGGTGAATTCTTAAAGAGAACGTGTCATATCTAGTACTACTTGTGGCATATAATAGGGTACATATTGCTGAATTCAACGCATTAGTAACACACCATCTGTAAACTCAGAAAGGAAAATGCCAAGTACCAGCGGCCAACATGGTTTCATCAGTATAAAGTCAGACCTGACTGGTTTCAACTTGATTTTCACTGGGGAATCTACACTGACAGATTGAGGGAATGCTAAAAAGAGCACAGGTAGATTTCAGAAAGGGTTAGGACAAAGCTTCTGTACTGCCTACCTCATGAAGATTGTCATGAAAAAAACAATGAAAAAGCAGTGTATGTTGAAACACCATAAAGATGATGGTGTGGCTTTCATCAGTGTATTCAAGGTGCACATCGTAAGGTACTGGAGTGGGAAAGCCGGATAAGGTCAGAGATGGGAATCTCACAGCGGAGAAGAGACGGTGGGGGCTGCATGGCACTACCCTAAGGCAGGGCCGTCGTCCAAGTATCCGAGGAACAGCGAGGTGCTGGTAACTAACGAGGGCCAACCTGGAGCAGCGGGTGCTGAAGGAGGTGGAGCCCCGGGAGGCCCACCTGCTGCAATCATCTGGTGGGCTCTAACTCATCCCCATCAGCCAGTGGATCCTCACTGCTCCCCACCTCTCAACTCGTTCTAACTTGGCAAGTCTAGAGTGGGGCTTAGGACATGGGTTTTGGCAAACTCTTGCAGCCCTTCTGAAGTAATTATCCCCTCTATTAGTCTATCCCAATCTATCTAGACATCTTAGAACACATTATGTATCATTCCAGTTCAGGGGTTCTTACTGTTTTCATCTGACAATTACAGGTCAACACTTTCACTATGACATTTTTCCATATACTCCAAGCCTCATTCAGTAAATTAGACATTTGTTTACCTCAGTGATATTTGGGTGGCGACTCTAATTAATCTTGGCTGGCTTCCTAAGTCATTTTCCCGTCCACTTAGTGTATCCACTAAGAAAATGCGCCGAGTCAGAAGCCACTTGCCCGAACTACTGTCTTTTATCAATTAAAAAAAAAAAGATGGGTTTTAAAAAATACTTTCAATTGTTCAAGATGGCACTCAAGGTGAAGATTACTAGACAAATTTAAAACATAAATTAGTACACTTTGTTTTAATAAGATGGTTGCAAAAACCACTCCTGCTGTGAGAAACTCCTACTAATAGCGTTCCCCACCTGCACTTGAATATTTTCTGATTGTCTGGACTTTTCATCAGTTTGGAAGGATTTTCCCTGCAAATTACCTGAATAAATAGGACTTTATAAAATGAGAAACAACAAAAGAAACTAATTTGTCCAAAAAGCAGCTCAAGGATGGTTTGAAGAAGCCCTGATGTTACAGTTCTACTGTTTTTCTCAGGATAAACTTTCAGGAATGATAAAATTTCTTAATAAAAAGCCTGATATATTTAGTAAATAAGGCTTCCTTGGTGGTTTAGACAGTAAAGACTCTGCCTGTAATGCAGGAGACACAGATTTGATCCCTGGGTCAGGAAGATCCCCTGGAGAAGGGAAGAGCAACCCACTCCAGTATTCTTGCTTGGAGAATCCCATGGACAGAGGAGCCTGGCAGGCTACAGTCCATGGCATCACACAGTCGGATACAACTGAGTGACTAAGCACAATGAGTAAATACACCAACAACCTTACTGTTTTACTGTGGGGCATGCTACATAAAACCTTACAGTCAGGGACTTCCCTGGTGGTCCAGTGGCTAAGGCACTGTGCTCCCAAGGCAGGGGGCCCAGGTTCGATCCGTGGTCAGGGAACTGAGATCCCACATGCTGCAACAAAGACCTGGTGCAGCCAAATAGATAAATATTTTAAAAAAACAAACAAGCTTACCATCATAGAGAATCCATGACTTTTCTTATAATCTGTGGTTTATTAAGCTATGTTGGTTGACTTATTTATTGATTTCAGCTCAGAGAAAGAGTGGTGTGTATGGTTGCCTTACCTTGGTTCACAAACATTTTCTTGTGCTGAAGATTTAAGTTTAACACAGGCACAGCCCAAATGTATTGGTGTTGATTCTCATCAGTATATTCAAGGTACACATCATAAAATGTAGGAGTGGGAAAGTCAGTTAAGATCTTAGGGATAGGAATCTCACACTGAAAAATAAAATTAAAAATAAAAGTACCCAAATTGAAAGTTAGAAAGCATATTTACTATCTTTAAAAGATTTGTAATTATAAAAGAAAGTATCTTCCAACTATACTGTTTATACACATTTTCATACGTCTTTTAAAACATGAATACTATATATGATTCTTTTATAAGGGCCAAAATAACAGTAAAGAACCACCTGAATCTTGTCCTACAACCCAGCTGTAGAGGCTATACATTCATTCTCAACTGTAACTGTACAGCAATAAAAAGGTTTAAAAACTCCTATCCTGTGGGGTGAGGTCCCAACTCTTTCTCCGGATAAACACTGGTTATGATTTGACTCCCCTTAATAGTGCCAGGTTTATCTCCCACTGCTTCCTCTTTGTCTCTGGTTCAGTCACACTAACCTACTTCTGGTCTCTAAGTATGCTATGCTACTCTACATCTCTCTGACACTGCAAATGGTGTTCCTGCCTGGTATTCCCTTCCCTACTGTGCTCCCTGGTAAACTGATATTCATTCTGCAGGCTCAAGTGTCACTCACTGCGTAAAGCCTTTCGAACTTCCCTAGGAACTGTTAAGGACCCTTCTTCGAACCAACACGGTTCCTTGTTCATATCTATAGACCAACACATCACATTCTTTTCAATTCTTTGTCTATATAGCTGCTTTCTCTACTAGGCTGTGAACTCCCTGAGAGGCAACTGTGTTCGATGGAAAGACCATGGTTTTCAAGCCTAACAGAACATTTACTTGATGAAAGAATTTGAACAAATTACCTAATATTACTGAGCAACATTTCCTCATCGACAAAACACAACTAGTATGTATTTTACAAAGCTATTTCATGGATCAGATGAGATAAAAATGATAAAATGCTGAGGACAGAGCAGTGGCATTTAAAAAGTATTGATTATTCTGGCCCAAAGTAGACACACAACAGTTTTTTAAAGTAACACAAGTCATTTCTGATAATAAAAGCAAATTCAAGTTCATGATAGAAAATCTGGAAAATGTAGAAAAGAAAGAAAATAATCTGTAATCCCACCATCCAGAGATAACCACTGTTAAAAATGTTTCTTTTTCTCATCTGTTTTCCCCAGTGGTGCTCTTTGTTGTTTTAACAAAGCTGGAATCACAGTTTTGTTCTGTGGTGTGTGTATAAGCATTTTATCAAGAAGTATTTTTGTAGACTATTGAAGGTCTTTCAAATGTTTAACGGCTCATAATATTGCTTTGTCCCATACTGTAGTTTTAAAATGCATTACCAAAGGAAGGAAGGTCAGGGAGGGAGGGAGGCGAGCATGGAGGGAGAGAAAAGGAAGCATTTTGTTACTGGAGGGTGGAGGGAGGAGGCAGTGATAACACTTTATTGTTTATTTAAAATGAAGTACTTCTGCTTCATTCCAAAATGCTCAAAAGTAGGGATTATTTTTAAGACCTATATGCCAGAAGCAAATACACAATTATGATGTTTAAGACTCTATGGATGATAAGGTACTGTTTTCATGCTGATTATATTAATAAAAATCATTCATAAATTATTCATTAGCCCACAATGCGGGAGTCCCAGGTTCGATCCTTGGGTCAGGAAGATCCCCAGGAGAAGGGAATGGCAACCCACTCTAGTACTCTTGCCTAGAAAATTCCACGGATGGAGGAGCTGCAGTCCATGGGGTTGCAAAGTCGGAAATGACTGATCGACTTCACTTTCACTTTCTTTTCACAAAAAATTACTAATTTCAAAAATTCAATAATTATTCCAATTACTGCTGATGTGAAAAATGAAGCCAAACTGTAGACTGCCTAAAATAGTTCCAACTTACACTTTGTTGATAAGTTGTTCCAAAGGAATAAGCAGCATTTAGTCTCGTCTCTGTGTCTGGACAAAGCTACAACAAAAGAACACAAGTGATAAATATGGCTCACGAATCTTTGCTTATAGTTAAGGGTTCTCAAGACTTAACACGGATATATACTTTATATAATACTTATTTAATGTTATCAAGGGAGTGAAAAATTAAGGGGGCATCTCTGTTATAACTTAGTTTTAAGAAATTCCAATTTAAAACAAAACAAGAAAAATCAACTCTAGCAAGCAAACTGATGTTCTATTCAAGCAATAATCTAGTTTTTTCCTCATTTTGCCTCAGTCAAAAATAACACGTTAGGGATTCTCTCTAGAATCATACTCACCTGTAAAATCCCTCCTTCTAAAGTTTGCCACTTGAGAAAATTTCCTCTCACATCATAGGAAGCAGCAACAAACTTCAGTTTTGTATTCTGCTTACAGAAAAACAAGAATAAAATAATGTCACATACTCTGAAAGTCTATGAATATATATAATGGTCTATAAAACCTTCCAGAGTTCAGACTTTCAAAGTATATATAATAGTCTATACAAATTTTTTCATTGCCAAATGATCTTTGCCTTTCCTAGAGACCAAATATTGAATTCATCAATCATTACTTTGAGGAAAAATTAATCAGTGTATCTCTCTGATTAAACACACTTAATATAAACAGATTGGGTTTTTGCACAAAAACTATTACTTCAGAATTGAGAGGCAGTGACAGATAACTTCTTTTCAAACCTGTTAAATGAGTGTGTGTGTGCGCGAATGGGGGATGAACAGAGGAGGAAATGATCTATTCTTTCATTCTAGAAGGTCAAAGAAATGAAGGTAAGAATTTGGACCTGTGAAATGCCGAGGAAACACACAGAATCCCACTCAATCTTTGGCAGCCCTTTTGAAAATGTGGAGATACAGGATAGAAAAGGCTTTGTGTTTGGTGATGAAACCCTTCCCAACCCACAGGTACTTCTTGCTGCCATAACACACAATCCAGAGGCATCCAGACACTCAAGCAAGAAAACTGGACTCTATATTGTTTAGTTCCTCAGTAGCTAATATTTAGATTTAGTTTAGTCACTAAAAGTTTTAAAATCTATCAAGAATTATGTCTAGTAATATTCTTGTTACCTTTCAAAATTATAAATCAAAATGTAGTTAACCTTCAATAATATAGAGATTTGTACCTGGTTTTCCCCTTTAAAACTGAAATTTGTAGGAAGAGGTGTAGTACTAAGTATTTGAGGTGCTAATCCTAGCTGGTCTCCATAGAACAGCCATGGAAGATTCTGTCTCCTATAAACAATCACAATTGTTTTAATAATGGGGGAACGGTCTTAGTACATATTTGTGAAAGTAATTGCACTGCATTTGGTCACAATGACCAATTTTGCAAATTTGGTTCATTAATTAGAATAACCTTACCAAAAGGTAACAGAATGAACAGTGCCCAGTGCAGCAGTATTTTCAAAGATAACCTGAAACAATCCACATGCATCAAAAGTAGAGGAGTCATAATAATTCATGTTCATTACACACATATTTCCAAGAGCTTGGCAAGATGTTAGATTGCCATACACCTACAGGAAAACAATGACAAAGAAATATATGGACTTTAATATCCTAAACAAAAGTTGATACAAAAATTATGCTTAGTTTTAATTTAATTATGCTTAGAATTTGAATTCTGCAAATTCTTTTTTTGGATATTCTTTTGCTTTTAATACCTTTCCTCTAATTAAAGTAGAAAAGAACTTTCCATATGGCAGGTTAATAATTTATAAATTTTACCTGAAATTTTAGGTGAAAATATTAAGACAAGCAACTGAATGAAGAAGAACCAACCAAAAACCTACAGCATGATATTTAAAAAAACTATTACATGAAATAATTATATTTGAAAGAATAATAACTAGTTCCTAATATTAGAACAGAAATCTAACCTATTTTTATTTTATTTAATCTACTTTATATCTATTGCATATAAATCTAACCTATTTTAAGTAATCTGTTTTATGAACAACAAAATCTGTTGAGTTTGACTCTCAAACGTCTTTCTCAATTTTCTCTTTCAGGAAAAGACCACTTCGTTTTTACAGTTATTCAAATAAAAACCACTGCAGTAATCTTCTTTCTCTCCCTTCTCATATCCAACTCATCACTAAACCTTGTTGGCTCAATTTTAAATGTATATATCCAGAAGCTTAGTACTTCTTTCATTTCCATGGAACCACCCTTGTCCAAAGGTCCATTTTCTCTCACTTGGATTACTCTAATAACCTCCTAATTGGTCCCCCTGCTTGTCTTTGCCCTAACAAAACCTACTTTCCATGTTAGAATGATCTGTTTCAAAACCTGACGCCAACCACTGTTTACCTTTGCACAAAATCTTCTACATCCCTTCCAGTAAACTCTAGGTCTTATAGTCACTCCCTTCATCCTTCAACTCATTTCTCCACTTTCCCTGCTCACTGCTCTGGCCACTTAGGTCTCTCTCCTGTTTCTTTAGCGTGAATATGCCAGAGAACCCCTGCTTTGGGACCTCTGCACTTACTGTGGTCTCTGCTTAGAATTCTCTTCCTCTAGATATTTTCATGGCTCACTCCCACTTCCAAGTCTTGGCTCAAATATCATACTGTCAGAGACGCCTGTCCTGACCATCCTCCGTAAGTTAGACCCACCTTCTACTCTCTATGCTCTTTATCCCAATTTGCTTGTCTTTATAGCACTTGGCATCACCTGACAATTACTTACAATTCCACACGGGATTTTTCTCTGTCTTTTCCTAAAATAGATAACTTAAAAGATTTCAGAACAGGGCCTGGCATACAGTAGGTCATCAACAAACATTTACTAAATGACAGTACGAATCAGTTTCCCCTAACATTCAATTTCAGCTAAGTAAGTCTGGACATATTTAATTTATGTATAATAAGTGTGAAATGAATAACATATTCTTTATTAGTCTCTTTCAGTCCACTTAGAAAGGGTTTTAATAGAATATGACCAAGGAGATATATCTACTTAGAAAAGTTTTATTCACTGGGGAAAAAAAATGGTTCCACATTTTCTCTGAAATGAAATAAAAACTATTTTCTAGAAATTCAAACATACCCAACAAGCAGCTGCTGATGACTGCAAATACTTTGCAAACCATTCTGAAGTGAAAGATATGCCCTGTAAACAAAAAGATGAATTTTAGTTTTACGTTTAAATAGAAATTCCTTAACCTTACACACTTAGGAAGACATTACTGTGCACATTGCTGAGTGGGAAATAACTAATATTACTTTCCTAGTGTTATCAGAAAAATAGACTCTAATAGGAATAAAAGAATTAATTCCAACCAATGTCAGTAATTACAAGTAGGACTGAATTACAAAATCACATCGCTCAGAAAAGATACAAGGAAATAAAGTATGTTTATAATAATAATTTAAAAAAAAATCTATTATGCCCATTTCACTAAAACAAAAATCAAAGTGCAAAAGAATAAAAGAAAAATTAGATCTTGACTTAGATTTGATTAATATTTGGTGATTTAGGATTATCACACTGTATTAAATTGCTAGTAATAAAAAAGAAATATTAGTGAATGATTTCTAAGCAACAGGAGATTGGGGATACACAGAGAAACTAACATTTAAAATCTCCAAAGTGGTGATTCTCAAACAATGATGAATATCAGAATCAACTGTGGAATTTCCTGAAAACAGAAAATGCCTGGTTTCATTCTAAACCACATGAATCAGAATCTCTAGAATGAGACCAAGGCACGCACGTCCTCTGAAAACTGCAGATACAGGCCTCCCTCTAGTTAAGAACCACTGCTGTAAAGCTCATCTGTATATCCTGCTAAAAATTAAGACACTGAGAAACACCATCTGTAGTAAATTCTCTGAACATGGACAAAGGTGATAAAACCAAATTATATGAAATATGGCACCATAACTATCCAAAAAATCTAAAATAAAATTATGAGTCACTATTTTCATCTCCTCAACAAGCAAAAATTGTGTAGAACATTGGCTAACACACACAGAAAACCTAGTAAAAATGGAAAGTATTGACAACAGTACTGGCAAATGCATGCATAATGAAGCCACAGACAAATGCCAAGGATAAAGCTGCATGATCCTTTATAAAACAATATCCACATACTTTTAACCCAGGAATTTAAAAACACTTAGGACATGTGCCTTAAGTCAATAATCTCTCCAAAAGGAAAAACACATCTATGTGCATAAAATGGTTGACAGCAATATTAATAACAAAAAACCTAAATATTCAATAGACATACAATTACATGAATTTCAATGCATAAACTAGGGTACTATGTAACAATTTAAAATTATAATTATTGGTTGAGCCTGGAACATGGTATAGAGAAACCAAAGTAGTGCCTGAAGACTGAAGGAGACATGTTAAAATAATACAGAAGCTATACCAAAGGGAAGTCCAAATTTGGGACAATTTGAGCTTTGAAAATTTGGCCACTGCCGAACAAATCTGGAAAGCTCAGCAGTGGCCACAGGACTGGAAAAGGTCAGTTTTCATTCCAATTCCAAAGAAAGGCAATGCCAATGTTCAAACTACCACACAAATGCACTCATTTCACAGGCTAGTAAAGTAATGCCCCCAAATTCTCCAAGCCAGGCTTCAACAGTACGTGAGCCATGAACTTCCAGATGTTCAAGCTGGATTTAGAAAAAGCAGACGAACTAGATATCAAATTGCCAACATCCACTGGATCATCGAAAAAGCAAGAAAGTTCCAGACAAACATCTATTTCTGCTTTACTATGCCAAAGCCTTTAACTGTGTGGATCACAACAAACTGGAAAATTCTTAAAGAGATGGGACCACCAGACCACTTGACCTGCCTCTTGAGAAACCTATATGCAGGTCAAGAAGCAACAGTTAGAACTGGACATGGAACAACAGGCTGGTTCTAAATAGGAAGAGGAGTACATCAAGGCTGTATATTGTCACCCTGCTTATTTAACTTCTATGCAGAGTACATCATGAGAAAGGGTGGCTGGAAGAAGCACAAACTGGAATGAAGATTGCCAGGAGAAATATCAATAACCTCAAATATGCAGATGACACCACCCTTATGAAATAAAGTGAAGAACTAAAGAGCCTCTTGATGAAAATCAAAGACAGTGGAGAAGCTGGCTTAAAACTCAACATTCAGAAAACTAAGATCATGGTATCTGGTCCCATCTCTTCATGGCAAATAGTTGGGGAAACAATGGAATTGTTGGAAATAAATGGAAATAAAAATAAAGTGACAGACTTTAATTTTTGGGCTCCAAAATCACTGCAGATGGTGACTGCAGCCATGAAATTAAAAGACACTTGCTCCTTGGAAGAAATGTTATGACCAACCTAGACAGAACATTACTTTGCCAACAAAGGACCATCTACTCAAAGCTATGCTTTTTCCAGTAGTCACATATGGATGTGAGAGTTGAAGGAAAGCTGAGTGCCAAAGAATTGATGCTTTTGAACTGTGGTGTTGGAGAAGACTCTTGAGAGTCCCTTGGACCGCAAGGACATCAAACCAATCAATCCTAAAAGAAATCAGTCCTAAATATTCATTGGAAGGGCCTATGCTGAAGTGCAAGCTCCAATACTTTGGCCACCTGATGCAAAGAACTGACTCATTGGAAAAGACCCTGATGCTGAGAAAGACTGAAGGCAGGAGAAGGGGACGACAGAGGATGAGATGGTTGGATGGCATCACCGAATCAATGGACATGAGTTTGAACAAGCTCCGGGAGTTGGTGATGGACAGAGAAGCCTGGTGTGCTGCAGTCCATGGGGTTGCAAAGAGTCGGACACGACTGAGCAACTGAACTGAACCGAACTGAGCTTCGAAAAGAAGAATAACAGTGACAGTTCATAACATACTAGTGATACCAGGGGTTTGCAGTAAAGCTAAAGAGAAAAAAAAGCACAGAGAAAAAAGAAAGCACTCTATAGAGGATTGCTAACTTAAAAATATAATAAGGAACAATAAAATTGTGAAACCATTTTGATATAACCAATTTAATAACTGATTCAGATAAGATTAATCAATGACTGCTAAACAGGATATGTATATAGTCTCACAGTAAAATCTCAGACTAACTTATTAGTCACAGTACCTTTACAAGGGGGAGGAAAGGCAAACAGCACCATGCCCAGCCAGTCAAATTTAGCATCACCAATAACTGGATATCCTGACATTATGTGCTCCATGTTATGATACAATGGGCTATACACAGCACCCATGTCATATTTTTCCAAAAAGATGTTTCACAGAGTCTAATCATAAGAAAAAAATGAGAAAAATGCAGACTCTGGGATGCTCTACAAGGAAGCTGGCATTGACTCTGCAAGACTCAATGACCATAAAAGAAAAAAAGAAAAAAATAATCCAAAAAGCAAAACAGGATAAAGATCTCTGTTCTAAATTAAAGGAGACTGAAGAGATTTAATTTCAATGTGGGATCTTTCACTGATCCTGGGTCTCTTTGCCAAAAAAGAGGGCAGGGATAAAAGACTTTATTGAAATAAGTAGGCAAATTTAGATATGTATAGTATATCAAATAATTCTATTAATCTTTTTAGCTGTGATACCAGAAAAATGCTGTTTTCCTTAGGAGCTACAAAATATTTAGGAGTAAAATGTTACACAGCTACAACCTATTTTCAAGTGGTTCAGAAAAAAAATATGAATGTATGTGTGTGTATGCATATTTACATACACAGAGAGAAAGCAAATTTGGCAAAACATTAATAATTGGTTAAACTAGTAAAAGATCCATGCACAGTCATTGTCTTTGTTTTGTTTTTTTTTTAACGTTTCTGCAATAAAGTTTTTTCAAAATTAAAGTTGGGAAAACAAACCAAGATGTAAGCTCATTGTCTTTGGGGAAAGGGAATGTGAAGACACTGACTCAAATATTTGGAAATTCTTTATTGACTGTCTGATATATTACTATAGAGGACTAGATGTTTCTCTTAGAAATTACATAAAACAATAAGATAAACACAGAAACAGTTATAGATCTGAGTATGTATACGCATGGCCTTCCCAGGTGGTACAGTGGTAAAGAATCCACCTGCCAATGTGGCAGATACAAGAGCAGTGGGTTCAATTCCTAGGTCAGGAAGATCCCCTGGAGTAAGAAATGGCAACCCAAACCAGTATGTTTGCTTGGAAAATTCCATGAACAGAGGAACCTGGTGGGCTTAAGTCCATGGGGTCTCAAAGAGTCGGACACAACTGAGCAACTGAGCACACTCTCACACACACGTTTATACATAATGTGTGTATATATTTTCTAGCTATGTCTGCTAATGAGAGCATACTAAGCATGGTAATCTTTGTTTCTAAATATTATCCTTAAGAGCTTCTCAGAGAAATAGCTGTTTCTAGGATCGAAGCAGGAAAAGTATAAGATGAGCCTGGAAATCTTGTTGTGCCAGACAAGAAATGCTCTAAGAAAAATACAGTTATGTCCAAAAGACATAGGAACAAACTCAAAGGGCTCCTAATGGCCAAACCTATGACAATTTGGGCAACAATGGACTGAAGCTCATTTTAGCCCCAAATTAATTACCGAAGGAAGAAAAGCACAAATATCCTTAACACTGGAACAAAAAAACTGAAGCATACTCACAAGCTCTCCATAACGTGCAGTTGAAATCATACGTAGAGGAAAATTCCCTGTGCTGCTGAAACACAAGCCCCCTGTCTTCATAAATAAATAAGAAAAAAAAAGTTTATGTAAGAATATCAGCAATTCAATTTAAAAATATATATATTATCAATGTAATTAGCCTTACTAAAATGTTAGGTTCTGAACACGCACAGGACCTGCTGGTATTAATGAATGTTGGTTCACATCGGACACACCTGTCAATACAACAAAAATTATTTTTAAAACGTTAATGAACTAGCTCTAATTTAACTGAGGGCTTGTCTTTCTAACTTAATAGATTAGAATAGGTTCATTCAACTAAGCAATTATTTGCAATAAAGTAAACATATCAAAAGTATACACTACTCTGTATTAAAAGGCAAGGTATAAATAAAATCAATAATATATATAAATATAGTACCTAGAAAATATAAGTAGATTGCAAATAAAAGTTATTATTATATACTATGTATTATAGATATGTACAAATTATATAATATCAATAATAAAACAAAAATAGCTAAAAATAGCTACCTTTTACTGAGCACTTACTCTATAGTACTTAGCTAAAAACTTTAGTTATGTAAAGTATGTTTCTGAGCTGTGGTATAATAGCCTATGAAGTGGATGGTATGTCCCATTTCTGAAGACAAGAACACTGGCTTAACAAACAAAGGTCAAACAACCAGCAAGAGACAGAAACAAGATTTAAATCTTCTTTGCGACCCCATGGACTATATATTCCACGGAATTCTCCAGGCCAGAATACTGGAGTGGGTGGCCTTTCCCTTCTCCAGGGGATCATCCCAACCCAGGGACTGAACCCAGGTCTCCCACAATGCAGGCAGATTCTCAACCAGCTGAGCCACCTAGGAAGCCCATTTAAATCCTATTCTGTCTCATTCTCGGACCTCAGCTTCTTTACCTGTTAATGCCTACTTTTAGCCTAAGGAATATGTAAATAAGATATTAATGAAGACAGCACCCAGCATACTGCTTACCTGTTTCCTAAAGCATTTGCTACTGTAAAAGAGTTTTCACTTTCATCACAGAGCTCACAAGTTGCTTGAGACAACAATGTTCCATTAACATTTCTTTCCACTAAACAATTTAGAAACAATAAGATGTAATTCATAATCAATATATAAGCTTCTATACACTTAGTAAAACCCACTTGTAATTATTCCAATAATTCTCAAAACAACTTGTTAGAACAAAACGTATGTCAACACCTTACATAAAGTATTGAAAAGTGAAGCCTTCCCCATTCCCACATTAAAAATAATAATAATACAGAAATTTCCAAATCATCATCATCATCATAAATATATTTTCCTTAAAAAATTTTCTTTCCTCTTACCTGCATACTCCTGTTACACTGGGTTTGGGGAAACAAGTATTTTCACAGACTTATGGTAAATTTCTCAACTTAAGAGGGCTTTTGGTGGTATGTATTATAAATTCACACACTCTATAATACTAAAACTTCATTTTTAGATACCTAACCTACAGAGACACTTGACTACGTACATAAGAATATTCATCAAAACATTACTAATTAGAAAACAATCTAAATATTTAAAATAGCAAAAAGTTATAAAATGCCATGGAGTGGATTAAAAAGAATGAGGTAGATCTAAATGGTATGATCTTAATCATACCATTAACTGAAAAGAGTGCGCTAGAGAACATTCTTTGCCTATGAAATAGCTACAGAAAAAATAGCACTTATATTTCCTGTGGTTACAATGTATACATTAAAAACAGAAAAAAAAAAAGAGTCTAGAAGGACACATTCTAGAATCTACTTCTCACCTAAAATATGGCCAGTGGGACAGTGGCATTTTCCTTCTGCAGTTAAACCACCAGGGCAAGAAATACAGTTCCAGCCATCTTCAGTAACACCTTTCTAAATTTAAGAAAAAAAAAAATTATTTCCCCTTTCTTAATTAATGTTCTCCTTCTTAACTGATCATGTGAGTTTAAAAAGTCACAATAGGGTATAATTTGTAGGCAATATGTAAATAAATTATACACATATGAGCTACATAAAAATTTCCTGGCAAGACAATTTGTGTTTATATTCAAACATTAAGCTATACATTATAACTATGTACTGACTACTATTAACTACTAAGAACTAAAGGCAGTAGTTCTTCGTTGTGACTTTCAATTCAAATGAGCTTTTATTACCATGATTAATATTGTCATCTAGTTTTTCAATTTACCAAGATAAAATGCAACTAAATTCAACAGTATTGAATCTACAAATAGGTAATTAATAGTTTAGCCTTACCTGTTCTACAATAATTATTCTAATTTTTAAAAATTCAAATAATTAGCTTTTAGCAATTAAGTTATGATCCAAAATGGATGAATCTTATGGTAAATAAATATACTTAAAGTTGTTTAAATTATGAGATCTTTTTTAATCCACTAATAGTTTGTACTAGTAAAGATTTCTGATAAAATACGACATCATTCAAAACTGGACTTGCGTGATTTAGAAAAAAACCTGGGGTAAAAATACAGTAATTTTATTACAAACATGGATATAAACAAAATAAATAGAAAACAATGGTAATAACAAAACAATGACACAAATTATGGTAAGTTTTGGTTGAAAAGAATGGATTTATCAAGAAATGCCCCTGTATTTGTTAATACATATATACATATAGGACTATTTAAAAATTATGATAGCTTAGTTGTGTGTGTGTGCATGCTTCGTCATATCTGATTCTTCATGACTCAGTGGACTGTAGTCCGCCAGGCTCCTCCATCCATGGGATTTTCCAGGCAAGAATACTGGAGAGGGTTTCCATTTCTTACTCCAGGGGATCCTCCCAACCCAGGGATAGAACCTGCATCTCCGGTGTCTCCTGTATTGTAGGTGAGTTCTTTACCACTTGAGCCATCAGTGAAGCCCCCCAAGCTTAGTAACATCACTGAAAAATTAGTCTGCTTTGGCACCATTTCGTATTAGTAGCTTTTGCTCATCATAATTCAGCTAGGGTCAATATTTCCAAAAACTTCAAGTATGAAAATGATCATCAAACCTATAAGTACTAGTCATAAACCAGGACAAATGGTAAATATTAAATTCCCAGATTAAATTTTTTTTAAATACAATAATGAGAAGAGGTAATATTGCATTTTGAAAAAAAATGAGAAGAAATATTACTATGAAAGTTAGAATTGTCACACTAAGACTCTTTATTATTCAAAATGATTGGAAGATATATTTCTGTTAATCAAGAATCATCATATATAGTAACTATTAATACATTAATTTTCCAAAAATTATGATATAATGAAATGATTAATAAAACAGCATCAGGTATTATTTATTTAGTGATGAAATTGGCATTTGATGAACTTATCACTCAGGTATCATTATGAACATGAATCATTATGTAAAACTGTTGACACAGTAAGTCTAAGACACTGAACTCACTCTATATATCATTCATTCATCTATTTTCCTTTATAAAGTAGTTTCTCTATGAAATAGAAATAAACAAAATATGGCTTTTTAATTTCAGATTTTAAAAATACCTTTTTATTTTTCTCCAAGTATGCAAAATTTCACTGATCTCCCAAAATTTACTCTAGTAAAAACAAAGCTGGCTTAATAATTTTAAAGTCTGTGGGAAAATATTAGAGTACAGCATTAAATTACAGTTTAAAAAATGATATTTGCTATTTTTTACAGTAAGATTTAAAAAAAAAATAAATACTCCATACCATGTGTTCTGGGCACTTTTTACAAGTAATATCAGGTCCTCCGTTATTAGAAATCATCTGAAATCCTGGTGAACACACACATGAAGTTCCTAAAAAGAAGAGCCAATTTTGACCTTGATAAATAAAATTCCAAGATAGGAAAATTTTAATAACTCTTAAGATCTTGAGAAGCAGGAGCTAAGAGCAAGACAGTGGAGCCAGTACTGCCTGGGTTCTGACCTTGATTCTGCTGCTTAGTTTTGTGACCCTGAGCAAGGAACTGTTCTGTGCCTTGGCTTCCAATTAGGAACAGTACGTACCTTGTGGGGTTAATATAAGTACTAAATTAGTCATATTATTAGCATATAAAAGTGTTATATTTATATCTTACAGTGTGTCTGGCATACACTAGGTATTGTGTTTGCTATAATTTTAAGTGCAAGCATAAATAAATTATTAAATTATAAATATTAAACTAATAACCAAACTACTGACTAATCGCTATGGGAGATTTTACATGTCTATTTCACCCAACCATACACATATACTCACTGAATTCAAATTCTGTCAAAACAAAATCTTATTAGGAAAGTTACCAAGATAAATCACTGTTTTCCTCTGTTTGGAAAGATTAAAGTAAACTTTATAAGATAATCACTATTCAATTTGCTGGCTAGGTAAGGACAGCATTCTCTAAGAAGGCATTAAGTGGATACTTAATAGGAATCCATGTAGTAGAATGCTTATGATAACAGGGTGCATGACTATGAACCTTACATTTTATAGAATGGGTCTGGGAAACGCTTTCTTCTTACTTCCTCACCTGAGAAGCCTGACTTGTCCTACACAATGACTTAAAGACAAATTAAATTTCAAGATGGCAGAAAGTTAATACCATGGGTGACCAAACTGAGATTAAAAACATCCTAGACTTTAGAATACAGGGAATGTCTCATCCTGAGCAGTTTCAAAGGACAACTAGGATGAATGATGAACATCTCAAGAAAAAAAAAAATATAAAGAGACTTTGGAGGGAGTTAGTAATATTCAACAATGAAAGGGCTAAGTACTAAGGAAATCTATACTATTATGGACATTTTGTATAGTGGAAATACAGAGGGCAGAGGGCAAAGAGATACAGGAGTTCTTCCTGTCTCCAATTTACAGGACAAAGAAGACTTGACCTCATCTGGACGTCCATTTTTTAATCCATAAATTGAGAAAGCTGGACCATAAATGGTTAAGGTCTCTTCCAGCTCTACATTTCTAGATTTGAGATTTAAAAAAAAAAAAAAAAAAACTACCAAAGTTTATGAGCGCTAATTTGCATTCCTTCCCAAACAGGTCCTGTCACCTGCTCTTAGCACCTCAGACAGTTCTGGTTGTCCGACTCTCTGCGACCCCAAAGATTACTTCTCCTTTTCGCTTTCTTAGGTAGTCAGCTTTCCAGGGGCCTCCCTAAGGGCCCGCTGATGAGGAGGAGGGGACAGGAGCCAAGAAATTCATTACGAGGCCTAGCGGGTAGCTGACTCAAGGTTTCCCCAACCTCCTTCGTTGTGTGTTTAAGCCTCAATCCTTCAAGAAGACCCTCCTCTCAGGCATTGGCAGTTAACCTTTCTGAAACATTCTTTCCGCAGGAAAAAAGAAAAAAAGATGTTTCAGCGACGCCGGGATCTGGGCACAGCATCAAGGCGGGGCCGGGATCTGGGCACAGCATCAAGGCGGGGCTGCTCCTTTGGCCAGGGCCCGTCCCGAGCCGTCTCACCTCGGGCATCCTGCCTCTGATTGGCGCCACACGCCACACAGGAGAGCGCCGAGATATCGAAGTACTGGTTGTGGCCGCACGTCTCTGGCTGCCGGAAAGGGAAAAAGAAGGTCTGAGCTTGTGAGACGCGAGGGAGGACCAGCAAGAGGAACAGAGTCACACTCGCAGCCGACAGGGTGGGCCCAGCGGCCATCGCCACCGCAGGCCCGCGGCCTCCCGTCGCCATGGTGCAGACGCCGGCGGCCAGGCAGTCGCCCGCGGCCCGTCAGCCTCAGCGGCGACTCTGCAGAGCTGATTGGATCGCGGCGCCCCGGTGTTCCGGAAATGTCGGCCTGCTTCGCCTGGTTGCTAGGTTACCAAAAGCCGCGGGAATCTGACGATCTGGGAAAGGATGGGTTCGGTTCAGTTCAGTTCTGTCGCTCAGTCGTGTCCGACTCTTTGCGATCCCATGGACTGCAGCACGCCAGGCCTCCCTGTCCATCACCAACTCCCGGAGTTTACCCAAACTCATGTCCATTGAGTCGGTGATGCTATCCAACCATCTTATCCTCTGTCGTCCCCTTCTCCCGCCTTCAATCATTCCCAGCATCAGGGTTTTCCCCAATGAATCAGTTCTTTACATCAGGTGGCCAAAGTACTGGAGCTTCTGCTTCAGCATCAGCCCTTCCATTGAATATTCAGGACTGATTTCCTTTAGAATGGACTGGTTGGATCTCCTTGCAGTCCAAGGGGCTCTAAAGAGTCTTCTCCAACACCGCAATTCAAAAGCATCAGAGGCAAGCTAACCCTGTAGCCTGGCAGGCACGACCAGACTTCAGACTCTATGAAGCGACCCGTTTCCGGGACGGGAAATCAATTTCAGAAGTCGCGAAATAGGTAACCGCAGCCAAGAAAATATCTGATTTTATCACACAAATTAAAAGTATTGTTTCATTAAGTCGTTAAATGATATTTACAACAAAACTTATGGTCATTTTCATGTTAAAGGACACACCCAATAATGTATTTGTCAAGATACACTTGTCCAAAAAGTAGGGGGAAAAACCACAGATTTGAAATATGTAATGTTGGACGATTGGCTCAAGCACTGAAAAAGAGGGCTTCCCTGGTGGCTTGGTAAAGAATCTGCGTGCAATGCAGGAGACCGGGGTTCAATCCCTGGATCAGGAAGATCCTCTATAGAAGGAAATGAAACCCGCTCCAGTACTCTTGCCCGGAAAATCCCGTGGATGGAGGAGCCTGGTGGGCTACACTCCATGGGATTGCAAAGAGTGGGACACGAGTGAGTGACTTTCACTTCACTGAAAAAAGATCTTTCCTGACAGACCTTTTTTGTGTGTTTCTATGTTCTTTGTTTTGAGCATAGAAATCATGTTCATAAAATGAGATCTTTAGTCCAGTTGTAAATAAAGAAGGAATCTATTTTTTAAGTCAAATATACACATACGTGATTGTTGTCTTTCAAAATGGGCACTCTTAGAGGCTGTTGGGCCCAAAACATTTTAGAATTAACTTCAAAGCCAGTTTCTGGGTCATAAAAGAAAAAGTTGTTTCTTAATATTTAAATTTCATTTCTGCTTTTGTTGTATTCTATTTGTTTTATTGTTTTATTTTGTCCTTCCTCCCCAATAAAACTGGCATATTTTGAAACCACCTTATTCATCAGTATACCTTGAAATGACTTTATTACTATTAAGGAGAATACACACACACACACACACACACATAATATTCTCAGTACCTGTGGGAAAATATGTCTAAGAAATTTAGATAAATTTATTAACCATATTTAGGCTTAGTATTTGTCATGTGACCATCTGCAAAAGACCAACATTCATTCTGTCACTAATATCTATGACAGAAAGAGGTGTATGTTCTGAAAACTCTTCCTTAAATACGCATTATAAAAAATGTTTTTGAGTAATTACCATGTTGTTAGAGTCTATAATTTGAAGTAGAAGTTACTTATCTGAAATAATTTTTGAAAAACATATGACTGTACAAATGTTAATAGGAGCTCAGAAAGGGTATGGTCAGAATAGTTGAGATTAATCTACAAAAGCTTCTTATGGGTGAATTTTAACTCGTCTTTTTTAATGCTCTGTGAGAGGCTTCAGGGTGGTGACATTTACTCACTGTCTACTATATAACTGAAGCAGTAAAAGAGCAGATTATTTGTGTTCCACACTGTGCACTATGCTAGGCCCTTGGCAGCATTAATGTTAACTCTTCATAATAACCTTTTGCAGGAATATTATCCCCCCTTTTTTGGATTCTTTATAATCAAAGAAACTGAAGATTAAAAAACTTATATTTTAGGAAGTGGTGAAACCAAACTTTATCTCCATCTGTCCAACTCCAAAATGTGTTATCTTTTCAATCTACTAAGTGGCTTCTTAGTGGAATAGTTAGAGAAAAATATCTGGCATATTGCATATGTAGGCAAACCTGTTGTCTTTAGTTAACAAGATGATACTGCCATTTTACACCACAGGCAGGGGAACTATGGCTGTCTAAGACCTTCAGGCATTTCACCTAAAAAACATCTTTCCCAAAGAGCTAAATAAAGAGTTTATTTGTAGCAGAAGTATTCAAAATAGATGTAGTTACATTTAAAATAACTGTGGATACTCTGGGTTCATCTTTATAAACTGCCTAGAAGGATAATAGAAAGACTGTTAGCTAAAACTGTGAAGCATAAATTGGGACTGTATCATTAGGAATATTTTCATTGCAAGTAATAGAAAATCACATAGTTTAAGCCAGTTCACAATGGCTTAACAAAAGCAAACATGAAAATTCTGACATAGGGGCTGCTGATGTTTATTCAATGATATCAGATGGTCATCTCTGCAGTTCTCTTGGTTTTTCTCTCCTAATTGCCCTGTGATTGCCTTATACCAGAAATCAACATTCAGATTTAAGACAAGAAGAAGGAAAGTTGCTGAATCAGAGATGTTTTCTCTGTCTCTTTAGTCAGGAAAGCCAGTGTTTTCTGAATGCCAGATGTTATGCTAAAGTTAAACTTCTTACATGCATCATTTCAATCTTTTATGAATAAGTAATAATCTCCATTTATCAGGCTTAAAAACATGCCCAATATCACCCAGCTAAGAAGTTAAAGAGATATACATAGAAGTGAATGAGAAGAAGAACATGGTTTAAATAAGCTTAGGAAGAACTTTACCCACCAAAGGTGAAAGGGTGTGTTCAAACACAGTTGTGAATGTTTATTGAACATCTGTAATGAGATAGGCACTGCAACATGCCTTACCAAAATTATCATCCACTCAACAACCTTATGAAACCTATACCATTATTCTCATCTCTTTTTATAGAAGATTAATGGAGCAACAAGGAGATTTTTCAAACTTACCAAAATACAAAGATTTCAATCTACAGAGGTAACTTTAAATTATGGCAGTTTAACTCTCAGGGCTGCTTAACCACAGTGCTGTGTGTCCTAACAATATAAATGCTACAGAAAGGCAAGGGGCTGAGGATGGAGAAAAAGTCTTTGGATGTGGCAATTAGGGGATCATTATTTGTCTTTTACAGCACAGCTCTATTACAGCGATAAGAGTAGAAGTAAGTCACAGAGCAGTACTAAGAAAGAGTAACCAACAGATGTAGATTATTTTGACAATGAAAGGAAAGCAAAAGAAGGGACTGAGCTAAAACAATTTTAATTTTTGCTTAGGATAAGAAGAATATGTCTGTTAGTGGAGAGGAAAGGAAAGTGAGTGAAGTCGCTCAGTCATGTCCAACTCTTTGTGACCCCATGGACAGTAGCCTGCACCAGGCTCCTCTGTCCATGGGATTTTCTAGGCAAGAGTACTGGAGTGGGTTGCCATTTCCTTTTCCAGGGAATCTTCCCGACCCAGAGATCGAACCCAGGTCTCCCGCATTGTAGACAGACACTTTACCATCTGAGCCACCAGGGAAGTCCAAAGCAGTAGTAGAAGAGAGATTCAAAATAAAGAAGGAATAATTGACTCTCTCTTGAGCTTCTGGGAAGGGGTCAAAGACTTGGATGTAAGACTGGGAGAAAGTGAAAGTGAAATCATTCAGTCATGTCCGACTCTTTGCAACCCCATGGACTGTAGCCCACCAGGCTCCTCCATCCATGGAATTTTCTAGGCAAGAGTACTGGAGTGGGTTGCCATTTCCTTCTCCAGGGGATCTTCCCAACCCGGGGATTGAACCTGGGCCTCCCACATTGCGGGCAGACGCTTTACCATCTGAGCCACCAAGACTCGGAGAAAGACCACCTAATCGGAAGAGAGTCATTCTTTCTCAGACTAGAAGAAAAGAGAAAGGTGAGTGAAGCCATCCAGAAATCTAGGACTAAGGATTAGAGAAGTTGAGTAAGATCAGTTTTCTAAGTAAAGGACATAGGTAAAAGGAAGAAATTCTTTGAAAAGATAGAGTAGATAATTGGAAGGGAAATCATCTAGAGTTGAAAGTTGGCAGCAAGTCTAGATCTTACCTACAAAGCTGAATCATGTCGGAGTGGGAGCAGATAGAGGGTAGGGTTAGGAAGGTTCTAGGGTCAAAATGAATAGTTTATGGAGAAGATGAGTGTAGTTTGATTATGTTGAGCAAGTTGCCTACTCAGGTAGAGATATAAGAAAAATGGATGTGATAGTCTCGGGCTTGATGAAGAGTTTGGAACCAGAAATGGAAATCATTTTGAGTATCCCAAAGACTATTGTGTATTTGAATCCCTAAACAGAGTTAAGGTGAAGTCGCTCAGTCGTGTCCGACTCTTTGCAACCCTGTGGACTGTAACCTACTAGGCTTCTCCGTCCATGGAATTCTTCAGGCAAGAATACTGGAGTGGGTTGCCATTTCCTTCTCCAGGGGATCTTCCCGACCCAGGGATCGAACCTGGGTCTCCCACATTGGAGGCAGACAGTTTAACCTCTGAGCCACCAGGGAAGCAGAATCGCAAGGGAAGAGAGCCTGAGGTGAGAAGTCAGAAGGCAGCTCATCTTTGGTGGAGAATTTTCCAAACATGTGTTGAGCACTTCTTGGATCCCTGGGTCAGGAAGATCTCCTGGAGGAGGAAATGGCTACTAACTCCAGTATACTTGCCTGGAAAAATTCTATGGACAGAGGGCCTGGCGGGCTACAGTCCACAGGATCACACAGAGTCTGGACACACCTCAGTGACTGAGCGTACACATACGAGTAGACACTTGTTGGGGACAAGAGCTATCCCTGGTGCTTTTGTTCAGCGGCTTCATAATATTGTAGAGAAGCAGACACAGAAACAATTACCTTGAGACGAATGCTGTCTTTGAGACTGTGCAACTGGCAGATGTTACTACCCCTGCCTTAGTGGGAAGGAGGGAGATCAGTGAAGATACAGAGGACAGGATAAGTCGCGGCTCCACCAGAGCAGAACCAGAGGCACCAGTGAACAGGCACACCAGCAAATGACACGTATGTCAGCATGCCTGAGGTGTGTGTGGGGGGGTGTGGTCAGTGGCAGGAGATGAAGCTTGAAAGGCAGGGAGAAATAAAAATGAAGGTTCTTAAATGCTTGTTATTTGTCTTCTACTGTTGATCAGATTTTCGTTTTAGAAAATATCCTAGAGAAAAAGCATATGGAAGCCTCTAGAGATAGAGATGCCTTGGAAGGTTAAAGCAGAAATCTAGGGTCTAAGGGCAGGGGAAGAAGGGAGAAGCAGGAGAAGATAAATGAAAGAGCTGTTTTAGGAGGGATTATTGTGAGAATTTTAGGCTTGGATGGAGGAAGTAAAGAAGCAGGAACAAGGATCATTCCCAGGTTTCCTGATTTAGGTGGCTGGGTGGATGGTGACATTAAAGGAACATTGAAAATACTTGGGGCAGATAAAGGCTTTTCACCAAATTAAAAAATAAATAAATAAAGTAGAAATTCAATTTACAGGAATTTTCTAGTATGTTGGTGGGAGTTAGGACCATGGATAATAATTGAAATAATTGATATTAATCACTTGCTTTCAATGTGTCAGGCACTGCAATATCTCATTTAACACTAAATTGGAGCCATTATGATCACCTTTACTTTACAGGTGAGAAAACCAAGGCATAGAAACATCTGTGATTTTCTAGGGGCACACTCACATCATGATTCTAACCCTGGCAATTGACACCAGAGCCCATGCTTTTAACCCTGACTCTTTACTCGTGCTCCTGAATCCCTGGATGTGCTTTCCTGGGCATTAATAAATAAAAGGAAAAGGCAAGTGAGCCCATGAGAGGATTAATGAATTAAAATATTGCAAAGAATGTGAAGGCCAAATTCAAAGTGCAAAAGTGGAGGTTGTGGTCCAAAGAGGAATTAGGTCAAGATTCTTCAGTTGGGACACCTTGCGTGGCGAGTCCTGTACTCTTTCCCAATCTCCAGACTCTTACTTATAAACAACTAGATAGAAACAACTGCTGCTTCGCATTCAGTATGTTCTAAACAGAACTTGACTTCCATGATAGAACACTCTTCTGGTTTTCCTCCAGGTTATTCCTAGAACAAACTTTCTGGTTATTCCTGCTCTGTGACTCCATTATCAAGCCATTAGATATGGAATCCCTAAGGGTCTCAGCCGTAGACTTTTGACTCCTCTCATTCTTTGATTTTCCCCTCCTGGGGAAAGTTATGTCCAAGATTTCAATGACTACTTTTTGCAGATGACTAACATATGTTTGTGAACTCAGGACAAATAACTTTTCTGAGCTCTGAATCAGTATTTCCACTGTTTTCTTGAAAAACTCCATTTGGGTGGAATGAAGCTTTTTTTAAACCCAGATGTCCAAAAACAGCTCGTGATCTCCACCCCTTTCCCCAGTCCCCAAACGTTCCCTCTTCTAAGTGTACTCCATCTCAATTGATGGCAATCATCAAACTATAAAAAAGGCCAAAAATCTAGGGGTAGCTTTTGATGCTTTACTTTGCTTCAACTTAACTATATCGGCGCACTGGCAAGACTTCTTGGTTTTTATCTTCTAAATATCTCTTGAATTTATTGTCCAAATAGCCTTTGAAATCTTACTTTTCTTCATCTCTGTCATCACTGTGACCCTAAGTGCAACCTTCCCCTCCTCTAAATTACTGCAGCAGCTTATTGTAAACTTAATTTTTCAACCGTAGGCATTCTCCATTGTCTGCCTGCTATGAAAGATGAAGATTTGCTTTTTATCACATTTTCTGAACCTCTCCATGTTTCTAATATATATTATTTATTTTATGTTTTCAGTTGGAGTAGTAATCACTTTTTACACTACTGTTACTACTTAACTGCTATTCACATTTGAGTCACGTACCATACCAGGCTTCCCTGGTGGCTCAGACAGTAAAGCCTCTGCCTGCAATGCAAGAGACCCAGGTTTGATCCTTGTGTCAGGAAGATCCCCTGGAGAAGGAAATGGCAACCTGGAAAATCCCATGATGGAGGAGCCTGGTGGGCTACAGTCCATGAGGTCACAAAGAGTCAGACACGACTGAGTGACTTCACCTCAGCCACCATACCATAATATTTATCATTCTCTCATTTGAATAAGTGTCTTCTTTGCTTCTTTAATTATCTTTTGCTTCATTAAAAAGTCCTCAATTCTTCCTCGGGACTATGATTCTCTTTTAAGTATATTCAGTACCTTTTTTATGGGCCACATTCTCCTCCAGTGGTTTTGATCTTTATTAGTAGCCCTTTGAAGTAGGTCTTGTTATCCCCAATTTACAAATGAGGAAATTTAGGAACAGAGCAAGGCAATATCCAGGCATCTATATTCTTTTTTCTTTTTTTAGGAAAATAATTTATATTTTATGTATTTGTTTTTATTGAGGTATAACTGACATGTGGCCTTTAGATTAGTTTCAGGTGTACAAGTATAACATAAGATTCAATATTTATATATATTACAAAATGATCACCATAATAAGTTTAGTTAACATCTGTCACCACACAAAGGTACAATTTTTCTCTTGTGATGAGAACTTTTCAGATCTAGTCTCTTTAGCAACTTTCAAATATACAATACAGTATTATTAATTCTATTCACAATGCTATTGGAGAAGGGAATGGCAACCAGTGTTCTTACCTGGAGAATCCCATGGACAGAGGAGCTTGGTGGGCTGCAGTCCATGGGGTCACAAAGAGTCGGACACAACTGAGTGACTAACACACACACACACAAAATGCTATATATTATATCCCCATGACTTATTTTATAACTGAAAGTTTGTACCTTTTGAAGCCTTCCACCCTTTTTTCTCACCTCCTGCCTCTGGCAACCACCAATTTGTTCTTTGTATCTATGATCTCTGTTTTTTTTTTTAAGATTCCACACATAAGTGAAATCATACATTTATATGGTATTCTCTGTCAGACTTATCATTTAGTATAATGCCTTCAAGATCCATTCATGTTATTGCAGATGGCAAGATTTCAGTCTTTTTGATGGCTGAGGATATTCCATTATGAATAAATAAATATATATCTATCTCCCAATTTCTTTATCCATTCATCTATTGATGAATGCTTAGGTCATTTTTTGTATCTTAGCTATTGTAAATTCTACAGTGAACACAGAGGTGCATACATTTTTTTGAACTAGTATTTTCATTTTCTTCAGGTAAGTACCCAGAAGTAGAATTGCTGGATCATATGACAGTTCTATTTTTAATTTTTTAGGAACCTCCATGCTGCTTTCCATAATGGCTCGCCAATTTACATTTCCACCAACAGTGCACAAGGGTTCTCTTTTCTCTATATGCTGGCTAATGCTTCCTTCTTGTCTTTGTGATAATAACCATTCTCACAGATATTAGATGTTATCCCATTGTGACTTTGATTTTGATTTCCTGAATAATTAGTGATGCTGAGCTCCATTTCATGTGCCTGTTGGCCACCTGCATGTCTTCTTTGGGAAAATGTCTATTCAGATCTTATACTCATTTTTAAATCTGATTATTTGGGGGGGGGGGGGGTTTCCTATTGAATTGTATGAGTGGTTTACATATTTTATATACTCTTATTAGATATTTGTTGTTGTTCAGTTGCTCACTCGTGTCCAACTCTGAGACCCCACAGACTGCAGCATTCCAGGCTTCCCTGTCCTTCACCATCTCCTGGAGTTTGCTCAAACTCATGCCCATTGAGTCAGTGATGCCATCCAACCATCTCATCCTCTGTCATCCCCTTCTCCTCCTGCCTTCAATCTTTCCTAGCATCAAGGTCTTTTCTAATGAGTCAGTTCTTTGCTTCAGATGGCCAAAGTATTGGAGCTTCTACTTCAGCATCAGTCCTTCCAATGAATAGTCAGGACTGATTTCCTTTAGGATTGACTGGTTTGATCTCCTTGCTGTCCAAGGGACTCTTAAGACTCAAGACTCCCAAGAGTCAACACCACAGCTCAAAAGCATCAGTTCTTCAGCCCTCAGCCTACTTTATAGTCCAACTCACATCCATACATGACTACTGGAAAAACCATAGCTTTGACTAGACAGGCCTTTGTTGGCAAAGTAATATCTCTGCTTTTTAATATGCTGTCTAGGTTTGTCATAGCTTTTCTTCTAAGGAGCAAGCTTATTAGATATATGATTTGCAAATATTTTCTCCCATTTGGTAGGTTGCCTTTTCATTTTATTTTATTGATGGTTCCCTTTGTTGTGCAGAAGACTTTTTAGTTTTATCTAGTCTCACTACTTTATTTTTGCTTTTAGTGCCTCAGGCATTCCATGTTCTTAACCACTGTGTTATTTGATTCCTCCTCAAGGGAGTAAACCAAGACTAAAGAGAATATGCAATCTATTAGGCTGGAAGAGGAAAAGAGAGAGATCTCAAATTTAGTGGATTATATATATCTTCTCTTTTTTGGTTCACTTCCTTGTTTGGGCAAAGTACATACTTCAGCAGCTTCCTGAGAGGGTGCATAACATGTAAATTTTAGAGAACTTGCTTGTCTGAAAACATCTTTACTCTTCCCCCACACTTGGTAGTTTCCCGCCGTGTGCTGATCGAATTCCCCAGAAATAATCTTCTTCCTGAAGAATTTATGTCTGGCTGCTAGGTTTAGTGGGGAAATAGAGTGTTTCATCATTCAATTTCATCATTGACATGATATCCTCTTTTCTATATCGAGCCCCTGATCTCATCTATACTCATTGTCCCATAGTCGTACTCTCTCCAGAGAATAAACCTTTGATCTTTGGGTATAGTCTGGGAGAGACAGGTTTCTTTAGGAAAGAGCATTAAGAGTGTGTCTTCAGTGCATTATAAACTATGTTCAATCAGCTATTTTCACCTCCTTCCCCAGCAGAAGATATTGAAGCCTGTTAAGCCTCTGAGAACTTATTTGCTGAATATCAGGTCATATCTTAGCTTTCTCCACTGTCAATTCAGAATCCTCTTGGATTCACAAAAGAAGTGATAATCTATCCATCTGCTTCTGGCTTGCAAAGTTTTATTGCTGCTGTCTCCTACCCTATCTTCTTCATTCTTGTCAGAAATCCTGTAAAACTTCCTTTTCTGACTTTTTATTAGGACTTCTGAAAGAAGTGAAAGTAAATACAGTTCAAACTGTCACCTTAAACTGGAAGTCAAAATAACCTGTTAACCTCTCTCTACATGTACATACTCTTGCCACCGTCTAATCCATTCTCCGGAACTCAGCTGGAGTCATCTTTTGAAATGCAAGTCTAACGTGTCACCTCTCTACTGAAAATAGTTCACTGGTTTTCCAGTGGGAAGCTCAAAGTCTTTACCATGAACCACAACCCCTAGCAGGGCCTGACTTCTTCCTGCAGCCTGTCATTGTCCTGGGCACTGCGCACACTGGTGTCTTTCAGTTCTCTGTGGCCACTGAGCCTGTGCACTTCTCTGCCTGCATCACCCCTCCTCCTCTCCCCTTGCCAGCGAGTTCCCTTTACCGTATTAACTCATCCTTTTCTTCCAGCTTATCTACCGCCTCTCTTCCTGCCTTCCACCACCAGGCCAGGCCTTCTTATGAAATGCTCTTAGAAGAACATGTAGTTCCCTTTCATAACTCTTATCCCTGTTGTAAATTTACATTCAGCTGAATACTTCTTTCATTAGTTTGTCTCTCTTCTCCTGGACTTACAGGCTTCATGAGAGCAATGCCCATGTCCATTTTTGTTCACCATTGTCTCGTGGAATTGGAGAGGAAATGGCAACCCACTCCAGTATTCTTGCCTAGAGAATCCTGTGGACAGAGAAGCCTGGTGGGCTGCTGTCCATAGGGTTGCACAGGGTTGGACACAACTGAAGAGACTTAGCATGCATGCATGTCTCGTGGAATTGCGTGTCATACATTATAAACATTTAAAGCACGTTTGTTGAACTGAAAAAGAATAGATCAAAACTCGCTTCTTTTCCTCAGTCTCTAGTTTATTGTCACCTTCCAAACTCTAAGAGGAGCTCGGTGCTCTCTCCTTTCCTTTCATCCCTGGGAAGGGGCCAGAGGACCGATGTGGGTTAGACCTAGACCATCAGGCCTCTGGTCACAGTCCTTAGGGATAGAATTTTTGGTGTCCACACGGCATGGTGTCAAGCAGAGCACCGAGCCCTGGTGATGGATCCTAGGGGATATCTCCAAACACTTCAGCCCATTGCATCTCAGTATTGACTGGAGTTTCCAAAAAAAGATACAATGCAGTCAAGCCCTAGATGGGACAGCATTTTAGTTACACAGAGAAGAGGCAGAATGAGATCAGCTTTAATAGTGGGCATCTGTACCCCATGGCTAGTGGGTCTCTCCCAGGTGTCACACAGGGCAATTAGTCAGGCACTGCACCCATTCATGCTGCAGTGAAAGGAACCCTGTTCCCTCACCTCAGAGGACATCATAACAGTTAGGATTGGCCAGGTACCATGAAACACATGTGGTTTAAGCAGAGACGAGAGTACTCACTGAGATTAAAACAAGGAAAGATTTTCCCACATAGGTAATAAACCAGACATAGTCTGTATGGGCTCTTGAGCAGTTGATAAGGAAGAATTCCAGACCCAAGATTCATTTTATGCAGCTGAGTGGGGTTCCATGAGACTGCCTTTTCCAGTGAAAATTCTTCTGGATTTTCTCTCTCTCTTTTATTTTTTGGTTTTCTCCTTATGTCCTCTCTTTGGAATTTCAGTATAGACTCTTAGATCTTCCTCTTGCTTCTTCCTTTTGTTTCACATTCTTAGGTCTGGATGGAATCTAGGGGAAGGAAACCTAAGGAGAAGGAGACATCTTGTTTCACACTTGCCTATTTACTAGAAATAAGTTCTACAGTGAGATTCAGGGTTGAAGCTTCATCAGTAAAACCCAGAGATTTTATCCAGCACCCTTTCTGCATGACTCCTTTTAGAGTTAAACTATAGCATCTATGGACTATTCAGAACTCTGTCACCTCCATATTCTACAGTGGAGACAAGACTCTCATTTACATCAGGCAAGAGCTTATCCAAGTTAGAATGCAGGAGTTCTCCTCAATTCTGATTGACCACACACCATCTGTTGATTCTGTTAAGTCTTTCGGATCTGACTTCAGTCACACACAACTGAGCCAGTTCCTTCCCTGAATTAGTAGTGTCTAAACAGTGCTCCAGTGATCCCTGGAGGTTGTGTAGATGTGCTTCTGAGAACCACAGCAGGGGACAAACTGGAAAGGAGCATGCAGGCCACCAGAGCAACATGTAAGTCTTCATGTTATATGCTCTTCTTGGTGCTTTTATTTAGACAGCTACTCTACCCATTTTTATTGCCGTCTTCATTTGTTAGGTGAAGAAACTAGAGAGGTTTAGCAACTTAAATGATACGGTTAGCAAGTGTTGGATTTAGGCTTTGAACTGTGGTATTCTGATTTCTGAGCCTACCTTCTTGATATGTAAGTTACAGAGTTGGCCCTTTGTATCCATGGGTTTCACATCCATTGATTCAACCAACTGCAGACTGAAAATAATTGGGGGAAAATTCCAGAAAGTTCCCAAAAGCAAAACTTTAATTTGCCACATATTGGCAACTATTTAGCTTCCCTGGTGGTTCAGTGGTAAAGAATCTGCCAGCAAGGCAGGAGATGCAGGAGACTCGGACTTGATGCCTGAGTTGGGAAGATCCCCTGGAGGAGGAAATGGCAACTCCAATATTCTTGCCTGGAGAATCCCAGGGACAGAGGAGCCTAGCAGGCTACAGTGACATGGGGTCACAAAGAGTGTGACATGACTGAGCTACTGAATACATATGCATGGCAACTATTTACATAGCATTTATACTGTATTAAGTATTTTGAAGAAATATCGGTAACCTCAGATATGCAGATGATACCACCCTTATGGCAGAAAGTGAAGAAGAACTAAACAGCCTCTTGGTGAAAGTCAAAGAGGAGAGTGAAAAAATTGGCTTAAAACTCAACATTCAGGTCATGGCATTTGGTCCCATCACTTCATGGCAAATAGATGGGCAAACAATGAAAACAGTGTCAGACTTTATTTTTTTGGGCTCCCAAATCACTGCAGATGGTGACTGCAGCCATGAAATTAAAAGACGCTTGCTCCTTGGAAGAAAACCTATTACAAACCTAGACAGCATATTAAAAAGCAGAGACATTACTTTGCCAACAAAGGTCCGTCTACTCAAAGCTATGGTTTTTCCAGTAGTCATGTATGGATGTGAGAGTTGAACTGTAAAGAAAGCTGAGTGCCGAAGAATTGATGCTTTTGAATTGTGGAGCTGGAGAACACTCTTAAGAGTCCAAGGGATCTCTGCAAAGAGATCCAACCACTCAATCCTAAAGGAAATCCATCCTGAATATTCATTGGAAGGACTGATGCTGAAGCTGAAACTCCAATACTTTGGCCACCTAACTCGAAGAGTTGACTCATTGGAAAAGACCCTGATGCTGGGAAAGATCGAAGGCAGGAGGAGAAGGGGACATCAGAGGGTGAGATGGTTGGATGGCATCACCGACTCAATGGACATGAGTTTGAGTAAACTCTGGGAGTTGGTGATGGACAGGGAGGTTTGGCATGCTGCAGTCCATGGGGTCGCAAAGAGTCAGACACAACTGATAGTCTGAACTGAACGGATGATTTAAAGTATACAGAGGATGTGCATAGGTTATACGCAACTACTATGCCATTTCATATAAGGGACTTGACTATCACTGTATTAGGGCTTGGAACTAATCCCCTGAGGATACTGAGGGACAACTGTACTAGAGTTTACTATGTGTCAGGGACTGTTCTCGGAGAAGGCACCTGCACCCCACTCCAGTACTCTTGCCTGGAGAAGCCCATGGACGGGGGAGCCTGGTAGGCTGCAGTCCATGGGATCGCGAAGAGTTGGACACGACTGAGTGATTTCCCTTTGACTTTTCACTTTCATGCATTGGAGAAGGAAATGGCAACCCACTCCAGTGTTCTTGCCTGGAGAATCCCAGGGAAGGGGGAGCTTGGTGGGCCGCTGTCTATGGGGTCACACAGAGTTGGACACGACTGACGTGACGCAGCAGCAGCAGCAGCAGCAGGACTGTTCTAAGGGCTGTAAGGGATTATTTCATTCATTATTTCATAATGGCCCTGCATGGTCAGTACTATTAGCTTCCTCTACAAATGGAGAAGCTGAAGAATAAGGAATTTGTCCACAGCCTTGAAGCGGC
This sequence comes from Capricornis sumatraensis, assembly GCF_032405125.1. NCBI lineage: Eukaryota > Metazoa > Chordata > Mammalia > Artiodactyla > Bovidae > Capricornis > Capricornis sumatraensis. The sequence goes on from NC_091079.1 coordinate 89,356,251, forward strand.
AGAGCTGGGATTTTAACTTGGATCTGCCTCATCTAAGAGCCATGGCTTTGATAGTCCTATGCTCTCCATGTCCTCCTGTATGTGATGACAGGATGCCCGTGTGGGCTTCCCTCTCCTGCTACAGTAAGAGCTTCTTGAGAAAAGAGGACTATGATTTATTCAGCTTTGTCTTTCAGGAACAGTGGCAAGATTCCTGACACACAGTCCATGCTCAATAATTGTCAATTGAATTGCACAGAAGTCAGGATTTGCAAGAGGGTCCTTGGAGTTTAGAAGATGGAAGAACTCTGAGACCAAGTGATGTAAGGCTGTTCTTGTGGATGTTGAGAGCTAGGAGGGACAATTGAAAACTGTCTGATACTAAAACAATGCAGGAGGGTAGGGAGACAGTCTTGGTGGCAACATGCTTAGCAAAGCTGACTAGTTGGCCAGGCAGTGCCCCAGAATGGCCATGCCTCAGTGTGCTTTCCATGTTTCAGGGGATAATTTCTTCCATTTTGTTGTTTCAGAACCATCCTCTCTGTTCTCAAAAATGATTAGGTTTTCATGTTGATACACTAAATGCTCTAGGAACTGTGCAATAACCAGAGTCCCATATCAGTCGGTCAGTTCAGTCACTTAGTCGTGTCCGACTCTTTGTGACCCCATGAATCACAGCACGCCAGGCCTCCCTGTCCATCACCAACTCCCGGAGTTCACTCAGACTCATGTCCAACGAGCCGGTGATGCCATCCAGCCATCTCATCCTCTGTCGTCCCCTTCTCCTCCTGCCCTCAATACCTCCCAGCATCACAGTCTTTTCCAATGAGTCAGCTCTTTGCATGAGGTGGCCAAAGTATTGGAGTTTCAGCCTCAGCATCAATCCTTCCAATGAACACCCAGGACTGATCTCCGTTAGGATGGACTGGTTGGATCGCCTTTTGGCAAAGTTATATCTCTGCTTTTTAATATGCTGTCTAGGTTGGTCATAGCTTTTCTTCCAAGGAGCAAGCGTCTTTTAATTTCATGGCTACAATCACCATCTGCAGTCATTTTGGAGCCCCAAAAAATAAAGTCTGACACTGTTTCCATTGTTTCCCCATCTATTTGCCATGAAGTGATGGGACCAGATGCCTTGATCTTAGTTTTCTGAGTGTTGAGCTTTAAGCCAACTTTTTCACTCTCCTCTTTCACTTGCATCAAGAGGCTCTTTAGTTTTTCTTCACTTTCTGCCATAAGGGTGGTGTTATCTGCATATCTGAGGTTATTGATATTTCTCCCAGCAATCTTGATTCCAGCTTGTGCTTCTTTCAGCCCAGCGTTTTTCATGATGTACTCCGCATAGAAGTTAAATAAGCAGGGTGACAATATACAGCCTTGACACACTCCTTTTCCTATTTGGAACCAATCTGTTGTTCCATGTCCAGTTCTAACTGTTGCTTCCTGACCTGCATATAGGTTTCTCAGGAGGCAGGTCAGGTGGTCTGGTATTCCCATCTCTCTCAGAATTTTCCACAGTTTCTTGTGATCCACACAGTCAAAGGCTTTGGCATAGTCAATAAAGCAGAAATAGATGTTTTTCTGGAACTCTTGCTTTTTCCATGATCCAGTGGATGTTGGCAATTTGATCTCTGGTTCCTCTGCCTTTTCTAAAATCAGCTTGAACATCTGGAATTTCACGGTCCACATATTGTTGAAGCCTGGCTTGGAGAATTTTGAGTATTACTTTACTAGCATGTGAGATGAGTGCAATTGTGCGGTAGTTTGATCATTCTTTGGCATTGCCTTTCTTTGAGATTGGAATGAAAACTGACCTTTTCCGGTCCTGTGGTCACTGCTGAGTTTTCCACATTTGTTGGCATATTGAGTGCAGCACTTTCACAGCATCATCTTTGAGGATTTGAAATAGCTCAACTGGAATTCCGCCACCTCCACTAGCTTTGTTCGAAGTGGTGCTTTCTAAGGCCCACTTGACTTCACATTCCAGGAGATCTGCCTCTAGGTGAGTGATCACACCATCATGATTATCTTGGTCATGAAGATCTTTTTTGTACAGTTCTTCTGTGTATTCTTGCCACCTCTTAATATCTTCTGCTTCTGTTAGGTCCATACCACTTCTGTCCTTTATCGAGCCCATCTTTTCATGAAATGTTCCCTTGGTGTCTCTAATTTTTTTGAAAAGATCTCTAGTCTTTCCCATTCTGTTGTTTGCCTCTATTTCTTTGCATTGATCTCTGAGGAAGGCTTTCTTATCTCTCCTTGCTATTATGCTTATATCTTTCCTTTTCTCCTTTGCTTTTCACTTCTCTTCTTTTCACAGCTATTTGTAAGGCCTCCCCAGACAGCCATTTTGCTTTTTATGCATTTCTTTTCCATGGGGATGGTCTTGACCCATGTCTCCTGTACAATGTCACGAACCTCCATCCATAGTTCATCAGGCACTGTGTCGATCAGATCTAATCCCTTAAATCTGTTTCTCACTTCCACTGTATAATCATAAGAGATTTGATTTAGGTCATACCTGAATTGATTATGCCAAAGCCTTTGACTGTGTGGATCACAAGAAACTGTGGAAAATTCTTAAAGAGATGGGAATACCAGACTACCTGACCTGCCTCTTGAGAAATCTGTATGCAGGTCAGGAAGCAACAGTTAGAACTGGACATGGAACAACAGATTGGTTCCAAATAGGAAAAGGAGTACGTCAAGGCTGTATATTGTCACCATGCTTATTTAACTTCTATACAGAGTACATCATGAGAAATGTTGGACTGGAAGAAACACAAGTGGGAATCAAGATTGCTGGGAGAAATATCAATAACCTCAGATATGCAGATGACACCACCCTTATGGCAGAAAGTGAAGAGGAGCTAGAAAGCCTCTTGATGAAAGTAAAAGAGGAGAGTGAAAAAGTTGGCTTAAAGCTCAACATTCAGAAAATGAAGATCATGGCATCCGGTCCCATCAGTTCATGGGAAATAGATGGGGAAACAGTGGAAACAGTGTCAGACTTTACACTTTTGGGCTCCAAAATCACTGCAGATGGTGACTGCAGCCATGAAATTAAAAGATGCTTACTCCTTGGAAGAAAAGCTATGAGCAACCTACATAGTATATTCAAAAGCAGAGACATTACTTTGCCGACTAAGGTCTGTCTAGTCAAGGCTATGGTTTTTCCAGTAGTCATATATGGATGTGAGAACTGGACTGTGAAGAAGTCTGAGCTCTGAAGAATTGATGCTTTTGAACTGTGGTGTTGGAAAAGACTCTTGAGAGTCCCTTGGACTGCAACGAGATCCAACCAGTTCATTCTGAAGGAGATCAACCCTGGGATTTCTTTGGAAGGAATGATGCTAAAGCTGAAACTCCAGTACTTTGGACACGTCATGAGAAGAGTTGACTCATTGGAAAAGACTTTGATGCTGGGAGGCATTGGAAGCAGGCGAAGAAGGGAACGACAGAGGATGAGATGGCTGAATGGCATCACTGACTCGATGGATGCGAGTCTGAGTGAATTCCAGGAGTTGGTGATGGACAGGGAGGCCTGGAGTGCTGCAATTCATGGGGTCGCAAAGAGTTGGACACAATTGAGCGACTGAACTGAACTGAATGGTCTAGTGGTTTTCCCTACTTTCTTCAATTTAAGTCTGAATTTGGCAATAAGGAGTTCATAATCTGAGCCACAGTCAGCTCCCGGTCTTGTTTTTGTTGACTGTATGGAGCTTCTCCATCTTTGGCTGCAAAGAATATAATCAATCTGATTTCGGTGTTGACCATCTGGTGATGTCCATGTGTAAAGCGTTCTCTTGTGTTGATGGAAGAGATTGTTTGCTATGACCAGTGCGTTCTCTTGGCAAAACTCTATTAGCCTTTGCCCTGCTTCATTCTGTACTCCAAGGCCAAATTTGCCTGTTACTCCAGGTGTTTCTTGACTTCCTACTTTTGCCTTCTAGTCCCCTATAATGAATAGGACATCTTTTTTTGTGTGTTAGTTCTAAAAGATCTTATTAAACTCAACTACCTTCACTGGAATTTTCTTCTTTTGATGGTAATGGTGCAATCATCAGAGAAAGGCAGAAAGCAGACTAGAAAAGACAGGCAATGGCTATACTGTTCCGTTTGGAGAAAATCTGTGTGGACAGAAGGGGGATGGTATTCTCCGAAAAGCAAAGGCAGCTGGCAATACCTGCCTAAGCATCTCCAAGGGAAGGAGTCTGATCTAAGCACACTTGTTCAGATGAGCCTTATAGTAAGTGTTCATTAAAGGACAGTTGTTACTTTTGTTAAGATGGCTTCCTTAGGTACCCTTAACTGAAAAACACTTTTTGACATTTGGTAACTCATTTTCTATTTTTTGCTTTGTAAACAACCCTCTCATCCTTTGACTTTATATAAGAAGTGTTTTGGGCTTCCCTGGTGGCTCAGATGGTAAAGACTCTCCCTACAATGCAGGCTACTGGGTTCCATCTCTGGGTTGGGAAGATCCCTTGGAGACAGGAATCTGCTCCAGTATTCTTGTCTGGAGAATTCTATTGAATGAGGAGCCTGGTGGGCTATAGGCTATACTCCATGGAGTTGCAAAGAGTCAAATACGACTGAGCAACTAACACAGTGTTTATGGGGCTTTCCCAGTGGTGCCAGTGGTAAAGAATCTGCCTATCAATACAGGAGACATAAGAGACGTGGGTTCAATCCCAGGGTCAGGAAGATCCCCAGGAGGAGGGCATGGCAACCCATTCCAGTATCCTTGCCTGGAGAATCCCATGGACAGAGGAGCCTGGCGGGGGTGGTGGGGGGGTGGTGGGGGGTTACAGTCCATGGGGTCACAAAGAGTTGGACACAACTGATGTAACTCAGCATGCACGCAGAGAGTGTTTACAGCCTGTAAATGCTGGTCAGCCTGGGATGAGCTCAGGTTCACTTTACCAGTGTTTCTTCTTGTGAATCGATATTGACAATATGGACTTTTGCAGCACTGTTTCTGTGTGCTTTTTAAAGAGAGTCTGCCTCAGAAGAGAGAATCCTCTCCCAGTGTGAATCAGGGCAGTGTTCTCTGGAAACAAACCACTAGGGTTCAATTCCTGGTTTATACTATCTCTGTTACCTTGGGCAAACTATTGAATCCTTTATGCCTCAGTTTCTCTTGTTTGTACGATCAGAAAAACAATAGTACCTACCTACGAAAGTAGTCATAAGAATAAAATGAGATAATGCAGAAGGGCTGGCACATAATAAAGCCTCAATAAACGCTGGCGTTTAAGTTCAGATTCTTGAGCTTGCTGGGCTAGGACCAAACCCTGGAGTTTTGGAAATAATCAAGGTAAATGCTGCCTAGTCCTTGAGCCTAACTCTCTGAGGTGACATTTTCTGCTTGTCAGTGGGATCGCCTTGACATTTAAAATGAGTCACTCATATAGTCTCAGATATTTACATATATTTATTCATTCCACATTTCTGGCAACCTTAAGAGAAAGGAACTCATATTTCCATTTTACAGATGAGGAGACTGAGGTGTAGAGAGGCTAAGTAAGTTGCCTAATTAAATGGTGGATTTCACTCAGAGAATCACCTTTTATTCACATGTTAAACTACCTCTTCTTTCTCAAAGAGAATGGCTATTTTTCAGTGAGAAAAATTTTGAAAACTCATATTTTCCTCTATGTAACAATGTTTTAAAGTAACACTTTCTCAGTAAGCTTTGAATACACTTGTAAATGTGTCATGTAACTATTAAACGTGGTGGGCTGCTTTGTTACTTCCAAATATTAGCACAAGGTTGTTGCCCAGTTCTTACAAAGCAAGCACCACAGAGCATGCCTGTAATTGTGCTTCTCACTTCCCAATTTTCAAAATTGGCCTAAGTGTTCTCATGTTTCAAAAAAAAAAAAAAAACCCCAAAGGTAGAAAGAATAACTGTATAAAGACACTTCTTCAAAAATGTCTATAAAGTTGAATATGCACATGCTTATTAAGCCCCTTGGGTGCTGGCCTTGTACCTGGAACATCTAAGGCAGTAACATTAATATTTCTCTGGCCTTTTAAGAGTATTTACAAAGAGGCTTTCCAAAGATGCTTAGAACTAATAACTGGAGCAATGAAAAGATAAAGTGTCGCCAAAATCTCAGCTTTCTGTGAACCAATGCCAAACAGAAAAATGGAGGCGGAGTTACGGAGAAGGAAAGAGTGGCTTTATTACTTTGGCAGGCAAAGTAATAAACATGGGGAACATGGTAGGCTAGTGCCTCAAGAACTGTGTCCCCCCTTTCTGGTCAGTAGGGAGAGGTTATATAGACAGGCAGGAGTATGTGAAAAGGAACAAGGCAGGAACAGCCTTGTATTTTCTTCTGCTGCTGATGAGATGAGGGTGTGTGCACGGTCCTAGGTGGTCCCATCTTTTGATCTTGATGAGCCTCTTTGGACTTTTAATCTCCAGGTAGTCTAGTTGCTGTTCCTACTTTGACTAGGAAACTGTTCTGCTGTTTGGAATTGAGAGAATGTCATGGAAGCTGGAGAGCCTATAAGAAGTGAAAGTCACTCAGTCGTGTCCTACGCTTTTCGACCCCTTTGGACTATACAGCAGTCCATGGAATTCTCTAGGCCAGGTACTGGAGTGAGTAGCCTTTATCTCCTCTAGGGGATCTTCCCAACCCAGGGATTGAACCCAGGTGTCCCGTACGGCAGGCAGATTCTTTACCAGCTGAGCCACCAGGGAAGCCCCTGCCTATAAGAAATGAAGGACAAAAAGGCCTCCGTGCCTTTTTGAGATAAGAGCTCCGTGCATTCCCACAGGGCCCTGCTGATCATCAATCCCGCCTTTTGTCTGATACTCCTCAGTCTTGAGGAGCACAGAATCTTTTCCCTTTTTCTTCAAGTTGCTGCTCACACATTGCTCTTTTTCATAATTTTGGCAGTTCCCAGTCTCCTGCTTTGAAGAGATGTTAGGGAGCATCCAGGAAAGGGGGAGACCCATGGAACACAAACTCATGCATAGTGGTTAACAATTGTCCAATCTGTTGGAATATGCTGCTTAATTGTATCTCCCATGTTAGAAAGGTTTCTCTTCTTTATCCTGAATGTTTTTTATTATTTCTGTTAGCTTTAATTACATGCTTAAATTAGAATCTTCATCTCTTAAAACCTTAAATTCTTGTGAAAACTAAGAAGTAAGCAATTATGAACTGTCATCTGTATTAGTATGTTGTAGATTGGTAAGCAAACACCAGTGTTAATTTCTAAAAAAAAACAAAACAAAACTTGTTTTCTGACTGAGAACATCTCAGAATGGCACCAAACATTAATAATCCTATTTAATAATAATCTATAGTTTCTCTGTAAGAGGAAGCCAATGTACAGTCATTTATGTGTCAGTATCTTATTTTCTTTGAGAATGACACAGCTTTTCAATAAATTTCCTTCACTTGATTTGCAACTCTAAAATTTCAAGTTACTAATATCTGGAGAGACAGACATTTCCAAAACATAAGTATTCTTAACAGTTTATCTAAAAGCTCTTATCTCATTTAGGGATTCCCTGGTAGCTCAGATGGTAAAGTGTCTGCCTGCAATGTGGAAGACCCAGGTTCAATCCCTGGGTCGGGAAGATCCCCTGGAGAAGAAAATGGCAATTCACTCCAGTACTCCTGCCTGGAAAATTCTATGGATGGAGGAGCCTGGTGGGCTACCGTCCATGGGGTCACAAAGAGTTGGACACTACTGAGTGACTTCACTTTATTCACTTCATCCTTAAAAGTTTCTTTATATCACCACCCATTGGCAGCAGGTTACTTAGCTTGCTGATCTATTACAAAGAGCAAGAACTAGTAAACTATTTTGGACCTACTTGCTTCTAATCAGTCTATGTCATGTCCTTAGGCTATGTCATTCCTTCAGAGTTTGTGTCCTCCCTCTTCTCTCTTGCTTCATTTCCCTCTGAAGATATTTGACTCCCATATTCCTATGGAAGGCAGAGGGGTGACATCCACCTTCTGTAACTGCTGCAAAGCTGAGTAGAGACATCGATGCTGATCTCTGGATACCTGATTTAGGAGCCTGAGGCACAAGACAGCTCTTGAAGATCATGGCTTCTGGTCCCATCACATCACGGCAAATAGATGGGGAAGCAATGGGAACAGAGACTTTATTTTCTTGGGCTCCAAAATCACTGCAGTTGGTGACTGCAGCCGTGGAATTAAAAGACCCTTGCTCCTTGGAAGAAAACCTATTACAAACCTAGACAGCATATTTAAAAGCAGAGATAATACTTTGTTGACAAAGGTCCATTTAGTCAAAGCTGTGGTTTTTCCAATAGTCATGTATGAATGTGAGAGTTGGACCATAAAGAAAGCTGAGCGCCGAAGAATAGTGCTTTTGAATTGTGGTGTTGGAGAAGACTCTTGAGAATCCCTTGGACTGCAAGAAGATCCAACCAGTCCATCCTAAAGGAGATCAGTCTTGAATATTCATTGGAAGGACTGATGCTGAAGCTGAAACTCCAATACTTTGGCCACCTGATGCAAAGAACTGACTCATTGGAGAAGACCCTGATGCTGGGAAAGATTGAAGGTGAGAGGAGAAGGGGACAACAGAGGATGAGATGGTTGGATGGCATCACCGACTCAATGGACATGAGTTTGAGCAAGCTCTGGGAGTTGGTGATGGACAGGGAGGCCTGGCGTGCAGCCGTCCATGGGGTCGCAAAAGAGTTGGACATGATGGAGCGACTGAACTGAAAAAAGAGGAAGCAGTGACAGATTTTATTTTCTTGGGCTCCCAAATCACTGCAGATGGCAACTGCTGCCATGGAATTAAAAGACTCTTGGCTCCTTGGAAGGAAAGCTATGATGAACCTTGCCAGCATATTAACAAGTACATCACTTTGCTGACAAATGTCTAAGCTATGGTTTTTTCCAATAGTCAAGTATGGATGTGAGAGTTGGACCATAAAGAAGGCTGAGCACTGAAGAACAGATGCTTTCAAACTGTGGTGTTGGAGAAGGCTCTTGAGAGTCACCTGGACTGCAAGGAAATGGAACCAGTCAATCCTAAAAGAAATCAGTCTTGAATATTTATTGGAAGGACTGATGCTGAAGCTGAAACTCCAATACTTTGGCCATCTGATGCGAAGAGCTGGCTCTATAATAATTCTAAGGAGCCTTCTAAAGTATCCCAAAGTTAGCGGGAACTCAAAAGACCTTTAATTAAAATTTGATATTTGGGAAGTTTGTCAAAAAGTTTTAAAACACTTGATCAAGATCAGTCATTGTGTAACAATACCCATTCCTTAACCAAAGTAACCAGGGATCTCAAAAGCAAATATTAATACAAATTCCTTAAAGGCAAAGAAACTCATCTCATACAGCTGTAGTCAACATCTCCAGAATACTAGAGGAAGAAACCAAAACCACTCTTGTTCTTGCCTATTTCTAATAAAATCCATTTACCTAACTAAACAGTCCAATCTTACAAATTCTGATAATGCATAATTCAATCTTTTATTCCTTGCATCTTCTACTGAAAACACATGTATTATTTATTCGTGTAGCAATGAATATCCCACATGCTACAAGTCCTGACCTAGCCAAATACATAAACTAAAGCAAAAAGATTAGGAGATGGACCCCCTAGGACCCTCAGTTCACTTCAGTTCTGTCGCTCAGTCGTGTCTGACTCTTTGCGACCCCATGGACTGCAGCACGCCAGGCCTCCCTGTCCATCACCAACACCCGGAGCTTACTTAAACACATGAATTGGAAGGTTGGAAGATTTCTGTGAGGTCAGGCCCTCAGGGTTCCCCTGCTGTAGGGCTGTGCTAGGGTCACACCCTGTCTGGGCTACAGAACTCCAAGTTTGCTTCAGAGAACAGGGGAGAGGTCCCCTAGGAACCTGCATACACCCTAATCTTGTCAGCAGCCCCACCCTTTTGAAACTGGAAAGAATATGAGTGTTACTGCCTTGATCCTTTTCCCATACTCCTGCCTGAGTATTTAAACTTCTCTTACTCACCATGGAGAAGTTCCTGAGTCCTGGCACTAGCTAACCTACTGTGTTCCTCCTTTGCCTGGCAAAGTAACAAAGCCACTCTTTCTCCTCCGTAATTCTGTCTCTGTATTTCTGCTTGGCATTGGTGCACAGAGAGCTAAGATTCTGACTACAAGTTTGCAGACTCGTCCGGGATCTGATCGTGGGCAGGTGGCCCCGCAGGCCACTCAGCTTGATCGGACACTTTTGGATCTCTCTCCACCCCAGCCTCTCTCCTCTAGGAGAGTTGGAAGGTTGGAAGATTTCTCTGAGGTTAGGCCCTCAGGGTTCCCCTGGTGTAGGGCTGTGCTGGGATCACACCCCGTCTTCCTTCTGGGCTACAGAACTCCAAGTTTGCTGCAGAGAGCAGGGGCGAGGTCGCCCTAGCAGCTGCCCAGGATTTCTTTGCCTTTCTCTGTGAGACTTCTACTCCGAGAAGACATTAACTTTTGGAGGATTAGAAAGAGTGCCTTTGGTACATTGCAACACAGCTGCCAGCAATTTGGTAAGTCTCATGGAGTGTACACCAGGACCTCTTTGACCTTGCCTCTTCTGGGGAAGTTTGATTTCAATTTGGGGAACTTTGGTGCCAATCTGGAGAACTTTGATTTCAACTGGGGGAGTTCTCCCTGTGAAGGGCAACTCCTTTTGTAAGGCACACCTTGGACAAGGTCACAGGTCTAGTGGAATGGGAAATCATGTTTGGGGCATTCACTCCATTTGGCTTTGACTTCTGAGCATCTCTTTGCCATCCTCTTGGGGCATTTTTGCCATTTGGCTTTTTGATTTCTGGGTATCTCTTTGCCATTTATTTTGAGTATGACTTCCAGCTGGTGAGGTTTCACTTTTGTTTGGTTGCTTTGGTTTGAGCCTGCCAATTGGTTTGAGTGTGCAGACATCTGGTAAAAACTGCTTGAGCTAAAATAGGAAGTGCTTCCTCTAAGATTCTACCCACCCCCTTATCTGGGAACCCCTCTGGAAAAGTTTTAAATGACTGGTCAAACTATGGGCTTCCCTGGTAGCTCAGACAGTAAAGAAATCTGTCAGCAATGTGGGAGACCTGCGTCCGATCCCTGGGTTGGGAAGATTCCTTGAAGAAGTGAGGTCTCTGGGTTGGGAAGATCCCCTAGAGAAGGGAATGGCTACCCACTCCAATATTCTGGCCTAGAGAATTCCATGGACACAGGAGCCTGGCAGGTTAGAGTCCATGAGGTCGCAAAGAGTCAGACATGACTGAGCAACTTTTACTCACTCAAAGCCAAAAAATGGGTCTAAAACTAACAATTAGAACTTTACTGGCACAGGATGTTTCTCTCCCCTTGTGCCCAGGCCCTTAGGGGAAAAAGTGGGGAGCAGAGAAAAGCGTTTAGAACTCAAGCATAAAAAACTGAGATTTCTGGTTTGGTCTTTATGTAAAATTTACTTTGTAAATGAACTCTTCTAATTGACTTGAAAGCTGTTCAGTTGCTCAGTCATGTCCAACTCTTTGCGACCCCATGGACTGCAGCATGCCAGGCTTCCCTGTCCTTCACTATCTCCTGAAGTTTGCTCAAACTCATGTCCATTGATTGGGGGATGCCATCTAACCATCTCATCGTCTGTTGCCTTCTTCTCCTGCTCTCAATCTTTCCTAGCATCAGGTTTTTTTCCAATGAGCTGGCTCTTCACTTCAGGTAGCCAAAGTATTGGAGCTTCAGCATCAGTCCTTCCAATGAATATTCAGGGCTGATTTCCTTTAAGACTGACAACAATGAGGGCATTTGCCATCTGCCTCTGTGGAGACTGAACCCTGTGCTGCCGTAGGTGTTGACCTTCAACACCCTCTGAAGGAGTTCAGGGTGGAGTGAGGCCCTCTGTGCTCCAGGGAATCTGGTGAAACAGGTCTTTAGATATTTTCAGGAACTGATTTCATGATCCCAATCTTTGCACTTCTTCAAATCTAGAAAATCACTTAATCCCTTCCAGGTGACATCAGCTCCTTGTGCCAAAACTTTTGTAAACTAAGCCCTTGATTGCACTGAGCTCCCCCTTCACTAAAATCTTATATATTGACCTTACCTGACTCCTTCTTTGGAGCAATCTCTTAGAGCTATCTGAGGTGCTGCCTCCCAGGCTGCGGTCCTCACCCCAGCCCAAATAAAACTTAAGTTACAAATCTCAAGTTACATATATTTTTAGTTGACAGTGGTATCATCTCCATATCTGAGATTGTCAACATTTCTCCCAGCAATCTTGATTCCAGCTTGTGCTTCATCCAGCCTGGCATTGTGCACAATGTACTCTGCATCAAAGTTATATAAGCAAGGTGACGATATACAGCCTTGTCATACTCCTTTTCCAGTTTTGAACCAGTCAGCTGTTCCATGTGTGTTTCTAACTGGTGCTTCTGAACCCGCATACAGATTTCTCAGGAGGCAGATAAGGTGGTCTGGTATTCCCATCTCTTTAAACATTTTCCAGAATTTGTTTTGATCCACACAGTCAAAGGCTTTAGCGTAGTCAACAAAGCAGGTTTTTCTGCACTTCTCTAGCTTTTTCTATGATCCAATGGATGTTGGTAATTGGATTGGTTCTTCTGGCTCCTCTGACTTTTCAAAATCCAGCTTGTACATCTGGAAGTTCTTAGTTCACATACTGTTGAAGCCTAGCTTGGAGGATTTTGAGCATGACCTTGCTAGCATGTGAAATAAGTGCAATTGTGCAGCAGTTGTAACATTCTTTGGCATTGCCTTCTTTGAGATTGGAATAAAAATTGACTTTTTCTAGTCCTGTGGCCACTGCTGAGTTTTCCAAATTTGCTGGCATATTGAGCGCAGCACTTTAACAGCATCATCTTTTAGCTTTTTAAATAGTTCACCTGGAATTTCATCACCTCCACTGGCTTTACTTTTTTGCCCACTTAACTTCACACTGTAAGATGTCTGGCTCCATGTGAGTGACTACACCATCTTGGCTATCCAGGTCATAAAGACACTTTTTGTACTGCTCTTCTGTGTATTCTTGCTATTTTTAATCTCTACTGAGTCTGTTAGTTCCTTTCCATTTCTGTCTTTATTTTGCTCATGTTTGCATAAAATATTTCCTTGGTATCTCTAAGTTCTGAATTTTGACACTTGAAAGCAAGCACTGAGAAATTAAATCTATATAAATAGAAAATTGGCCAAGATAAATATTAGGACCTATATTCTGGGAAATATTCAGTACTAAATTAATATCTACTATTGAAGGTGGCTGAAGCTTGTTGGTTTGATTAACATAGACATGTCCTTAGAGTTATCTATGTTAAGTTTAATTCTGTTGTACCTAAGTTTACTAGATGTCAAATAAGACCTTATTCCATCTGTTACAGATTTGTCAACAAGAAAAGTATCTCAACGTAATATGTACTTTTGTTGCAGTCAGTTCAGCCGCTCAGTCCTGTCTGACTCTTTGTGACCCCATGGACCGCAGCACACCAGGCCTTCCTGTCCGTCACCAACTCCTGGAGTCTACCCAAACTCATGTCCCTTGAGTCCGTGATACCATCCAATCATCTCATCCTCTGTCATCCCCTTCTCCTCCTGCCCTCAATCTTTCCCAGCATCAGGGTCTTTTCCAATGAGTCAGTTCTTCACATCAGGTGGCCAAAGTACTGGAGTTTCAGCTTCAGCATCAGTCCTTCCAATGGCTATTCTGGACTCATTTCCTTTAGAATGGACTGGTTGGATCTCCTGGCAGTCTAAGGGACTCTCAAGAGTCTTCTCCAACACCACAGTTCAAAAGCATCAATTCTTCGGCACTCAGCTTTCTTTATAGTCCAACTCTCACATCCACACATGACTACTGGAAAAATCATAGCTTTAACTAGACGGACCTTTGTTGGCAAAGTAAAGTCTCTGCTTTTCAATATGCTGTCTAGGTTGGTCATAGCTTTTCTTCCAAGGAGCAAGCATCTTTTAATTTCATGGCTGCAGTCACCATCTGCAGTCATTTTGGAGCCCCCCAAAATAAATTCTGTCACTGTTTCCATTGTTTCCCCATCTATTTGCCATGAAGTGATGGGACCAGATGCCATGATTTTAGTTTTCTGAATGTTGAGTTTTAAGCCAACTTTTTTACTGTCCTCTCTCATCAAGAGGCTCTTTAGTTCTTCACTTTCTGCCATAAGGGTGGTGTTATCTGCATATCTGAGGTTATTGATAGTTCTCCTGGAAATCTTGATTCCAGCTTGTGCTTCATCCAGCCCAGCATTTCCCATGATGTACTCTGCATAGAAGTTAAATAAGCAGGGTGACAATATACAGCCTTGACGTACTCCTTTTCCTATTTGGAACCAATCTGTTGTTTCATGTCCAGTTCTAACTGTTGCTTCCTGACCTGCATACAGATTTCTCAAGAGGCAGGTCAGGTGGTCTGGTAGTTCCATCTCTTGCAGAATTTTCCAGTTTGTTATGATTCACACAGTCAAAGGCTTTGGCATAGTCAATAAAACAGAAGTAGATGTTTGTCTGGAATGCTCTTGCTTTTTCCATGATCCAGAGGATGTTGGCAATTTGATCTCTGGTTCCCCTGCCTTTCCTAAAGCCAGCTTGAACATCTGGAAGTTCATGGTTCACGTATTGCTGAAGCCTGGCTTGGAGAATTTTGAGCATTATTTTCCCAGCATGTGAGATGAGTACAATTGTGCGGTAGTTTGAACATTCTTTGGCATTGGCTTTCTTTGTGTTTGGAATGAAAACTGACCTTTTCCAGTCTTGTGGCCACTGCTGAGTTTTCCACATTTGCTGGCATATTGAGTGCAGCACTTTCACAGCATCATCTTTTAGAATTTGAAATAGTTCAACTGGAATTCCATCACCTCCACTAGCTTTGTTCATAATGATGCTTCCTAAGGCCCACTTGACTTCACACTCCAGGATGTCTGGCTCTAGGTGTTTTTTGTTGTAGGGAGGAAGCCAGTTCTGACTCCATGTTTGAAACTGTTCCTTTGACTTGTTTTTCTTATTATAATGATACTTAGTGACTTGCCTGGAAGATGCTGACCCTCTGCTTGACTGTAAGCTAAAGTGCCTTTGTCCAGCTGATGGATAGATAGTTTGTCCCTGCCCACATGTGAATAGAAGAAATTAACACACCCCTTCTGAAGGCTTGCCATTCCCTTGGAGTTGTTGGTAGAACGAAGACCCTTCCACTTTAGTTGCCCATTGCATCTCCCTCTCTGTCCTGCCTTTTGTCTTTAGTTCCTCATTGCTTCTTTCTCTCTGATTGATGAAAGAACTTGGCATCCACACCCTGATAAAATAGTTATTTTGAGGTGCTAGCCGGCCATCTTATCGGTCTGCTGACTCCCCAATTAAAGTCTCTTTGTTGCCTCAACACCTCATCTTTCGGATTCATTGGCCTGTTGTGTGGTGAGCAGATCAAGCTTGGATTCCGTAACATTTTCAGTGGAAGGTATAAGGAATAAAAGATACCGAATTATGCATGATCAAGAGTCTCTAAGACTGAATTGAGTTTAGTTGGTTAAATGGATTTTGTTAAAAATGGGCTGGAACAAGACTGGTTTTGTTACCAAGTTCAAGCTCATTTCTCTGTTTCTCCTTGTCCCTGTTTTTTTGTCTGTCTTTTGATTTTCTGTCTTTCTATACATTTGCTCTGTCTCTGTATCTTTTTTAGTGTTAGAATCAAACTGCAGTACATGTTTTACTAATATTTATTACAAATCACTTGCATTTTTCCTCAATCTAAAAATCAAATAAATACATTATATAATTATCTTAAAACTTGCCAAATTATGAGGAAATTTTTCAATTGATTATTTTTCTCTGGGTTTTGGCCCTCAGTATTAAAAAATGTCCTCTCCACTGGGTGAGACTCTGAATATAATGCTGAATATAATGCTGTTTCCTCTTTCTGGTCTTCTTTATCTGCTCATAAACCCTTGTAGGACTCCTTCCAGTAAGGCCAGGGTCCCAGCTGGGTTGGAAGCCACCATGTCATTCATTCAGTCTTGGCTTCAGTGATCTTTCCTGCTAACAAGGATGCTCCCCAATTTCCCTCTCAAGTCACCCGATGTATGGGACATCTCACTACCCCTGCCTGGCCCCACTTCCACCGGGGAAAAGATAAAGTGTGAGATACTATGGTCCCTCTACTCATGATGAAGCTGCCTACTTTTCTAACTTTTCTCCTTTGAGAACGCCATCAACCCTGGATCCCTGGTTCTGTTGTTCTGTTACTGAATTCAAGCTTACTCTGCTTACCGCACGATAGGCCAATAATTTTGAGAGATGAGGGGTTAAGACAAAGGAGCCAGCTGACCGAGAAGATGGCAGGTTAATGCCTCAAAATAACCATCTTATTGGGGTCTGGATGAGAGGTTCTTTTCATAGAGCGAAAGAGAAAGAAGCCAGGAGGAACTAGTCAAAAGGCAGAATAGAGAGGGAGAGGCAGTGAGGAAGTAAAGTGAAAGGGTCTTTAGTCTGGCAAAACATCTCCTAGGGAATGGCCATCCTTCGGAAGTGGAAGTGTTAATCTCTTTTCATTCACAGGTGGGCGGGGTCAGATCTTCTCTCTGAGAACTGAACAAAGGCACTTCAGTTTACCCTCAGGCGAGGGACAGAGTCCTCTGAAGCAGGCCCTTAGGTATGATCATGATAACAAAAGCAAGGAAAAGCAAGTCAAAGAAACAGTTCCAACATAGTCAGAATTGGCTTCTTTTGTAAAACAGTTTTGGCTTTTTCCTCCAGTATTGTTGAAACACTGCTTTTAACTACAGACTATGTAAATATCTTTGCCTTCATGGGATTTGTATTAATATTTGCTTTTGAGATCTCTGGTTACTTTGGCTAAGCGATGAGTATTGTCTTACAATGAATGATTTAGTTTGACCAAGTGTTTTAAAACTTTTTGACAAGCTTCCCAAACATCAAATTGTAATTAAATTTCTTTTGAGTTCCAGCTAACTTTGGGATACTTTCGAGTGCCCCAAAGGTCTCTTTTGGAGAAATATTTAACTAGAATTATTTTGTAGGTTACATGTAATCATTCATAATTCTGGTTACTGTAACCAAGTTTCTTTATCTATCAGATGTTTACCATATCTTTTGTTATTTATATACACTTTTGTACTCTGATGCAAAAAGGGATTCATTATTAAGGAGATTCACAAGAGGGCTAAGGAAGCAGTCACAACATTTCCAGGGCACAAAGATGGCTACGAGAGGTTTCCATTCCTTGTGAATTAAAATAAGGAGCTGTCCTCCCCCTGAGGCTCATAGATCTGGTATCCAGAGATCTTTATTCCCTGCCAGGCAGGGTCGGTGCCCCTCCTCAGCCTTGAAACACTTACACAAGATAGACCGTAACCCCTCTGCTTCCCATAAGAATGTGGGAGTAAAATATCTGAGAGTGGGAAATAAAACAGGAGGGGAGGGGGCAGGGCACAACGTTTGAAAGAAAGACATCACCCAAGGACAGTACATACGCTGATTAGAAGCAAATAGATCCAAGATGGCTGAGTAGTTCTAGAGTCTCAGTATATGCTCTTTGTAACAGACCAGCAAAATAAGCGACACACCCATCAGCTGGTGGTGGCCCAATTCAATATAAAGAAACTTTTAGGGATAGAAAATGTAAATGAGATCAGAACGTTTGGATAAACGGTTAAGAATGAATATGCTTTAGAAATCTCTAAAATAGTCTTTGCAATTTTGCTAACTTAAAATTCTGGAGTTGTATTAAATTGAGGAAAGTTGATTGAATAGCTGGTCATTCCCAAATAAGATACTGAAACATGAATTACTGAACAATGACTTCCTTTTACAGAGAAACTAAAGATATTTAAAACTATTAATGAATGCGTTTGGTGTCGCCCTGCGATGTTCTCAATCTGAAAGCTTTTTTTTTTTTAGAAATTATCACTGGTATTTGTTACTAGTCTATAAAATACTAATGCAGAGGACATTAACTGCTTACTTCTTAGTTTTCACAGGAAATGAAGGTGTTAAGAGACGAGGATTATAATTTAAGTATGTGATTAAAGCTAACAGAAATAAAAAATTTTCAGCAAACAATAGGAAAGCAGGGTGTAAGTTATCAGTAAAGATGGCATGTGGAATGGACTTGAATTTTATCGAGGGAAAAGGAAATCGGTCTGACTTAAAGCTGACTGTTTGATTGGAAAAAATAAAGTTGTTGTACATAAAGTGGTGAGCCGTTTGAGGAAAGCAGATCCCAAGAAAACAGCTTTGTGCATGATCAGGAGTGACGCGGGGCTTCCCTGGTGGTCAGCGGCAAAGAATGTGCCTGCCAATGAAGGACGCAGGAGGCACCGGATCGAGCAAAAATATTCCAGTCTCCTAATCTTGGTGAGTTTAAATCCGGCCTGTGGTGATTTCGTTGCTGTTCCTCCTTTGATTAGGAACTGTCTGACTCTTTGCGACCCCATGGACCGTATGTAGTCTGCCAGGCTCCTCAGTCCATGGGATTCTCCAGGCAAGAATACTGGGCTGGGTAGCCATTTCTTTCCCCAGGGGATCTTCCCGACCGAGGGATCGAACCCGGGACTCCCACATTGCGGGCAGACGCTTTGCCGTCTGAGCCACCAGGGAAGCCAAAGAAACAAAAAGGGGACAAAAAGGCCTCCGCGCCCAGGAGTCCCATGGGGCGCTAGTCAGCATCCAAAAGTGTTTCCTCTGCTTTTGCGACTCTTTTCGTAGCCCTTGGGAATCACGAACGTTCGTCTAGTGTACTTCGGCTGTTACACACGTTTCCCACCACAGCCGTGTGCTGACAGCAAACTCCTGTTAGCGGAAGCTCTCCGCCCACCCCGTAGAGAGGCCCGCGCGGCGCGGGCTCTGAGCATGCGCAATAGCTCGGTCCCGCCGGGCCGCTGGCAAGCGCGCGCCCCGGCGCCTCCTCCCTCCCGCTTGACAACGGGAAGTCTGCGAACGTTAGGGCGCGTGCGCAGACGGACCGAGGGGACGGGAGAGGGGGTGGGGGTGGGGGGGACGCCTGCAGAGCGCATGGGCAGAGCCACCGTACGTCCGTTTGTCCGGATCCGAGGGGAGAGAGTGGGCGCCATCTTCTTCTGGGTTCGCTGAGGGCTCTCCCGGCTCTGGGGAGGCTGCTGCGGACGAGGAGAGCTCCCCGCCCCCAGCCTTGGGGTTCCGACTCGGCGGCAGCGGTGTGTGTTTGATCGCCCTAGTGCGAAGCAGTTACCGCAGGGGCGTCGGGCGTGGGGAGGGCTTGGCGGCCGGGACCGAAGCACAGGGAAAGGCGGGGCCGCGCCAGCAGCGAGCGTAGCTTCTGCCGTCAGGGCACCCTCTTTTCCCCTGCTAAACGCACCCGACTTCCCCGGCAGCCTCCATGTGGTGTTGTGCGTGCCCTTTCCAGTCGGCTTGAGAGAGTGGAGATCTGGAAGGATTCCATAGGTACTTGTTTTTCTTTGCTATGTCATCGTAGTCAGTGGTGGCAGGAAAAGCGCTTGGAGGCCTGGCTAGTTTTAGGCTTGAGGGGAGCCCAAGTGTTTAGGTGTAGGGACAGCTCACCCTTGGGCGAGTCGGGGCGGAATGTTTGCCCTTGAGCCGGTGTAACGGAAAGGCACGGAGGTTGGGTGGTTCAGGTTGATTTGAAGGCTGATTTGGCTGAAGGTCTGGCAAGAGCATCGGATCCCACGTAGGAACTTTGGCCTGGAGCACAAGAAGGAAGCGCTGACCCCTGGGAGTCTGGACAAAGGCTTTTTGAGCTATAGAAGCAATGCCTTCGGATGATCCCCATTTGAGGAGGATGGATGTTAATGGGAATTCCGGTGCCGTGTGGATTCGCCTTCATTTCCAGTTTCTACTGGGGACCAGGCTCTGTCGTCATGGCTTTGGCTTTTTATTTTAATCATCTACGTTATAAAAGGATAAAAAGGCAAATCGTCATAAAGAACCCTTATGGAATGGGGTAGATTATTTTCTGCAGGGTTCACTCTTGCATTTTAAATGTACTTCATCATAACTTTAGGTTTTAAGAAATAGCAGTTATCTCTCTCTCACCATGTCTGGAAAATGACTTGCTATTCTCTAGTTATGATAAATGGATCGGAGATAATATCATTTTAAGTTAGCTTTCCTTCCATTTCCCTCTAAGGCTTGATTAGAAAATAAGCATTTCTTGGGGTTTTTGTGATAATGATTAAGTGGGATGAA
This sequence comes from Capricornis sumatraensis, assembly GCF_032405125.1. Lineage (NCBI taxonomy): Eukaryota > Metazoa > Chordata > Mammalia > Artiodactyla > Bovidae > Capricornis > Capricornis sumatraensis. The sequence goes on from NC_091079.1 coordinate 89,376,422, forward strand.
TCGTTGGGTAAAATCAGCTAAGTTATTTAAAATGAGCTTGTTAATTTCAGCCACTTACACTTAAATGAGCTTTTAAGGATTCAGTTCCTTTTTTTTTGGAAAAAAAAAAGGTTAGAAGTTGTAATTACTCACTGTCTTTTAATCAACACAGCTATAAAGATGGTTTTGTTGCATTCGTAAGAAGCATTTTAAGTGTTGAGTAGGGTTTTTTGCTTTTTGTGTAGTTCTAAGAATAGAATTTCTGGGGTATTTGCTTAGGAAAATCACGTGGAAACCACAGGAAAGTTGCTCATTTTGATATCTGGTTTCTTACAGGTGATCTCCTAAGTGTATTTCTGTAGAGGGATAAATAGTTCATTACCCTTCTATTTCAAGGGCAAAAAAGTTTAAGCAATAGTTATGTTTCGCTGTGGCAAATTAGAAGAAAATTTTTTTTTATATTTTTGAGTAGGAATTCATGAATTTGTACTCATGAAACTACTTAGTTAAAATGCTTTCAAATTAGGATAAATTATAAGACTTTAAAAAATTTGACAGTAATTATTTTGTGAAATGTTCTTGGCTATGTTTTTAAAAGTTTAGCAGGGATAAAATGTTTTACACTACTTGCCAAAAGTAACAGGAGCTAAGTCATTTTGCATAGGAAAGAGTCTTGGAATATTAATGTGAACAACTATTCCAGAAGCGATTTGTAGTTTTTATTAAAATGTTGGTGTGGGTTTGTTGAAGAAATTAAGCTTATACTCATTTTTGGGGTGTTTGGGGGGTACCATGCAGATATTGTCCAGTAGACTAAGTTTTAGAACTATTTTTTTATGTTCACAGTAATATTGAGTGGAAAGTACGAAGATTTTTTATATGTCCTATGTCTGCCCCACCATTTTCATGCATTAATATTTTATAGTAAACCTCACTAATCAGAGAAGGTGATGGCACCCCACTCCAGTACTCTTTCCTGGAAAATCCCATGGTCAGAGGAGCCTGATAGGCTGCAGTCCATGGGGTCCTACTAGTCGGACACAACTGGGCGACTTCACTTTCACTTTTCACTTTCATGCATCGGAGAAGGAAATGGCAACCCACTCCAGTGTTCTTGCCTGGAGAATCCCAGGGATGGGGGAGCCTGCTGGCTGCCATCTATGGGGTCACACAGAGTTGGACACGACTGAAGTGACTTAGCAGCGAAACTCACTAATACTTTTAATATCAATTTGGCATTGATAATTCAAATGTGTAAAAAAATGCCAGTTAACTTCTTGAAATCATCGTTAGTTGTAGTTTGAAAAGTAGTCTGTGGACCTTTTTCAAAGGAAAATAGACCTTGCAGACCTCAAAGACCATGTTTTCAGACAGCACTTTGTGGATGAGTGGTATTTAAGTGTAAGTACTGAATTAAAACATTTTTTCATTAAAGACAATTTATAATCATTAACAGGTCTTAAAAAACATATTTGGTAATACTTAGTTTGGATATCTCTCAAAGTATTTGATGTAAGGAATCTTGAGATTTTTCAATAGTTAATACTGATATCCCCAAATATTCCAAATTAATGTATTCTTACTATGTTTCTACCTTTTAGCATAGTCATTTGGATTTCCCCAGAAGGCAGGACAGTTATTCAAAATGGGGTAAACTTATTAGCATAATAAAATTTGAGTTTAAGATACAGAGTAGCAATAGTTGAGTATAAGTAATTGAGAACTATTTGTCTTAGTGGAGTCAGGAAATTGGGTTCCATGTTTGGAAGTGTGAGGTGTTAATGTAGAACATAAAATTGTGTCCAGATGGTAGCCAATGGTTTGGATTTATTGCTTTTCTTCATTTATTGTATCATTTATTAATTTGATTTGCTCTTATGATTTGAAAGATTTACAGGAGAGTTAGAAACGATGAATTAGATATTGGTTTTTTCAAGTGGAAGATAGGGTTTTGGGAATTTTTGGTGTTAAATTGTCATTTTTACTTGTAGAAAAGATTTTTAAAAATAGGTTGTAAAATTCACATACAGTCAAATGCCCAGACCTTACTTAAGGATAGATTCATTTAGCCTTGATAAATTTATACTCCCAGGTAACCAATAGTCCAATACATTTCTGTCACCTTTTTCTGGGGCCACTTTCAATTAAGGACCAATTGTTAAGTTTTCGGGTTTTTTGTTTCTAAATAATTTGCACATGTCTCCTTGGAATTTCTACCTTTTTGCTAAAAGATGATTGATTTTCCCCTTGGAACAAAGACAACCATTTTGTAATACCCTTAGTTATGCCTTCTTATATTGCTTCACTTTTAACAGTTAATTGTGAAGTGAATATCCTAATCTGGCGTTGTTTAAGGTCAATTACAGGGTCCAAGGATTAATTATATTTCATTTTCTTTCCACAGTTAAGTTGCTTTTACAGAATTAACAGGTCTTCAAGAAATAAAAAGGTAAGATATCCAGAGCTTAAGGCTTTTCACAGAGGCTTGACCAAAAAAAAAAAAAAAGAATAGTACACCTGGGTATGCATGGCTTCTGTACTTTATGTCTGGCCAGTGATGCACTAGTGGTAGGCAGTTTGTTATCATGAGCAGAAATTATATACTGTCCATAGATGGCTTTTATAACTATGTAAAGTTTGTTGTGGTTGGTAAGATTCTTTAATCCACAAAGCTCTCACTCATGTTTCACTAGCAGATATGTCTGAAAATAGTTCGGTCATGTTGTGAAGTAGCACTTGGCAGACTTTCTACTCAACACTGTATAGGATAGGTGATAGGAAAAGTTTCTTCAAAGTAGCTGGTTTATTTGTATGTTTAGTTGGGAGAAAATTTATTCCATTTGTTTAAAGAATTAGATACAATCAATATCATTGTGAACTCATATCTTGTTTTCATTTATAAATGCTGAAGAAGGTAGGGACCAGTAATTAATAAGCTTAGTTTTGGATTAGGTACTTCAAAAATAAGACTTGCTATTATGTGTACCTTTCTGTCTGCAGGTCATTATTGCTGTGGTTTGCACTCAGCATGGCTGTAGTCATCCGTTTACTGGGGCTTCCTTTTATTGCGGGGCCTGTGGATATCCGTCACTTCTTCACGGGATTGACTATTCCTGATGGAGGAGTGCATATAATTGGAGGGGAAATTGGGGAGGCTTTTATTATTTTTGCAACAGATGAAGATGCAAGACGTGCCGTAAGTCGTTCAGGAGGGTTTATCAAAGATTCATCTGTAGAGCTCTTTCTTAGTAGTAAAGCAGAAATGCAGAAGACTATTGAAATGAAAAGAACTGACCGCATGGGAAGAGAGAGACCAGGATCTGGGGCATCAGGGGTTGGCAGCTTATCTAATTTTGTTGAGGCTATTAAAGAAGAAGGAAGTAATTCTGGATATGGTTCTCCGATTAATCAAGATGCTGGGTTTCATACTAACGGTACAGGACATGGTGATTTAAGGCCAAGAAAGACACGGCCATTGACAGCTGAGAATCCTTACTTGTTTCTACGAGGCTTGCCTTATTTAGTAAATGAAGATGATGTACGTGTCTTTTTCTCTGGTTTATGTGTGGATGGAGTAATTTTTTTAAAGCATCATGATGGCCGAAATAACGGTGATGCCATAGTAAAATTTGCCTCATGTATTGATGCTTCAGGAGGTCTTAAATGTCATAGAAGTTTTATGGGTTCAAGATTTATTGAAGTAATGCAAGGCTCAGAAAAACAGTGGATTGATTTTGGAGGTACTTTAATTAAGGAAGGTGACATTTCTATGAGGACAGAAGAACATACATCACCAAGAGGAATTAATGATAGACATTTTCGGAAACGATCTCATTCAAAATCTCCCAGAAGAACATGTTCTCGTTCTCCTCTTGGATTTTATGTTCACTTAAAAAATCTGTCTGTAAGTATTAACAAAAGAGATTTAAGAAATTTTTTTAGAGATACTGATCTGACAAATGAACAAATTAGGTTTTTATATAAAGATGAAAGAAGAACAAGATATGCCTTTGTGATGTTCAAGACTCTGAAAGACTATAACACTGCTCTGGGTTTACATAAGACTGTTTTACAATATCGTCCAGTTTATATTGATCCAGTTTCTAGGGAACAGATGCTGAAGTTCATTGAATGTTATGAAAAGAAAAGACCAGCATCAACAGAGAAAGAGAGACTTGGACAGGTCTCACAAAAACACTCTCAAGAAGGCTACTCTGGCCAGAAATTGTGCATATATATAAGAAATTTTCCATTTGATGTTACAAAAGTTGAAGTGCAGAAGTTCTTTGCTGACTTTTCCCTTGCTGAGGATGACATTTGCTTGCTTTATGATGACAAAGGAGTTGGTCTAGGAGAAGCGTTGGTGAAATTCAAATCAGAAGAACAGGCCGTGAAAGCTGAACGTTTAAACCGACGGAGATTCTTGGGGACAGAGGTGTTGTTAAGGCTCATATCTGAGGCACAAATGCAGGAGTTTGGTGTAAATTTTTCTTCAATGCCTAGTGAAAGAATGCATGACCATTCACAGTCTTGTGATAGAGATGATCATTCCCATTCGTTTGACTCAAATGATCCACCAGTATACTCAGGTGGACCTTCGGAAAACTTTAGGCATGAGCAAGAGGACTTGAGGCAACTGGACAATTTCAAGCATCCTCAGGGGGATTTCCGACCACCTGATAGACGCCCTCCAGAAGACTTTAGGCATTCCCCAGAGGATTTCAGGCGGTCCCCGGAAAACTTCAGGCGCCTTCGGGAGGAACACTTCAGGCGACCTCCTGAGGATGACTTCAGGCACCCTCGGGAGGAGGATTTCCGGTACCCAAGGGAGGAGGACTGGAGGCGGCCACCTGAGGAGGATTTCAGGCGACCTCCCAAAGAAGACTTCAGGAGGCCTCAGGAGGAGGACTGGAGGCGCCCCCCAGAGGGAGACTTAAGGAGGCCACCTGAGGAGGATTGGAGGCGGCCTCCTGAGGAAGACTTCAGGCGGCTTCCCCCAGGGGAATGGAGGCGACAACCTGAGGAAGACTTTAGGCGGCCCCCGGAGGAGGATTTCAGGCGCCCTCCTGAGGAGGACTTCCGGCGACCCCACCAGGAGGACTTCAGGCGGTCTCCTGAGGAGGATTTCCGAGTTTCTCCCGAGGACTTCAGGCGGCCACCCCCGGAACACTTTCGGCGGCCACCCCCAGAGCACTTCCGACGGCCCCCCCCAGATCACTTCCGTCGGCCGCCCCCGGAGCACTTCCGGCGACCACCTCAGGAGCATTTCCGGCGGCCACCGCAGGAGCATTTCAGGCGGCCATCCCAGGAGCATTTTAGACGACCGCCTCAGGAGCTTTTCAGGCGGCCACCCCAGGAACATTTCAGGCGCCCCCGAGAGGAAGATTTTAGGCACCCACAGGATGAAGATTTCAGGGGCCCTCCAGATGAAGACTTTAGGCATCCTTCTGAAGAGGACTTCAGGAGTTCTCAGGAGGAAGATTTTAGAAGCCCTTCTGATGAGGACTTCAGGCGGCTCCCGGAGGAAGACCTCAGGGAAGCTCCAGAGGAGGACTCCAGAGTTCCTGACAGTTTTAGACTTCCTGGTGAGGAGTTTAGGAGCCCCCCTGATTTTAGAAGTCATCGTCCTTTTGTGAATTTTGGTCGCCCAGAAGGTGGCAAATTTGATTTTGGAAAGCGTAATATGGGAAGTTTTCCTGAGGGGAGATTTATGCCTGATCCAAAATTAAATTGTAATTCAGGTAGAGTAACGCCTATTAAGATAATGAATCTTCCATTTAAAGCTAATGTTAATGAGATTTTAGACTTTTTCCATGGTTACAGAATCATACCTGATTCAGTTTCAATACAGTATAATGAGCAAGGATTACCTACAGGGGAAGCCATTGTTGCCATGATAAACTACAATGAAGCTATGGCTGCTATTAAAGATCTGAATGATAGACCAGTTGGCCCCCGCAAGGTTAAGTTAATTTTGCTCTAGAGAGCATTTCTAAGTTCATAATTATCTCCCCACAGTATTGATGCAGTAAAATGCATTTTAAGTGTTTATTTTTAATTATCTAATGAAAAGAAACATTTTAATTTTGACCTGTGAACAGAAGAAATGTAAATAGTAGAATGTGAATCTGGTTTTCTTTTGCTTGCAAATTGCCATTCACTTTTTCTAACTTAAAAATATATATGCTTTTTTTTGATGGGGGTGGGTGGGGTTGGGGGAGAACTAATTCCCTGAGTGCAGTAATTTTTGTTGATGTCATGGGTAAATGTCAAGACTTGTATAAAGTAGAAAACTGTGTTTGGGGAAGACAAGTTTTATGTTTACTTTTGTTTCCATTCTGTAGTCTACATCTCTACTCCAATTGTATAAGGAAATGGTCAGTGACTGATTGTTCAGGGTTAGCATTTTTATTGCTAACTGCCTGCAGAATTAATGCCCTCTTCCTTGTCTGAGATATTACTGTGTTAAGCCTCTCCTTAATCATAAATAGTTCAAAATTGACAGACTGTGAACTTGAAGTTTACTTATGTAAAAGGCTTAGGAAATTAAAAGTTTTTATAAAAATAAAAAAATTGCAACTGAATAGATGAACTAATTAACTTGTATTGTATATATATATATATAAAAGAATTACAGCTTTTTTGTGAAGGTTTTCAACAGCTATATTAAATAATATGACAGGAGGGACCAGACATTCTATAATAGTATATGAGTTCTTTGTGTAGTTCTGTGGTTTATTCCAACATCTCATCAACCAGACTGATAAGATTTACTCAATACTTAAAAGACAAGTAATTATAGGTACAAGGGGACCTTCAGGTTCTTCTTGGGAAGAATCTGATAAATGGACAGTTTGTTTATAGGAAGAATTTACTGATGATTTATATAACTTGTGGTTGTTTATTCTTAATTTCTAAACTTTTTTTATCTGAAGACTCAGTGACTAAATATAACAAGAATTCTGTGAGACTGAATTTTTACTTCTTTGATATTTGACACTAGAGATTTTACAAATACTGGATTTGATTTTTTCATACCATAATAATAATGCTAACATTGGGAACTTTCTATGTGCTAGGCAGTGTAAGTGCTTTACATGCATAATGTCAATATGCCCTAAGAGGCTTACAAATATATATTTCACAAATGAGATAAATTCAGAGTTTAAGTAACTTGCCTAAAGTCATAGTTGTAAATCATGAAGCCAATTTCAACCCTGACAGACTTACTCGCTCCAGTTCATGCTCTTAATACTTTGGCCTACCAACTTTGTTAAATGGTAGTTTTTAATTTTAGTAAGACCATGCTGGGCTTTCTTGGTGGCTCAGTGGTAAAGAACCCACTTGCCAATGCAGGAGAAATGGGTTCAGTGTGTGGGTCCAGAAGATTCCCTCGAGAAGGAAATGGCAACCTACTCCAGGATTCTTGCTTGGGAAATCCCATGGACAGAGGAACCTGGCAGGCTACATCCGTGGGGTCACAAAAGAATCTGACACGACTTAGCAACTAAAGAAGACCAGGCTAAAAATATTTTCAAAAGAGGAAAGGATATTTTCTTACCTCCATTGTTGCTTTAAAAATAGCATTAAAAAATAAAATTAATATGCCCAAACATTGTGAATAAAAGACTTAACGAGAAGTTACTACATATCCAGGGATTCTCTATGAGACAGACAGTATATACTGGCTTCTAATTTACAATTGTTCATTTTATCTAACATGATTTGATTTTGATTGGTCTTTTATAATTTATATAAAACAGTTGATTTCCCTCAATTTTGTGATACTTCCCCACACTGAGCAAATAAAATTTGAATTTATATACAGTAGTTGGGAGGGTATTGTAGAATACTTTTTAGTATTTAGCCATTTAGTACTGCAGTACTCATCTTCAGTGATTTAAAGAAGTCTAAGAAAAACTAACTGAAGTTTCTGTGTTTTTAATTATGTTGAACATCCTACTTGCAATAAAATGAATTAACTGGTAAACTTGGTTCAAAAAAGCACATCAATATGGCACTTGAAACTAGTAAGGTCACAAGCTAGGAAAATGACAAAAGGAAGAAAAGATTTTTTAAGTGCTCAGAGATTGTATGGCTTATTTGATCAATCTTACTGAGAAGTGTATTGGAAAACCTAAAAATGCTTCTCAAATAAATACATATAAATAAATGAAAGCTATGATGAAGCTTAAAGTAAGGTATAACTTAATATGGAACTGCTTCTCAGTCTAGGCTAGGGTGGAATGGTGGTGGTAATTAAAAGGCTAACAATAATAAGCACAGGCTTTGTATTTTGATTGTAAAATTATTGGATCGATAAGAATTCTACTCCATGATCTTCAGTTTAGTATATTTTTTAACTGGCTTCTACTGCTTGGGAGCCATTTCTGCACATCTGTTCACAACTTTAGCTTCAGTGACATGTTGGTAATTTGAATTGGCCATGGTAGGAGTATTTACACCATGGAAACTGGTAAGTGCAGAGTATCAGGGTATCTTCCACCCCAGTGAGCCAGTTTACCAACACACCACCAATTTCAAACATGTAAAAGAGAACAGTGCACTAAATCCTCAAAAACCCATTGCCCAGCTTCAATGATTATCTCACAGCCAGTTGTGTTTCCTCTTCTAGAATTATTAGGTATTATAGTGGCATATCAGTTATCAAGTTTAATACCCAGTGGCATTTTAGTTATCTTAAAGCCAAACATTTTTGGTTTGAGGCATCTGAAAAATACAGATCATGCCTAAAAAGTAAGCTTAATCTCATAATCAAGAGATAGTAAGACTCCTTAGGAGTGCACACTTACACACTTACTGACAATACTGTCATGAGCATTGGCTCTTGGTCCATGTATCACCTACTAAGCAGTGACCCTATCACCTCCATCTCTGCATTAAATGTTAACTAATATTTAGTGAACTGTAATAGGTACTATATGATCTTTATATATGAATTAACTATATAGTTCGAATCGGAGAAGGTGATGGCATCCCACTCCAGTACTCTTGCCTGGAAAATCCCATGGACAGAGGAGCCTGGTAGGCTCCAGTCCATGGGGTCGCAAAGAGTCGGACACGACTGAGCAACCTCACTTTCACTTTACACTTTCATGCCTTGGAGAAGGAAATGGCAACCCACTCCAGTGTTCTTGCCTGGAGAATCCCAGGGATGGCGGAGCCTGGTGGGCTGCCGTCTATGGGGTCGCACAGAGTCGGACATGACTGCAGCGACTTAGCGGCAGCAGCATATAGTTCCAATAACCCGAATATACCTATTTTGGAGACAAATGGAAGCCTATAGCCAACTAACTAGTCATACTAGTTGCCTGTCTTTTTATAAGGAAGCTAAAAAAAGGTTTTTATATTTTAAAATATGGTTACCTAAGTATCTATGTAATAACCTTGATTTTGTCCCAGCTCACAAATTGTAGAAATAGTTACTTTATAACCCTTTTAAGACTTTACCTTGTGGCTTTAGTGATAAAGAACCTGCCTGTGAATGTAGGAGATACGGGTTCGATCCCTGGGCCACGCAGATTCCTTGGAGAAGGAAATGGCAATCCGTTCCAGTATTCTTGGCCTGGGAAATCCCATGGACAGAGAGCCCTGGTGGGCTACAGTCCATGAGTCACAAACACTGGACACAACTTAGCGACTAAACAGCAACCCTTTCAGGTTGGCCAACCTATTGCTGGCCTAAAAATTAATTATACAGTTGAAGTATTACATGTAATAGTCCTTTTGTCCTTACAATATTTTTTTAAACAGAGCATACATTTTATATCATAATTTGATTGCTTTAAATATCAGGCACTATTTTAATTTTACAAATAGGGCAACTGATGCTCAAGTGAGTTGTGATCATAATCTGCAAGAGAAATACTACAACCTTGTTTTTTTCGCCTAGCTACAATACCAAGATTAAATACTGAGAAAATGCAATGACATCCTCAGTTTTTTATGAATGTGAATTATTTGTGCATGCTGTGTGCTAAGTCACTTAAGTTGTGTCTGACTCTGTGATGCTGTGGACTGTAGCCCTTCAGGCTTCTCTGTCCATGGGGTTCTCCAGGCAGGAATACTGGAGTGGGTTGCCATTCCCTTCTCCAGGACATCTTCCCAACCCAGGGATCAAACCAACCTCTCTTACATCTCCTGCATTGGCAGGTGGGTTCTTTACCACTAACACCACATGGATATTTACAGTTTTAAAATGTTTTGAATATTTTACTAAGTATCACTTAGGACTATTTTCTGGAAGCAATGCTTTGTTAAGAAAAGACCATGAATAACCAAAGTCAAAAAAGCATTCTAGAAAAGTATTTTTCTGTTATGAATAACTGCTTTTTGTGGTAATCCCAGATAATAGCAATTTCCTATTTTTTATATGCCAGACTTGGATCTATGAAATAATAAGTACAGTTCTCCATCCAAAGAAATAAAAGCATCAGATAATACTGAAAGGCTGATTAAATTGTTTTCTATTTTCAGGAAAGAGAGTGATTGTGTACTCTTACTGATTGTATGGTAGGCTGATAAAATATAATTTTTTTACTGATTTATGATTTGCTATATTTTTTAAGGGAAACATTCCACCAAATTCTAGCTTTCCAAAAGTTGTGGTACCAAAAAATATACAGTGCTTTAGTTTGATAGTGGTTTTGTTTTAAAACCAGAATCAAGCTGAAAATAGCTTTTTAAAGCTAAAATTTGTGCTTATGTATAGTTGTAAAACACTGATAGTGCCCTATTACTATTATTTGAGAGTGACTATAATACTCTTGTTGATAAGTAAATTTATATACTGAAGAATGAAACTTAAGGTTGTAGTAAAAGTGAAAAAAAAAAGAACACTTGTCTTTCTGATGAAAGCTTTATGGAATAAAATTTGTATTTAATTGGAATGACTACCTAGGACCCTTTTCTGATGTTGAAAGCATGGTGTCTTAATCTAAAGGAAGTAAGTGGAATTGTTAAATCTGTTTTTGTTATTTACCTACTACAACCAACTAGGTTAGTGTATTTGAAATACTTCTGAAATACATTGTTTTTAAAAAACAATGGAACCTATAAAAGAGAGTATGATGCTAGACAGAAATGTTGAAATGACTGATGTTTTTTAGAACTTCCATTTTTGGTTGGCATAAATTTCCTTTAATAATTTCTACATTTCCAATAGGATTTAATTTTGAGGTTTAATGTATCAAGCCAGTATTATGTTTTGCAATTTTAGTAATTCTGGATTCCAGGTCATTTAAGATGAAAATGGAAATGCAAAATTTACTTAAGAAATTTAATTTTCTTCTTCTGTAACATCTAAGTCTTCATCCTCTTCATCATCATCTTCTGTTTGCTGATCCTTTCTTAGTCGACAGGTCAATACCTGTTAAAAGTTAAATCACTAACTTAAAAATATTTTTACATGCCTGATATTTTTTTTATGCCCTGATAGGTAGATAAGGGTACACAGAACAAATATCAGAAAAATGTCCATAAATAATAATCTTTAGTAATGAAAATTCTAAACTATGAATTGTCCTTAAAAGGTTTGAAAACAATCACAAAATTTTTTCATTCATGTTATTTTTTTTTGAAGAGAGGTGTGAAATTAGCCATTTGAACTCCAGCTGGATATCAGTACTTTGATAATATACTTCCAGAGAAAAGTAAAGTACATTATAAATATTAAAGATATTTTAAGTTAAATAATTCTAAGGTCACAAAAACATGAGACTCCTCAAAGGGATGGCAGAACACAAGGATATTTCAACTAGGCAAAAATATTAAACTTTGAACATAGTGTGATTTAAAATTAATGAGATGAGAATCTGAATTCATGACTTGGCTTTCATTTCTGACTGTTGCCACTTGGGTCATCCTGCTTCACACTTTTCAGAGGGTGACTATGTCTCCCAGGTGACATCTGCAATGTCTGGAGACACCTAATTGTCACGACTGGGGGAGCGTAAGGGCATTACTGAGCTCCTGTGGGTAGAGGCTGGGAATGCTGCTCAGCATCTGTACCATGTACAGAACAAGACCTCTCACCACCGGCCCCCCCCCGCCCCCTGCCTCAAATCATCTGGCTCAAAGTTACCAGTGCTGAGGTTGAGAAACCTTGGCATCACGTAGTCTAAAGTGTTACACAGATCTTGGCTAAGTTAGGTGATACTATTAGCTCTAAATAGTCAAAATTCTCTATGTACTATATACTATAGATTTATGGAATTAATGTGCAAGGCACTTAGTACTGGAATAATCAAAGTATAATTTGGTTAGGGGGAGAGATGTGTAAGTTAAAAGCAGTAAATAAGTGCTTAGAAGATAAAAACAGAACATACTAGGTCACATACAACTGAATGCTCAATTTTAAATTCTGAAGGCTAGATATGGAAAAGATCATAGCTTTCTAAATCAGAAGTTGGCAAGCTAAAGCCCAGTTTGTCTTGTTTCTATAAATAAAGTCTTATGACAACATGTTGATTTGTTAATGTATTGTTTGTGGCTGCTCTTGGTTGGGGCAGAGACTACGTGGTTCACATAACCTGGTATTTTCTCTGTGGCCCCTGAGGAAAAAGAGGATATCTCCTACTCTAGATACTAGGTACCTCAGGTTTTCAGGATATAGAAGAAAAGAGAAAACTGATGCTTTACCTAAGGATACATGCTTCTGGATCTATGATAACATTCAGCAAAGGTCCTTTTTAGGTATAATTTCCAGTAAGCCATGCTGCTGCTGCTGCTAAGCCATGCTAGTGGGACTCAAATCCTAGGCAGTTTGATTTCAGAATCTGTGATCTTCACATTCTATCACTGAACAAATGTAAATTAGCACTCTCCTGTCCCTTCTACCTCTGCTCCCAAATGTTCTGCTTCAGAGAGTCATGTCTTTCAGATAATAAAAGAAATATCAATAATAGAGCAGAACCTAGTGCAGTTTTACATCATTTTATATAGATGAGGGGAAGAACAGGTTATTCAAAATCCTATGATTTAAGGGAAACATTTTTAATACTGAACAATTCAAAAGGCAGTAGCTTATATTCCTTAAAATTATGGTTTCTAGCTCACCTGTCCTGTTCCAGATACACACTTAGCAGACAATGATCTTTGAAGAGGTGACTTCGAATTTGCTCTTACGATATCTAAACGGGATGAGTAATCTTGCGGATACAGAGAATGTCGGAAAACCTGTTGCAATGATAAAAAAATGTTATAAATTAGATACTAAACTGGAAATCTATAAAGTCATGTTCCCTTTAGTTCAGAATTTAAGCAACTCTGCTCCCCCACCCTTGCCCCGGGGACATTATTTATTTAATTTATTGTAAATTTAAAACAAAAATTTAAAAAATATTTTACGTTGAAAAGATGTAAGCTAAAAAATTCTACTGAACCATGTAAAATGATGATGGGTCCTGAAACAGTCACTTAAGAGATTTTACTTGTGAAACGTGAAAAGTTCCTACCTTCAAAGAGCATGCAAGCCAGTGAGACAATAAGTCACACCTTTGATTCTTTCTGTTCTGCCTATCCTCAACTCAACAGTTTAAATTCACTACCGTGCTGTCCCAGTATATCACAGAAGAGTAAATGGAGCCATTCTATGAAATTCCAATCTCAGTAGCATCTGGAATGTCATTGCTTGTCAGTTCTTTTTCCTGAAAGTAGTAGTTCCAACTATTACTGCACTCTTAAGCTTCCTTATCTTTTATACCACTTTGTAACGTAAAACAGGCAAGTCTATCAAATGTGAATTTCTTCATATTCATTTTCCCCTCAACTCTTCATGCTATCGTTTTGCTTTTTTAAAGCAAGTGTGATTATGATTCCCCACAGTGCATTTTCCCCTTAGCCAAAACTTCAACAAACAAAAGCTTGCTCTTTTTTCTGTTTTTAAACATTAAAGAAGTACAGCATATAAAAGCAATCAAGGGATGAAACTTAACAAAAGAGGTAAGACTTGTGTTTTATGGCAATTCAGGTATATTGATAATTAGGTTATTAATAGTTTTACTGAAGACCCAATTATATTTTGGTGCTAGACATGGACTCTGCCATCCTGGTATGATATCAAAAGTGGATGACTGAAGTCACTGGTATTTGGAAGAAATACATGTTTGTTAAAACAACATTCTTTGGATTTTCTAGCAAAGATAAAAGTGGGAAATGGAAGATAATATACCACCCTTGGGATAAAAGTCTAAACCAGTTAAATATTAATCTATTGCAAAAGAACATATTTACAGGAATATTTATTGGCAATACTGCATTTTCCAATACATGGTCCAAGATCTTTTCTAGGAATGAGTCTCAAGATCTGAATATGCTCTAAACTGAATGTACAGAGGTGATCTTTTGAAGGGGAATATGATAGTACTTTTAATGTGAAGAACAAATCAGTTAAGATGGTTTCTGATATAACGATGTAAAATACTAGCTGCTATCTGAATAAATCTGCAATTCTCATGTAGTAAGGACTACTACCTAAGAACAGGAAATTCTCTGTCACTCTCTGCATCTTTTCTCTACTCGTTTCCAAGAGACTTTGTATTTAAAGGGTCCTTCCTCTCCTTGGTAGCTGATGTAATTTTACTTTGGCTTGTCCCACACAGCTCTTCCCCAGACTGCTTTCCTCTCCTTTCCACAAGTTCCGGCATCATAATGCATTATACCTCAGGACCTTTGTACTCTGCCTGAAATTGTAGACAGGGATTCGACACATTCCTCAAACTTCTGATTAAGAAATCATTCTTTGATTCTCCAGACTATTTAGGATCCTCCATCACATACACTCATTCACACAACAGTATGTTATCTATTATTTTTTCCTTCATATTATGAAACATATCTTTTTTTAATGCCTGAACTCCTTTTGTACGTTTCTGCTTTTTGACAACTTGGACCAACTCTATAGTGCTGAATCCTCAGCGCTCAGAACAGTGTCGCATATAACAGATGCTCAGTAAACAGTTGACGAATGTACATAAGTGTCTCCATAGAGAGAAGCAGTGAAGTGTGGAGAAATTAACTTGCTCAATAGTGCCCCATCAGAAAAAGTGGGGAAGTTGATACTCAAAAACTCACCTAGACAGCACTGAGATTTTGAGTGTTTATGGATCTCTCCTACAAGCTACCTAGCTAGCTGATGAAGAACAGTGTTAAGAGGAGTGGTAAAGGAAATGCTGTGACAGAAGACACCTAGGACCTATGGAATGAGAAAGAAAATCTTTGGGTCCAGGGGGCTTGAGGAAAGTGCATTAAGTCAAGGGTGTTAGAAAATGGAGAATGAAAATACTTGTAATGGGAACTTTAACCTTATAGGGAAAGTAGGGGATCAATTTTAAACCTGCCACTCAATGCAGTGTTTCTTGCAGGAAATAGTTCACGTCACTCACCAAGAATCATGCTTCTGGCAGCGTAGATAGGATAAAAACAGTGTCTGCAGTCAAACTACTGTTTGGCTTCCAGCTATTTTACTAGCTATGGGATCCTCTGGAAAGTTCCTTAACCTCAATGTGCCTCAGTTTTTTCATCCATAGAAATGAGGACAGTAAGTACTTTTATTAAAATTCATGGTAGGATTAAAATAATACAGTGAAAATGCACAGGTCAGTAGCTGGTTAAAGTTATCACTGTAGAAACATTTGCTGTTTTATAAATTACAGTTAAAAGCTTGATGATGATTTTTTAAAAAAATAGGATGTAAAAAGTGAAAATTAAGAAAGCTTTAGTAGGGAATAGAAACCATTCTATTAACAAATAGTAACAGAAATATGATTGTGTATGCTTTACTGAGGTAAAAGTGAGATCAGATTTTGGCACTGGAAAACATATACTAAAACATGTACTTCATTTTGGCCAAGCTGTATAGTCTGGTTTTACTGAATTCACATTTCTTGAAACCAGTGGAGTAGTGGGAAGTGAAGCCTTGGGGGATCTCGATAGATATTTTACTTAAAAAATAAATGGATCCTTGAAAATTATGGAATTAACTAATATAATTAAAAAATTTTGGCTATATCTTGAGAATACATGGCTGTTCTCACTTCTACTGTAGAGCTATATGGACAAAGTACATCTTGAATATTTAAGAGTTAATATTTGCATTTAACTGTCAATACAAAGGAAGCCTAGAGAATCCCATACATAGGAGCCTGGCAGGCTACAGTCCATGGGGTCACAAAGAGTCAGACACGACTGAGTGAAACACCTCCCCCCCGCCCCACCTATATACAAATCTACACATTTCATAGGTTACAGATTAAGTCTCACAAAGCTAGTTGAAGCCAGATTCTGCTCTTCTACTAGCTAAGTGGTCAAGGGCAAGTTAAGTTACTTAAAGCCTCTACATCTGCTTCTTTAGTTGTAAATGAATGATCACAGCAATTGAGTTACAGGAGTGAATGAGAAAATGCATGTGAAGCTTTCGGTGTTGTGCGTGGCATAAACACTCAAATTTTGGCTTAAATCAATAAATAGTATTTTTAACACATATAAGTGACTTACACCATTAGTCAAAATGATACCTTATTTCACATTATGGCTTTGTTTCTATGTTTTACTAGATATTCTTCGAACTTAACTATGGTTAATTTGAAAAGTTAACTAGAAAGTCATAAAGGTTCAGCTATTTGGAACCGCATACAATGACATCTAAACCACAAAGTGTAATTTAAGACATTTTTACCCACACTATGATGGTTTCTTTTAAATATTTCCATATCAATAGAAGAACTGAGCTTAGAGAGACATAGTCCTACCTCTAAATCTTCTTCTTCATCAATCTTTTGTATATTTTGGTAGGCAGCAGTGTAGACCTCTAAAGCTTTGCCGTGAAATAACATTTCAATAGTGATAAATTCTGAAAATATAGTCTGAAAAAACAAGGATTTGAATTTAAACAAATTGCTTCGTGAATTTAGTAGAGTTATTCTCTAGTGTAGTCTTGACATTTTATTGAATACAGAGGTTTTTCAACAGGGAAAATGAAGTACACATGATAATTGGAATCAAAGTAGCTGCAAATATCTTTTGCAGCAAAACTTTAAAATTACACAAAATATTTAGTATCTTATTATTTACTTCCACTTCTAAGTATGTTCTTCAATTAGATATTTACGTTTAAAAAAGATGTTTGTCAGTACATCACTAAAATGTCACTATTAGCTAAAGAAGTTCAGTTCTGAACCTGTTTTTAGCAACTCCAACTGGTGTTTAAAAGAATGGTTTTAGGCAAGAATTCCATCCTAACATATTTATATGTTGCTTGTATTCTCCAGCCACAATTCCTACTCCAGAAAACAGCAGGATACATTTGCATAGAGCTTTCCAGTTTACAAATATATGACATGCTCAGTATTGCTCATAGCTACAATGTTAAGACTTGGGTCTGATTCAAGGTCATAGCTCCTGCTCATTGTACTATGCTGTTCTCACTGGACTCAATTTTTGCAAATACACTGCAGGTAAACTCTTACCAGCAAGATGATGACAACTTTTGGTCAAGAAGGCTATGAGAAAAGAGAATGAATGAGGATGTGCACGTTGATCTAAGCAGGGGTGAGAGAACTGGTAGGCAGGGAAAGTATGTAAGCCAGATATGTTTTCAATAAAATAGGATCTCATCCTTCTATCATCTTGTCTCTTATCAAAATAAAATCGGAGCATTAACGTAGAGAAGTGGAGAGAATAAGAATAGGATAGAAAATACTCAAGCATGTCCTTAAAGGGGCAGTATAGATGAAATGGGTTAGGCTCAAAAGCAATAGTCAAATACTCATTTTCCTTCATTTCTGCTCTCCTGTCTTAACCATCCAGATAGGAGTGGTCCTGCACCCTGGAAAATAGCCATACAGCTTATCTTGTAGTATCATATTTAGAAATAATTTTCCTCAAATAAATACACCTTTCAATGATCACATGTAATCTGCTAATCTGGAATGGGTCAGTATGGTAAGAGACGGGCATTCAAGGAGTTTCGTTTTCCCCCTTTTCACTTTTATTTTGTTTGACAAGAATGCCATTTGGGTGGGTACTTCAATTTTATTGGTGGGGGGTGGGGGAGTTAATGGAATTCTCTACGCATTGGCAAGTATTCTGTAAAGCAGGTAGCACAGTAGTTAAAAATAGAGGCTCTGGATTAAGATAAACCTGATTTCAAATCAGGGGTTCTCAGATGGCGTTAGTGGTAAAGAACTCGCCTGCCAATGCAGGAGACATGAGAGATGCAGGTTCGATTCCTGGATAGGGAAGATCATGGAGGAGGGCACGACAATCCACTCCAGTACTCTTGTCCGAAGAATCCCATGGACAGGAACCTGGCGAGCTAGGTCCATGGGGTAGCAGAGTCGAACACGACTGAAGGGACTTAGCATGAGTTCAAATCAAGACTGAAACAAATCAGCTGTGTAATATTCAGCACTTTATCTGTTCTTTTTCCTTAATTTCAAAATCATAGGTTTTGCCTTAAGGATTAAATGTAGTCCAAGAAAAAGTATAGTATGGCTACTGGCTTAGAGTAAGTGCTCAGCACAAGTTAGCTAATTTTATTGCTAAAGAAGTAAGCCAGATAAATGAGAAACTGTTCCTTATGTAACATGAAAACCTCCATCCTGGTTTAACTGGAAAGCAGAATATTTAACAAAAAAGTCATTAAAAGTCTTGTCAATAATTTTTACAAATAAAGGTACAATGACAGCTCTCCAGAGTAAAGGCTATTCACTGAATGATTTCAGGGGAACTTTCTATTCATTTGAAAATAATAAATTTAGACATAGCTGCCTCAGACCATATGTAAAATACAACTGCATAAGCTATTTAAATATTTAAAATACTAAAAAATCATACAAAGACTAGAAGAAAATACAGCAAATAGTTATATAATCTTGGGGATGAATACTTCTTTCTAAACATGACACTAAGGCAGAAAAAGAAGGCTAATAGATCTGGCAGCAAAAATAAGACTGTAAGGTGGCAAAAACATAACCATAAGCAACAAAATGGGAAAATGTATTTCAACATATCTTCTCTTTAATATAATGGGTTAATCTTCTCAGTCTGAAGAGTTTTTTTAAAATTAACCAAAAATGCGAACACACTAAAAATATAAGCTAAGGTCAAGTGAGAGTAATTTAGTGTCATTAAATGTATGAAAAAACACTCTTCCTCAATAGTACTAACTGCAAATTAAAATGATACTGATTTTTCACTATCAGATTGGGTACTATTAAAAATACTACTACTCAACATTGTTACACTGGGTGCTTGTGTAATGTTCTGCAGAAATGTAAACTAGTCAAAAGATTTGTGGACAAAAGTTATAAATAGCTATCCAAATTGAAAGTGTGTATGCTCTTTGAACAAGAATGCTACTTCCAGTAATTGATCTCCCCCAAAACAACTGAACCAGCAAAAAGGCCGATGTTTAATGATGCAATGAGATCTATAATAGCAAAAATAATCTAGATGTCTATCAACAGGTGATGGTTAAACATGAATATATCCATACAGCTATACTATTCTCCATATAGTACAGCAAAATACTACACAGGGATATCAAAAAGGACAATATGGATCTTTCTTAGCACAAATATATCCATTACATATTAAATTTTAAAAAGATGCTACATACAGTGTGGTCCCACTTAAATATAACTGTATAGGGGTAACAATATTGCCTTTTTCATAAGACACTGTGAGGAGGAAATGAGTTTATCCACATAAAATGCTTAGAATGTGTGGCACAGTTAATGTCTTAAGAAATATTTGTTGTTGTCATTCTCCTTAGTGTATTTCTTGTGTATGTTTCATAGAAAAAAATTCTAGAAGGATATAAACCAAGATGCTGATTATTTCTCAGTAGGGAATTATGTTTTCTTCCACAATTTTATGAAAACTTATGGTCATTTTATATTTATAAGAAAAATAAAGCTGATAAAAACTAAATCTTGAAGCGGATTCTTGTTCACATCAGCTACTTTACCAATACTGAACTGCTATCCCTATCTGTCACTGGAATGACTCCTGATCAAGATCATTTTCATAGGTCAGAAAATTCCCTTGACAACATATAACTGATGACTTTTCCTATTACATGGGAAACAAATAGAACTGTGAGTTTTCTTTCACATTCTGTACAACTAACTAAGTTCATAGCAACTTCTCTCAGAAAGACAAACACTTTGCAAGGTTTGTATGAAGTCTTACTTACTAAGAATTGTGCTACCTTACTAATTAATGCTGCTAAAATTCAGATGGACGTGTTGATAAACCCCACCTCATAATTAATACATTATGAGCAGTGTTCACTATTGTCAATCATTTCTACCCTCAGGGAGATTTAAGCACCCAGAAGTTCTGCTTCCATCTTTAACAGTTGCCTGAAAACAGGTAACAATAAGAACATTCTTAAAAAAAAAAAAAAAAAAGAATGTTCTGTGTCTGTTTCTCCCAAAACATAAGTGGCAGCAGTGATTTTTTCCAAGAATTTGTCTCATAAATAGAAATGTTTGTCAGACAAGCTAACATCAACATAGTAGTACCTGAATACTGTTTTTATCAGAAATAAGGGTGTGGTAAAGTAACCCTTTTTATCTGATTTTTAAGGCTTTTGGGTGTAGGATTTGTGCATCCTTCTTTATCATAAAACATCTCAAATGAGGCTTAACTTTGAAAAGGAACAATTTGACAGATAAGGAGGAAAGATACAGAGAATGGAGATTCATAATCCTAACAGATTGGACTTGATTCCTGGAACTCATAATTCTGGGATTTTGATAGAGTTTGTATTAAAAGTGTACATTTTCACAGATGACATGATCTTATATATAGAAAATCCAAAGGAATGTGCAAAAAACTAAGAGAGCTAATAAAAGACTTCTGCAGGGTTGTAAGATATAAGGTTAGTACACAAAAATCTATTGTATTTCTGTGTGTTTGCAATGCACAACTGAAATGAAATGAACAATTCCATTTATAGTAGCATCAATAATTATGAAATACTGAGGAAACAGCTTAACATACATTATTAAAATAAATTAAGGATGCTTTAACTAAATGGAAAAACAGCCCATGTTTCATGGATTAGAAGAGTTCATCTTCAGAAGGCAGTACTACCCAAACTGACCCTCAGATTTGATGCAATCCCTGTCAGAATTTCGGGGGCTCAGACGGTATCTGCTTGCAGTGCAGGAGATCTGGGTTCAGTTCTTTGGAGAAGGGAGTGGCTATGCACCCCAGTATTCTTGCCTAGAGAATCCCATGGACAGGGGAGTCTGTCGGGCAGCAGTCCATGGGGTCGCAAAGAGGAGGACATGGCTGAGTGACCATGCACACACATGCGCACGCTGTCAGAATCCCAGCTGACCTGGAGAAGCTGATAAGCTGATTCCCAAATTCATACCAAACTACGACAGATTCAGAATAATCAAAAGAATCTTAAAAAGGAACAAAATAGAGAATTTATACATCCCGATTTTAAAACTTACTACAAAGCACTGTTAAAACAGTATGGTACTGGAATAAGAAGAAGGAAATGGCAAACTACTCCACTATTCTTGTCTGGGAAATCTCATGGACTGAGCAGCTTGGTAGGCTACAGTCCATGGGCTCGCAAGAGTCAGATATGTTAGTGACTAAACCACCACCATACCTCAATAAAAGAGAATGGAAGTTCAGAAACAAAACACATCAACTAACTTTCAACAAGAGTGCGAGGACTTAAACAGTCTCTTCAACATATCGTGCTGGAACAATTGCGCTGACAGATGGAAAAGAATGGGGTTTACCTTTCAGTTCACGTAATAAATAAAAATTAACGGATCAAAGGCTTAATAGTGAAAACTATAACAGTGTTAGAAGAAAACCAGGATAAATCTTTATAATCTCGGATTTGGCAATGGATTCTTAGATAATGACACAGTCCACAGAATTCTACACAGAGTGGGTAGCCTTTCCCTTCTCCAGGGGATCTTCCCAACCCAGGGATCGAACACAGGTCTCCCACATTGAAGGTGGATTCTTTACCAGCTCAGCCAAGGAAGCCCAAGAATACTGGAGTGGGTAGCCTTTCCCTTCTCCAGGGGAACTTCCAGACCCAGGAATCGAACCACGATCTCCTGCATTACAGGTAGATTCTTTGCCAGCTGAGCTATCAGGGAAGCCCAAAGATAAACTGGACTTCATCAAAATTAAAAAGCTTTGTGCTTCAAGGGATACCATCAAGATAGTGAAAAGAACTCACAGAATGGAAGGAAATAACTGCAAAACATTTGATAAAAGATTTGCACACAATATAAAAAGAAGTCTTAAAAATGAAATAAAAAGAAATCCAATTAAAATAATCTGAATAGACATTTTTTTCTCAAGGAAGATATACAAATGGTCATAAACATCAGCAGGAAAATCAAATCAAAACCACAGTAAGATACCATTCTACAGTCACTAGGATGGCTATAAGGAAAAAGTTTGGTGAGCAACAAGTATTGGGGAGAATGCAGAGAAACCGGAAGCCTCATCTAATACTGGTGGGAAAATATACTGGCATAGCCATTTTGGCAGTCTGGCAGTTTCTCACACAATTAAAGATAGAGTCACCTTATGAGCCAGCAATTCAACAGGGTATATGGTTGAACGAAAATGAAAAATGTCTAAGAGAAATGAAAATATATCTCAACAAAAACTTGTACATGAATGTTTCTATCATTAATAATGATAGCGAAAAGGTGGAATATGGTAATATCCATACAATCGAATATTATTCCACCATACAAAGGAATGAGATAGGTATTGATACATGTTATACCACAGATAAAACTTGAAAGCATGCTAAGTGAAAGAAACCAGTTATGAAAACCATGTATTTTATGATTCCATTCATATGAAAGTACATTCAGAACAGCCAAGTCCAAAGAGACATGAGATTGGTGATAGCTGCTTAGGCCATGGGTGGGGGCTGTGGGAGCAGGGAGGTAAAAACTAAAGTGTACTAGGCCTCACTCTGAGATGACAAGAATGTTCTCAAACTGAGTGGTCATGGTTGTAGATACCTGAACATATTAGAAAATGCTGAGCTGTATGGTGAATTGTATGGTATATGAATTCTCTCTCCTTTTTTTCCGTTTCCTCCTGTTTTTTCTTTTTTTGTGTGACTGCCACAAGACCTCCCTCTTGTAGGGGCATGAGACCGCAGGCAGAGAGCGCGGAAGCAGGTTTCTCCCCCGTGCACCCTCCACTGGCAGTGCCTCACTCCCTGTCCTGCTGCTTCAGGAGATCCCAGCTTGCAGTTGGGAATTCTACACTCACTGTCTCTGCTCCAGTTTTGTAACTGGTGGTGCTCATGGGATTATAAACCGCCTGTAGAGTTAGCCAGCATGCAAGAAGAAGAACATGGAAGTGAGCCCAAAGATCAAAGATTGCCACATGTAAAAGAGAAGTGTGCAGGCATGAAGAACAGCGGTAGGGTGAGGAATCGGGCTCCCAGGTCAGTAAAGAAGCCGTTAGGTGGCAATGAATCAGGCATATCTCACAAGTCTCCAATCTCCTTTTTTAGATTAAAGCTAATTATTTCAACCTTCTTTCCCTTCTCCCTCAATTTAAGAGAGGATGCTGGCAGTTACGTTACGCCCTGCCAATGCTCCCCCGTATCGGCAAAAGGGTTATCTCAGGACAGCCTCCTACGGAGCTCTTCCTGAGCAGCCATCTACATTACACTCTGAGTGCTGAACTGACAGGCTTACTTTTTTTTTTCTTTGACCTTCAGGACCAAAGTAGAGACCTTTGAGCCTGACTATTGGAAAAAATCAAAGTTCTGGAATCCTATGAAACTATGATAGGAAATTAAAAAATATAAAAGGACAAATAAATGTTTCATTGATTGCAGAGAGGAACGGTACAACTAAGTGGCAGATAATGCTGATTTTATTGATAAGGGCATAACTTTTGAAAGAAGGATAACTTGTTAGTAAGTTATGAAAATAACAAAAAATACTTTTCTTTAAAAGCTGTTCCAGGAGAATTGCAGTGAGTGAAAAGGCATCCTTAGATGACTTGTTTTAAAGGACACAACATGGTCATAAGTAATCCTCCAAATCTTTCCAAAATATTGATGAAAAAGTCACTGAAGACCGTCTTTAGGTTTGGGGATTTAGGAGGGAGGCTCTGGAGGGAGGGCATATACATATAATTATGACTGACTTGCATTGTTGTATGGTAGAAACCAATACAACATTGTAAAGTAATTATCCTCCAATTAAAAAAAATACCATCTCAAGTCCAGGAACCTGAATGTCTACTGATGTGTTACAATAAAATAAGGCTATTCTTCCTGTGACACTAAATTACGGTGGATGCAAGTTTATGTGGTTAGCTACTCTTATTTATTTGATAATGTAGGAATTAGAAAGCTACAAGCCAAAACAATTAGTAATAGTGTTAGGGGAAGCACATTGACTGAAACTGCCCACCCTGTCCAGGCACCATAGTAACCATCGGCATGAGTTGTTTTATGATAGGAGGTCCTGGTAAGGAACACGGAACTAATAAGCCACCACCAACTGGAAGAGTTCAGGAAAAGACAAAAGGAGTCACCACATGTCCGACCACCTCCCAGAATCCTTCTCTCTGGCATCCATCTCGGCTGAACAAGGCATGCACCACCAGGGAGGACTCTGAGTCCGAATAAAAAAGACAACCCGGAAACTAATCCCATCACCATAAAACGTGAGACTGCAAGCCATATGACAGAGCTGTTCTCCTGGGTTCCCTTACCCTGCTGCTCTCCACCCGGGCGCCCCTTCCAATAAAATCTTTTGCTTCAGCATGTGTCTTCTCAGACAGTTCTTTTCCGAGTGTTAGATAAGAGCCCAGTTTCAGGCCCTGAAAGGGGTCCCCCTTCCTGCAACAATGCTGTATAGTCATGGAAAGCACAGGTTTTTAAAATATATAACTGGCTTATAGTTCAGACTTTGAACTGTGGGCTATGATACTGCCTTATATCTCTGCTTAATCACCTCACTTTCATGGTAATATCCATACAAAGGAATATTATTCCACCATTAAAAGGAATGAGATAGATACTGGTACGTAGTATACATAGATGCTACACTATGGGGTTGCTGTAAAGATTAAAAGGTAATTTATGTAAAGTGCCTGGACTAGTGTAGTACCTGATACATAAAAACATAATAGACTTTATTTTTCTGTGGTTAATAGTATTTTTGATAACATCTGAATATCTGGGCTCTGGTTGGGAATGTAGTCCCTTTATATACTGTTGTTTCCATAAGAAAATAACATTTGATATATTTTGTTCATATCTTTCTCACAAAGACTTATGTGCTAAAGAAAATCAGTAATTTAAATTTTTCATAAATTTAAATAAAAAATTAATTTAGAATACATATTTTGAACCTTAATAGTTATTTAGTTGTTACCTTTATATCCTTTATCTTCTGCTTTTCGAAACTGTCAATAGTTTCCTCCAGGTGACGAGTTGTTCGGGTAGCATCCATTGTAGCTCTCTGTAATTCAGTTTCTGCCTACAGAGGTATTCCCCAACCAAAGATACAAAAAACAAAAATCGTCAGAATCCATTTTATTGAGTCTTTCTGTAAATGCTACCTTTGTAAATACAGTGTTGGCTTTTTGTAAATGCAGTACTGTAAATGCATTTGTAAATGCAAGACTGGCTTTTTGCCATAACAGTGTAAATCACTCAAAAATACATATTACCACATAAAATAAAGTAATCTATATTATAAACACAGAATAAAAAACTTTAAATTTATCAGATTATATGATTCATGATCTCAAAACAAAATTCCTTCCCTTTCTTTATACAAACCATTTCTTTTCCTGCTATCATCCTTGTTTGATTTACTGTAAAACTATTTTCTATATTTTCTACTGCTTTCCCATATTTCCAGTCTCTGCCATTTATTACCCTCTCCTTTTCCTCTCACTCTCTCTCCCCTTTAACCTTTTGTCCTGCCAAAAGACCTGTGACTTAAGTATTTTCAATCTTCTAGTTCTCCAAATGCATGATATGTTTCTACTGCTTTAATATCCTAATCAGGTAGAGTAGAATATACATGTAAAGAAGGTTGAGCACCAAAAAATTGATGCTTTCGAACTGTGGTGCTAGAGAAGAATCTTGAGAGTCCCTTGGACTGCAAGGAGATCAAACCAGTCAATCCTAAAGGAAATCAACCCTGAATCTTCATTGGAAGGACTGGTGCTGAAACTGCAATCCTTTCGCTACCTGATGTGAACAGCCTGATTGGAAAAGACTCTAATGCTGGCAAAGATTAAGGGCAAGAGGAGAGGGCTTGACAGAGGATGAGATGGTCGGATAGCATCACTGACCCAATGGACATGAGTCTAACCAAACTTCAGTAGATAGTGAAGGACAGGGATGCCTGGTGTGCTGCAGTCCATGGGGTCACAGAGAGTTGGACATGACTGAGTGACTGAACAACAACATAGAATATACACTACAAATGTTTATTTCAGTATGAATATTCTTCTTATAAGCTAGTAATATTACACTATTACTACTTAATGCTTATTACAAAATATATATATACAGATATACTGATAACTAATAAATTAGACGGAAAGTCTAATGTTTCGCTTCAAAGTACTCATACTGTTTAGATTCACACTGTACAGTCAGTAATGGCAGCCACTAGCAACCAGCTATTTACATTTAAATTAATTAAAATTAAAAAGCTGGTTATTCTAGTTGCCATTTCATGAGCTCAACAGCCACATATATAGCTAGTGGCATGTATTTCTCTTTAAAATATCTCTTCCTTAATGACAACAGTTGTCCAAAAAAATTTAAAATTTTTTGTTGAATAAAACATGTTTTAAAAACATGGCCCAATTTTCTGATTAAGTTCTAATAATGTTTTGTTTCCTATGCTAGTATTATGTTCACTTAAAAGTATCACATATCATTTTAATAATTATTGCACAGAAAAAATCTGCAGTTGTAAGTAATAATATTTGTGACACATAATATTATACCATTTACACTTGCTTTCTTTTTTAAGAAAATGTATAAATGAAAATAAAATAAAAGGGTTTACTACAGGGATCCATCTCTTGACACATCACTTTATTACCCACCTGCGACTGAAATTTTTCATAAAGGAAAAATACCTTTAAAGTAGAACAATTTATTCCAATAAATTAAAATCATATGCTCTGACAGAATTATATCCTTTTGCAATCAGACTATACATTAATTGTAACATATTGATTATATACTCTTAAAACTAGGTTATTTCAGATATACAATTTCAAGAAACTAAGCTTTAAAACGTATGCATATATATCTGTGTGTGTACATTTGCTATAGAAGGTGTAAAGTTTTCCTGCATAATTTTACATGCAAACTTTTACTCATAACCAGTAATCAGAAACAGTTTACTTTATTACTGGGCTTCGGATTTTTTAAAATAACTATTACAGGATTTATTATTTTGAAAAACTTTCTAGATGTTATGATGTGTATTAATCTTTTACTAATGAAAATACTCAGAGTATTTTTCTAATACGGTTCAATACATGTGACTCATGAAATTCTTTACCATGACTACTTAATTTTGACAGGTGTTTTCCTTCCCCATTTTTTGACAGTTTCATTTTAAAATTTGGAAGGGTAGGTTGAGTTGCTTAAACTAGGAAAGAGTAGGAAGCAGAAGCCACAGCTGGAACATCTGTATGTTAATCTCTTACCACCTTCCAGCAACTATTTTTCATTCCTTTAAGTTTCAAATCCTTTCACTCCAGCATAGAAACTTGCCCAAAGTTACACAGCTATTTTCAGGAAAGTGGATACAGATCTGTATTCCTTCCTTTTGTTGAAAATTCTTCAAAATCATATAACGTACTAATTTGGTAGGAGATACTTTTGATTAAAATATTACAATGCTTTATGAATAAGGGTATCAGTGTATTTAATGAAATTGGTCTGAGTGCAAAATGGCCTATAGAAGAGTGAGCCAGATTGGTGTTTTTCAAACTGTGCTGCAGGAAACTTTTCAGAAGCTACCAGGGGCCTTGGGGGGGGTCCAGGTAGTGCACTAGGATTCTTCTTCACCCCAGCCTCTTATACCTCTTTATTTTACATACCGAACTTTAACGTGTTTCTTTTTAATAGTGAGAAGAATTTTAAGGGTCATCCTGGTAAATATTCTCTGATGCTATGACTGAGTATTTTTATATTTATAGTGGATGCATTTATATGTAGACTGTCCTTTATTTTCTAGTATCAGGTTGTCAAAATCATGAGACATAAGAAAGCATGGGGAAAGGAGGCAGCAGGGTAAGCTGAAAGTGAAGTGAAAGTCGCTTAGTCGTGTCTGACTCTTTGCGACCCCATGGACTATACAGTCCACAGAATTCTCCAGGCCAGAATACTGGAGTGGGTAGCCTTTCCTTCTCCAGGGGATCTTCCCCACCCAGGGGTCAAATCCAGGTTCCCTGGATCAAACCCAGGTCTCCCACATTGCAGGCGGATTCTTTACCAGCTGAGCCACCAGGAAAGCCCCACAGTAAGTTAGTACTTTCTCTACAATTGTACCTATCCCAGTTGCTTACAATTAGTCAGGTGCTATTTTTCTTTTTTTTGTGTAGTTTTGAATAGGCACATTCTAAGTTTCAGAAATAATCATTCTTAACAGAAGAGCCTTGTAACAGTAGACAAGCCTATTAAGACTTGTGTCCAGCTGTGAATCTCAATACCTTGGAATATCCTAAGGGTCTTTGGCTGGAAGTTATAATTGCAGTTTCACAAAGCAGTTGTTTTTTTAAGACGAAGGGAATTTCACTGGGGAAAAAAACAGTTTGTTCCTTTTCTCAAATGCAGGGCTGAGAAGGCATTGATATATTAGGATTAATGACAGATCTTTAAGTTACTTTTATAATTAATATTTAGTCATCAATCATTTTTAATGTAAAATATCTTAGAATGTTGTATGTACTCTTTATAAATCATCTATACATATGAGTGTTTTAAATTTTGAGTATCTATTGTGGAAAACAACACAAGAGGACTGATTTAAGTTGTATATTCTCTTTAAAATTAACTAATTTCCACAGTAAGCATTTTAAATGTCTGCGTTTCTTTTCAAACTTTATATTCATATTCTTTGCACATTTAAAGTATAAATGCATAATTTTCATATATATTTACTTTTTACAGCATACCTTACAGAATATTTTTTTAAAGACCAAAATTCAAAGGATACAATAACATGTCGATCAGATGGGTTTCTCTGACGTGTTCTTTCTAACTGAGTTAACTGTTTAGCTTCTCGATTCCTTGCTGTTAATGTTGCTTTGAGATCATCCTGCAAAAAGGCATTTTTTTTGTTAATAAATATCTCTGATTTAAGAATAAAATACACACTTCTTTAAGAATGCAAAAACATTCCCTATTTGATCCAGGCATCATTACCACTGGAATTATTACTATATTACCAGTGTGTGTCTTTGTATGTAAGACTATGTGCATGTGTGTATTTAATATCCTATTAAATAATGACAGAATTGCAGTGCAAAATTATATATATATATACACACACACAAAATTTTGATTATGGTGGTAGTTACATGTGTATACACATTTATCAAAACATTTAAAACAGGAGAATTTTACTGCATATAAATTATATCTCAATAAAATTGATTTTAAATACAGAACTTTTGGAATGTAATATCTACCATGGTGACCAGAATTAATACTACTGTACTGCATTTTGAAAGTTGTTAGGAAACTAGGTCTTAAAAGTTCTTATCACAAGGAAAGTTTTTTTTAACTATGTATTGTGACAGATGTGAACTAGGTTTATTTAATCATTTCACAATATATACAAACATCAAATCGTTATGTTGTACTTCAAGAAAAGAATTTAAAAAACAGCTTCATCACACTGACTTTTAGTTTGCAAGTTATTGCTTGCTTTAAAACAAATATATGAGCATATTTAGTAAAACAATTTCTGTCCATATATTCTTCATGACTATAAATATTAAATATTTTAAAGTTTCCACAATAAACAAAATAATGCTATGATGCTATAGTAGTATATAAAAATACTTATTCTCAAAGTTCTAAGAAATAATGCTTCAGTGTAATAAGAATCACTGAACACTACTCTGTACCTTTTACTAAGTAAGTAAACTATGGACTGAGGTTCATGACATTGTACAGGAGACAGGGATCAAGACCATCCCCATGGAAAAGAAATGCAAAAAGCAAAATGGCTGTCTGGGGAGGCCTTACAAATAGCTGTGAAAAGAAGAGAAGCAAAAAGCAAAAGAGAAAAGGAAAGATATAAGCATCTGAATGCAGAGTTCCAAAAAATAGCAAGAAGAGATAAGAAAGCCTTCCTCAGCAATCAAGGCAAAGAAATAGAGGAAAACAACAGCATGGGAAAGACTAGAGATCTCTTCAAGAAAATTAGAGATACCAAGGGAACATTTCATGCAAAGATGGGGTCAATAAAGGACAGAAATGGTATGGACCCAACAGAAGCAGAAGATATTAAAAAGAGGTGGCAAGAATACACAGGGGAACTGTACAAAAAAAGATCTTCACAACCAAGATAATCATGATGGTGTCATCACTGACCTAGAGCCAGACATCCTGGAATGTGAAGTCAAGTGGGCCTTAGAAAGCATCACTACAAACAAAGCTAGTGGAGGTGATGGAATTCCAGCTGAGCTCTCTCAAATCCTGAAAGATGATGCTGTGAAAGTGCTGCACTCAATATGCCAGCAAATTTGGAAAACTCAGCAGTGGCCACAGGACTGGAAAAAGTCAGTTTTCATTCCAATCCCAAAGAGAGGCAAGGCCAAAGAATGCTCAAACTACTGCACAATTGCAGTCATCTCACACGCTAGTAAAATAATGCTCAAAACTCTCCAAGCTAGGCTTCAGCAATACGTGAATCATAAACTTCCAGATGTTCTAGCTGGTTTTAGAAAAGGCAGAGGAACCAGAGATCAAATTGCCAACATCTGCTGGATCATGGAAAAAGCAAGAGAGTTCCAGAAAAACATCTATTTCTGTTTTATTGACTATTCCAAAGCCTTTGACTGTGTGGATCACAATAAACTGTGGAAAATTCTGAGAGAGATGGGAATACCCGACCACCTGACCTGCCTCTTGAGAAACCTATATGCAAGTCGGGAAGCAACAGTTAGAACTGGACATGGAACAACAGACTGGTTCCAAATAGGACAAGGAGTATGTCAAGGCTGTATACTGTCACCATGCTTATTTAACTTCTATGCAGAGAACATCATGAGAAACGCTGGATTGGAAGAAGCACAAGCTGGAATCAAGATTGCCGGGAGAAATATCAATAACCTCAGATATGCAGATGACACCACCCTTATGGCAGAGAGTGAAGAGGAACTAAAAAGCCTCTTGATGAAAGTGAAAGAGGAGAGTCAAAAAGTTGGCTTAAAGCTCAACATTCAGAAAACGAAGATCATGGCATCTGGTCCCATCACTTCATAGGAAATAGATGGGGAAACAGTGAAAACAGTGTCAGACTTTATTTTTTTG
Organism: Capricornis sumatraensis; assembly: GCF_032405125.1. NCBI lineage: Eukaryota > Metazoa > Chordata > Mammalia > Artiodactyla > Bovidae > Capricornis > Capricornis sumatraensis. The sequence continues at coordinate 89,407,992 of NC_091079.1, forward strand.
GGCTCCCAAATCACTGCAGATGGTGACTGCAGCCATGAAATGAAAAGACGCTTACTCCTTGGAAGAAAAGTTATGACCAACCTAGATAGTATATTCAAAAGCAGAGACATTACTTTGCGAACAAAAGCCCGTCTAGTCAAGGCTATGGTTTTTCCTGTGGTCATGTATGGATGTGAGAGTTGGACTGTGAAGAAAGCTGAGCGTCGAAGAATTGATGCTTTTGAACTGTGGTGTTGGAAAAGACTCTTGAGAGTCCCTTGGACTGCAAGGAGATCCAACCAGTCCATTCTAAAGGAGATCAGTCCTGGGTGTTCTTTGGAAGGAATGATGCTAAAGCTGAAACTCCAGTACTTTGGCCACATCATGTTAAGAGTTGACTCACTGGAAAAGACTCTGATGCTGGGAGGGATTGGGGGCAGGAGGAGAAGGGGACGACAGAGGATGAGATGACTGGATGGCATCACCGACTCGAGGGACATGACTTTAAGCGAACTCCGGCAGTTGGTGATGGACAGTGAGGCCATGCTGCAATTCATGGGGTGGCAAAGAGTTGGACATGACTGAGCGACTGAACTGAACTAATTGTTAGTCGCTCAGTCGTGCCCGACTCTTTGTGATCCCATGGACTGCAGCCCTCCAGTGCAGAAAATCTCTGTCCATGAGATTTTCCAGGCAAGGATACTGGAGTGGGTTGCCATTTCCTTCTCCAGGGCATCTTCCCAACCCAGGGATCAAACCCGGTTCTCCTGCACTACAGGCAGAGTCTTTACCAACTGAGCTACAAGGGAAGCCCCCGCTAAAAGGACAGTTATTGGAAACCTTGTATGTTTTGCCAGAATACCTAATAATAATAGAAAAAAATGAATTTACTTACTCGCTTCATTTTTACAATGGTTCCATAAGCTTTCAAAGGTTCAACTACTTTGGCTTCAAGTCTTTCAACCTATTGAGAATTATTATAAAATATAACTGGAAAGAAACATAGACATATCAAAATTTAAATTGTGAAATAAAACCTATGCTGTCTAACCGGACCATAATCACTATACTGATTAACATTTGAAATTTTTAAAATTTCAGTAACATTTATAAGTAAAAATGTAATCTCTGGAAATTGGTAAGACTCAGAATCTAAACTCAAATACATTAAAAACTGTGAAGGTGTGCAGTAGCAATCAGAGCTTTGGTTAAGTTTTAAGACATCTCAAATTTTATTGCAGCTATACTTTCAGTGTGTTTAACACTTGAATGGACATTTTACATACATTATATCTGAAATGTAACAGCCCAACCTTCCAGATAAAGAAATCGAAGCTGAAAAATATAGCATACTGGAAACATTTAAAACAACTGAATCATCAAAAGAAAAAAAGTCTAGAGACCACTGTGTTAACGGTAATTTTTTTTTCTGGGAAGACATTTGTAAATTGCCAAAGCTTAAAGTACAAGATAAATTGTCTCAGTGTTCCTGAGCTGTCAAACTATGTGGTCAATCTCTCTTTTATGTAGAATTAAACAGTTTTCTTAAACATTGCAATATTTATCAGATTTTGAGTAATTTCTCCTTTTACTAATAGCACTAGTGGAAGGCACTAAAGAAATGAATTTTTTTTTTAAAGGGAGGTATATAGCTATTTATATAAATATAAGAAAAACAATTCCTGGACCTTAAAATTTTCTTTTTCAGGATAGGTAATACAAGATGACATATATTTAATTGTTTAAAATGAACATGTATTACTTTTGTAGCAGGAATAAAGCTTTATTTTGCTGATACATGTTTTTATAATCAGTGAGTATATATCACTTTGTAATGATTTTGTTTAGTTTCTATAAACAAAATGTATATGAATACTTCATTTTAAAAGATTTTAGGAAAATAGAGATCAAGTTCTCACTAAGCATTTAAATATTAGGAATCCTAAAAATAAATCCATGAATATTCAGGATTATTTATTCCATTTCAAATAATCCATACACTGGTTATTCAGTGTAAAGATTAGCTAAATCTTTTTCTGTTCTCCTTTTTGTAGCCTACCTTTTTGTTCATTGTTCTTTAGCACCTCCACCATTTGGTAAGCAAGGGAAACAAAAAGGAGAACACATGTAAATCAATTCACTTTGCTATTCAATAAATAGCATAAAGATTTTCTAGCAAGGGGCACTGAAATTATTGGCTAAAGTAGGATTTTAGGATTATCTGCGAGTATAAACTACCTATGAAACAGTCAAGTTCCCAGTTACATATAACTGAAAGTTTGTTTATTACACACAAAACATCATATGAGAAGAACCCACCGTTTTCCCCCAAAGTAATTAATACTCAAATTTCTGTATCATTAGCAGTTATAGCTTCAAGGATCATTATCTTCTTTTTGATTTCAAGGGTTTTTTTTTTTTTTTTTAATAATTGAAATCTGTTTTAGGCTTTTAAAAAGGACCAAAGGCACAAAAGAAGTAATACAGCTCAAAAACTGGGCAACTTCTGACAAGTTAAAAGTTAAAGTAAAAACTTCCGACCTGAGTCTTGAACCTTCAAATAAATACACGTGAAAGTGCTAAGGAGGTATTAAAAGTAATGGGCTGGGCTTTCCTGGTGGCACAGTGGATAGATAGGTGTCCAGGCGCCAATGCAGGGGACAAGGATTTGATCCCTGGAGTGGGAAGATCCCACACACAGCAGAACTACTAAGCCCACATGCCAGCAACCACTGAGGCCGCCTGCTACAACTACTGAAGCTCTTGGGCCTAGAGCCCCACCTCCGCGACAAGAGAAGCTACCGCAATAAGCCCGCCCGCTGCAAGGAAGAATAGCCTCCCTGGCCCCAACTAGAGAAACCCCAGGGAGCAATGAAGACCCAGCGCAGACAAAAATAAATAAGTAAATAAAATTTTAAAAAGTAAATGGGATTTAACAATTTAAACAATTACAACGCCATCGCTTCCCACCTGTCCTTTCTGGGTGGGGTGGTTCAGTTCAGTTCGGGGAACTTCACAAAATTTCACTGTTGATTGTAAAAGAAATCAGTGCACTTTTCCCGCCCCCCGCTCCTCTCAGTGAAACACAGCTCAACTTTCCAGTGCACGGAAGCAGCAACAAAGATCTCTTGTCCAGTTACTACTTATCCATACGCAGTACCACTCCCAATATCTTCCATCTCCAGATACACTACTTTAAAATATACCTACCTGCATACAAGACACAAGCCATTGCTCCTTTTGTTGTCTCGGGTACTATGTTTACTATCCCCTGTAAACAGCCACCCCTTTGGCTAAAAGCTGGCAAATGAGGTGGGGAAATTCAGGACTTCAAGACACCCTAGAGGTTAGTTTGAGAACGGTAAAAATTACAGGAAGCTTCCCTTTGATAAGACTCACACAGTGCTACCGACATGACAATGCACGTTTATCATCAAGTGTGTGATCGCCACTGCAGCTGGGTAGATTACAGGTCTTCACGGCTCCGTCCACCACTTCAGGGCTCACTCATTAACAGGACGCTGTGACCTCATTCCATACCTCGGCTTGTCGATAATCCTGAAGTTTGGCAAACTCGTCCGCAAAGTTTTTCAGGCCCTGCTTTAAATGCGGGGTCTCGGTAGAGGCATACACGTTGATTTCGTTCACCAGGAGGTCCGCTTTGTCTCGCAGTCGGGCGGTTTTCCGCACGTAAGCAGCAAAGATCTGACACAGCTCTCCGAAATGTTTCTCCACATTGGTGACAGCATCTTGCAGTTGTCTGGTCTGAGCGTCCCTAGAGAGAAAGGAGACACAAAAAAGGCAAATCATTCTCATCTGATGAGATGAGATGACTTCATCTTCGCGTTACACGTGATGACGCCAACATTCCCGGGGGGCGCAGTTTGCAGCTTCGCCGGCGCAAACCTTGCAGCAACCCCTGCGTCTCCTCCGGGCCCCCATCCCGGGCCTGGCCTGCACATCCCGCAGTGCAGGAGCCCCGAGCGGCCCCGCTGGATCAGCAGCAGTGCTGGGCCGGCGCCCGGGGACCGTGTTGGGGAGGCGCCGCCCGGGCCCGCCGCGGCCCAGTGTGGTCGGCCCAGAGGGCGGCGGGCGCCGCTCGGAGCCCGATCTGAGGGCCCGAACTCGGTCCGGTGGCTCAAGGAGGAAAGCTCCGCGCCCCGACCCGAGCCCTCGCGTGTGTGTGTATGGTTGGGGGACCCTGGGCCGCTGCGGGCCGCTGCGGGCCCCTGCGGCCGTTACCGGTTTTCCAAGCTGCGCCTCAACATGCTGCCTCGCTCACGGCTGGAGACCCCGGGCTGAGACCCAACGACAGGGTCTCGGCGCCTGGACGTGCGGCGGGGCGCGAGAGCCCGCCCCGTGCGCCGCCGCCGCCAAGAGGGCCTCGGAGTTTCCACGGCAACGCGGCGCGCGCCCCCGCGGCCGGCGTCCGGAAGCGCGGGAAGGGCCCGGATGCGGGCACGCGCGGGGCGCGCCCACCCGCGTCCTCTGACCCCCGGCGTCCGCCCTGGCGTCCCCGGCGACCCGCGCCCGGAAGCGCCGGAAGGGCCCTAATGCGGGCACGCGCCGGGCGGAGTCCACCCGCGTTCGCTCCGGCGTCCCCTGCGGGCGAACGGTTTGTGGCGCCGGGCCTCTGCTTCTCCTGAGGCGCCTCTGTCCCCGCACTCTGGGCCGGAGCACAGCCGGTCACCCGGTAACGAGGAGGGAGATGAACCGAACGCCGGTGGGGCGGGTTTCGGGTGAGTCGTAGAACCTAAGCTCAGCTTGTCCACGTCTGCGTGTGGAGGCCGAAAGTCCGAAAAGTGTAGGCTCTTGCAAGGAGCAGCGCTTTCCGCCCTGTTCATTTCTTCAGCAAATGTTTACTGAACTTTTTTTGTGGAAAAGAGAATGTTCCACCCTGGGAATAATAATCAATACAAAGATAAGAATCCGCCCCTCACACCCCACCTGCCCTACAGGGCCTTAAGAGTTTAGTGAAGAGACAGACGGACCATAGCGATATACCCCGAGATAACAAACTGTGGTGTTGGAGAAGACTCGAGAGTCACTTAAACTGCGAGGAGATTCAATCGGTCCATCCTAAAGGAAATCCGTCCTCAATATTCATTGGAAGGACTGATGCTGAAGCTGAAGCTGATGCTGAAAATCCAGTACTCTGGCCACCTGATGCGAAGAACTGGCTCACTGGGAAAGACCCCTGATGCTGGGAAAGATTGAAGGCGGGAAGAGAAGGGGAGGACAGAGGGTGAGATGGTTGGATGGTATCACCGACTAGATGGACATGAGTTTGAGCAAGCTCAAACTTGGTGATGGACAGGGAAGCCGTGCTGCAGTCCATGGGGTCACAAAGAGTCGGACACAGCTGAATGACGGAACTGAACTGAACAAACAAACCCCATGTCCTTGGCCTTCGCTTGTGCTCCTCTTCCAAGTAAACACCAGGAGACTGAATCTCGGCTTTCTGCCTTTCAAGAACCCTCCTGTGACAACTTGGACATGTCCGTCTTGCAGGCAGCGTTAGAGCCCCTTCCAGGGCGGTATATTCCGTTGATTTTGTACTGTCTTCTAGTTTAGAGCTCTTGGACGCAGAGGAAAGGTAATCTTGGTCTTGTAATCCTCAGCCATGTGTTCTGACAAAAGTTCGTTTTGGACAGAGGAATGTCCTCAGTCTTTTGTTACCTTTCTTACAGAACTTGTCTTCTCTCCTGTTATGAAGTATGCCTCTCTTCTCCCCCTGCATTCATTCAGCAAGTTGTCCATTGAATACCTGATGTGTTTCAGATATTATGCTGGCTCTGAGCATGGCATGGTAACTGAAAACCAGAATAACAGAGCCCACAGTCTCCTCCAAGGGACAGACTAATCAAACAAACAGATACATGTATGGAAGATTGCGACTAAGATTGCACCATAACATTGCAACATGTAAGACTGCAACGGTTGCATCACTCTTTGCTATGTAGCAACTCACTACAAAACCTAGTGGCTTACAGCAGTACTTTGGCTAACTCAGAATACTGTGAGTAGGTTGGGTGGTTCTATTTTTGAGTCTGCTCAGCTGGGCTCTTTCATACCTTTCTGGTCAGCTGGTGGGTCTGCTGGTGGTTGGATGATCTAGGATGGTCTCATGCCCAAGTGTTGTGATGGGAAGGCTGTTAGTAGGGGCGATAGAGACAATGTGTTAGGGGCCACTTTTGCAATGTGACACAAGAACTAAGAAAAAGTACAGGACACCAAGCGAGCATATACTGAATATATGAAGTTTGTTTTGAACTATTGGGGAAAAGGACTACATTGCTAAAATGACACTTAAGCTGAGATCCAAAGATTGGAAAGGGGGTAACTGGGTGAAGAGAGAGAGAAAGACAGTCCAGAGAGAGGATATAGGCAAATACCCACCCCACACCCTTTCCCACTTCTCATTTCAACCTCAGCTTCCATGTTTCAGAAAATGGTACCACCCTCCAGCTGACTGTTCAAGTCAAAAACCTAGCAGTCATCCTTTCTTTTCCTCACTGGCAGTTCTCATCTGTTCTACCTCCAAAACGTATCCTGAACCACTCCTTCTTCATTTCTACATCACCATCATCCAAGTTCCTGTCATCGTCCACCTTTATTGAAAACCATCCCCACTGATTTCTCTGTCACACACGGCAATGCAAAATAAAAAGTGTGGGTCGGATCGTGCCAACCTTTCAAAGCCTATACTGGATGGGTCCGAATGTTTGTGTCTCCCCAGAATTCATTTGTTGAAACCCTACCCTCTAAGGTGATGATATAAGGATGTAGGGTCTTTGGAAGGTGCTTAGGTCATGAGGGCAGAGGCCTCATGAATGGGGTTAGTGCTCTGAAAAAAGAGACTAAAGAGTTTCCCTGTCTCCTTCTGTACACTGAGAAGACAGCATCCATGAGGGAGAGGCTCTTAGAAGGCACTGACTAGGCCAGTGCTTGGATTTCATAGCCTCCAGAACTTTATGTTTTTTTGTATGCTACCCAGTTTGTGGCATTTTTGCTATAGCAGCTCAGTGGACAAAGACTCACTCCCAGTATGCTTAAAATAAAATTTTGTATTCTTCCTGTGGCTGTGAAAGCTGTATCTTGCTCTTACTTACTCATCTCCCTCCTTTCGCCACCCCACTATTCTATCTCTAGCATATATCAAACTCATTTCAGAGTCAGTCTTGTTTTTGTTTTCTTTGCCTAGAACACTCCTTTATTATATCTCCACATGACTAGCCCTTTTCATCATATAAAATTCTACTTAAAAGGCACCTACACAGTGAGACTTTCTCTGGTAACCTACTTATTTCCATATCCTCCTTTTTTGTTTGTTTCCTTTGAGGTGTGTGCTACTCTCTGAAGTTAACCTATTTGTATGTTATTTACCATGACTAGAATATATTCTCCATGAAACCAAGCACTTTGCTATCATGTTTATATTATGTTCCCTATGCTACCACAGCCTTTGGCTCAAGGTAGGAACTCAGTAATTAGTTGAGCTTGTTAATGAATAAAGGGGTGATTGCAAACCCCATGACAGAGGAAGCCTGATGCATGTGAGGATGTGGGAGAAAACTAGTGAGGCTAGAGCAGAGGAAGTGGGTGATGTGCCTTATGGTGGGAGAGTAGGTATGACCAGGTCTTGTAGGGCATTTGGCCACGTAAGGAGGTTGGTCCTTGTATTAGGGTTCTCCAAAGAAAACCATATATATGGCTCTATTATAAAGAATTGGGTCATATGATTATGGAGACCAAGTCCCAAGATACATAGTCAATAAGCTGGAGACCCAGGAGAGCTGATGGCATGAATTCCAGTATGAATGCTGTCAGGCTCAAGACCCGAGAAGAGCCAGTTTTCTGGCTGGGTCTGAATATTGGGGGAAAAACCCTAAATCTCAGCCCATACAGTCAGGCAGGAGGCATTCCCTCTTCCTCAGCCTTTTTGTTCTAGTCAGGTCTTTGATTGGTTGGATGAGACCCACTCATGTTAGGGAAGGCAATCCATTTTACTCAGTCTACCAATTCAAATGTTAAGCCTGTCCAGGAACACCCCTAGAAACTCACCCAGCATAATGTTTGGCCAAATGTGTGGGCATCCTGTAGTTTAGTCATAGTGACACAGATTGATCATCATAGTCTTTATCTTGGTATCTGTGTGAAGATATTGATGGCAGCAGGGACTATCTTATTCATCATGTAACTCAAATCTTTTGGCAGATGCCACATACATAGTATAGTAATTGTTGGACAAATATATACTGAACTGTACTTTCTCAGTCTCTACCCAACATATGTGTTCTAGGAACTCTTCCCCTGAGATCTGGACTCTTTGATCGTACTCTTCTGTCAACAGACATTTCAAGACATGCACCAGCACAATTGTGAGCACAAGTCTCTTTCACTGTTTGGAGGCATTTTCTTTCTTATAGGCTGTATTTTATCTGGACACATTTCATAGAAGAGGAGCTGGGGACCTGGGGAGGCCAAGTGCCATAGCCAAAGTCACATGATAAGATAGTAGGGAAGTTGGAATTAAATCCTTTGTCTTCCCTCTCTTTCCACTGTACCAGGACCCACTCCTCTCATTATGCTTTTTTTTTTTTTTTGGCAAAGTTGCTAAACAAACATAAACATAAATTACTAAATAGTCAATGAATGTCTTTTCTTGTTTGGAATAAGCAGAGTGTGGGTCCATCACTGGGTATAGCATTCCGAAATCTCTCAGTATTATTGTTCTAGGTTACAAGCAGTATAACCTGACTTCTCATAAACTACTATGCGATATTTGTATATTTATTGTGAAAATAGCACAATCTTATTTTGTGTGAAGTTGAATGAATTCCAATGAGGGGTGGCTTAAGGAAGGTCCAATGAAGGCAAAGAGTTACATTAACTCCATTTACTCATTTATTCAGATCTACATACTGAGAACTCACCATGTACCAGATGCTATATTTACCAATCTTTAACCTAAGTTCTCTGAATAATGTGGAAAGGGAAAGCTATGCACATAACTGGATCATTAATTTTTTTTTCTGTTCTCATTTCTTTGGAACTTTAGAGGTGATGATGCTTGAATTAGATCATTTTATTTAAATTATGTAATTATTTTGTTATTCTCTTCCACTAAGCTTCTGCCCCATTTTAGAAATGAAGAAAGATGTTGAGTGACCAACCATGATATATTTATTTGCTAGTGTTTATGCCTAAATAAATGGGCTTCCCTGTAGCTCAGACAGCAAAGAATCTGCCTGCAACGCGGGAGACGTGAGTTTGATCCCTGAATCAGGAAGATCCCCTGGAGAGGGAAATAGCAACCCACTCCAGTATTCTTGTCTGGAGAATCCCACGGACAGAGGAACCTGGTGGACAGAAGAACCAGTCTGTGGGGTTGCAAAAAGTCAGACACAACTGAGCGACTAAGCAATATAACTTCAAATGCAGCTGTCCCATGTTAAGAAGCTTAAGCAAATTGTTTTAATGATGATGCAGAGAGATAAAATCTCTCTCCAGTAAAATTTTAGGGTGTTTTTTTTTTGTGTGTGATTATTTTGCTTTAAACATTCAGTACTTATGCTTCCCAGGTGGCTCAGTGGTAAAGAACCTGTCTGCCCATGCAAGGAGACATAGGAGATGTGGGTTCAGTCTGTGGGTGGGGAAGATCTCCTGGAGGTAAAGATGGCAACCTGCTCTAGTATTCTTGCCTGGAGAATCCCATGGACAGAGGAGCTTGGAAGGCCACAATCCGTGGTGTCGCAGAGTTGGACACACTGAGGGATTAGACACACTCACACTTGAGGGGTATAGGGACTCTCTCTAGTGGTGAACTGAGTACTTAAAATTATTTGGTCATGCAGTAGAAGCCCAGAGTACAGAATGAAACTACCCCAGAATCCTACCTCATTTAACACCAGTTTTTAAATAGTAATCACCTATAACTGATTTTCTTATTAGCAATTAAGGGGAAAATATTATTAAATGATAAAGCACACAGACTTTAATGGACTCTGAGTTCTCATACCTGGAATTAAATTCTGACTCCATCATTTTCTCAAGAATTAACTCACAATCACTTAGCATGCAGGATGTGCTAAGTTGCTTCAGTCTAGTTCGACTCTTTTTGACCCTGTGGAGCCCACAAGGATCCTCTGTCTAGACAGTATATTAAAACACAACCTTCTAAACCCTACCCCAGAGTTTCTGATTCAGGAGGTCTGGAGTGACAGCCAAGAATATGCATTCATAACAAATTCTCAGGTGTTACTGATGCTGCTGGTACAGGAACCCCACTTTGAGAAGAGCTGTGCTTGACTTCTAGAGTGTGAATCTAAGCCTTGTATTAAATAAGGTTAATACTAACCTTATATTAAATATTCCTCAAGGTTTAGCCATAGGGCTATTGTGAGGATTAAATGGAACAGTAGATGCATGGTAAGTGCTGACATAGTAAGTGCTCCACAGAAGTTAGCTCTTAGCAATACATCAGTGTTTTCCAATGTAAAAAATTAAAAAAATGAGGTGGAATTAAAAAAAAGAATATTGTTGTTGAGCTATTATTGTTAGCTAAGTTCAGTTCAGTCTCTCAGTCCTGTCTGACTCTGCAGCTCCATGGACTGCAGCATGCCAGGCCTCCGTGTCCATCACCCGGAGCTTGTTGAAACTCATGTCCATTGGGTTGGTGATGCCATCCAACCATCTCATCCTCTGTCATCCCCTTCTCTTCCTGCCTTCAATCGTTTCCAGCATCAGGGTCTTTTCCAGTGAGTCAGTTCTTCACATCAGGTGGCCAAACCAGGGTCTCCTGCATTGCAGGCAGATTCTTTACCAACTGAGCTATCAGGGAAGCTAAGTTATATCAGTAATTTTACTTAAGTGTGCTTGACAGTGTACTATGCATTATTAATATATCTATAGCACTGTTAATGTAGACTAATCTTTATTCATATTGCTCTGAAAAAATTGGTACAAAACAAAAACCACACGGTGAAGGGGCTATGTCAAAGGGACATAAGGGCCAACTGAAAGAGATTCCAATGGCCAAAGCTGGGATAATTTCATCAATAAAATGATTATAATTCATGTTAAAAAGTAAATATCCCCAAGCTCATGCTGAGATAAATAAATGCTTGGAGGAAGGAAGGAATAAATAAATAAATGGAGAAGAGACAAATCTCCCATGCTGAGGATTCCAAATATTTTTTTGTAGATATTCTGCCCTCAAAGATGTGGAGGATAGCTACCTACGTTTTAAGTGTAAGGAGCACATGGTGACTTTCTTCCAAAGAGGGAAAAAGGGGTAACTTTACAGAGGAGAAACACGATGAACACTGTCTCAGCCCGGTGATTAAGGTTGATATTGACAGTGGTAAGTCACGTTGTTAGCACATGTTCTTTATGTGGTGTACCTTACCCTGTGGGCTTCCTTCTCAAAACCTGTAACCCCAGTGTAATCATGAGAAACCCATCGGATAAATCCCAGTTCAGGGACACTTTGCAACATATGTGACCAGTGTTCCTAAAACTTGTCAAGGTCACCCAAAATAAGGAAAGTCTGAGAAACTGGCGCAGCCCAGAGGACCTTAAGGAGACATGACAACTAAATGTAATGTGGTCTAGTGGATAGGGTGGGTCCTAGAACAGGGAATGGATGTTAGCTAAAAACCAAGGAAATATGAATAAGGCATGGAAAAAAGTAAAGCAAAACTCTGACTTTTAGGGAAAAAAAAAGGTATATGTTGTTATTAGAAGTGCCATCCAAACTTTGGAAGCATAGTAAAGAAAATAAATGCCAATGCTGTATGATAAAATGTTATGTTAATTTTAGGTGAACATTTTTCTAGATTGATCTGTCTGTCTATAGAGGTAGAGCATATATACGTTTATATACACACACACATATGTACACTCACACACACACACATACATACATACACACAAATATAGTAGGCATGCAGACAAGCAATCTTATAAAAGCAGGATCTTTGTATGTGTTTTAAAATTTTATCTTAGGCACAATTTGATTCTTTTACATTATGAAGTATATCAAACATACATAAAATAATTAACTGACCCCTTCCGCATATTTAGGGCTTCCCTGGTAGCTCAGTTGGTAAAGAATCTGCCTGTAATGCAGCAGACCCTGGTTTGATTCCTGGGTCAGGAAGATCCCCTGGAGAAGGGAAAGGCTGCCCACTCTAGTGTTCTTGGGTTTCCCTGGTGGCTCATATGGTAAAGAATCCACCTGCAATGTGGGAGACTTGGGTTCAATCCCTGGAGGAGGGCATGACAACCCATTTCAGTATTCTTGCCTGGAAAATCCCATGGACAGAGAAGCCTGTCTGGCCATGGGGTCCTAAAGAGCTGGACACGATTGAAGCAACTTAGCATGCGGATTTGTACAACTATTACCACAATCAATAGAACATTTTTATCATCCCCCCAAAGAAATTTCACACATATTAGCGTTCACTCTCTATTTCTCCTCAATCCTCTCAGTCCCAGGCAATCAACAATCTACTTTCAGGCTCTATAGATTTACTTCTTTGGAACATGCCACATAAATGAAATCATACAGTATGTTGTCTTGTGACTGACCTTTTTCACTTAGGATACTGTTTTCAAGTATCATCTTATGATATGTATTAGATATATATAAGATATGTATCATCTTATGTATTAGAACTTTTTTTTTTTTACTGCTGATTAATATTCCATCCTATGGATATACCAACTTGAATTATCCCTTCATTTGTTATAGATGTTGGTTATTTTCACTTTTTGGCTATTACAAATAATGCTGCTATGAATGCTTGTATACAAGTTTTTGTGTGGGCTCATGTTTCCATTTCTCTTGGGTATATACCTAGGAGTGGAATTACTGGATCATTTGATAGTACTGTGTTTAACATTTTAGGGAATTTCCAAGCAGTTTTGAAAAATGGCTGCACCATTTTATTGATACATTCTCACTAGCAGTGTGTGAGAGTTCCAGTTTCTCCACATCCTCACCAACACTTGTTATTATCTGACTTTATTGATTTTAGCTTGTTCTAGTGCTTTCACTTTTCACTTTCATGCATTGGAGAAGGAAATGGCAGCCCACTCCAGTGCTCTTGCTTGGAGAATCCCAGGGATGGAGGAACCTGATGGGTTTCCGTTTATGGGGTCGCACAGAGTTGGACATGACTGAAGTGACTTAGCAGCAGTAGCAGCAGTGAGTATGGAGTGATATCTCATGATGGTTTTGATTTTCATATTCCTAATGGCTAGTAATGGAGAAGGCAATGGCATCCCACTCCAGTACTCCTGCATGGAAAATCCCATGGATGGAGGAGCCTGGTGGGCTGTAGTCCATGGGGTCGCACAGAGTCGGACACTACTGAGCAACTTCACTTTCACTTTTCACTTTCATGTACTGGATAAGGAAATGGCATCCCACTCCAGTGTTCTTGCCTGGAGAATCCCAGGAATGGGGGAGCCTTGTGGGCTGCCGTCTATGGGGTCACACAGAGTAGGACACGACTGAAGCGACTTAGCAGCAGCAATGGCTAGTAATGTTGAGTGTCTTTTCATGTTCTTATTGGTCATTTGTTTATCTTCTGTGGAGAAGGAATTATTTAGCTCTTTTGTCTATTTTTAAAATGGGTTATTTGTCCCTTTTATTACTAAATTACAATATCTAATTGTAAGTCCCTGATCAGACATACGGATTTGCAAACATTTTCTCCTAATATATGGATTGTCTTTTTCACTTGTTTGATAGTATTTTTTGAAGCGCAGAAGATTTTAATTTTGATGAAGTTCAGTTTGTCTAATTTTTCTTTTGTTTCTAGTGCTTTTGGTGCAAAGCTTTCTAAGGTCATGAAGAATCACTCCTATATTTTCTTCTAAGAGTTTTAAAGTTTGGGCACTTACAGTTATTGATGGTCTGATTTGAGCTAAATTTTGTGTACAGTGTGAGGAAGGGTCAAATTTCATTCTTTTGCATGTGATTATTCAGTTGTTCCAGAACATTCATAGAAGAGATTTTTTTCCTCCCTGAATTGTCTTGGTACCCTTGTTGAAAATAATTGCTTGTTAATGTAAGGGTTAATTTCTGGATCTTAACTTCCTGCCATTGACTTATATGTTGATCCTTATGCCAGTACTATGTGTGCTAAGTCGCTTCAGTCTTGTCCGATCTTTGCAACCCTATGGACTGTAGCCTGCCAGACTCCTGTGTCCATGGGATTCTCTAGGCAGGAATACTGGAGTGGGTTGCCATGCCCTCCTCCAGGGGATTTTCCCAACCTAGAGACTAAAACCATGTCTCTTATGTCTCCTGCATTGGCAGGTGGGTTCTTTACCACTAGCGCCATCTGGGAAGTTAGCACTATACTGTCTTGTATTTTAGAAATTGGGGGAAAGAGAAGGTATTTTTAAAGTCATTGTTTTAAACTATTAACTTTATTAAATTTAATAACAGAGAAAAAGAAATAAAATAAAATAAAGAATTCTTGAAATTTAGAAAATACGCCTCTTGCATAAGATGTTAATTCCTAAAATAGCTAAGATTTAAGTCATTAAGAATGGAAATTTTTATATTTTGAAAACATGTAGTTATATTTCAGATTCTATGACTAACTCTGCTTTAAAAAATAAGCAAATTAGCATCTTCATAATTCCTATCACTTCCCTTTTCTCACATTTTATTTTTACTAATAATATTTTTATATCATGTTATCAATGTTACTAGCAATATATTTGAAACTATAACCCATACAGTGGTATAGTCTCGGTTATACATTTATGTCTACTCAATACTCCCTACCAGTCCATGTTATCTAGATTGTTGACTATAGGTTCAAAGTTGGGTGTAATATTTTCTTTCTTTATTGAGTTATGGTTGATGTATTCTATTGTATAAGTTGTAGGTGTATAATATAGTGGCTTACAATTTATAAAGGTTATACTCCATTTATAGTTATTATAAAATATTGGCTACATTCCTTGTATTGTACAATCTATCCTTGTAGCTTATGTATAATACTCTGTATTTCTTAATCACCAAATCCTGTATTGCCCCTCTCCCCAATGCTATTGAAAAGCTTGTTCTCTATATCTGTGAGTTTGCTCCTTTTTGTTATAATCACTAGTTTGTTATATTTTTTGTATTCCACATATAAGTGATATCTCATAATATTTGTCTCTGTCTGATTTATTTCATTTAGCATAATAACTTTCAAGTTCATCCATGTTGTTACAAATGGCAATATTTTCATTTTTAATGGCTGCATGGTATTCTATTGTGTGTGTGTATATGTGTGTGTGTGTGTGTATATATACACCTCACATCTTTATTCATTCATCTGTTGATGGAAACTTAGATTGCTTTCATACATTGGCAGTTGTAAATACTACTGCTATGAACATTAAAAAAACAGAGACATGACTTTGCTGACAAAGATCTGTCTAGTCAAAGCTATAGTTTTTCCAATAGTCATGTATGGATGTGAGAGTTGGACCATAAAGAAGGCTGAGGGCTGCAGAACTGATGCTTTTGAACCGTGGTGCTGGAGAAGACTCTTGAGAGTCCCTTGGACAGCAAGGAGATCTAACCAATCAATACTAAAGAAAATCAGCCCTGAGTATTCATTGGAAGATGTAATCCTAAAGCTGAAGCTCCAATACTTTGGCCACCTGGTGTGAAGGGACGACTTGCTGGAAAAGACCCTAATGCTGGGAAAGATTGAGGGCAGGAGGAGAAGGGGTGACAGAGGATGAGATGGTTGGATGCCATCCCTGACTCAATATGCATTTGTTTGAGCAAACTCTGAGAGATAGTGAAGGACAGGGAAGCCTGGCGTGCTGTAGTCCATGGGGTCACAAAGAGGCAGACACAACTTAGCAACTGAACAACAACAAAATCAGTGAACATTGGAGTAAGTGTACCTTTTGATTTAGTGTTTTTGTTATGTATATATGCCCAACAGTGGAATTGCCAGGTCATATGACAGTTCTATTTTTAGTTTTTTGAGAAATCTCCATACTGTTTTCCAATGTGGCTGTACTAATTTATATTCTCACCAACAGTGAACAAGGCTTCCCTTTTCTCTACATTCTCACCAATGTTTGTCATTTGTGTTCTTTTCGATTATAAGCCGTTCTGACAAGTATGAAGTAAAATCTTTTTGTGGTTTTGATTTGCATTTCCCTGATGATAGCAATGTTGAGCATCTTTTCAGCGCAGTGCCTGTTGGTTATCTGTATTTTCTTTCTGGAAAAATGTCTATTCAATTCTGCCCATTTTAAAAATGGGTTGTTTTGTTTTTTGATGTTAGGTTGTATGAACTATTTATATATGCTGGATATTAATTCCTATTGGTCATATCACTTGCAAATATCTTCCCTCATTGAGTAGATTTTCTTTTTGTTTTGTCAGTGTTTTCTTTGCTGTGTAAAACTTTTAAGTTCAATTAGGTCTCGTTTGTTTATTTTTGCTCTTGTTTCCTTTGCTTTAGGAGACAAATCCAAAAAAGAAAATAAAAGAAAAAGAAAAACTACTATGCTGAAGTTATGCCAAAGTGTTCTGCTTATGTTTTTTCCCTCTAGGAGTTTTATAGTATCTGATCTTACATTTAGATCTTTAATTAATTTTAGTTTATTTTTGTTTATGGCATTAGAGAATGTTCTAATTTCATTCTTTTACATGTAGCTGTCCAGTTTCCCCAGCACCACTTATTGAAGAGAGTGTCTTTTCTCCTTTGTATATTCTTGCCTCCTTTTTCATAGATTAATTGACCATGAGAGTGTTGGATAATGTCTGGGCTCTCTATTCTTTTTTTATATTTAATCTTATTCATTTATTTTAATTTTGGCTGTGCTGGGTTTTGTTGCTGTGTAGGCTTTCTGCAATGAGTGGAGGTTCCTCTTTGTTGCAATGTGCAGGCTTCTCATTGTGGTGGCTTCTCTTGTTCTGAGCATGGGCTCTAGGGGGCACAGGCTTCAGTAGTTGCAGCATGTGGGCTTAATAGTTGCAGCTCCTGGGCTCTAGAGCACAGGCTCAATAACTGTGGCACACAGGCTTAGTTACTCCATGGCATGTGGGATCTTCCCAGATCAGGGATCGAAACTGTGTCTTCTACACCGGCAGGTAGATTCTTTATCTCTGGACTATTATGTTCTGTTGATCTATATGTCTGTTTTTGTGCCAGTACCATACTGTTTTGATTACTGTAACTTTGTAGAATAGCTTGAAGTCAGGGAGCATAATTTCTCCAGCCCTGTTCTTCTTTCTTCAAATTGTTTCGGCTACCAGGAGTCTTGTTTTGACTACCAGTGGTCTTGTTTTTCCATACAAATTTTAAAATTATTTGTTCTATTTCTGTGAAAAATGCCATTGGTATTTTGATAGGGATGCATTGAATTTGTTGATTGCCTAGGGCATTATGCTCATTTTAGCCATATTAATTCTTCCAATCCATGATAATGATATATCTTTCCATGTTTCTATGTCATCTTCAGTTTCTTTCATTGGTGTCTGTTTTTTGGCTGTGCTTCATGGCATGCAGGATGTCAGTTCTCTGACCAGGAATCAAACCTGTGCCCCCTGCCCAGGAAGTGTGAAATCTTAACCACTGGACCACCAGGGAATTCACAATCAATGTCTTATAGTTTTCAATGTACAGGTCTTTTACCTCCTTAAGTAGGTTTGTTCATAGGTTTTTTATTCTTTATGATGTGATGGTTCTTTAATAGGATTGTTCCTTAATTTCCCTTTCTGATAATTTGTTGTTAGTTCATAGAAGTGCAACATATTTCTATATATTAATTTTATATCTTGATGCTTTAATGAATTCATTGATGAGCTCTAGTAGTTTTCTGGTGGTGTCTTTAGAATTTTCTATGTATAATATCATGTCATCTGTAAACAGGTACAGTTTTTACTTCTTCCTTTCCAATTTGAGCTCCTTGTATTTCTTTTTCTTTTCTGTTTTCTGTAGCTAGAACTTCCAAAACTATGTTGAAGAGAAGTGGTGAGAATTGGCCTTCTTGTCTTGCTCCTGATCTTAGAGGAGATATTTTCAGCCTTTCACCACGAGTATGATGTTAGATATGGGTTTATCATATATGGTCTTTATTTGAGGTATGTTCCCTGTGGGCTCTCTGGTGGCTCAACAGCAAAGATTCTGCCTGCCAATGCAGGAGACATGGGTTTGATTCTTGGGTTGGGAAGATCCCCTGGAGAAGGAAATGACAACCCACTTCATTATTCTTGCTGGGAAATCCCATGGACAAAGAAGCCTGGTGGGCTACCCTTCATGGGGTCACAAAGAATCAGATGTGACTTAGCAACTAAACAATAATAACAACATCATCAACAACAACATTCTCTCTATGTCCTCTCTCTGGACATTTTTTTAAAAATCATAAATGATGGAGTTGAACTTTACCAAAAGCCCTTTCTGCGTCTGTTGATATGGTCATATATATGCATATCTATATGTCTTCTTTTGAAAAAGTGTACTCAGGTATTCTCATTAAAAAAAAATTGGAATTGCTTTACAATATTTTGTTAGTTTCTGCTGTACAACAACACAAATCAGCCATAGGTATACATATATCCTCTCCTTTTTGAGCCTCCCTCCAACCCCCTTATTCCACCCCTCTAGGTCACCAGAGAGCAGCAAGCTGAGCTGCCTGTGCTATACAGCAGCTTCCTGCTACCTGTCTACTTTACACATGGTAGTGTGTATATGTTAATGCTCTTGATTTGTCCCACCCTCTTCTTCCCCCTCTGTGTCCACAAGTCCATTCTCTACATCTGTACCTCTGTTCTTGCTCTACAAATAGGCTCATTAGTACCAGTTTTCTAGATTCCATATATGTGCTTTAATATATGATATTTGTTTTTCTCTTTCTGACTTACTCCACTCTGTATGACAGGCTCTAGGTTCATCCACATCACTACACTGATTCAGTTTCATGCCTTTTTTATGGCTGAGTAATATTCCATTGTCAGAGAAGGCAATGGCACCCCACTCCAGTACTCTTGCCTGGAAAATCCCAGGGACAGAGGAGTGTTCTTGCCTGAAGAATCCCAGGGACAGGGGAGCCTGATGGGCTGCCGTCTATGGGGTCTCACAGAGTCGGACACGACTGAAGTGACTTAGCAATATTCCATTGTGTATATATACCACATCTTTATCTATGCATCTGTCGGTAGACATCTAGGTTATTTACATGTCCTGGCTATTGTAAATAGTGCTGCAATGGACACTGGGGTACATGTATCTTTTTGAGTTATGGTTTTCTCAGGGTATATACCCAGTAGTGGGATTTCTGGGTTGTTTGGTAGTTTTACCTTTAGTTTTTTTAGGAACCTCCATATTGTTCTCCACAGTGGGTAAACCAATTTACAGTCCCATCAGCAGTGTAAGAGGGTACCCTTTTCTTCACACCCTATCCAGCATTTACTGTCTGCACATTTTTTTTTTATGATGGCCATTCTGACTGGTGTGAGATGATACTTCATTGTAATTTTTATTTGCATTTCTCAAATAATTAGTGAAGTTGAGGATATTTGCATGTGCCTCTTGGCCATATTTATTTAAGTCTTCTGCCCAGGTTTTGATTGGATTGTTTGTTTTTTTTTTTGATATTGAGCTGCATGAGCTGTTTGTATATTTTGGAGATTAATCCTTTGTTGCTTTGTTTGCAGATATTTTCTCTCAGTTTGAGGGTTATCTTTTCCTCTTGTTTATAGTTTCCTTTGTTATGCAGGGGCTTTTAAGTTTAATGACATCCCATTTGTTTAATTTTGTTTTAATTTTCATTACTCTAGCAAGATCCAAAAAGATCTTGCTGTGGTTTATTTCAGTGTTTTTCCTATGTTTTACTCCAAGAGTTTTGTAATATCTGATCTTACATTTAGGTCTTTAATCCATTTTGAATTTATTTTTGTGTGTGATGTTAGGTAGTGTTCTAATTTCATTCTTTTACATGTACTGTCCAGTTTTCCTAGCACCTCTTATTGAAGAGATTGTCTTTTTTACACTGTATATTCTTGCTTCCTTTGTCACAGATTAGGTGACCATAGGTGCATGAATTCATCTCTGGGCTTGCTATCTTTTACCATTGGTCTATATTTCTGTTTTTATGTGAGAACCATACTGTCTTGTTTACTGTAGCTTTGTAGTATAGTTTGAAGTTGAGGGCTTGCTCCTCCAGGTCGGTTTTCCTTTCTCAAGATTCCTTTGGCTATTTGGAGTCTTTTGTGTTTCCATACAAATTGTAAAATTTTTAGTTCTGCTTCTGTGAAGAATGTCATTGTAATTTGATAGAAAATGCATTGAATCTGTAGATTGCATTGGGTAGAATATTCATTTTCACTATATTCATTTTTTTAATCCAAGAACATGGTATATTTCTCCATTTGCCTATATCCTTTTTGTTTATTTCATCAGTGTTTTATAGTTTTCTGAGTACAGGTCCTATACTTACTTAGGTAGGTTTATTCCTAGGTATTTTATTCTTTTTGTTGCATTTATACATGGAATTATTTTCTTAATTTCTCTTTCTGCTTATTTCATTGTTAGTGTATAGGAATGCAAGACATTTCTGTCATTAAATTTGTATCCGCCAACTTTGCCAAATTCATTGATTAGGTCTAGTAATTTTCTGGTGTCATCTTTAGGATTTTCTATGTGTAGCAACATGTCATCTGTAAACAGTGACAGTTTGACTTCTTTTCCAACTTGTATTTGTTTTACTTTTTTTTCTCGCTGATTGGTGTACTGAGGACTTTCAAAACTATGTTGAATAAGAATGGTGAGTGTGAACATCCTTGTCTTGTTCCTGCTCTTAAGGCAAATGGTTTCAGTTTTTCATCACTGAGTATGATGTTTGATGTAAGTTTGTCATATATGATATTTATTATGTTAAAGTAGGTTCCCTTGATGCCCATTTTCTGGAGAGTATCATAAATGGATATTGAATTTTGTCAAAAAGATTTTTCTGTATCTATTGAGATGATCATACAGTTTTTATTCTTTATTTGTTAATATGGTGTATCACATTGATTGATTTGCATGTGTTGAAGAATCTTTGCATTCCTGAGATACACATGACTTGCTCATGGTGTGTGATCCTTTTAATGTGTTGTTAGATTCTGAATGCTAGTATTTTGTTGAGGATTTTTACATCTATATTCATCAGTGATATTTGTCTATGATTTTCTTTTTTTATGATGGCTTTGGTTTTGGTATCAGGGTGATGGTGACCTTATAGAAAGAATTTGAGAGTGTTCTACCCTCTGAAATTTTTTGAAAGAGTTTGAGAAGGATAGGTGTTAGTTCTTCTCTAAATGTTTGATAGAATTAGTATGTGAGGTATATGGTCCTAGATTTTGTTTGTTGGAAGATTTTTATTCACAGTTTCAATTTCTTTACTTCTCATTGGTATGTTTATATTTTCCACTTCTTCCTGGTTTGGTCTTGGAAGAATTTGTTCATATCTGAGAATCTGTTCATTACTTCCAGGTTGTTTCTCCTTGGTCATTCAGTTCAGTTCAGTCGCTCAGTCATGTCTGACTCTTTGTGACCCCATGAATCGCAGCACGCCAGGCCTCCCTGTCCATCACCATCTCCCGGAGTTCACTCAGACTCACGTCCGTTGAGTCCGTGATGCTATCCAGCCATCTCATCCTTGGTCGTCCCCTTCTCCTTCTGCCCCCAATCCCTCCCAGCATCAGAGTCTTTTCCAATGAGTCAACTCTTTGCATGAGGTGGCCAAAGTACTGGAATTTCAACTTTAGCATCAGTCCTTCCAAAGAAATCCCAGGGCTGATCTCCTTCAGAATGGACTGGTTGGATCTCCTTGCAGTCCAAGGGAGTCTCAAGAGCCTTCTCCAACACCACAGTTCAAAAGCATCAATTCTTCGGTGCTCAGCCTTCTTCACAGTCCAACTCTCACATCCATACATGAACACAGGAAAAACCATAGCCTTGACTAGACGGACCTTAGTCGGCAAAGTAATGTCTCTGCTTTTGAATAAACTTTAGAACTAACACCCAGAAAAGATGTCCTTTTCATTATAGGGGACTGGAATGCAAAAGTAGGAAGTCAAGAAACACCTGGAGTAACAGGCAAATTTGGCCTTGGAATGCGGAATGAAGCAGGGCAAAGACTAATAGAGTTTTGCCAAGAAAATGCACTGGTCGTAGCAAACACCCTCTTCCAACAACACAAGAGAAGACTCTACACATGGACATCACCAGATGGTCAACACCAAAATGAGATTGATTATATTATTTGCAGTCAAAAATGGAGAAGCTCTATACAGTCAACAAAAACAACACCAGGAGCTGACTGTGGCTCAGATCATGAACTCATTATTACCAAATTCAGACTCAAATTGAAGAAAGTAGGGAAAACCACTAGACCATTCAGGTATGACCTAAATCAAATCCCTTATGATTATACAGTGGAAGTGAGAAATAGATTTAAGGGCCTAGATCTGATAGATAGAGTGCCTGATGAACTATGGAATGAGGTTCGTGACATTGTACAGGAGACAGGGATCAAGACCATCCCCATGGAAAAGAAATGCAAAAAAGCAAAATGGCTGTCTGGGGAGGCCTTACAAATAGCTGTGGAAAGACAAGAGGTGAAAAGCAAAGGAGAAAAGGAAAGATATAAGCATCTGAATGCAGAGTTCCAAAGAATAGCAAGAAGAGATAGAAAGCCTTCTTCAGTGATCAATGCAAAGAAACAGAGGAAAACAACAGAATGGGAAAGACTAGAGATCTCTTCAAGAAAATTAGGGATACCAAGGGAACATTTCATGCAAAGATGGGCTTGATAAAGGACAGAAATTGTATGGACCTAACAAGCAGAAGATATTAAGAAGAGGTGGCAAGAATACACAGAAGAACTGTACAAAAAAGATCTTCACGACCCAGATAATCATGATAATGTGATCACTAATCTAGAGCCAGACATTTTGGAATGTGAAGTCAAGTGGGCCTTAGAAAGCATCACTATGAACAAAGCTAGTGGAGGTGATGGAATTCCAGTTGAGCTATTTCAAATCCTGAAAGATGATGCTGTGAAAGTGCTGCACTCAATATGCCAGCAATTGTGGAAAACTCAGCAGTGGCCACAGGACTGGAAAAGGTCAGTTTTCATTCCAATTCCAAAGAAAGGCAATGCAAAAGAATGCTCAAACTACTGCACAATTGCACTCATCTCACATGCTAGTAAAGTAATGCTCAAAATTCTCCAAGCCAGGCTTCAGCAATACGTGAACTGTGAACTCCCTGATGTTCAAGCTGGTTTTAGAAAAGGCAGAGGAACCAGAGATCAAATTGCCAACATCTGCTGGATCATGGAAAAAGCAAGAGAGTTCCAGAAAAATATCTACTTCTGCTCTGTTGACTATGCCAAAGCCTTTGACTGTGTGGATCACAATAAACTGTGGAAAATTCTGAAAGAGATGGGAATACCAGACCACTTGACCTGTCTCTTGAGAAATCTGTATGCAGGTCAAGAAGCAACAGTTAGAACTGGACATGGAACAACAGACTGGTTCCAAATAGGAAAAGGAGTACATCAAGGCTGTATATTGTCACCCTGCTTATTTAACTTCTATGCAGAGAACATCATGAGAAACGCTGAACTGGAAGAAACACAAGCTGGAATCAAGATTGCCGGGAGAAATATCAATAACCTCAGATATGCAGGTGATACCACCCGTATGGCAGAAAGTGAAGAGGAGCTAAAAAGCCTCTTGATGAAAGTGAAAGAGGAGAGCGAAAAAGTTGGCTTAAAGCTCAACATTCAGAAAAGGAAGATGATGGCATCTGGTCCCATCACTTCATGGGAAATAGATGGGGAAACAGTGGAAACAGTGTCAGACTTTATTTTTTGGGCTCCAAAATCACTGCAGATGGTGACTGCAGCCATAAAATGAAAAGATGCTTACTCCTTGGAAGAAAAGTTATGACCAACCTAGATAATATATTCAAAAGCAGAGACATTACTTTGCCAACCAAGGTCCTTGGTCAGTAGCATTTGTCTTATGTATTGAGGTGCTCCTATGTTGAGTGCATAAATATTTATAATTGCTATATCTTCTTCTTGGATTAATCCCTTTATTATTATGTAGTGTCCTTTCTTATCTCTTGTATAACAGTTTTTATTTTAAGGTCTATTTTGTCTCATATGAGTACTCCTACTCCCATTTTTTAAAAAAATTTCCATTTGCATGGTATAACTTTTTCCATTCCCTCACTTTCAGTCTGTATATGTCTGTAGGGTTGAAGTGTGTCTCTTGTAGGGAGCATATATGGATCTTATTTTTGTATCCATTCAGTCAGTCTGTGTCTTTTGGTTGGGGTATTTAATCCACTTACGTTGAAGATAATTGTCGATATGTATGTTCCTATGAGGGGCTTCCCAGGTAGGGCTAGTGGTGAAGATCCTGCCTGCCAGTGCAGGAGACATAAATGATGCAGGTTCCTTCCCTGGCTCAGGACCATCGCCTGGAGGAGGGCAGGGCAGCCCACTCCAGTATTCTTGCCTGGAGAATCCCACGGAGAGAGGAGCATGGTGGGCTACAATCTCAGGGGTCACAAAAGAGTTGGACACAACTGAAGTGACTTAACATATATTTCTATTTTCATTTTGTTAGCTGGTAATTTTCTTAATCGTTTTGAGTTTGTTTTTGTTGGTCTTTCTCTTTGTGTTTCCTGTCTAGAGCAGTTCCTTTAGCATTTGTTATAATGCTGGTTTGGAGATGTTGAATTCTCTTAGCTTTTGCTTGTCTGTAAATCTTCTGATTTCTCCATCAAATCTGAATGAAATCCTTGCTTTCAGCACTTTCACCGTTTGTGCCTGGGCTTGATTCCTGGTCAGGGATCTAAGATCCTGCAAGGTATGTGGCACAGCCAGATTTTTTGTTTTAAAGCAACAGATTTCTGTACGTTAACCTTGTATTCTGCAACTTTATTGAATTTGTTTATTGGTTCTAATAGTTTTTTAGTGGATACTTTAGGGTTTCCTATATGCAATATCGTGTCATTTGCAAATAGTGACAGTTTTGGTTCTTCCCTTCCAGTTCGGATGCATTTTGTTTATTTTTCTTGATTATTACCGTGACTAGGAGTTTCAGTACTATGTTGAGTAAAAGTGGTGAGAGTGGTCATCCTTGTCTTATTCCTGAACTTCAAGGAAATTCTTTCTGCTTTTCTCCATCGAATATGGTGTTAGCTGTGGTCTAGTCATATATAGCCTTTATTGTGTTGAGGTATGTTCCCTTTACGTTTTATTTTGTTGAGCGTTTTTATCATGAATGAGTGTTGAGTTTTGTCAAATGCTTTTTCTGTATCTATTGAGATGATCATGCATTTTCTTATCCCTCCTTTTGTTAATGTGAAGTATCACAATGATTTATTTGCACATATTGAGTCATTCTTATATCCATGGAAGAAATCAAACTTGATCATGGTGTACGGACCTATTTATATGTTATTGATTTTGATTTGCTTTTATTTTGTTGAGAGTTTTTGTATTTGCATTCATCAGGGATATTGGCCTGTAATTTTCTTTCTTTCTCTTTTTGTAGTATCTGGTTTTAATATCAGAAGAAATTTAGGAATTTTCTCACCTATTCATTTTTCTAGAATAGTTTGAGAGATGTATACAGTAACTATTCCTTTTATGTTTGGTAGAATTCCCCTGAATGGTCCTGGGCTTTTAATTGTTGGGAGTTTTTGATCACTGATTCAATTCCAATACTAGTAACTGATCTTTTCAGATTAGCTATTTCTTCCTGATTCAGTCTCAGAAGATTGCATGTTTCTAGGAATCTATCCATTTCCTCTAGATTGTCCAGTTTGTTGACATATTTTGTCCAGTTTGTTTCAGGATTCTCTTATGATTTCTTTGATACATTTGTAACTCCTCCTTTTTCATTTCTTACTTTGTTTATTTTGTTCCTTCTCCTCCCCCCTTTCTAAATGAGTCTGGGTAATGGCTTATCAATTTTTTTTAATCTTTAAAAAAAACCCAGTTCTTGGCTTCATTGATCTGTTCTATATCATTTTCTTGTCTCTATTTTATTTCCTCTTTGATCTTTATTATTTCCTTCTGTCTGCTGACTTTGGTATTTTCTTGTTCTTCTTTTTCTAATTCCTTTAGATGATAGGTTAAATGGTTTGTCTGAAATTTTTCTTGTTTCATGAGATAGCCTGTATTGGTATAAACATCTCTCAGAATTAATTTTTCTGCCTCCCATAGATTTTTTTTGAAGGTTATGGCTTTATTCTAATTGGTCTCAAGGTATTTATTGATTTCTTTTTGATTTCTTCATTGACCTATTGGTTTTTTATTGACTTTTATTGAGTTCATTGGTTTTTCATTAGTATGTTATTTATTGCCATTTTTCTTCTTGTAATTGATTTCTAACTTCACACCATTGTGGTCAAAAACATGCCTTAAATAATTTCCCCCTTAAATTTGTTGAAACATTCCATGTGCATTTGCAAAGAATATGTATTCTGCTCGTATTAGATGGAATGTCCTGTGTTAGGGAATGTTTAACAGGAGGATTCCTACGTGCTGTTTCGCATAAATTCTCTGTTCCTTATCAGTTCTTACAATGAGTAGTGCTGTGCGCAGCTTTCAGGACTGAGATCATGAGAAATGGTATCTGCTTGTATTCCTTTCAGTAACTCCCTTCAGTGACTCTTTTCAGTATCAGCGACCTTGTATGTATTAGACTATCCATATTGTGACTATTGATAAAATTTCATCCTGTGTAATAGCTGAGTAATCATCTTACTAAAGATATATAAGCCTGCATTTCTGCTAATAAAATACCTTTGCTCCATCAGAGCTTAGGTCCCCGTGTCTTTTTTTGTACCACCCCCCGCCCCGACTCACCCCCCCGCCCCCGACTCCCCTCCCCCCCCACCCCCGCCGGCTAATTCTCTGGAGGTTAGAAACCCACCCGTCGTGCTCACTCTCCTGCCCGGACTTCTAAGACTCCCTTGAGAAGGCGCCCTGTGCCTTCGTGAACGATGCAAGCCCTGTGTCAAGGGCTTTATTGGTTCTCTGCATAAACTGGGGAATATCAGCCTCTTTCTCTGTTTCACTTTCTTATCGTCGACTCCTGACCACCAGGTTCTGGTCTATTAAAGGACCCCAACAATCCTGTAGATATCTACTAAGTCTAACTGGTATAATATGTCTTTTAAGGGCAGCGGTTTTTAAAAAAATTGATTTTCTTGCAGATAATGTGTCCATTGATATAAGTAAGGTGTTAAAGTCCGCTATTACTATTGTGTTATTGTTAATTTCTCCCTTCATGTCTATTAATGTTTCTGCATATGTTTATGAACATTATATCTTCTTGTGTTGTTCTCTTTATCATTATATAATGCCCTTTGTCTTTTATTATAGACTTTATTTTAAAATCTGTTTTGTTTGATATGAGTATTGCTACTCAGCTTTCTCTTTGTTTCCATTTGGGTGGAATATTTTTTTCTATTCCCTCACTTCTGATCTGTGTGTATCTTGTACGCGATGTATAGATGAATCCTAGATTTTCATCCAGTCAGCCACCGCATTTCCTTTCATTAGGCATTTAGTCCACTGACACTTAAAGTGATTATTGATAGGTATACACTTATTGCCATTTTGCTATGTGTGTTCTGATTGCTAATAGTTTTTCCTCTTTTCTTTTTTCTTCTTTTAGTCCCTTGTTTTGTGATTTAATGCTTTTCTTTATGTTACATTTGCATTCTTTTCTTTCTAGTTTTGTATATCTATTGTAGGTTTTATGATTTGTGTTTACATGTTGACCTATGACTATTTCTATTTAATACTGGTGGTCATTTAAGTTCAAACACATTCTAAAAGCTCTACATTTCAGTTCCCCTACAATGTTTTATGTTTTTGATGTCGTATTTTACATCTTCATGTCTATCCCTTAACTGTTTATTGCTGTTATAGTTGATTTGACAGCTTTTGTCTTTGAACCTTTGTACTAGCTAATTTAAATGGTTGATCCACAGTCTTTATCAGCAGGATATTCCCTTTTCTATAATTTCTTATTTCTTGTTGTAGCCTTTTCTTTCCTCTTAAAAAGAATAACCCTTAACACTTCTTTAAGACTTGTTTACTATTGACGGACTCTTTTAGTTTTTGCTTCTTTGAGAAGTTCTTTATCTCCTCTTTAATTCTGAATGATGACCTTGCTGGATAGAGTATTCTAGGTTTCTGGTTTACTTTTGCTTTTAAGTACTTATATAATGCCACCCCTTCTGTCCTGCAAAGATTCTCCTGAAAAACTTAGCTGATAGCCTTTAGGGTTCCCTTGTATATAACTCTTTTCTTTTTCCTTTTGCTGCCTTTTACTTCTTTTTTTTTTTTTTTAATTTTTAGTTTTGCCATTTCAATTACGATATATCTTGGTATGATTCTCTTTTTGTTCATCTTGTTTGAGACTCTGTGCTTACCGGACCTGGATATCTGTTTCCTTCTTCAGGTTCAGGAAGTTTTAAGCCATAATTTCATCAATTACCTTTTTAAACCATTTCTCTCTCCTTTTTTTCTGAGGTTCCTATGGTGTGGCTGTTAGTATGCTTGATATTTTCTCAGAGGTCCCTTAAACTATCTTCATTTTTGAAAATGTGTTTTTCTTCTTGCTGCTCTGATTGGGTGATTTCTTTATTTTGTCTTTCAGATTGTTTATGTGTTCTTCTCTATCACCTAATCTGCTGTTAATTCCGTTTAGTTGTATTTTTCATTTCAGTTATTGCATTTTTTAGCCCTGACTAGTTCTTTAAGAAAAATTTTTTTTTCCTAGTTCTTTGTTCAAATTCTCACTGTGTTCATGTGTTCTTTTCTCCAGTTCAGCTTATTATTACTTTGAGCTCCTTTTGTTGTTGTTGTTGTTGTAAATTATTTCTGTTTCATCAGGATTTTTTTCAGGGTGTTTTTCATTTCTTTCACTTTAAACATATTCCTCTGTCTTCTAATTTTGTTTAACTTTATCTCTATGAAATTAGGTGAGTCAGTTACCTTACTTGGTCTTGAAGGCATGTCCTTGTATGGGAACATCCCTATGCAGTCCATCTGTGCCCAGTAGCTTTGGTCAGAGAATTGGAACTAAGCAAGCAGGGGTCATGTCTTCCCCAGGATGTGCTGGCAGCCACCACTTTGGTGGGAAGTAGGACTGGAGATGGAGTGGTTAGAGCCAGGTGAAGGTTGAAGTTTTTCCCATGATTAGTGGCTGTCATTGCCATATCAGGGCTTGGGGCAGGGCCCACAGGGCTGGAATAGGAGTTTTGAAGGAGTTGCGTTTCTCTCAGATGTGATGGTAGTCTTTGGTTTGGGATGTGGTCTGAGCCTGAGAATGTGGGGTGCACTTCTGTGTTGATTTCACTTTCCTTTTTGGTGTGAGATCCCTGGTTAGTTTCTCTGTGTGAGCTGGAGGGGTCAGTGTCAACACTGAGCTAGACTTAAAGTGAAAGTGAAAGTGAAGTCATTCAGTCATGTCCGACTCTTTGCGACCCCATGGACTGTAGCCTACCAGGCTCCTCCCTCCATGTGATTCTCCAGGCAAGAGTACTGGAGTGGGTTGCCATTTCCTTCTCCAGGGGATCTTCCCAACCCAGGGATCGAACCCAGTTCTCCCGCATTCCAGGCAGACACTTTAACCTCTGAGCCACCAGGGATGGGGATGTGTGCTATGGTGATGGTGGTCTCTGCTCTGGAGTTAGCCTTATTCCCTTTCAGTAGCATGTGATCAGAAGGCACATGCTGGCAATGGCTGTCTCCATGCTGATTAGAGGCAGGGCCAGTGTGCAAGCTGGCTCCATTTCCTCCAAGTTTGCACACTTTTGTTGGCTATGGCCATCTCCCTCTTGGTAGGGAGCAGTGTTGGAGCAAGAGGGACTGCAGCAGGAGCCCAGTATGGGTGGGGGGAGTTCTCTGGGGTGGCCTTGGCATGGGGAGAGCCCCAGGCAATTTTCAATCTGCTGCCTTAGCACTGTGATTGTGAGTAAGCAAGTCTGTAGGCATGCTCTTTTAAGAGTGGAGCCTCAGTTTCTTACAGCCCTCTAATAAGCTTCAGTGGTTTTTAGACCAGTTAAGGGGCTTCACCTTCATGGGGTCAGACCCCATGTCCGACTCTGTGCGACCACATAGATGGCAGCCCACCAGGATCCCCTGTCCCTGTGAGTCTCCAGACAAGAATACTGGAGTGGGTTGCCATTTCCTTCTCCAGTGCATTAAAGTGAAAAGTGAAAGTGAAGTCACTCAGTCGTTTCCGACTCTTAGCAACCCTATGGTCTGCAGCCTACCAGGCTCCTCCATCCATGGGATTTTCCAGGCAAGAGTACTGGGGTGGGATGCTCAAACTCCTTATTCCCCCAGGGAGGATCCCTGAGTCTGGAATACCCTCTCTTCTCTGTCCCCTGCTAGGGGTGCAGGTCCTGACCAGATTGCTTTTCCTCCCTTCCTACCAGACTACATGTGGATCTTTCTTTATAACCCTGGTTGTGGAAGAGTTGTTCTGCTAGTTCTCAGGTCAATTTCAGCAAGAGTAATTCTATATATAGTAGTGGTTTTGATGTGTTCCTGAGGGAAGGTGAGTCCAGCATTATCCTGATCTGCTAGCTTGATCTCTCTCTTTTGGTAAATATTCCTTTTCTATTGACTAGAGTGTTAGATGATACATATATATACACATATATATATATATGTATATATATATGTGTGTGTGTGTGAATGTGTGTGTTTATGGTAATTATTTTATATAAAACTCCAGCCAATAAGAAAGAAATATATATTTATTTCTATTACTATAAAAATACAATAAGCCAATTTTTAATGGGATTGTACTATATAGGCTATTTTGTAAATTGTTTAAAAAATGTTAACTGTGTACTTGCAAATTTTTTTAATAACAGAATATACACCTAGCTCATTCTATCTAGTGGTTATATAGAACTCCATGGTATGAATGTTTCATTATGCATTAACTATTAACCTGTTGTTGGATATTTAGGTTCAGTTCAGTTCAGTTGCTCAGTCGTGTCCAACTCTTTGCAACCCCATGAACTGCAGCATGCCAGGCCTCTCTGTCCATCACCAACTCCTGGGGTTTACTCAAACTCATGTCCATTGAGTCGGTGATGCCATCCAACCATCTCATCCTCTGTCATCCTCTTCTCCTCCCATCTTCAACCTTTCCCAGCATCAAAGTCTTTTCAAATGAGTCAGCTCTTTGCATCAGGTGGCCTGTCAGGGAATATTTAATTTTAAGGAATCCTATATATTTTCTGTTTCTTAAAGGCCCTCTGTTCCTTGTCAGTTCTTGGAAAACAGGAATGAGCAGAGCTGCCTGCAGTTCTCAGGACTGAGGTCATGAGGCAGAACGCATACATGGATTCCTTTCAGTAACCTTTTACTTTTCTGTAAAACTACTTAGTCATGTTCCTATTCGCAATACATGGATTGTCTTCTGGATCTGTGACGATTGTTATTCCCCTAGTTACTGTTGATACGGTCCTATGACTATTGTTATTCCCTTAGTTACTGTTGTTATGCATCTGGTTTTGGTGTTTTTTACTCAACTTTATTTTTCTGCCTAAAGCTTCCTTGTATAACAATATATAAGCACACACCGCCATGAATAAAGTACCCTTGTTCCACTAGAGATTTGGGTCCCCCGCATCCTTTTTTTCTTCGCCTTCTTTTCCTCGACTTCTGTCCCCAGGTCCTGGTCTGTCAAGAAGACCATAACAAGTGGCACCTGAACAGGGACCTGGAGTACGCCCTTGGCAAGCGGACGGAGTGACTATGGACCTACTGAGGTCGGTAAGTGCGGGGTTATGGGACAAACGACTGGAAAGCCCCACCACTTTTCTGCTTTGCTTCATTATTTATTTAAAGTTCAAGGACTTTCGGTTTCGCATCAGCAAATAGAGGCTTGTCTCCAAACGGTAATTGAACATAATCCCTGGTTCTCTGATGAAAGCAATTTTGATTTAAAGATTTGGAACTGGGTTAGAGAGAATGTTAAACAAGCTGCAAGAATGGGAAAAAGTATTCCAATAGATTTCTGGTCCTTATGGGCCCTCATTAAAGCCATGATTTTGCCTTTTCAAGGAAATTCTAGCCCCCCTGATATTCGACAACAGGCAGAACACTTGTTACATAAATATGAATTAGATGATAAAACTTTACAAAAGGCCCAATTAAAACAACATAAAATATTTCAGAATTATCCTACCAGCTCTGCTCCGGCTGCCGCAAGTGCTCCTCCTCCTCTTGCAATGGACTCTAAACCGAAAGTCCTCTTAACTCAAGGACAAAATGACTCTGCCAATGACTTTTCTGAGGCCTTTTTTTGACACTAAAGCTGGCAATACTTTTTAAAATGACAATGATAAGCCTTTAACACACACTCACATTTGTAAGAAAAAACTTTCTACTCATTCTCCTTCACGACAAAAGCTTTATGGGTTACTAGACTGGAACATGGAAAATGGGTTCTTTCTAGCCTTCACCATGTCACACCTGCCCTTAGCTGAACAAAATCTTGCCAAATATAAACTCCAAATAATTGAGCCACCCAACTCTGACAAAGATGGTCCATATTTTGAGCCCAACCTATGGATGTGGATAAACCCCAACACTGTATTTCCCCCTGGAAAGTTAGAAGTCAATAAAACCTGAAGACAACTACACAAAAATATTTCAAGGCCATAATGAAGCCTATGCTGATTTTTTTAGCTAGATTGGAAGTTGCTATTTCCTGTAATGTTATAGGAGAAGAAGCCAAAATGCAGCTAGAAAAACTACTTGCTTATAAAAATGCAAACCAAAAATGTTAAAGAGCTATCACTCCAATTCATGAGACTGAGACTATTATTGATTATTTGAAGGCTTGTAGCAATTTAGGATCAGAACTTCAAAAAATGAAAATGTTAGCTGAGACAATGGTTGCTGCCTTTAAAAAGGGAAATGAAGGATGTTTTGCATGTGGGGATAAGACCCATTTAAAAAAGAGATTGTCCTAAAAAATACACAGAAAAAATTAAAACTATTAAAAAGCCTCCAGGAATTTGCCCTCGTTGCCGTAAGGGGATACATTGGGCCAGAGAATGTCAATCTAAATATGATATTTAAGGGAAGCCTATTTTGGGAAACTCCAAGCTGGGGACTCCCCAGGTCCCCATCAACAAAAACCAGGGGCAAACTGCATCTTTTCCTTCAAACCCTCAACATCCGGCAGTGCTGCTGTCAATATACCAGCCTTAAATGATTTTCACCTTTTTCCTCAAGTATTCCCTTCTAGAATACCTACCAGACTTTTTGGACCCCTACCCCCACAAACCTTCAGTCTTTTATTTGGCTGATCTAGTTTGACTTCTAAAGGAGTTACTGTTTACCCTGAAGTAATTGATTCAGATTATAAGGGAAAAAATTCAAATTATGATGTCATCTCAGATACTATGGCAATTCAAAAAGGGGGACAAAACTGCTCAAATACTTCTTTTACCTTACATTTCTATTAACTCCTCTGATAACATACAGACAGGTGGATTTGACAATACAGATCAAAAACAATCCTTACGGACATCAGTAGTATCTGAATATGTATGACCAAATATAAATATCAAAATTAATGGCAAAAATTTTTTTGATCTTCTTGATACTGGATCTGATATCACTATTATCTGCAAACATTTATGGCCCAAATCTTGGCCTATACAGAGAAGTTCTTGCCAAATTGCAGGAGTTTCTCAAACCAAAGTACAAGAGGTTTATCAAAGTGTCCAAATATATCCATGTGAGGGACCATAAGGCCAGCCCACAACATTATGACCTTATGTGATAGATGCACCCCTTAATTTAATAGGAAGAGATTTACTTATGCAATGGCAAGCTAAAATATGTATTCCACGTTTTTCCTAGGGGCCACTGCTCACTTAACAAATGGTACAATTATTAAAATAACTCGGAAAAGTGACAAGCCTATTTGGAGAGAGCAATGGCCCCTTACAAAAGAGAAACTAGAGGCTGCTAAGGAACTTGTCAATACACAATTGAAATTAAAACACATTGGGGAATCTTATTCCCCTTGGAATTTTCCCATTTTTGTAATTAAAAAAATCTGACAAATGGCATCTCTTAACAGACCTTCAAAAAGTTAATGCATCTATGAAACCTATGGGTACGCTGCAACCAGGCATTCCATCACCTACCACTATTCCTCAAAACTGGCATATTATTATAGATTTACAGGATTGCTTTTTTACTATACCTTTACACCCTCTAGACTGAGAAAGATTTGCCTTCTCTCTTCCTTTTCCTAATCATATTGGGCCTCATAAATGATATCAATGAACTGTATTGCCTCAAGGAATAATGAATTCTCCCACCATGTGTCAATATTATGTAGCCAAAGCCCTTGAACCTGTGTGAAAACAATTTCCTGACTTTCTTGTTATTCATTATAAGGATGATATATTGTTTTCAGCTCCATCTGTTTTAGAAACTCAACATATGTTTGACATAGCTCAACGATGTTTAAAAGACTCTGGATTAATTATTGCCCCTGAAAAAATTCAAACCTCTACACCTTACCATTACTTAGGGTCTATTGTTAATAGACAACATATTACTCCCCAACTAACACAAATTTGTGTTGATAAATTATCAACCTTGAATGAGTTTCAAAAACTTAAGCTATAAACTGGATTAGACCCTCTTTAGGCATTGCAAATGATCAACTGACTAATTTATTTAATACTTTGAAAGGAGATCCTGATTTAAATATCCCTCGTTCACTTTCACAAGAGGTACAAGAGGAATTCTGTTTAGTACAAAATAAATTACAAAAACAGTTTCTTACTCATATTAGACTTGAATTACCTCTAAAGTTGTTTGTACTCCCTTCTCTCCATTCCCCCATAGGACTTCTTGCCCAACAAAAACACTCAATAGAATGGATCTATACCCATTTTAGAGGGACCAAGTCACTTACACCCTATCTTGATTTGATTGCTCTAATAATTATCAATGGGAGAAATAGAACTAAGACTTTAATTGGCTCCGATCCTCACAAACTTATATTACCTATTAATAAAGCTTAATTTGAAAATGCATTAGAAACTTCTACCAATTTTCAAATAGCCTTCTTAGACTATTTTGGAGAGATTTCATTTTATTATCCTTATAATAAACTTTGAAATTTCTTCAAAAATACTAAATTTATTATCTCTCACATTGTTACATCACAGCCTATACCTCAAACTGATGTTTTCTGTATAGATGGGACCAAAAAACGCTAAAGCCTCATTTTGGTCTCTCAAAGAATATAAAGTCTTTAATACTAAATTCCATTCTGCCCAACAAAATGAATTATATGCTCTTATTCAAGTTATTCACCTATATCCTTACCCTATTAATATAATTTCTGACCCCTCAAATTCAGTTTTTATATTAAAAAATATAGAAACTTCTACCATAAATTTTAATCAGTTATTATTCAACAACTTTTTCTTGAATTACAGTCTATTATTAGGGACCACACTTCCCCCATTTCACACACTGAAACTACAAATAAAAAAATTTAAAAAGGAGGAATACACAGGAACAATTATATCTTCCCTATCCAGAGCAGACTTTACTAGATTCCAACGTAAGATATCCTTTAAACCTATAACTATTGTTAATACAGCTTTATTTATTTTAAATTTTTAAAACTTACCACAAGGAGTTATCTTGAAATAAGCAGAAAAACATTTCTAGGAATTGTAAGACACTTCTCTTCCTCTGCCCATTTGGTATCAAGATGGGCTAACTAAACAATGGAAATCTGGGAAATTAATCTTACAGGGAAAAGGGTATGCTTGTATTTCTCCAGGTAGATCCAATGAAAATCAACTGGTTTCCTCTTTGGAAGATCTGCCCCAGAAGATCCTCCAGCATTCAAAATAAAAAAGAAACGACAAAATTCCCCAGAGAAAAAAATTCCAATACGAACCATGGTGATTCTAAAAATATCCAAGAAACACCTCCCTCAACATCATCGACCTTATGATCTCCTTGCTGCTGCTGCTGCTAAGTCGCTTCAGTCGTGTCCGACTCTGTGCGACCCCATAGATGGCAGCCCACCACGCTCCCCCATCCCTGGGATTCTCCAGGCAAGAATACTGGAGTGGGTTGCCATGTCCTTCTCCAATGCATGAAAGTGAAAAGTGAAAGTGAAGTCTCTCAGTCGTGTCCGACTCTCAGCGACCCCGTGGACTGCAGCCCACTAGGCTCCTCCATCCATGGGATTTTCCAGGCAAGATTACTGGAGTGGGGTGCCATTGCCTTCTCCGATGATCTCCTTACCTAGGGACAAACAAAAATCCTTACTAATCAAGATAAAAATCTGGTTTCTCAACAGAGAATGCCTTGGAATCCAGAAAATATTTTTGTTGCTTTGCTTGCTTTCCTTGCTTTTGCTTCCCCCACTCAAGCTGAATTAATCATACTTATTGGACCTATATACCTAACCCCCTTTTCCACTACAGGTATTTTAGACAACAGACTGGTGGAACCCATCCTTATTATAAAAATATCTCAGAGCAACTGGAAACTAGTGGTTGACTTTCTCTCTTACAAGCTTTCGCAGAGAGGATACAGCAATGCCATCAATGGCAACCCATCCTGGCACCTGGCAGGTAGCCCTGCAGTGAATGGAGCCACTGGCCACAGCAGAATCTTGGACGCCAGGGAAGTGATCCCCATGGCAACAGTAAAGCAAGCCCTGAGGGAGGCAGGCAATGAGTTTGAACTGAGGTACCAATAGACATTCAGTGACCTGAATGTCCCAGCTTCACATCACCCTAGGGACAGCATATCAGAGCTTTGAACAGGTAGTGTATGAGCTCTTCCTGGACGGGGTGAACTGGGGTCACACTGTGGCCTTTTTCTCCTTCAGTGGGGCACTAAGCATGGAAAGCACAGACAAGGAGATGCAGGTATTGGTGAGTCAGCTCACAACTTGAATGGCCACTTACCTAAATGGCCACCTAGAGCCTTGGATCCAGAACGGTGCCTGGGACACTTTTGTGGAACTCTACAGAAACAATACAGCAACCGAGAGCCAAAAGGGCCAAGAGTGCTTCAACCGCTGGTCCCTGATGGGCATGACTGTGCTTGTATGGTTCTGCTGGGCTTGCTCTTCAACTCATAGTAACTATTCCTTTCGTTATAGTCATTCATATTTTATACAAGCTAATGTTCCTCTTCCTTTTGTTATAGCTATAGAGAGCTTACAGTTTAATAAGACTCTACGTTTTGTGACTTCTATAGATTACAAATTATATACTTGCCTTAATTCCTCTGTTTCTTTGAAAAATGAATCCCTGGAAAGAGGGTCCCATGTCAGGACTTGCCTCCCAGCTGCTTACTAACTTACTCCAGCGATCTAAATGACTCATTGGATGGTTAATTCTTGGTATTTTGGGATTAGTAGCCATTTGTACCACTGCTGCTGTCGCAGACATTGCTTTACAAACCTCAGTTCAAATACATAATTTTATTCAAAATTAGACCAAAGATGCTCATACTATGTGGGCCACTCAGGCTCAGTTAGATGAGGAAGTTCAAGATGAAATACAGAAACTAAAAACAGCCATCAAATGGGTTGGAGATCAATTAATAGATTTACAGAAGCAAATAATACTAAAATGTGATTGGAATTCTGCTCAATTTTATATTATCCCTGTTCAATTCAACTATAGTGCTTATGACTGGGAACAAATCAAATTTCATTTGAAGACATAGACGATATGCTTCCCTAAATGTAGTTATTACAAAAAGAAATCTTCAAAACCTTCTCTAAAAGTCTGCCCTCTTTGAATAATTTGGAAACTTTAGCTGAACAGCTAGCTGATCAATTATCTGGGCTAGACCCTTAAGGATGGTTCCAAAGTATTACTCATAGTATTGGGTCTGGTGCTGTAACATTGGTAATTGTCCTGGTAATTATATTTGTTGTATACCAATGCCTTTCAACAAAAATTGTTCAGACTAAACAAACTCAATTGGTCAGGGCCTTTTTCACAACAATAATAAAAAGGGGGTATTTTCAGGGAACGTTTAATTTTAAGGAATCCTATATGTTGTTTTCTGTTTCTTAAGGGCCCTCTGTTCCTTATCAGTTCTTGGAAAACAGGAACGAGCAGAGCTGCCCGCAGTTCTCAGGACTGAGGTCATGAGGCAGAACGCATACATGGATTCCTTTTAGTAACCGTTTACTTTTCTGTAAAACTACTTGGTCATACTACCTTATCTGCAATACATGGATTGTCTTCTGGATCTGTGACGATTGTTATTCCCCTAGTTACTGTTGTTATGGCCCTATGACTATTGTTATTCTCTTAGTTACTGTTGTTATGCGTCTGGTTTTGGTGTTTTTTACTTAACTTTATTTTTCTGCCTAAAGCTTCCTTGTATAACAATATATAAGCACACACTGCCATGAATAAAGTACTCTTGTTCCACTAGAGACTTGGGTCCCTCGCATCCTTCTTTTCTTCACCTTCTTCTCGTTGACTCCTGTCCCCACGTCCCGGTCTGTCAAGAATACCATAACAGTGGCCAAAGCATTGGAGTTTCAGCTTCAACATCAGTCCTTCCAATGAATATTCAGGACTGATTTCCTTCAGGATGGACTGGTTGTATCTCCTTGCAGTCCAAGGGACTCTCAAGAGACTTCTCCAACACCACAGTTCAAAAGCATCAATTCTTCGGTGCTCAGCTTTTTTGTAGTTCAACTCTCACATCCATACATGTCCACTGGAAAAACCATAGCCTTGACTAGACAGACTTTTGTTGGCAAAGTAATGTCTCTGCTTTTGAATATGCTGTTGAGGTTGGTCATAACTTTTCTTTCAAAGAGTAAGCGTCTTTTAATTTCATGGCTGCAGTCACCATCTGCAGTGATTGTGGAGCCCCCCAAAATAAAGTCTGTCACTGTTTCCACTGTTTCCCCATCTATTTCTCATGAAGTGATGGGACTGGATGCCTTGATCTTAGTTTTCTGAATGTTGAGCTTTAAGTCAACTTTTTCACTCTCCTCTTTTACTTAATATCAAGAGGCTCTTTAGTTCTTCTTCACTTTCTGCCATAAGGGTGGTGTCATCTGCATATCTGAGGTTATTGATATTTCTCCCGGCAATCTTGATTCCAGCTTGTGCTTTATCCAGCCCAGCATTTCTCATGATGTACTCTGCATATCAGTTAAATAGGCAGGGTGACAATATACAGCCTTGACATACTCCTTTTCCTATTTGGAACTAGTCTGTTGTTCCATGTCCAGTTCTAACTGTTGCTTCTTGACCTGCATACAGATTTCTCAAGAGGCAGGTCAGGTGGTCTGGTATTCCCATCTCTTTCAGAATTTTCCACAGTTTATTGTGATCCACACAGTCAAAGTCTTTGGCATAGTGAATAAAGCAGAAGTAGATGTTTTTCTGGAACTCTCTTGCTTTTTTGATGATCCAGTAGATATTGGCAATTTGATCTCTGGTTCCTCTGACATTTCTAAAACCAGCTTGAACATCTGGTAGTTCAAGGTTCATGTATTATTAAAGCCTGGCTTGGAGAATTTGAGCATTACTTTACTAGCGTGTGGAATGAGTGCAACTGTGTGGTAGTTTGAGCATTCTTTGGCCTTGCCTCTCTTTGGGATTGGAATGAAAACTGACTTTTTCCAGTCCTGTGGCCACTGCTGAGTTTTCCACATTTACTGGCATATTGAGTGTGACAGTTTCACAGCATCATCTTTTAGGATTTGAAATAGCTCAACTGGAATTCCATCACCTCCACTAGCTTTGTTTGTACTGATGCTTCCTAAGGCTCATTTGACGTCACATTCCAGGATGTCTAGCTCTAGGTGAGTGATCACACCATTGTGATTATCTGGGTCATGAAGATCTTTTTTGTATTCTTGCCACTTCTTCTCATTTAGGTTATCTACCATTTTTTTTTTTTTTTTTTGCTATTACA
The DNA here is from genome assembly GCF_032405125.1 of Capricornis sumatraensis. Lineage (NCBI taxonomy): Eukaryota > Metazoa > Chordata > Mammalia > Artiodactyla > Bovidae > Capricornis > Capricornis sumatraensis. Next base: position 89,448,033 of record NC_091079.1, read on the forward strand.
AACAATACTGAAGTGCCCACCTTATATTGTCTTGTCAATGTGCATACTGGATGCAATTTTAAAGGAAAATTCCTAGAAGTGAACTTCTGGGTTTAAAAGGTTAAAGGGTTAATAGATTAAAGTGCTAAATTATCCTCTAAAAGGATTTGTCAATTTCTGTTCAACATTATGTGAAAACAGTATTACTTTCTCTACACCTTTGCTTTTACTGAATACTATTCATCCTTTAAATTTTTGCTAATAGTGAATATGCTTTCTCATTGTTTTAATTTGCATTTCTGTGAACAGCAGTGAAGCTGAGCCTCATGTATATATATATAATTTGTCCTTTTAAAAACATTTCATTTGGAAATAATTTCAAAACTGCAAACACAAAAACAGTACAAGGGAAGTATGCACACACTCTTTACCAGGTTCATTTTGCTTTATTATTTGCTCTCTCCATGTATGTTTACATGGGTATTTACATGTGTGGTGCATGTATGCTCATGTATGCATGTGGACATAATTTTTTGCTGACCTATTTGAAAGTTGCATATATTATAATAGTTTAAGGTATCTCCATGTATATCCTAAAAATAGGAATATTTTTTTACATAACTATAATGAAGTTATCAAATTCATAAATTAGCATTAATATAATACCTTAATCTATCATTCATATTCCAGTTTTGTCCATTGACCTAATAATATCCCTGATAGGAGTCTTTTCACTCCAGTAAAAGATCCAGTCCAGGATAAGGTATGGCATTTAATTGTCATGTTTCTTTAGCTTTCTTTGATATAGAACATTTCCACAACCTTTCTTTGTCTTTTATGACATTAATATTTTGTAAGAATGTAATCCCTTGTGCCCCACTTTCTTAGCAGAATGTTTATCACTTTGTGGTTGTCAGATGTTTCTTAATAACAGACTGAGGTTATGCATTCTTGGCAAAAATACTGCATAGCTGATGGTGTGCTCTTCTCAGGGTATCACGTCTAGGGCACGGCTTGTCCATCTCTTCCTATTGGTTACAATAATAGCCACATGTCAAGTGTTCAACATGCATCCCTTGTTTGTTAAGTACTGGATTCAAAGATGAATAAAATAATCCCTTTGCCAAGGAGATTACAGTCTAGGCAGAAAGCAGAAATATAAACAGAAAAAATGTGTTGAATGTAATAGAGACATGAACAATGGAGTAATTAAATCTACCTTTAGGAATAACTCTGGCCAGGGAAGCTTCACAAAGATGAGTTACTTAAGAACAGGAACTATCCCTATGAATGTTTGTTTCCTTGATAGCACCTTTCCTTGAACTCGTTATATAAATATTGAGTAAGTTAATGAAAAAAATCTATGTACCTCAAAATAAAACTGTCAGAGTATGGTACAAAATATGATTTTATTTCTCTTTGTAGTTCACCATCCATTATAGAATTGAATGTTTTACACACTGAATAAATTTATTTACATGCTGAGAGAAAATGTTCATAGTAAATAATGTGTAAAAAATGTGGTTTATAAATTTACGATATAAGCTTTTCTAATATAGTTTTATAGCCAGTTAGAGACTTTGATTACAAACTTGAAATATGTACAGAATCATAGATCTTGATGCAGAAAAGAATTTCAAGAGTGCATTCATTCTGATCTCTTCTCTTGAGGCAAGGTCAATTATACACATCAAGCCACGGGGCTCAGAGAAATTTAATGCTTTGACAAGGTTAAAGTTGTACAGTTATCAAGGAGTCTATAGTCCAGATCTAATGCCAGGCATGTTCCTGGTAATAATTGGTGCTTAATCCATATTTGCAGAATGAATAATTCTTTCTTCCTAGTGTATTGTGTTACCTACTATTCATACTGAACTTTTAGGAATCCCTGTGATTGCAGCTTTTATGTGTGGTCTCCAAGAGTCACAGCTAATCCTTCAGGTCATGTCCTAAAGTTACAAGTTCTATTGCTGTGAACTGATAGTATGGTCTAATAGAAATACAAAATGAGACATGTTTGTAATTATGAGTCTTGGAGTAGCTACATTAAAGAAGTAAAAGAGAGAATAAAGTAAATTTTCATAATATATTTTATTTAATGAATATACGCAAAGTTTTACATTTTGATGTGTAAATAATATAAAAATTATTGAGATATCTTACATTCTTTCTTTATAATTTCTTAGAAAAGCAGTGTGTATTTTGCAACCCAATCTTATTTTGGACTGTCTACATTTCAGGTGCTTGAAAGCCACGTGTGGCTAGTGGTTACTGTGTAGCCCAATAACAACAGTATGGAGTGTGTGTTGGACAATGCAGAGCTAAAACACGACCTTTGGTAATACACTTTATGCTTTGCATTGCTTAATGACAGATGCCAAAGGACAAATGTCCCAATTGAGGGTTTCTTCTGCCACTAGACCTGACTGTGACATAGTCTCAGGATTGTGAGTACAGATCTTATTACAGTTCTTTCATAGAACTGCAGGATCTTAGAAAGGGCCAACGCTATATAGTAGTACTTTGCTGAAAACATACACACAGGACCACTTGTTTCTCATGCTTATGGGAGCAGCAGCTAGTTGTGATGTTTTCAGAATTAGACTATGAATAATGTGTTTATCTAAATTGTTCTCCATGTTCCTTTTAAAGATTAAGACATCACAGCATCAAGATAAAATTGCTTACTCCTAGATTTGAGGGGAGGAAAAGAAGGTAGCTTTGATGAAAATTTGATACTCAGATTTTAAATTCTTTATTTTATATGTTGATAGTGAACATTTTTCTTTGCTATTATTAGAGACAGAAACCTTTGTAGAAGATAATATTTCAAATTAGTGGGTAAAGGTACATGGACTTAATATACAATCTTGAGATAACTGAGCACACATCTGTAGAACTGTAAAATAACAAAGCTGGGTCCCAACGTTTCCTCTATGTCAATCAGGTGTTTTGGCTCATGCTGTTGGTGGAGTGCAAGATTGGAGGGCAATGTCAATTTATTTATTTATTGTTTTTAAATAAATTATTTGCTTTTATTTTTGGCTGCTCTGGGTCTTCGTTGTGTGCATGCCAGGATTTCTCTAGTTGTGGTTACCAGTCATATGAGGTAGGCATTAGTATTCTCATTAGCTTCTTTGACATGGATTAGGACACTTCAGAGAAAGGTTCAGTAATTTGACTAAGATCACACAGCAAGTACGTGGTAGGCAGTCTGATCTAAAAATGTAGGTTCTTTATCAGTATTAATTAGTACCTTGATATATTTGGGAGGTCATAAATTTTATTTCTTTTTTTAATCTTTCGGCTGTGCTGTGCAGTATATGGGATTTTATTTCTCCAACCAGGGATTGAACCCACACCCTGTGCATTGGAAGAGTGGAGTCTTAACTCCTGGACTTCCAGAGAAGTTCCAGATTTTCTATATCCTTCCCTTTTCAACATACAATAATTTTTTCTTTTAAAGAAAATAATTTTATTCAAAGATAAAGAATCTCTTTACAGCCAGGGGGCAGCAAATGATTGCTTTTGAACCAAGTGTAGGGCAAGTGAAAAAAATGCAGATAGATTTTTAAACTGCTTAATGGTAGTTAATAAGCCTCAAAATAAGAAAATGAAAGTCTTCCCTAGGCTTTTTTTTATGTTTTTAGAAAAAGTTACTTTCATGTTAAAGGAATATTTAAAAATATTACTTTGAGGTCATAAATTTATACAAAGACTATTATCATCTTGATCTGAATCTTGATCTAAATATCAGTATCTCTAATATTTTTCCCCTTTGATTTTATATTTTAAATGCCAGAATATGTCTATTCATTACAAATATTGTAATTGCTGCTTTCATAAGAGAGTGAAATAAAGTTAGAAATGGAATTTCAATTTATGTATACAAGATATTTTTTAAAGATTCAAAAAGGAGGAAAGTGGTAGGGAAACATGAGCATCAACTGAAATATTAACTTAGGTTTTCTGTATTGTAAAAAGGTACAATTGTTAGATACTGTAAATGAAGATTTGAGGGTGCTTTTAGAGCTTTTTGAAGGGATAATACAGAGAATAGAAGAATGGGACATTTACTAATAAATAACTACTCAATAATCTTTGATAATCTAATGGGAAAACTGATACTTAAATGTTGTTTCTCCAAATGAATGGAAAGAACTGGAATTGGGACGCAGGATTCTTAACATTTTGATTAACATGAGTTCTAAAACTGAGGGGAATTCATATTTAATTTATTTACCATCAGGCAGATACCAATCCAAAATGAGGAATGCAAGCATTCCCTTTGGAATGACTGTGGGGTGAGAAGAGATGGCAGGAGGCAGGTGGCCCGTGCCCAGCAGGGGTGGGGGCAGGACTCAGGTGAATTTTGCTCCCTAGACTGCTGGGAAGGGCTCCAAAGACCTCTTTCCAAGAGCCTCCACTCAGCAAGCCATCACCCGAGGTCCGTTTCTTTTATTCAAAACAGCCTCTTAAAAATAGTAGGTGTGCTTGAGAGAAAACACAGTATACTACCAGACATTATTAGCGCTTTTGGATGACTGATTTCCTTGGCTAATTTCCTTTAGGATAGGGAGCAGGATTCAGCCTTTCTCCCAGGGCTCAGCCTCCTGGTCTTGTTTTGTAAACCCTTTCTCCTGGGGCCTGCTCTAATCTCCCCACATGGAAGCCAGCGACCTGCCTTTTTAAACATTTTTTAAAAAACTTTTTATTGTACATTGGCGTATAACTGATTAACAACGTTGTGATGATTTCAGGTGCACGGCAGAGCAACTCAGCCACACATATACATGTATCCTATACATATGCATGTATCCATGTACATGTATCCATGTACATGTACCCCAAACTCCCCTCCCATTCGGGCTCCCACGTAACATGGAGCAGAGTTTTGTGTGCTCCTTGGTAGGACTTTGTTGCTTATCCATTTTAAATGCAGCAGTGTGTACAGGGACACGTCTTGCTCTTGTTTGACTCCTTCTGACCCTGGCATAGACTGAGCCTAGAAGAGAGGGGAGTGGGCGTGGGCATGTCGGGAGGAAGATGTTCCCAGAGAGGGCCTGTGGCCAGCAGGCAGGGCTTAGACCCCCGGAAGGAGGAGGGCATGGCTGAGGCCTGCAGTTGGAGGTAGGGGGCCCGTGAAGGAAATGTGTACATTTCATGATAGTACTGCGGAATGCTTGTCCTTTGCAGAGGTGAGAGAAAATAATCATCTGAACTCCTCTGGGTTCTAAATTAATGCTGGATCCCACCTCCATTAATAAGGCTTTGTATTTGACAAAGAATTTTCTACTTCTTTGTCTCAAACAACAAACATAAGAAGAGGCCCTTTTGATATATACATCTGAGGAATCGAGGGAAGGTCTATGCACAGGGAAACATAATATTTTTAGTGTTGTGTCCAAACATAGTTTGCATATAATGTAAACATTGTGTAACTTTTATAAATTTGTATCATATTCATATACTTACATATCTACGTAATATTTATATTTCCCCTTGCTATGGTCCTAACTCTAGTTGGCACCATGCGTGCTGGGTCACTGGCCCACATTTTTTGAACAGAACTCCTCTCAGATTTGAGCTCATTTAGGGACACCCCGTCCACCATCTATAACTCTAGCCCCTCCTCCCCCTGCCTGCTGAGCTTTCTTCCCAACTATATTGTTGTTATGGAATCTAAACTGCTGTGGATCGTGCTTGCATCCCTCTCCCAGCTCTTCCCTGGTGGCTCAGGTGGTAAGAATCCGCCTGCAAAGCAGGAGACCTGGGTTTGACCCCTGGGTTGGGAAGATGCCCTGGAGAAGGGAACGGCTACCCACTCTGGTATTCTGGCCTGGAGAATTCCGAGGACTGTATAGACCATGGGGTTGCAAAGAGTCGGACACGGCCAAGCACTTTTCGCTTTCACCTTTCGCTTTCCAGCCCTTGAGCAGTTGATTTGCTGTTAGCTTTAGTGCATCTGCATCCCCTGCTTCCTTGCATGGTTTCCACCTCTTCACAAGGTCTGTAGCGCCCAGCACTGCAGCTCGTGTGTCAGTGTCCCTGCTCCCAGGCCTTTGCACCTGCCACCCCTTTGCGAGGAGCATTCCTCCCCCAGATGGTCACTTGGCATTTCCTTCACTTCCTTGAGGACTCAACTTAAACATACCTGTCAGTGCCTGAAATCCACCTCCCTGCCCCATGGCATTTTCTAGCTCCTTTCCCTGCTTTGTTTTTCTGCTGAGTACAAAATACACCTAGTCTTCTATAGATTATATTTTACTCACTAATGTGGTTTGTTTTCTGTCTAAATTATGTGTCCCAGGAGGACAGAGACTTTGGTCTATTTTGTTCGGAATCATATCCTCAGTGCTGGCACACAGTAGGTGTTCAATTAGTATTAACCCATAAAGGAATGAATAAATAGCAGCATTAAATAAATGCAGTAGAAATAAATCAGAGTACCCAGGCATTGGATCTGAGCCCAGAACTGATGTCAAGGGAAATGAATGATTTTTTCCCCTAATATGTATAGAACGGCACTAGCTAAATTAATTCAGTTACCTGGATCTGCTAAGTTTGTGAAATGCCAACTAGTCATTTCACCATTTCATATATGTGTATATATATATGAAATTAAAAAATAAAGAGTGGGAATCTATAAAGATTTCCAACTGATTTTTACAGACCAAAGGGAAACATAGATCTTTGTCTCCTGGATTGTCAGAGACATCATTATGCTTCTAAGACATCTGTTCATCTCATCATTTTTGTTTCCTCCTGTGGTTTGTACAATTGAGCCTATTGGTACGTGTTTGTTTACATAATATGGCATATGGTATTGGTCAGTTCTGACCATAGAAATGTCCTGAAGATTTGCGGTGGCACTGAGCCTCACAATGTATGGTTTTGTCATTGAAAAATTAGATTTTTACTCTGGTAAACAAAATGAGTACTGAGCAATTTGACAGGAATTTTGGATAAAGCTATTTAGATTTCTCATCCCACTATACAGTACTGAATTGCAAGATTTAGTGAGCTAATACTGAATAAGTAATTTTTTTTTTTTTTTTACTTATTAAATGTAAGGTTGGATCTGGGCAAATTGGGACAACTTGATATTCCAGAATGAAACTTGGAAAATATTGGGGTTTTTAGTGTAATTTGTGAAAAGATTTCACTATTCTTGTGAATGCAGATATTTTCCAGAAAGCACTGCCCTTGAAAAGTTGTGAAACTTTATCTGAGCAAAGAAAAAAATATGAGAAATATGTTTACCCTCATGAACATTGTATGATTTTGCTTCTAGAGCCAGAAGACTTTATCATCTTGGTTTGCTTTATTTAGTAGTCAATGTCCCTCAGCTTTAATTATAATTCTTGATTTTATCAAACAAAAAATGGACTTAATAAGGAGAGACTTTAATTGCAAAAGGGGGAAGGGGCTGTTACAGTGTTGTAAGGGGGCCATTGCCTTAGAAATAATAGTGACCATGGGACCTGAAGTGTCTTTAAGAGTTAGGCAAAAGGGCTTTTACAAGAGGAGTCGTTGTTCATTCGCTAAGTTGCGTACAACTCTTGGTGACCCCATGAACTGCAGCACGCTAGGCTTCCCTGTCCTTCACAAGCCTCCCTGAGCTTGTTCAAATGCATATCCATTGAGCCAGCAATGCCATCCAACCATCTGCAGTGTCTTAAGAGTTAGGCAAAAGGGCTTTTATGAGAGACGGAGACAAAGCTAGAAAGAGCCTGGTGTGGGGAAGTGGAATGAAAGGATGGCATATAGGACAGCAAATGAGAGAATGGTTTGTCTTGACACCATCCAGGAAGGACCCACAAATAGGGGCTGTACGCTGTCTCAGGCTGAGAGAAGGCACAAGGCCAGGGACCTGAGAAAAGGAGAGGGGTTTAACCAGTGTTCAGTTTCCAGACATTTTGTTCTGCTTGGTCAGTGGGGGCAAGGGGTTGGGCTGATCACGTATGAAGCCAAGGCTGACCTTGCCATAGGTAAACACGGGAGCATCTGCGAGTCTCGTCTATGTCGCGTCATTTGGGAAGGCTGGTTCTTCACAGGAAGCTGTTTTCCAGAGCACAAAGAATGGGAGAACTCCTGTAACCTCTGTTTGCCAGGAGCACAGGGCTCAGTTCAAGTTCAACATCATTGGCTTCTTTCGTTGAATGATTTTGGAAAATACTCTGGCTTTATTTTCTTTATAAAAAGATTACAATGAATTTTTCATTGGTGAGAAGTAACTGATGGTTACTAATTTTAACATTTGAGAGTCCCTCTCCAAGATGTTCATGGGGGTGGGATGTGAATATGTGAAATATCTCCTTAAAAAAGAAAAAGGTGTTTTTGAAGCTTTTTACTTGCAGATATAGTAATATGTATTAAAGGATGTGATTTCCTGGTTTATGTGGCGGCTGACTTCCAGAGGCATTGCATATTTAACTGTTGCACATGAGAATTGTAGGAGATATAAATCTTTAAAATGTTGATTAATCAAACTTAATACTTGAAAACTTTACCCTAAAGGTAAACATCTAGGTCACCCTAAGCTACTTCCTTTACAAAAATTAAAAAAACTACTTCCTGACCCTCTAGGAAGTTTCATTCTACAGTGGATGACATGGCAAAAAGTTGCGTACAAATAGAAGGAATTAAAGATAAAAATGTGTTTCATTTGTTGTACCGTGTTAAAAAAGACCATAGAAACACAGAATTTATATTTAAATCAGTTCATTCTTTTTCTGAAATGGATTGGATACATGAACTTAGAGATAACTGCCCATTTTATTTTTTCTTGTAGCTATGCATTTATATTAAATTCTGATTTTCTTCAAGGTATCTCAAAGAAAATGAGGAAAATATATAATTTTATTAAACCTCTGAAATTCCAAACATATGCAAAACAAATAAAAATAGACTAAAGGTGGGAAACTTTTGAACATTTTGTAGGTGTGCCCACCTGGCAGGAAAATTCCTTCCCATTGAGTCCGGTCCGTGAGGAAAGCTTGGATTCAGTCTGAGTTCTGTCACTCACCACCTGGGTGACTCCAAGGATGCCTAAAATTTCCTAGCCTCAGTTTCTTGCATTCCTTAAATACAGACTAGATGGTCCATAAAGCTTAAGTGTAGTTTTAAAAGTTTGTTGCATTGTCTTAAAGCCAGAAATTCCTTAATTTATGAGGCAATTAAAAAAATCTTGTATCATCAACAGATTTCCAGCCCTAAAAGATTTGTCCATGGGATCGCAAAGAGTCAGACACGACTGAGCGATTGAACTGAACTGACTGAAAAGATTTGTAGAAGGTGCGATTAAGGAAAAGGGTAAGAAAGAAGAAAGGAAGATATATACAGTAACAGGCGCAAGAGAGAGATCTTCCCTGAAAAGGGCTGAGTGCTCAGGGTAAAAGTTCTGTTTGCTGGTAGCACCCAGGATCTTGCATTTTTCCTCACCTCATCCTGGCCATGAATTTTTACAGGGTCACCACCTGTGCCAAAACAACCCCGCTCTTTGTTTTTCTTCTCCCTCCTCGGTCTCTGCAGAATACTCACCCTCACATCCTGCTTTCCAGAATTAGCTGCACCTGGGACAGCCTCATCAGTTTTTGCCGCAGCCTTCTGCAAATCACGTATAAAATAGCTTCTGTTGCTATTTCCATTTTCAGGCACTAGATGGCGCTCGTTTACCACTATGGAGGTCTCAGCCCGTTGTCATCAGTGTTCCCAGGTCTTCTATATCAAGTTATGTGTTTAACTACCTTAGAGTTAGAAATATTTTATTTTCACTTGTTTGTAATCATATCTTCTAGGCAGTAATTTTACACATTTATGTAAAATTCGCAAACAGTGCTTCCTCATTTTGGATATTTCTGTAGAAGAGTTATTTTCTCATTGTGATGCTGGAGGATGGGGAAAAACCAGCTTCGTATCTTAGAGATCTCATGAAATCATGCCATCTTCCATGAGGTGTTGAGATGTTGCCTTTTGGAAAACACATAAAAAAAATCTTGTGTAGTTGACAATATCTTCCAGCTAAATATTTGAAGTTCTATTTCTAATGAAAAAAAGAAAAAACTTTTCAAATTGTATCACCCATTTGATTTTTATGCCCTTTGTATATTTCTTTTTCTTTAAGCCAAAGACATTTAGTCTTAAAAGATGCAGTTCAGAATCAGTTTTCTGGAGACAGATTGTCATTTTTCTCTCAATGCTGTGCCAGGAAGCTAAAGGGAGCAGTAGAGAGCGGATATACACATCATCATGACAGACATCTAAAATATACTTACGGTCTTCAGGAAGATATGCCCATCATTTGTAAAAATTTCAAAAATGACTTCATGAGAGATGTCTTAAGAATTTCCATGGAAAACAAAGTTATGGAGAATCTGAAGAAAGTTTATCTAGTCATTAGTAAATTTATAATTTTTTGTAACTCTGGTGATTGATGTTACCAGCATACAATTCTATTTATTTCATTGAATGGCTATTTAAAAACATAAATTCTTTCTTTCTTCTCTTCTTGGTATTTGACCAGATGCCACATAAGATCAAAACTGTAAATGTATAAACTAAAATAGAACAAAACTGTAAATGTATAAAATAAAATAATTTTAATTTCCAATGAAAAGGTCTCTAAAACTCAGTTTTTCTGCAAAATCTTGATTCATACAGATTTTTTGCAAAATGTCATTTTAATTAAAAAATTAATCAGTTCTTGGTGCTGTTGTTTAAGAGGGTAACCTAAATATTGTTAGGGCTTCCAAGTGGCACCAGTGTTAAAGAATCCACCTGCCAATGCAGGAGACACAAGAAACTTGGGTTCAATCCCTGGGTCGGGAAGATCCTCTGGAGTAGGAAATGGCAACCCTCTGCGGTACTCTTGCCTAGAAAATTCCATGGACAGAGGAGCCTGGCAAGCTACAGTCCATGGAGTTGCAATGAATTGAACATAGCTGAGCATGCATGCACATACAACCCAAATATTTTAGGAGTTGAATTAAATTTTTGATGAGCCCCCTGGTTAGCATTAAAAATAATTAAAGATCTTCTATGTACTCTCAAATATGAGGACTTTTTTTTAGCAGATTATAATTTAAAAATGATCTCTGATATCTTTCGCAACAGTGGAGTTCTGTCATTTCACAATTCCCTTCTTAACTATCCAATTACCTGAATGCCTACACTGTGGACGCAGTCCTTCCCAACTTGATGATGGCTTTGTGTAGCTGTCAATTCTAGATTTATTGCTTAGTTTGGGAAAGAGCTGTTTCAACAGCCCATGCCCTGCAGATCTCTCTGAACCACAAAAATTGTTTGCCTAAAGCAAAATATTAGTCGATACCTCACATGTCTGTAATTCTGAAATTATGTAGTTTTTTTTTCTGAATAAAGTTAAAAATCTAAAATGACAACAAAAATTTCTTAACTTTATCATAACTCTGTGATATTGCTGTCTGGCAATAGCCGCGGCCAAACCCACAATTTAAATTTCAAACTTAGTAAGTGTGAAATCATCTTTGTGAGCCAGAATACACAAAGCAGCAGTTGCAACAATATCCTTCTACAACACATGTTAGAAAGAACATCACAAAACACGTTGCCAAAATTATTAATTTTCTAGAAGAAAAACACACGAAGCAAATGTTCTTGTAGAACTAATACGGTTCATGCCTTGAAAATTGCTTTAACTAGCAATAGTATATCGCTGTTGAATTACATGTTCAAGACATTGGAATTCTTGTTAATTCATACTCTGTTTCATAACTACACATACTTGAAAAAGCCGTATATCTTTAAAAGCTGAAATTTTGAGGACTCAGACAGTTTGCTGGGACCCAATCCCAGTCCTTTTATAGGTACGAATAAAAAAACGAACGGTAAAGACAGGGACCATTGCTTCTTGCTCCTTCCTCTCCTCATGTCTCCTAACCTGTCCTGATTTGATAAAATAACTTCACTCAGGTGGTCCGTGCTCAAGTTCAATATTCCAACCAACTTTTCTCTCTTCCAAACTGTAGTATTTTTAACCCCCTTGTTTTTGTCTCTTCCTTCAGGCTCAGAAACCATGGGCCATTGAAATCTTCTCCCTCTTTCTTGTTTCTCTACTAAATTCTTGTGGTCGCTGGGTTCTTTCTCTGAAACATTTCCTCTTCTCAGTTATTGAAATATTTTCATTCCCTCCTCTTCACATCTGGATTTGATGGGTCAAAATTCAAATTAGCCTATTTTCAACATTGATTTTTACATTTCTCTCTCATCTTCCCCAGAACTTAGGGAGTTTAGACTCTGCTTCCCAGGGGGTGTTAGTGGTAAAGAACCCACCTGCCAATTCACGAGCCATAAAGGATGAGGGTTTGATCCTTGGAACTGGAAGATCCCCTGGAGGAGGGCATGGAAACCCACTCTATTATTCTTGCCTGGAGAATCCCATGGACAGAGGAGCCTGGCGGGTTACAGTCCATAGGGTCGCAAAGAGTCAGACATGACTGAAGCAATGTAGCATGCACACGCATGCTGGTAAGAGCTAAGACAGACTTTGCTGGTAGATTATATCCGATGCCAGCCTTACTGGCATGATCCTTGTTACCAGCCCCACAATGACAGCACTTCCTGCTGCCTCTGCACTGCTTTCCTTCATCATTTCGCCTCTTGCCCTTCTTTGTGCCTTCTTTGATTCAGCTTTGTTTTGCTACTCAAATTCAGCATATTCTTCATTCAAAATGTGGAAGAAATCCCAGGAAAGCTGCACTGTTACCCCAAAGAGCGCCCGTGTGGCCCTCTCCCTCCTGCAAGTTTTTTGCTGGCATTTCTAATGGATAGCCCATGACTTTCCTTGTGTTCTTACTATGGCCTCATGTGACCACTGCAATGTCCTAAGGATATTTCAGATTCCTGAGGCTGAGAATATTATCATTTTTGTCAAATTATCCACCATATGTTCTTTGTTGTTGTTGTTGTTGACAATTGCATTTGTTCTCTCCCTCAGGATTCTGAAGACTGCTCCTCCAAGTGATCTTTGCCCCTGAAACTATGGTTGTTATTCATTTGGCAATCTCTCATTTCTTCAGAGAGGACTGGTGTGTAATTTCAAATGCTGCTTCCTCTTTTAGCTTTAAAATAAAACAGTTTTATTTAGATATAATTTGCATACTATAAAGTGCACCTGTTTTAAGTATACAAATCCATAAATTTGAGTATACCTACGGAGTTATGTAACTTCCACCACCATCTAACTTTAGAATATTTTCATCACCTCCAAAAGAAACCTTGTACCATTTTCAGCCACTCCACTATTGGTTGGCATGTAACCCACCAGTGTTTTAAAATACTGAATGCATTAGGACATCTCTATTCAACACTGTGGTTATTATTGAGGGAAAGTTATCAACTAATTTTTAATGGATTTAAGAAATACATTTTCCTGGCAATCACTTATGATTAAAGATCCTTGATTAGGCACTCATTTGAAATTTTTGTTTGTTTTTTGGTGCATCAAACTTCAATGCAGAAGAACATTTGGCTTTTGTGCAATGGCAGATCATTTTTTATTTTGAAAGAAACTGTGTCAACAGAACAACTAATTCATTCATCTTGATTGAATTGATGAGTCAATTTAGTTTTTCCAGCACTGTTAAAAGTGATTATTTGATCAAGAACATTTGTTATTTTATTCAAGTTTGTCAAATAATTTGAGTGTGTGGATAGTCTTATATTTACATTAATTAATCTAAAAATTGGTGGGAAAGGAATAAGACCTAATGCAAAAAGAATTTCAATGGAGCACCACTTTGGAATCTAGTTATGTATCTAGTTCCAAAGCCCCATGTGCTTGTTAAAAATTGACAGTAGAAATTTAAAATATTTTATTAAACAGATGTTCCTGTTGTAGGCAGTAATAACTACATTGATTTGTAGATCACATATCAGGAGCTGCAGTTAATATGGGTACCTTGTGTCCTTGTGACCATTTCCAGTATTTGGAAACTGAGTCGAACACGACTGAAGTGACTTAGCAGAGCAGAGAGAGTCAGAGCCTGAGCGTTCCCAGGTGGCGCTAGTGGTTAAGAACCCGCTGGCTAGTACAGGAGACGCAAGAGACGTGGATTCGATCCCCGGGTCGGAAAGATCCCCTGGAGGAGGGCATGGCAATCCTCCAGTATTCTTGCCTGGAGAAGCACCATGGACAGAGGAGCCTAGCTGTCTATAGTCCATAGGGTCACAAAGAGTCAGACACGACAGAAGCGACTTAGTGTGCACTCACTCACACACACACACACACACACACAGTCTGACATTTTGATATTTGCTTTTACCTTTATTATTTCATCAAGGTTTTACGTGTACCTTGTCAGTTTTGCTTTCTAAATATTTTGGGAACCCACTTGTAACGTCTCTCAGGAGAAGAACTGGGACTCTCTCTTGGAGTTTCGCTGTCCATGCTTGGCTTGTATTCCTGCTCCCCTCGTGGGCCCTTTCCCTGTCACCCCATCCTCAAGCCTGTGTCTTCACTCCGAAGCCAGCACAATCCCTCAAGACCAAACCCAGTCGTGCGGGCCCCTGCGACGTGCCTGGGTCCCGGGGAGAGCCAAGGGCAGGCTGCTCCGCGGGCACTGCTTCCTCACCGGCTCCCGCCCGCCGGATGTTCCAGCACCTTCTTGCTGGACGCTTCTCCGCACGTGCTCTGACGCTTCCGGCCTCCCTCAGCAACTTGCTCTGCCTGCAGTGGTTGCCTCCCATCCTTCTTCACACAAGTCACTTGGATTCATTTTTAAAGACAGTTCAGGTGTCGAGTTTTCTGGAAAGCCTTTCCTTGACCACAGATTAGGGGAAGGGTCCCTCCTCTTTGCTCCCTGAAGCACGTCACTCATTCTATCATTTTCTGAAGCAGTTTGGTATGTGTCTTTCACTGGTGTGCAGATTCCTCGAGGGCAGGGAGCGTGTTTTAATTCTCTCTCTATTCCCGGTGTTTGGCAGATTCTTTATGATAGTTGGCTGACCTGAAGTGAATTTTGCTGAATAAATGGCTAAATTTCTTGGATATTGGAACACTCTGTTCTTTTTTTGTGCCTTTTTCTAAACATTTGTTCATCTCAATATTGTTGCTCTGATTTACAACCAAGTTTTTCTAGAACTTTATGAGTATAAAACATTGTTTTTTCTCCCCATAGTGTTTTTGTGAATGACTCAAGCCTGACTTTAGGATGAAAAATGCAAAGTAAAGGTTCTAAAACATTATTCTGTATTAACTCTTCACATGTTTGCATTTATTTGTTGATCATTTTCTAAAGTGAAAGTTAGATTAAAAATGCTAAAAGTATTATTATAGCTACCACCTTCATTTATCAAGTTCTTACTGTATGCAGGTGACTTCCCTGGTGGCTCAAATGGTAAGGTGTCTGCCTACAGTGTGGGAGACCTGGGTTCAATCCCTGGATTGGGAAGATCTCCTAGAGAAGGAAATGGAAACCCACTCCAGTATTCTTGCCTGAAAAATCCCAAGGACGGAGGAGCCTGGTAAGCTACAGCCCACGGGGGTCACAAAGAGTCGGACACAACTGAGCAACTTCAATTCACTCGCTTACTGAATGCCAGCCTCAATAAAAAAATCCCTTCACAGTAAGTTTATTATACTAAAGCATCCTAACAACAGATGCAGAAGAAAGTATTATCCCCACTTTTACATCCAGGGAAACTGGGTCTCAGAGAGGGTAAGTAAGTTGCCCAAAGTCATACAGCTATAAGTTGCACAGCTAGGATTCAAACTCAGAGGGGTTAACTCCGGAGTCTACTTTTCTACTGAGTCGCAGTGCCTTCCAGAAAGGCAGTTTCTGCAAGAATGACACACAAGGTCAGTAAATTATGAAAATAAGGGGGTAGAGAGGAGGCAACAGTCAGACACTGCTTTGAGAGGGTAAGCAGTGTAATAATAGTCAAAGCAAAGTTAGAATGGGAGAGTGGGTATCTCTACGGGGAGAAGGCAAGCCTCTGACATCTGGAAGGAGGATGTGGAAAGGTGGGAGGTCTGCCAAAGACCCAGTGTGCCCAGGCCCCCATTTTTCAAGCGACTGTTCTTGACAGGAAATGTTTCGGTGCTTACAACTCATCACATGACCCAGGAAAAGCTATGGATGGAGGAATCCTTCCCTCGCTCCTAAGTCTTTCTTTCCAATTTTCTTCTTGTTCCTTTCTTCTTCCTTCTTATTTTTTCACAAAGCAATGAACAAGAGGAGAAAGAAATTAAAGGAAAAAGAGGAAAGGATTTATTAAGTGGTAAAGAAATAAAGAGAAAGGTTAAGAAATAAAATAAAACAGATCTGGTGTTGGTCATCAGATATTTTTCTATGTAAACATCATTATCCTCAGATAAATGATTTCTTTCTTTTGGGAGCTGAAATTATATCTTCCACAAATTATTTTTCAAGAAAATCCATTTGGCTTGATTTTAACTCCAGTATTTAAAAGACCTGCAATCATCATTCTTTTTTCACAGTTTATGATTCTTTTGAGGTCCCATTTTCTCAATATTTGACCAAATTATTGAAACAGAAATGGAAAAACATGGATTTCTTCCAAATAGTGTGAACATTGCTTTATAATTTTGTTAGCGTGTAGAGGTGACAGAATGCTTAGTAATTTTGTCTGCAAACTCTGAGCATGGACATTCCATTTTAAAATGAATATCAAAATAAAACCAAATGAATGTCATTTGTGAATGTTATTATATCACTTTCTTTTAAAATTATGACAATAAATCAGTTTTTTCTCTCTTCATGGCATTGAGTTAAAACTTTTTAGTAGCTGATCTTCTTCCCAGTATGAAGACAGATTTGAATTAACAGTCTCTTTGAAATGGAAAAAAATGGTAAGTTGTATTGATAAACTGTGTGATAAATGGTTGTGTAGAAACCATTGACATTGTATGGTGGATCAGAATTTAAAATGACTTTATGTTTATATATGTATATATATATATGCATGTATACATAGTCATTCTTGTAAATTAGTCTCAATCACATGGCTTTGCTTTTAGCCATATATCTATGTAAAATAGTACATTTAAAAATATTTAATTTTACAATGAGACAAAATAAAAAAAAATTGACTCAGAGGAAAATTGAACAACGGGGATGATGAACTTTCTCTGACCTGTCATAACTGAAAAAGTGATTTCAATCAAAAATAACTTTTTTTCCCCTGCAGAGCAGAAGGGTAATATATGGAGATAACTTTGCAGTATCCAGACCTGTGATTTCAGGGTTCTGCCAGATGTTGTATGTGTGCCAAGAGACCTCACAGAATTGGGTAGGAAGCATGGACCTTGCTGCCTGAGTGACACACAAGGAGGACCATGGGCCAGTCAGGAAAGGCTGCTGCCCAAACCAGGGCCCCAAGAGCTGCTGAGGGAAGGGCTCAATCAGGTGCTTGCCTTGTTTTGTCCCCATCAAACAGGAGGCAAGGCTGGCTGGGGTGGGGAGAACCAGATCCAAGACTCGCTTCTGATCCCTTTCATTGTCCTCTTCTAAAATGTAGGAGGAAAGGGCATGTAAAGAAACTTCAGATTATGCAGAATTCCCTCCAATTTAAATTTTGGGCTGTAGTGACCTGAGTGCAGTGGTGAAGCCTACCTATTGTACATGTTCTCCTTTTATGCCTTGTTACAAGCAGACTGATGAATTCATTTAACCTCTCATTTCTTCCTTTCTTCATTTGCTTGTCTTTTTTTAAATTGAGGGGTAATTGCTTTACAGTATTGTGTTTGTTTCTACCAAATATCAGTATGAATCAGCCATAGATTTCGTCCTTCCGTCATTTAGCTACAACCATTAACTGTGTTATCGTTTTGCCGAAACCTAATGGTGAAATAAGGCAGGTGCATGGCCCACAAGGAACCTGTGAACAGGCATTAGCATCACTCCTCATGGAGCTCAGTCTAGTTGGGGTACAGTCAGTAAAATCAGTAAGTTGAATAAATCACTTTGCAATGGCTGCTGTGAAAGAGATGAACAGGATACAGTGACAGAGAACAATGCTGGGGGAAAAAACTACTTGATAGGGTGGTCAGGTACAGGTGTTTTGAGAAGGGGGCGTGGAGGCTCAAACTTAAGATGATAAAGGGCCAGCTCTGCAAAGACAGTGAGTTGCATGTGCAAAGGCCCTGAGATTTGTACTCCTTGTGGTAAGAAGGAGCTTGTGTTTTCAAGGCACAGAAGGGCAAGTGTTTTCTTTCTCAGCTGCAGCTTTTGTGAGTCAGAGAGAGAGGCACAAACTGGAGGATGGGTATTGCAGAGTTTTTCAAGGCAAAGCAAGGAGCTTCATTTTTCTTTGAAATAAAATGTGGAGTCCTTGAAAGGGCTTAGACAAGGAAGAAATAGGAGCTAGCCTATGTTTTAAAAGGAATTCGGGGGCTTCCATGTGAAAAACAGATGGAAGTGGGCAGGTGAAGACGCAAGGGAATCTGTAGGGGGCTTGTGCACTGGTCTGGGTGAAAGGACAGTGCTGGTACCCGGTGGTGACCGAGGTGACGGATGGGGTGGGGAAGATGGGCAGGTAGACTTGGCCGGGCTGAGGGTGAGATCTCCGCTTGTCCGCTGGAGTTCTGCAGCTCTGAGAACACAGCTTGAAAATCACTAATCTGTACAGTGTGAAGATGAATTTGACTGACGTTTTCATGAACGCAAAAATGATTTGACTGAACCGACCAGATTCCCTAGTGGTTGAAGCTTTAGTTCTTCTAAGGCTAAGATTCTAGTTCGTTTTATTCAAAAGCTCCAAGATGGCTTTTGATGATGGAAGTGTATTTATTGAGGTGTATAAAAACTGTTTACCACACATGTTTTATTTAAAATGTTCTGTGGAGGAAATAATTTCTAAATCCTTGACTTTCAATCTTATGATTGAACTCTCATGATTGAAAGTCAAGATTGAGTGGGTAGCATAAACAAGGGACGAGGCCATCAGGAGGAAGAAACAGCAAAGATGAATGGAGTCAATGATTTAAATGCATAAAAAAAAAATCAACCTAAGACTGCTGTGCTCAATCTTAATTTTTTTTTTTTTTAAATGATACCGCTTCTTTCAATGAGCAGTGTTTGGAAGGTTAAGACAATGGTTTTGTGATTTTGAGGCCTCAGGCAGGTTGTGCTTCTGTACTTAATTTTGCTGCAGTAACACACGCCCTGACGGAGCTCTGGCTTGATTATTGTAATTCCCTTTTAGGAGGACTTCCAGCAGGGCTGTGCCGTCACTCGCAGCTCACGCAGTAGCAGCGGCGCATCTGCGGGCTGATTTGAGAACGGGCAATCATATTACCCTATCCTGTATAATTTGATCTGTGCGGGTCACCGAGGACGCTGGCAACGTTTCTTTGTTTCTCACTCGCTCTCCCTCTCTCTTTTTAAAGGATGAAAATCACATTCGTGTGTATCCACGCCTGTCTATTTTCGCCATCGTCTATCTTTTCTTAGGCAGAATTGTGTGCCATTTTACCTACTCTCAAGTCACATGTCATTTTAGGTAGCCATGCTGCTTATGATATGAGTGACAAGGGGAAAAAAAAAAAAAACAACAATGAGATAAGAGTATGAGGTCCTGTTTGCATATGTTTTGTTTCTCCTTAATCAAAGAGGCTTATGTCCCCTGGAAGGATGAAGAGCGATTCGATTTGATTCCATTCTGTTCCACCCTTCTACTCACACCTTCTTGAACCTGGCAGCAGCCTGGAAGACAGAGGCAGCTGCTGCTCATGCTGCAGCTTTGTCTGTGGTTGGTAAGGTAGGTTTTGACGCATGTGGTCAGTAAATGTGAGAAAAGCTGTGGACACAGAGGTCAGGTCAGGAGCCATGACACTGTGGGCTTCACTGGATTGCCAGGTACCCCTCTTTGTTGTCCAGTGAGCATCCTAGTTTAAGGTTGTTCAGAATGGTGGAAATTGGATTGGAAAAAAGATCATCCGTGTGTGTGCATGACTCTGGACTCCTACCCAGAGGGGATGTGAGCCAAGGTACACAGGCAGGGGACACACATCCTGCCATCAAGACCAGGTGAGCACCAGGCCTTCCTTCCTTCCAAATAGAATGAGTAATCAAAGCAGATGGACACAAACAAAGACATTCTCTGATAGTTGGTGTAAAGATCAGATTAGTGATTATGTGGCTATCGACAAAGGAGCAAATTCCATGAGAAATCTGTTCATTTTAACACTGTTTTGCCTTTTAAACATCAAGTACTACATCTGAAGATTTATTGTGTACAAATACAGTGGAAGCAATATGTGTAAGAAATGAAAGCCTCCCTCCTTCAGAGTGAGGTCTAAGAAAAGTCAAAGAAGAAGGACTCTAACCAACAAGCATTTTAATAGATGGATAGCCCTGCTGAGAACAGAGTGGTTTGTAGAAAGAAGTCAGATGACTATGATCAGTGCTGGATGCAAATGGTTAAACCGGGACGTCTGCTTTCATGCAGCAGTGAAAGCCATTCTTGCTGTGAAATAGCATCCCTTCTGCTGAAATAAACTGCACAGTGTTAGTCTCAGGCTGGTGACTGGAGAACCTAATTCTTGTGACACTTCTCAACCGAGGAGTACTAAAGCTTTTGAGATAGTGCAGATGTTCAAGGTTGCCCTTGGCTTTGAAGACTTGCAGTGATATATCGCTGGGCTCTGTTAGGTCATAGAATTGGTTACTGGCTTTCAGGGGGATTTCAGTTTAAATTTGAAATCTCCAAGTCAAGAGTAGGATGCTTTTTCTGCTAGTCATTATAAAATAAACAAGTCTTCAATTAAGCCATGTCCTTTGACAGAACATATGGGACAGGGTGAAGTCAGTGAAGGCTTTGTTTCTTATGGATGAAGGACAGGTTAACACTAGGACACTACTTTACAGTATTTTTAAACAGGTGAAATTATCCTGTGACTTGTATTTGGAAGCAACAAATTATAAATATTTTGGGTGCATATACTGGAATCGGTTACTTCACAAATCTGAGTGTGAACAAAGAGTTGTGCTCTAACCTGTGGCTTTGGCTGTGGACAAATTTCATTGGGGGAAACTGACAGACACCGTCAGTGTCACTGACGTAGCTAAAGGAGACATTTTCTAAAGCCAACCTTGAGAACAGAAAGCAAAATGCAAGTGGTGGTGGGACTTGAGAAAAATACTTTCTCTTGGGATCTGGGAAGGAAATGCCAGAGAAGACAGAACCCAAGCCTTGGAAAAATGGTGTGAGCTTAGAGGCATCCTGGATCATTTTCAACATTGCTTAAAATGTTCTGTGCGTTATTATTATTTTTAACAAAAACTCCTCTGAGGACCCCTAAGGGGATCCCCAAAGGTAATTTATGTACATCACATTAAAAATTTGCCTATTAAGTTGTTTTTCAATTTGTGATATCCTAGGTGAATCAAGTCCACATGACCCTTCAAGTAATCAACATAACCTTAGAGAAATAGCTAGATTCATGGGGAGTTTTGATTTTGATATTTAATGAGTGAGGTTTTAAAAGTGTGTACATGTGTATTTTCTTTTAGGGAAATGGCCAAAAACCTTATTGAAAAATAGAGAGAGTACAAGATGGCTTATACCTTCTTGTGACTGTGGGCAAGTCACTATGCTTTTTTGGTCCTCAGTGATTTCATTTATAAAATGAGAGAACTGCTGTAGGTTCTTGGAAGTGTATAGATACTTATAAAATACATGATAATGCTTGCATGTAAATACTCTTTTAATGCATGTGGACTGTTGCTTATCTTTTTTGCTAACTATTATGAAGTGGGCTTAGCTGGAAAAGTGGAGGAGGAACATAAACAGGGATGATGGGGAGGCGCCGCATGTGGATTGATGATGCCAGTACTCCATGGGCTGAGGGGTCACCCATGGCCTGAAAAATTAAAGCAAAGAAAGGAAGCAGGATCAGAGGGCAGTTCCCAATCTATTTAATCTCATCAGCCAGCAATATTTCAAAGACAATGTTTGGAGATTGACTATTATATATTGTAAGGACATTAAAAAATCTAATATGATGTGTTACCTTCATTTTATAAATAAAATGACATTCATATCTGTAAAATACAGGGAGCATATGAGGAAAAAACCCGTTTCTTTAACAAAACTTATCTTTTGGAAAATTTATCCTATGGGCCTTATTTTCCTCATTTTTCATTGGACTGGTAAGAAAGGGTCACAGGTCCTAGGAGTGGCATTTAGAAATCAGTGAGTCTTTCCAGAATTCATTCTATGATTCTTTTTTTTTTTTTCCTAATAAATGAGTGCTCTCCTAGGCTCAAAGTCCCCAGAGCCTCTGTTTAGTTGTGCTCGTGATGGAGGGTTTGGAGGGCAGACCAACTCTTTGTCATCTTCTTAGGGGACCAGTGAGCTGCTGTGTGTGTGGGGAGGGCTTGCAGGAGTGTGAGTGCATTTGGAAACAGTGGGGAGCGCTGAGACGGAACCTTGGAAACCCTGCTGGGATGATCATCTTTAAGATCGAGTTTTACAATTAGCATGGTACGAATAACATAAATAAACTGATGGTGATTTACCTTGCTTTTTTATTTCATTTCCTGGAGTTTTATGACTTGAATTTTGTGAAAATCTCCATTATCAGTCAGCAGGTAGTCCACCCATCTAAAATTATTTGTTGATTGTCTGAGAAATAATTATCCCCCAAGAAAGTCCAGCACCGGCAAACACTGTCTTAATTATTACACAATTCTTCTTATCTTTCCATAGCCTTTTGGCCATGTGTAGCCCTTTGGTGTTCTGATGGTGCTCTTAGCATTGCGATGGTGCTGTCTGCATCCGTCAGTCTACACTTGATAGGAAAACCTGTTTTCAGGGTACCCGGTTTCCCTCTTTGTGTTGGGGGATGATAATAGTGAGACTGTCATCTCCTGGAGGCAGAGATAATAGCATCCATCCATCGACTTGTCGTGATTTCCTGATGTAACTGCCCTCGACATCCACGTATCTTTAGACCAGGAGCTTCCCACTACCTATAGCCCAAATTCCTTGAGGCGAAGCTGCAGTATATATACTGGCAAATAATCAGTGTTCCTTAAGAGGAAACTGTTAATGGAAAGCATTTTGGAGTATTTCTATTAGAGCGTGTAAGACCTCTAAGCTTTGGCAGCTTTCTGATCGGTCCTCTCATCAGCTAGGAGACCGAAGGCAGCATTGGCCCAGAAGCCACTAAAGTCGGAAAGGGTAATTAGAGGATGTGTCTCCCTTGTTTAGAGTCACTCAGGGGCCTTCAAAGAAATTCCTCTAGTGTTTAGAACAGGTTCGGAAAAGAGGAACCTGGTCTACTCGTCTCCTACTGAATGTTGTATATAACTGAGCTTACTTTTTTATTTTTTTAAGTTCTGGTAATGAAGTAGCTTTGAAGATGAGCCTTTCTGTTTTGTGAAGACACAGCCCTCTAGATGGTATAGCAAAGAAAGGGGCCTGGGATAGGTTGAAGAGGTGGTAGCCTGGAGAGCGATGCGCGAATGACTCTCATCTCGGCGGGACGTCTCGTCATCCTCCTCTTCCCGGAAACACAGCGGTCCAGCTTCACCGGAAACCGGAACTCTGCCCATGAAGCGTCTTCATTCCGCCATTCTCTAGGTCTCAATCAATGAAACCATTTAATTGCAGTCATCCGCAGCAAAAATTTTAGCCCATTAAAAAACTTTATCATTGGTCTTGACTTTTCAATCAGTTGCTAGGGGGAGGGTGCTTTTTCTCTAAATAGTTTTCTCCCTCCCCATCGTAATTACTTAATCCAGGGCCCCCACCTTCCTGCCTGGACTTGGACATGGTCCTCCCCTCTACTTCCTTGGACTCTGTATCTTAGCCCTTCCGGTTTGTTCTCTGTGCCTGTTTGAGGACTTATCTTTTCTTTACCCCAACTCAGACCATCACCTCCACCCAGTGCATCCAGTCTCAGCTCTACTGCCTGAATTTCTCCAGGATTCACCTGCTCCACATGCATTTATTGAGCACCAACAATGCACTAGGCACGTGCTAGGACCTGGGCGTAAAGTGGTTCTCCTGGAGGAGAGAAAGTGTGGGGGAAGTTCCAGAGTCAGGGAAGGCTTTGCCAAGGAGGTGACCTTGGAACCTGGTCTTGAGGGAATGGAATTCATCACACAAAAGGGATTTCCAAGGAAGAGGAACTGCAAAGAGAGATGAAAGGGCACGGATTTGTGAGGTGGCATGAATTCTGAAGTTAGCTCTGGATGGCCTGAGGATGGGTGAGCCTGGAGCGGTAGGGCGGAGACAGGCGCTGCAGCCAGGCCTCCTCGCGGTGGTCCTGCTCTCCCCAGCAGACAGCCTCGGTTCCGACTGGGCCGTCTCATGCCCTTCTGGTCCTTTCCCCACCCAGGCCCTCACTCGCGTGCTCCCCTCATTCGGAACATGCCATTTCCCCAGATCTTCCTGTCTTCTAAGATGCAATTATTGTGCCACTTGCTCTAAGGAGACATCCTAGACTTCTTTAACCCTCTTTACGTGCCGTTTGTTTCTAAACTTTTTTGTGTGGTAAAATTACAGACTATAAAATTTACCATTTTAACCACTTTTCAGTGTACAGTGTGACATTAAGTACATTTGCGTTGTATCTATCACCACCATCCATCTCCAGAACTTTTTCATCTTCCCCAGAGACTCTATACCACATCCCTCCAGCTGCTGGAAGCCACTGCATTACTTTCTGTTTCTGCAAATATTACTTCTCTGGATACCTCATGTAAGTGAGATATATACAATATTTGCCCCTTTGTAAATGGCTTCTTTCACATAGCATAAAGTCTTCAGCTTTCATCCATGTTGTAGCATGTGTCAGAATTTCCTTTTTTTTTTTTAAGGCTGAGTAACACTCCATTATATGTATGTACCACCTTTGTTTATCTATTCACCTGTAGATGGACACCTGGGTTCCTTCTGTCTTTTGACTATCATGAATAATGCTGCTATTAACATAGACGTATGGGTTTGAGTCCCTGTGTTTGGTCCTTTGGGGGTGTTTCTTTAAAAAAATTGTTTTAGACTATGTAACATAATTTGATATGAAATAGTTTCTTATTTATTACTGATATTATTTTATAATACTTTGAATATCTACTAAATGGTATGATATAGGCACTTTATGTAGAGAAACAACCTGAGCCACTAGTATCAGTTGAGCTCTTATGATATACCAAGCACTCTTCTGCATGTTTTACACTTAATAACACATTTAATCTTCAGAATAACATGAGAAGAACACTTGCAATCCCCATTTTGCTGACTGAGGAAATGGAGATGCTGAGTGGTTACATAATTTACCCAAGGGCATATAGCAAGTAAGAGGTATATGTTACTAACTTTCCGCTACTCAGAAAGGCAAATATTATCATCTTCACTTATTCAGATGAGAAGATGATTGTTCTGAGAAATTAAGTGTCATACCTAATATACCACACAGTTAAAAAGCAGCAGAGTTCAAACATAACCCTGGTTTACTTGACTCCTGGGTTCCCTGGGTTGGGAAGATCTGGAGAAGGGAAAGGCTACCCATTCCAGTAGTCTGGCCTAGAGAATTCTCTGGTCTGTATGGTCCATGGGGTTGCAAAGAGTCGGACATGACTGAACGACTTTCACTTTCACTTTCTTTTACCTGACTCTAATTCTCATGCTCTGCAGTGTATTTTTATTTTACTTTAAAACCAGATTGCACATTCTCGAGGGGAAAACATCCTAAGTATGACACATTTCCAAGTATATAATCAGTGATCACTAAATATTTGATTTCTCATTGTTAGGTTAATGAGTGGATGAATGCATAGGATTTAAGGAAAGGACATCACACTTTTGAATGGAGATGAGGCATTTGAGGACCAGGGATTGGGAAGACATCATTTAAAACAATACTTTCATGAAGACATTAGTGCTCAATAGCTGTTGTTTTTCCAAATCTGTAAGTAAGTCATAATACATGGAATGCAGTGTTTCAAATGCTTCATCCCATGAAAAAAAGTCATTGATGATTCACAGAGTTACACTGCTCTCGTGAATTATTAATGTTTGCTAGTGGGATGAGAAGCCCCAAACTCCCACCAGGCTGCTGCTTCTGCTCCTGCCATGGAAGGGGGCCTTTTCTGTGAAGAGAGGAGACCTTGGGGGAAGCCAGGCTGGGAGGGGATGGCTGACGGAGAGTCAGCGTGAGGATGGACGGCCCCAGTGGGAGGAGGGCACACGTGAATTGACAAGTAGGATCCATCCATTATATAAAAATAAACAATAAGCAACTTTTGAATCACGGTGCTGTATTTCCTTCTGGGATTCAAATGACTACACAAACCACTTGAGCTTCATTTTTATGGTTTATGAAGCTCAAGGGAATTATATGCTCATAATTTATAGCTGCTTGTTTCACATAGTGTTTATGGCTCCGTATGCTATGTATGATGATATCGTGTGCATGCCTGTACACAGGCTTTAATTAATGACCTGGAGATTATCCTTGGCTTGACTTATTGATGTCTCTGTGTTGGAAAACATGTGCTCACATGCTGAAAAATAAGAGCAGCTCAGGGCCACGAGAAGTAGCCTTGAAATTTGGAGTGAAATTTCACGCCACTCTATGCTTATCCCAGCTGCAGATTCAGTATTTGGAATTCTTCATAGGTTGTGCACCTTTCAAGCTCATCCTCTAAGCTTCTACAAGTGAATCAATTGAAAGTTGAATTAGGTTCTAAGTCTCTTTAAGTCTGTTCTTTTCTATATTTTTTGGAGAGTGCAATGGACATAAAAGTTGTCATTTCTTTCTTAGTTATTCTTTCTTTGAGAAGCAGAGAGTCTTCTTCATTCTGTGCAGTTGGGGGAGGGATGGTGTCCTGCTGTGGAATTTGCAGAGATGTCTTTAGGGCTCCATGTGTAAAGAGAAGAGGGAAGATGAGGGATGCAATTTTACTTTCTCCTTTAGAGTAGCTCTGCTAAAGCTATATTTTAGACTGTTGAAGTGACTTAATTAGATCTAGTTCCACAATTTTCAAACTTTAAAAAACTTAGAGACCCCCCTCTTTAAAGAAAAGCAAGTGTAGATATCAAAAGATAAAACAGATAAATGATCAACTGCCTTTGTCCCTTTGGCCAGGTGACAGGCAGTGTGTACAGCAGTTCAAGTATGAACTGTGGCATTGGACAACTTGAGTTCAGGTCCCGACTCGTCCCACTTACTTAGGAGCACAAGTTATTTAATCTTCTTGTGTCTCGATTTCTCCATCTATAACATGGGGAAGATAATAAAACTTCTCTTATGGCACTGTTGATATAAGTTACATTTTTATGCCATGCCTTGAAAGTGAAAGTCACTCAGTCATGTCTAACTCTTTGCAACCCTGTGGATTATACAGTCCATGGAATTCTTCAGGCCAAAATACTGGAGTGGGTAGCCTTTACCTTTTCCAGGGGATCTGCCCAACTCAGGGATTGAACCCAGGTCTTCCTCATTGCAGGCAGATTCTTTACCAGCTGAGCCATCAGGGAAACCCAAGAATACTGGAGTGGGTAGCCTATCTCTTCTCCAGTGGATCTTCCTGACCCAGGAATCGAACTTGGGTTTCCAGCATTGCAGGCGGATTCTTTACCAACTGAGCTATGAGAGAAGACCCCAGGCCATGTCTTACAAGTGGTATTAATACTATCAGCTACTGTTATTGTTATGTAAACTGCTCAAGCCTTGGTGCAACAGCCTGAAAACTTTGAGTTCTTCAAACATATATTGAACACCTGCCTTGTGCCAGGTCTAAGTACTGGAGGGAGAGTGGTGAACTAAGCAAAGTCTGCTTTACTGGCTCTTGTATTCAGGTGGTCTAGCCCAGGGGTTGGCAACTTTTTTTCTGAAAAGGGTTGGGAATGTAAGCGTTTTAGGCTCTGAAGACTGTACTGTCTCTATCACGGCTCAGCTCTGCAGTTGCAACACTAAGCAGCCCTAGACACTATGCTAAGAACAGGAAGTGGGCTGGATCTGGCCTCATGGCAGAGATTTGCCTCTTCCTGGTCTAATCTAATTCTAATCTTGTTTCTTTATAAACAAGAAAATTGAAGCCCAGGTCACACAGAAGTGGCCAAATCAAAACCAGAATGCTGTTTCAGACAACCTAAACTGTACTCTGAGACATTACTTTGCCAACAAAGCAGAGACATTACTTTGCCAACAAAGGTCCATCTAGTCAAGGCTATGGTTTTTCCAGTAGTCATGGATGGCTGTGAGAGTTGGACTATAAAGAAAGCTGAGCGCCAAAGAATTGATGCTTTTGAACTGTGGTGTTGGAGAAGACTCTTGAGAGTCCCTTGGACTTCAAGGAGATCCAACCAGTCCATCCTAAAGGAAATCAGTCCTGAATAGTCATTGGAAGGACTGATGCTGAAGCTGAAACGCCAATACTTTGGCCACCTGATGCGAAGAACTGACTCATTTGAAAAGACCCTGTTGCTGGGAAAGATTGAAGATGGGAGGAGGAGGGGATGATAGAGGATGAGATGGTTGGATGGCATCACCAATGCAATGAATGTGAGTTTGAGTAAGCTCCGGGAGTTGGTGATGGACAGGGAGGCCTGGCGTGCTGCAGTCCATAGGGCCGCAGAGTTGGACATGACTGAGCGACTGAACTGAACCAAAGCTGTACTCTTTCACTCTGCCATACTCTCTGGTGCGCTGGCTCTGTAAGGGCCCTGTCTTCTTCCCTCCTATCTTCTATTAAGCACAGAAAGCTGGATGAAGAAGAAGGTGACCAGGAGCCTTACCAGCAGATCCTATGATTTACTAGCTTTTGTACCTGTTTTCAGATTGGTGTATTTGCTCACTCAACAAATAATTTATCAAGTGTTTATTGTGTCCTAGATAAGTAGTTAGCAAAGCAGGCAAAGATCCCTGCCCTCAAATACAGACACAGACACAGAGAGCAGACTTGTGAACACAGCAAGGGAAGGGGAAGGTGGGATGAATTGAGAGAGTAGCATTGATATATAAACACTACCATGGGTAAAATTGGAGAAGGAGATGGCAACCCACTCCAGTATTCTTGCCTGGAGAATCCCATGGACAGAGGAGCCTGGTGGGCTACTGTCCATGGGGTCGCAAGAGTCAGACACGACTTAATGACTAAACCACCACAAACCATGTGTGAAATAGATCCCTAAAGCAAAGCTGCTGTATAACACAGGTCACTCAGCTCGGTGTTCTGCAATGACCTAGAGGGGAAGGATGGGGGTTTGGGAGGGAGGCTCACAAGGATGGCTGATTCATGCAATTGTATGGCAGAAACTAACACAGCATTGTAAAGCAGTTATTCTCAAATTGAAAAAAAAAAAAAGATCCCTGTCCTCTTGGAGCTTCCATTCTAGAGGAGATGAGGGAGACAGTATACAATACACACAACAGGTAAGTAATTAGGTGATGAGGATCAGGAATGTAGGGGTAGGCTGTAGGGCTTCCTGGTTGGTTAGAGTAGACCTTGTAGAGAAGGTGAAATTGTTATGGAATCAAACTCGGGTCTTCTCCCCTGCACACAGTAAAGCCAACTTGCTGACACTATGTTGTGGTGAAGGAAACTCCAGTGTTTATTGCAGGTCCAAGGCAAGGACCTGCAAGGAATCCAAGGCAGCTAGTGTCCCAAACACCTAAACTCCTTGATGCATTTCAGTAGGGAATTTTTAAAGGCAGGATGGGGAGGGGCATCCTAACCAGCTCATGCACGGTTCTCCAGTTGGTTGAAGGTGAAGTAACAAGGGAAGTGACATTATCAGTCCTCAGACTCCAGGATCTCCAGCAAAGAGGTCCAACCAGTCCATCCTAAAGGAAATCAGTCCTGAATATTCATTGGAAGGACTGATGTTGAACCTGAAACTCCAGTACTTTGGCTACCTGATGCGAAGAGCTGACTCATTTGAAAAGACCCTGATGCTGGGAAAGATTGAAGGCCAGAGGAGAAGGGGATGACAGAGGATGAGATGGTTGGATGGCATCACCTACTCAATGGGCATGAGTCTGAGCAAACTCTGGGAGTTGGTGATGGGCAGGGGGGCCTTGTGTGCTGCAGTCCATGGGGTCCCAAAGAGTTGGACACGACTAAGTGACTGAACTGAACTGAACTGAGGCTCCAGAAGGCCTGGGGGCTATGTGCTCATGGTCATCAAGTGGTTAACATTTTCCATTTTTGGAAGTTTTCGAATCAACTCAAAAAACATGCATCAGATGCTATTGTCTAGGTCCTTCAGAGAGGAGCTAAAGCAGAGGATAATGGGGCGGAGTCTGTCCCAGAAAGGGCCCATAAGTTCCTGCTCAGTGACAAAATTTGAGAAAAGCCTTGAGGGAGTCAAGAATATTCGCAGAATGAAACCAGGGCAAGGGCCTTCCTGGCAGAGGGAACTGCTGGAGCAGAGAGAGGGTATCCAGGCAAGAGAGTTGGAAGAATGGCAAATAGGTCAGGAGTGCTGGAGAGGAAGGAGCATGTGAGGGAGCATTGGCGGAGGTGACGTGGGGCAGAGGCCGTGTGGCGTCCGCGAGCCTGAGGGCAGTGGGGAGGCACCGCGACATTCTGGACAGAGGACGGCCATGCTCCGGGAGCATGGACTCGCTCCTGGTTCTCTTGAGGCTGCAGTGTAAGAAGGAGGCTGGTGAGGAGGCTGTAGCATCAAGGCAGACAACAGGGGACATTGGCTCAGCCCCAGGGATAGCTGTGGGTGGGGAGAGCGAGAGGATGTCAGAGTCTGGATGCCTATTTTGAATGATATGCGTTTCCAGCATTTTGAAGGTGGAGTGTGAAGAATGAGAGGAGTTAAAGACGCCCGTCTGCTTACAGGATTCCCAGGATTCCCGAGCTAATCACACAGCCCAGGACACTTCTCTGATGCCTGGGACAACTGAGGTCCAGAGAGCTGTCCCTCTGTTCGGGGCAACTCTACCTCCCTCTTCTGTTCCCCGCCGCCTCCCCGTGTTTGTCTTCTTCCTGCTTCCCTGATGCTGCAGAGCTAGGTGCCCCTTCTCTGTCCTTTCGCGGTCATTCTCTATTTACTTCCTCCTGCCATGAAGTGTCCGTCTCTGTTTAAGGACTCCCCTTGTAGGTTAGCTCTCTGAGGCTCCTACCATAGTGCTTGATACACTGTAGGTGGTTAGTTAATGCCTGTTGTGTGGATATGAGTTTGGGCAAACGCTGGGAGATGGGGAAGGATAGGGAAGCCTGGCATGCTGCAGTCCACGGGGTCGCAGAGTCAGACACGACTTAGCGACAACAATGAAGAAGTAAATTTTTTCAAATAGTCTCCAAATTTCCGGCCATTCTGAAGTCTCCTTTATAAGCTATCCTGTTATAGTTCTTTCGCTGCCTTTCCCTCCTGTGTTGTCTTTCTTTCGTTTCTCATGGAATCTTTACTCGGATTTGCTTCATATTTTCTACTTTAAGAGTTTCCCCTGGGCCTGTCACATTGAAAGGAAAAGTCCTTTGATTTTCATTTTAAATTACATCCGTTAAACAGTAACACATCAGGCAGTAAGGCATTTGATATTTTAAATCTCTCTTTTTACTTTCTTTTGGTTTCTCAACAGGTCTCTCGGGGGGCATTCAAGCTCCGAGTGTCTTGAAATTCTGCCAGGACTGGGGCACGGTTGCTGCGGTGTGTGTAATCCTTGCATGTGTGAAGTGCAGCTGGAGAACGCAGCGTTTACTCATGCCCAGAGTGTAATACATCTGTCTACGCCCGGCCTTCTCCTTTGCCATTACGCTTAGTTGAGCATGTGCTATAAAAACCACCAGGTGTTAACCATCTAGGCAACCGAGCCCTGACTAAATCTTCTCAGGATGAAGATGCACCTGCTGGAAGCATCTTCCAGAACTGCAAATTCATACAACCCTTTGCTTTTAGCTGAATTATTGCTCCAAATCCTGCAAGCCACAAAAGGACAGCATCAGGGTAGAGTACACAATGGGTAAAACACCCATTATCTGCAGTGACTTGAAAGATTTTTATTCTTATTGCATATTTTTATTCTTTGAAGGATGCGTGAGTCTTTTTATTGCCTTAAAAGTGCTGGGAGGTAGCAATAGATTATTGGTTGCCATACTTTTGGCTTTATGACTCACTGATCATAGTCTCATTCTTTTGAGTTCAATGATAAAGTAATACATAATATTTATTGACTGGTACCATGCTGAGTGTCCTACATGTGTGTTTAATTATCACAACCCTAAGATAGGTGCTATTATTATTATTCCCATTTTACATTTGAAGCATGAAGTTAAGTAACTGACCCCTGGACACTATCTGTGGAGCCCAAGACACACTTGTTCTCATCAAATGGTATTTGCATATCTACAGGCTCTCTGGTCTTGTGCAGGCTCATATTCAGTTTTTCCTCATTTATATTTTAAATTCTGATCCTTTTGGGGATACAGAGTAAATCTTGATAAATCCTAAAGTTAATTTGTGTTTCATTTGGTGGATGATATTTTATAAAAACTTCCAACTTTTATGTATCACTATAGCACTTACAAAATATTTTAAACATAATATCTCCCTTACTTTTAGTGTTCTGTGGATACTTACTCTTCTATAATCAGAGTCATACTGATCATCTTAAATGCAGAGAAAAGCTTCCTTGTCCTTCTTTTTCCTTTTAATTCTCCCCAAGTCCGACCTCTTGTCACATCTATTGCTTCACAGTATTCAAAATAATTTCATATCTATTATTGGATTTAATCCTCAAATCAGTTATCTGAGGTAGATGCTATTTTCCTTATTTTTCTGTTGAAGAAATTGAGTCTCAGTGACTGATTTGACTTGTCAGAGAGATGAAGCAGAAGGGAAATCAGAGAGATTTCAAGTGTGGGAAAGATTCAGCCTACCATCTCTGGCTTTGAAGGTGAATGGCCCCAAGCCTGGGATGATGAGCAGCCTCAAGAAGCTGAGATCAATCCTGGTCAAGAGCTGGCAAGGAAATGGGGATCTTAGTCTTACAACCTCAGGGACCTGACTTCACCCCTAGCGCTTCCAGAGAGGAAAGCAGTACCTTGATCTCAGCCTTGTGAGACACCTAGAGAGAACCAACTGAGCTTTGCTGTGTCTGGACTCCTACTTCATGGAGCTCACTGGAAAATAAATATGCAGTTTTAAGCTGCTAAATTTGTGATGATCAGTTATAATGACAATAGAATACAAATACAGTCCCATATTGTTTGCCAACAAAGGTCCGTATAGTCAAGGCTATGGTTTTTCCAGTAGTCATGTATGGATGTGAGAGTTGGACTATAAAGAAAGCTGAGCGCTGAAGAATTGACGCTTTTGAACTGTGGTGTTGGAGAAGACTCTTGAGAGTCCCTTGGACTGCAAGGAGATGCAACCAGTCCATTTTAAAGGAAATCAGTCCTGAATGTTCATTGGAAGGACTGGTGCTGAAACTGAAACTCCAACACTTTGGCCACCTGATGTGAAGAACTGACTCCCTGGAAAAGACCCTGATGCTGGGAAAGATTGAAGGCAGGAGGAGAAGGGGATGACAGAGGATGAGATGGTTAGATGGCATCACTGACTCAATGGACATGAGTTTGAGTAAACTCTGGGAGTTGGTGCTGGACAGGGAAGCCTGGTGTGCTGCAGTCCATGGGGTTGCAAAGGGTCAGACACGACTGAGTGACTGAACTGAACTGAACTGATTGTTTCCATGGGCTTTCTGGACAGCACACAGCACTGTGGTCTCTGAAAGTGAGAATATTATCTGCCCTGGGTGTGCCCAAGATAATCCACTTAGGTCACAAAGAAAGCTCAACTCTTATAGTTTTGTGTTGTTTTTATAGTGTAATTAATGTATTGGTGCATATGCATTATAATGCATGTATGTGTTGTCTGCTCAATTGTTTTTTATTGATAGGGTTACATGATCAAAGAAGGATGTTGAACAGTGGCCTAGGAGAAAGGCGAGTGGAGTGTCAAGTCAGCATGTTTCAGTGGAAAGCTCCCTGTGTTTGGAGTTAGAGAGATGGATTTCGTTTCCACCTATGATGGAATCAGCCTGGTAGCTTTGGCTCAGCCACTTCACATCTGTGGCTCACACTTCCCCATGGAACCTGAGGAAAATTTCATGAGCTTCCTTGAGGGTATAGTGATGCCATGTTGATGTCCAAATTAGTAACTACCATTTTTGAACCATGTCTTTGTTCTGATTGAGGAAAAGAGAAACATAGACCGAAAAACAGGTTTTACTGAGTTGGCTGATTGTTCGAACAAATTGATCACTGTGTTTGACTGAGTTTACTTAATACAGTAAGCTACATCTAGACAGGTATTTTTCTGATTGACTTCCTAAGTTTACCAACCTCTAATCTGGTACTTCACATCAGATTAATAAGATTTTGCAGAATCAATGGATAGACTTAGTTAGGTAGAAAAAAAATTTAATGAGAAGCATTAATAATATAATTTCAATTATTTGCTTATTACCAGGGCCCAGTAATAATACTGGCCCCCTGGTTTCTGTTAGACCACAGAATCTCAGGGAGATTGGCAGTAAAATTGATATCTCTAGGCATATTCTAACAGGACTGTCATTTCATAATATGGCTCCATGTATATCGTACATATCATGTGCCAGATGTTATTCTAAGTACTTTCTTTTTCTATGTTAACTCAATGTTCACAATAACAATGTTGCTTTAGTTCAATATTACTCCTTTATTACAAGGGGGTAAAGCAAAGGACAGAGAGGTTAAAGAACCTACCACAGCTCACACAACTAGTTGGGAGGGCAGGGATGGAGGTGCAGGAGGCTGACTGCAGAGTCTGTGCCCATCACCACTAGGTACTGTTGCTTCTCCATGGTAGGAGGTTATGCGGTAGGCTTAGGAGGACTCTTCTCCTGAGTTCTTAGAGCACAAGTATTTCTTAAACTTCTAATCAGGAAAAACTGAGGGCCACCTTTCCTCCCCAAGGACTCAGAGCAGGAGACTAGAGTGGGAGAACCCAGAGTGGGCTGTCTAGGGTTGCTATAGAGACAAGCAGTGAGGAGAGCATGGCACCAAGAACTCTCTGGCCTTGGGAAAATTAATCAAGCTTTCTGAGCCACAGTTCCCTCATATGTCAGCATGGAGCTGACAAGCCTACGGAATGAGGCTGTAGAGGATGAAGTGAAATAATGAATGTTTAGCATTGCTTCAGGCATGGAACACAACAGGTGCTTAATGAGACTGTCGCACTACACTGCACCCCTGTCTGAATGGCTCTTGAGCCCAAAAGGTGTTAATACAGGAAAGAGGGTGTGACCTACTGACTGTGGCACAACTTTGGCTACACGGAGCTTGAGCGTACCATGGCCGAAGCCTCTCCCATGAGCTGCCTCCTTCCTGGCCTTCTGTCTTCCTGTGTTCTGACCTCTTTCCAGGACTTCACAATCCTCCAGCGTCCTCAGCTGGGAACCTCACCTGCCTCCAGAGAACTGCTGAGATGTGTCGCGTCTGCCTCTCTACAGCCAGCAGGACTCATCTTCCTCTTTGCTTCCTCATGGTTAAAGATTTAGCTATGGAGAAGGAAATGGCAACCCACTCCAGTATTCTTGCCTGGAGAGTCCCAGGGGCAGAGGGGCCTGGTGGGGTGCCATTTGTGGGGTTGCACAGAGTCGGACACAACTGAAGCGACTTAGCAGCAGCAGCAGCAGCAAAGATTTAGCTCAGGGTCTCATTACTAGGCTTAGATTATAGGCACAGCCTCTTAACCTGTCTCCCCAACTCCACATCCGCTGTATTCCTGCAGGTTATCTGTCCAAAACACAAGCCAACATGTTGCTTCCCCATGAAAACCTCGTTTTCTCTTTGTACTGCTCTCAGTGAGGCTGTATGTAATCTGGAGCCTTTTGGGGTCACATCCTGTCCAGGAACAAGATGTGCGCTTGGCCAAAGTGCCTTATTATCTCCAGATAAATGAATGTGATGTGGCCACTGGATAGGGTGCTTCAGCAACTGGGTAAGGGGGCCACCAACATGGGTTGCTTAGAATAACTGGTGAGAGATAGAAGGTGACTAGCTGTCAATAACCTCAGATATGCAGATGACACCACCGTTATGGCAGAAAGTGAAGAGGAGCTAAAAAGCCTCTTGATGAAAGTGAAAGAGGAGAGCGAAAAAGTTGGCTTAAAGCTCAACATTCAGAAAACGAAGATCATGGCATCTGGTCCCATCACTTCATGGGAAATAGATGGGGAAACAGTAGAAACAGTGTCAGACTTTATTTTTTTGGGCTCCAAAATCACTGCAGATGGTGACTGCAGCCATGAAATTAAAAGAAGCTTACTCCTTGGAAGAAAAGTTATGACCAACCTAGATAGTATATTCAAAAGCAGAGACATTACTTTGCCGACTAAAGTCCGTCTAGTCAAGGCTATGGTTTTTCCTGTGGTCATGTATGGATGTGAGAGTTGGACTGTGAAGAAGTCTGAGCACTGAAGAATTGATGTTTTTGAACTGTGATGTTGGAGAAGACTCTTGAGAGTCCCTTGGACTGCAAGGAGTTCCAACCAGTCCATTCTGAAGGAGATCAACCCTGGGATTTCTTTGGAAGGAATGATGCTAAAGCTGAAGCCCCAGTACTTTGGACACCTCATGCAAAGAATTGACTCATTGGAAAAGACTCTGATGCTGGGAGAGATTGGGGGCAGGAGGAGAAGGGGATGACCGAGGATGAGAT
Source organism: Capricornis sumatraensis (assembly GCF_032405125.1). Classification (NCBI taxonomy): domain Eukaryota; kingdom Metazoa; phylum Chordata; class Mammalia; order Artiodactyla; family Bovidae; genus Capricornis; species Capricornis sumatraensis. The sequence goes on from NC_091079.1 coordinate 89,484,687, forward strand.
GGCTGGATGGCATCACTGACTTGATGGACATGAGTCTGAGTGAACTCCAGGAGATGGTGATGGACAGGGAGGCCTGGCGTGCTGAGATTCATGGGGTCGCAAAGAGTCGGACACGACTGAGCAACCGAACTGAACTGAGCAGCAATCCTTACCAGGGCCATAGATTTCTCCTTCCTTTTGACTTTCCACCTTTTAAACACTTCATCGCCACCAAGTTTCCCACCAAAGTGTACATAAGAAGAACAAAAACAAGGCTTTGATAATTTGCTGAACCCTGGGAAGGGCTCTGAAGACAATCTCCATGTTCAGAATCTGAGAAATACTCACTATACAATCTTTGCTTCTCCATACACAGTTTGTAGGCCTGAGATCTTTTTGGTCACTAGACTATAATTTAATGTATTTAAAAGGAATGTATTAATAAATATCTTCATGACTTCTCAAATATAGATACCATAATCTTCATCACTACTTTGTTTACAACTAAAAAATACATTTAAATGTTCATTTGTTTTATTAGTAGAATCTAATCATGTCATTTCCTGCTAATTTCTTCCCATTGCTTAGCAAGAGATCAAAACTTTACTTATTTGTTAAATTAAAATCTTTTCTATAATACTAATTGCATGTTAGTCATTATTCTAAGAACTTTACAAATCATAGTTCATGAATAGTCCCAGGTATGTACTATTATTATCATCCTGATTTTGCAGATGCAGAAACTGAAGCCCAGGAGGGTTAAGTAGCCATCTGCTGTAACACAGCTGGTAAGGCTTCATGATCTGGCTCCTGCCTGGCCCATAGACCTCATCTCATTGCTCCCTCTCACTCTTTCTTTCTGGTCATCTGTATATTTTGTGCACATATAATCCTAAAAGGTGATGCTGTTAAAGTCCTGCACTCAATATGCCAGCAAACTTGGAAAACTCAGCAGTGGAAAATGTCAACTTTCATTTCAATCCCAAAGAAGGGCAATGCCAAAAAATGTTCAAACTACCACACACTTGCACTCATTTCACATGCTGACAAGGTAATGCTCAAAATCCTTCAAACTAGGCTTCAACAGTATGTGAACTAAGAACTTCCTGATGTACAGGTAGATTTAGAAAAGGCAGAGGAACCAGAGATTAAATTGCCAACATCCATTGGAAAAAGCAAGGGAATTTCAGAAAAACCTCTACTTCTGCTTCAGTGACTATGCTATAAATTCTTTGACTGTGTGGATCAAAAGAAACTGTGGGAAATTCTTAAAGAGATGGGAATACCAGTCCACGTTACCTGCCTCCTGATAAACCTGTATGCAGGTCAAGAAGCAACAGTTATAACTAGATATGGACCAACAGATTGGTTCCAAATTGGGAAAGGATTACATCTAGGCTGTATATTGTCACCCTGCTTATTTAACTTGTATGCAGAGTACATTATGCAAAATGCCAGCCTGGGTGAATCACAAGCTGGAATCAAGATTGCTGGGAGAAATATCAATAAGCTCAGATATGCAAATGATACTACCCTAAAGGCAGAAAATGAAAAGGAGCTAAGAGCTTCTTGATGAAGGTGAAAGAGGAGAGTGAAAAAACTGGTTTAAAAGTCAACATTCAAAAAACTAAGATCATGGCATCTTATCCCCTCACTTCATGGCAAATAGATGGGGAAAAAATGGAAGCGGTGACAGATTTTATTTTCTTGGGCTCTAAAATTACTGCACATGGTGACTGCAGCCATGAAATTAAAAGATGAAATTAAAAGCTGTGACAAACCTAGACAGTGTATTGGAAAGCAGAGACATCACTTTGCTGACAAAGGTCCATATTGTCAAAGCTATGGTTTTTCCAGTAGTCACATATAGATGTGAGAGTTGGACCATAAAGAAGGCTGATCACTGAAGAATTGATGCTTTTGAACTGTGGTGTTGGAGAAGACTCTTGAGAGTCCCTTGGACTGCAAGGAGATCAAACCAGTCAATCCTAAAGGAAATCAACCCTGAATCTTCATTGGAAGGACTGGTGGTGAAGCTAAGGCTCCAGTACTTTGGCCACCTGATATGAAGAGCCGACTCATTTGAAAAGACCCTGATGCTGGGAAAGATTGAGGGCAGGAGGAGAAGGGGACGACAGAGGATGAGATGGTTGGATGGCATCACTGATTCAATGGACATGAGTTTGAGCAAGCTCCAGGAGATTGTGAAGGATAGGGAAGACTGGCCTGCTGCAGTCCATGGGGTCACGAAGAGTCAGACACTAGTGAGTGACTGAACAACAAATGATGGGCCTGGAATATATTCTTTCCCACTTTTCATTAGTTAGTTCCCAGAAGTGGAAATATTATATTATGAACATACTTGGAAGGGGCAGGATTCTAACAGCTGCAATTCCCTTGACAGGCAGAATAATAAATCTCAATCAAAGGGTCTAATGTGGTTTTGGCTTACCTCCTGCACATCTGTGCTGCCTTCAGTCTTCCCTATCTCTGTTGGTGGACCCCCATTCACCCTTATGTTCTTTTTCCTCCTTTGTGTTGGGAGGATTGCTGTTCATCTGTCCAGTCTCTTTTCGCTGTCTCTAGAACCACTATTCATCCTTGTGTTCTGGCTTCCTCCTCTGGGTATGGAGGACCACTGTTCACCCTCGTGTTTTTCCCTATCACTGCTGGGAGGACCACCATATATCCGTGTGTTGAGGCTTAGTCCTTTGGAGCTTTCCTTGACTCTTCTCTTTCTCCTTTACTCCACATCCCATCCTGTCTGTTCCAGCTTCATAACCTGTCCTGAATCTAACCCCTTCTCTTATCCTAACTACTGCCAGGTTAATCCCAGTCAGTAGCACCTCAGGTGGGCTTCCGCCTGGACGCTTTGTGTTTACTTGCTAATTCCTCTGAAGCGTTCTTCCCAGATCTGCCCGTGGCTGCTCTTTCTTACTCTTCATGATCCTGCTCAGACTTTATCTCTTTAGAGAGGCCTTTCTGTCCCCAATGCTCTCTCTTTCATAACCCTGTTGACTTTCCTTCATGGCACCTGACTTGTTTCCTTTTTTTTAAAGCTATGTATTTAATTTGCCTTTTTGTTCTCTTTCTAGGATGTATGGGGATTCAGCACCTGGAAAAATACTTTATACATAGTAAAAGCTTGTTAACTATTTGGAACAGTGGATGAATGAATTATTGTAGAATTAAAAATGAATATGGGAGAAGAGGGAGTCAGATATTTCCAGGAAGATTTCTGCCAAGAGCAGCAGGAAGCGGGAAGGCATTCCACCATGGGGTAATTCCCTTCCCTTCTTTGCAAGAGGGAATGCAGCTACTCAAGGAACACAGTCAGCCCTGTTGGGCGAGCCCTCCCCACCACTCTCTTTTATACACCCATTGCTGGCCCACTGGGTCCCCCATCCTGCTGGCTAGAGGCTAAGGGACGAGCACTGCTTTGCTGTCACTAAGCAGAGCAGCTGTGCTTTTCTCCCTTCCCTGGTGCGAGGGTCTCGTCCCTGGGCACAGGCTTACAGAAGCTTGGGGCCTGGGATGCTCGTCCCTCTCTGGATGGTCAGGGAGCAGCGCAGAGCCTGTTTGTCCACTTGGGAGTAAGGTCCTGGGGGAGATACTCAGTAGTTTGGCTGAATCGCGGAGCCTCTTAGCGAAACCCTCCAAGGAGTTTCCGCTCAGGCCTCCCAGGGAAGAGCAGTGTTTTGCAGCCATTTCAGGCCTCTTTATATTCCAGTTTCATCTCTCCCCATTGATTTTGCCATTTGTGGCTTATAATAAAAATGAGGCGAGTGGGTACAGATGGAGCAGTTACTAGACGCTTCTCTGTTCTGTAGCCAGGGCACTCCTGGGGAATCAGATGCATGGGTGTTTGCTTCCTTAACTTTTCTCTGGGTTTCACCAAGTCAAGGTCGCCCAGAAGATGGTTCTCGATTCTGTTGACTGGTTCATATTGCACAGAGTGAAATAAGATAAAAAAGAGTTAGGGCCACCCCTAATATAAAAGCTGAAAGGAGAACATAAGAATGTGAGTGGTGACCATTTGTACTAATTTTATGAATATACTTTGCTAAAACAGGATGAAGAATACATTACGTTGGAAAAACTTCCCTCTACCAAGTTCTTAGGGGGCAATAAATTGTTTATTTTGTTGCAGCTTGATCATGATGCATCATAAAGAAGGTTGACATTTATTTTGCTGTAAGAAAACTCGAGATACATATGGTGATATGTCATTTATGTAGAGGCCAGTCTGGAACACAGCTTTGGTCTAAAAAGGTAAGTGGAAAAGGCCTTAAGGATATGAGGCAGGAGAGTCATGTTTGTGCATGAAATCCAGGGCGCTTCATTACTTATTCTCAATTCCCACTTAGTATTCTAGCCTCAACATTTGCGGTGTCTTTTGTCCCCAGCCCAGAGCAGCTAAGAAAGAACAGATTGGGAGAGGGCAGGGAAGTTACAAGTCACAATCATGCTAATGGGAGAGGGAAATGGCAGCTGACAGCAAGGGAGGGGACAGCAAGACTCGGCTCGCAGGGCAGGACTGCTCTAGACTAGTTCGGAATTGTTGACCTTTGTCTGCAAGTCCAGGAAAGACTGTGCGGGGATTGCCTTTAGGCACCGCATACAGGAAGGGGACGTCGGAGGGAATAACTCCAGGAGGACGTGAATCTCTAAATGTTGTTCATCAATTTACCAAGTCAGAGAGCTCTGCCTGGGAAGGAAGCTGGGATAGGAAGCTGGGCAAATGTTGCTTGGCTCAAGATAGATGCTGGAGGACCAAGAGTTGGTCTCCAAGGTATGTGGGCATGAGTGTTGAGGAGAGGTGCAGTGAGGTCCATGTGGGTGGTCAGGCTGATTCAGAAGCTAAGTTAGAGAGTTAGGCTTGTGGTGGCTGAGTTTCTCTCACATAAAGTAATTAGCCTCCAATTAAAATAAATCAATTTATATTAAAAAAAATTAACTGCTGCAGACTGGTACCTTCCACATGCTTGCTCTAGGGAGGGAGCACAGTGACCCTAGGGCGTGTGGTGTATGCAGTATACAATGCCTTTTAATCTAGATACAGAAAGAAATTAAGCTTTAGGTAAACAAATATTGACAGTGGCATTAGTGTGACTTATAAATAGATATACGTATTTTCAGGGGGTGCTCAAATCAAGCACAAAATGAAAAGTGCTTGAAAATGACCAGTCTACAGAATAATCTGGCTCTCTCAAGCAGTCCGCATGGATTCTTTCGGTTTCTTGCCTCTGCACACTTAATCTGTATCCATAGCCTCATTTCCGCCTTCACTCTTTCTGCTATTGAGAGATCTTTCAGTGGAAGGGATGGCCTTCTTTCTGAAGGTGATTCTTTCTCCTGCATTTAGGGTCCCAGTCCTACAAGTCAATGTTGAATACTTCCTCCATAAATCTGTTCTCTTTGTACTGACACATTTAATCTTTTGTGCTAAACTTACGAATAGTCCCACAACTCTTGCATTTTTAGAAACCTTCTCCAGTTCTTTATCCTGAATCTACTGCCTTCCGCCCTGCCACACCCCATTCCTGTCAGGAGGTTTTGAGAGGAGCCCAGGCTCTCTGCACGCACTCTCGCTCTTCCTTGACTTCCCCCTACCACTTCTGAAATCTGGATCCTGCCCCAGCATCCCAGGGAAGCTGCCTCAGCTGTTAATGCTGACTCTAACCACCAGTGATGACCTAATGCCAAACCCACTGTGCACTTTTACGGCTTTTTCAAACCACGTTTCTTTTGACATCTTAACCATTCCTTCTTTTTGAATGTCTCCTTTCAGTTTATCTCTAATTGTTAACCCTCATGACCACCTACCTGGGAAACCATCTCTTTCAGGTCAAAAATGAAAAACATCATCTTTGGCCTAAGCTGGTTCCTCTGTCTGTATCTCCCTTTCTTGCTGAATGCCAACACCATCTGCTCTGTCACCTGAGGCTGAGCTTCCACTCTCTCTACTGATGAAAAGACGTTCTTTATTTCTATTCTTGTGTTATGATTTCTATCATTTCATCCTGTTTCTTATTCTTTGAATTTCCATCTCCTTGCTTACATTTCCCATCTTTTCTTGTATGACGTGAAGTGAACGTTGTTCAGTCGTGTCCAACTCTTTGCGACCCCAAGGACTATACAGTCCATGGAATTCTCCAGGCCAGAATACTGGCGTTGGGTAGCCTTTCCTTTCTTCAGGGGATCTTCCCAACTCAAGGACTGAACCCAGGTCTCCCGCATTGCAGGCGGATGCTTTACCAGCTGAGCCACCAGGGCAGCCCACCAACTTTTTTCGTTAGTGCCCTTTACCTATTATGTACTCAAGTCACTCAGTCGTGTCTGACTCTTTGCGACCCCATGGACTGCAGCCCGCCAGGCTCCTCTGTCCATGGGATTCTCCAGGCAGGAATACTGGAGTGGGTTGCCATGCCCTCCTCCAGGGGATCTTCCCAACCCAGGGATTGAATCCAGGTCTCTTGCCTTGCATGTGGATTCTATATCGTCTGAGCCTCTAGCGAAGCTCAAAAATACTGCGTGGGTAGCTTTCCAACTCAAATATGTGCTGAAATTTGAGTATGGTTCTGATGATTTTTTTTCTGTACAGACTGTTTTTTCTGGTCTTTTGTCACACCTAGTAATTTTTGTTGAAAGACAGGCGTGTTGTTTTGGGAACTATGAATTGAGTGAAATAGGTTTTTAGGGGGAGGATTTATGTTAATCTGGGTAGGAGTTGGGCGGTGTTTAACCTTTATTTCAGCTGTATGTGCCAGAGGCTTCAGTTTCCTTTAGTTCTTGTTTTTGTCCTTTGGCTTTGAGGCTTCCCTATGTTCTGCTCTTTGGATGGAGTTTTCATCTCTCACCTCTTTAGGTGTCAGTTCAGTTCAGTTGCTCAGTCATGTCTGACTCTTTGCCACCCCATGGACTGCAGCATACCAGGCTTCCCTGTCCATCACCAACTCCTGGAGTTTACTCAAACTCATGTCCATTGAGTAGGTGATGCCATCCAACCATCTCATCCTCCGTCGTCCCCTTCTCCTCCACCTTCAATCTTTCCCAGCAACAGGGTCTTTTCAAATGAATCAGTTCTTCACCTTAGGTGGCCAAAATATTGGAGTTTCAAGTTCAACATTAGTTCTTCCAATGAAGATTCAGGGTTGATTTCCTTTAGAATTGACTGGTTTGATCTCCTTGCAATCCAAGGAACTCTCAAGAGCCTTCTCCAACACCACAGTTCAAAAGCATCAGTTCTTCAGCGCTCAGCTTTCTTTATAGTCCAACTCTCACATCCATACATGACTCCTGGAAAAACTATAGCTTTGACTAGACGGATGTTTATTGGCAAAGTAATGTCTCTGTTTTTTAATATGCTGTCTATGTTGGTCATAACTTTTCTTCCAAGGAGTAAGAATCTTTTAAATTCATGGCTGCAGTCACCATCTACAGTGATTTGGGAGCCCCCCAAAATAAAGTCTGTCACTGTTTCCGTTGTTTTCGTATCTATTTGCCATGAAGTGATGGGGCCAGATGCCATGATCTTCATTTTCTGAATGTTGAGTTTTAGCCAACATTTTCATTCTCCTCTTTCACTTTCATCAAGAGGCTCTTTAGTTCTTTGATTTTTGCCATCAGGATGGTGTCATCTGCTTATCTGAGGTTATTGATATTTCTCCTGGCAGTCTTGATTCCAGCTTATGCTTCATCCCGTCCAGCATTTCTCATGATGTTCTCTGCATATAAGTTAAATAAGCAGGGTGACAATATACAGCCTTGAGGTAGTCCTTTCCCAATTTGGAACCAGTGTGTTTTTTCATGTCGAGTTCTAACTGTTGCTTCCTGACCTGTATACAGATTTCCCAGGAGGCAGGTCAGGTGGTCTGGTATTCCCATCTCTTTCAAAATTTTCCACAGTTTATTGTGATCCACACAGTCAAAGGCTTTGGCATAGTCAATAAAGCAGAAATAGATGTTTTTCTGGAACTCTCTTGCGTTTTCGATGATCTGGCGGCTGCTGGCAATTTGATCGCTGGCTCTTTAGCTGTAATCCGCTAGCAGTATATTGGATCCTACTGGTGCAGTGGTAGGGGGAGGGGGAGTGAGGTGCTCTGTGGTCTTCAGTTCAAGTCTCAGTCAGAGGCTCATTGGGAACCTATGTCTGAGGCTCTGGCTTTCACAAAGGTTCCTGTCCTTTCCCCAGTGGTAGGTATTTTCCCTCCTTGCCCCCTACTCCATTCCTGGGCTGCGGCATTTCCAATCTATTTTCTCGAAACTTGATTCTTTGTGAATGTGGGATTTCTGCCCCTACCCACCTTAACCTTAAGTGTGACAGGAAGACTTGAGGAGTCTGGATGGGAAGGAATTCCTTTCCCCAGATGAGGTAAGATTTCAAAATTGTGTTCAGATGAAGCCCTTTCCTCTGGAGAAGCGGATTTTGTTGCGGAGATGGCTCCGGGTAGGTTGCACAGCAGTTACTCTTTCCCTCACTGTGCCAGGGCTCGGAGAGGGACGAGGTCTTTCTCAGATCCTCAGTGTGAGAGCCTGGTGGGGTTCCTGGAGGGGAAGCTCAGAGAATTTCCCTCCCCCAGGAGTCTCTCACTCTCAAACTCGTCTGCACTGAGCCTCCAGCAATTTGTCAACATTACCTGCTAAGTGTTGCACAAGATTGTGGTTCCTGTGGCCTCTGCTCCAGGGAAACTGATTTTGATCATTTTAGTTCCCCAGGATGTGCCTATCTCTCTAGATGGAAGGGAATTGGTTTACGCTACTACCTCAGTTCTATGGCTTCCCAAGAACCACCTGCCAATGAGGGAGAGGCAGGAGACGTGGGTTGGACCCCTGGAAGATCCCTTGGCAAGCCACTCCAGTATTCTTGCCTGGAGAATCCCATGGACAGAGGAGCCTGGCGGGCTACAGTCCATAGTATCACAAAGAGTCGGACATGACTGAAGCGACTTAGCACACACGCATTACCTCTGTTCTATGATAAATCCAGGAAAAAGGACTGTCAGTTTGTTCAGATTTTTCTTGTTTAAGGATGAGAGTGATGAGTTCTGAGATTTTTATATGTCAGAGCTAAGATTGAAGTCTGCCTCATTCCCAGAACCTTAGTGTCCATGTCGAAGTCCTATTACTTCTTTGTCCAAAATATCTCTTGAAATATCCCCAGCGTTAGTCAAAGCATCATACTTTCTTGTCTGGATCCCTGTGGCCGTCTCTTGACCATTCTCATCTCCAGTAATGCCCTTGTTCAGTGGCTCCTTCAAGTGGCATTTTAGGACTGTCCTTGCTAACATCTTCTGACGGTCCACCTACCTTAGTAGAGAATACAGTGTCCCTCTAGGGCCCCTGCCTTCTGGTCCTTTACAATTTAGTTAGAAAAAATGAAAGGTTCAGAGTCTGAACCCAGGGATATGGATGCATTTTATGGGAATTTTGAAATTATTCCTTTAATTTCTGTTGCTTTAGTTAAATAATTCCTTTAAATTGGTATATGTTCACAGAAGTAAGAAAACAGATCAAAACAGATCAAAGAGAAATAAAAGTCAGAGAGAACAAATTTTAATAAATGGCCTATTATTGATGCAAAATATGTTTCTTTGTGATCATACTGACATACCCAGACTTGTACAGGGAGGGACTGGGTTGAAAGGTCTCCTATTTTGACCCCAACTACAGCTCTGAGGGGTGTGATGTTGACGCAGACTCTGTCAGAACATACCTGAGCCTGCACATGGGTAAGATGAGGGGCTCCCCACATAAGCATTTGACCTAGTTTCAACCTCAGGGGCTCTTAATTCACTTCCAAGGACCAGATGAAGTAATAACCGTAAGGCGCCACCAGTCTGAAATTTAGCTGGCCCTGGAGGCGTGGCATGAGTGTCCTGTGGGTGAGGTCTAAATTAGATGGCAGGCAGGTATGTACACAGGAGTGGTCATTACTGTGGGCAGATGTGCACGGCTAATGGCTGGCAGTGGTGATTGCTGCACGGGGAATTCCTTGATAAAAATGAGTTAAAATGAGATAATGGATTATCCGGAAGGGTGCTTTTTTACAGACCACCCTTTTATTGGTGAAAGCAATCAAAGGAAAAAAATCGAGCCATTAAAAATGAAAGCCACTGTAATGTATTTATTTAATATCATCTATGTAGCACACAACTGTATGCATACATATGACTCTGAGTAGATTAAAGGAAATATTGTTTTTATTTTTTTCCCAAATAAATGGAAGTGGGAGGCTGGTACATTAATGCGATGTAGGAGCCTAATGTACAGAGGCAGAAGGACTGCTTGCAAAAGAGCTAAATTTTTATCCATGTAAGCCAGACTGCCCACCATCTCATTACACTGCAGAGAGCTTACAAGCATTGCTCCCAATCACAAAGAAAAATCAGCGTGCAAGTGACCTGTGTATTAGCATCTCTGCAAATCTCAGGCAGGAGCTGAGATTTATATACCCTTTACACACCCCTGAGGAAATACCCATTTTATGCCATTGATAGGCCAGATGTATTTTCCTCTGTGAAATGTGATCAGAATATAATTAGAAGAAAACACACTGTGTATTCAAAAACAAATGCACTGTATTCTTTAAAACTCCATGGTCCTTTAGAACAGGCAGCAATATCAAATTAGAGGAGCTGAATGGAAGGGTTGTTATTGTGTGATCAGCCCTGTGTGGTTACATTTGTGACAGCGCGCTGATTTACTTCTGCAGCTACTGAGCTGCATTGAAAATTTCACGTCTCAAAAAATTTTGTCTGAATATGATTACCAACGTGATGAAAATATCTCACATTAGGTAGTGTGATTCCCTGAAAATGACAATGTGGCTTTGAATCTTTTTTCTTTTTCCAGAACCAATTTTACATGGAAGGAAAAAAATGAAGATGGCTTTGGGGGAAAAACATACACATTTCTAATAAAACTTGCTAGAGCAATCACACAGACTGCTATTATTCTATCGCATCTGTGCGTTTTACTGTAACAAAGTGATTAATATGCTTCGAAATTTGAACTTAGGGACTCAACTATTTTACTGTCATATTATCAAAACATACAAAAACTTGACACATCTAATTTCTATGTAATCCCAAGTAGTATAAAATTATATATTTATTTATAATATTTAGGTGTTTGAATGGATTGTGTGACATAAGCGTGGACAATTTTATACAGGAACATGAATAAAACATTTTCAAATGCATAAACAAGGCAGTCACTAGTGAAAAGAACTGTACACGTGCATGATGAATTAGGATGAAAATTCACCCTTTAATCTCTTTTAGACTTTGGATCACAATATTTTATACAAGACTGAGTACTTTATAGGAAACATCTGGGAAAAAAGTCATCATTTATAACCTGTGTACTACAAGGATTTTAATTTTTAGTTTTATGTGAACCAAAAAGGTGAGTAAAGCATTGTTAGTGTTTCAGAACTTCTCTGAAGAGGCCCAAAGAGAAGATGGATTAATGGCACTAGCTTAAAAGACAGGCTTAACAGGAGCTGCTTCTGAATTGAAGGCATTAGGAAGCAACTTTGCAAAGCAGAATATTCTCATAAGCAGATTCAGGCATCATCTGGGACTACTGCTGGGTTCCAAGGAGCCAGCAAGGTCTAGCCTTGCTCTGGTGTTTGTCTAAACATTACCCATGTGAAGAACGCCTAAACGAAAGGACAGGTTTTACGGGTGTGCGTTAAGGACTAAAACAAGCCATGGCGGTTTAGAAACAAGGCCCCCAATTCTTTCATCTTCCTGTTGAGAGGTGGGGCCATGTCCCTTCCCTTTGAATCCAAGTGGGTCTGTGGCTGCTTCAACGCACAGGATGTGGTGGAAGTGATGCCATGCGATTCCGAGGCTCAGTCAGAGGGGCTACAGAGAGTCACCCGGTTCTTTCCAGATGCTCGCTCAGGGAGAAACTGGCCACTTTGTGAAGGAATTTCCGCTGGCGGCACCTCCCGGCTCTGCAGGCCCTGGAGAGCAGAGACAAGGCGTGCTCCTTCCCCTTCTTGAACTTTCTGGTTCCCAGGATCTGTGAGGATAATAAAGTTGTTACTTTATACCCTTTAATCTTGGGTATTTGGTTCTCAGCAGCAGTAACTAGTATTTCCCAAGTTTGTTTTTTTGGATAATTATCACTTGGGCAGCATGTTAAAAACAAGAGTCACACGTTTCACCCATGGGTATTCTGACTTACTAGGTCTGACCAGGGATGGACAAACAATTTTTTAACAGACAGTGAGGAAAGTTATCTGTAATAAAGTGACTCCAAGATGCTGCACGATTTGTCGGCCACTTTTGACACATGACATTTCCATGACAAACGTATTCCTTTGATTACTTGGAATAGTTCCTGGGTCCATTCTCCCTTGTTTTAAGGTTGTAGAACACACCGCTTACAGACTGATCTGTTGTTCAAGGCCCACTTGTGAAAAAGCAGCGAATAAGACAAGATGCTTTCTTTCATTCAGCACTAAACTGGAGCAGTGAGGGGCCGGATGAGGTTTGGATGGGAGGGAGTTTTACGGAGGAGGTGCGACTGGTATTAGGGCTTTAATGCTGACAGTGCTGGGACCGGCTTGGGGGAGATATACATATCACAGACGGGTACGGAAGAAGGCGGGAAGGCGGGACGTGAACAAGCTCCCAGATTCCATGGTCGCCCCATGGGCACTCCACTGTACTTATTACCGTTATTACTTCTAACAACAGCAGCAAGCACCCAAACCATCTTTCATTGTCTGCTTCATGCGCATTGCCTGCCTTTGCTTATATCTGTCTCCTGCCTTTCCCGTGTCAGCATTACATACTACTCTCTCTCTTTTTTTTTAATCCTGTGATTAGTAAGTACCTAGTGCAGGGTGGGCAGGCCCATAAATGTTTGCTGAATAATAATAAAATAATAAATGATAAGAGGTGACCTTTAAGGGTTCTTACTACGTGCCAGACTATGTGCTGCCTGCGCTTAGTCACTCAGTCGTGTCCAACTCTTTGTGACCCCATTGCTATAGCCTGCCAGGCTCTTCTGTTCACTGGGATTCTCCAGGCAAGAACACTGGAGTGGGTTGCCATGCCCTCCTCCAGGGGATGTTCCAAACTCAGGGATGGAACCCAGGTCTTCTGCACTGTGGGCGGATTCTTTACCGTCTGAGCCACCAGGGAAGCCCAGACTGTGTGCTGGGCACTTTAAACAGATGACCCTGTCAGTAGGAAATTTGTCACAGAGTAGGATCATGATGCCCACTTGACAGAAATGAGAGCCCCGGGTTTGTGACTTGCCCAGGGTTGCACGGAGCAGGCACGGGGTCTAAGCCTGCATAACTGCGTAACTAGGTAACTGGACGTGAGAGCCTGACTCTGACTGCTTTAATAAAGCTGTAAAAGAGAGTGGACAGAGCAGGTCTCTCTTGAGCCTCCGCACCCTGCCTCTACTGGGGGCACCCTTCTCGCCTTCCTTGCCCAGCTGACCCTGCTCATCCTGCCCTTGTGGGCCCAGCTGTGACAGAGCCCCAAGCTCTACTTGTCCAGAGCCCTCCCTCTGCACCTCCTCTTTTATTATTCACATCACAGTAGAAAGGACTGGATAAATGTCTGTTTTTCCCTCTGGACACAAGGGAAGGGCCCATGTTGGTCTTCTTCCCAGAGCCTGTCACGTGGCAGGCTCCCTGGGCATTGCTATTGACATCCTTTATGCATGCAGTGCCCTACAGTGGGGTATGTTGTATGCTTCAGTGCGTAGTGTTAAGTACTGAGAAATCAGAAATGGGGAAGCCAAACTACTTCCAGAGATCCCAGATGGTTAATGGAAGGTGGGGGGGAGACTGATCATGAAACACAACAGAAGTAAAATCTCTGAGTGGCGGCTGAGCTGGAGACACTGTCAGGACATGCAGCCAGGACAAGGAGATCCTGGAGCTGTCCTTGCAGGGTGGGTCCCAGTTAGTTGGGTAGATGTGGGATGCAGGGACTGGAAGGACATCTAGGCAGAGGGAGCAGTTAACAGTGAAGGTCTAGGGACAGGGAAGAATAAGCCATGTTTGTATGATGGCAGGGAGCTTGGCGATGCTAGAGACAAAGGTACGTGGGGCCACAGCAGGAAATAAAACTGCCAAAGGCAACAAGGTAAGTCATGAAGGACTTGATTAGATTTGATCAGGTTTGAACTGAAATGTGGGAGTCCTAGATACTGACTTGGTAAGAATTTAGAATCAGTTCTGAAGGGGAGTAAGAAGTGAGAACGTCTTGGGAGGTCACGCTGGATGGTACCTTTGCGTTCACTGGGGACAGGAATTGTATGTGTCCTGCAGTGCTGAGAACCATCCCAAACAAACTGTTTGGTGCTCTTTTGAGAAATAGTGCACGGTAACAGTAACAAAAACTGGAAGGAAAGCACCCTGATATTTACAGGGTTCAGGTGGTGATTGACTTCCTGTTGATAAGGAGAGGACCCTCTTGAAGTACCAAACATGCAGGGAACAATTTATTTATGGGTTGATTCCATAAAAACCCCACACAGCGGCATTCTCACTTTTGGATCTGCATCCGGTGGTATTTTAGTCCTTTAGTTCTTAAGTGAAACTGTTAGTCACTCCGTCGTGTTTGACTCTTTGCAAACCCATGGACTGTATGGCCTGCCAGGCTTCTCTGTCCATGGAATTTTCCAGGCAAGAATACTGGAGTGGGTAGCCAATTTCCTTCTCCTGGGGATCTTCTCAACCCAGGGATTGAACCTGGGTCTTCTGCATTGCAGGCAAATTCTTTACTGTCTGAGTCACCAGGGCAACCAAAAGTATTTAGCACTTAAAGTATATTCATTTATCCACGTGGGCATTCATTTAGTCAGCCAATATTTATTGAATATTTTTTACAGGCAAAGAACTGTTCTAGGCTCAGGTAATCCAGTGTGAAGATGATGCTGTCCTCATGCAAGAGGGAGTTTGCAATCCCCCAAATTCCAAGGGAGATAAAGCTTGAGAGAGATAACTCAATTGCTTGTTTTGCAGCCAAAAGTTATTTATGTGGGATCTCTGAAAATATAACTAGGGCCACATTTCTTCATAACTAGACAAGCTTGTAACCCCAAGGGTGTATGCACTGTCCGTGCCTTGCAAGAGAGGTAGATGGAGACTGTGTCATTAAAACCAATTGCTAACACACATCCAGGGCTGCTCAGGGAATAAGAGAATTGAAGATTTATTTAAAATTGGGCAAACAGAAGAGTTGGTACTTGCAGGAAATCTTGCCAGTGCAGTTATGTTAACTGCTGTAAATATTTCCGTAAAATCAGTGGTGAAAGGATATCAACATTGGCCTAATTGGTTGCAAATAAGGCAAAACTTGAAGATTGACAAGAATCCTTTTAAAGCAGACTTAGTTTCCCTTTCTTTCTGCTTATTTCTTGAAACTTCTTTGTTGAGGCTATCCAAGCAAGAAGAAGAAATATATATAGGTTCCATGTAGGTTACAAAGAGAGTGTTAACTGTCATCATCATCATCGTTATTTTATTTTTTTGTGATGGTACTTCAGATAATGGTCTGAATTTGATGGACTTGAAGAAAGAAAGCTCAGATTGTTTCCTTCCCATTGGCTTGATGTAATTGAGGGAGAGAACAAATGAAGCATTCCTATGTACAGCTAAAGTCAAAGATACAAAAAAAAAGGGGAGGGTAAAGAGAAGTCACTGGTAGGAAAAGTAAACAGAATCGCAATGAACCGCCCTAGGTGGCAACCGTTATGGCAGGATCCTTCATTGAGACATGAGCTGCATTGTGCCTTTCCTGCACTAGAGAGAAGGTGGCCACCTCCTTGGGTTCACTTACCTCTGAGCAAACTTGGTCCAGAAGGGGACTTCTCGTCCTGTCTTTGGTTGAAGCTGCAGCTTGTCGAGGCGAAGAAAAAAATGTGACATTGCTTAAAAAGAGTCTTTGCGATAAGTATTACACCTAATATGCTAAGCACAATATGCCAGGAACAATGCTAATGCTTTATGTGATTGATCTCATGGAAGAGCAAGGATTTTGGAATCAGATGGATCTGAGTTCAAATTATGTTAATTTCTCCTGAGGAAGTTGTTTAACCCTCAGCCTCAGTTTGCTCACCTATGAACTGGGGATGATTTCTGCCTCAAAGATGTGAGGAAATAACAGGATGATGCCTGGGAAGAGTTTAGCCTATTCTGTGGCAGAGCGTAGGCACCAAGAGTTTGGGAGCTAATAAGCAGGTCCATATAGTCAAAGTTATGGTTTTTCCAGTAGTCATATATGGATATGAGAGTTGGACCATAAAAAAGGTTGAATGCTGAAGCATTGATGCTTTTGAACTGTGGTGTTGGAGAAGACTCTTGAGAGTCCCTTGGGCTGCAAGAAGATCCAACCAGTCCATCCTAAAGGAAATCAATCCTGAATATTCATTGGAAGGACTGATGCTGAAGCTGAAGCTCCAATACTTTGGTCACCTGATGCGAAGAACTGACTCATGTGAAAAGACCCTGATGTTGAGAAAGATTGAAAGCAGGAGGAGAAGGGGACGACAGAGGATGAGATGGTTAGATGGCATCACCGACTCAGTGGACATGAGTTTGAGCAAGCTTTGAGAGATGGTGAAGGATAGGGAAGCCTGTGTGCTGCAGTCCATGGGGTTGCAAAGAGTCAGACATGATTGAGCAACTGAACAACAACAACAAATATTATTTAAAGTTACACAACTTAATAAGACTAAATATATGTGGGAAACAAATAATGGAAGGTAGGAAGAGAAAAGCCTTGTTTTTCAGGTCTTCTACCTTATCTCTGAGGTTCATATTCTTTTCAATTGGAAGGCTTTTTGAACGGACAACTTAGATTTGAAGAAAATTCAACGTAGCCACATTTTACCTACATCCCTTACATCTTTCTTTGAGTTGATGTACAATATAGAAGCATTACTACTTTACAGAGAAAACCAGGGCTAACGAATAGGAAGGCCTGGAAGTCTAAGTTGACCCAAACACCAGCCATTAGGCTGATGGACCCAGAAGCCAGCTAGCTCCTTATGGACAGGCTGTCTGAAGAACAGGCATGGATGCAAATCCTGAATAGGTTACCAGTGTACCCAAATAGTGGTCCCTTCAGCAGGAGTGTGGCTGGGGAAGTGTCGGGGGTGACTAGAGGTCCCTTCCTGGACCAGTCACCTCTGACTGAGAATAAGCATGGTGACTATAGTTAATAATGTTGTATTGCATTTTTGAAATCCACTGAGGAAGAGATTTTATAAGCTTCACACAAAAAAATTGTAACTGTTTGAGGTGATAGATGTTAGCTAAACTCACTGGTGGGGGTGGGTGGATCATGTCAAAATATATATAATATTGACTCATTATGTTGACCATCTGAAACTAATATAATGTAATATGTCTTCAACTAGCCCTACCATAGAGCCTATAGGCTCCAGGACAGACAGAAGAAGCAAGTACCACAATCCCATGTCCTCCAGAATGAAAACCACAATCACAGAAAGGTAACCAAAATGACCACATGAATCACAGCCTTTTGTAACTGAATGAAGCTATGAGCTTTCCCATGCAGGGCCACCCAAGACAGACAGGTCACAGTGGAGAGTTCTGCCAAAATGTGGTCCACCGGAGAAGGGAATGGCAAACTCCTTCAGCATTCCTGCCTTGAGAACCCCATGAACAGTATGAAAGGGCAAAAGGATGTGACACTGGGAGATAAGCCCTCAAGGTCAGCAGGTGTTCAGTATGTTACTAGGGAAGAGCAGAGAAATAGCTCCAGAAAGGATGAAGAGGCTGGGCCAAAGCAGAAATGATGTTCAGTTGTGGATGTGTCTGGTGGTGAAAGTAAAGTCTGATGCTGTGAAGAACAATATTGCATAGGAACCTGGAATGTTAGGTCCATGAATCAAGGTAAATTGGAAGTGGTCAAGCAGGAGATGGCAAGAGTGAACACTGACATTTTAGGAATCAGTGAACTAAAAAGGACAGGAATGGGTGAACTTAATTCAGATGACCATTATATCTACAACTGTGGGCAAGAATCCCTTAGAAGAAAAGAAGTAGCCCTCACAGTCAATGAAAGTGTCCAAAATGCAGTACTTGGGTGCAATCTCAAAAACACAGAATGATCTTGGTTCATTTCCAAGGTAAACTGGGCAACATCACAGTTATCCAAGTGTATGCCCCAATCAGTGATGCTGAAGAAGGCGAAGTTGACCAGTTCTATGAAGACCTACAAGACCTTCTAGAACTAACCCCCCCAAAAGTCGTTTTCTTCATAAGGGATTGGAACACAAAAGTGGGAAGTTAAAAGATACTTGGAATAAGAAGCAAGTATGGCCTTTGAGTACAAAACGAGGCAGGGCAAAGGCTAACAGAGTTTTGCCAAGAGAACATACTGGTCATAGCAAACACCCTTTTCTTCAACAACACAAAAGATGACTCTACACGTGGACATCACCAGATGGTCAATAGCCAAATCAGGTTGATTATATTCTTTGCAGCCAAAGATGGAGAAGCTCTATATAGTCAGCAAAAATAAGACCTGGAACTGACTGTGGCTCAGATCATGAGCTCCTTATTGCAAAATTCAGGCTTAAATTGAAGACAGTAGGGAAAACCACTAGGCCATTCAGGTATAAGCTAAATCAAATCCCTTATGATTAAAAAGTAGAGGTGATGAGTAGATTCGAGGGATTAGATCTGGTAGACAGAATGCCTGAAGAACTATGGGCAGAGGTTTGTAACATTGTACAGGAAGCAGTGATCAAAATCATAGCAAAGAAAAAGAAAGGCAAGAAGGCAAAATGGTTGTCTGAGGAGGCCTTACAAATAACTGAGAGAAGAAGAGAAGTGAAAGGCAAAGGAGGAAGGGAAAGATATACCCATCTGAATGCAGAGTTCCAAAAAACAGGAAGGAGAGATAAGAAAGCTTTCTTAAGTGAACAAAGCAAAGAAATAGAGGAAAACAATAGACTGGGAAAGACTAGAGATCTCTTAAAGAAAATTGAAGATACCAAGAGAACATTTCTTGCAAAGATGGGCTCAATAAAGTACAGAAATGGTAGAGACATAACAGAAGCAGAAAAGATTAAGAAGAGGTGGCAAGAATACACAGAAGAAGAACTATACAAAAAAGGTCTTTAATGACCCAGATAATCATGATGGTGTGAAGTCAAGTGGGCCTTAGGAAGTATCACTGCAAACAAAGCTAGTGGAGGTTATGGAATTCCAGTTGAGCTGTTTCAAATCCTAAAAGATAATGCTGTTAAAATGCTGCAGTCAATATGCCAGCAAATTTGGAAAACTCAGCCATGGCAACAGGACTGGAAAAGGTCAATTTTCATTCAAACCCCAAAGAAAGGCAATGCCCAAGAATGTTCAAACTACTGTATAATGGCACTCCTCTCACATGCCAGCAAGGTTATGCTCAAAATCCTTTAAGCTGGGCTTCAACAGTATGTGAACCGAGGACTTCAGATGTGCAAGCTGGATTTAGAACAGACAGAAGAACCAGAGATCAAATTGCCAGCATCCACTGGATGATAGAAAAAGCAAAGGAATTCCAGAAAAACATCTACTTTTGCTTCACTGACTATGCTAAAGTTTGACTGTGTGAATCACAACAAACTGTGGAAAACTCTTAAAGATATGGGAATACCAGACCACCTCACCTGCTTCCTGAGAAATCTGTATGCAGGTCAAGAAGGAACAGTTAGAACTGAGTGTGGAGGAATGGACTGGTTCAAAACTGGGAAAGGATTACATCAAGGCTGTGTATTGTCACCCTGCTTACTTAACTTACATGCAGACTACATTATGTAAAACGCCAGGCTGGATGAATCACAAGCTGGATTCAAGATTGCTGGGAGAAATATCAATAACCTCAGATATTCAGATGATACCACTCTAATGGCAGAAAGTGAAGAGGAACTAAAGAGTCTCTTGATGAGGATGAAAGAGGAAAGTGAAAAAGCTGGCTTAAAACTCAGCATTCAGTAAACTAAGATCATGGCATCTGGTCTCATCACTTCATGGCTAATAGATGGGGAAAAGAGGAAGCAGTGGCAAGTTTTATTTTCCTGGGCTCCAAAGTCCCTGTCAACAGTGACGGCAGCAGTGAAACCAAAAGGTACTTGCTCCTTGGAAGAAAAGCTATGGCAAACCTAGATAGTGTATTAAAAAGCAGAGACATCACTTTGCCAACAAAGGTCTGTATAGTCAAAGCTATGGTTTTTCCAGTAGTCATGTATGGATGTGAGAGTTGGACCATAAAGGGGGCTGAGTGTTGAAGAATTGATGCCTTCAAATTGTGGTGCTGGGAAGACTCTTTGAGAGTCCATTGGGCAGCAAGTAGATCCAACCAGTCCATCCTAAAGGAAATCATTCCTGACTATTCCTTGGAAGGACTGATGCTGAAGCTGAAGCTCCAATAATTTGGCCACCTGAGGTGAAGAACTGACTTATTGGAAAAGACCCTGATGCTGGGAAAGATTGAAGGCAGGAGGAGACAAGGACGACAGAGGATGAGATGGTTGGATGGCATCACTGACTCAATGGACATGAGTTTGGGCAAACTCCGGGAGGTAGTGAAGGACAGGGGAGGCTTGGTGTGCCGAGGTCCATGAGGTAATAAAGAGTTGGACATGACTTTGCAGTTGAACAACAGCAATATCAGTTATATCTCAAAAAAGAATGAATCTTGTTTTCTATGTGTTCCATGACATGTAAATTTTGGGAAACACTGATTTAAGGACCAAACACTTTCGATCCACAATGGGGAGGATTGTCAATGGAGGTTGGAAGAGATGGGGTAAAGGATCATTATTTAAAAATTTAAAAGGAACTCAAAATTTATCAAACCCAAGCAAGAACATGATAGGTGAATCCCAGGATTCTAGGAAGGCAATGTTTTTACCATGAGATTGGGAGCCAGCCACATGGGATTGGGATCTGGAGCTTATCTGTAGGGCAAGATACTGCCACTTGGTTACAAAACAGAAAATTCTGGGAGCTAGGGTTCCAGTGCCAAAATGAGCCCAGATCAGAAGGAAGTCCTACCAACCATCTAGGCTATTGGCTTAAGGCTCTGCGTACTTTGTTAGCTTAGGGCAAGTGGGCAAGCTTACCGCCCTAGTGTGGAGCAGGGCTAGATATTAAAGTAAAGGCTTAAGTGGGCTTAGATTTGAATGTTAGGAAGGAAGCCAGGCAAGGAGCTAAGCAGACCACAAAACCACCCTCTCTTCGGGCTCTTGTGGTGGCTGTGCTGGCAAGTCTGGAATCAACCAGCTGACCACCCCACTCCCATGATCAGAGAATAGCTTTGTTCCTTGCGGAAGTTGAAGAACATTTTGGTTCTGCATAACAGATCACAGAATCACATCAGATCACAGAATTTTTTTTAACTGAGTGGGTTAAGTAATAAACTCAGACAATCATGCTCAGCCCTTGCAGCAGCATTTGGAGTCATTTATTAATGCAGGGACATTAATCTGCTCCATTATAAATACAAGATAATTACCCAGATGATGTGCGAAGCTCTTTCTAAATTTCTTCTCTTTATTTAGTCCAACATAAGAACTGACATACGGTGCCTTTTCCATGGGTAAATGTGAATGAGGTCAGTTATAAAGAAAACAAAAACTGATTGATCAGTGAGTGTGGGTTTGAGAATCAATCAATCAATAAGGACACTAACGCCTTCTAAGACTTGGAGTGGGAAATGGGGGCACAGGGTCACAAAAGTAAAGACTGTAGGCATGTGCCCTAAAGGATTTCTAATTGGGTAGGAGAAGACAGGCTAAGATCTGAAAGTCAACCATGGTGGGTGAGAACTTGGGAACTCCTGGACGGGGAGCCCTCCATTTGTGGAGGAGCTTGGGAATGCTGATCACACTTTGGAGGAAAGTAGGCCCAGAGACAATAGTTGACAACTTGGGTATTATCCTAGATACCCTTGTAGTTTCCAAAGAGAGCAATAGCCCTCATGTGCTATCGACCCCCAGAAAAGGTGCCACCTGGCAAGGCATGCATTATAAATTCAGAAAAGTGGGTAAGCAGAGTGGCAGAAACTTCTTGGTGAGCTCTGTCTTTGGTTTGATTATGAAGAATGAGAGGGATTTGGCCAGACAAGGAAGAAAAGAATTGAATGATAGCTCCCATCTCTATGTATTTCCCATGTGCCAGGCCTGAATTATTTTGCATATGTTATTTCATTTAATCTTTGGAAGTAAGTGAGAAAAGTGAGGTTCAGAGAGATGAAGCCCATTTTCTGGTCAGTCGGTGGAGCTGAGTTTTGCATCTGAGGATCTCTGGTGCTACTGTTTCTGGCCACACTACTCTGGAGTCTCATTAGGCCAAACTGTGGGGTTCAAAACCCATTAGTTCCTCTCCTCACCAGGCTTCCCTGGTGGCTCAGATGGTAAGAAATCCTCCTGCAGTGCAGGAGACCTGAGTCCAATCTCTGAGTTGGGAAGATTCCCCTGGAGGAGGACATGGCAACCCACTCCAGTATTCTTGCCTGGAGAATTCCCTGGACAGAGGAGCCTGGAGGGCTGCAGTCCGTAGGGTTGCAAAGAGTCAGACACGACTGAGCGACTAAGCACAGCACACACAGCACAGTCCCTCTCT
This sequence comes from Capricornis sumatraensis, assembly GCF_032405125.1. Classification (NCBI taxonomy): domain Eukaryota; kingdom Metazoa; phylum Chordata; class Mammalia; order Artiodactyla; family Bovidae; genus Capricornis; species Capricornis sumatraensis. The sequence goes on from NC_091079.1 coordinate 89,507,287, forward strand.
TAAGAAATGCTGAAGGGAAGAGAAGAACTGTGGGAAGTGGGGATTGCCAGCAGTCCCAGGAGGTGTGGGATGGAGATTGGTCCAGTCAGTGCACAGGCTCAGACTGGCGAGATGAGATTGCTTCTCAAACATTGCAAGTCCCTCCCACTTCTTCCAGTGGTCCCCTTTGCATAGTCATTCTTGTTCTTCAGGTCTTAGAGCAAATATGATCTCCTCAAGTAGTTCTTCTAAAGCCATGACCCGATTGAGTTCATCATCCCTGTAATCTAACAAACTGCCCCCAAATCAGCAGCTTAAAACAAGACTTCTTGTCCATCTCACACTTTCTGTGTGTCAGGAATCTGGGAGCTAGTGGTCTGGCTCAGGGGCACTCTTGAGGCTGCAGTCAATCTGTCAGCTAGGTACAGTCCCCTGTAGGGCTGGAGGATCTGCTTCTAAGATTGTTCACCCCTTGCCAACGGGTCTCAGTGTTGTATTGAGGACAGTCAGTTGCCACGTGGGGCCCCCCCATAGGTTGCCTGGTGTCTTCGGTACATGGCCATTGGCTCCTCCCCCAGAGGGAGCCAGAGCATGAGAGGCTGACCGGAACAGAAGCTATAGAGTCTCCTCTAATTTAAACCTGAAAGTGACAAACCATCACTTCTTCCACATTGTGCCAGTCAGTCGGACTAGCTTTACACAAGGGAGAGGGGACTACACAACGGCGCGAATATTAGGGGGAAGGGCCACTGTGGGCCATTTTGGAGGCAGTGACCACAGGCTTGCTTATTTTCTTCATAGCATGCATCTCAATCTTAGATCCTCTAATCTGTTTACTTGTTGACAGTTGGACTCTTTCCCACTAAAATGAAAGCTGTGCTAGAGCAGAGACACTTATCTGGCCCACTGCTGACTCTCTAGCCTCTGGAAGAGTGGCTAACAAAATCAGTATTGTTGAATGAATGAAGATGTCACTGAACCACATGGCAAGGTACAGGAAGTCCATTTCTTCTAACTTTATTTCTTATCACATTACTTTGTCATTATGATAAAGGCTGGCTTATAAGATCACTGACTGGACAAAGAGGCAGGAGCATGATATGACTGTCTAGTTTGATTTTTTTTTCACTTGATGTGTGATTTATAAATGACTGTTCTTTGACTTTCTTTTGCATTCTACCAAATACATGCTCTAATAATCAGAGTAGTCTGGTATAGTATATCATATTATAGTTTCAAAATTGCTTTGATATTCTATGCTCCATTTGATCTTAACAGTGCCATGTTTAAGCTGATAGAACTGACATCTGTAGATGAGGTATTAAGAGATTTGGAGAGTTCAGTGACTTCCAAAGAGGTAGTGTTAACTGAAAAAAGCCTGAATAAAGCCTGTCTCCAAATTAAGGACTGTCCCTCTGTCCCTGAGCCCAGAAGGCCTTGTTTAATGCTTGCATAATACTTCTCTCATGATAATTTTAATAGTCTTATATGGAGTGATATTTTCAGAGTAGCTATTCTCAGGGCAACCCACTCCAGTGTTCTTGCCTGGAGAATCCCAGGGATGAGGGAGCCTGGTGGGCTTCCGTCTATGGGGTCACACAGAGTCGGACACGACTGAAGTGACAGCAGCAGCAGCAGCAGCAGCAGCTGTTCTCAGAACCACTTTCTTTCATATGTGCATGGACTTATGTGTTTCTCACACACTAGGGTGATTGCACTAATATTAACGTACCTTTCCAGCCTGGGCTTTGAATCGTTTATATAATTTTTTGGTATTGACCATCTGGTGATGTCCATGTGTAGAGTCTTCTCTTGTGTTGTTGGAAGAGGGTGTTTGCTGTGACCAGTGTGTTCTCTTGACAAAACTCTGTTAGTCTTTGCCCTGCTTTGTTTTGTACCCCAAGGCCACATTTGTCTGTTACTCCAGGTATCGCTTGATTTCCTACTTTTGCATTCCAGTTCCCTATAATAAAAAGGACATCTTTTTTAGGCATTAGTTCTAGAAGGTCTTGTAGGTCTTCATAGAACCATTCAACTTCAGCTTCTTCAGCATTACTGGTTGGGGCACAGACCTGGATTATTGTGATACTGAATGGTTTGCCTTGGAAATGAACAGAGATCATTCTGTCATTTTTGAGATTGCATCCAAGTACTGCATTTCACGGTAAAGCGTCTGCCTACAATGCGGGAGACCTGGGTTCAATCTCTGGGTTGGGAAGATCTTCTGGAGAAGGATATGGCAACCCACCCCAGTATTCTTGCCTGGAAAATCCCATGGACGGAGGAACCTGGTTAGGCTACAGTCCATGGGGTCGCAAAGAGTCAGACAGGACTGAGTGACTTCACTCACTCACTCACTGCATTTCAGTCCCTTTTGCTGACTATGAGGGCTGCTCCATTTCTTTTAAAGAATTCTTGCCCACAATAGTAGATATAATGGTTGTCTGCACTAAATTCATCCATGCCAGTCCATTTTAGTTTGCTGATTCCTAAAATGTCGACGTTCACTCTTGCCATCTCCTGTTTGACCACTTCCAATTTGCCTTGATTCATGGACCTAACATTCCAGGTTCCTATGCAATATTGCTCTTTATAGCATTGGACTTTACTTTTGTCACCAGTCACATCCACAGCTGGGTATTGTTTTTGCTTTGGCTCCATCCCTTCATTCTTTCTGAAGTTATTTCTCCACTGATCTCCAGTAGCATATTAGGCACCTACTGACCTGGGGAGTTCCTCTTTCAGTGTCCTATCATTTTGCCTTTTCATACTGTTCATGGGGTTCTCAAGGCAAGAATACTGAGGTGATTTGCCACTCCCTTCTCCAGTGGACCACATTTGGTCAGAATACCAGACCACCTGACCTGCCTCTTGAGAAATCTGTATGCAGATCAAGAAGCAACAGTTAGAACCGGATATGAAACAACAGACTGGTTCCAAATCGGGAAAGGAGTATGTCAAGGCTGTATACTGATATTGATATTTCTCCTGGCAATCTTGATTCCAGCTTGTGCTTCTTCCAGCCCAGCGTTTCTCATAATGTACTCTGCACAGAAGTTAAATAAGCAGAGTGACAGTATACAGCCTTGACGTACTCCTTTTCCTCTCTGGAACCAGTTTGTTGTTTCATATCCAGTTCTAATTGTTGCTTTCTGACCTGCATATAGGTTTCTCAAAAAGCAGGTCAGGTGGTCTGGTATTCCCATCTCTTTCAGCATTTTCCACAGTTTCTTGTGATCCATACAGTCAAAGGCTTTGGCATAGTCAATAAAGCAGAAATAGATGTTTTCCTGGAACTCTCTTGCTTTTTCCATGATCCAGAGGATGTTGGAAATTTGATCTCTGGTTCCTCTGCCTTTTCTGAAACCAGCTTGAACATATGGAAGTTCACGGTTCACGTATTGCTGAAGTCTGGCTTGGAGAATTTTGAGCATTACTTTACTAGCGTGTGCTGCTGCTGCTGCGAAGTTGCTTCAGTCGTGTCTGACTCTGTGCGACCCCATAGACGGCAGCCCACCAGGCTCCCCCGTCCCTGGGATTCTCCAGGCAAGAACACTGGAGTGGGTTGCCATTTCCTTCTCCAATGCATGAAAGTAAAAAGTGAAAGTGAAGTCGCTCAGTCGTGTCCGACTCTTAGCAACCCCATGAACTGCAGCCCACCCTCCATCCATGGGATTCTCCAGATAAGAGTACTGGAGTGGGGTGCTATTGCCTTCTCAGATGAGTGCAATTGTGTGGTAGTTTGAGCATTCTTTCGCATTGCCTTTCTTTGGGATTGGAATGAAAACTGACCTTTTCCAGTCCTGTGGCCACTGCTGAGTTTTCCAAATTTGCTGGCATATTGAGTGCATCACTTTCACAGCATCATCTTTGAGGATTTGAAAGAGCTCAACTGGAATTCCATCACCTCCACTAGCTTTGTTCATAGTGATGCTTTCTAAGGCCCACTTGACTTCACATTCCAGGATTTCTGGCTCTAGATGAGTGATCACACCATCATAATTATCTGGGTCGTGAAGATCTGTTTTGTACAGTTCTTCTGTGTATTCTTGCCACCTCTTCTTAATATCTTCTGCTTCTGTTAGGTCCATACCATTTCTGTCCTTTATTGAGCCCATTGTGGCATGAAATGTTCCCTTGGTATCTCTAATTTTCTTGAAGAGATCTCTAGTCTTTCCCATTCTGTTGTTTTCCTCTATTTCCTTCTAGTGTTTCATGAATAAGTGTATCTGCCTATCTATCTAAATATGTATGTTCTTCTCTATAATATTTTAATGCAAGAAAGAAAATTTTTTTTCTTTTCTTTATTTAATGTGAATTTTAATTCACATTAAATTTTTTTCCCTCCACATTCCATTAAATATGACTTAGCTCTTAACCTACCTGAATTGGGGGTTGGCCAATGACTCCTTTGAGACTGTTGAAGACCTCAAAGGCTTTTGCAACCTGGGCAAGCTTCTGACCTGAAGCTGTGGTCCCAGCCCTCACAGATCATTCAGTGGTGGAGCTCCCTGGGATCAGGACACACAGGGGCCTAATGTTCAGGCTTAGATCTTCAAGGGCCCTGCACACTTGTGGGGCACTTAGAATAGAACCTGGGAACAGAAACCCATCACTTGATTCTTCCATCTCTTAGTCTTAAGAAATCCAACTCTCTCCCTGGGTCTCTGTCACCCTTGAATCCCCTTTTCCCTCCAACCAAGCAAGAAGCTCAGTTTGCTCACTCTTGCTATGACTGAATCACCAAAGACATCAATCCATTTTGGAGCAGGGGTCTCCAGTCTCACAAGCTTGGCTGTTCATCAGTGAGAGGGTAGGGGAAAATTACATTTCGACCCCCTTGGTAATGATTATTCAGTAGGAAAAGGACAAGGTGCTATTTAACTTATTAATCACATATGCTAACAATATTGCTCTCTAGCTGTATTTAAATTTAAATGATTCATAAGCACACAGTTTTGTTTCTTGTGTTTTAACTTGATGCCATATCATGAACATAACCCACACTTTAAAATACTTTAAAGGAATCAGAGTTTTCCTACTTTTTGATGTTACAAAAGGTTCTGAAATCAACATTTTTGAGCACAAATCTATTCAAATCTATGATCAATTTTTAGAATAAATGATGGGTTTCTGCACTCAAGGAGTTCACTCTGGCTTGGTAGGAAGACAATGAGAGGAAGACAATGAGAGAGAGAGTTTTCATGTGGCTGGTGGATTGGACAATGGAAAGAGAATATGGGGCATGAAGGTGACAAAAATGAGAAAGGCTTTGGTGATGGGTTTGTCAGATTGTGTTTAGACCTGCTTCCTTAAGTCCTCTGACAGTCAGTGCGAATCTGAACAAATGGTGTGGTCTCAGGCCTTACTCCCTAAGAGCGACGTTAGACCAGCAGCATCAGCTACCTGGGAACAGCTGTAAACGCAGAATCTCAGACCCCACTCTAGACCTTGATAAACTGTTGACGGCATCACTGTTATCCTAGGTCTTTGTGTTCTAGCCAGCTGATAAGCCTGCATACTTATCTTACAGCCCAATTTCCTTTTCCAACAAACAAGAGCCTAGGTTTGAAAATGCATAAGCAGTTATTGCTATTATGATGATGACTATTATTACTATTACCTTGATTTTATAGTATACATTTTCTTTTAAGAGCTGAAAAGGCTTAAGAAATATTATATCACTAATCCTTACAGTATCATTGTGAAATAGGTAGGTGGTAAATATAAACAAGAGTCAATATTATGCTAAATCATACTTAAGTATACGGTGTGAAATCCTAAGTGATCCAATGAAAGGCAATATCCTTTTGCTGCAGCTGAAGTATTTTATATCTCTTATGTTAAATCTCCAAGTGATCAAGCTTGGTGACCCATTCTGTTTTTTCGCCACCTCTCGTTAAATAACCTTCCTTTTGCATTTATATGAAAAGAAATGAGATATTTTGAAAAAATTCTAGGTCTTAAGGAAATTTTACAAACATGACTTCATCAATGCCCATATATAAGGGAAACAGAGACACTTAGAATTACAAATACAACTGAAATCAAAGGCTGTAATTTCATCCAGTCAGCTTCTATATTGATGCATTACTGAACTGAGTCTGACCCTTCTTTCCTTCTTGTCAATCACTATGCTAGATTAATTCTTTCCAAACTTTGGTCATTTTTTTCCCATCCCATTAATTAATTTATTATTTATCTTTAAAAATAATTAATTAAAAATCCTAAATACGTTTTCTTTAAAAATAAATGTTATCTTAGCACCACAAATGGAAGACCAATAAGTTCTAATTGGTATAAAATAAAGTATTACAAAAAATAAACACCATGAAACCAAACTAACTTATTAAATTCTAGTCTTTATCCTTGGAGCCTGAGGCTTGCTCTCTCTTTGTTAAAAAGAGAGATTTAGCAAGTACTGGAGTGGTGTGAAAGATAGATTGGCACCAAACTGAGACTCTTTTCCTGAGGTAGTTAGGAGAATTAACAGAGTTACTAAGGGATTAGTTTTCTGACTTTGTAATTTAATGTTATTTAATGCCTAGATATGTACTACTTTAAATAATTTCCCTAAACTCCCCTAATTTTGAACATTAATTCTCAGAAGTAATGAGAGTGGCCTACCCACAATTTCCCCCATTACTTCTAAATCCTCCAGCTAAATACTTCCTGCTCTGAGACAGTGTAAAGCTTCTTTCATCTGATATGACTTCTCTGACCGTCTGAATCTTTTTCAGCCTTTAAGACTGACTCTCAATACCTCTGGGTGAGGCTCCTTGATTTCCTGGGTTTATGGAAACCTCAGCCTCTTTTAAATTCCTTTTGCAGCATTCACTTTGTGTTCATCATACATCAACTTAATGGGTGATTGAGAATCTTCTTGTGGGAGGACGTGTTTTCATTACCAGCAGGTGGTAAGCTTTCTGAGGGCAGCGGAATACCAGAAGCTCCCTCTTAGTATGGTGCCCTTGCAAGGAACAGGTGTTCAGTCAGTAACTATTGCTTTGAGATGAAATTTCTCTGACTCTGCTCTATTTGTGGTTTGAAAATTCATGTGCTAACAGGGGCTGTATCTATAGGAGATTGATGCCCGATTTCCTTTGTCACTCTCTTCAGGGCCGTTACAGCAGAAGTAGAGAGTTTCAGCAGCCTAATTTGTGCTTTGACCTGAAAGTTGTGGTTTGCGCTATTTGTGACATTTTTAGGGACCTTAGGGAAGCCCTGTTAACTCAGATAAGGTAAATTCAACCAGATGGAAACCTTGGATTTGGATTCAACCTACTAGCCCAGCCATTAGAATTCACAGAAAGCATCCCTGGAAGAGGCAAAGGAAGCATCTTAGACCACCTGACATGGTTTTAGTTATTCAAATCATCACATTATAACTTCTTCCTTCAGTGTGGAATACTTTTCAGATCCTCCCTCCCATGACATGATTTTCAGTTTCATCCTTCCTTTTGGGTTCTATTTACCTGGTTGATTAACTGTATTTGTCTCATACCCTGAAAGGCAGTTTGTTTCTAACATTTGGATGCAATATTCCCTGTAAGATCCCCAAATTTACAAACACATTGTTACTGCTGAAATCTTGATATTTCACTTGGGTAAAACTGAAAGTATGGAGATCATTATCTAAATACCGATAACTTTTCCTGTTTGAAATCTTTCCATTGTGTAAGGTTATACTTGATACAACTTTTAAGATATTTGATGGGTGTAAGGACTTTCTTTGGGAATATACACTGGAGGCCTTATTTCTCACTAGAAGCTTTTCAAAATTTCTTTTCAGAAACAGCTACTGTACATTTTAAACAATACAGAAAATTACTATAAAAGACTGGAACTCACATAGGAACAGAGATGTCAGATTCAATGGAGCAAATCCATCGTTCCTTCTTAGTTTTGGTTAGAGGTGTTGAAATTGCATAAAATGCCTTTATTTGTAGGAATATTAAAGGGTTAATCTGTTTCATTTACTTAAATATTCCAGACCACGATGAAAACATTTTTGCACCTAAGAGGAAAGATTGTGGGTGAAAAACTGAAGATACATGATTTATCACTCCCCTCACAAATAAAATTTATTCATTGCATCCACCAGCCATCACACAGATGGTCAGAAAATTGGCTTTGTGTAGGGATGTGGATTCAGGCATGAATATTAATATGAGACAGATGTAAACGCATATTAATATGCATTTGCTTTGCATGGACTGACATTACAATATTTTCATTAAAGAAACTGCATTTGAAAAGAAAGTATAGGTCACCTTTTACAAAGCATAAAATTGTATGGTAGAATATATTTGTGGGCTCTGAAAATCAACTGTTGATAAGAAAGGAAGAATGAATATTGAAGCTGGAGTTGGATGTTTACAACATAGCCACAGAGGCATCAGAAAGATTTTGCTCCTCTTATTACAATTAAACTGTATTTTTGAACTTCAACCATATAAGGTGCAAGCTGCCACTTGAGCAATCTAGGGAAGCAAAGCCCTGTTTGGATATGATACAGGGACAAGTATAAATTATGAGGAGTCTGAGATAAGCTAAGCTATCTAGAAAGATCCATTCACATCCTAAGACACAAATTTTCAGTGTGTGGTTGCCGTAATGGCAGTGATTCATAAAAATATAAGATTTATGCAGGCACAGTACTTTGGGAATTTTTTTGTCAGTGCAGGACAGCATTTATGCTCACATCAGCGCCAGCATCTGTGCTGTTAGTATCTGCTTATGGTAGCATTGTGCTTCCTTCCCAAGTGGAAAGAGAGAACGTGACATTGTAAAAAGCTATTCACAGGCTTGCTGCTTTGTACTCACAAACCATTCACAGGGTGTTTTGCCACTAAAATATTGCTTACTGGAGAGAACAGCAGCTTTCTTCTGTTTGCGAATCCCTTAAAACTGCTGTGTTGGCTCTTCAGACAAACATGATTACATCCCAGCCCATGAATGTGCAAGTTAATAATTATAAATGATCTGTTATTGATTATTCACTTCAGTGACTTCACTAATCCTTCCAAAACCTCCATGAAGCTTCTGAATTCCATTCTCCAGCTCTGATTTCCTCCTGACTTCGTCATGCCTTTCTAACTGCCCGTTCAAAAAATTCATCTGGAGGTCCAGCCACATGTCCACAAATGGAGCTGACATCTTCTCCTTCAATACACGGAGTAGTGGAGGGAGCATGGAGCCTGATGCGGGGTCAAGAAGCTTTGAGTTTGAAATCTGATTCTGCCTCTCACTGGCCACATGACCCAGACAAATAATTGAACTTCTCTGAACCTCAGTTTCTCAGGAGTAAACTAGTGGATAGTTTTGCCAATTTCTGCAGCTATTTTCATATAATTGCTTGGTTTGTTACATGTGAGAATTTGTGGGAAATTGCACGGCATGTCTAGCACATAGTAATTTCTCAGGTCTGTTTTTACGGTTCTCTGTTTCTTTTACTGGCCCGGCTATTTTATCAATCTCTCTGTCTCTTTACTCAGTTATTGTTCATTCTGTCCCTTATTTTTCTTCACTGTCATCTTTTTGCTTTGGCCTTGATTACACGTCTCCTGGTGTATAACCTTTTATTATACAATGATTTTCTAACTGGTTTCCTTATCTCCTCATCTGAACCATGGGACAAGTTGATTTTTCTAAAGCACAGCACCGACCAGATTTATCCTTTGTTCAAGAGCCTTAAAGGGCTAGCATTACATATCAAGTAAAACCGAAGACATTTGTTGGCAAGCAGGCTGTATTTTTTTCTTTTTTTGCTGAACCTTTAATCAGCCATCCAGGCCAGTCTTTGTCTTTTGGTGGCCCATCTCCAGGACTGCCTTTCCCCAAAACTTGCTCTCCCTGCCTTGCCTTGGCTTGGGCTGGATTCCTTCTGGAAGTGGACCTCCCCACATTATCTCTTGGTGGATTTCTACCCATCAGATAAGTCCTCTCTCAGGAATCTTTTCCTCTGATCAGCCATAGCAGTTGGTTTCATGTCGCTGAAAAGTGTATTTGACTGACACATTTATGGAACTCTTATTTATTTAACCTTCTTTATGGCTTGTATCATGTGCCCATTCTGAAGATGAAGAAACTGAAGTGTGGAGAGTTAGGTAACTCCCTTGATCACAGAGCTGTTAAGTAGAAGATTTGGGAATCCAATTCAGGTGGTCTGGCAGGATGTGTGTTATTGACCACATGTGTTCTATGCCATGCTGCTTTGCAATTTCAAAATTTTAAATATGTCATGAGTTTTTTTTTTAACAGTCTTGTTTCTGTTAATGTACTATTGTAGTTCTCTACCAAGTCTTCCATCAAAAAAATCAAGAGACCATTTGTCTGGATTATTGAATCTTTTAGCCTTTACTTCCAAGTTGGAAATCTTTCAAAGATTGAAACCAGTGGTTGTCTGACAAGACTCTAGATGAGATTAGCCATGTGATAGTGGACATGCTCTCTCTGTCACTGTATGTGCATATTAGATATTCCTCTACGTATTTACACATTTCATTTAGGGACTGACATAAAGTATTTTCACCCTGCTCTAAGTTGAGTTCAGTCGCTCAGTCATGTCCAACTCTTTGCAACCCCATGGACTGCAGCAAGCCAGACCTCCCTGTCTATCACCAACTCTCAGAGTTTACTCAAACTCATGTCCATTGAGTCAGTGATGCCATCTAACCATCTCGTCCTCTGTCGTCCCCTTCTCCTCCCACCTTCAATCTTTCCCCAGCATCAGGGTCTTTTCAAATGAGTCAGTTCTTCGCAGCAGGTGGCCAAAGTATTGGAATTTCAGCTTCAGCATCAGTCCTTCCAATGAATATTCAGGACTGATTTCCTTTAGGGTGGACTGGTTGGATCTCCTTGCAGTCCAAGGGATTCTCAAGAGTCTTCTCCAACACTACAGTTCAAAAGCATCAATACTTTGGTGGTTAGCCTTCTTCACAGTCCAACTCTCACATCCATGCATGACTACTGGAAAAACCGTAGCTTTGACTAGACAGATCTTTTTTGGTGAAGTAATGTCTCTGCTTTTTAATATGCTATCTAGGTTGGTCCTAACTTTTCTTCCAAGGAGCAAGCATCTTTTAATTTCATGGCTGCAGTCACCATTCACAGTGATTTTGGAGCCCCAAAACATAAAGTCTCTTACAGTTTCCATTGTTTTCCCCATCTATTTGCTATGAAGTGATGGGACTGGATGCCTTGATCTTAGTTTTCTGAATATGGAGTTTTAAGCCAACTTTTTCACTCTCCTCTTTCACTTTCATCAAGAGGCTCTTTAGTTCTTCACTTTCTGCCATAAGGGTGGTGTCATCTGCATATCTGAGGTTGTTGATATTTCTCCCGGCAATCTTGATTCCAGCTTGTGCTTCATCCAGCCCAGCATTTCTCATGATGTACTCTGCATATAAGTTAAATAAGCAGGGTGATAATATACAGCCTTGATGTACTCTTTTCCCTATTTGGAACCAGTCTGTTGTTCCATGTCCATTTCTAACTGTTGCTTCCTGACCTGCCCAGATTTTTCAGGAGGCAGGTCAGGTGGTCTGGTATTCCTATCTCTTTCAGAATTTTCCACAGTTTGCTGTGATCCACAAAGTCAAAAGCTTTGGCATAGTCATTAAAACAGAAGTACATATTTTTCTGGAACTCTTTCGCTTTTTTGATGATCCAATGAGTGTTGGCAATATGTTCTCTGGTTCCTCTGCCTTTTCTAAATCCAGCTTGAACATCTGGAAATTCACAGTTTACATACTGTTGAAGCCTGGCTTGGAGAATTTTGAGCATTACTTTACTAGTGTGTGAGATGAGTGCAATTGTGTGGTAGTTTGAGCATTCTTTGGCATTGCCTTTCTTTGGGATTGGAATGAAAGCTGACCCTTTCCAGTCCTGTGGCCACTGCTGAGTTGTCCAAATTTGCTGGCATATTGAGTGCAGCCCTTTCACAGCATCATCTTTGAGGATTTGAAATAGCTCAACTGGAATTCCATCACCTCCACTAGCTTTGTTCGTAGTGATGCTTCCTAAGGCCCACTTGACTTCACACTCCAGGATGTCACCCTGCTCTATCTTCTTTTATATCATCTATACATGTTCATATACTGAAGATTCTCAAGAAGATGGAATGTCTTGCACTAAGCAGACCAAGAGCAGTCCTCTGCCTCCAGGCATTCAGTAGTTCCTAGGTGGAAACCAAGCCTGTTTTACTCCCTGCTTTATTTCCAGTGCCTAGCATATCATCTGGAATATGGCTAGGAAACAAATGCACAAAGAACCATTCTATTTTCTCATGTCAGTCTAAGTACTCTTAGTAATAAGTTATTTATATGTTAATTTATTCCTTCACATTTGTTATGATCACCCTTGGTGTGGTTTCTAAAGTTGTGATTCAGAATTTCACATCTAGTCACTTTCAAAGAAACAAAAAAATTAATCTTTATGTCCTACTTGAAGGTGGTTGGGTGTCATAGCAGATAGAACCCAGGTGACTACAGAATACTTTTAATACTTCCTCTGACCCCACTTCTTTTCACTCATTTAGGCCTTCATTTTTTGAAGCAGGGGTGCCTAGTCCAGGGGATATATCTTTCTTTAGAAAATCCACAGATAGATTTTTGGGCCCCCATGAGATTGCTAAAGTTGTATACATAATTGTATACAATTGTTTCAGGCAGAGGATCTACAGATTCTTCAAAAATAGCTTATCTTATGATATTATTCTTATTTGCCTTTTAAATGATAAGAGTAATATGTTTACCCTGCAAAACATTCAAACAGTACAGAGGAATATCAAGGAAAGAAGTCAACCAGCGCAGAAGCATACCAAGTAAAAAGTTAGAATTCATTTTTCTCCACTTTTCACTCTTTACACTCTCAGTCTCATAAGTGGATCATTCTATTTAATACCTGACTTTAATAACATAGTCATATTACCTTATCAGTATATAAAGACCTGCCTTTCAAGAATATTTATTTTGAAATAATTATAGATTTATAGCAAGTTAAAAAACATATTAGAAGAGTCCTGTGTTTAAGGACCAGTGGCATCATATGTCATAATTGCAGTCAAGTCTCTTGATGAAGGTGAAAGAGGAGAGTGAAAAAGTTGGCTTAAAACTCAACATTTAAAAAACGAAGATCATAGTAGCATCCAGTCCTGCCACTTCATGGCAAATAGATGGGGAAACAATGGAAACAGTGGCAGATTTTATTTTATTGGGCTTGAAAATCACTGCAGACAGTGACTGCAGCCATGAAATTAAAAGATGCTTGATCCTTGGAAGAAAAGTTATGACAAACCTAGACAGTGTATTAAAAAGCAGAGACAGCACTTTGCTGACAAATGTTGGCATAGTCAAAGCTATGGTTTTTCCAGTAGTCATGTATGGATGTGAGAGTTGGACTATAAAGGAGGCTGAGCACCGAAAAATTGATGCTTTTGAACTGTGCTGTTGGAGAAGACTCCTGAGAGTCCCTTGAACAACAAGGAGATCCAGCCAGTCCATCCTAAAGGAAATCAGGCCTGAATATTCTTTGGAAGGACTAATGCTGAAGCGTCAATATTTTGGCAAGAGGAGAAGGGGGCAAAAGAGGGTGAGGTAACTGAATGGCCTTACCTACTTAATGGACATGAGTTTATGCAAACTCCAGGAGATTGTGAAGGACAGGGAAGCCTGGCGCTGCAGTCCATGGGGCTGCAAAGAGTCAGACACGACAATATCACATCCAGCGAGCTGATGTTGATAACTGACCAGAGAGCTTAGTGCCAGCTCATCAATTTTACATGTACCTGTGTGTTGTGTGTGAGTATAGTTCTATGTGGTTGTAACATGCGCAGATTCACCTGACTACTACCACAATCAACGTGCAGAACTGTCCATAATCCAGGGGCCCCTCCTGCCACCCCTTTTGAAGCCGCATCCACCTCTCTCCCTATTATTTCCAGTCTCTGGCCACCACTACCCTGCTTTTCAGCTTTGTAATTTTGTCATTTCGAGAATGGTATATAAATGGAATTAGACTACCTGTAGTCTTTTGGGGTTCTCTCTCCCCCACCGCCACTCAGCATAAAACCCTGGAGATTCATCCATAATTTTGAATGTATCAATAGTTCACTCCTTTTTATTGCTAAGCAGTATGTGGAAATGTATCATAATTTCTTTAAAGCCATTTGCCTATTGAAAAATATCTAAATTGTTTCCATTTTTTGGCTATTATGGATACAGCTGCTGTGAACATTGGTGTACAGATTTTAGCATGGGCAAAGGTTTTCATTTCTTTGGGATAAGTGTCCATCAATACAATTGTTGGCTCATGTGTCAAGTGTGCGTTGTTTTATAAGACACTGGGAAATTCTTTTGAGGTCCACAGCTTTCCTACAGAGTGTCAAAGAGAGCTATGACTCTAAGAAGATGGAACCAAATTGACATGACCCAAGTTTGGCCTGTGACCCAGTTACAAATTGCTCCAAATTGTCAAATAGGGAAACTTCTCTTTTCTCATTCTTTCTTCTACCACGAATGGGCATTTCTTTTTTTTTTTTTTTTTTTTTACCAATGGGCATTTCACACTAAAACTTCAGCAATGGTTCTTTGATGACATTTCCTCATCATTCACAGTCCTGATTCTAGGACTTGCCTAACTCCTATTCATCTACAGTCTTTTAAACATTTGTAAGAGAAATCAGCAATAACTCTTGTTCTCAAGGATTTTGTGTTCCTCACACCATCCTTATTTATTTACATTGTTGACTTTGCATCTACTGATAGCTAGTGTCTGCTCTGTTAATTCTGTGCTTTATACAAAGTTAAGGTCTTCCTACTTGCTTATGCACTGTAGTCCCCATGTTTTCAAAGGATAGCTCACTGAAACCCTATGTTAGCCATCATCCTTTTTGCTGCAGGGAAAACTTGAAAGAAAACAGTTCTGCTTAAGCTGGTGATGAGAGATGAATTTTCTGGGACAGAGAGGATGATGACACACCCATATAGAGCTAGTTTGATGTGGGTTTATAATTTCTTTTAAGCTAAATCTTCACTGGCACTTCCTTTACAGGCACTTGGCTTGAAGCAAAAAATAAGCACACTAAACAGTCATTTATAAACATAAAAAAATTCCAAAGATAATGAAGCAGATACTTTGGGTCTAAGAGGGAGGCCAATATTTAATGTTCCCAGTTACTTTCTTTTTTCCTGATTATTAGCCATTTTGATCCAACATTTTCTCAGCTTCTAAGTCTATACTGTTTTATCTGACTCCAGGATCCAAGGATTCAATGATAACTTGTCATCAGAGCCAGAAAACTTGCATTCTAGAAAGGACTTTAAGTTTGCTGCATCTGATTATTACCAGATCCTTTAAGATCTGATGACATGACATCAGATTCTCAACATTTAGGCTCTCTTTGCTGGCTCTTGGTTGAAACTTGACTACATTCCAGTGGTTGTGAACAAACAGTAGAAAGGGTTTTGCTATTTAAATAAATTCTCTCCCTCTCTTTTGTAGCTAAGGGCTAATTAAGTGCCAAGCATTGTGCTAAATGTTTTGCGTGGATTGCCTCATTTAATATTTACAGTAACCTTGGGCACTTAGCCCATGATTATTGTATCTGAAATTTTCCCTTCTTCTAACTCATGTTGAATGGTTTCATAGCACTTGGAGTGCTCAAGGCCACTGAATTATTCTCTGGAAGGTTGAGTCCTTCAGCTGTCCTCAGTGAAGGAGTAGGCTCCAGTGGGTCGGTTGAACTTGTTCTCAAACCTGTTTTTCCGGTGTTTGTGTTATTGGAGTTATAATCATTGATTAAATACTATATAAAATGATACATAGATGGGAAAGACTTTCTAAAATGAAGATGAAGTCGAACGTGTACAAAGTCTTAATAAGTCAGTATGAAGTCACTGTTGATGAGATGAGTTGATGCTGATGGGATGGTTGGATGGCATCACCGACTCCAAGGACATGAATTTGAGCAAACTCTGGGAGATGGTGATGGACAGAGAAGCCTGGCGTGCTACAGTCCATGGGGTCGTAAAGAGTCCCACACGATTTAGTGACTAAACAAGTTGCTGTTAAATTCAATGTGAGGAGAAAATCTAGAAGGGTTTTGCATTTAGATTGTTTTACAAGTATCTGTTTTGTTTCTTTATAAAGAAAGTAAAACTGGAAATTATAGAAACATTGTCTGTGTGATTTACACAAGGAGGAAAATAAAGGCCTTGGCACTATTTCATAAGTTTGGTGAATGTTTCTTTGTGTGTTTTAAGGTATTGTAAAATAATTAAGGTTTATTTGTTTCATTGTAGCACTCCTCTTTTAACTGACATTTTGCTTGTGTAACTAATTCCAGGAGTAAACAATGCAGAATAAGAAGCCCGCAACAACTGTGGCATTTATAGGTGTGGAAACTGAAGCTTAGATAAGTTATTTAACTTGTCTTCTTTTCCCAGACAATTCATGATATCCCATCAGTTCAGTCTCTCAGTAGTGTCCGACTCTTTGTGACTCCATGGACCGCAGCATGCCAGGCTTCCCTGTCCATCACCAACTCCCGGAGCTTGCTCAAATTCATGTCCATTGAGTCGGAGATGCCATCCAACCATCTCATCCTCTGTTGTCGCCTTCTCCTGCCTTCAATCTTTCCCAGCATCAGGGTCTTTTCCAATGAGACAGTTCTTTGCATCAGATGGCCAAAGTATTGGAGTTTCAGCTTCAGTATCAGTCCTTCCAATGAATATTCAGGACTGATAGCCCATGATATCCCATGGGATAGTGCAAAGCTGGGGTATACATGTCTTACATGTCAGGGAACTGCTTGATCCTGTGTCAAGATTGTTTTAAACTTTATATTGGTGTCAACAATCATTTTCAAAATTTTATTTATTTATTTTTGGAATTGAATTGTTTGGGTATATTCCCACTGAATTTTTATTTTATTTATTTATTTTGGGCTGTGCCACATGGCATGCAGGATCTTAGTTCCCCCACCAAGGATCAAATGTGTGCCAAAAACCACTTTTGACGGTGACTGTAACTAAATCTAAAACACTGTAACATTATAATTCAAATGCTCAAGGATGTTCAGTGAAAAAAAGCAGGTTATAAATGCTCCATGTAATATAAATGCAATTCGAGAGAGAATTATATATGTATATGGGTATATATATATGTGTGTAAATATATATATATATATATATATATATATATATTTATCTGGAGAAGGGAATGGCAACCCACTCCAGGATTCTTGCCTTTAGAATTCCAAGGGCAGACTATGGGATTGCAAAGTGTCAGACACAACTGAGTGCCTAACACACACACACACACACACACACACACACACACACACACTCACACACAGAGTTTGTATGTTTTAGATTGTCATCACTACCAAATACATTTATCTCCACATAAAACAGACCGAAATAATTTATACCAAGTGTTAGTGATTGTTTTTATTTTGTGTGGTAAGAGGAGAGATCTTCATTTTGCTTTTCTATATTTTTCGAAATTGACCCTACACACACATAATATTTTGGTAGTCATTTAAAATGTTCTAAAAAACCAATCATGGGCTTGATTTTCCCCTTTCCCTTCTACCCTAAAAATATACTCTTTGGCCCATTATTTCAGTCATCTTAATAATGGAGGCATGGAGTCGTGAGTCTTCTACGGTATTTTCCCTTTGTCTGGCTTTCTGGACAAATTGCTTTAAAGGACAGGCTTCCATTCTGACCTGCTTTTCTCTGATACCTGACAATTCGTCTCAGATGCGTCTCTCCTGGGTCTGCCGATGCCTTATCAGCGTGGCGTTCTGAAGAACTGAATGCAGGGCGGGTTGATTTAACAGAGCTTCTGTCATCCTGAATCTCTATTATGCGTAAGATGATAAGAAGTCGCCTGTCTTGTGACCTGGAATGGCCCACTAAAATGAATAATTCACCATAGTGTCTTCTCCACTCAGCGACTTATGCTTTACCTTTATTTTTTTAAATGAAAGTTTTCTAACATGAAAAAAATGGGTAAACAAGTTTTCATCCTTTGTGTCTTATACCCCTTTAGTAGACTCTTGAGCTATAGAAATGTGCAAATGAAAGCAGTCTCTTCCTATCCACGTGGCTTTCTCTGTGCAGTTCACTTAGTTATGTCTCTGTCTTTCTTTTTGATGCAACAATAGCTGATAGGAGGGTGAAATGTAACGTTACTTGTCTGGAATCTGAGTGAAGTAATGCCTGAAGAATGTAGTGATCAGGGTGAGGGGATGTTTTTATATGAAAAACGTGTTTGTTTTTTTTTAAATTGGTTTTGATAGAAGAATTGCCAGCTAGTACACAGAGCTTTTAGCAAAAAACAAACAGAAAAGTCCGAAGTTGTTGTTTTCCGTAGGAACACGGCAATACTTCATTAGACTCTAACAATTTAATCCAGGGGTCAGTGATGGTGGGGGCCTCAGTGTGAAGCATAGAAAAAAATCTCTCTGAGTTTTGGTGCAACTTTCTTTTCCATCCAGCACTCAGGGTGTTTCCAGTCATCCAGGCTTCACAGTCGGTAGTTTTTCCTCGGTGTTCTCGGAGATTGTAGAAGGAAGGATGAAACAGCTGTTGTCAGGCTGCGTGAGGATACACGTGGGGTATCCTCGAAGATACACAGCAGGAGAGTGAGGAAAACTTAAGGGACCAGGTCAGCCTGTCCAGGCTAGACTTACCCAAGGCTGGAACTGCTCAAACACACGTGTTGTTCCCAGAGAGGATTTTCGCTGACTTCTCTGGCTTTTTCTGCCTGAGCCTTTCAAGAAGTGGACGTAATGATGTTCGTGGGTATTGCTGATGGGTGTATGGGTAAACAGGGATGGTGGCAGGTGGCAGATTTGAGAGTCACAAAATATTTCATGAACGTTTCCTTTGTTTTCTAAGTTTGAGACACTTATGGAATAAGAATAACCCTGAGAGTTCTGTCTTTTACTCTTCTTGAACAATTCAAAGCTCATTGCTAATCCACCCACCAGTTAACAACTTGGAGGCAAACAGAAAATACATGAAGATGAATCAAATGCCTTATTCATTATGGAGCTTTCGTGAGCAAAGGACCAGGGAGCGTTCACTCAGATGACCTCTCAGCATAGCGTCCAAAACTGCTGCTAACAATGAATGCGTCCACAGGAGCCTGCTCCCGCTTTTGGTTCCTGGACACGAAAGCACCAGGCTTGATCCTTTCCAGTGAAAGGCACTTACTTGTTCACTTTGGTAAGCAAGCAAATCACAAACGAGTGTCATAAAAGCTCTCAAGAAGAAGAATCTCAGAGAGTGACAAAGCTTCACTTTGGTAAAGTACTATCACTTTTGTCTTTTAATTGCAAAAGTAAAATATGCTCATTAAAAAAAAGAAAAAGTTGAAAAATATACGAGAAATAAAGTATCTTTGAATTATAATATCATCACCCAAAGGTAATTATTGTCAGTGTTTTGATGTGTGTTTTTCATACTATTTCTTATGCATGTATAACCCCATCACACTTACAGTTTAGCTTTTTACATAATAGTGGGACCATCACACACATCATTTCATAACCTACTGCTTTCACGTGATACTACCATGGTCATTATTTTGTGTCTATACAATAAGCCTATGTCACAATTTTAAATAACCACATTGTAATCAATTGTATGGATTTATCATTAGTTATTAAGCTGATTCCTTACAGATAGACATTTAGCTTGTTTCCTCTATTCTGCTTCACACTGTATGCTGGATATCCTTGCAAACCTTTTTCCTGCCACATTTGACAAATTACATTAGGAAATAGAATTTCTGGGAAAAAATGCCAATAGCTATAGGGCTCCCCAGGTGGTGTGAGTGGTAAAGAATCCACTTACCAATGCAGGGTGCATAAGAAACCCAGGTTTGATCCCTGGGTGGGGACTATCCCCTGGAGGAGGAAATGGCAACCCACTTCAGTATTCTTGCCTGGAGAGTTCCAGGGAGAGAGGTGCCTGGTGGGTTAAAGTCCACGGAGTAACAAAGAGTTGGACACGACTGAGCATCTGAGCACACAGCCAGATTGTCACCTAAGGATGTTCAATCAACTTATGTTCCTGCCAATAGTGTATGAAAATGCCTATGTTCTCTCAAACTCTTGCCAATATTACATTCTGTGTTTTTAAATATATATATATTATTCTGTTAAATTAAATATATTATCAGTTCATTGTCCTGCTTTGCATTTATTTTCTTACTAATAAGATAGATGTTTTATGCACATGAATGTCATTTGTATTCCTTTTTTATAATCTTCCTCTTCATAAAATTTGCTCATTTTTTCCTTTGAGTTGTTTATATTTTCCTTATTGATTTTTAAAATCCCTTATTTTATAAGCATATTAATTATTTCATCATAAATTTCTCCCCTAAACTTGAATTTGTCAACTGAATTTTTAAGAACTTTGTTATGGTTCTTTGTGTCAAACGTAAACTTACAAAATGATTATTATCAAATCTATCCATTCCTTTCCTTCATAATTTCTATCTTTGGTATAATTCCTAGCCCAAGAATTTATTAATCTCATTTATATTTTCTTCTAGTACTTTTATTGGACTTCCCTGGTAGCTCAGTTGGTAAAGAGTCTGCCTGTAATGCAGGAGACCTGGGTTTGATCCCTGGATCAGGAAGATTTCCTGGAGAAGGAAATGGCAACCCACTCCAGTACTCTTGCCTGGAGAATCTTGTGGACAGAGGAGACTGATGGAGTTGCAAAGAGCTGGACATGACTTAGTGACTAAATCACCATCACTGCTTTTATTACTTAACTGTTCCTATTTGAATCTTTAATCAAACTGGAATGTTTTTATACATTCCAGTATACAGTATGGGTTAGACGCTTAACTTTTTTCCCTAAATGGTTAGCCAGAGTCTCCATCATTACTAAATATTCTGTTATTTATTATTGTTTTGAGGTGCTTTATCAGATTATAAATTCTGATACATGCTGGGTCTATTTCTGAATTTACTCTTCTGTTAATCCATCTATTCTTATAGCTGCATTCAGTTCAGTTCAGTTGCTCAGTTGTGTCTGACTCTTTGAGATCCCCACGGACTGCAGCACGCCAGGCCTCCCTGTCCATCACCAACTCCCAGAGCTTACTCAAACTCATGTCCATTGAGTTGGTGATGCCATCCAACCATCTCATCCTCTGTTGCCCCCTTCTGCTCCTGTCTTCAATCATTTCCAGCATCAGGGTCTTTTCAAATGAATCAGTTGTTTGCATCAGGTGGCCAAAGTATTGGAGCTTCAGCTTCAGCATCAGTCCTTCCAATGAATATTCAGGACTGATCTCCTTTAGGATGGACTGGCTGGATCTCCTTGCAGTCCAAGGGACTCTCAAGAGTCTTCTCCAACATCACAGTTCAAAAGCATCAATTCTTCGGTGCTCAGCTTTCGTCACAGTCCAACTCTCACTTCCATATATGACTACTGGAAAAACCATAGCCTTGACTAGATGGACCTTTGTTGGCAAAGTAATGTCTTTGCTTTTTAATACCAGTTTAGGTTGTTCATAGCTTTTCTTCCAAGCAGTAAGTGTCTTTTAATTTCATGGCTGCAATCACCATCTGTAGTGATTTTGGAGCCCCCCAAAATAAAGCCTCTCACTGTTTCCACTGTTTCCCCATCTATTTGCTATGAAGTGATGGGACTAGATGCCATGATCTTAGTTTTCTGAATGTGGAGTTTTAAGCCAATTTTTTCACTCTCCTCTTTCACTTTCAATAAGAGGCTCTTTAGTTCTTCTTCACTTTCTGCCATAAGGGTGGTATAATCTTCCCAGGTTTCCCAAATCAGATGGGTGGTGTGCACTGCAAGTGCCCAGATGCAGTTGTTACCCAGATGCCCTCTCCTTCGTGGAGCCTGAGGCCCCTAAGTCATTCATGAACACGGATTTCCTGACTGTAGGTAGGCCTGTCTTTAATACCTTATGCTGTGTGCTCAGTCACTTGTGCATCCGTGCCAAGTTGCTCCAGTCACGTTTGACTCTTTGAGACTCCATTGACTATAGCCCATGAGGTTCCTCTGTTCATGGAATTCTCTAGGCAAGAATACTGGAGTGGGTTGCCACGCCCTTCTCGAAGGGATTTTTCTGACCCAGGGATTAACCCATGTCTCTTGTAGCTCCTGCGTTGCAGGAGGGTTCTTTACTGCTGAGACACCAGGGGAAGTCCTGTGCTCACTCAGTCTTGTCTGAGTCTTTGCTGTCCTATAGGCTGCAACCCATGGGATTTTTCAGGCAAGAATACTGGAGTGTGTTGCCATTTTCTCCTCCAGGGGATCTTCCCCCCCCAGGCATTGAACCTGTGTCTCCTGCATAGGCAGACAGATTCTTTACCAGTGAGTCACCTGGAAAGCCTTTTGTGACAATTAAACAACTTGATGTGACTTATGTTAATTTCTTAGACTCATTTTCTATCCCTTAACCACCTATTTCCTACACCAGCCTCTTATAGCTAGACTAATTAATCTGCCCCCTAAAACAGAGCTTTCAGTAAGAATGTGGCTAAGTCGCTTCAGTCATGTCCGACTCTGTGTGACCCCACAGACGGCAGCCCACTAGGCTCCCCCGTCCGTGGGATTCTCCAGTCAAGAACACTGGAGTGGGTTGTCATTTCCTTCTCCAATGCCTGAAAGTGAAAAGTGAAAGTGAAGTCGCTCAGTCATGTCTGACTCTTAGTGACCCCATGGACTGCAGCCTACCAGGCTCAACCGTCCATGGGATTTTCCAGGCAAGAGTACTGGAGTGGGGTGCCTTTGCCTTCTCCATTCAGTAAGAATAGGTTTTCTTAATACAATGTTTATCTCTTGTTCACTAATGGATAAATTGGGAGATTGGGATTGATATATATATACACTGCTGCTGCTACTGCTAAGTCGCTTCAATCGTGTCCGACTCTGTGCGACCCCATAGATGGCAGCCCACCAGGCTCCCCCATCCCTGGGATTCTCCAGTCAAGAACACTGGAGTGGGTTGCCATTGCCTTCTGCAATATATACAGTACTATACATAAAATAGATAACTATTAGATAACTAATAAGATCCTACCATGTAGCACAGGGCACTCTACTCAATTCTCTGTAATGACCTATATGACATACAGTTGGCTAACAAGCACATGAAAAGATGCTCAACATCACTCATTATCAGAGAAATGCAAATCAAAACCACAATGAGGAACCATTTCACGCCAGTCAGAATGGCTGCGATCCAAAAGTCTACAAGCAATAAATGCTGGAGAGGGTGTGGAGAAAAGGGAACCCTCTTACACTGTTGGTGGGAATGCAAACTAGTACAGCCACTATGGAGAACAGTGTGGAGATTCCTTAAAAAACTGGAAATAGAACTGCCTTATGACCTAGCAATTCCACTGCTGGGAATGTACACTGAGGAAACCAGAATTGAAAGAGACATGTGTACCCCAATGTTCATTGCAGCACTGTTTATAATAGCCAGGACATGAAAGCAACCTTGATGCCCATCAGCAGATGAATGGATAAGAAATACAGAATGGAGTATTACTCAGCCATTAAAAAGAATACGTTTGAATCAGTTCTAATGAGGTGGATGAAACTGGAGCCTATTATACAGAGTGAAGTAAGCCAGAAAGAAAAACACCAGTATAGTATACTAACACATATATATGGAATTTAGAAAGATGGTAACGATAACCTTGTATGCGAGACAGCAAAAAAGACACAGATGTATAGAACAGTCTTTTGGACTCTGTGGGAGGGGGAAGGGTGGGATGATTTGGGAGAATGGCATTGAAACATGTATACTATCATGTAAGAAATGAATTGCCAGTCTAGGTTCTATGCAGGATACAGGATGCTTGGGGCTGGTGCACTGGGATGACCCAGAGGGATGGTATGGGGAGGGAGGTGGGAGGGGGGTTCAGGATGGGGAACACCCGGGAACACCCATGTACACCCGTGGCAGATTCATGCTGATGTATGGCAAAACCAATACAGTACTGTAAAGTAATTAACCTCCAATTAAAATAAATAAATTTAAATTAAAAAAAGAACCTAAAAAAGAGTGGATATATATATATATATAGGCTTCCCAGCTGGCACTAAAGAGGTCTTCCCTGGTGGCTCAGATGGTAAAGCGTCCGCCTGCAACGCGGGAGACCCGGGTTCGGTTCCTGGGTTGGGAAAATCCCCTGGAGAAGGAAATGGCAACCCACTCCAGTACTCTTGCCTGGAAAGTTCCATGGACTGAGGAGCCTGATAGGCTACAGTCCGTGGGGTCACAAAGAGTTGGACACGACTGAGCGACTTCACTTCACTTTGCTATTGGATAAACACTACGAATTCATATTCTCTTTCTTTCCTTTTCCTCTTTTTAAAGTTAATTTTATTGGAATATAGCTGATTTACAATGTTGTGTAAATTTCTTCTGTACAGCAAAATAAATCAGGTATATACATATGTGTGTGTGTGCGTGCTAAGTTGTTCAGTCATGTCCGACTCTATGCGGTTCTATGGACTGCAGTCCACCAGCCTCTTCTGTCCATGGGATTCTCCAGGAAGGAGTACTGGAGTGGGTTGCCGTTTCCTCCTTTCGGGGATCTTCCTGATCCAGGGATTGGACTGGCATCTCCTACATCTCCTGCACTGGCAGGCAGGCTCTTTACCCCTAGTGCCAGCTGGGAAGCCCATATACATCTACATCTCCACCCTTTTTTTTTAGGTTCTCTTCATATGGGTCATTACAGAGCATTGAGTAGAGCGCCGTGCGCTATGCGGTAGCTTCTTATTAGTTTTCTAATCGTTGTCTACTTTATGTATAGTAGTGTATATATATCAGTCCCAGTCTCCCAATGTATCCCTCCTCCCTACGTATCCCCTTAATAACTGTAAGTTTGCTTTCTGTGACTCTATTTCTGTTTCGTGAATAAGTTCATTTGTACGATATTTCTTAGACTCTACACTTAAGCTATATTGCATGACATTTTCCTTTCTCCGTCTGACTTACTTCACTCAGTAGGACAATCTCTAGGTCCGTCTGTGTCAGTGCAAATGGCATTGTTTCACTCTTTTTTGTGGCTGAGTAATATTCCGTGTATGTCTGCACCACATCTTTATCCATTCCTCCACTGATGGACCTTTAGGTCGCTTCCACGTCCTGGCTCTTATAAACGAATGCTGCTGCAATATACACTGGGGTGCATATATCTTTTCAAATCATGTTTATTTCTGGCCTTTCCTTTTCCTTGGCTACACATCTTCTTCTGTTGATACTCCTCTTCTTTACATGTGAGATAAATAAGGTTGGTCTACATTCTGACTTCAATTCCCTACATTCTATCCCTTAGCTGTTGGGCTTGGTGAATTCCTAACTCCGTGCAGCAGCATATTTACAACATGGACTCTTAGGACCACTAATTATGTTGACCATTAAGTATCTCTTATATATTGACTTTTACCATTCTCGGTTACAACGGGTGGTTATTTCCCGACTGCCTCTGAATTTAAAGGGTGTGGATTCTTGGGAACAGCCTTCAGATGAGCAGTGAATTCTTTGACATTTCTTTGATGTTACTAAAAGGGAACTTATGGCCTGATCTTCGTTCCTTTTTCCTTAGGTGACACAAGATGAGGGAGTTTCAGTTTTCACGCCTCGTGTTATCTCTCTATACCATAATAGCGGGATTGTTCTAAACTGCTGCTGAAAGAGACAACCACTACGAAATCGTTACCCATATATATTTTTACCACCCACTATTCATTATAATGCCTTTGTGGTCTGTCAGCGTTATCAGAGGCAACCAGTATTTATGAGGTGTCCCCTGGATGTGTGATGCTGTGGTAGTTGCTGCCAAGGGCACTTATTTAGAATGAAGCATTGCATCGGAGGAGGGTGACAATTTTTCTCTGTAGACCACCACTCTACCTTTCACTGTGGTTTAGGCCACCAGGTTGGTCAAATTTCTCATTATATCCCATGGGCTCTGTTAGGATTTCCTAGAAATGTGCTTGTCATATATTTTAAATGGGCTCACTGCAATATGACCTTTGGGTGAATTTGCAAATATAGAGAGAAAAGATAGTCTCTCCCATTATATTTACACTTTAACACACAGTAAGCAAAAAAAAAAAAAAAACAAAAAACCAAAAAACTAATATTTTGCACCTGTGATTTGGAAAACAGCAAAATTTTCTGAGAGAGGAGAAATTGTGTGTGTGTGTGTGTGTGTATGTCTGTGAGTGTATCTCAATCTCAAGTGGCATAAAAACTTCTGCTTTCATTTTTTTTTAAAATTAATTAATTATTTATTTATTTATTTTTTTGCTTTCATTTTAACATGTATGCTGTGGACCTGGGTTAACATGAGACTTGTAAATATTTCTAGGCCTATTTGCCTAAATAAGCAGAGCTCACCTTAGTACATATCATGTCCTGGAGAGGCCTGAGTGCTCTCTTCTGGGAACCGTTTCTGATCCTTGGCTTCTGATCGTATAGATTTTGAACTCCCAATATTCTTAGCCTTTGCATCCGTCAACCATAGTAGGTCTCAGAGAGCAGACGGGGCTGTAACCGTTTCCCTGCTCCTCTGGTGGCTCTGGGGTTGCTTTCCATTCCAGCACATGTGGCAGGCCCTTGAACCCTACACTGTCTTGGTTTCTGGGGTATCTGTCATTACACCATGGGGTCCTGCTAGATAGAAGTGACAAGTCTACCAAGATCTTTTTGAACTTTTGGATGTCTTTTTTACTTTGAGAATTATGATGGCTTGGGTTACAGCTTATTTCTTGTTCTCTGCCCAAATTTTCATTTCAGAGCTAGAACTGAGCAGGGGTTGTGATCACTGGGCACACAGGTAGAGGGTTGCATGGCATTTTCTTGACCTTGAGAGGGAGTTGTATTAAACACAGAAGCAGACTCACTCACTGCACGAGGCATTTCAGTGTGATGGAGTCCACCTTGCAGACACGATGGTCATTATTTTTATCCACACAAATATTGACAAGAGACTGAAATGCACGCAATGCCGTCATTTTACACAGAATCCAGATGTTTGCTAGGCTTTAATTTTCATGGTGTTCTATGCTTTCCATGTATATCTTTTTACTCAACATAGGCAAAAATAGATACCATTGCCTTGTTTGGGGAAGCATTTTGGGGAACTGGAGAACTAGACAGCCCGAGTTTGATTTCACCTCAACTCCTCTAATCAACTCAGCACTGAATGTGAGCAACTTACTCTCTTCTCTGAAATGAGGGTTGTGTCACTCGGGTTCCAGTCAGGACGCGGCAGCTGTATCAGTTGTATAAACAGAGAGAGTTTAATAGAAGAGTTGGTAATCTGGAATCGGACAAATGACAAGGTTACAAATGAGGATCTAGAAATCACGGAGGTGATGATGGCAGGAAGCAGCTGCCACCCCTGGGCTGGGGAAGCCAAAGGAACAAGCTGGACTTCTTAAAACTCAGAAGACTGGAGGAGGGCCCTGCGGAGCTTGGGTGTGGGCCTCCCGGGAGGCTGCGCGGGCTGGCTCGGCGGGGCGCTGAAGGAGGGCCGCCTCAGGCACTTGGTTCTGTAGGGTTAGAAAAACGACTCGGTTGACTCACTGTTGCTGCTGGGATGGAGACCTCCACCGCAAGCTGAAAGGAGCTGCCGCCGCCAGCGCTAGGAAGTGTTGCTGAGCTGATGCTGACAAGCACGGGAAAGAAAACCAGAAGCTTGCCATGTCCCCTTCCTCCTGCAGCCTTGCAAGTCGCTGATGCCCGCTCTGGGCAGAGCCTAACAGGGAGCAGCTGGCAAAGCAGAAAAGAGGTCCTCGGAAATGAGTCTCAGCCCCAGCGTGGAGAGTGGAACAGAGATGGGTGATTTGAAACTGAGAAGCAATTACTTAATAACCAGTAGAAGGATGACATTATACCCCATTGACTGCTTATTTATTTTAACATTATTATTACTATTGAAATTTATGTAAAGAATCGAGCATGATGACTGGCTCACAGTAAGAGCTCAGCCACTCTCTGCATTTTGCTAAGTATACCAAGCCTTCTGCCAGCTTAGTTATTGGAGACGGCAATTACACTCAGATAATCCATTTTGATTTTTCCATTTTGGCCCCAGTCCCGCTCTGGTAGCATTCACATGTGCAGATTTGTAGTGTTGCCTCTGGAATCTCTTGGTTTTTAGCTGTGAACTATGGGCATGTTAATTACATTCTCTGAGGCTCGATTTTCATTACATGAGATAACACATGTTTAGTGCTGGACTCAAAGCCTGTCAAACACATGTCTACATACTAGTTCCATTGTTATCATCATTGTCACTATCATTATTTTAATGAGTGAGGAGAAATGGCTGCAAAACAATATCAACCTAAAATGCAACATTTAAGGCGCCAGCTTTCACCGAAATCACAAATACCTTGATCCTCTGAACCTTAATCATCACTGTGCAAAGTAAACATGATTCAATTTGCTTGTTAGCCATCTCTTTCATTTCTGGTTCCTCAAAAGATTCGTACTTTTCTGATCTTTTTTCTGATATTCTGAAAGAAGCTAACGTTTCCTATTTTGTTTTGTATTAGAGGTTGTGGAGACGTGAAGTCCCTGTGACTTTCCATGAGTCACACATGTGTTTGTAAAAAGGCCTGGAAGGGATGTGAAAATCCAACATGCCACTATCAGGGACACTTGAATTTTGAAGCCTTCCTGGCTGCCACTAGCTCAGGGATATGGAGACTGTCAGTAGAAATTCAGAGTGAGTGTCGTGCATGGTAATACGGTACATCACAACTAGGTCCTGAGGCAAGCCGAGGACATCGTGGAGTTGATGCATTATGCATGAGAGGGTGTAAGAAATAAAGGATCAATCATCTTCTCCCTCAGATAACATTGATCATTTGCTACACATTATTTGGCTGGGTTCTGTGCAGATTTATTTTCTCCAATGAGAATGAGAAGCAGATTGCCTGTTTCCTTAATGAGCAATGACATCAATCCAGTCAAATCTATCCAAGGCATTGGATGACTTCCCCCCTCTCTCTCTCCCTGCCCCCCTCTGTCACAGTCAGAAGAAATAGGGACAGCTTCTCAAGAAGGTGCCAGCCCCCGGGAGAGTGGTGACAGAGTGGGAAATTGGGTCTAATTCAGGGTGATGAAAAATCTCTTTCTCTCTCTTTACTTTTTTTTTTTTTTTTTTGCTTTTTAATCTAAAGCAGTGTGTTTTCCACTCTCCATTCTTCCAGATGGCATTCTGAGGGGCTGATCTGCAGAAAAGGCCAAGTGAAAAGTCATCCAATAACAAGGAAGGAAGAAGACAGCATGTAGCAGGCATGAGGAGGGTGTGTTTCTGGGATGCTAGGCAGGCTGGAAGGGCACAATCACGGGGAGAAATAGCAAGCAGCATCAGAGACTACTATCACAGGACTCCCCAGTCAACATCAGTGACTTTAATAACACTGGAGTCATGGGTGGTGTTCCACGAGAAAACAGAGCTGGAGCTCGTCTTCTGTTGATACGAGATTCCTCTGATTCCTCTTGTGGTAGTGAGTCGTCAGGATAAGGAAGTTGGAGGTAATATGTGATCCAGGGTTTGGGAAATAAGATGTCTTGCTGGTGCATGCTCCCTGCTTAAGTCAGACACGTGTCCACTGAGGCAGGCAGGGGTGGTCAGGCCTGGATGAGCTGAGGATGGGTGCCTGGGGGATTGGTGGAGCAGGTGACCAGTAGCAGGTCCAGGCTGGCATGAAATCCTGGCAGACCAGGTCCCCCTGCAGGCTCAGCTCACAGGGAAGGCCCCTGCCTAAGGGACAGCAGAGATTGCAGGTGCCCCTCAAGTGGGATCCCAAGAAATGCAGAGTGCCCAGACAGGTGAATGCAGCCCGGAGCTGGGGCCGCACCCTGGGGGTCCTGCCAACAGAGGGCCAAGGCTCAGGCCCTGGAGGGCAGAGTGGCCGGGACCAGGCAGGATGCCCTCGGAGGAAGGGCCAAGGGGTGGATTCAAGGCCCCCCACGTGAGAAAGTTATCACACGGCCGTGTGCCCACTCCCACTGTCTCAAAGTCATAAAGAAGGAGGCCTTTTAAAAACTATTGGAAGCTAATCATGAACCATCCTAGCACATGGAATCAGCATTGCAAATTGGGAACTGTGAATCCTGGTCTGTTTTCTTCCTGCAGAGTTGTAAATATGGGAGCATTTCCACCAACAGGAAAATGAAGACCAAAGCGGATCCGGTGAGGGTTCTTTCGTGGAGCGCACGGCTCTGCTAATCAGGCTTGCTTCCCAATCTGAAGACCACTGAGGCAGGCTCCCAGACCCGGGCCTCGGGAGCAGGGCTGGGGGAGACCCAGGTACAGAAGCAGATCTCCAATAAGGAGGGGACAGAGAGGCTGGGAGGGTGTTGAGATTCCCTTGTAATAACAGCTCACTCTATGGTTGTGCTAAGTCTTGAGTTTCCCATAAACTTAGGTGTTATTAGCAGCTTCTTTCCTGTTCTTTTTCTGTCTTCCCTCCCCTTCACCTTCCTCCCTCTCTCCCTCCCTCCCTTCTTTTTTTTTTTGACAAACGAGGGAACTGTAGCAGAAAAATAAACTAACATTCTCAAGCCAGTGGCGGGCAGAGAACTGATCTATGATCTGCTGCTTTGTGTCCAGAGCCTGGTCTCTTGACCACTGTGCCACATGACGTCCCAGTGACCTCATCTGGGCGTCACGTCAGGGTCAGCCCTGCTCAGGGGTCATCCTAGATGGTACTTTACAGGTTCCTCTTAGATCAGCTTCTGTTTGGGAAGTTCAACCTCAAGGAGGCATTGATGGTGTTAACGTGTAGTCAGCTCCTAAACTTCCTTTTATTTTGTACCCAAATGAGATCATTATCTTGCAGCTCTTATTCAAAGCCGTCTCTTTGTAGTTAGCCCATGGTTCTAGCCTGTGAGATCTCTTTAAATCCTTCTGATAATAGCAGATTCTTCTCTTTTCTCTCTTTTCCAATCCAGTGCAATGTGAAACAAAATCCCTCCTGTTTTCAAAAGCTTTGACACATTCAGCAAAGATCTGTTCCTTGGTGTCTCTGTCTGCTGTGTTTATTTTTCGCTTTGCTGATTCTTGGAGAATAACTGGGCCCAAGTGTGCCTTTAGACGGCAAACTCTTGGGGGCAAGGGCTCTGCTCTCTGCTTTGGCACACGCTACCTGTTACAGAGCTCAGTGTACACCTGGGGTCCCAGATAAATAACAACAATCCAGGACTATTTCTCACTTTGAGAGCTGCACGCCCCGCCCTCCCCCTCTCCCCACTCCGTTAGCTTTCATTAAGGGATATCCGAGTGACTGATTTCACCTTGATGTTGGAGGTGCCCGTCTCTCTGCTTCTTTGTGGTTAGCCGTTTCTGCTCTGTTCTTAGGAGCCGTTGCCGAGCAGTCGCACTTGAGCTGGCAGAGGATGCTTACCTTTATGGATGTTCCGATTCTGACCCCAGCCAGGCAGCCTTCTTCCTCTCTTCCCTCCCCACTGCAAAACCCTCCTCTCCCCACCCTGTTGGTGCCCACGTGTGAATCCTGGGTGATTGCCGGGGGAGAGAAGCCAGAACAGGAGGAGGCAAACAGGTGGGAGGGGACAGTTATTTGCTTTTTGGCAGGAGAAACGACTAACCAAAGCCTCACTTTCACAGGTTTTTGCCAAAGGGTCTTTGGTCTTTGGTTTCCTTAAGAGGGGGGAAGTGGGCAGGGCTTGCAGCTTTCTTTTGTTAGCTCAGGAAAGAATAGCTTAACTATAGTTAACATGCATGTTGTCATCTTCAGAATCTACAAGGAAAGACATCCTGGTTGGCTCCGATGATCTGGAAGCGAAGTTGCCTGCTTTGGCTACAGCCAGATTCGATTACCGTAATTCTCTCCAGCGGCTCTTTCGCCAGCAAGTGAAGTGGATCTTATGGAGGCGCTAGGACTCAGTTGAGAGGGAGAGGCCTTATGCCCATAAATCATCTATATTTGTTCTCAGGTTTAGAATAGCAAAGCCACTTTTAATTCCTCCCACTTGAGTTGCTGTTGTGTGAGGAGGGTTGTTCTTTAGCAGACTTACACTTCAAACAGGTGTTGAATCACCTGGCTCAGTCCTGTGCCTCCTGGCCTTTCTTGGCAAGCCAAATGCCATCATTAAACAGTGCTTATATTCTCCATTAAATAATCCTTTTAAACATTCCTTTTTATCACACTCATGTCTCATTCACTCACTTCCAAAGCAGTCAGGCCAACATTTTTGTCTAGGAAATTGCTACAGTGTCCTGTGCTGTGTGATAGATGTATAAATGTAATTGGTATTGACTCTATGGTCAAACATTTTTTATTTCAAAGAGTAACTTTATCTCTAAACTGATTTTAATTTCTGCCTGAGTCTTGAGCTTGTTTTCAAATAAAACCTTGCCAATGCAGGAATTTCCTGATCAAGATCTACAAAACGGCCATGCTTGAATTAGTTCAGTGTTCAGCTGTATCAAGATTGTTTGCTCTGTGCAAAATTTCTTCCTCTCCATTTCTCCTGATCTAACTTCCAAATACTCTGAGGGAAGGATAAGTCACTCTTGTGATGTTGAAGGCTGGGAAGTCCTCATGCATCTTCTGGTCTGCTATTGTTCTAGGCTGGATGAAGCACAAGCTGGAATCAAGATTGCTGGGAGAAATATCAATAACATCTGATATGCAGATGACACCACTCTTATGGCAGAAAGTGAGAGTGAAGTCGCTTAGTCGTGTCTGACTCTTTGCAACCCAGTGGACTGTAGCCTACAACGCTTCTCCCTCCATGGGATTTTCCAGGCAGGAGTACTGGAGTGGGTTGCCATTCCTTCTCCAGAGGATCTTCCTGACCCAGGGATCGAACCCAGGTCTCCTGCATTATAGGCAGACGCTTTACCATCTGAGCCATCAGGGAAGTCTATAAGTGAAGAGGAACTAAAGAGCCTCTTGATGAAGGTGAAAGAGGAGAGTGAAAAAGCTGGCTTAAAACACAACATTCAAGAAACAAAGATCATGGCATCTGGTCCCATCACCTCATAGCAAATAGATGGGGAAACAATGGAAGCAGTGACAGACTTTATTTTCTTGGGCTCCAAAATCATTGAAGATGGTGACTGAAGCCATGAAATTAAAAGACTCTTGCTCCTTGGAAGAATAGCAATGACAAACCTAGACAGCATAATAAAAAGTAGAGATATTACTCTGCTGACAAAGGTCTGTTTAGTCAAAGCTATTGTTTTTTCGAGTAGTCATGTATGGATGTGAGAGTTGGACCATATAGAAGGCTGAGCACCAAAGAACTGATGCTTTTGAACTGTGCTGTTGGAGAAGACTCTTGAGAGTCCCTAGGACTGCAAGGAGATCCAACCAGTCCATCCTAAAGGAAATCAGTCCTGAATATTCATTGGAAGGACTGATGCTGAAGCTGAAGCTCCAATACTTTGGCCACTTGATGCGAAGAACTGGCTCACTGGAAAAGACCCTGATGCTGGAAAAGATTGAAGGTGGGAGGAGAAGGGGACGACAGAGGATGAGATAGTTGGATGGCATCACCGACTCAATGGATATGAGTTTGGGCAAACTCTGGGAGATGGTGAAGGACAGGGAGGCCTGGGGTGTCCATGGGGTGGCAAAGAGTTGGACACGACTGAGTGACTGAACAGCAACAACATCAGCAGTGTTCCTGTGGTCTGTTTTCCTCCTCTGGCGGACACCTGGAGGAAGCACGCAAGAGCAACCGTCCCTCCTCCCTCCTCCCACCCTACAGGTGGCTGGCTGCATTCTCCTTTCCCTCCTGTTGAAGTTCTGCCCGGATGGGCTCTTGGAGTTAGTTCCTCATTGCTGATGCTGGTGGGGCCCTGTCTCGCGCATGTCTGTGTGCACAGGCCAGCATGTTTTCCTTCAAGTATCAAAGACTGTCACTCTCCAACTGTACCTGGAAAATGTGTCAGCAGTTTTGTTTCTTCCCCAGACACTCTGAACATCACAGGAGAAGGCCCTGGTACCACTCAAGCCCCTAGTTTGGTCAGAGGTGGAAGAGAGTATCAAATTCCCCACTGCCCATTCTTTCTATTTTTAATCTTGATTGGATTCCTCCATCTCTCCTTTTTTCATGAGCTTAAGCCCTTTAGGAATGGCAGAGTGGAATAGGCGGTGGTGTTGGGGGTGGGGAGGTCAGGTGAAGACCGGCTCCCCTGCTTTGCAAATGTGTACCCATATTGCCGTTCTTACACCAGAGGTCTTTTATCTCAAGGACAAGACTTGGGAAATTCTTTTTACTGCCTCCCATATATATCAACTATATGTATTTTCAGATTTAGAATAAAACAGTCAAATTTCACAACTTTTGGATTGAGGTTGGGTTGATGATGGGAACGACAACTTCCTCATGGCAAACAGTGACCCAGCGGCTCCTGGTCCGTATGCCGATGTTGCTGGTGCATGAATCCCACATTCTTCTTGATGCCACAAACACTTCATATTTTCCCCTGCTATATATGTGTGTGTGTGTGTGTGAGTGTGTATATTTGCGTGTGTATTTTGGCAACTATTAGTTCTCAAAATACCCATGCAAACACACACATACTCACACATCCAGACAAATTTTATTCATATAAACATAATCTAGTCATACAAATAAAATTCTCAAGTAAAAAAATTGTGATATTAAAATGACAAATGAACATATATTTAGGACTATTAACTATGAGAACCATATATAAGAAAGAACTAACATAATATCTTTGTTCCTAGAAGAAAATATTCGTGGCTCAATCAAAGCAGAAATGAAACGATTAAAGGCAGAGAAATACGTGACTCTATTTCCTTGTTTCAGAGGACGTGGAAGCGAGATGATAACCCTTCTCTAATACGAGGCCAGATGATGCTGGATCTGGGGAGGTCAGGATCCGGTGGAGACAAGGCGGAGTCACCCTTCCTGTACGTGGCTTGTCTATCTTGCAGATTTCTCACGGCAAGCATGGAACTCCAAGACTGTTTTCTGAGCCTCTTGCCCATATTCTTACTGGATGGGAAGGAGTTATACTCAATTCCTTCTCCAGTCGCTCCGCATCCATTCCGGTGGCAGACAGAGTGATCTTTCCAGAAAGCGAAACTGATCCAGTCATCCTTCCACTGGAAGCTCTGCTATTTCTTCCTGCTGGTCTTAAAATTAGAAATTATTTCCTTTTTTTTTTCTTGGCTACCGAGGCCTCTTGTGATCTGGGCTTCAGTGGCTCGCTCACACCCCCTCACCATTGTGCTGTCTTCTCCCAGCCTGGTTTTTTCTTGCTCTCTGCTGTTTGTGGGGCATGCCTCTCCCAAAGCCCTTTGCACATTGTGTTTGCTATGCCGGAAGCAGTGATTTTTTTCAGACTTGCCATGGTTTCAGTCTTACACTCGCTTGTGTGATTACCGTCTGATGCCTGTGTCTCTCACGGTGTGAAATATGAGTCCCAGTTCTGCTGATGATGGTAACACCAGGGCCAGACACGTGACTGGGGCTTAGTGAAGGAGTGTATGAGTGAATGAATGCATCCCGGAAAAGGTGTCTTTTAGCTCAGATCTGGATGGATGAGCAGGATTTCATCATAGGATTGGAGAGAAGGGTGTCCCAGAAAGAATGATCTGGAACAAGAGCCAGGGGACACTGGTGCATCATTTAGGCTTGGATGAGCAGCCCTGGGGAGGTGGAGAGGCTGCAGGCACGGCTGGACACATGACCTGGGTCACATGACCTGGGAAAGGCCTGCTGTGTCTTATTGGAGACACTGGGGCTTTAACCCAAGCCATGGAATCGCTGAAGCTTTTGGAGAAAGGGACTGAGAAGATGAGAGAGAAACTCAACGCACGTGATGATACAGGGAAAAGAATGGGCAGCTGGGAGCCCGCTCAGGAGGCTGTTGCTTAAGATGCTGGGACTTGGCCTCAGGAGGCTGTTGTGAGTGTGCAGAGAAGGCAACTAGGGAGGTGCCAGGCTGGCAAAGACCTGGACGCCCAGGTGGGGAATCCGGAGGAGAGGCAGGCAGGTGGCACAGACCCCAGGACCCCAGGGTGGCAGGGACCCTCTGGGACAACTTGGGCATGAGGTCACGGATAATACATAGGTTTCCTTCTTGTCCTTAACACCAGAATGGGGAAACAGAGTCCATTCTGAAAGAAGGGGTGACGAGGAGAGGTGCAGGGGGCGTTTCGAGGAGGTTTGTGGAAAGGGACAGTTTAGCGTGAGTGGTTCCGCTGACTCTCTGCTAAGGGCAAGAAGACACCCGGCTGGGTGTCCTCAGCGATGTCCTGAGATGTCTATTAGTTCGATAATTTGAAATGAAGCCCTTTTATTCCAATGCATTTTTGGGGAGGCACTTCCTGTGGTTTAATTGCTTATTTGGATGTCTAAGTTATGAGTAAAACCCAGAGGAGAGGAAGTGGAGAAGTATATGATGGCATGGTATCAAGTCAGCAGTTAATTTAATCCAGAGTGTTTGAACCAAGGGAGAGTCTCAGTCAGGACTGGAACCAGCCTGTGGGGTATGCAGGCGTGAAACACATTTTAAGAAATGTGTGATGTCACCCCCAAGAGAAAGGCCACAGACAATAACTGGGTCAGACAATGTCTCTGAAATTCACACAGATCTGAGCTACGATACTACCTCATTCATTTCCTAGGTTATGACCTTGTTATTTTTCATTCTAAATGTGTATCGTTACTGTAAACAGGAAAGTATTAAACTTTACTCAAGAAATACAGTAGGAAACTCTAGTCAGCGAACCCATATTAAGAAATAAATAAATTAAAAAATTTTCTTAAGCCTTGACTGTATAGCAAAAGATAAGATGATAAATTTATACTTGTGTAGGTTAAAATGGGCTTCCCTTGTGGCTCAGATGGTAAAGAATCTGTCTGCAAGGCAGGAGACCCAGGTTCAATCCCTGGGTCAGAAGATACTCCTGGAGAAGGGAATGGCTACCCAGTCCAGTATTCTTCCCTGGAGAATCCCATCAACAGATGAATCGGGCAGGCTACAGTCCATGGGATTGCAAAGAGTTGGACACGACTGAGCAACTAATGCTTAAAGTTAAAATAAAT
This sequence comes from Capricornis sumatraensis, assembly GCF_032405125.1. Lineage (NCBI taxonomy): Eukaryota > Metazoa > Chordata > Mammalia > Artiodactyla > Bovidae > Capricornis > Capricornis sumatraensis. The sequence continues at coordinate 89,544,367 of NC_091079.1, forward strand.
GATTCAAATTATGTATGTTTTATTTTGTTATGAGTCTTTGCTTTAATGGAGTAATGGACCAAGTAACTAAAGATGGGTCCTGGATTTTATTTGAGGTCATATCATATGAAAATCTACGTTTAACTATTATAATCAAGAAGTGTAGAAGAGAAGCGGGAACCGACCAACTGGGGTAATAGCAGATTCTTCTCTCCCACGTCATGTTTGTTTTAGAGCTTTGCACTCACTGAGTGGAATGGTTTGAATTATGGGGACATAATTTATTTTTTCTCTTGTGCTCAGGCTTATTCTCTCTCTTTTGCTGAGATCATAGAGTTAAATTCACATTAAGTGCACATTTACACTTTATTGTTATTTCTTTTTCACAGATGAAGAAATGATGCTTAGAGCAGCTGAGAAACTTGTCAGCTTCTAGAAGCTTTTACAACCAAGGAGAGCACTTTGAAAACAAGCCCTGAGGAATGTTTAGGCTTGCGTCTGTGTATGAGAGAGCTGTCTCTCTCAGTATTTCTCATCCATTATTACTCAATTATTTGCTCAAAGTCAAAACATAGTTGTCATTCTTGATTCCGTCCCCCCAAGAGCCAGCCTCACCCTGCAAGCGATAAATATTTAAAGGGTATCCATTTCCTTAATTTAGGCTGCTATCATCTCTCACATGGAGAGTAGGAGTACGGGTAGTAGCAAGTAGATGTGGGTGTATGTGTACAAAACACTATACACCAAGCATTATACCTAGCACCCTCTTGTATTAACTTATATTTATTGCTGTTGCTCAATTGCTTAATCATGTCCAACTCTTTGTGAGCCCATGAACTGTAGCCCGCCAGGCTCCTCTGTCCATGGGATTCTCCAGGCAAGAGTACTGGAGTGGGTTGCCATTTCCTTCTCCAGGGGATCTTCCTGACCCAAGAACTTGGCAAATGAATTCCTTATCACTGGCACCACCTCGGAAGCCCAACTTACATTTATTAGTATTTCTCACAATTTGTCCTTGAGGTGAGTGCTGCTGTTCTTCTCACTTTAAAAAACAAGAGAACTGAGATGCACACGCAGAGATTAGTGGCAAAGATGACAAACAGCATCCCCCCTGATTTTCCTACCTTAGTTTTGCTTTCTCCAGTTCACTTTCCACAACACAACTAGATAGTTCTAAAATAAAAGTCTTACTGTGTTGCTCAAGGAATCAAAATCTTTTCCTCACTTCCTGGCTTCTTGCTTTCATTTTGAGCCCATATTCTGTACCCCTCTTCCATAGGGCCTTGCCTATGTAGGAATAGTAACTGATGGAAAATTAATGGTGGAGGGTTTGTGCCATGGATGGCTTGGGCGAGAGCTTTCTTTGGACCAGCACCTTCTTGGTGCCTTCAAAGGACTGTATGTTCCAAAGATGGCCACAACAATATCTCTCCCTCACATGGTCCTCTTGCAGTGTGACACTGAGAGGTTGGATCTACGTTCCCTTCTCTTGAATGTGGGTGAGCTCATGGCTTTGGTTATTGTGACATTATGGAGCTTCCACTGCTAAGTCATAAAAGGTGAAGCTCCTTGTGCATAGGTCACTGAAATCATTGCTCTGAACACTTAGCCTCTGGGTAAACACTCAAAATGACTTGAGGCCATTGTGCTGTGAGGAAGGGCAAAGGAACTCACGGGGAGAGACCACAGGGAGAAGCTTGGATACGACTGAGGACGGAGGTGCCTGGCTGGCCACCAGCTGTTCCGTTGCCAGCCATCACGTGACTGTAGCCGCCTGAGCGACTTGGAGCCAGCATCAGCCAGAGAAGGCCTTCCTGAAGGATGACCAGGGATAGTAAAATGATGGTTGCTGTTTTAGCCACTAAGCTTTGGGACAACTTTTCATGCTGCAATTGGTAACTGGAACCGCGTCCTTCAATTCACACCACTTGAGAGTATGGCTGTGTGCATGAGGAGGGCCCTGTAGTGTTCTGATCCCTAGTTTGTGTGGGAAAGGGAATCCTGTACACTCCCAGTTTTTGCTGTTCAGTTGCTCAGTCATGTTGACTCTTTGCAACCCCATGGACTGCAGCACGCCAGGCTTCCCTGTCCTTTACCATCTCCCGGAGTTTGCTCAAACTCATGTCCATTGAGTCGGTGATGCCATCCAACCATCTCATCCTCTGTCGTCCCCTTCTCCTCCTGCCCCTAATCTTTCCCAGCATCCGGGTCTTTTCCAATTAGTTGGCTCTTTGCATCAGGTGGCTGAAACACTGGAGCTTTGGCTTCACTCCCAGACTGCCATGTTTGAGGATGAGTTGAGGCAACTCTAAAAAGTGAGTGGCTGAGACAATTTAGGGCGCTTGAATTGTGTTTCTTTCTGAACTTTCAGCATCTTGGAGTGTCACAGGTGAGGAGACACACATTTGTGAGTTGATTACCTGGTGGCTGTCTCCTGCTTCCATTAGGTGGCTTGGCAGGTAGCTCGCTCATCAGAAGGAGACAAGGTCACCAGATATATTTGTCCTGACCCCCAGCCCTTGGTGGCTCAGATGGTAAAGACTCTGCCTGCAGTGCAGGAGACCCAGGTTCGATCCCTGGGTTGGGAAGATCCCCTGGTGAAGGAAATGGCAACCCACTCTAGTATTCTTGCCTGAAAAAATCCCATGAACAGAGGAGCCTGGCAGGCTACAGTCCATGGGTCACAAAGAGTCGGACAGGACTGACTGACTAACACTAGCCTAGGGGTTCCCTTGCTAGGTGGTCGGTGGTGTTCTCTGCTCTCCTCCCAGCTTCTAGGTAAATACTTCCAGCAGCACTGGAGTTCATACCCCTCTTTGGAGCACTGTCCCCAGTGCATCCACTGTTCGGGGCTGACTACACTCTCTGGGATTTCAGGGAATTATCAGCACTCCATCGCTGCTCTGCTTGTATGCTTTTCTCAGTGAATCTCATCTTAGGCTTATTCTGTGTGTTGTTACTGGTGACTTATGCTGACTTGTGCCCAGTACACACAGAGTAAGATCAGTGGCCAACCTATTCTATGGATTTAACCAGCCCATGCTGGATCAAGAGATAGAACGGGAGGTCCCTTTCCTGATTAGCTAAGAGAATATTTCAGCAAAAGCATCTCACTGGATGCCTGTCTCCATGTCTGATATTCCAACATTAGAGATTTATCCAAACAATCAAGATTTTTTTTGAGCGCCCTCTATATGCTCTGCTATTTATGAGAGATATAATGTTGACTAAACATAATCTCTGTTTTCAAGGATCCTAGAATTTAGAGCAGAAGGTAGACAAGGTAACTGTAGTTCAGGACGATCAAAACCAGGGAAGGACTATGCCCAGAGCATCTTGAGAGGAAACAGATCTTGGGGGAGACAGGGGGAGTGAGGGATGGACAAGGTGTGAGTTATGTCAGGGCTGAAGATGGAGTTGGCTGGTGAAGAGGAGGAAAGGTGAGAGAAAAACCTGCCCTCTTTCAGGAACTGAGAAGCTATTTTTTGCTTCTGGAGATTGAGGAGCTGAAAGAATGGGGAGGAGAGCTTCAGGAGGGGCAGGAGAGGCTAGGAGACGCTGGAGAGGGCAAGGAAGGTGTTAAAGCCAAACAGGGGAGCTGAACTCTCTTTTAAGGGCAATAAGGAGCTGCTCACCGCTGTTTGGTAGAGGAGTGAGTGTGTGTTCAATTGCTTTGGTCGTGTCTGACTCTTTGAAATCCGATGGACTATATAGCCCGCCAGGCTCCCTGTCTATGGGATTCTCCAGGCAAGAATACTGGAGTGGACTGCCATGCCACCTTCCAGGGAATCCTCCCAACCCAGGGATCAAACCCACGTCTCCTGCATCTCCTGCGTTGCGCGCAAATTCTTTACCGCTGAGCCACTGGGGAAGCCCAGTTATAGGAGAGACAGGATGAGATTTGTCTTTTAGGAATATCACCTTGGCTGTAGAGTGGATTGGAAGGGGCCGTGGTGGTCATTCAGGTGAGAGATGCTGGTGGCCTCAATGGCAATAGTGACATTGAGGATGGAAAGAAGTAAACACATTTTAAGATGCTTTTCAACGTGATCTCAGAATTTTTGTCCATCCTTATCCTCTGTAATTCCCAGGCCTCTCCCTAAACACTATGCTGCATCCTACTTGTCTTTAAGCATGTCAGTTCTAGCCTGTCTCATGTGTGTGTGTGTGTGTGTGTGTGTGTGTGTGCACATGTCCACCTGCATATGTACACACAAACCTATCGCCGAAGGTCAAAGATCATGTGAGATGGTAACATCCGGGAAAGCTGGATCAAGGGTGCGTGGGAACTCTCTGCAATTTTTTTGTAAATCTAAAATTGCACCATAATAAAGAGCTTAAAAAAAATATGTATCAGCTTTTCAGCAGGGCTAGGCACCTAGACTTTTTCCCATCTGTCATGTCCTTTGTCTTTTGACGTCTTCTCTGTTAGGTAAGCTCATACTCGTCCTTCAAGACCCACCCCCCCTGCACCTCCCCTGACTTCTCTAGGAATGTGACTACTTCCTCCTTGACTCTGCCGTGGATCTGTGTCCCTTCTCCGTTATACATTCTGTTCGCTTCTGTTTTCACCTTTGCATCCACTTTTTTTTTTATCCTCGCCGCGCTGCTAGTTGCCTGAACAGTCAGCCTGGATGGATACCATCTCTTGCTCTCTGGCTTCTAATCGGGTTTGACCATTGTCAGCAGAGGAGAGAGAAAAGGAGAGATACATTTGGGCTCTCTATTCCCCTAGTTTTCTTTCTGTGGATTTGCCCTGAGCTATTGCTTCTGACCACGAATGTTGACATTCTGATAAATTGTTAATGATCAGCTTGGAGCCTGAGGAAGACTTGAGTTTGCCCACTTCTGTGGTGTAACTAGTCCTACCATGGCCAATTTCAGACACACCATGTACGTCACGCACTGTGGAGTTGGAAAGAAATGTACAGTCATTGAACGTGGAGCGGAATGCGCGCCCCGCAGTTGCATTCTTTCCTTCCAGGAAGCTGAGTGTGCTCCTTCAGCCTGCCGCGGGCTGCATCTCACAGTTTCTTAGCCCTGGGACACTGTACTGTCTCCTGTGGTTTTCTCCCCATAGCCATACCTTTGCAAATAGTTCCTATATTAGCTGCTCCTCAAATTATCCAATTTGAGGCACCATCTGTTTTCTGATGAAAGTCTGATTCACCAAGTTATACTGTGTGGAAGTGAGGCATTTAGAAATCTTTTCTCCTCCAGTACTGTAAATACCTGGAGTGCAAGGACGATGATTTATTAATTTTTGTATCTCTGATGTCTAGCCAGTGGAGAGCGTGGGCTGGAAAAGAAGAGAAAACTAAGTTTTGTTGAGCATCTACTAGGAACTGGATACTCTATCAAATACTTTAGAAATACTTTATCAAATGCTTTAGAAATACTCTGTCTTTAACCTTAAATCAAGTTAATTCTAGGCATTTACAGACGAGGAAATTGAGGCTCAGAGTGGTTAAGTGACTGTTCAAGGTTGTGCTCTTAAAAGTGAGTGAAGTGAGTGAGTGAAGTTGCTCAGTCGTGTCCGACTCTTTGCGACCCCATAGACTGACTGTAGCCTACCAGGCTCCTCCGTCCATGGAATTTTCCAGGCAAGAGTACTGGAGTGGGTTGCCATTTCCTTCTCCACTTAAAAGTAGTCGAATGGATTTGAACCTGAGTGTCTGGCTCTAAAGTCTATTCTTTTTGCAGTATTGCCTCAATTTATTTTTATGAAATGAATGGAAAAGATAAAGTGAATGCCCTCAGCAATGCCTGATAAGAGGGATCTTCAAGTGGGAGAGAGATGGAAATTGGCTTCCTTCTGTTTCTAGGACAAAGTTTCTAGCAATCTAATAGTTTATAAAATGCGAACTATCCCATGCGTAAGCATTCCCTTTGAACAGGGTATTTTAGAGAACATCAAGAAATTCATGTATTTGTTGTAAATCTGGCAGATAATTTCATTAGTATCTTAATCATTTGATATCTTAAAATAGTACTCAGCTACTTATCATCTCCTTAAAGGTTTAAAATTAGCTTAACACTCTGAGAAGAGGAAAACCATGTCTGTTTAGTTCTGCCTTAAATGATGTGGGGAAATGGTAAATATGATCCATTCAGGAGAAATTTTATAAAAAAAAATCATGTTAAATCATCATGGCAGCTCAAATTTTGGGCTCTAATCTTTCCATCTAGAAGATATTGGTGATTTTAGTCAAGCCTTGGAATGATCTGTGGGAGGTCTGCTGTAAAGATACATCTGTAATATATTTCTGCTCTCTTAGGAGGGTTGATACAATCAGTATTTTGTTTTAATAATGAAAAACATTTGCTGGAAAAATTGTTGCTTGTTTGGGGAATTTCAACCTAAGATACCATGAAAAGGATCCCAGTAGGTATAATGGACCCATTAGAAATCTGAGTGAGAAAATTATATATCTCATTCTTGCTTGATCACTTGCCTAGTTTTATAGCTATAGCTATGTCACTTAAAAGTTCTGTGCCTCAGTCTCCTTATACATGAAACGGGTAGTTAAGTTCAATGTTGACTAATATCTTCCTAGCTCAAACAAGGTTATAAAATGCTTGAGAATTTTTTCTTTTTAGTAAAGCTGTTATAATTTTTCTACATTTATTAGCCATATCTTTATTCCAATTTTATTTTTTGTTACAGTAATAATTTAATTATTCAATAATTTTCCCTACTTATCTATTTACCATCAATCTATATATCTATAACCACCAAAGAGAAATGGTATTCAATGTCCAATATGAAGATACAAAAAAAATCCCTATATTATAGTTTTATGTAGCCTCTTATTCCCTAACATGTATTTTGTATCTGTGTGTGTTTGCACGTCTATACACATATACACACACATACATACACACACACACACACACACACACAGAGTTATGTTCTTGTAAATGTTTATCAATCAGCTCTTCTGGGGAAAAAATAAGCTCTGATTTATAGGATTTGCCAGTTTCTGTGGTATAACTTCACATTAATGGCCAGTTTCAAGTTACCCATAGTAAGTTGCTGAATGCGGAGGTGAGAAAAGATGCACAAAACTGGCTGTTGCAGGCTAGCACAAGCTGACTCCAGCACCTCTCTGAGTATGGGCAGTCTGTAGAGTGCTAACTATGCTCTACCTATTATGTGCCTTGAGCACTGAATACTAAGCTTAAAACTAACCTACATGAAGCATGTGTTTTCTCTTTGTTTTCTGTTCATTATGCTCTTAACCTTAAATTATTCTTAATAGTTCTCTCCCTCACCCTCATACCAAACATAGTATATGCACACACCCAAATTCTGTTAAATTTTTTGATGATGTCTATGCATTATAATGGACTTCCCTGGTGGCTCAGAAGGTAAAGCATCTGCCTACAATGTGGGAGACCTGGGTTCAATCCCTAGATTGGGAAGATCCTCTGGAGAAGGAAATGGCGACCCACTCCAGTATTCTTGCCTGGAGAATTCCATGGACAGAGGAGCCTGGCAGGCTACAGTCCATAGGGTTGCAAAGAGTTGGACACGACTGAGCGACTAAATTTTCTTCCTCATGCATTATAACAATGTATAAGTAGAAAATACTAAAATATTTTGTGCATTTTTCTTCCCAAGTCATCTACCCTTTCAAATTTAAAGTTAAAAGAGCTTCCTTAAAAAAATATGCATTTTAAAGGGTTATAAGCTTGTAAGTCCTTCTTCATGAGTCTGTCTATGTTTGTGCCCAAGATTTTCAATGATTAGTTATTTCTCAAAGGAGTTAGGGCTGGAAACACTCCCAACTATTAAATCACCAAGTCTGGGAATGATATAAATTTGATATACTCAGAAATCCAAAAAGCTACACATAGTAATTTGGTATTTAGTGAATCACAGAAAGTCTACAATGCGTTGACTGTTAACTGAATGATGAGCATCAAACATAGAGTGTAATTAACACAGACAGAAGCTTACTGCCAACAACAGTTTGAAACAATTTTAGTTCTCTCTTTCCTGCCAACTTTGATATGTAAAGAGCCCTTCATAGCATGATTGAGAAAATTTGTTTTTGCATGGGACATTCAGTTTGTACCCCACAGAGCCTCCAGAATAGTGGCTTTTGCAGGGTGGGAACTTAATGAGTATTTGTTGGATTGAACAAGATCTATATTTTTCAAATTGGTCCTCAGATACCACAATTCTTGTTAGTAAATCTCATTGAATTTCATGAGCCAGTGGTAACATATTCTCAGTGCTCTTATGTAGTGAGCCTTTGCTAAGCTAGTGAACATTTTCCAAAGTAGAAAAGTCAATGATGGGTGCAGATCTTATTTAGTCCAAGGAAACCTTTTATAAAAATTGTTATTGGGAATAAGAAGTGTGTGCTGATCGCAGAACTGATCTGTGTTGATCAAGTGCACAAGAAGGAATATCAGCTCCGAGTTATCCATTAACAATTTATCTGCTCAAACAGGAACCATGCTTGCCTTGATACCTTGCTGAGTTCCGGGCAATCAACTTGAGAGCTGAACTGTGGCTAACTGAGACTGGACTTAGAAAAAAGTATATGGCTGAGTGAGCTGCCGTTATAGGTGTATGTGTGTATGTGTGCATGAGGGAGAGAGAGAGAGAAAGCGGTCAAACATTAAACCATGTGAAGGATTTACCCACATTGATAGAGATAATTGCCAGAATGTAACCATTATCTGTGAAAAGTGAAAGTGAAGTCGCTCAGTCATCTCCAACTCTCTGCAACCCCACAGACTGTAGCCTACCAGGCTCCTCCGTCCATGGGATTTTCCAGGCAAGAGCACTGGAGTGGGTTGCCATTTCCTCCTCCAGGGGATCGTTGCAACCCAGGGATCGAACCCAGGTCTCCCTCATTGCTAGCAGACGCTTTACCATCTGGGCTACCAGGGAATCCCAACCACTATCTGTAGCCCTTGATTATTCTTCAGGCTAACAGTTCAGACTCAGGAAACTGCCTCACCTCTTGCCTCTTCTTTTCTTTGCCCCACAGATCAGTCTTGCTGACATACTTGCAGATCCTCAAGGCAGTCAGGCTCCTGACACCTCTGTGCCACACAGATGCCCTATTAGCTTGACAGCTGCCTCTCCCCATCCTGACATTTCCCTCCACCCTTGACTCAGACTGTTTTCTCCTCTAACTCCTTCTAAACCCAGTTCTGGCATCTTTTCCTCAGGATGTCACCTTAGTCTCCATTGAGTGCCCATCTTTCAAGGCTGACTGTGTGCAGCAAAACATTTATCAGGGTCTACTGCACTGCCTGTCTGTCTCTCCTGAAGACTGTGTGTTCTTGAGGAAGAGACTGTTCTTCTTTCCAGGACTTAACACAGCCTCGGCAAATAGTAGGTGCTCATTAATGTTGGGGCTTCCCTCATAGCTCGTTGGTAAAGAATCCACCTGCAATGCAGGAGACCCCGGATCGACTCTTGAGTCGTGAAGATCCGCTGGAGAAGAGATAGGCTATCCACTCTAGTATGCTTGGGCTTCCCTTGTGGCTCAGCTGGTAAAGAATCTGCCTGTGTTGTAGGAAACATGGGTTCAATCCTGGGGTTGGGAAGATCTCCTGGAGAAGGGAAAGGCTACCCACTCCAGTATTCTGGCTGGAGAATTCCATGGACTGGAAGGTCCATGGGGTCGCAAAGAGTCGGACACGACTGAGCGACTCTCGCTTTCACTTTCATTAACGTTGAGTATTCCAATATACAAACAGCTATGAATAAGCAAATGATTTATCAGTTGAGCATTCATCTGTTCAATCTCGGAGTGCTTTTGTTAATCAGGGTTTTTGACACAAAATGACATAAGTGACACAAATCAAAGTCACTTAAGAAAAACCAGGAATTTACCAGCTCAAATAACTGAGTTTCCCGAAAGGGGTGCTATCGGCTTAAGGTCCCAGATGACACCATCAGAAATTTCTCTCTTTCCATATCTATTTCTCTCTCTCTCTCTTTTTTCTGGGGTGTTTATCCAGGAAGCTCTCTCCATTGGAAAAGATGGTCCTCACAGTTCCAGGCTCACATAGCTTAATACAGTTTGCAGTTTCAGAAGCACACTGAGTATTTACACCGATCCACCAAAAATGATTACGCTTGGCTCTTTGGGTTCCACACTCATCCTTGGACCAAATATCGTCAAGTCTAAGTTCTTCCCGCTCACCACAGGGCAGTAAGTCAAGAGATGAGGTGTAAGGGCAAGCAGCAGGAGAAGATTGTGGACTAGTGTCCCAAAGAAGAATTCAGGCTTTTTTTATACCAAGAGGGGGAGGCAGGTGGCTGGTTGCTGCAAACTTCTTGGTGCCAGCCTGATCCTGAAGGGGATGTGATAATCCTTTGTTCTCGTGGTTGTCTCCATAGGTCTGATCGTGATATTCTTGTAAACCTCCAACAAGGCAAATGTCACTCTCTGTTCTGCAACTTTTTATCTCAGTATGCAGGAAAAGTGTTATACTTTTAAAGGTCAAACCTGGGAAGTAGAGCCTTCAGAAAGGGCTATTATGTATATTTCAGGCTCTAGGCAACATTTCTTTTATGGAGGTGCAGAGCCACATGACTAACCTCAGGGAACAGAGCGCAAAGGTTAGAACTAAAGGAAGAGATCCAACACGCAGGTTTTTCTTCTCTGTTATGAAGCCACTGTGCTTGGGGTGATGGGGCATTCTGGGTGGTCCTTTGCTTAGGTCATATACAAACACCTGTGGAAGGTGGGACTCCTTGCAAAAAGAAGTGATACAGGAAGTAAAAAATATAACAGGCATCTATGCACTGTTGATTTTGCAATATGATCAATCAATACGTATTTTGAGAAGTCTCCATGGGTCCAGACGAATTTAACTACTTCATGCATCTTTTCTAGGCCCGCTGAGATGTCCCAAGACTAACATAAAAGAAATGCCCAAAGGATGTTCAGCTTTCCAGTATTTAGGGGCTGGACTTAAGTGTATAATTCTATGCCTGTACCTTGCTTCTTACAACTTGCTTTTATTTATTGCTTTTGAAAAAAACCTTTTTATTTTGGGATAATTTTTGATTGACAAACAAGCTGCACAGATAGTATGGGGAGTTCTCATCTATTCTATCACTGAGTTTCCTTTACTGTTCATATCTTATGTTACTATGGTACATTTATCACAGCTAAAGAACCAGATCAGCAAGTTAGTATTAATTAATCAGTTTCTTTGACCTTCACTGCTGCTACGTCACTTCAGTCGTGTCCGACTCTGTGTGACTCCATAGACGGCAGCCCACCAGGCTCCTCCGTCCCTGGGATTCTCCAGGCAAGAACACTGGGGTGGGTTGCCATGTCCCTCCTCAATGCATACATGCATGCTAAGTTGCTTTAGTCGTGTCCGACTCTGTGCGACCCCACGGGCAGCAGCCCAGCAGGCTCCCCTGTCCACGGGACTCTCCAGGGAAGAATACTGGAGTGGGTTGCCATTTCCTTCTTCTGATCTTACTAATTTTCCTTAATATACTTTTTCTGTTCTAGGACATCATTCAAGGTACCACATTATATTTAGTCATCATATCTTCCCAGGCCCCTCCTTTGATAGCTTTTTAAGCTTTCCTTATTTTTGATGACCTTGACAGTTTTGAGGAGAACTGGTCAGGTATTTTGTAAAATGTGCCTCATTTTGGGGTTGTCTGATATTTGTCTCATGGTTAGGCCATGGTAATACGTTTCTGGGAGGAAGACCTCAGAGTTAAGGTGCCACTCTCATAATGTCAAAGGTACATACTCTCAACATGATTCATCACTCTGGGTATCAATCTCGATCATCTGGCTGAGGTTGTATTTTCCAGTTTCTCCACTGTAAAGTTCTTTTTCTCTCTCCTCTTATACTCTGCTATTTTGGAAGCCTGTCACTAAGCACAGGCCGCACAAGTTGGGCGGTTAATTGACTTTTCTGAGGGGAGGGGCACTTACATAAATTTCTTGGAGTTCTCCGTGCGGGAGATTTGTCTCTGCTCCATTTACTTATTTTAGTGTTAATATGAACCTTTGGACATTTATTTTATTCTTTGGGTAATGAGCCAATACTATGTTATTTTGTTCTTTAAACTGTTCCAACTTCAGCAATTGGGGTCTCTCAGTTTTCCTCTGTCCCTTTCCTACGCTCCCATCCTTTTGTTTCTTAAGCACGTCTCTACTTTCTGGTTTTACAAGAGACTCCGTTCCCAATTTGTATATTCTGCCCCAGTTCTAGAATCATCCATTTCTCAAAGGATCCCTGGTTTCTTTCATTGGAGAATGGTATTAGAAGCCAGGGTCTGGGAGCTGGTTGTGCTCATGGATGCTGGGCATCAGTACCTCTAGGCCCTCTCGATGGGTATAGGCATGTATGTTCATTTCACTGCTTCCTTTTAGTTTTGTTATGGATTTTTCCTCTTTTCATAGGTGCATGACTTCACCTTGTCCTCCAGTTTGATTCATAATCTGTTTTCTCCTGGCTTCCAAATTAGGCTCTATTTCTTGGTTATCCTTTTATTAAAATTTCTCCTATAATGTAAGAAATAATGTGTTCAGCTTTACCCATCTCTTGACATAGCTACTCTGTTCTTGCAGACTACATGTTCTGCCCAGGACTTACTGGTGATACCCAAAGGTTATAGGACAAACAGACAAGGTTTGCTTTCAGGAATCTGCTTTGAAGAGCTTATAATGTCATTTTATGACTCTGAAAAAATATATGTTCTGTCTGAATATCCATTTTCAACATGCAACAAAGTAATAAAGTAAATGCTTTGTTTCAGAAAGTTGGATCAGGTTATAAAAATTTCTAGAATTCTGCCGCTGCAAGGATAAAGCATTTTCTGAAAATTATAGTGCTATTGGAAAGGAGGATAAGCTTTCTGAAGACATGCATAATGAAACCACCTCAGGGTTAGAAGCAGATATAAGAAATTTTCTGATGATGCTTTTTATTTCCTTTTCTTAGTTGAATGGGTTTGACATGCAACGCTATGTAAATTTAGGGTTTGCCTCTTTTTGTTTCTTCCTTCGTTTTGCTCCCGTTCTCCTTTTGCTGTCTGCTGTGAGTAGGGTGAGAGGGTTTATGAAAGACTTAAGAGGAATGTGAAACACTGAACCACAGTAAACATTGTGTGAGGAAGAAAGTGAAGTTTGTTTCCTGAGAAACTGGGTAGAAGGGAAACCCTTGGAGAAGGAAGGAGGGAAATGAATGCCCACATTCTTGTAAGATGAAAGCAACGGTTTTAAGACTGAACAGAGGCTCAGGTCCCCAGAGTTAGGCATCAGTAGATGTCACGGAAGGGCTCTGCTTGGAGAAAAGACTCAGGTTATATTTGCTATGTGTATCTGGAAGCTAAAGCTTGAACTAGGCCAAGTCATGCTCAGTGATGTATTTAGTGAACAAATTATTCCCTTAAATTTACCTGCTTAAAGAATAATAACAATTTATTTCTTAAAATAAGTACAGAATTAGTAAACATTAGTATTTATTTGTATTGATATTGTTACATTCCTCCAACATTTTTTTTTCCTTAGAAAAAATATAACTAGAACATATTATCTACTCTCATTTATGCTTCTTGGTAAAGGCTGGTTTATTTCAGACATTCATTAACTCACTTAGTCATCAGTCACTTATTGAACATGAATGAGCCAGACATGATTCAAGTTTTTGAGGATATAGTTTGAAGTCACTTATGGTCCTTATTAACTACTCTTTAATCCAAATTTTGGGAATCTAAAGGAGACCACTATGGAGGGAATAAGGTGTTATAGGTGCTATGATAGAGGTGACTATGTGTATAGTTTGGGGAAAGGGGAAAGATGAACCCTTTCTGTTGACAGCTCCCCCATTGCAGGCACAGTGCTTGAGAAAGAAGCCAAAAGCTACTCCAGCAGATCGTATAAACCCAAAGCCATAAAACACAGGACAAGGATGCTGGAGTGTTCTCTCTCCCCTTTGCACTCACTCTCATCCTCCCCCACTCCACACTCATTCTGCTTCTTACCCTCAGATCAGAGGTCATGGGCTTCCAGTTTAGAAATATTAACACCGTTGAGCACTTTATACATCCTTCTCAAGGGAATGTCCTTAGAGTTCATGATCGTGGAGCAAAAAACTGATCAGGACTCTAAGATTTAAGATGAGGAGGGTGTGAGGGATGGGGGTAGGGAGGAGGCATGCAGGAAGAAGAATGATAAGAAATGAATCCCAAATGATCCAAATTATCAGGCCTGGCGAGTAAGAATGAATGAAATTGACAGAAACAAGAATATGGCAGTCATTCAACACAGGCGGTAATAGCCAGCTGGCACAGGTTCATATCCCTGAACAAGCTGCCTAACTCCTCTGGTCCCCTCCTGTCCTCAGCCTGACGCGAACTTTAGCCAAACAATATGTTTAATCAGATAAATGAGAAACCTCAGAAACAAAGGAAAACAGTCAAATGAGACCAAATAATTGTAGATTAGTCTTTGATTAGGCAAAGTCAAGGAGATCAGTAGTTAACATCATCTGGTGGGGGTTTTCAATAGCTCTTAGACACAGCTCAAAGATGCTCAGAATATTATCTATACTTGTACGGTTTCCCAGGTGGCACCGATGGTAAGGAACCTGCCTACCAATGCAGGAGACTCACGGGTTTGATTCCTGGATTAGGAAAATTTCCTGGAGTAAGAAATGGAAACCCGCTCCAGTAATCTTGCCTGGAAAATTCCATGGACAGAGGAGCCTGGCTGGCTACAGTTCAGGGGGTCACAAAGAGTCTGATACAACTGAGCGCACAAACAAGCTATGACAAACTTAGACAACTTATTAAAAAGCAGAGACATCACTTTGCTGACAAAGGTCTGTATAGTCCAAACTATGGTTTTCTCCAGTAGTCATGTGCAGATGTGAGAGCTGGACCATAAAGAAGGCTGAACACCGAAGAATTGATGCTTTCAAACTGTGGTGCTAGAGAAGACTCTTGAGAGTCCCTTGACTGCAAGGAGATCCAACCAGTCCATCCTAAAGGAAATCAACCCTGAATATTTACTGGAAGGGCTGATGCTGAAGCTGAAGCTGAAACTCCAATACTCTGGCCACCTGATGCGAAGAACTGACTCATTGGAGAAGACTGTGATGCTGGGAAAGATTGAAGGCAGGAGGAGAAGTGGGTGACAGAGGATGAGATAGATAGATAGCTTGGATAATGAAGAATCTGGTTTACTTTGCCCAGAAGGGAATGAAATATTTATATGCCATTTTATTTTTTTTTAATGCAAACAAAGACAGATAATTGTTTAGTTTTTATTTCAGAATCATAAATTTAACTTTGCAATCCAGCTAAACTTGGAGGGGAATAAGGAAAATATGGAATCCAAAGAACTGTAGCGAGAGCACAGAGATCATAGGATATTTCGAGCAGATGGGGTGAAGGGGTGCTCTCCTGGGCTACAGAAGGAATGGTCTGGTGGTTAAGTAAAACACGAGTCAAATTTATGAGATCTGTCCACAGTCAGCAGTGGTGATCTTGCTGGTCTTGCCGTTCCTGGACCCAAAGCGCTCCATGGCTGCCGCAATATGCATGCCCTCTGTCACTTTGCCAAAGACCACATGCTTGCCATCCAACCACTCAGTCTTGGCAGTGCAGATGAAAAGCTGGGAACCATTTGTGTTGGGGCCAGCATTTGCCATGGACAAGATGCCAGGACCTGTATGCTTCCGAATGAAATTCTCATCATCAAATTTCTCGCCGTAGATGGACTTTCCACCAGTACCATTATGGCGTGTGAAGTCACCACCCTGGCACAAAAATCCTGGAATTATTCTGTGAAAGCAGGAACCTTTATAACCAAATCCTTTCTCTCCAGTGCTCAGAGCACGAAAGTTTTCTGCTGTCTTCGGAACTTTGTCAGCAAACAGCTCAAAAGAGATGCGGCCCAAGGGCTCGCCGTTGACAGCGATGTCGAAGAACACAGTGGGGTTGACCATGGCTAGACAGCAAAGGAGGCTCCTGGGTGGCGGCGTCTGCAAGGCCTTATATGCCATTTTCTAACAACAATATCTTCAGATGCTCTGAGGGTCTTTAATTATGATTTTCAATTGTTAACTATCAAAAGCACACATAAAGACAGCTGTAAACAGTTGTCTATAAACTATGAACGGATCACCATAATGTAGCATTTTAAAAAATTGAGCTATTTTAATTGATCATAGCTCTTGAAAATAATGAAAAAATGCTGATAGTTTAGTAAAAAAAAAAGTGGCCACTCATCAGTTCTTTGAATTTATAAACTGGGGTTGAACGCCCAGCACTGTTTACAGACCTAGTGTCCTAGCTGTAGGCCTGTAGGCCCATCAGTTACCTCTTTTTCTTTGGTGGTAAAGAATCAGAAAGGTAAAATTATCACATTTTTACTTTTCAGGAATACTATGAGGTTAAGATAGAGAATCCTTTTCAAACTCTCTGACACCTCAAGTGTCAATAGGTTTCAAAATAAAACTCAAACTAATATTTGAGTTAGTAACTAAAAATGCACTCTGTGAACTATAATCTTAGGACCTAGTGTGTGCATCCTCAGTCGTGTCTGACTCTTTGCAAGCCCATGGACTGTATCCTGCCAGGCTCCTCTGTCCATGGGATTCTCCAGGTGAGAATACTGGAGTGGGTTGCCATTTCCTTCTCTAGGGGATCTTCCTGATCCAAGGATTGAACCTGTGTCTCTTGCATTAGAAGATGGATTCTTTACCAACTGCACCACCTTGGAAGCCCATTCTTAGGACCTACATCTGCATAAGAGAGAATCAAGAAAGTAGTTTTAACTTTAAGTAAAAATTGATATCATTTAGAAGTTCAAAAATAGCAATTTTGACTGGTCATGATTCTAAATTAGTAGCTAAAAAGATGTTTTAACACCTAAATGAACTATAAGGAATGATTGCATTTTAAAAGATTTTCATGTTATCAAGAAGCTGAAAAACACCAATACAAAACCTTTTCCTGGCCCTTCATTTATCTGGATTAGTTTTAAGGTACAATTTTTAAAAAAGCTAGATGTATGCTTTAGGATATTTCACTGACTTTTACTATCTCTGAACATTCCTTGCTTCTTAAGAAGACTTTTAATGGTGCTCGTTTCGAAATTAATTCAGGCATTTGAGGGCAGTTGGGCCCTCTGCGCTTGAATAATTAAGTGAGTACTATTAGAGGAAAAGCTACACATTAGTAACTTGGAGGAACCAGAGTGGATGAAGCACTTTTCAGAACCTGCATGACAATTTTGAAAATTAAACCCAGTTAATAGAAAAAAATGCTAAATCAATGGCCATAAAATTTAATGGGTTTATAGCAGCCTTAACACAGTAGGACTGAATTATCATGTTAATTTAATTTCCATTTCTAAATGAACCAGAAGGCACAATAAAGGTCAATTAACCAGCTACCTTCCCTGCCTTCTTTTTCTTTTACTGCCGGTTTTAAATCACATTTGGCCCCAAAGCACTCACACTGCTTCTGGAAACTCATTAGTTTTTCCTGAAATTAAAACAAAAAAGAAAAAAAAAAAAGAGACAAAAACTAACAACTAACCATGTGCTGAGAACAACTGCTGAGATGTGCTACCGTTATGGGGATATATGTATTCAAAGAAAAATCTTTTACTCTTGTTACATCGAGGCTACAGACTTAGTTACACTAAGCCTAGGGAAACACGCAAGTGAAAGGTCTCCTTGATAGTGTTTACCAAGTGTTCATCTACAGTGAAAAAGCTGTGTGTGCTGCTCTTAACATTTATGAGGCGAATAAGGAAAGGAGCTCCATCTGTGTAACGTGGGTCTGTTGTTAGTACAGTGAGAACCTCACACTTTGTACAGCCTGCATTTTTCATGTTGAAATGTGTCATTTTGTATTAACAGGCTTTTATTACTTCGAAAACTTAATAGAAAGAGGGAAAAGTCAGTTTCTTCCCCCTCCACAGCAAGAAAATTCAGCCTTTGTTTTTGGTGCAATGGGTTGCTTGTAATTTGATATGTTTATCAAAATCTTCAAATATTCTGGTGTTTTCTAGTGATACAAAAGACGTAAAGGGTACTATGTTGGTGAACAAAATATACATTTTGGGGGGCAAAATTTATAATAAAAAAGAAACTGGGTTTCTAATTCGAATGTTTGCTATAATTTGAAAAGTGATATGAAGATATTGGAAATGATCATAATTTTGATTTCAGTAGAAACCTCTTTAAAATAACATAAATAATGGTTGTGAAGTATCCAACACTAGATATCAGATAACTGTCCATAAAGGTTAACCTTCTTTTCCTTTCTCCTCTTCAGTATAAAGTAGAAAAATAAAATATTCATTATCTAAAGTTTATTTGAAATTATTTCTTAGGATTATAGAACTTTAAGGGAACAATAGTCCCAATACCTTTGTTTATGAATATCCATGGAAATAATCAACAGACAACTTATAATGGGAATAGAAAAGAATTTCATTCCAGTCAAACAGAACTCCAGCCTGGGAGACAAATTCAAGAAGCACTTGAACTGTGTTCCAGCAGTCTACAAAATGGGGGAGGCTTGTCTCCAAAGTTGTGGGGGGGGCTTCCCTGGTGGCTTAGACAGTAAAGAATCTGCCTGCAATGCAGGAGACCTGGGTTTGATCCCTGGGTTGGGGAGATCCCCTGGAGAAGACTAGCAACTGCCGTGTTCTTCCCTGGAGCATTCCATGGACAGAGGAGCCTGGTGGGCTATAGTCTACGGGGTTGCAAAGAGTCAGACATAACTGAGTAACTAGCAACACTTGTATAGACTAATAGCACAAAATTATATAAGCTGTTTGTCAAGACTTAGGATTTGAGCTGTTACTTGTTAAGCAAGGGTTGATTGGGGTCCAAAATGGTACTTGTTAAGCAAGGGTTGATTGGGGTCCAAAATGGTTGCATTTTGCATAAGTTTACAGTGGCATCTGCCAGCTGATACTGTTTTGAAAATGGCTGGTAGTGACTTTTGAGTTCGATACAGTTCAGAAAATTCAAGTTCTGGGTGATGAAGGAATGAGTTTGAAACTGTATCTACAAAGGCCACTCAGCTCCATCTTGGATGCCGGAACCATCTGTCAGAACAAAGAACGAACGTCAAACTCCTCCAAGGTTTCCAAAGAGGCAGAGAGCATGTACACGGTGCATCAGCAGGACCCTGGTGGCCAAGAAGGAAACCTTGTCTTTGAAGGAATGACAGCCCTGGTGCCCTGGGGCATTTATCACTGTCTTCAAAATGGGCATTCTATACTACCTGGTAAATGCATTCTTTGTAATGATTAAAGCAGCTGTATAATATATGTCAGACAAGCCATGAGATAGGCTGTTCCAGTTAGCACTATGTTCAAGCCACGTCATATATAAGCCAGAATGACATCTCCATACCTAAGTATGCAAAAATTTCTTCTATCACAAGATAGTTACACGTAATTTAGATCAGAAGTCTAAGCGTTTTACTATCTGGCTAATTATCTATATATATGTTTTTATTTCAAATGAAAACACTTAGTTCACTTTTCATTTAATAAAAACTTGCCCCTTGTCTCTCCTTCACACCTAAGATTATGTGTCTATCCCTACCCTCGCTCTCTAACATTTCTGGAAGCTATAAGTAGGATTTAATGAACTTTTGACAATTTCTGTGAAAAATACATTGTGTGGCAATATTGATGTAGGAGTATATGTTCACAACACACATATTTGACAAATAAATGTATAGTCTAGATGTGATTGGTTTTCAGAGGCATCATTTTTCTCTGAAAACTTTTGTAGGCTAGTGACAGAATGTAACCTTTTTTGGAACGGCAACCTATTTAATCGACTTTAAAAAGTCGGGTAATAGAATGGAAAAAAATCCTGAAATTTTGCGACTGAAATTCTTTAGACATCAGTTCAGTCGCTCAGTCATGTCCGACTCTTTGTGACCCCATGAATCTCAGCACGCCAGGCCTCCCTGTCCATAACTAACTCCCGGAGTTCACTCAGACTCACATCCATCGAGTCAGTGGTGCCATCCAGCCATCTCATCCTCGGTCGTCCTCTTCACCTCCTGCCCCCAATCCCTCCCAGCATCAGAGTCTTTTCCAATGAGTCAACTCTTCGCATGAGGTGCCCAAAGTATTGGAGTTTCAGCTTTAACATCATTCCTTCCAAAGTAATCCCAGGGCTGATCTCCTTCAGAATGGACAGGTTGGATCTCCTTGTAGTCCAAGGGACTCTCGAGAGTCTTCTCCAGCACCACAGTTGAAACACATCAATTCTTCGGCGCTCAGCCTTCTTCACAGTCCAACTCTCACATCCATACATGACCACTGGAAAAACCATAGCCTTGACTAGACGGACCTTAGTCGGCAAAGTAATGTCTCTGCTTTGGAATATGCTATCTAGGTTGGTCATAACTTTTCTTCCAAGGAGTAAGCGTCTTTTAATTTCATGGCTGCAATCACCATCTGCAGTGATTTAAAGACAAAAGTACATTTAAATGATTTTGTTCATTTCATGTGTGTACTAAGCAATGCTTTCAGGAGATGGAGGAATTTGTGTTGTTTTACTCCTGGTTTTTCTTCAGAGTTGTTGGGGCTGCACGCGTGGAGCGCCCCCTTTGTCAGCTATGCAGGGGAGCTCCTTAGCGACCGCCCTCTCCTCCTCCCTTCCTCCCCCTGCAGCCCCTTCTCTGATCTCTGAGAGCTCCAGAGCGTGAACCTGACCTTGGAGCGCGGGGGAGCCTTTTGCCACTGCTGTTCTCTACAATCGATGAGGACGTCCTACGACAGCGGATTCTCAAAAATTATTGCTGATTAACTGGACAATATCACATCATATGACGTAATGACCCTGCCCTCCGCAACCTTGTTTTGAGACTGAAGGGGTCTTTCGAACATTAGGCCATTGTGCTACCAATTATGTCACTGAACTGTTGCTATGATTTAGTTGTTGGAGTCACAGAAGTCCCTGGACTGTGACTGACCACGTGCAGGCAGGAGGCCTGGAGGAGCGGTTCAGGTGCCTGGGAGGAGAAGGCAAGAGGGGAGAATGGCAGCGGAGGGAGAGGGCGAGGAGAGGAGGAGGCCGGGGCAAGGCCTGCCCTTCAAGACCTCATTCGTGGGGCTGAGTTCCCCATTCCCAGCTGTGCCTACACACACACAGACACGAACATGCGCACACAGACACACACACACAGACACACACATGAACACGCACACACACACACATGAACACGCACACACTCACACACGAACACACACCCACACACAAACACCCACACACATGGACACACACACAGACACACACACACACAGGAACATACACATAGACATGAACACACACACATGCACACACACAGACATGAACACACACACAGACACACACACGAACACCCACACACGGACACACACACATGGACACACACACAAACACACAAACATGAACACACACACACAGGAACATACACATAGACATGAACACACACACGCATACACACACGCACACACAGAGACATGAATACACACACAAACACAAACACACACACAGGAACACACAAACACGAACACACACAGACACGAACACACACACATGCACACACACAGACACGAACACACACACAGACACGAATATACACACACACACACAGGAACACACACAGGCATGTGCCGGGGTCCAGCCCCGGTGGATCCAGGGAATTCGAAGGGTGGACGGCGTTGGCGTGGAAAGACTTGTTTATTTATTGATATAAGAATAGATTAAGAAACTATAGTGTAGTAGGAAAATTAAGTGGAGGAAGAGGGCTGAATAGCTTGGTTTACGCGGAAGACCAATAAAATTCCAGACAAGGAATTTGCACCATCTACGTTGGGCCACCAGCGCTCGCTTGAATATCTAAGGGTGCCTCACCTTAGGCTCCCTTTCGTGCGGGTCTTAACAGCCAGGGCAAGTAAGTAGACCTGGTGAGCCTCCGCACCCCAGATGGAAATTCAGCCTGAAATTAAAGTAAAGAGCGGAGGGAGGGAAAGGGAGAGAAGAAGAGAGAGAGAGACACGGGGAGAGCCAGATTCCCAAGAAACCAGGCCGAGAGACCAGGCCGAGAGACTGGTCCGAGAAACTGGTCCAATCCTTTATTGTTCAGAAGGCCTTTTATACTTTTGATAAAACACGGAGATCAATGGGTAACACAAAATTATGTAGCGTTCGCAACCCAGACTCTTTCTGTATATCATTTTGTATACAAAAGGTCTCAGGTGATTTACATTATCTTCTGGCCAAGAGGCTTGTTAACACTTTTTGGCTCTCTTCCTTAATGAATGTTAATTTTGTTTTCCCTAAAGTGTTTTTCTTTAATCTGCATCTCCTTAAAGCATTAAAGTTACATCTCTATAGAACAAAGGTGCAGTGGGTTATAACAAAGAAGGTACTTAACTCAAAGATCTAATGTTGCTAATACCAGGTCTACTACTTGTTTTTCTATATATCAACTATACCTAAAAATAAAGGATATGAAAATTTGGCAGCAAGCATCGACTCAACAAATGAAAACTTTTAATCAGTCCTATTCTAAAGATTTTGACCCTTCGGAAGCCCCTACATTCCTAGGATGTTTTAAGCTTCCTGTGCCTCCTGAGGTCAGGAGGCCTCAAACAATCACATGCACAGCTGTACGAGTCCTGCAGGCAGGCTAGAAAGCCATCAGAGGGGTTTTTGGATTGAAACACTCTTTCAAATGCAGAAGACTAAAGCCCTGAATTGACTTTTCCCAGAGAATGTCAGAAGAGTGGAGAAGCAGAGCAAAAAAACCGGCAGATTTTTGTTGGGGTACATGCTTAGGAATTTCCAGAGGGGCCCCTGAAGTCTGAGCACACCTTGTGTATGTCAGCTTCCTTCCTCATGACCTTGTCACGGGCGGGATTCCTCACACTGGCTCCCGGCAGGCATGAACACACAGACATGAACACACACACACACGAACACACACACACACGAACACACACGAACACACACACACGCACACACACAGACACGAACACACACACACACTGCTCATTGACCCCTGCCAGCGTTACCTCTGGAATGTCCTTGCTATGTCATGATCAGGTCCGAGGACTACTGAGTTTGGAATTTCTGTCTTGAAGACTTAAAGGAAGGAACTTCTTTCAGGCAAGAGGCTGACTTGTGTCTCTCCCGTATCTCATAACCCAGTTCTCCGAGGAGTTGTCTTATTAGAATCTATGTAGGTTTTTTCAGCTCTCCTGCCATCTGGCTGTGTGCTCTGGGGAAGTCACTTGACTTTTCTGGGCCCCGGTTTCCTCAGTAGTGAGAAGAGCTTGCCCCTTGATCTTGAAGGAACTTCTGGCCCCAACACTCCATGCTTCTGTGAGGTCCCATTTCAAGCATGAAGTAAGAATGTCAGGCAGGATCAAAATGTCCCAACTTGCTCCCTTTCCTTCAATTTACCTGTCTTGAGCAGATTAATTAATGAAATGAATGGATTCTTCTCAAGAACATTATGTGTGTGTATGCATATGTATGTGTAAACATATACATGCATACACATACATGTGACAATAAAAAGAAAAAAATCTGGTTTTTGACTTCTAAATTTTTTGGACTGTCAGTGGTGGTCGTCACTCAGTTGTGTCCGACTCTTCACGATCCCATGGACTGTAGCCCACCAGGCTCCTCTGTCCATGAAATTCTCCAGGCAAGAAAACTGGAGTGGGTTGTCATTTCCTTCTCTAAATTTTCTGGACTGTCAGTTACTTTCTTAATATTGAGATGGGTCTAGATTATATAAAAATATGTGTTTGTTTTTAGCTTCAGCCTGTTAGGAAAGCTGGAGGAAAATGGTACTCATTACTCACTAGGAAACATCTGTCCATTTCTGTAGAGCAGTATATATATTTTTAGTGGCAATATTTTATATTATTAATACACTTAGACTTCACCATGAGTCCCCCAAACACTGGGAGATGGAGTCTCTGGTGCCTTGTATGAAATGGGCCTGGTGGCTGGCTGGCGAAGGAAAACACCAATTCGGTACATAGCAGGATTTGCATTATCTTATTAAAATGTATTTGCTAAGAATTTCAATTGGAAGGGAAGTTCTTAGAATTGTTACTTTTCTTTTCTAACCCTCGGGAGGAATGAATGAATATGTGGTGTTAATACAGCGTGAGCGTCCTTCTCGCTCGTGGCTGGGCCACTGTCAGAAGGGGACAAAATGAATGAGGAAAGTGGGACATGCCGGTGGAATGTCTCAGCAGAAGGGCCCTCCTTACTGGGGGCAGAGCTATTTGGTTCCCTCTGGGCCTCCCTCTGCCCACGAGCAGCTGGAGAGGGGACACAGGCGGCAACTCTGGGCCCAATGGCCCTCTGACTATCTTTATTTCTCAGCTGGGGGCCGAATGTTCTCATTTTACGGTCACTTGTGGAAATCAGTCCTGAGTGCTCATTGGAAGGACTGATGCTGAAGCTGAAACTCCAATACTTTGGCCACCTGATGCCAAGAGTCGACTCATTTGAAAAGACCCTGATGCTGGGAAAGATTGAAGGCAGGAGGAGAAGGGGACGACAGAGGATGAGATGGTTGGATGGCATCACCGACTCAATGGACATGGGTTTGAGTAAACTCTGGGCGTTGGTGATGGACAGGGAGGCCTGGCGCGCTGCAGTCCATGGGGTCGCAAAGAGTCGGACATGACTGAGCTACTGCATGGGACTGAACTGCCCTTTTGTTTATCTATTTACTTGTGGCTGCGTGGTGCAGGCACTTCTCACTGCAGGGACTTCTCTTGCTGTGGAGCACCGTCTCTAGGGTGTGCAGGCTCCAGTAGGTGTGGCCCACGGGCTCAGCTGCTCCATGGCACGTGGAATCTTCCTGGACCAGGGATCGAACCCATGGCCCCTGCACTGGCAGGCAGATTCTTATCCAGGTACTGTTAAGGAAGTCCCCACTTGTTCTTTTCAACTCTGTGAAAAGAGATGGTTTCTCCCTCCCCCAATTCTATTGTCTGCATTTCCTGTTTTCTGTTTCAGAAAGAAAAGATGACACAAATCACTAAGATTATTTCTTGAAGGAGTTTCTTACATTTAGTAAACTGTGCACGGACGGAGTTGAGTGCAGACCACCCCAGTTCTACCCAGAGTTTGGAGAGGCTGCCAAGGATGCTTGCAACCTGGGCACCAGGGAGGTATGGTGACGGCTCAGGGAGGCACAGAAAGATGAGTCTGATGTGCCCAAGGAACAAGGAGCTAAGCCTGAAACCCTCAGACATCACCCTGGATTTCCGTTGCAATCAGTGAAAGAGCGGCCGGTGCTCCCATTCACCCACCCACTCGCTCCTCTGTCCAGGGGTCCACTGCAGCCGCAGGCACCGATGAGTCCTTCCTGCTCTGTGTCAGGCACGGTCGCCCTGCAAGTAAAGTGGAGTAAATCCACAAGGGGAGACGCAGCAACACCAGCTTTGATTCTGAGGTTGTAATTTGCCAAACATCGTGCAAAGTACTTTGTAGGCATCATTGTTTTTTAAAAAATTAATTAATTTTAATTGGAGGCTAATTACTTTACAATATTGGGGTGGTTATTGCCATACATTGACATGAATCAGCCATGGGTGTACATGTGTCCTCCATCCTGAGCCCCCTCCTACCTCCCTCCCCATCTCATCCCTCAGAGTCATCCCAGTGCACCGGCTTTGAGCGCTCTGTTTCATGCATTGAACTTGGACTGGTGATCTATTTCACATATGGTAATATACATGTTTCAATGCTGGTCTCTCAAATCATCCCACCCTTGCCTTCTCCCACAGAGTCCAAAGGTCTGTTCTTTACATCTGTGTCTCTTTTGCTGTCTCGCATATAGGGTCATCGTTACCATCTTTCTAAATTTCATATATATGTGTTAATATACTGTATTGGTGTTTTTCTTTCTGACTTATTTCACTCTGTATAATAGGCTCCAGTTTTATCCACCTCATGAGAACTGAGTCAAATGCATTCTTTTTAATAGCTGAGCATTTCATCTTCTTTATGACCCATTTTTCAGATTAGAAAACTGAGACTCTAAGGACCTTGCTCAAGATCACAAGCTTGTAAGTGACAGCACTCGTCAGTGACAGAGCCAGATTTGAATTTGGGATTGTCTTCTTCTGAATCTTCCCATGAAGAAGTTGCTGCAGCTGAAATGATAAATGCAATGATAAGGCATGCCTGGGGGCTGAGGGAGTCAGGCAACAGGGATTTGATCCAGCTTTGGGGATCAAGAAAGGCATTTTGGACATGGTGGTTCTAGAGTTTCACATTAAACTGTGGATATGAAAAAGCAGATTGAGAGACTGTTGGAGATCCTAGACAGAGGAATAACCTGTGAAAACGTGTGTGTGAGGAATTACAAGTGTTCTGGTGTTTCTGAAACATCAAGGCAAGGAGCCGTGGGAGATGAGCCTGGAGAAGTGGGGTAGGGCCAGACCATGGCAGATCTTTCAGTGACTGCAATGTAGACAATACCACATGATGAGCCTGGCTCTTTGCAGGAATCCAGGAGAATGGCCATGGCAGGTGCAGTAGGGTGGGAAAGAGGGAAGAGAGGGGAGACCTGGTGGCTGATTGGGTGGACAGAGTGGATGAGAAAGATGGAGAACGTACAGGATGCATCTCAGACTTCTAGCTTGGTGGTTGGGTGGATGTGAATGCCAACGGTTGATACAGAGGATTTAGGAGAACAAGGTTCAGAAGAAGGATGCTGAGCAGTTTTATTTTTCACCACTCTATAACTATAACAACATTTTATTTTGAAGTTTTTATAGCAGGTTAAAATGGTAATGCATAGATTTCATACTTACTATGACTTAGAGCTAATTATTAACGGTTATAATTTCATAAGCAAGAAACATCTTTCTTACCTGAATAAAATTAAGTAATTTTCTATAATATCAAGAAATAAAACACAGCTAAGTCAGCCATGACTCTGTGGATACTAATCATAATAACAATCACCACACGTAGTCCAAGTATTTTTCTGCGGACTTTACTTAAGTTAATATCATTCATCTTGCCTCCAGGGATTTTAGTTTTAAACCCAAGTGGCACTACCATGGAGTTCATTCATGTCCTGTTGTGGATAGAAGCCTAGTGGTTTGGGTCTGCCGGGGTGAGTTTGAGCATGGTGCAATCCCCATGGCTTGGAGACTGAAACATAGGAGGATAGCTTTGTGAAAGTAAACCAGAGAAATCTGTTTTACTCCAAGCAGCATACAGATGAACTGTGAACTTTCTTCCCACTGTCTAGGTTTGTATTCCAAAAATGCAGCTAGAGGCTACATGACTTGTGAATGTTCATAGCAGTATTATTCATAATAGCCCAAACTGGGAACAGCCTAAATGTCTATTGACTGATGAGAGGAGAGACAAAGTTGGTAGACGTTTCAGGGAATACAGCTTAACAATAAAATGGAAAAAACCCACTGACACATGCTCGCTACTTCATGGCTGAGCAGCAAACACATCGTGTTAAGTGAAGGAAGCCAAATACAGCCACATATTGCATCATTCCATTTATACTAAGTAACCAGAAAATGCAAGTTTTTGTAGGAAGAAAGTAGGTTAGTGGTTGCTTGAGGTTAGGGTGGAATGGATTAACTAAATGGGCGAGAGGGATCTAACGGAGATAAAAACGGGTTCGTAAACTAATTTATGGTAATAGTTGCAGCCATTCAGTAAACTTACCAAAAATCATTTAATTATACACAGGAAATAATAAATTTTAAAAAATGTCAAATGTTTTCCAGTAAAGCTGTGTGAACTTTGGCCAAGTCACTGAATTCCTTTTTGTTTCATTTCCCTTACCTGTAAAATGGGGTGGTGATTGTTGTTGAGTTGCTCAGTCGTGTCCAACTCTTTGCGACTCGATGAACTGCAGCACACTGGGCCTTCCTCCACTGTCTCCCTGAGTTTGCCCAAACTCATGTCCATTCCTATTTAATCTCCAGCAGCATTTGACTCAGTTTATTGTTGACTCATTGCTGCTGCCTCCTGGCCCACATTCCTTTTTGGAGCTACCTTCTGCACTTGGTTGTCCTGGGTTCTCA
The DNA here is from genome assembly GCF_032405125.1 of Capricornis sumatraensis. Lineage (NCBI taxonomy): Eukaryota > Metazoa > Chordata > Mammalia > Artiodactyla > Bovidae > Capricornis > Capricornis sumatraensis. Next base: position 89,572,431 of record NC_091079.1, read on the forward strand.
GGGAGTGTGGGGCTGGCTCATTTGTCTCATTCTGCATGCCTGTGGCACGCTTCCTCACATGGCCTTATTTCTGGTATGGGATTATTCGGCATTCTGCCTGAGATTTGGCAGTCTGTCTTTGTATCTACCGACTCTTGAGAGTCCCTTGGACTGCAAGGAGATACAACCAGTCCATCCTAAAGGAAATCAGTCCTGAATATTCACTGGAAGGACTGATGTTGAAGCTGAAACTCCAATACTTTGGCCACCTGATGTGAAGAGCCGACTCACTGGAAAGACCCTGATGCTGAGGAAGATTGAGGGCAGGAGGAGAAGGGGACAACAGAGGATGAGATGGCTGGATGGCATCACCGACTCAATGGACATGAGTGTGAGTAAACTCCGAGAGTTGGTGATGGACAGGGAAGCCTGGTGAGCTGCAGTCCATGGGGTCACAAAGAGTCGGACACGACTGAGGGACTGAACTGGACTGAACTGCCTGAGATATTTTGGGACTTGTTTGGGGTGTTTCTCTGAAGCTTGAATATCACTTCAGTTCCTTTGTTCTCTTGGGTAATTCTATTGATCCTTCTCCACCAACTTTTTCCAGAAAGTCTTCCTTGTTCAGTTTTGCTAGAGACACCTCTCCTGATATTCCAGATTCACTTGAATTCATTACAAATTCATTTTAATTGTTCTATTTTTCCTGTTACTTCAATAGTATTTTGTGAGGAAAGATGTAGAGGATGCTGGGTGTGCTGTTGAGATCCTATTTAAGACTGAAGGGCTTATTCCTCCAGCTGCCCAAGGTGGCCCCATTCCTGGGAGAGCCTTCAAACAGTGACTCACCAACTAGAGGCTCAACCTTTTCACCCAGCTTGCTACAATTCAGAAGACCACCCGGCCTTAGAGCTTCCTGTAGGGTCAGCAGAGGCCTATATGGAGAGTCCATCCAGCCCAGCTTCTCTTTCTGTCTATTTTTTTTTTCCCTTCCCTTCCATTCCACAGATGTTGACCCAAAGAGTATTCCCTAATAGACCTTGTTCACGCTAATCTCCAAATCCGAGTTGGCTTCCCAGAGAACCCAAATGGTGACAGAGGAGATGTGAATGCATGTGAATGCATGTGAATGCATATGTGTCTGGAAGGCCTTTTACAGTGCTTATTTTGAGATCATGGGCCTTTTAAAATAAGAAAATTAAGTGTATGAATTCTTTCTATCCAGAAGGTGAGGTTCATGTCCCTCTCCAGTATGAGCTCTCTCCTCTTGGCCTTTGATCAGACATCAAGCTCCTCTGGGCTCCCAGCATCTCCTTCTCCCCACAGCTGGTGCTACGAGACCCTTACTTGTGGGCCCAGCCTGTTCCTTCTCACGACCAAAGTGGGTCTACAAGGAAAACTAACAGCTGATCTTAAGTCAGATTTTCTTGAAGCGGACTGTAAGATGCAGGTCTGTGAGTGAGGGCTTCATTAAGGAGGTGTCTCTGGAAGAAGGGAGAAGGAGGGGCAGGGCAGGATAGAGTGGGGAGCCAAGCAAGGCTGGGATCTCAGCTAGAGTCCTTTGGAGGTTGTGTGATGGTTAATTTTAGGTGGTGACTTGATTGGCCACAGTGGGGCCAGATTAAGCCTCATTTCTGATTGTATTGATACTTGTGGGTTGTTTGTGGATGAGGTCAGCATCTGGACTCAGTAAAGGACTTGCCCTCCCTAAGATCATGTGGCTTGGGCATCGCCTAGTCCCCTGAGGGCCTGAATGGAGCCACAGGCAGCAGGAGAAGGAATCCGTTCCTTTCTCTCTGCATCACTGTCTGATCAGGGGCATCTCATCTCATCTGCTCTGCCCTCATGTGGCATTTGCGTCACCATTCCCCCTGGTTCTCAGGTGTTCAGCGGCAGATTGGATTGTCCCACTGGATTTCCTAGGTCTCCTAGGGTAGAGGGTAGATTGGGGTACTTCTCAGCCTTCATAATCAAATGATCCAAGTTCTCGTTGTCTGGCTAGCTATCATCTCTCATCTATGTACCCTAGTTCTGTTTCTCTGGAGAATTCTGACTAACATAGCATCGCCTGAGCCACAAAAGAACTCTGGGCTGTAATTTATACATCAGGATTTTCCTACCAGAGGCAGAAGAGTTGGGCTTTTGTACCCTTGCACCCATTATTCAGACTGATTGAATGACTCCCTGCGGTGGGGCTGTGAGATGCTGTGTAAACATCCAGACCCTTACAGCTCTCTGCCCACTCAGGGCAAAGCTGCTCTAGCGCCATGAGGGTTTTCCTCCAAAGAATACACATGAGTGCTGGTCGCTGGGAGCCAAAGCACATAGAACCCAGTACAGGGACATTCAGGGACGGTAGGAGGGGTCTGAGGTGGTCTAGGTGGATCAATGACATCATCTTTGGCATAGTTCTATCACCAGCAACCTCCTTAGTCTGGCCTTGGTGCCAAACTCCAGTTCTGATGGTATTTGTTTCTGGCATAGTGTAACTTATAGAATATTTGATTTTGTGTAGGGCTCTATTCCAATGACTCTGTTTGGATGAGTTAATTGCAAAATTCTCCATTAAATAATGAAATGAGTTAATCTTTTCATAGAGTTGCTCTGTATTTAGAATCAAAATGCTGAAGCGTGTTTATGAAAAGCAGCAGTCCTAGCGTTGGTCTAATTGATATTGACCTGTTCCTCATGGTAGTAATTGCCCCAAAAGCTTAGCGGCTCTTTGAGACCATTCTCAGAATAATAACAGAACTATGTCATTGCATAACGGAAGAGGCTATGAGAGGAGATCATGTATTTGGGTTATCAAAAAAAAAATCTATCAAATGGTTTGGGTGAAAACGAAAGAGTGGGCAGGTTAGGACATTTGTGCCATTTGGGGCTGCGTCTGTTCTGTCAAGAACCCATTTCCCATCAATTTTTGATCCATCCTTTTTGATATTACAGTAAAGGCTTTAAAGGACCATTAAAAACCAGGGATCAATATCAAGATCATGTAACCTGATCCCAAAATAGTTTCTGTCTATAAAATTTAAGGCTGACAATAGAGAAATAAGTGCCACATGTCTCAAATTATTTTTAACCATTTTCTCTAACAGAGAATTAGAGTGTAGTAAGAGTGAGTGATAGAAAAACTCTCTAAGCATTTGCGCCCCTTCCTATAGGGTATTATGTTGAGACATCCAGACACACAGTGTGGAAGAGCATGATGGTGCTGGTTTTTTTTGAAAGGATATTCCATAAATTGTTTGGTGGTAAGAAAAGATAGAAGGCCATTTTTTTTCCTCTTTCATAGCAGACTGTACTTTTAGTCTGTTTTATATAAATTATACTTAAGGGATTAAGTCAACAGTTTTCCATGGATTGGCACCTACCGTGTAGAATAGAATTTGTGGTAGGAAAATTTTCTGCTGCAGAGTTTGACATGAAGGCATTGTTTGAATAAATGAGTAGGGAGATGGGATTTGAGATATAGTTCTAGGGCTCTTAAATCATGGAGTAACTGTAAGAGCTTTTAAAAATAAAAACAGAGCATCAATTACTGAATTCCTTTAACGACAGGAGTACGGCCAAGCAGGTAGCTGTATGCTGTGGGCTACAGAAGAGGAACTTGAGCAGAGAAAGGACCAGAGAGACAGAAGATTCTTAGAGAATGCTCAGGGTAAAAGGGTAAAATCAGGGAAACTGAAAGGCAAGGACCAAGAACCACATAGCTAAGAAATGTAGCATTATTATATCAACAGCTTGAAAAGAGGCAATCTTAGCAGATGCCGAGCATATATTTGCACTCTTTCCTAATAACTATCTCTAATTATGCTATAGAGGCCACTTGCTTAACAGGATAAAGAATCTGCAAAACCAATAGCCAAGATTATGTCTGTAGAGGAGACACTTGAGGTTTTCCCATCAAATTAGAAAAGAGAAGCCATTTGCCACTAATAGTCGTATGGAAGTTGTAGTCAACAATGTCAAGAAAAAGAAAGGAAGCATAAATATTGGGACTTGGATGATGTGGGAGCACGGAGATCACGGAGATCTGCTTGGATCACCTTCCAGAGAGAATTTGCTATGCAGCTGCAAGGGGGGCAGTTTACAGACAGTCCTCCAGCTCTTAGCAACTTCCGAGTCACCTCAGCTTAACAGAGCACTCTCGGCCAGTGACCGACCGTGTCTGCTCCGTAGAGGATGTTCCTTGCCCCAAGAGCTCCTCCCTGGGTTGGCTGAGTCTTTTTCAGGTCTGCATTGTAGTCAGTCCTTCTTGCCCACTTTTTCTTCCTCCCCCGTTTATCCTGGATGCTTCTTTCCTCCTTATCTCCATCTGAGTGTCTGCTTCAAGACCCACCTAACACTATTGCTGGCAGGAGTGGGGAAAGCAGGAGGTGAGATGTATTTTCGGGACTGGATCCACTGAGACTTGGGGCACAGACACTCTGGTGCAAAGTGGTAGTCCAATTGCTAAAACTAGTGGAATTACCTGGTTGTTACTAAGTTGCACTGATGACCTATGGAGGCATAACGACAAGTTGAGGGCAGTTAAGAAACAAAAGAATATTGCCAGAAAGGCTGTGGTTTGCAGAGTCCCTTATTTCCTACAGTGTGGGAGCAGATCAAGCTGAAGACTAAACTCAGGGTTTAATGGAGTTGCCAAGCTACTAAGATGATTGACTATAAACAAAAGATCTGTTACGCCAAAACCAAGGTTCCAGTTGGGCAAACTTGGAACTCTAACACATCAAATAAAGACATCAGGATTGAAGCTGCCAAAGATTTTGGCTCTCCATATTCCATTGAGCCCTCAGGATTGCAGAGGTGGCCCAGTCCTTCCATTAAGAGACAGCATTGTCCCCTGGTGGGAAGACTCTGTGATGTCTTGTTTTTCAAGGCAATACACCTCCCCCTCAGGATCTGCCCTTACATCTTTTCCTGACCACTGGGTTGATAACTTGGGTTAAGATGCAGCAAAACCCAATTAGGGACATGCTGATAAGAGAGGAAATGGAGCTGTAAGAATTAGCCAGCATTGACTGAGAGTTAAGCATTAAGCTTGGGAGTTCCCAGTGGGAAGGATTTGAGGTTGCTTAATCAAAAGGTTTGGAACATAAGACTGGATAAGAGTGAGTCTGTGAACTTGGGAACAATTTTTTCAAAACGCAGGATTTAATACCCTGGCAGAGATCCCCAAAACACACTGAGAACAATGGCCCATGGTTGAAAAGCTTGAATTACTTTGGCAGACAATGGATGAAGGGAGGTGGGTATTCTAGACTAGATAAATTATGCAAGGCCAGAAAACACATCCTCAGAAACTTCTCAAAATATGTTTCACAGAAAAGGCCAGGAGTTACCCCAAGCCCAGGACAGAGAGACACCAACATTGCCAGGAAATTCAGTGGTGGCAGAGGGACCGAATATACAAATAGTCACATCCACAACCTCTCCTGCAACTGGCCCAGAGTCAGGACTTAGCCAATATGGGCAGTTTCAGTATTTTTTATTGTTTCCGGCTCAGGACTAACCACCAAAAGCCAAATATGTTCCTTATACCAATCTCATAAGATGCCCTCCTGGCTAGCCTGCTTCCAGCTTCCTTGTGCAAACCACCTGCAATCAGAACATACCTAAAGTCTGCGTTTATTTTTCACTGTAAAGCTTTTCTACTCCCCTGCCTGCCTTTGAGTCTCTGCCAGCATGAGTGATGGTGGCTGACTTCCTTGCTGTAGCGAGCTCTGAATAAACAGTCGCTGTTTCTTCTCATTCGGGTGGTCTTCATCTGTTTCCACATGGCTTACTTCTGCAGGTAAGAGCTGATGGTAGGAGAGGCTGTCACCAAGCTTGGCTCATTGATTCTAGTGAGGATTGTGGAGCTTCAATGTTGTAGAGGCCAGGTGGCTACACTTAACTGCCAGAAGCCAGGGGGGTTGCAATTTTTGGGACAACTGCCAGAACTGAGTGGCAGCCAAGGAGGCTTTAACCTACAGAGAATTGCAGAGAGATAGTTAACATAAGATAAATAACATTGCTCGGGGTGAAATAGAAGAGTCAATGATGGTATTCTCAGTACACATATTTAATCAAAGAAAGCAGTCATGAAAGAATAGGAAACTGAGAATGGTCACCCTAAGGGAAAGTCACTATTCCTTTCTCAGCGTTCAGACCCAAGTCAGTTTTCAGACTCAAGAATCCAGGGCCTGAAGAGGTGGCTGGGTTCCAGTGGAAAGGATTCTGTATCACCGTGGCAACTAAATGTGGTAATGGTTCCTCCAGCCCCTCTGCAATGGGACCTGTGGGTATTTACTTGAGTGATTGCACAATAGGGAAAGGGAAATATTAGGACATTTCAGGGATTGTTAGACATAGGATCTGACATTGATACTTGGGGACCTGCAGCACCATTATGGTCCCACTGCTAGATCTGGGATATAGGAAGAGCACAGAATAAACGGAATCTTGGCTAAAGTCCAGCTTGCCATGGATCCACCGGGTCTGTGGACTCACCAGGTGGTCTTTCCCTTAGTTCCTGAATATATAACTGGAGCTGAAAAATTTGGAAGCTTATCCTTAGCCTGCAGAGTAAGAGCTATGATAGTGTAGAGGGCCAAGAGGAAATCTTTGAAACTGCCTATCCACAGCCCTAGCCAAGATATTAAACAAAAAGCAATATAAGAGAGAGAGTGAAGATTAGTGCCATTCCTGATGTTCGTAAGGATATAGTGCTAGAGATCCTCATCATATCACCATTTAAATTAGCAATCTGGCTCCTGCCAAAACTGGATGGATCTTGGAGAATGACCGGGGACCACTGAGGCTCAAGTAGTAGCCTCCGTGGCAGAGACTGGCAGAGAGCATTTTGTTTGCGAGAGCAGATTAACATGGCCTTGTTACACAATCTGCAGCTGTTGATTTGGTAATAGGGCTCTTTTCTTTCCCTATAAGGGAAGAGGTTAGAAAAGGTTTACATTCACAAGGAGGGGAAAAAAATATACATTTATAGTTTTGTCCCAAGACTATATCAAGTCTTAGATCTGTGTTGTAGTGTATTCTGAAAACATCTAAACTGTTGGGACATCCTGTAGAATATCAAGTGATTTATCACACTGTTGACATCATGCGGATCAGACAGGATTTGCAAGAGGAGTTAGCATGCTGAAGATTTTGGTCCTCGGTCTACAGGATGGAAGATAAATTCTACAAAGACTTTGGGACCTTCCACTTGGGCAAAGTTTTCAGGGGTCCAGTAGTCCTAGGAGTCCAAAACACAAGACAACTTGCCTCAACCTTCATCCCTTATCGCAAAGAGGTCAGCACAGTGTCTACCAGGCCTATTCAGGTACTAGAGGAACACGTTCTGCACGTGGGAATATTGCTCTAGCTCACATATCATGTGACCCCAAAGGCTGTCAGTTTTGAGAGGAGCCTGAAACAGAAAAAGGCTCTGCAGCAGGTTCAGACTGTGGTGGAACATGAGGCGCAGCTCTGTTGCTTGGGTCATACGCTCCCAGAGACTACATCAAGCGCTGCCTCTGATGAGTTGGGTTCTGCTGGGCACGTCAAGTCATAAAGTTGAGCAGACCCTGCAGCAGCCCATCATAACATAGAAATGGCATACCCAAGACTGAGCGCCAGGGCCATGAATACACACCCCCTCCCCACATCACCCACAGTGGTTGTACCAGCACCTCGACTTCAGCCAAAACCTATCAGGAGGCTGAGCTGGGAAGGGAGGTGCATACACCTAGTTGAAAGGAGAGGATAACCCTGAGGCTGATTTATGGATGGGCTGACTTAGTATATATGGGTGCAAGCTAAAAATGGATGGCGGGTGCAATATAGCCACGTGCAAGATAACACTGAAGAAAAAAATCTTCCCATAGTAGAGCTTTGAGCAGTGTACCTCATCATCCACTTTACCAGCAAGAAGAAATGGTCCATTTATCTGGGCCATGATGAACGACCTGGCCAATTTGGTCAAGGTCAGAGACTGGAAGATCAGAGATAGAGTCTAGGGTAGAGGTAGGTGGATGAACATATGGAAGTTGGCATATGGAAGTGTGACTTTTGTATCACGTATCAATTTGTGCTTACTAGAAAGTCTTTACCATTCTATGCACTAAAATGATCTAGGAGACAGTTTAAGCCAGACAGTTGATGTTAGCCAGCCTTTTTGTCTTTCCCACCACAGAACTACACACTAAGTATATGAATGAAGGGCACACAGAGGCAGAGGTTAAAGCTACTCATGGATTTAACAGCATAGATTCCCACTTTCAAAGGAAAATAATTGCTGTTGCCAGCTCAAGGCTGAGCCCTTGACAGAACGTTATTCCCACAAGTAGCTGAGATCAACCAGCTACTTGGTGACAAGTTGACTACATCAGGCTCGTTTTATTCTGGAAGCACCAATGCTTTGCAGTAATAAGAACTAATACGTATTCTAACTTTAGTTTACCTTTCCTTCCTGCAGAAGTTCAGTCAGCACCACTATCTGGTCATGTCTCATCCACATCATTTGTACAGTGAAAGAACTGGGGGAGTGGGCTTAGTAGCACGGAATTCGCTGGCGGTATCTCATGCTGCACCTCCCAGAAGCTGTCAGTGTAACCGAGTGTTGAACTGACCTGGTGAAGGTGCAGCTAAAGTGCCTCCTTGGGGGCAAAACTCTGCAAGGATGGAGTCTCTTGATGAGAAATGTAAGGGAAGATTCTCAGGTTGATATTTTGCAGTGGACTAGATTGTTGACATTCTCAAGGGTTATAACCTCATTATTACCCCTCTGGAAAGTTCCCTTGTGAAATGTAATCAAGTGTAACTCAAGATTAAATGATCTGTTCACATTCAGTGATAAGAACAACAAAGCCAAGCTCACCACCCTCATGTTCCATCATAGAGCTTCTCTCTGCCAAGTCCTCACACCCTTCTCTCCTGTTTCTGCTTTAGGAAGGACCGTCTTACAATATGTGCGGATCAAATTAACATATGAACATCATTACAAATGATGACATGTTTTGGAATTTTAGCATCACTTTGAAGGGCTCACAACCATAAATGTTACATTTGCCAAAGTGAAGGTTCTACCGAAATTATTTGTAACTGTAAATTATTTTGATTAAATGCTGGCCTTTTCAATTGCATAACTTTCCCTAGAATCACAGTGATCTTCTAGCCAGTGATCTAGGGAAGGCCATAGTGGTCTTCCATACATTCCATGTGGAAGAATCATTTGCCATTCTTGTGTTCAGGTCTCTTGTAATATTATGTCCTTTAAAGGATAAAGTAAATGTGCTCAATGCAAATAATATCAAGTGGGACAATATATTTCATACATATAAATGAGTTTATGATATAATATATGTATGTATCTAAGGCAAGCTTGGTCTGTCTTATCAGGAAGCAGAACCACTTACTGTGTGATAAGAAGTCCTATCTTGAGTATTCATTTGGATGCTAAAATCCTTAGAAATACATTCGCACTTCCAAAATGATTGCCTTATTTTGGACCCAGCTGCATGTGAGTTATTATTAATCTTATACCCAAAGGAAACACTTCTCTCTAAATATGAGGTTATTTGATTTGAAATGGATAGAATCAGTATCAGATGGTTTTTTAAAGAGAATGATTATATTCTTAAAGGAATCTGAAAGAATGTGATATTGCAGAGATATAAAGACCTGTGTAAGGAAAATGATATATTAACTAGTTAAGTTAGTACTTTAAAAAAGTAAAGAGGCTAAACTTACCTCTTACCTTTAAAAGATATATTTATTCCTTTATAGGTTTTATTGAACAGTCAGAGAAAATTTTATTTGCTATTCAATGCTAAGTATTTCTCTTTCTCTTTTTTTTTTGGCCACACCACACAGCGTGTAGAATTTCCTTTCTCAGGGATGGAACCTGTGCCCCCTGTAGTGGAAGCACAGAGTCTTAACCACAGGAATGCCAGGGAAGTCCCAATGTTTTGTATTTTATTTGAGTTCTTACAGCAATTTAACCTTTCAAAATTGTGCTATTACTTGACAAAGAAGACAATGAAACAAAACATTTCATAAATGCATTTTCACATACGAAAAGCATGCGGAGAAGAGTGAGAACACAGTATTGGGTTCAACTTAGGGATATTCTAGAATATTTTCTTACATGTTAGTTTAGACTATTAGTAGCAACAGGTAAGCTGCTTTGCAGTCTGAGACCGAGACTTACGCCAGCAAAGCAGGCTTTCCCTGCTCCGCCAAATGCCTTCTTGCTCACCGGACACTGTCTGTGAAGATCTAGGTTCCACTCTTTGGCTGAGGACTCATCATTGACAGGTTCACATCGATGGCAGTAAGAATGAAGGATGAAGAACATGCAAAATTAGAATTTTAGTTTGGTTTATGATGCTTTCAAACAGTGATTTTCAAATTTTTGTCTGAAATTTACAGTAAGAAATACAGTTTTCAATGGAACTAGCATTTGTGTGCACACACTTTAGTCAAAGGTTTTATGAAACAGTATTTACCTAATGGGTGGTAGACTATGATAGTTTCTATTTCTTTTCTATTCTACCATTCCATGCTACTTCATCCTATTAAAATGCTGATCATAATCCACTAAATCAATTTAATAACCCACTAAATAGTCATGGCCCATATTTTGAGAGAAATGTTTCTTCAAGACATTTAAAATGCAGGGCACTATATCTTTTGACCTTCTACAGTGCCTAGAATGGTACTAAAATAAGGCTGGGTAATCTGATGTGGTAGGCTGCTGATTTGCTCCGATTCATTACTCCCTGCACCCTCATATCCATGTGCTTGCCGTGTAACTTTCTAGTGTATACCTATTTTGGTACACATGGCCTAGGCCATGTGACTTGTTTTAGATGGTGGGAGTTGAGTAAACATGATACATTCAGAAGCTTGGAAAGTGCATGTACACTGGAGCTTGTCTGTTCTTGCCCGATGTCTTGTGTATAATATGCCCAACTCTCTGCTGGAGACACAAGGCCTGGATCAGAGATGTGATCAAAGCTGCATTGCTCCACATGTCCCAGCTGAGGCTATCCTATATGAGCTCTCAGCCAGCCCACACTGGCATATGAGTGAGCCCAGCCAAGACAAGCAAAGGCATCTAGCCATCTAGCTAACCATTCCAGACAGTGAGCAATAAACATTTATTGTTAAATGTCACCAAGGTTTTTTGGTTTGTTACATATTATTACCGTGGCAACAGATAACCTGCACCTGGCTGTGCCCAATCATGGCCTGTTCATGCTTGAGTACATGAAGTATATCCATGTGACTTGAAGCCTAGCAGAGTCGAAACCTCTCCCATCCTGCCTCACTTCCACTATGGGTCAAAATACTACTCTCTCTCTTTAATCACCTCATCATAGGGATTGCCTGGTTTTCTTAGGAGGTTGTCCACAAACGTTCACAATATGTCCATGTTTTGGCTTTTGGATATAGGGCCACTGATACTATTAACATTTAAGAAGATTATAAAGGCATGATAATCCCAAAACTGTGCTCACTTCACATGCTAGCAAGGTAATTCTTCAAATCCTTCAAGCTAGGCTTCAACTGTACGTGAACTGAGAATTTCCAGATGTACAAGCTGGATTTAGAAAAGACAGAGGAACCGGGGATCAAATTGCCAACATCCATTGGAATATAGAAAAAGCAAGAGAGTTCCAGAAAAACCATCTACTTTAAGCTTCCCTGGTGGCTCAGAGGTTAAAGCATCTGCCTCCAATGTGGGAGACCTGGGTTCGATCCCTGGATCGGGAATATTCCCTGGAGAAGGAAATGGCAACCCACTCCAGTATTCTTGCTTGGAGAATCCCATGGATGGAGGAGCCTGGTAGGCTACAGTCCATGGGGTCGCAAAGAGTTGGACACGACTGAGCGACTTCACCTTCACCTTCTGCTTCACTGACTACACTAAAGCCTTTGACTGTGTGGATGACAGCAAACTGAGGAAAATTCTTAAAGAGAGGGGAATACCAGACCACATTACCTGCCTCTACGTGTAATGCCCAGCTGGACGAATCACAAGCTGGAATCAAAATTTCCCAAAGAAAAAGCAACAGCATCAGGTGTGCAGATTGCTGTTGTTCAGTCACTAAGTCATATCAGACTCTCTGTGACACCAGACACGGCAGCACACCAGTCCTCTGTCCTTCACTATCTCCCAGAGATCACTCAGAGTCATGTCCACTTAGTCGCTGATGCTATCTAACCATCTCATCCTCTGCTGCCCCTTTCTCCTTTTGCCTCCAACCTTTCCCAACATGAGGGTCTTTTCCAATGAGTCAGCTCTTCAGGTAGCCAAAGAATTGGAGCTTCAGCTTCAGCATCAATTCTTCCAGTGACTATTCAGTGTTGATTTCTTTTAGGATTGACTAGTTTGATTTCCTTGCTGTCCAAGGGACTCTCAAGAGTCTTCTCCAGCATCACAGTTTGAAAGCATCAGTTCTTCAGTGATCAGCCTCCTTTATAGTCCAACTCTTATATCCGTATATGACCACTGGAGAAGCTAGTTTTGACTACATGAACCTTTGTTGGTAAAGTGTTGTCTCTGCTTTTTAATACACTGTTTAGGTTTCTCACAGTTTTCCTCCCATATATGTATATGCAGATGATATCACTCTAATGGCAGAAAGTGAAGAGGAACTAAAGAGCCTCTTGATGAAGATAAAAGAGGAAAATAAAAAAGCTGGCTTGAAACTCAACATTAAAAAAATTAAGGTCATGGCATCCAGTCCCATCAGTTCATGGCAAATAGATGGGGAAAAGAGGAAGCAGTGACAGATTTTATTTTCTTGGGCTCCCAAATCACTGGATGGCAACTGCAGCCATGAAGTTAAAAGATGATTGTTCCTTGGAAGGAAAGCTATGATGAACCTTTTCAGCCTATTAAAAAGTATATCACTTTGCTGACAAATGTCCTAGCTATGGTTTTTTCCAATAGTCAAGTATGTATGTGAGAGTTGGACCATAAAGAAGGCTGAGCAACGAAGAATCGATGCTTTTGAACTGTGGTGTTTTGGAGTAGACTCTTGAGAGTCCCTTGGACTGCAAGGAGATCCAGCCAGTCCATCCTAAAGGAAATCAGTCCTGAATATTCACTGGAGAGACTGATGCTGAAACTGAGGCTCCAGTATTTTTGCCACCTGGTGTCAAGAGCCAACTCATTGAAAAAGACCCTGATGCTAAGAAAGATTGAAGGCAAAAGGAGAAGAGGGTGGCAGAGAATGAGACAGTTAGATAACATCACTGACTCAGTGGACATGAATTTGAGCAATCTCTGAAAGATAGTGAAGGACAGAGGAGTTTGGTATGCTGCAGTCCACGGGGTTGCAAAGAGTTGGACATGACTTAGCAACAGAACACCACCACCACCACCAACAACAACATTATTATAGAGTGGCATACTTTATACAGAGCACAGAAATACTTTGGATTGCCAGTGTTAGGAATTTGACATTATTTTAAGGCATAATATTTTGACAGTCTACCCTTTTTCTTGTTCTTTCTAATTTGCCAGCTCTTTGTTTTAGACCCTTGCCTGGAAAATTTCATGGATGGAGGAGCCTGGTAGGCTACAGCCAATGGGGTTGCAAAGAGTTGGACACGACTAAACGACTTCCTTTCCCCTTGTTCTAGAACTTCTCTTCTAACTATTCTTGCTAGCTTATTTCATTTAGCGTTTTATTATCCTCCCAGGACTGATGCTGAAGCTGAAGCTCCAATACGTTGGCCATCAGATGCGAAGAACTGACTCACTGGAAAAGACCCTGATGCTGGGAAAGATTGAAGGTGGAGGAGAAGGGGACAACAGAGGATGAGATGGTTGGATGGCATCACCGATGAGATGGACATGAGCTTGAGCAAACTCCAGGAGCTGGTGATGGACAGGGAGGCCTGGCGTGCTGCAGTCCATGGGGCTGCAAAAAGTCAGACATGACTGAGTGACTGTACTGAGCTGAATTGATCCTCCCTGTAAGTACCCATTTTCCTTGTTTGTTACTCCATGTATGTGTGTGTGTGTGTGTGTGTGTGTGTGTGTGTGTATAGTAAAAATTACAGTACTTGAGATCTACAAAGGAGAGATATTACTGCACTAGAAAATCTGAAATAGGTGGAAAAAACTGGATGTGTTATTTGTCATGGATATCATCGAGAAAATCTAACTGCTAAGGAAATGGCTGTTGAAAAAGATCAACGACCACCTCTCACTCCACTATCAGAGAGATCTCTCTGGTCCACTCTCTGGACCAGAGTGCACTCCTTTAAAACAATCTGGAGACGTCACACCGCCTTCCACCACAGAAGCCCTGACATGGTCGCTTTATTTATTACCAAGCAGCATGAGCTTCATCTTTTCCTAAGTGAGATGAGGATACAAAAGAGGCCAGGATTCCTAGAGGGTCCTCATCTCTAACAGAAATTCCTGGTCATGCCATCTTTGCAAGATAGATCTCAAGGTTAGAATGAGATTTACTCTAATCTTCACATCTTTGTTTCCTCTGACTTCTGGTGTTAATGAGTTCCTTGGCTTGTGGGCTCTTGGGTCTCAATAATTCCTTTAGCATAGTGGTTTTCAATTTTAGTTGCACTTTGGATCACCTGGGAAGCTCTGAAATATCCAAATGCTCAGACCACACCCAGATTAATTATTTTAGAATTTCTAAGGGTGGGTCTCGGGCATCAGTAATTTTTTAGAACTCTTGGAATAGTTTTCTTGTGTAGCAAAGCAAAAAGCCATTGCTCTAGTCAATTTCTTATATCATGTTCCCAATTCTGTATTTTCAGTAAGTTGGGATTACTAAGCTTTCATACTTCCTTCATTTGCGGTTGAAAGACTTAGATTACACACATTTTGCCAATAAGAAAACTGTCCTCTCAAGCTCTCTTTCTCTTTTTCATTTTTCCCGTTTTTGAAAAAAATCTCATTTCTCTCTATTCCATGCCCCCTTCCACCACCCCATGGCTGTTAGTCAAAGAATAAAGTAGTTTCACTTAAAATGCAAAGTATGTGGCTTATAATCAAACCAGCAGTATCCCAGCAGAAAGTTCTTTCTGTATTAGTATGAAACTCTAAAGTCTTTCAAACCTAGTGTATGGTATGAAGCAAATATATAATTGCTCAATGAGACTAAAACATGATTTTTTTTTTCTCCATTCATAGCAAGTATGTTATTCTAACTGTACCTCTTTCTTTCTGAAATTCTCAGGTAAGTTTGTAAATTGCCAGGACTAAACAGGCTCTTTCCTTCTTTCCAGTCTGTCTAGTTCCAAGTACTGACTGCCATTATGTTAAATCTTCTGTGAATTCTTAAACTCAAAGGATGAACACAATATTATTTTGGCAGGGAATTGTTTATATGTGTCTGGGTAGGGGTTTTTACTTGTGCTTATATATCTCTTCAACATGAAAGAAGCATGGTTTAGTTTGCTTCTATTTTATTCTCTTAGGATCCAGGAAAAATGCCCAAGAGGAGAAAGGATATTATTTTACTCCAAGAGCTCATAGTGATGGAAACTTGGAAATGAAAGCAAGTATGCATAGGTACATAGATCACAAATTTTAAAAGTCTGAATTACCTCTGGTTTACTCATCTAAAATGAAAATATTCTTCAATCGTCAAAATCATGTTTATGGCTTATTTGGGAAAATTTATCTTAAAACCAGATACAGATTTTGGAAGGAAACCAGAAACTTGGACAGCACAATTCACTTGGGGTCAAAGGCAAAATTGCTGGGAGATTGAAGTTTTCCTTATTAAGCCTGCAATATTGATTTGGGGAATATAAAAGAAATAACTGAAAATATCTTGCTAGAAGTAACTGTATATCATCAGCTTTAGATGAAAAAACTAGGAACTGGCTTCATTTGAAAGAATAATTACTCAGCTCTCTAGAGTTTGCTTAAATGACTTCAAGAACCAAATTTATAGCTTATACCATGTGTTATTAAATCGTTTTTTTTTTTTTTTGAGAATCTGTTCAAGATGGAATACATATTAGATTTCTGCTTGTTTATTCACTTGGTATGTGCTTATTGAGTGCTTACTATATGCTAGGTTCTGCTAGGTCCTCAGAATACAGTGATGGACATAATGGCCCCTGTCTTCATGAAATTTACAGCTTAGAAGGGAAGAAAGATTGTCATTGAACAAACAAATGACATATAGTGATTTAATTACAGATGTGTTAACAGACAAAGTGTAGTGTGCAATGGAAGTCATTAATATGGGAACTGCCTTGTCTCAGAGGTTAGAGGTGATTTTCCTTAGGAAATGATATTTTAGCTGGCATTCATAGAATTAGTAGGCTTTAGATCAGATGTGCTGTAATAGTACATTTTAATCAAATCATTGAAATCAGATATTTACTTGTAGAAGAACCAATTCTATGTGATCAAATGTCTAGAAGGTTTATGTGAAATTTAATTTAGGAAATCAGTGTCTCTGTGTATTCATAGAAACCAAAGGTTAACAGGCAAAGTGGCAGGAATGACTCAGAAGGTCATATCCATTCAGTCAACAAATATTTGCACAGGGGAAACAGACAAAAACCCTTGCCCTTCTGGAACTTGTGCTGTAAATAGACAGTCACCGAATAAGGTAAATCAGAAACACGGAGGACACGTTAAGTTGTTGATAACTGCAAGGGGGGAAATAGAGCAGTAAGGGGGTTAGGGAGTGTTAGGGGTTATAAAGATACTGACGCCTACTTGATACAGAAGGTCTTCAGTCTCTGGTTTGATGCATGGACCAGCTACTTGGATCGCAGTTGGCTGGAACTGGTTCCATATTTGAAAGCTCGCTGACATTCTTTAGAGCTGTCATCCCTAAAATTGTGTAATTTTTTCCAAGGTGCATATTATTATCATTCCCACTGTACAAATGTCATTTTTCACACCATTGTGATTGGCAGACTTCAGAGAGGGAAAGGTGCTGGTGTAGACGTTTTTGACTGTGGTAAAGTCAGAGCCTCATCTGTTGTCTGAGGGCCTTTGTGTGCACAGAAGAATCAAGACATTGATTCTGGCTCTACCATGCATTTCACCTGGAAAATGAATCAACCTCTTTGATCCACAGTTTCCTTATTGTAAAATACACTCTTGCCTCCGTATCCATGGAAGAGTTCCCAGGACGCCCTGCAGATACCCTAAATCATAGTTGGTTGACCCTCCCTACCTGCAGGTTCAGCATCCTCAGATTCAACCAATTGAGGACTGATTTTCTCAGATTTTCTGAAGTGTTCCCAGAATTCTTGATTGGTTGACTCCTTGGATGCTGAATCTATGGAGAGGAAGTGTTGACTGTGATTGGCTTGGACCAGATTCTATAAAACTCCTTTAAATCTGGAGACTTTCTGCTCTGAAAGGCTTTTTAGTTTTTCTAGGGGGATTTTCATTTTCAGGAACATCTACCCCAGCCTTTGAAAGCACTCAGGAATAAGGGACTTTGCCTGTGGTGGCTTGTGGGCCTTCTGTTCGGCAAGTGTAGAAGATACTGCGCTTGCGCTGGCATCATTTGAATGAAAATAGCAAGTATTTGCACATTCCTAGCTGTATGTCAGCTGCATTCCTCAGCTTTTTACCAACAATCCTCATGGCAGTTTTACAAGATGAATACTGTTACCATTCTCATTTTATAAATGGCAAATTCAGAAAGATCAAGTAATTTGTCCAAGGTCACAGAAGTGGTAAGACACAGAACTAGGAATCCAGTTCAGGTAATCTGTGTCAGTGGTCTCCAAACATTACCTGAAACCCTTATAGCAACAAAACAATTTTGAGGATTCACCCCAGTACATGTTTACTTATTGATTTAAGATTACATGTGTAAGACTCATAAAACATACACAAAATAGAAAATAAAAATCTAAAGAAGAAACATTTAAAATAAATTTTAATGTTTTATTAACAGTAGAAAAATTTTTGTGTGTTCATAAAATGTGGTTGAATATACTTCATTATTTTGGATTTGAATCAAGGCCTATACTTTGTGATTAAGCTACTCAAAGATCTGTTTCTAAATTCTTAGCTGAAAAAGATGCCTCACAAATAAACTTGAGTCCTTATGGAAGAGGTAGATTACTCAGTCAGTTCAGGCTCTCTATTGTGTTCGACTCTCTGCAACCCCATGGACCGCAGCACGCCAGGCTTCCCTGTCCCTCACCAACTCCCAGAGCTTACTCAAACTCATGTCCACTGACTCAGTGATGCCATCCAACCATCTCATCTTCTGTTGTCCCCTTCTCCTTCCACCTTCAATCTTTCCCAATATCAGGGTCTTTTCAAATGAGTCAGCTCTTCACATCAGGTGGCCCAAGGATTGGAGTTTCAGCTTCTTCATCAGTCCTTCCAATGAATATGCAGGACTGACTTCCTTTAGGATGGACTGGTTGGATCTCTAAAGAGTCTTCTCCAACACCACAGTTCCAAAGCATCAATTCTTTGGTGCTCAGCTTTCTTTATAGGCCAACTCTCACATCCATACATGACTATTGGAAAAACCATAGCTTTGACCAGATGGACATTTGTTGGCAAAGTAATGTCTCTGTTTTTTAGTATGCTGTCTAGGTTGGTCATAGCTTTTCTTCCAAGGAGCAAGTGTCTTAATTTCATGGCTGCAGTCACCATCTGCAGTGATTTTGGAGCTCCAAAAAATAAAGTCTCTCACGGTTTCCCCATCTATTTCCCATGAAGTGATGGGACCAGATGCCATGATCTTCGTTTTCTGAATATTGAGTTTTAAGCCAACTTTTTCACTCTCCTCTTTCACTTCCATCAAGAGGCTCTTAATTCTTCTTCGCTTTCTGCCATAGGGGTGGTGTCATATGCATATCTGAGGTTATTGATATTTCTCAGGCAATCTTGATTCCAGCTTGTGCTTCATTCAGCCTGCCATGTTGCATGATGTACTCTGCTGCTGCTGCTGCTGCTAAGTCACTTCAGTCGTGTCCGACTCGGTGCGATCCGGTAGATGGCAGCCCACCAGGTTCCTCCGTCCATGGGATTTTCCAGGCAAGAGTACTGGAGTGGAGTGCCATTGCCTTCTCCAGATGTACTCTGCATATAAGTTCAATAAGCAGGGTGACAATATACAGCCTTGATGAACTCCTTTCCCAGTTTGGAACCAGTCCGTTGTTCCATGTCCGGTTCTAACTGTTGCTTCTTCATCTGCATACAGATTTTTCAGGAGGCAGGTCAGATGGTCTGGTATCCCCATCTCTGGAGGAATTTTACACATTATCTGCCCCTTTGAAACTAATCCTATTTTCAAACAAATTTGAAGCCTTATTGTCAAATAACTAGTTTCAAAAGAGTAGATCATTGGCTACCCTTAATTATGATATGGGTTTGTCAGTCCTCTGCACTTTATTGCTTAAATTCTGCAAAAAATATCCTATAATTTCTAGATACTCCTTGGAGGGGGGCACATTTTTGCATTTTAACCAGTGAGATTAAAACCAGTTTATTATTTTGAGGATGTTGAAACTGGTTTTAATCTTTTATTTCTACTTTTTTTTTCTTTTGTACAGATAAGGGAGACTTTGGAGGGGACATCCTGCTTTAGTCTGGGTTTTCCAGGAAGCAGAACCTGGGTTTTATTTAGAACTGTCCACTCCTAGGTTGCAGGAGGGAGGGACATGGAGAGGGAGAGCCTGTCAAGGATGTGTTATTGAGTTAGTCTCCGTCTTGTATGGGGCATGACTGATTTTCAGTTTTGAGAGTTGATCTTCACAAAGGCTGCATAAATGATGGCTTCTCAGGACAGTCCCTCTGGGGAAAGGAATGGGGAAAATGTATTGTCTCGCTTCCATCTTCCATAAATTCACTTTGGATTGCACTTGTGTGGGTTCAAAAGTTGGCTGTGGATTGTGTTTTTGTGGGTGCTCAGCAGGAAGCCTTTCACCTCTCCAAGTCAATGGGAAAAACCTGGGGTGGGAGGCAAGAAGGAAGCACCTCAAACAGGTATAAGCCTGGCTGCTGTCAACTTGGGTCTGCTTGAAGGACGTCAGAGTCTGTGTCCCGCCCAGAGACTGGACAGGAAAGAGGTGGACGTGACTGGAGAGGTGACTGATAGGCACACAAATTACATCTTTGGCAACAGAAACTGATCACTACACAAACATTTTCAAACAACTAGCTTCAAAATGGTCTCCTAAGCAACTTTTTAAAAAAGAATTTATATTCATTGTTAAAATATCACCTGTGTCTACCTAGGTACAGTAAGCTGCAACATACTGCAATATATTGATATAAAAGAACAAGGGATGGTTCCATTGAAAACTGCTAATTGAATTGAAGACTCTCAACTGCTTAAGAGTTGGGACTCATACTTTCTCTATTGATAGCTCCCTCCAGGCAATAGTAGCTCTCAAAGCAATGGTGGCGTCCCCACCTTTTTGCTTGCCCCAAAAGGTGCTGACTTTTATCTGATACAGAAGGATGGAGAGATGGTACTTTAACCACCTTTCCCTCCATACCAGAACTTCAGCCAGCAGTTCTCACAGGAAACTTAAAATTGTTTGGATCTCATCACCTTTCCCAGAAAGACCCTTTATAGTTAGTGCATGCCCCCTGATGCCACACGACTCTCTTATTTTCTGTTATAACTTTTGCCAGTCCTTATTTGCATGTTTTACATGCCCTTGCTACCAGTCTGTAAATTCCTGTCCACCTGTATGTCACCGAGGCATGCACTACGTCAGACTGCACTCTGGATAAACCAAACTGGCTGTATATAAATTGTACCTGCATTTGTTAAATGTTCAGGAAATTCTTTAGCCTTATTCTTCAAAAAAACGTCTTCAAGCATATTTCTTTTATTTAACGACTGTCTTTCATATCATGCATCTGTAAAACTGTGCAAAAACGTATCTAGGCCGGTATTGAGTATTCTTGACTTCCTGGACTGCTGTTCCAAGAAACACAGCAAGAAGGTGTATTGATTTTTATTTCTTCTGGGCTTTAGCCACACACATTCCCACATGGCTTCAGCCATTAATGACTGAGGCAGGCACCGGCATTATGGTCTGGGGAATTTTGATGACAGTTTTGCTCCACATAGCTCATTCATCTTAGGATACATGTGTCCATCTGCCAGGCCCAGGTGCTTTTTCCAAGAAGCTTTCAAATACGGTGAGAGTGTGTTTGGGTGAGGGGAGCTTGTGAGTGAGAATAATACTCCAAGCGGATACCTCAGTAACAAAGAGGACTGAGCAGCACTCTAAGGCAGATTTAGCAGAAGTAATATACTCTCAGGAGACCAGCAGTGACACTTTTGATGAAGGAAAACAAACTTCACACATGCCTAGCAGCTTCTCCCTTGAGAAACCCATAGCTTAGCAAGAGCCAAGGAAAGGACTGAAGGTTGACAGCCATGTTTGCCGACGTCTGTGGGAATGAAAAGGGTATACTCCAGTGAGTAATCTCGAATGTTCCATAGCATTTGAGCATTTGCTTCCTCTTTCCTGGCATGGAGCCGGTTGTTTGGCCCAATCTGAAAGCAACTGAATGCATTTCTCTGAGGATCTACATTTGGCTACATGTGCACTGGAGGACTATACGATGTAATTGCTTCGTCTTTTCTTCATTTTCTCTCTTAATTAACTAGTCCCCCCTTTCCTTCTTCTGGTGAAGAGAAGGCCACAAGAAACAAAGCTACCTTTCCCCCTTCAGCCTTTATTTGTGTTTAGTAGAAGGAGAATCTAACAAATATAACCAACCATACATGAATGAAACCACTTGTTTAGTGATTGGGGTCATATTTGATGCCATCTAGAGGTGAGAGCTGGAAAGTTTACCCAGCTTTCAAAATGGCACAATATTAAACTCGGAGGGAAAGCTTCTTTATTAAAGTTTTCATAGGAAGTAGGCAGGTGAATGATCTACTTTAGATCTCGCTTAACTATTCAGTGTTGTGGTGGACTGCAGTGTCGTTTGCAGCTCCACCTTAGACTATTTGTCTGCCAATATTTTCAGAGAATCAGAACAGTGAGGTCACCTGGAAAACTCATCTTACCACATGATGGATGCAAACACACACATCTTGCTCAGACTGTTGCTTTGAGCCTCCAATGTGTTTGCAGAAATTTAGAAACTTAAGTCCCCATGCAGGACGCAAAAATTGTCTTGGAAAGAGATTTACATTCTTCAGCTTGCAACTGGACTATAACCTAATATAACATAGTTTGTTTTTTTCTTTCTCATCTTAATTTTTTTATCATCATAAAATGCACATAATATAAAATTTAACTCTTCATCATTTTTAAATGTACAGTTCAGTGACATTAAATGCATTAACATAGTGCAACCATCATCACCACCTATCTCCATTACTGTTTTCATCTTGAAACTAAAACTCTAAAACACCAATTCTAGAGTAAGAAATGGCAACCCACTCCAGTATTCTTGCCAGGAGAATCCCATAGACAGACGAGGCTGCAGGCTACAGTCCATGGGCTTGCAAAGAGTCGGACATGACTGAAGCAACTTAGCAGCAGCGTTCGTTATGTAAGTATACACACATATATGTGCATATATATATATATACATATATATATATACATATATATAATATCTTCTTTATCCATTAATCTGCTGATGGACACTTAGGTTGCTTCCATGTCTTGGCTGCTGAACATTGCAGTGCATTTATATTTTTGAATTAGGGTTTTCATCTTTTTGAGTATATGCCCAGGAGTGGAATCACTGGATCATATGGTAACTCTACTTTTAGTTTTTTAAGGAACTTCCATACTGTTTTGCATACTGGCTCCATTAATTTATATTCCTACCAACAGTGGAGGAGGGTTTCCTTTTCTTTGTAGACTTTTTGATGATGATCATTATGGTCAGTGTGAGGTGGTACTTAACTGCCGTTTTGATTTGCATTTTCCTAATGATGCTGAACATCTTTTCATGTGCCTATTGGCCATGTGTATGTCTTCTCTGGAGTAATGTCTATTTAGATCTTCTGCCCATTTTTTGAGTGAGTTGTTTTTCTGATATTGATCTGTATGAGCTGTTTGTATATTTTGGAAATTAAACCCTTGCATAGGAACCTGGAATGTCAGGTCCATGAATCAAGGCAAATTGGAAGTGGTCAAACAAGAGATGACAAGAGTGAACATCAACATTCTAGGAATCACTGAACTAAAATGGACTGGAATGGATGAATTTAACTCAGTTGACCATTATATCTACTACTGCGGGCAGGAATCCCTCAGAAGAAATGGAGTAGCCATCATGGTCAACAAAAGAGTCCAAAATGCAGTACTTAGATGCAATCTCAAAAATGACAGAATGATCTCTGTTCATCTCCAAGGCAAACCATTCAATATTACAGTTATCCAAGTCTATGCTCCAACCAGTAACAATGAAGAAGCTGAAGTTGAACGGTTCTATGAAGACCTACAAGACCTTTTAGAACTAACACCCCCAAAAGATGTCCTTTTCATTATATGGGACTGGAATGCAAAAGTAGGAAGTCAAGAAACACCTGGAGTAACAGGCAAACTTGGCCTTGAAATGTGGAATGAAGCTGGACAAAGACTAATTGAGTTTTGCCAAGAAAATGCAGTGGTCATAGCAAACACCCTCTTCCAACAACACAAGAGAAGACTACACATGGACATCACCAGATGGTCAACACTGAAACCAGACTGATTATATTCTTTGCAGCCAAAGATGGAGAAGCTCTACACAGTCAACAAAACAAGACCAGGAGGTGACTGTGGCTCAGATCATGAACTCCTTATTATCAAATTCAGACTTAAATTGAAGACAGTAGGGAAAACCGCTAGACCATTCAGGTATGACCTAAATCAAATCCCTTATGATTATACAGTGGAAGTGAGAAATAGATGTAAGGGCCTAGATCAGATAGATAGAGTGCCTGATGAACTATGGATGGAGGTTCATGACATTGTACAGGAGACAGGGATCAAGACCATCCCCATGGAAAAGAAATGCAAAAAAGCAAAATGGCTGTCTGGGGAGGCCTTACAAATAGCTGTGAAAAGAAGAGAGGTGAAAAGCAAAGGAGAAAAGGAAAGATATATGCATCTGAATGCAGAGTTCTAAAGAATAGCAAGAAGAGATAAGAAAGCCTTCTTCAGCGATCAATGCAAAGAAATAGAGGAAAAGAACAGAATGGGAAAGACTAGAGATCTCTTCAAGAAAATTAGAGATACCAAAGGAACATTTCATGCAAAGATGGGCTCGATAAAGGACAGAAATGGTCTGGACCTAACAGAAGCAGAAGATATTAAGAAGAGGTGGCAAAAATACACAGAAGAACTGTACAAAAAGGATCTTCATGACCCAGATAATCACAACAGTGTGATCGCTCATCATTCCACTCATCCTGGAATGTGAAGTCAAGTGGGCCTTAGAAAGCATCACTACAAACAAAGCTAGTGGAGGTGATGGAATTCCAGTTGAGCTATTTCAAATCCTGAAAGATGATGCTGTGAAAGTGCTGCACTCAATATGCCAGCAAATTTGGAAAACTCAGCAGTGGCCACAGGACTGGGAAAGGTCAGTTTTCATTCCAATCCCAAAGAAAGGCAATGCCAAAGATTGCTCAAACTACCACACAATTGCACTCATCTCACATGCTAGTAAAGTAATGCTCAAAATTCTCCAAGTCAGGCTTCAGCAATACGTGAACCGTGAACTCCCTGATGTTCAAGCTGGTTTTAGAAAAGGCAGAGGAACCAGAGATCAAATTGCCAACATCTGCTGGATCATGGAAAAAGCAAGAGAGTTCCAGAAAAACATCTATTTCTGCTTTATTGACTATGCCAAAGCCTTTGACTGTGTGTATCACAATAAACTGTGGAAAATTCTGAAAGAGATGGGAATACCAGACCACCTAACCTGCCTCTTGAGAAATCTGTATGCAGGTCAGGAAGCAACAGTTAGAAGTAGACATGGAAAACAGACTGGTTCCAAATAGGAAAAGGAGTATGTCAAGGCTGTATATTGTCACCCTGCTTATTTAACTTCTATGCAGAGTACATTATGAGAAACGCTGGGCTGGAAGAAACACAAGCTGGAATCAAGATTGCCGGGAGAAATATCAATAACCTCAGATATGCAGATGACACTACCCTTATGGCAGAAAGTGAAGAGGAGCTAAAAAGCCTCTTGATGAAAGTGAAAGAAGATAGCAAAAAAGTTGGCTTAAAGCTCAACATTTAGAAAAGGAATATGATGGCATCTGGCCCCATCACTTCATTGGAAATAGATGGGGAAACAGGGGAAACAATGTCAGACTTTATTTTTCTGGGCTCCAAAATCACTGCAGACGGTGACTGCAGCCATGAAATTAAAGGATGCTTACTCCTTGGAAGAAAAGTTATGACCAACCTAGATAGCATATTCAAAAGCAGAGACATTACTTTGGTGACTAAGGTCCATCTAGTCAAGGCTATGGTTTTTCCTGTGGTTATGTATGGATGTGAGAGTTGTCTGTGAAGAAGGCTGAGCACCGAAGAATTGATGCTTTTGAACTGTGGTGTTGGAGAAGACTCTTGAGAATCCCTTGGACTGCAAGGAGATCCAACCAGTCCATTCTGAAGGAGATCAGCCCTGGGATTTCTTTGGAAGGAATGATGCTGAAGCTGAAACGCCAGTACTTTGGCCACTTCATGCGAAGAGTTGACTCATTGGAAAAGACTCTGATGCTGGGAGGGATTGGGGGCAGGAGGAGAAGGGGACGACCGAGGATGAGATGGCTGGATGGCATCACTGATTCGATGGACATGAATCTGAGTGAACTCTGGGAGTTGGTGATGGACAGGGAGGCCTGGCATGCTGAGATTCATGGGGTCACAAACAGTTGGACATGACTGAGGGACTGAACTGAACTGAATGCTTAAATGTGACAGAGTAGGAGTGGCCACAGAGACCAAGTTCTAATGCTTGCATTAAACTTCCTTTTAGGCACTTCTTATAACCTAGTGCAGAGAATATTGAAACTCTTTGTTAAAAGGAAGTTCGGAGATTATCCACAGATTTGGCCTATCTGTGGCAATATAGAAAGGGAGAGAAGTTAAAAGACATTAAAAAGGATGCAGAAACTGATAATGAAGGCTCCCAGATAGAGATGAGGGGTAATGGATTCTGTTGGCATTAACTCAGTCTCTCTTCTTCCCCTTTTCCCCTCTCTCCCTCTTTCATCCATGTTTTCCTTTCACTCTACTTCTCTCCCTTCTCTACTTCTCTCCACTTCTCACCCTTTTCCAAAAGGAAATATATATCTGAGTGTATACCATGGTCTATTGGCCATTCCCTCTGCCACTTGTTCAGTCTCCTATATATCTTGGGGAGATAAATTGCCTCTAGTAAGACTAAAGTGTACAAAACAACTTGAAATCTTGATTTAAAGCACACGTGGGAAAATTTGCAACTGTGGGGTGCTGTACAGGCTCTGTGTATTATTACACACCAATCACTATTATTTAATGAATGCTTTCTACATGTCAGAAGCTTTATTAAGCACTGAGACTACACAGTGGAAAAGATCCAGTCCCTAGCTCCTCAAGTAACTCGTTGTCCAATGGAGGAAAAATGCATATGCAGGAATTTAAATGCCATGGTTATTATAATAGAAATAGAACTGTATAAGGCACGGTTGGGAGTGTCAAGAATGAGCTTTGAAGTGTGCTTGGGAGGAGTGAACTCAAGAGACAAGCTCTTAGTTAAAATTTTAGTAAAAGTCTGTCAAGTGGAGATGTGCCAGGGGCATTCTAAACAAAGGGAGCCCTGTGTGCAGAGAATGGCGGACACTTACTGTAGATAGAGGGTGAGTTGTGAGGCTAGTAAAGAGCAAGAGATGAACAGGTAGGAAGTAGAAAGACCACAGTGAATGCCATACCTCAGAGTTCTCCCCTTGGGTAATGGGGGGCTGCTGGATCCAGCAGCCAGGGATTCAACCTGAAGAGATGGACCGTGTTGGCAATGATGATGTAGCCTCTGACTCATAGTACGGGACTACCTGTTTATTTCAAGCTTCAGGTTCTCTTTTATACTTTGACAAAAGCATTCAGTTCAGTTCAGTTCAGTCGCTTAGTCGTGTCCGACTCTTTGCGACCCCATGAATCGCAGCATGCCAGGCCTCCCTGTCCATCATCAACTCCCAGGGTTCACTCAGACTCACATCCATCGAGTCAGTGATGCCATCCAGCCATCTCATCCTCGGTCGTCCCCTTCTCCTCCTGCCCCCAATCCCTCTCAGCATCAGAGTCTTTTCCAATGAGTCAACTCTTCTCATGAGGTGGCCAAAGTACTGGAGTTTCAGCTTCAGCATCATTCCTTCTAAAGAAATCCCAGGGCTGATCTCCTTCAGAATGGACTGGTTGGATCTCCTTGCAGTCCAAGGGAACCTCAAGAGTCTTCACCAGCGTCACAGTTCAAAAGCATCAATTCTTCGGTGCTCAGCCTTCTTCACAGACAACTCACATCCATACATAACCACAGGAAAAACCATAGCCTTGACTAGACGGACCTTAGTCGGCAAAGTAATGTCTCTGCTTTTGAATATGCTATCTAGGTTGGTCATAACTTCTTCCAAGGAGTAAGTGACTTTTAATTTCATGGCTGCAATCACCATCTGCAGTGATTTTGGAGCCCAAAAACATAAAGTCTGACACTGTGTCTACTGTTTCCCCATCTATTTCCCATGAAGTGATGGGACCAGATGCCATCATCTTCCTTTTCTGAATGTTGAGCTTTAAGCCAACTTTTCACTCTCCTCTTTCACTTTCCTCAAGAGGCTTTTTAGTTCCTCTTCACTTTCTGCCATAAGGGTGGTGTCATCTGCATATCTGAGGTTATTGATATTTCTCCCGGCAATCTTGATTCTAGCTTGTATTTCTTCCAGCCCAGCGTTTCTCATGATGAACTCTGCATAGAAGTTGAATAAGCAGGGTGACAATATACAGCCTTGACTCACTCCTTTTCCTATTTCGAACCAGTCTATTGTTCCATGTCTACTTCTAACTGTTGCTTCCTGACCTGCATACAGATTTCTCAAGAGGCAGGTCAGGTGGTCTGGTATTTCCATCTCTTTCAGAATTTTCCACAGTTTGTTGTGATCCACACAGTCAAAGGCTTTGGCATAGTCAATAAAGCAGAAATAGATGTTTTTCTGGAACTCTCTTGCTTTTTCCATGATCCAGCAGATGTTGGCAATTTGATCTCTGGTTCCTCTGCCTTTTCTAAAACCAGCTTGAACGTCAGGGAGTTCACGGTTCACGTATTGCTGAAGCCTGACTTGGAGAATTTTGAGCATTACTTTACTAGCATGTGAGATGAGTGCAATTGTGTGGTAGTTTGAGCATTCTTTGGCATTGCCTTTCTTTGGGATTGGAATGAAAACTGACCTTTTCCAGTCCTGTGGCCACTGCTGGCATATTGAATACAGCACTTTCACAGCATCATCTTTTAGGATTTGAAACAGCTCAACTGGAATTCCATCACCTCCACTAGCTTTTTCTGTAGTGATGCTTTCTAAGGCCCACTTGACTTCACATTCCAAGATGTCTGGCTCTACATTAGTGATCACATCATCATGATTATCTGGGTTGTGAAGATCTTTTTTGTACAGTTCTTCCTGTATTCTTGCCACCTCTTCTTAATATCTTCTGCTTCTGTTAGATCCAGTTTCCCCCACCCAGATTTAAGGTACTTAACATATGATTACATTGTAATTCATGATACATTCCTCAGTTTATTTCTTATCTTTCTAAATCCTGTTTATCCCTAGCATCTTAAGATCATTATCTCCCCAAAAGGCTTCTAGTTATTCTTAATTAATCCTGAAACTTAAACTCAGCAAACTTCTTTTGCCATAAACATTCCCCTCACAAACAGGTCTCAGATAATAATCCTTCCCATGGCCTCAAGCTGCGGCCTACGTGCTCATCCTGGGACATTCTTTGTAAAGATCCTTGCACAAATGTCAATGGTTATTTTATAGATTATTTTCTGGGCACAACTGTAGAAGGCTTTGTGCTTTCTCATGCTTCTCTCAAGCACCTTAACCTTCTTTCCAGCGAACTCAACCGAAGAAAGGAAAGAACAAGTCAGAATCACAAGGCCTAACTCCTTCATCCAGGGACTGTGACTGAGATGAGGAGAGGGAGTTGGGGCCGTGTCTCTATTTTGTCAGTAATGCCTAATGCAGCTCCTGATAGGGAGCCATGAAAGGATTTTAAGCAAGAAGAAATAGAATCTGAGTCAAATTTTATTTAGGATGTTCTGTGTATAAGATTGAGTGGGAAAGGGCTATTCTAGAAACAGAATATTTAGGAGCTGTGACAACGCCCTCAGCAAAGCATCACTGAACTTAAACCAAGGCAGTGTTTTGATAAAGAAGAAGATATAGCTTTGGGACACATTTAAGAGTCTAAAATGTATAGGATTTATAAACTAATTGGATATACTCAGGATTTTGTTTTAAGTGATGCACAGAAAATGGTTTTATTTATTTATTCCATAATATTTATTATATATCTACCAAGCCCCAAGAGAAGAGTTGAGTGCTGAGGATACCTAGATGAGAAGCCACAGGATTGCCTTTAAGGAGCTTGAACTTTAGTAAAAGAGACAGACATCACCATCAACAGGTGAAATAGGGCACTTGCATTGTGGAGTTGTGACTGTTGCCTCCAATAAGGACCTCAAAAAGGGTTGTAGGTGATGTCTTCACTTATGGACATGCTGAACTTAGGGAACCTGCAAGACATCCAGTAGAGATGCAGTAATCCTTCTTCAAGGGAAAAGATGCCAGCAAGTAAGACTGAGAAGAAGCTGTCATAAAGATCAGGAAAAATTGCATCTTATCTCCTATCTTTCTTTAAGTCCTTCTTTGGTGGTATTATTAATAATACATAGGGGAGAAGCATCTCTATTATTTCTAATGTCTATTTTGGTACCTGGTATAGAACAGGCACAAAAAAATGATTTAGTTAAGTGTAATACAGGGATTAAGACATTGATTCTATCCTAACAGTGTGATTTGGCTTCCCAGGTGGCTCAGTGGTAAAGACTCTGTCTGCTGATGTAGGAGGTGCAGGAGATGAGGGTTCAGTCCCTGGGTTGGGAAGGTCCCTTGGAAGAAGAAAT
Source organism: Capricornis sumatraensis (assembly GCF_032405125.1). NCBI lineage: Eukaryota > Metazoa > Chordata > Mammalia > Artiodactyla > Bovidae > Capricornis > Capricornis sumatraensis. Next base: position 89,602,543 of record NC_091079.1, read on the forward strand.
GGAAACTTACTCCAGTATTCTTGCCTGAAAAATCCCACGGACAGAGGAGCCTGGTGGGCTGCAGTCTATGGGGTCGCAAAGAGTTGACATGACTTAGCAACTCAGCATGCATGTATGCAATAATGTGATTAAGGAAATAGAGGGACAATGTAACAGACAAAATTTGAAAAGAATTCTAGGCTTTATCACTAACTACTGGGAAAATTACTTGTCCTTATATATTGTACTTGTGCTATGTACTTCAGGGTCTTCCTTAGTAAAATCAGGGGGTTGGGTGTGGAGATAAAATCCTTTTTGGTTCTAAAACTCTGAATGGAGAGACATAATTAGCAGATCAAGCTGAGGAGATGATGTATTATCCAATGGAGGAATGCTGTCAGTTTTCACTGATTTTATAGGGAGATTAAATATTTGATGGTGGAACTCTGTATATTGATTTTTTTACCCCAGTTGCAAATGACCTTTGCTTCTGAAGAATAGTAGGTAGGTACTGCAGAGTTGTTTATACCAGTAGATTGTGTCTCTGTAAAACGAATGTCAAACAGTGCATCTGGGTATTGTCTTGATAAATTACATGATTCAGTGATCACTGACCCACATTTTGTAATATGATTTTATAAAACCCATGTGACAACATTAATGGAGATGGATGCACTACGGTTCTTATACGGTAGAGGCCAACAGTGCTCTTGGAAAAAAAATGAAAATAGGAAATGTAATCACAGATTTGTTATTATAAGAATTCATCTAAAGAAAGAATATTAGGTGGGTGGATATTCTACGCAGGGAAGTTGTTAGAATTTCAAGCAAATTTACTGCAGGCCAACAGATAATACTGCTTTGTCAAAGTAACTGTTTATTCCTTTGCTTCTAGAATCCACACTGGCATAGCACCAGGTGCGGAATAACAGGGTTGCACTCTGTACATATGCTGAGGTGCTTGATACTTTGGCATACGCAGTCCTGGTCTGGGATTTCCTTTTTATGACTTTATTTTCTGGTGGCAGCCTACATCTGAGGATTCACAGCAGAAAAAAAGACACTGACCTTATCTGAGAAGATTTTAGCCTCACTTATGAAAGGAAGAAGAGTACCTCAGACAACAAATTCACCTGTGTTTGTAGAAAGAGCATTAGGGGAGTTTTAAAGATTTTTTTCTTTTGGAACACAGCAGCTTATATTGTTTTGTCATATAAACTGCCAAGATAGGAGGAATTTAGTGAGCTTCAGCCCACACAACTTATTCACAAAATCCCTTTCTAAACTGAACATCTGCATTTTTGTGTGTCTGTTCCAGTTTGGGGCGTGAGTTTTTGCTTGTTGAAAAAAATCAATTATGGACTGGCAACTGCAGGTGATTATAGCTCCTCTTCTAATTTCGTGTCTTTTAATAAAGGTAGGAATCCGAAGAAACACTAACTTGGTTTTTGCATACTTTTTAAAAACAGAGTTGCTAGTCTCTATCTGCTGAATATTCTTAATATTCTATTATTTTGTATCTTGGCTATTCATTGTCAGAATGAAAGTGGTGGCAGAGAGGTAAAGCCAATACAATATAGGTTTTTTAAAGGACTTTTCCTTCATTTTTTTTTTTTTTTGATGGGTTGGGGCAAGAAAAATGATGAGGTTAGTTCTGGTCAGTTTGAAGTCATACGCCTATTGCATATGCAAGCAGAAGCACTGAGCCTAGAGGTCAGATGTCACCATCTGCAAGCTTAGTTGAAGTTAGTGCGTGGATGAGATTACCCAAGGGAAAGCATGAGCCATGAGATAAGTCAAGTACTGGGAGTAAAATCTTGGTAAAGATCAATTTTTAAGTGGCTGTTATAGAGAGACAAGAAAACTTAAAAAAGAAGAGCCAGTCAGTCATGAGGAAAATATTGAAGGTTAAGGCAGAAGAGAATTTTAAAAAGAAAATGATCAACAAGGACAAACATTGGAAGGAGATAAAGAAATAATTTCACAGGAACCTGTCCATCCTATTCATCAACCAGTAGGGTGAGAGCTAGTTTAGTTGAACAGCTGTGGCAGAAATCCAGACTGCAATAGATTGAGAAGTAAATAGGGAGAAAACAAATAGAGCAGATACTATTTACCTTTTAGAGAAACTAGTTTTTCTTCAATAAAGTTATAGTATTCTGTGTGTGTTGGAGGGGAGGGGTTGTATATCAATACTTCAAGGAGAAGAAAGGGTTTAAGTAGATTGTAGTGGTGGAAGGGAAAGTCAACTGTGATCTCCGCCAGGACCAGGGTTGGAATTTTATGAAGACAATACAATTTGACCAAATATGGTATTGTGCAGTTTTTTTGGTTTTTTTTTTTTTACAAATTTTTTATTTATTTATTTTTGGCGGCTCTGGGTCTTCACTGCTGCTCATGGGCTTTTCAAGGGTGGTGCTCAGGCTTCCATTGCCATGGCTTCTCTTGTTGTGGAGCGTGGAGCAACTACTGAAGCCTTGTGCAGGGGTACCAGCAAGGGAACAAGGAGGAAGTCAAGGGGATGGAGGTCGGATGGAGTTTATGGAGTGAAGTTCTTTAAACACAATGGTTTTGTATTGTAGTCTTGCAGGAGGGCCTAGAGGAGCTATCCCACGTTGAAGGTGAGGAACGGCAGCGGTAAGGAGATACCCCTCGTCCAAGGTAAGGACCAGGGGCTGTGGTTTGCTGGAGCAGCTGTGAAGAGATACCCCATGCCCAAGGTAAAAGAAACCCAAGTAAGATGCTAGGTGTTGCAAGAGGGCATCAGAGGGCAGACACACTGAAATCATACTCACAGAAAACTAGTCAATCTAATCACACTAGGACCAACCTTGTCTAACTCAATGAAACCAAGCCATGCCTGCGGGGCAACCCAAGATGGGCGGGTCATGGTGGAGAGGTCTGACAGAACGTGGTCCACTGGAGAAGGGAATGGCAAGCCACTTCAGTATTCTTGCCTTGAGAACCCCATGAACAGTACGAAAAGGCAAAATGATAGGATACCAAATGAGGAACTCCCCAGGTCATTAGGTGCCCAATATGCTACTGGAGATCAGTGGAGAAATAACTCCAGAAAGAATGAAGGGATGGAGCCAAAGCAAAAACAATACCCAGCTGTGGATGTGACTGGTGATAGAAGCAAGATCCGATGCTGTAAAGAGCAATATTGCATAGGAACCTGGAATGTCAGGTCCATGAATCAAGGCAAATTGGAAGTGGTCAAACGAGATGGCAACGGTGAATGTCAACATTCTAGGAATCAGCGAACTAAACTGGACTGGAATGGGTGAATTTAACTCGGATGACCATTATATCTACTACTGTGGGCAGGAATCCCTCAGAAGAAATGGAGTAGCCATCATGGTCAACAAAAGAGTCCGAAATGCGGTATTTGGATGCAATCTCAAAAATGACAGAATGATCTCTGTTCGTCTCCAAGGCAAACCATTCAATATCACAGTTATCCAAGTCTATGCCCCAACCAGTAACACTGAAGAAGCTGAAGTTGAACGGTTCTATGAAGACCTACAAGACCTTTTAGAACTAACACCCCAGAAAGATGTCCTTTTCATTATAGGGGACTGGAATGCAAAAGTAGGAAGTCAAGAAACACCTGGAGTAACAGGCAAATTTGGCCTTGGAATGCGGAATGAAGCAGGGCAAAGACTAATTGAGTTTTGCCAAGAAAATGCACTGGTCATAGCAAACACCCTCTTCCAACAACACAAGAGAAGACTCTACACATGGACATCACCAGATGGTCAACACCGAAATGAGATTGATTATATTCTCTGCAGCCAAACATGGAGAAGCTCTATACAGTCAACAAAAACAAGACCAGGAGCTGACTGTGGCTCAGATCATGAACTCCTTATTATCAAATTCAGACTTAAATTGAAGACAGTAGGGAAAACCTCTAGACCATTCAGGTATGACCTAAATCAAATCCCTTATGATTGTACAGTGGAAGTGAGAAATAGATGTAAGGGCCTAGATCTGATAGATAGAGTGCCTGATGAACTATGGACTGAGGTTCGTGACATTGTACAGGAGACAGGGATCAAGACCATCCCCATGGAAAAGAAATGCAAAAAAGCAAAATGGCTGTCTGGGGAGGCCTTACAAATAGCTGTAAGAAGAAGAGAGGCGAAAAGCAAAAGGAGAAAAGAAAAGATATAAGCATCTGAATGAGTTCCAAAGAATAGCAAGAAGAGATAAGAAAGCCTTCTTCAGCGATCAATGCAAAGAAATAGAGGAAAAGAACAGAATGGGAAAGACTAGAGATCTCTTCAAGAAAATTAGAGATACCAAAGGAACATTTCATGCAAAGATGGGCTCGATAAAGGACAGAAATGGTCTGGACCTAACAGAAGCAGAAGATATTAAGAAGAGGTGGCAAAAATACACAGAAGAACTGTACAAAAAGGATCTTCATGACCCAGATAATCATGATGATGTGATCACTAATCTAGAGCCAGACATCCTGGAATGTGAAGTCAAGTGGGCCTTAGAAAGCATCACTACGAACAAAGCTAGGGGAGGTGATGGAATTCCAGTTGAGCTATTTCAAATCCTGAAAGTGCTGCACTCAATATGCCAGCAAATTTGGAAAACTCAGCAGTGGCCACAGGACTGGAAAAAGTCAGTTTTCATTCCAATTCCAAAGAAAGGCAATGCCAAAGAATGCTGAAAGTATCGCACAATTGCACTCATCTCACATGCTTGTAAAGTAATGATCAAAATTCTCCAAGTCAGGCTTCAGCAATACGTGAACCATGAACTCCCTGATGTTCAAGCTGGTTTTAGAAAAGGCAGAGGAACCAGAGATCAAATTGCCAACATCCGATGGATCATGGAAAAAGCAAGAGAGTTCCAGAAAAACATCTATTTCTGCTTTATTGACTATGCCAAAGCCTTTGACTGTGTGGATCACCATAAACTGTGGAAAATTCTGAAAGAGATGGGAATACCAGATCACCTGACCTACCTCTTGAGAAATCTGTATGCAGGTCAGGAAGCAACAATTAGAAGTAGACATGGAACAACAGACTGGTTCCAAATAGGAAAAGGAGTGAGTCAAGGCTGTATATTGTCACCCTGCTTATTTAACTTCTATGCAGAGTACATCATGAGAAACGCTGGGCTGGAAGAAACAAAAGCTGGAATCAAGATTGCCGGAAGAAATATCAATAACCTCAGATATGCAGATGACACCACCCTTATGGCAGAAAGTGAAGAGGAACTAAAAAGCCTCTTGATGAAAGTGAAAGAGGAGAGTGAAAAAGTTGGCTTAAAGCTCAACATTCAGAAAATGAAGATGATTGCATCTGGTCCCATCACTTCATGGGAAATAGATGGGGAAACAGTGGAAACAGTGTCAGACTTTATGTTTTTGGGCTCCAAAATCACTGCAGATGGTGACTGCAGCCATGAAATTAAAAGACGCTTACTCCTTGGAAGAAAAGTTATGACCAACCTAGATCGCATATTCAAAAGCAGAGACATTACTTTGCCGACCAAGGTCCGTCTAGTCAAGCCTATGGTTTTTCCTGTGGTCATGTACGGATGTGAGAGTTGGACTGTGAAGAAGGCTGAGCGCCGAAGAACTGATGCTTTTGAACTGTGGTGTTGGAGAAGACTCTTGAGAGTCCCTTGGACTGAAAGGAGATCCAATCAGTCCATTCTGAAGGAGATCAACCCCGGGATTTCTTTGGAAGGAATGATGCTGAAGTTGAAACTTCAGTACTTTGGCCATCTCATGAGAAGAGTTGACTCATTGGAAAAGACTGTGATGCTGGGAGGGATTGGGGGCAGGAGGTGAAGGGGATGACCAAGGATGAGATGGCTGGATGGCATCATGGACTCGATGGATGTGAGTCTGAGTGAACTCCGGGAGATGGTGATGAACAGGGAGGCCTGGCGTGCTGCGATTCATGGGGTCTCAAAGAGTTGGACTCGGCTGAGCGACTGAACTGAACTAACTGAACTGTATTATAATTGAATTCCAAGGTCATGGTTATGGAAAGATTATCCTCAGAGCCCAAAGTAAAATTCATCAGTAGCCTTGAGCACTGCAAAGTTTTCAAAGAGGACCCTGGAGGTAAAAAGCTATAGAAGTGATGTTATGGGGAGGGAGGTGGGAGGGGGGTTCATGTTTGGGAACACATGTAAGAATTAAAGATTTTAAAATTAAAAAAAAAAAAAAGTTATGAGTAGGTTAAAAAAAAAAAAAGCTATAGAAGTGGCTCAGGAATAGTTTGAAATGCGGGTGGGGGATGGGGATGTTTGAAATAGTGGCCCCGACAGATACCAGTGGCTGGGCTGGAATTTATGCTCCAATGGGGAGGTCAGAGGTGACTAGAGAGCCTCTTTTAAACTTGTTTGTCAAAAAGCTTGTAACAGTGGCATGAATATTATAAAGAGAAGGCGACTCTGACTCATGACTAAGACTGACAGAAAGGAAATCCTGGGTTGTGTCAAAATTCCTTAGAAGAAAACTCATGCCCAAAGCTTTGATATCCTTGCTTATTTATATTGCAACATCTGCGACAACCCATGTGTCTGAAGTCTTAAAAGGACGGGTGAAGAGATGTTTGGGACCTTTTAAAAAGAACGTCCAATAGGAGGAGGAATCAATTCCTGAAAATGTGAGTTAACTACTAGATTAAAGAAGGCAAAGATGAATGTAAATTGGCAAAATTGGTATAAGTCAGTATTAGTCATTTAGTGACAGAGAGGTAGGTGTGGTTATGATAAATTAATAGAGTCTCAAAGTGGGAAGAGTGAAATATTTCTTCCAGTTTGAAAATTCCCTTTCAAATATCCCCAAGAAACTAGGTGGACATCTCCAATATCTTGAGTAAACATCTTTAGCAAACATCTCTGAGAGATGGTATAAACTTCTCTAGTGATAGGAAGATCACAAGCCATAGGCAGCCCATTCCATTTATAAATTCTAATTTCTAGTCACCCAATGCCCTACAATTCCCTCAGTCCTCTAAATTATCTTTTCTAAAACTGTTTACCTTATATAGGGATTTCCCTTAGTGGCTCTATTTTAATCCTCCAAAATTAATCTTTTAAGGGAGGGGGGTTCATGTTTGGGAACACATGTAAGAATTAAAGATTTTAAAATTAAAAAAAATAAAGAAAAAATAATAAATGATAAAATTAAAAAAAAAATTTAAGGGCCTCTAATTTTTTTTTTTTTTTTTTTAGCATATATCTTTATACCTTTTGTAAAACATCATGTGTCTTCCAGGTAGTCAAATACCTTGACATTGAATATCAGGACCTAGAAGTGGACATAGTTCTCCAAATGTGAGCTGGTGGAGCCATTGCCCACCTTGATCCAAATACAACAGTATCACTGACAGCATTTTGTTTTATCTTTTTTAATTCTGGAGAGAGGGTCATAGAGCTCTCTAATATGATGGCTTTTTTTTTTTTTGACCTTAGAATTTATATTTTCACATGAAGTATTATATAGAGGGGCTTGCAAATTTTATTCTCCTACAATCGATTATTTTTTAAACATAATTCAGTTTAAAATTTTATCTTTCTGGGTTAGGCCCTTCATCCTATCCTGCTGAAGGCTTCCCAGATCTTGATAATGTTGAACAACACACTAATCTTAGCTTTGTATCACCTGTGAAAAGATTTTGCTCCAATTCTTGACTCATTTGATGAATGAAGTAGAATTAAGGAAAGGGTGTAGAAAAATGCTAACAAAGTTCTTCCTATTTGCTAACAATTTTATGCATTGACATTTTATAGGACACTTTTTCAAATGGTTACAAGTCTACTTTATTGTTGCTCAGTCCATAGTTCTCCACATATCCATCATAATATGCTGTTGTTATTTTTCAGTCATTAAGTTGTGTCTAACTCTCTGTGACCCCATGGACTGTAACGCACCAGGCTCTTCTGTCTTCCACTGTCTCCTGAGTTTGCTCAAATTCATGTCCATCGAGTCAGTGGTGTTATCTAACCATCTCATCCTCTGCTGCTCCCTTCTCCTTTTGCCTTCAAATTTCCCAACATCAGGGTCTTTCCCCATGAGTTGGCTCTTTGTATCAGGTGGCCAAAGTATTGGAGGCTCAACTTCAGCAACAGTACTCCCAGTGAATATTCAGGGTTCATTTCCTTTAGCACTGATTGGTTTGATCTCCTTGCAGCCCATGCTGCTGCTGCTGCTGCTGCTAAGTCGCTTCAGTCATGTTCAACTGTTAAATGTCTTGGTGAAATCAATGTGCATTTTCTGGCTTACTATCTTTCCAAGGTTCTCCAGTACTCTCAGAATAAAGTCCGCACTCTTTAACATGACTTTTAGGTCTGACTTTTGCCGGTTTCTCCTGCCTTTCTCTCTTCATGCCTCACTCTACACTTTGAATTCTATGTCCTGTCTTCCTGAACTTCCTGCAGCTCCTTAAGCCATCATGCCCACTGTCATGAAGCTTTTTACCTGTTTTCTTCATCTGCCATGTTCCTGGTCCCCTGTGCCCAGTTCTCAGCTCTTTTGACCTGAGAATTAAGTCCTCTTATTTCTCTTTGTCCTGATCCTCATTGAGATGCTAATCTCTTCAATTATTTTCCTTCATCTAAGACTTTCCTTTCACCTTTCTGTCTTATACCCATGTTTTACCCCATGAAGAATGACTTTGTTTTCTTTCTCTCCTTATAGACTGAAATACCCTTGAAGGTAGCAACTGCATTTTCCTGGATATTTCATCATTGAGACTTTTGTGGATGAACTCAAAGGACTCAATACATTGCCTTCGAATCAATCTTGACTGGTTTTTGAATGAATTTTGCCTGTGATATTCTTTCAATCTACTCTCCTTCTAATATAGTAATCATATAAAAATCGCTTGCACTGAATTATTTTTGGCAACCTCATTCTCCCTAATGATCAGCTCTTTCCCTACTAAGTGCATACAAATTATCTGGTGAAGAATATACTTTAGAATGTTGCTGAATATGAAAGTCAAACTTATCTAGTTCTGGATTACGAAATCCCCTTTTTTGAAATCTGAGGCATTTGCTTAGCTCTGATCTTTTGGCAATTTTCCCATTCTCTCTGATTTTTTTTTCCCCAGGACACTAGCAGCTGCGATAACAGCTGCAAATTGTTTTAATTGTCTTAGATGTAATGCAGCTGGTCTTGAACACATTTTAAAGCTGCTAGACACTCTCTCTCTCTCCTACTAAGATTTGTGCTTCATCCATTGCAGTCTGAATATAATTCTCTTTTATGGAGAAAAAATAAAAGCAAACAAGAGACAATTGTTCTGCTTTTTTATTTCATCATCTTCATCAAGCAGTTAACTTATCCATTTCTTTGTCTTATTATTAAAAAAAACATAGCTTTAAAACAACAACAAAAACTTTCTTATTTTGTTCTCATCTAAGTTGAGATCTGGAAGTTTCTACCAGCCAGGTTGGTGAGCTGGGAGAAATATAAGTGGATAAAGTAGAAACACCAATCATCTGTATGTGTGTGTGTAGTTGGTGCCAGACACTGTGATACATGGAGATCTTGTTACAAATATGACTTATTCTTAAGGAGCTCATGGTCAAGATCAGGGCCTTGGTGACCATCGCATTCCATTTCAGTTAGCGGTGCATCAACCTCGGTTTAAAAGAAAAAAAAAGAGGTGTTGATAATTATTTTGTATGATTTAGTTTTATATCCATCCATTCACCCATTCATTCATCTAATTTTTAAGTAAAGTTTCTCAACCATAGAGGGTGAAAATGTTAGTTGCTCAGTCATGTCTGACTGACTCTTTGTGACCCCATAGATGGAAGTCCACCAGGCTCCTCTGTCTATGGGGATTCTCCAGGTAAGAATACTGGAATGGGTTGCCATGTCCTCCTCCAGGAGATCTTCCCAACCCAGATACTGAACCCAGGTCTCCCGCATTGCAGGCAGATTCTTAACTGACTGAGCCACCAAGGAAGCCCAAGAATACTGGAGCATTTTATCCCTTCTCCCAGCCCTTCTCCAGAGGATCTTCCTGACTCAGGAATTGAACTGGGGTCTCCTGCATTGCAGGCAGATTCTTTACCAGCTGAGCTACCAGGGTTGTATGTTAAAATCACCCAGGGATTCTGGACTGGGTAGCAATAATGTAGATGGATTTGTAACCATTTGGAAACATTTATAGATACAACAAACTAACCCAATCAGGATTTCTGGGAGTTGGGGCCCAGGGGGCAGTATCTGTTAAAGACTTCCTTAAAGAGTCGATATTCAGAGAGCTGAGAATACTGTCTGCAGCACTTACCATGTGTTAGGACTGTACTAGGACTGGGGGAAGGCATATACTATCTTATGTAACATACATCATTGGTCTTCAAGAGGTAATACTTTATGAGTAGAGAAGACATTCTTATGGAAAGGAACAAAGAGAAAATGCAAGATAGTTATTGTATGATCAAGAGTAAAAGTAAGAGGTGGAAGCAAAAAATAATAATAATAACATGGAAGTTATAGATAAAAGGAGAAAAATCCTTTTGGACTAGAGGTGTGAGAGAAGAACTAAAGCACGTGGGTTGAAGTTGGACTTTGAAGAAGGTGTAGGATTAGCTGGGTAGTAGGACAGAGCCAGGCAGTTCTGACAAGGAATTCATAAATGAGCAAAGGTTTGATGTTGGGAACAAGCATGGCATATTATGGGCATTTTATGGACCAGATACGCCAAAACTGAGCAGAAGCTTTATTTTGGTGAGCAGTCAGACTACAGTTATAGAAATAAAGCCAAATGTGGAGAACTCTATGCTATTTTGAGGCATTTTGACTTTAAAGTGTAAGCAATATTTATTCTTAAAAAAAAGGGGGGGATATAACCATAATCCTTAAGCATTCTCAAGCCTCTTTTGAATGAGTTAATATTATATGTCATTGATCAGCCTCAGCTTTGGTATTGAATGAGTTGAAAATAAGCAATACAAAGTTGGAAAAAGAGAGAAGAAGCCGGACCTCATGGCCAAATGGAAGTATTCTCCGGTGCTCAGACTCACCTGTGCCAGCAGTGCACTGGCAAATGTGTAAAAATCAGTTCTCTGAGGAGAAAGAGCCCTGATGTATACAGTGTGATGCTTTTGAACTGTGGTGTTGGAGAAGACTCTTGAAAGTCCCTTGGACTGCAAGGAGATCCAACCAGTCCATCCTAAAGGAGATCAGTCCTGGGTGTTCATTGGAAGGACTGATGTTGAAGCTGAAACTCCAATACTTTGGCCACCTGATGCAGAGAGCTGACTCATTGGAAAAGACCCTGATACTGGGAAAGATTGAAGGCAGGAGGAGAAGGGGATGACAGAGGATGAGATGGTTGGATGGCATCACTAACTCAATGGACATGAGTTCGAGTAGACTCTGGGAGTTGGTGATAGACAGGGAGGCCTGGCGTGCTGTGGTCCATGGGGTCACAAAGAGTCAGACATGACTGAGTGACTAAACGGAACTGAACTTCCATGATGTAAATACCACCACTATGACCAATATGAAGTTACCAATGGTTTAAAAACCAGTTTGCAAAATTCCTGAAGATTTGACATGGACTGTCATGAGCTGGTATGAGCTGGCTTCAGCACACTGCAGCTCATCTTACTTCATGAATTCTCTCCCAATAATTGTTTGTCTCTGGAAGAATTTTGCCTCTGAAGGACAACATTCAGTTTAACCTGAATTTATGTAGCTCATTAAAAAATGGGGGTGGTGGAGAAAATTCCTAACATGTCCAATGTAGGAAAATTGAAAGAATATTTGAAGACCCATGTCTCAGAAAATGATTCCAGAAGCATCTACCCCAAATGAGCCCCGCCCTCACCCCCACCCTCGCCCCACCCACTCCCACCCCCCACCCCCACCCCCCAGCAGACTCAGTGTCTGGGAGACGGGGTGGTTCTTCTCACCTTAGTTTGATGATGTTTCCCGCAGAGCAGTTGAGGGTTTAGAAAGCCTGGGGGAAAATATGAATATGTTGGATAAACCAGATTTCCAGGCGCTGTGTGCGCTCTTGGAGGAGGAATCACGGGCAGGCGAGCTCCCACCATCCTCACGCCTGCTTCACTGGATCTTTTCCAGCTTTGGCTTCTGAATACCCTGTCCCCCTTCGTTCCCAGATAACAGCCCCTGCGTGGCCTTGAAAACTCTTTGCAAGACTTCAGGTACCCTCAGGCCTGGTCTGGGTGCATAGTTGCCTCTCCTCAGCCACCATCTTCCAAGGTGCCCGTCAGCTGCGGTCCTTCTGGCTGCGTGAGGGGGCAAGTGCGGGATCAGTTCCGGCGCCCAGATGCCACCTGGGCCCACACCCTGCCAACTGGAGCCACCACAAGGCCCTCCTGTCCACCCAGACGTCCCTATTCTCCCCTGACTTCCAATTCAAAAACAACTAATGTATGGGTAGGAAAGCCATTTAGTCAAAAATAAAGACTAAAATGTTTTTTTTTTCTTTCCCTTCTGATAATGTTCCTGGTTCCAGCCCTCGGTATTATGCTCCATAATGCGCAGCGTGCAGCCATTTTGTCATTGCTTTGGGTCATCCTTGCTCACAATTGGTTATTTACTCAGGGGCTTTTGAAATTATTGACTTGACACATCTGTCAGACGGCAAAAGCAGAAATGCTAAAAGGTCACTTGGAGAGAAACCAGCTGCTCCAGACAAACCTTTCTGCCTCCAAATAGTGCAATCATTACAGGCTGGCAGATGGGGCCTCCGCTTTCATTTCAGGCGCCCCTTGCCTTCAGGTATTTAGCGACACTACCTCATTGCCAGGTCAGCCAAGCCTCCCTGTAATTACCCACACAATAGGCATCTCTCTGCTTAAGAATAACGGCTCCATTTTCTCTAAATAGGAAACCGGTTTCCTCGCAGATATGAGCGACTCAAGGCTTGCCACAAACTTTCCTATTAGCAGATTAGTTTTGACAGTGGCAAGGATGTTTCTATTACTTCTGTAGCCTTCATTAGACCCCCGGAAACCTGAGGCCTGGTCTGAGTTAACAGTCTGGAGGGGTTTAGAGGGCCTCTGAGTAGAGGGCCTCCAGAGAGGTCTGGGATTCCCTTTTCCCTCCACCTTCCTCATCCTCACCCTAGCTCACCGAGGTGGGAGGAACAGAGCAGAAGGTGATGCTTGTTTGTGCTGCTCCAAGGGGAGGTTTCATTTAGAGGACTTTTCAGTCAGCCTGGCTTGCCTGAGGCTACAGAATCTGAAAGGGGGGTGTGTGTGTGTGTGTGTGCGAGTGCGTGTGTGTGCCTGTTTGCTGTTGTGTGCATTTGTTCATGGCAGTTAGAGATAATAGAAAATAAAAACTAAAAATAAACCACGCTGATGTTGAACCTCAATCATGCAGGGAGGAGGTTCATTCTTTCTTAAAGAAAGTTCTTACAAACTCCATTTTGGGGGACATTATTATGTCAGCAGCTGTAAGAACAGCATCTTAACCTCTCCGAGTAAAACAAGTAAGCTGATAAATGTAAGACTGTGTCTCTCAAATTTAGTGGCTATGGGGGTGGTTTTTAGAAATCCCAGTTTAAACATTTTTTTTTTTTTTTGGTTCCCCTGAAGAAGTAATACAGAAAGCTGAGCAATGAAGAATTGATGCTTTTGAACTGTGATGTTGGAGAAGACTCTTGAGAGTTCCTTGGACTGCAAGGAGATCCAACTAGTTCATCCTAAAGGAAATCAGTTCTGAATGTTCATTGGAAGGACTGATCTGAAGCTGAAACTCCAATATTTTGGCTACCTGATGTGAAGAGCTGACTCACTGGAAAAGATCCTGATGCTGAGACAGATTGAAGGCGGGAGGAGAAGGGGATGACAGAAGATGACATGGTCAGATGGAATCACCGACTCGCTGGACATGAGTTTGAACAAGCTTGGGAGTTGGTGATGGACAGGGAAGCCTGGCGTGCTGCAGTCCGTGGGGTTGCAAAGAGTCAGACACGACTGAGCGACCGAACTGAACTGAAATAGTAACATTACCAGCAGCAAGGTAAAAGTTTACTTTCTGTCATCAGGGATACTTTAGTGGATGTTTTAAAAAGCACCACATTGGGGTAACATGCACAAGGCTGGGAGTTGCCTCGCAGTACAGAATTCTAAAGTCATCACATATTGGGTAGACCAGTCGACCTCAATCTCCCCTTTCAGCCTGCTGGGGTTTCCCACATAAATGAACGTGAACTTGAGGATGTCACTTGGGAAATGCTACCAGAGAGCTTCAAACAGAAAAATGATAACAAAGCCTTCAACAACACAATATTATGGCAACCCTGATCGATGTCCTAAAAATCAATCATTTCTCTTTAGTTTCCCCCGCTGCTACCTTGTCCATTAGTCTTCAGAAATTTCCTCCTTTCCATTCACTTCATTCTTTTATTTAGAGGGATTAAAAAGTAACTCTGCAGTGAGTTGGCACTAGGGTTGTTGAGCTCCAAGAGTAACTGCTATTCAGAGTGGAAGTGGGCCTCTCCGCTCTGTATCTTTGTAGTCCTGTGAGAACTCAAAAAGCTGTGTCATACACAATAGCAGAGTCTAGCAATGAGTTAGGAGCTGGTGAGACATTGGGAAGTGAGATCACCTATGTCAGCATGACCTCATGGTTCTGGGAAATTCTTTCTCAATAGATAACACTGTAAACCGGTAAATAACTTTACTTCTTGCTTCAGGAAATTCTTGAAGATCTGGGCAAAGAGTTTGGTCACATGGATAAACAGTTCTATCAGGATGAAAAGTTACTTATTTAGGCAACAGTTCACTTAGATAATACTTTATTTATCACTACTTGCTTGAAGATGTGTGTTGCTATATTCATCAATCCAGAATTACTATGTCATAAAATTTGTCTAATCTCAATCATTCCCTTTCACTTTTCACTTTCATGCATTGGAGAAGGAAATGGCAACCCACTCCAGTGTTCTTTCCTGGAGACTCCCAGGGACGGGGGAGCCTGGTAGGCTGCCATCTATGGGTTTGCACAGAGTTGGATGCGACTGAAGTGACTTAGCAGCAGCAACAATCATTCCCTACCTTAAAAGATTCTCCCTTAAACCACATCCCTAAATTCTATAAATATACCCTTCTGACTTCCATCTTGGAGATATTAGTAAGATACTGTCATGGTGTTATCCTTCACCATTGTGGTAACTTAGTTTTGCTCAATCAACAGGTTTTCCTGGTGGTCTAATTGTGGGGAGTTGATAGTCAATAAGGGGCTTCCCAGGTGGCTCAGTGGTAAAGAATCTGCCTGCAGTGCAGGAGACCTGGTTTCAATTCCTGGGTCTGGAAGATCCCCTGGAGAAGGGTATGGCAACTCACTCCAGTATTCCTGCCTGGAGAATCCATGGACAGAGGAGCCTGGTGGGCTACAGTCCATAGGATCGCAAAGAGTCAGACACAACTGAAGCGACTTCACAGGCACACACGCACGATATTGAAACAAATTACCACAGGAAGAGAAAACACCCTGAAGAGATCCCAGGAGAGTTCTGATATAGCACTCATTCAGAACATGGGTCATAGATAGATTTGGAGCGTGTAGGGGTTCTACAGAGTTCCCAGAAATTATATATGGAGGGAAACTGGTAGGAAAACAGACTCCCTGTGATTCATGGGACAGGATTTGGTGTCATTATAATGTTAACATTAAAAATAAATAATTTTACCTTGATATCTGCAGCTGTTGAAACCTGAGGGATTCTTAGGCAGAAAAGACATATTTTGGAGCTTCGGAAGAGGGGGAACACCTAAAGCAGGAGGGATGGGATCAGGAAAGACTGTGCAGGAAGTAGCTAGCGTTTGGAGTGGGTCTTGAAGGATGGTAGAATTTCCATGAGCTTGTGGCATGGGGGGTGGTGTGTGTGCGGTTATGTGGAGGGGGCTAGTAAGGACACTTGGAAGAAAGCAAGCTGAGGGAGATAGTATAATGGAGTGGTGAAGTGAATGGCCGTATAATTCAGAGGTCTGTGTTTGAAGCCTTCCACCACTAAAATGGTGTAGGTGATTATGGGCAAGGTGCTTGACTTCTCCAAGCCTCATCTGTAAAGTAAGGATATGATGCCTACTTTATTAGGATTGTTATGAGGATAGAAATGAGATAAAGCATGTAAAGTTGTTAGAAAATTATGCATATCTAGTAAAGACTAAATAGATGGTGAAGTGAAATGAAGTGAAGTCACTCAGTCGTTGTCTGACTCTTTGTGACCCCATGGACTGTAGCCTACTAGGCTCCTCAGTCCATGGGATTTTCCAAGCAAGAGTACTGGAGTGGGTTGCCATTTCCTTCTATTATTATTATTATCACATTATTATTATTGGTTAACACGAGAAGGAAGAGACTGGAAAGAAAGTTCAGGGCATATTCTGGGAAAGACTGAAGCTTGGGCTATGCATATATGAATAGCAGAAAACAATCTGGAAAAGTTAGGGCCAATTGTAAAAAGTCTTGCGTATATGCTAAATCACTTTAGTAGTGTCCAACTCTCTGTGACCCTATGGACTGTAGCCCACCAAGCTTCTCTGTCCATGGGATTCGCCAGGCAAGAATCCTGGAGTGGGGTGCCATGCCCTCCTCCAGGGGATCTACCCAACCCAGGGATGGAACCTGCATCTCCTGTGGCTCCAGCATTGTAGTTACCGATGAGCCACTGGGGAAGCCTTGCATTTATTATAAAAATATATTCAGTCAGCAGAGGGGAGCACATGAAGAATTTTGGAGCAGGGGATAGATATGATCAGAACTATGCTGATATGCTGATAGGTTGGGTGAGAGGAGAGAAAAGACCAGACTTGCAGGGACTGATGAACTAGTAGGTTAAACAATGTTGAAAGGCTGAAAGAGCATGGTAGAGTTTTGGGTTAAAATTTCCTTTTGTGCACTCAACTCAGGCTACACAAGTCAACACAGAGCTCTAAGTCCTTAATCTAAGACATACCAAGGAAATTTTAGTCTAATGTTTAAAACTAGCTCATCGTGCTGGTGTTACAGTTTCTGCTCTGACCCTCACTGCTATCTAAAACCTGATCCCAAGAACACAGGCCATGTGAGATGGATGTATAGCGAAAGCAATGAGCTAATGCACCTGAACTCCATCCAGTTTATATCACACTTACATTGCCTAAGAAGTGACTGTGGGCCTAGGGCCTTTTCAGTAGTAGAGTGTGTTGCTTAATTTTACTTCAGTCCTGTAAATGCTAACCTACTCTACCGCTTTATCATCCAGGTAACTAAATTTGATGTCCTCCCCTTCCTTTTCAGTTCCTATCAATTTAGGAAGGAAGCATTAACAAGTCCACTGAATATAGTACTTTTTGAATCAATTCTTGCCCTGCTTTATCTATTGGCATTCAAATTTATTTAAACAGTGGGCTCTAATTTTCACTTAACCAAAAAGCCAGGATTCAGAGTAAGCATCAGGTGACACTAATGTCAGCTTAATTAATCAATCTGTGTTAATTATCAGGTAACTTGGCTAAATAATAAAGCCATTCATGTCAGGGACAAAGTGATTTTAAAAGTCTCTCTTTAACAAGGCCTCACTTCCCTAGGGCAGTCTAGCAGCCATCAGAGTCACAACTGTTATTTACAGTGGCTCTTTTTTAGAGATTCTATTTTCAGACAGAGGATGAGACTTAAGGATCAGGATTTAAGGTCAGGACATACAAATCAGGGTCAGTGGAAGCCTCACACGGGAGGGGGATTGCTTTAAGGGTTTGGATGATATTTAGAACGGAAGCAGCATCATATGTTTCACTCTTAAATAATTAATTAAAACTTTGGAAAGTATGAGAACAATCTAGATAAAATTCAAACCACCTTCAAAATTAATCAACAAAAGGTTGAAATCCTATTGTGTATATGGGTGCTGTTTTCTGATCTTTTTACTTAACATACTGTGAGCATTTTTCCCCCATAGTGCTAATTATTCCTCAAAAATATGTGTCTAACTTTACAATTAAACTGGATACATCCTCAGTGACATTTTAACCTTCTTAGATGAGAAGGAAGATTTGAGTAAGATCAGGCTGGAGAAGGTTCTACAGGGTCCAGGGGTTAATTGGAAGAGCCTCAAGTAGAAAGTAGGGTGGGTGGCCCCTATATCCTTCAGTTATGCTGGGAAGTTAACCTAAGAGGATGCTGGAAGGGAAAGGTATGAGGCCATACTAACCCTAATTGTCTCTTCTCTGAATCTCTTAATCCAAAGAGAATCTTATTCAGTCACCCTTTCTAAGTTTAAGTGTTAGGACTGTTAATACAAGAAAATATAGCCTGTGGGTCAGATCTGTTCCCCTGCATGTTTGTTGACAGTCCATGGGCTAAAAATGTTTTTGTACTTTTAAATGATTGTAAAATATCAAAAGAAAAACAATATTTTGTGACACAGGAAAATTTATGAACTTCAAATTTCAGCACCCTTAGAGTTGTGTTGGAACACAGCCACATCCACTTGTTTATGTGTGATCTCTTTCTGCTGTCCTGGGCTGCTTTCTACAGCAGAAGCAGAGTTGAGTAATTGAGACAGAGACTGTATGGCTGGAAGCATCTCAAATATTTACGGTCTGTCCTTCACAGGAAAATTTGTCTCTCCTTGCTTTAGAAGGTAAGTTTTTCTACTCATTCTTCCTGGAACTTTAAAAGGAATTCTAGGCCTTTAATAACAACTTCCTGGCATGGTAACCTTGTGTCTACTCGTTACTCAGCGTGTTTGCTTCAAACAATTATTCCTCACTAATAGGAACATTGCAGCCTGGACTAACTTTCCATAAAGTGCTAACACCACTCTGGATTCTTCTGCCTCACTTCTAACTTGTCAGAGCCACATGTTATCATACTATTAGAATCACTCATTAAAGGAAAAATAATGTTCATTAGTTATTTCATTAACTTGAGAAAGAAATTTTAAATATTACATGTACATAAAAATAATAGGATTTTAATGTCTTTGCAAAGCCTCTTGAGAGATCTTGGAGATAATGAGAGCTGAATGTGTAGTGGGTAATACTACATGCCAGTCAGCTGTTTGCTCAAACACATATTCACACACTGGAAGGTAAAATTACCTGGCGATTGTATCACACTCTGTCTCTCTCTCACATACACACTCAACAGCTGAGTCTAAACTGGCTACTGTATAAATAGTAGTGTTTGTTGCCCATGCAATGTAGTATGTATTTTCACAGTGAGTCAGTTGAACTGTGGCTTATCTACATCAGAACTTCCCTTTGTTCACTGTCTGTATTATTTACTAAATATGGGGAGAGCAACAATTTCACTTTTAGTGTGTAATAAGCACTTAATAAAAGTTACCTATAGTTATTATTCAGAGAAGGCAATGGCAACCCACTCCAGTACTCTTGCCCGGAAAATCCCCTGGATGGAGGAGCCTGGTAGGCTGCCATCTATGGGGTCGCTAAGAGTCGGGCATGACTGAGCGACTTCACTTTCACTTTTCACTTTCATGCATTGGAGAAGGAAATGGCAACCCACTCCAGTGTTCTTGCCTGGAGAATCCCGGGGATGGAGGAGCCTAGTGGGCTGCCATCTATGGGGTCGCACAGTGTTGGACACGACTGAAGCAACTTAGCAGCAGCATAGTTATTATTAGCTATGTGAGTAACTTGAGTATGTCTCCTATAATATTTTGGAGGCCAACTAATAGAATGCTATTTCTGACACTTAGAGGCAAAACGAGAATATTTCAGAGATTAGAATCTGGATTGTGATGATGTGTCTCCAAGAATGTTTTGCTATATGGAAGACCAAAAGTGAGGTGTTTTCACGGTCCATTTAGAGCAACAGAGACAGAAAAACAGAATGTGGAGTCTTGATAGAGGTTAGTTGCAGGTAACACAAACTTGAACTCCCTATTTGAATATGGCTAGCGACAGCTTTTTTTCCAGTAGTCATGTATGGATGTGAGGGTTGGACTATAAAGTAAGCTGAGTGCTGAAGAATTGATGCTTTTGAACTGTGGTGTTGGAGAAGACTCTTGAGAGTCCCTTGGACTGCAAGGAGATCCAACCAGTCCATTCTAAAGGAAATCAGTCCTGGGTGTTCACTGGAAGGACTGATGCTGAAGCTGAAACTCCAATACTTTGGCCACCTGATGTGAAGAGCTGACTCATTTGAAAAGACCCTGATGCTGGGAAACATTGAAGGAGGAGAAGAAGGGGATGCTGAGGATAAGATGGTTGGATGGCATCACCGACTCAATGGATGTGGGTTTGGGTAGGCTCCAGCAGTTGGTGATGGACAGGGAGGCCTGGCATGCTGCAGTCCATGGGGTTCCAGAGTTGGACACAACTGAGCAACTGAACTGAATAGCTTTAATGACCAAAAATAGTATTGATGAAAAATAAATCTGAGTATTTGTAAGCAGAGCATGTACTCTCAGGCTTGCCATGGTCTTTACTTTCCCTGTTAACGTTAACATTGCCTTATCTCTAGATGCATCTGAATTTGTTGAGAAATGCATTAGAAAGGTGTTTCAAGGGTGTGTGTTTAGGTGTGTGAGTGCATATATCAGTAAATAATCAGTTTTGTTGCTAGATTCCTAATTTCAAAGTAGTATATTGAAATAAAGCTTCTCAACTGAAAAAAACTTAGAGCAAATTCTGTGCTACATTTCTTGTGTTTGGTAGTGAAAATAAATTCTATCCTCTCCTTTTTCTGTAACCTCGTCTTCTTACTATTTATGATGCCCAAAAATAAAAGTGAGAGGGCAACAGCTCACAGAAAGATGGCATTCCTCTGAAAATGTGTCTTTGGGTTACACAAATTTGCTCTGCTGATCTGATGGTACTACAATGCCTCTTAGGGAAAGTGCAGAACGTTTTTCTGTCTAGAGCAGTTTGAACAGGAGCTGAAATAAATGGATGTCCTCTGGAAGAATGACGAGGCTCAGATATTGTGTAGACACCTGTCCTTTAACTACTTGTTAGACACAGTCCTTTGGCTCACCAGTGACTTTAGGTAAATCTGCCTTCTTTTTCAGTCACCTGTTGTGGGATATTCTGAGAAAGTGACTTGGTTATCTTAGAGTTCCTAATGGTAAAGGAGGGAACTTTTGGATAAAGCTGGACCCTGTATTAAAATTAGAAAGAGAACTTTGAAGAGTTGACATAACGGTTTTTTACAGCCAGAGACCATTAAAGAAAAGGATACTCAGGAGGGAAAAGAAGCTCTAAAAATGAAACATGGACTCTGACCACAGTAGGGCAGTTCAGGAACACATCTGCCCTTTGTGGGGGCATGGCCTCTCTATGACAAGGCTGTTGCTCCCCAGAAGGTAATTAGTGCCACTTGCCTCTGTGTATGGACTTATGATTTTAACCTTGGTTCATCACCTGCCCATTTGCCTTCTGGTCTCTGACATTAGTCAAAGCTTGTTGAACACTCATCTGCCTGTTTTTTCATCTATAGACCTTGCTTTTGCCTGGTCTGGCCTCTTTTCTCTCTGCCTTGTGTTTCAGAGAACCAACTTTTAGATCACATACTGTGCAGAGTTTTAAGATAAATAAAAAGATAGCAGCTCTTACTTTTTCAGAGTTTACAGTAAAAGAGAAAGAGCCACATGTAGGTACTAAATTAGAGATAGAATGCAAAGAGCTAAGGGAAAACAAAGGAGGACTTTATCCCTGATATTTGCATAGCAAACTGTACTTTTAGGGGCTTCCCTGGTAGCTCAGATGGTAAAAAATCTGCCTGAAATGCAGGAGACCTGGGTTCGATCCCTGGGTCAGGAAGATCCCCTGGAGGAGGGCATGGCAATTCACTCCAGTATTCTTGATTGGGGAATTCCATGGACAGGTCTTGGGGTGGCAAAGTCAGACACGACTGAGCGACTTTCACTCGCTTCACTCACTATATTCTCAAGTAGCATCTCTTCATTTTTTTGTGATGCACGGAGTATTTTCTCTCATTGGAAGGTGAGGAGAAGAAGGATTAGGAGTCAAAGAAGAAACAATGTATGGAAGGGTAAAAAGCCCTAAGTGAATCCAAGACAGAAAAATAAGTCCTCTAAAACCAAAAAAGAGAGCACAGATAGTCTCATTGCCAGAGGATTTAATGTTAAGATGATAGAGGGAAAAAGAAATTATAGTAGCTCTGTTTGACTTCCATATTCTCTGAAAAGGAAAAGAAAAAATTCCATCAGCTGTTAACATTTCCTGAAAAGACACTAAGAAGACACCTTTGATAAAACAAAGCAGTAAGGAAGATGACTGCTGTAGAGGAAAGAGGGCAGAAATAGGGGTATTTATGAGGTTTTTAGGAGTCATTCTTTCAACAGCAGGGCCTGATTGATACTGGGCAAAATTCATGATGTAATTGTTCAGGGTGGATGGCCAGGAGGATTTTAAAGGGTAAACTATTGTGCAGTGAGTCTGCTTGGGAGGCCTACTGTCTGGGCAAGGAGTGACTAACTTCTGATGAATGTAGTACACTTGTTCACTGTTTGGAGAAATGGATTTTCAGAATGTTCTTGAGACAAAAAGCAACACAACTTCATTTTCTTAGAAAACATCCTGACAGAATTTTCATGGAATAATAAAGTCATATTAATGCAGACCGGTAAGGCCACTGCCTTGCAGATGGCTTCCATTTCTGGTACAAACAGGAAAGGTCAAAGATGCTATTAAGAATACACGGAAGTTAAGCTAAACAAGGAAAATAAAATGAAAAATCTGCACTTAAAAGAAATTCAACTTCTTGATAATGCAGAGGAATTATATAGACTTTTTTTGGTAGACATGTAAACTTATAGGTATTCAGATATTTTCCCAAACTTGCTGCCAGTATTATAAGAGAAATTAAAACATGAGGCAGATGGCAGAATGCCAGATATGAACAAAAGTTTCCTGGATTTTGAGAAAGCCACACAGCATGGCCTGGTAAGCCTGATTTTGAGCCCATATAAGATTCTAGATTGCACAGAGAAATGCCTGATTTGGATGGATCATGAGGCATCGAGAATTCTTTGGTGAGCAAGGAAGACATAATCTTTTCCCACAAATCCTGTTGATTCCTTCTTGAAAATAAATTCAGAATCTGACCCTGTTTTTAAAAACTCATGTCCTTTCTGTTACTCTGGCTCAAGCCAATGCTTCTTGTCTAGATCACAGCACCAGTCCCCTCCCTAACTAGCATTCTTGCTTTTGCCCTTGTCCCCCGTTCTCATCACAGATTTCAGAATGATCCTTTTAAATACTTTTGTCACTCAGTCATGTCTGACTCTTTGGGACCCCATGATCTATAGCCTGCCAGGCTCCTCTGTCTGTTCCAATCCTCTGGGATTTCCCAGGCGAGAATACTGAAGTGGTATTCATTTTCTTCTCCAGGGAATCTTCCTGATTCATGGATCAAACCTGGTCTCCTGCACTGCAGGCAGGTTCTTTACCATCTGAGCTACTGGTTCAGTTCAGTTCAGTTCAGTTGCTCAGTCGCGTCTGACTCTTTGTGACCCCATGAACCACAGCATGCCAGGCCTCCTTGTCCATCACCAACTCCCGGAGTTTACTCAAACTCATGTCCATTAAGTCAGTGATACCATCTAACCATCTCATCCTCTGTCGTCCCCTTCTCCTCCTGCCTTCAATCTTTCCCAACATCAGGGTCTTTTCAAATAAGTCAGCTCTTTGGATCAGGTGGCCAAAATATTGGTGTTTCAGCTTCAACATCAGTCCTTCCAGTGAACACCCAGGACTGATCTCCTTTAGGATGGACTGGTTGGATCTCCTTGCAGTCCAAGGGACTCTCAAGTGTCTTCTCCAATACCAGCTCAGTTCAGTCACTCACTCATGTCTGACTCTTTGCGACTCCATGAATTGCAGCACGCCAGGCCTCCCTGTCCATCACCAACTCCCAGAGTTCGCTCAAACTCACATCCATCGAGTCAGTGATGCCATCCAGCCGTCTCATCCTCTGTTGTCCCCTTCTCCTCCTGCCCCCAGTCCCTGCCAGCATCAGAGTCTTTTCCAATGAGTCAGCTCTTCACATGAGGTGGCCAAAGTACTGGAGTTTCACCTTTAGCATCATTCCTTTCAAAGAACACCCAGGACTGATCTCCTTCAGAATGGACTGGTTGGATCTCCTTGCAGTCCAAGGACTCTCAAGAGTCTTCTCCAACACCACAGTTCAAAAGCATCAATTCTTCAGGGCTTAGCTTTCTTCACAGTCCAACTTTCACATCCATACATGATTACTGGAAAAACCATAGCCTTGACTAGACAGACCTTTGTTGGCAAAGTAAAGTCTCTGCTTTTGAATATGCTATCTAGGTTGATCATAACCCTCCTTCCAAGGAGTAAGCATCTTTTAATTTCATGGCTGCAATCACCATCTGCAGTGATTTTGGAGCCCCCCAAAATAAAGTCTGACACTGTTTCCACTGTTCCAACACCAGGGAAGCCCTTAAGTATTTTCTGAAAAATCTCAAATTAGATTCTATCACTCAGCTGTTCAGTATCTTCTAAAGGTGCCATCTCAGAGAAAAATCTGAAATCCTTACATTGACCTATAAGGTTCTCCAACAGAGTCTACACGGTCGGGTTCCCTGATACCCCACTGACCTCATTTTCTGTTTCTTTCTCTCCTGCTGGCTCCCTCCAGCTATCCTGATATCTTGGTGCTTCTGTGAATGTCAAGCAATATCTTACCCCAGGACCTTGGTACTTGATGTCTTTGTGCCTAGGACTCTTTTCCCTCACTTCCTTCAGTTCAGCTCAGTTGCTCAGTTGTGTCCGACTCTTTGCAACCCCATGGACTCCAGATCACTTCCTTCAGATCTCTGTTAAAATATCACTTTATAAATGAATCTTTCCCTTCTTAGTAAATAGAGTGGTATTTCCTATTCTTCCTGCTGTTAGAGTCAAATTGTAAGGGCCTTGTTAATATCTTACTTTGACTTTTATACCAGTTGAAATGAGGAGCCCTTGTAGGATTTGGAAAAGAGGAATTACATACTAACTTATGCTTTAGTTGGAACCCCTAGGCTGCTGTGTTAAAAATAACTTGTAAGGAGTAGGAATCACCGTAGAAACAGAGAGTGCGTTTAAGAGACTATTGTGATAATCCAAGCTATAGATGACAGTAGCTCAGATCAGGATAACAGTAGCGGGAAGTGACTGGAATTTGGATATATTTTAAGATAAACCCAACAAGATTTTGTGATGGATCTGATGTAGTATATGAGAGGGAGACAGGAGTTAAAGATAATTTCAAGAACTCTGACCTCAGAAACTTTTAAGTATAAAGATGCTTTGCATTGAGATATGGAGGACTATGGAGGGAAAAGATCAGGAATTTTGAGATGTCTATTCAATACCCAAATGGTGATGTTGTCTAGAAGATAGTTATACAAATCTGGAGTCTTTGAGAGAGGTATGGCTTTTAGATATATACATTAATATTTGAATGTCACTGGCATATATATGGTGTCTTAGCCTCAGTTTCCCAGAGAATAGAATCTGATGATAGTGAAATTGGAGGGAAGGGGAAGAGCACTACCTTTGACAGAGTGACATAGCC
This sequence comes from Capricornis sumatraensis, assembly GCF_032405125.1. Lineage (NCBI taxonomy): Eukaryota > Metazoa > Chordata > Mammalia > Artiodactyla > Bovidae > Capricornis > Capricornis sumatraensis. The sequence goes on from NC_091079.1 coordinate 89,628,056, forward strand.
TGAGGACAATGACATAAACTAATTAGAACCAGGTGGGTCACGATGGTGGAGAAGTTGACTTCTGCTGGACCTTGAGGCTCAGTACATAATAGACTATGACACACCAGCAAGCTAAATGACCTGAATGACACACCCACAGGCACCATGACAGTTTCAAGGCCGACCAGAAAGGTCAAAAAGTGGGTTGTGGTTCAGTTTCTGGAAATCCCTATGTTTTCCACCAAACAGCTGGAATAGTCTTCACACTCATTCATCTATGAAGTTACCAAATCCTATAAAAACTGGCAAGCCCATACCCTGGGGCCACTGTTGCCTTCCGAGATGGCCCTTGCTCTTTTCTGTGGAGTGTGTTTCTCTCTAGATAAATCCATTTCTTACCTATCACTTTGTCTCTCACTGATTTCTTTCTGCAATGAGACATCAAGAACCCGAGCTTCATTAAGTCCCGAGACCAGGTGTGTAGTCTCAGTTTAAAGACCATGCGTTCTCCCATTCTGAAGGCTGTCTTTTCACCTTGCTTATAGTTTCCTTTGTTGTGCAGAAGCTTTTGATTTTAATTAGGTCACATTTGTTTATTTTTGCTTTTATTTCTAATATTCTGAGAGGTGGATCATAGAGGATCCTGCTGTGATTTATGTTTGAGAGTGTTTTGCCTATGTTCTCCTCTAGGAGTTTTATAGTTTCTGGTCTTATGTTTAGATTTTTAATCCATTTTGAGTTTATTTTTGTGTATGGTGTTAGAAAGTGTTCTAGTTTCATTCTTTTATAAGTGGTTGACCAGTTTTCCCAGCACCACTTGTTAAAGAGATTGTCTTTAATCCCTTGTATATTCTTGCCTCCTTTGTCAAAAATAAGGTGTCCATAGGTGTGTGGATTTATCTCTGGGCTTTCTATTTTGTTCCATTGATCTATATTTCTGTCTTTGTACCAGTACCATACTGTCTTGATGACTGTGGCTTTGTAGTAGAGCCTGAAGTCAGGCAGGTTGATTCCTCCAGTTCCATTCTTCTTTCTCAAGATTGCTTCAGAATGGGAGAAAATAATAGCAAATGAAGCAACTGACAAACAACTAATCTCAGAAATATACAAGCAACTCCTGCAGCTCAATTCCAGAAAAATAAATGACCCAATCAAAAAATGGGCCAAAGAACTAAATAGACGTTTCTCCAAAGAAGACAAACAGATGGCTAACAAACACATGAAAAGATTCTCAACATCACTCATTATCAGAGAAATGCAAATCAAAACCACAATGAGGTGCCATTTCATGCCAGTCAGAATGGCTGCGATCCAGAAGTCTACAAGTGATAAATGCTGGAGAGGTTGTGGAGAAATGGGAACCCTCTTACACTGTTGGTGGGAATGCAAACTAGTACAGCCACTATGGAGAACAGTGTGGAGATTCCTTAAAAAACTGGAAATGGAACTGCCTTATGACCCAGCAATCCCACTGCTGGGCATACACACCGAGGAAACCAGAATTGAAAGAGACACATGTACCCCAATGTTCATCACAGCACTGTTTATAATAGCCAGGACATGGAAGCAACCTAGATGTCCATCAGCAGATGAATGGATAAGAAAGCTGTGGTACATATATACAATGGAGTATTACTCAGCCATTAAAAAGAATACATTTGAATCAGTTCTAATGAGGTGGATGAAACTGAAGCCTATTATACAGAGTGAAGTAAGCCAGAAAGAAAAACACCAATACAGTATACTAATGCATATATATGGAATTTAGAAAGATGGTAATGATAACCTTGTATGTGAGACAGCAAAAGAGACACAGATGTATAGAACAGTCTTTTGGACTCTGTGGGAGAGGGAGAGGATGGGATGATTTGGGAGAATGGCATTGAAACATGTATAATATCATATATGAAATGAATTGCTAGTCCAGGTTTCATGCATGATATTGTATGCTGGTGCACTGGGATGACCCAGAGGGATGGTACGGGGAAGGAGGAGGGAGGGGGGTTCAGGATGGGGAACACGTGTATACCTGTGGTGGATTCATGTTGATATATGGCAAAACCAATACAATATTGTAAAGTAATTAACCTCCAATTAAAATAAATATATTTATATTAAAAAAAAAATAAAGACCATGCGTTCAAGTCCCAATTTGAGATACAGGGTTTCACTAGTAGGAGGTGTTATTACAGAGAATAAAAATGAGGACCAAGGGGAGTGACATGGGGAAGAGTAAGAGCTAAAATGAAGTATGTTATCAAGCTAGTTGCCTTGAGATGAGGCTGACTGCTTGATCTCTTGACTGTCTTGCAGGAAGTTATGTAAAGTACGTTTTAGGGCAATTTGCTTGGGGGCTGTTTCAGTTGGCTTGGACTGCCATAACAAAATACCATAGACTGGGTGGCATAAACAACAGAAATTTATTTTCTCATACTGCATCAGGATACCAACATGGATGGGATTCTGATGAAATTTATTTGGATATCATCTTGTTGTGCCCTTACATGGAAGAGGGAAACCTTTGGCACCTCTTCCTCTTCTTATAAGGGCACTAGTCCTATGGGATTAAGGTCCTTCTGACCTTATTTAACCTTATTTACCATCTTACAGAAGAGCTTAAAGAAGATCTTCTTACAGAAGAACTAAAGAGCTTCTTGATGAAAGTGAAAGAGGAGAGGGGAAAAGTTGGCTTAAAACTGAACATTCAGAAAACTAAGATCATGGCATCCAGCCCCATCACTTCATGGCAAATAGATGGGGAAACAACAGAAACAGTGAGAGACTTGATTTTTTGGACTCCAGAATCACTGCAGAGGGTGACTGCAACCATGAAATTAAAAGACACTTGCTCCTTGGAAGAAAAGCTATGACCAACCTAGACAGCATATTAAAAAGCAGAGACATTATTTTACTAACAAAGGTCCATCTATTCAAAGCTGTGTTTTTTCCAGTAGTCATGTATGGATGTGAGAGTGGGACTATAAAGAAAGCTGAGTTCTGAAGAATTGATGCTTTTGAACTGTGGTGTTGGAAAAGACTCTCAAGAGTCCCTTGGATTGTAAGGAGATCCAACCTGTCCACCCTAAAGGAAATCAGTCCTGAATATTCATTGGAAGGACTGATGCTGAAGCTGGAACTCCAATACTTTGGCCACCTGATATGAAGAACCTACTCATTGGAAAAGATCCTGATGCTGGGAAAGATTGAAGGTGGGAGGAGAAAGAGGATGGGATGGTTGGATGGTATCACTGACTCGATGGACATGAGTTTGAGTAGGCTCCGGGAGTTGGTGATGGACAGGGAAGCCTGGTGTGCTGCAGTCTATGGAGTCGCAAAGAGTTGTACACGACTGAGTGACTGAACTGAACTGAACTGAATCTCTTACAGGCTCTATCTCCAAATATGGTCACATTGAGTGAGAATGTCAACATAAATGAGTTTTAGGGGAACACAGTTCAGTCCATAGCATTCTGCCCTGTCTCCCACCCCATCATGCCCTTCTTAAATGCAAAATAAATTAATTTTATCTCAACAGCCCCAAAGTCTTAATTCATTCCTGCATCAGCTCTGAAGTCCAAAGTCTCATCTACATATCCAAATCAGATCTTCAAATCTGACTCAAAATTCCACAGCAGAGACAGAAGTTAGGATTTATCCACAAGCTCCAATTTCTTTTTGTCCATAGTTTAACCCCTGGGCTATGGTTTTACCAGTGGTCATGTATGGATGTGAGAGTGGACTGTGAAGAAAGTTGAGTGCTGAAGAATTGGTGCTTTTGAACTGTGGTGTTGGAGAAGACTCTTGAGAGTCCCTTGGACTTCAAGGAGATCCAACCAGTCCATCCTAAAGGAGATCAGACCTGGGTGTTGTTTGGAAGGACTGATGCTGAAGCTGAAACTTCAGTACTTTGGCCACCTCATGCGAAGAGTTGACTCATTGGAAAAGACTCTGATGCTGGGAGGGAATGGGGGCAGGAGGAGAAGGGGACGACAGAGGATGAGATGGCTGGATGGCATCACCGACTTGATGGACGTGAGTTTGAGTGAACTCCAGGAGCTGGTGCTGGACAGGGAGGCCTGGTGTGCTGGAATTCATGGGGTCAGAAAGAGTCAGAAACGACTGAGTGACTGAACTGAACTGATATACTGTTCTCAGTTTCCTGATTATGCATTCCTAGATGTCTAGTAAAGAACAATATTGTACAGGAACCTGGAATGTTAGGTCCATTAATCAAGGTAAATTGGAAGTGGCCAAACAGGAGATGGCAAGAATCAACATCAAAATTTTAGGAATCAGTGGACTAAAATGGACGGGAATGGGGGAATTTAATTCAGATGACCACTGTATCTACTACTCTGGGCAACAATCTCTTAGAAGAAATGGAGTAGCCCTCATAGTCAACAAAAGAGTTCAAAATGCATTGCTTGGGTGCAATCTGAAAAGTGACAGAATGATCTTGATTTGTTTCCAAGGCAAACCATTCAATATCACAGTAACCCAAGTCTATGCCCCAACCACTAACACTGAAGAAGTTGAAGTTGGATGGTCTATGAAGACCTACAAGACCTTCTAGAACTAATACCAAAAAAAAAAAAAAATTTTCTTTTCATCATAAGAGACTGGAATGCAAAAGTAGAAAGGCAAGAGATACCTGGAGTCATAGGCAAGTTTGGCCTTGGAGTACAAAATGAAGCAGGGCAAAGACTGACAGAGGTTTTGCCAAGATAACACACTGGTCATAGCAAGCACCCTCTTCCAACAACACAAGAGAAGACTCTACATATGGGCATCACCAGATGGTCAATACCAAAATCAGATTAATTACATTCTTTGTAGCTGAAGATGGAGAAACTCTACACAGTCAGCAAAAACAAGACTGGAGCTGCCTGTGGCTCAGACCATGAACTCCCTACTGCAAAATTCAGACTAAAATCAAGAAAGTAGAGAAAACCACTAGGTCATTTATGTATGACCTAAACCAAATCTCTTACAATTATATAGTGGAAGTGACAAATAGATCCAAGGGATTAGATTTGGTAGACAGGGTGCCTGGTGAACTATGGACAGAGGTTCATAATATTGTACAGAAGGTAGAAGCCAAAACCATCCCCAAGAAAAAGAAATTAAAAAAGGCAAAATGGTTGTCTGAGGAAGTCTTACAAATAGCTGAGAAAGGAAGAGAAGCAAAAGGCAAATGAGAAAAATAAAGATATATCCCTCTGAATGCAGAGTTCCGAAGAAGATCAAGGAGAGATAACAAAGCCTTTTAAGTGTACCATGCAAAGAAACAGAGGAAAACAACAGAATGGGAAAGATTAGAGATCTCTTCAATAAAATGAGAGACACCAAGGGAATATTTCATGCAAAGATGGGCACAATAAAGAACAGAAGAGGTATGGACTTAACAGAAGCAGAAAAGATTAAGAAGAGGTGGCAAGAATACACAAAAGGACTATTCAAGAAAATGATCTTAATGACCAGTATAACCACGATGATGTGATCACTCACCTAAAACCAGACATCCTGGAATGTGAAGTCAAGTAGGCCTTATGAAGTACCACTATGAACAAAACTAGTGGAGGTAAAGGAATTCCAGCTGAACTATTTTAATCCTAAAAGATGATGCATTTAAAGTGTTGCACTCAATATACCAGCAAGTTTGGAAAACTCAGCAGTGGGCTACAGGACTGGAAAAGGTCAGTTTTCATTTCAGTCCCAAAGAAAGGCAAAGCCAAAGAATGTTCAAACTACTGCACAATTGCACACATTTCACATGATAGCAAGTTCATGCTCAAAATCCTCCAAGCGAGGCTTCAAGAGCACGTGAACTGAGAATTTCTAGATATTCAAGCTGGATTTAGAAAAGGCAAAGGAACCAGAGATCAAATTGCCAGCATCCATTGTATCATAGAGAAAGCAAAGAAATTCCAGAAAAACCTCTACTTCTGCTTCATTAAAACTGCTAAATCCTTTGACTGTATGGATCACAACAAACTGTGAAAAATTCTTAAAGAGATGGGAATACCAGACCACCTTATCTGCCTCTTGAGAAACCTGTATGCAGGTCAAGAAGTAGCAGTTAGAACTGGACATGGAATAATGAACTGGTTCCAAATTGGAACCATCTGCCTACAACACGGGAGACCTGGGTTCGATCCCTGGGTTGGGAAGATCCTCTGGAGAAGGAAATGGCAGCCCACTCCAATATTCTTGCGTGGAAAATCCCATGGACAGAGGAGCCTGGCAGGCTGCAGTCCTTGGGGTCGCAGAGAGTTGGACATGACTTCACTTTCACTTTCACTTTCACTTTCCACATTGGGAAAGGAGTACATCAAGGTTGTATATTGTCATCCTTATTTAACAGACATGCAGAGTACATCATGGGAAATGCTGGGCTGGATGAAGCACAAGCTGGAATCAAGATCGCTGGTAGAAATATCAATAATCTCATATATACAGATGATACCACCCTTACAACAGAAAGCAAAGAGGAACTAAACAACCTCTTGATGAAGGTGAAAGGAGAGAGTGAAAAAAACTGACTTAAAATTCAACATACAAAAAACTCAGATCATGGCATCTGGTCCCATCACTTCATGGCAAATAGATGGGGAAACAATGAAAACAGTGGCCAACTATTTTCTTGGGGTCCAAATCACTGCAGCCATGAAATTAAAAAACACTTGCTTCTTGGAAGAAAAGCTATGAGAAACCTAGACAGCATATTAAAAATCAGGAACATTACTTTGCCCATGAAGATACACATAGTTAAAGCTATGGTTTTTCCAGTAGTCATGAGTGGATGTGAGATTTGGACCATAAAGAAAGCTGAGCACTGAAAAACTGATGGTTTTGAACTGTGGTGTTGGAGAAGACTCTTGAGAGTCCCTTGAAGAGGTCAAATCAATTAACTCTAAAGAAAATTAGTCCTGAGTATTCATTAGAAGGACTGATGCTGAAACTGAAGCTCCAGTACTTTGGCCACCTGATGCGAAGAGCCAATTCACTGGAAAAGACTCTGATACTGGGAAAGATTGAAGGCAGGAGGAGAAGGGGATGACAGAGGATGAGATGGTTAGATGGCATCAGTGACTCAATGGACATGAGTTTGAGAAAGCTCTGGGAGTTAGTGATGGACAGGGAAGCCTGGCGTGCTGCAGTCCATGGGGTCACAGAGTTGGACACGACTGAGCAGCTGAACAAAAACAAGAAATATGGCTACTAGGGCCTGCCAGCGTCTAGAAGAAAGCCCTGGATGTGAAGTGAGAGGCCCACATGTGGCATGAGACAAAGCTCTGCAGGTTGGACCAGCATGAAGTTGTCTGGAGCCCACGTGGGCCTGGTTGGTGCAGTGGTGGCTGAAACAGAGGACTGTAAGCCACAGGGATTGGAAATGACATGAAATAGGGCAGGATTAGTTAGGAGAGACACTGTTCTTTGTTTTTCCCATCTCTTAGCCAACTTAAAAGTCCTGTGTTTAAAAATATTTCTGAATATTTGTTTATGAGGCTGAAGTTTAATGTGGAAAAAGCACTTTATTCCAAAATTAGAAATGAAAGTTAGAATTGTAAATTGATATGTTAGGAAATGCACTGACCAATATTTATCTCAGTGAAGAGTTGTTGTTGTTGTTGCTCAGTCATGTCCAACTCTTTGTGACCCCATGGACTGCAGCATGCCAGGCTTCCCTGTCCTTTACCATCTCCTGGAGTTTACTCAAACTCATGTCCATTGAGTCAGTGATGCCATCCAACCATCTCATCCTCTGTCACCCGCCCTTTCCTCCAGAGCTCAGTCTTTCCCAGCATCAGGGTCTTTTCCAATGAGTTGACCCTTCACATCAGGTGGCCAAAGTATTGGAGCTTCAGCTTAAGCATCACTTTTTTCAAGGAATATTCAGGGTTGATTTTATTTAGGATTAATTGGTTTGATCTCTTTGCAGTCCAAGGGACTCTCAAGAATCTTCTCTAGCACCATAATTCAAAAGCATCAGTTCTTCAACTATCAGCCTTCTTTATGGTCCAAATATCACACCCATACATAACTACAGGAAAAGCCATAGCTTTGAGTATATGGAACTTTGTTGGCAAAGTAATGTCTCTGCTTTCTAATATGCTGTCTAGGTTTGTCACCTTTTTTCTTCCAAGGAGCAAGTGTCTTTTAATTTCATGACTGCAGTCGCCATCAGCAGTGATTTTGGAGCCCAAGAAAATAAAATCTGTCACTGTTCCCACTTTTCCCCTTGTAGTCAGCATGAAGTGATGGGACCAGATGCCATCATCTCAGTTTTTTGAATGTTGAGTTTCAAACCAACTTTTTCAGGCTCCTCTTTCATCCTTATCAAGAGGTTCTTTAGTTCGTCTTCACTTTCTGCCATTAGAGTGGTATCATCTCTCTTTCTGAGGTTTCTGATATTTCTCCTAGCAATCTTGTGCCTCATCCAGCTTGTGCTTCATCCAGCCCAGCATTTCACATGAGGTACTCAGCATATAAGTTAAATAAACAGGCTGACAATATGCAACCTTGATGTACTCCTTTCCCGACTTGGAACCAGTCCATTGTTCCATGTCTGGTTCTAACTGTTGCTTCTTGACCTGCATACAGGTTTCTCAGGAGGCAGGTAAGGTGGTCTGTTATTCCCATCTCTTTAAGAATTTCCCAGTTTGTTGTGGTCCACACAGTGAAAGGCTTTAGCATGGTCAATGACACAGAGGTAGAGGTTTTCCTGGAATTTCCTTGCTTTTACTAATCTAACGGATGTTGGCAATTTGATCTCTGGTTCCTCTGCCTTTTATAAATCCAGTTTATACATCTGGAAGTTTTTGGTTCACGTACTGCTGAAGACTAGCTTGAAGGATTTGGACCACTACCTTGCTAGCATGTGAAAGGAGCATAATTGAATAGTAGTTTGAATATTCTTTGGCATTGCCCTTCTTTGGGATTAGAATAAAAACTGACCCTTTCCAGTCCTGTGACCACTGCTGAGTTTTCCAAATTTGCTGACATATTAAGTGTAGCACTTTCACAGCATCATCTTTTAGGGTTTGAAATAGCTCAGCTGGAATTCCGTCACCTCCACTAGCTTTGGTCATAGTAATGCTTCTTAAGGTCCTCTTGACTTCACACCCCAGGATGTCGGCGATAGGTGAGTGACTACTCTGGGTCCCCTCCTCTGACTGCCCTTGTTTATAAATCACTGCCCTCTCTTTCCTCATTGTGAACTTCTCTTCCACTGCTACTTTGTCCTTATCTTTTAGAAATGTTGAAGTCTTGGCCATCTTATAAAAACTCCCCCTACACCTAATGACAAACTGTTGCTATCATGAGTGTCTTTCATCTCATCCATAGCCAATACTGAGAGTTAGCTTTACTTGTGGTTTATGTTTTTCTATCACTTTTATCCCCCTCCAGTCTTGATTCCACACCACCTCTCCACAAAACCTCTTTCCCTCAATTCAACAGTGATTTACTCTTTACCAAAACTGACTCATACTTCTCAGTTTTCATATTCTGCAACTTCTCTGAAGTTCCTTTCAACAGCTCTTCCCCTTCCTAGCCTCCATGATGGCATTTGTTCCAATTTCCCTCCTCCCTCGGTTTCCTTTTGGCTTTTTCCAGTTCCTAAATGTATTTATCGGAGAAGGCAATGGTACCCTACTCCAGTACTCTTGCCTGGAAAATCCCATGGATGGAGAAGCCTGGTAGGCTGCAGTCCTTGGGGTCTCTGAGGGTCAGACACGACTGAGAAACTTCACTTTCACTTTTGCCTTTCATGCATTGGAAAAGGAAATGGCAACCGACTCCAGTGTTCTTGCCTGGAGAATCCCAGGGACGGGGGAGCCTGGTGGGCTGCCGTCTTTGGGGTTGCACAGAGTCGGACATGACTGAAGTGACTTAGCAGCAAATGTATTTATTCTGTAGGACTGAATTCCTTATCAGCATGAATAGTGATCCCCGCAGTCCTTGCAGCGGCTAGAGCCCACAGGCTTGTTGTCTACTGACTTGAGCTGTCTTGTCTGTTTAACCTCAGTGAGCTGCACAAATATGTATGTGGCCTCACATGAAAAAAGCTGGAAAGAATTGCCTTGGGATTCCATCTTCAGCCCTCCTCATCTTATATTCTAGGTAATTTTAGCAATCTCATTCACTCAACTATTCCTTATATGGAAATGAATTCTCAACACATATTTCTGGCTATCATTCCTGTGTTGAATTCTGTATCAATACAGTCAAACCAAATTCTGTATCAATTCAGCCTCTTCCTGAATGATCTGCAAGCTTAATATGCTAAATATTAACCTTTTTATCTCCAGTTCTGGTCTTGTCAGTGGATGATATCACCAACAATCTACAATTGTGGGAATGATTCATATTTCACTTCATTGCTCTCCCATGTAATGAGCACCAAATATTCTTGATCTTGGCTTTACTCTGTCCTATCTAGTCTTTTCTTGTCATCATTCTGGTGCCATTCCAATTCAAGTGTTTATAACTCTTTACCTGACATACTGTGGTAGATTGTTCCTTCTTGTGGGAGGACCAGGTATCCCTGCCTTGATGAATTCAGACAACATGATCTATGATTTGCTCTGGCTGAAAAAGTGTGGATGGAAGTTACTTAGAGTTAGCCCCACCCTGTAAGGTGCGAGGGCACAATCCACCAGGCTGAGAATTCTGCTTAAAACTTCTGATGCCAGCTGTAGATTTAGAGGGAAGAGTTCACGAAGACCACCCTCAGTTCTAACACAGCGCAAGTTCAGGGTTTTCCCAAATCACTCTCAGTTTTCATATTTGCTAAAAAGACCCACAGAACTCCCAGAATGCTACTATATTCTTGGTTATAGTTTATTATAGGAAAAATATATAGATGAGAAATCAGTGAAAAGAAGCCATGTGTAGAGCAGAGTTTCTGAAAATTCCTTTCTGCTCAGATGTGTCACCCTCCCAGCAACAGTGTGAGCCACATGTATACAGTATTGCCCACCAGGGAAGTTCACCTGAGCTTTGAGTTCAGAGTTTTTATTGAGGCTTCATTACATGGGCATGATTTATTAATTGCCCAGGTGATTGGCTCACAACAACCATCCTAAGTCACATGGTTAGTTTTTCTGGCATGACCACCCCCACCTGAAGATTATCAGGTGCTGCTGACGACTCTTTAAGATTCACATAGCCAGCTCTTGTCCTAAATGAAGACACTCCTGTGAGGTGGGACATAGATGGTCTCCCAGAAGCTGAGGGCAAAGGTAAGAAGGCTCTTTGGGCAAAGCCAGATTCTTTACTACATAGAAGTGAAGTGGGTCCCCTCTGAACAGCAGCTTTAAACACCAGGATGGGATTTGCTAAATCTCTCTCCCCTCTGCCATCTGGCTGGCAATATCTCAGATGAATTAACTTGGTCCTGGAATTGGGAGAGGGTGCAGAGCTGAGTTGTAGCTGACTCAGCATGACTCTGTAACATGAGGAAGAAACGTTCAGTGTTTGTAAGCCTTTGAGATTTTGAGATTGTTCGTATCTACCGTATAACTTCTAGGACAGGATAAGCTCACGGATGAAGTATTTGGCATCTGCATTTGCTGTTTAGATTTGCTCGACCTGTCGGAGCTCTTTGTGGAAACCCGTGTCTCCACTCTCCAGTGGTAAGCAGACCAAGAACCTTACATCCCCACCAGATCTGACCGGATCTCTGCTCACCTGGTTCCGGCTTCTCCTCTGGCCATAGCTTGCTTGAGTCAGTGGCAGTTAGGATCCACTTTTCAGGAAGGAGAGAAGCCTTGCCATATTCTCCAACCCAGCTCTCAAAATGGTAAATCAAGAGGAGCGTGGATGCGTATACACTAACATATGTAAACGGATAACCAATGAGAATTTGCTGTGTGATTCTGGGAACTCAAACTGAGGCTCTGTAACAACCTAGAGGGGTGGGAATGGTGGGAGGTGGGAGGTGGGAGGTGGGAGGGAGATTCCAGAGGGATCTGTGACACCCATGGTTATTCATGTTGATGTATGACAGAAACCAAGCCAATGTTGTAAACCAATCATCAATCAATTAAAAATAAAAAAATCAAGGATTCTGATTCCTCTCTGGTTGCTCACGTCTGCTCTCACACGGTTAAGAACCCAGAAAGGGAGAGATGATTGCTTACCAACCTCAAACCCCAACGCTGAGCCCAAGGAAGACCAAATCTGCTGACCTTAGTACTTGCTGGTGAGCAGGACAGGAGCAGAGGAACTGAGAGTTCACGTAGATCTCACCGTCAATCCATTTTGAATACAGAAGACTATTCCAAGGATGGAAAAGGGACAAAAATCTGCTTGCTATTAAGGCCAACAGGAAGGAGCTAGTGGGGTGTTCCAGGAAAGAATAAATACTTTGGCTTCATCATTTTGGTCATTTTCTAGGATGGACTCAGTTAATGGATGAGGCAGTTGGCATTTTCAGTGAGGCCAAGGCTGTTGTGAGCACAGACAGGGAAGCCAGAAAGCGGCTGATGGCTGGGCACAGCACAGCTTGTCAAGAGGGCAAGAGAGCCTCTGAGAGTGCTGGAGTGCTGGGTGGCCCTGAAGAGGAAGCCAAGAGTCTATATTTGATCTAGGGGGTAAAAGGACAAAGTGGTTGAAGTGATTCACAGAAGAATTAATTTCCAGGGAAACAGGATACTTAGCAAATTGTCTCTTTTCCTGAATTGACAGATATGATAGGAACTATAGTAATACATCTCAAAGGATGAGCAGTTTATTCCCAGGGGTACTTTATTTACTGAAAAATAAATCTCACTGAGAACCCAGCTGGAAATATCTTTTCATTTACTATGCTCTCTGCCTGCCTTGCCTTTAATAGAAAACAAGCCAAGAATGTTCTCAAATAAAACCGAAGACCATACGGCCACTAGTGAGTTCCAGAGGAACATTTATAACAATAACTGTAGACAGGAGATCATTCTTTCGGGGATCTTGGTTCCCAGGCCTCCTTGATGAAGGGGAATAGAAAAACATTGGGCAATGCTGGGCTTGATGTTCCCTATAAAGTTCAAAGGTAGTCCCTGGGGACTTAAGGGCAGAGGAAATGTGGGCAGAAGGAAAATATCTGAGAAGGATCTCTTTTAAAGGGTAGGAGGACCTTACAGGAAGTATGCTGAGCAATTTAATGAAGTCTTGAATAGCTATAATTTTTTTCTCTCTGTTTTCTTTTTTTCTTCCTTCTTTGGCACAAAACTCCCTCCTGTTTCTGTCTCCACAACCTAGGCAGCCCCAGTAACTATCCCTGGGCAGAGACCAAAAACAGAACTGCCTCTAGGAACACGTGGGACTTCTTTGCAAAACCAGCAGAGGAATGACAGTGGCGAAGCCAGGATAGTCATAAGGAAGTGACCACATAGGTAGAGGAACTGTCTTCCTTTTACTTCGTGAGCTTCGTGTACTTGGCATGGCGCAGAATGTAGGCTTTCCTTCCTTTTCTATGGACAGACAGCGACAATAGCTGTTGGGATGGTTGTGGTGGGTTTGAAGCCATTGAATGGATCCTATATTTCAAGATATCCTCTTTCCAGGCCTCAGAATCTGAAAGATGCTTTTTTTGTTACTAAAATGATTTTTTTGAGCGTCTGCTAAAGACATGCAGCCCGAAGCCAAGCTGTAGGACTATGGCCTTTTCTGGAGGCAGCAAATGCAAGTGTAGAGTATGATGTGGGCAGAGGCACTTCCTTCTCCCCTTTGGCGTCGCTTTTGTGAGGACAGCAACCCTGGGGAATTGGAGCATAGGGTGAGCAGGTTTTTATGGGCAAGCCAAGGTCTGGAATAGGGATGAACTCTTGTTAGAAGGATGGTGGAAGGTTCTAGTCAAGCACAGGGCAGCAGGAAGACGATGTGTGTGCATGTTGGGAATACAGAAAGGGGATGGAGAGTGAGACATGAAAAGGACCAGTTTGTGAGACAAATATTTTTAATTTTCGGCAATGCCACTTACTTCTTGATCATATCATCTTAATTTATGAGGTTTTCTCTAGTGGTTCCTCTAGGAGGAACACACACACACACACACATATCATTGTTCACCAACTCAGTCGTGTCTGACTATGCAACCCCATGAACCGCAGCATGCCAGGCTTCCCTGTCCATCACCAACTCCCAAAGCCTACTCAAACTCATGTCCATCTCGTCCCCTTCTCCTCCTGCCTTCAATCTTTCCCAGCATCAGGGTCTTTTCTAATGAGTTGGCTCTTCACATCAGGTGGCCAAAGTATTCAGCTTCAGCATCAGTCCTTTCAATGAATATTCAGGATTGACTGGTTTGATCTCCTTGCACTCCAAGAGACTCCCAAGAGTCTTCTCTAGCACTGCAGTTCAAAAGCACCAATTATTCTATGAGAGTTCTGAGAAAACGTGGTCATTGAAGAAGGAAATGGCAAACCGCTTCAGCATTCTTGCCTTGAGAACCCCATGAGCAGTATGAAAATGCAAAAGACATGATGTATATATAGATGCATATACATGTATAAAATATATGGACATGAATTTGAGCAAACTCTGGGAGATTGTGAAAACCTGGGAAGCCGGGCGTCCTTTAATCTATGGGGTCACAAAGAGTCAGAGCTGACTTAGCTACTGAGCAACAACAATAAATATATAATATGTATTATCAACCAGTCCATTCTGAAGGAGATCAGCCCTGGGATTTCTTTGGAAGGAATGATGCTAAAGCTGAAACTCCAGTACTTTGGCCACCTCATGAGAAGAGTTGACTCACTGGAAAAGACTCTGATGCTGAGAGGGACTAGGGGCAGGAGGAGAAGGGGACAACAGAGGATGAGATGGCTGGATGGCATCACCGACTCGATGGACATGAGTCTGAGTGAATTCTGGGAGTTGGTGATGGACAGGGAGTCCTGGCATGCTGCGATTCATGGGGTCGCAGAGTTGGACATGACTGAGCGACTGAACTGAACTGAACTGATATATAATTTATACTAACCAGTAGACTTAATTTTTAGAGAAATTTAAAATTTTCCATAAAACTTGAGTATGTAGTACAGAGATTCACAACCATCACAGAGAGTTCCCCCATTATTATCTTGTATTTGTGAGGTTTGTATGTTAGAATTAGTAAACCTGATATAAATCCATTATTGACTGAAGTCCATAATTTATATTGCTTCACTCTTTGTTTTGTAAGTTCAGTGGGTTTTGTCATGTATCCATCATGTATCATACAGAATAATTTCACTGCCTCAAAAATCCCTGTGCTTCACCTCCTAGCCTTCCCTCTCTCAAGATTCATCCTTTAATTGAATATTGTAAGAGTCAGTTAAATGTATGTGTGTGTGATACGTGAATATGTAAGTATATGTGTGTGTATATACACACAAACATGCAAACTTATGTTTAAGAGACACAGTTTCCTTCTGGCTGATTTGAAATGATCTCTAATAAAATAAGAAGCTGCATATATACATATACGCTCTACCTTGAATCTAAGGTGTTTTCTTTGACAGGAAAGTATTGTAATCTATCATTAAATCCATTGGAAGGTCACACTTATCACCTAGACACCATCACTGTGATCCTCAAGATGTTCTTGTAAAGGCTGGGTGCCATGGCAACCAGTGTTATATATTAGGATCCAGTGTGCTGAACTCCTCTTAATAAATCAGGCATAACTGGCATCTATGCACTATAATTAATTAAAAGTTGTTCAAGTGGAATAATTTTACATTGTGCAATATCATGTCATTAAATTTGCAGGTCCTGATCTCCCTTCAATGTTGGTTTTTTTGTTTTGCTTAAGAAAAACCTCATATTTTACTACAAGTGCTTTAAAAATAGTTATAATAACATATTTTGAAATAATTCAAAACATTGTTTAAGTATTTATATATATGTATATGTATATATATAAATACCTGGGCTTCTATATATATGGGCTTCCCTAGTAGCTCAATAGTAAAGAATCCACTCACCAATGTAGGAGAGCTGGGTTTGATCCCTGGGTGGGGAAGATCCCCTGGAGAAGGAAATGGCAACCCACTCCAGTATTCTTGCCTGGGAAAGTCCATGGACAGAGGTAACTGGCAGGCTACAGCTCATGGGGTTGCAAATGAGTCAGACATGACTTAGTAACTAAACAACAACAACAAGTGTATATATATGTGTGTGTGTGTATATATATACATGTATTTTTTTTTTTCTTTTAAGAATTAGGTTTAAATCCTGGTGGGTTTAGTTCAGAAGTGACTGAGTTGTGAGCTGTCACTTTTGTCTCCAGTGACCTCTGGGTGGTCAGTCATGGTGCTAGTTATCCCTGTGGGCAAATAGCTCACGGACTGAGTGCATGTGCCAGAAATGATTCACCCACCACTCTGCTCTCATCTTAGAGAAGATAAGGAGTGGTTGGCTACAGACCTGGAGAGGGGCCCAGAAGAACTAGTTGTTCAAGCCCTAAAGGCATGGCAGAATTTAGGGAGCATGGATGGCCAGGGGCCCTGCTACTCCAAGAGTAGTCAGAGGTCAGCACATCCATCTTCTGGGGGCCTGTGAGGAATGAGGGATCCCAGGCCTCTCCCCAGATCAACTCCATCAGGACCTGCTTGTAGTCACGACCCCCAGGCAATCTGTCTGCACAGCAGAGTCTGCGAAGCACTGGCTTCAGGGTTAAGAGCGTGCCTTCCGGAGTAGGAAGACCGTGGACTTGAGTTACAGCTCCACGACTCTTCAGTGGTCGAAATCGGGCAAACTTCTCCATTTTTGTTTCTTAGTCCATCAGCATGGGAATCACAGTGTACTTACTTGTTAAGGGCAAAATGACATCATGAATGTAGTGTCCAGCAGAGTGCCTGGTCCACAGCGGCGCTCATGCCAACTGTGACTACAGCTGGTGGGAGGGTCCATGTAACCGGGGAATACCAACATACGTGGCAGAGAATGAGCCCCAGCTGGAAAGTGTGAAAATCAGTTTAAAAAAAAAAAGATGAACAACCTTAGAATTTAAGGGATGCCGAGGGAGAGGAAACACTCTAAGTTCTCTGGTGACTTGCGGGGCCAGGGTCCACCTGACTAGTACGTTTTAGCTTCCTTAGTATGTGTGAAAAGTCTCAAGTATTCAGGAATTCAGTATCACTGAAGGTTCCTAGGCTCTCAGGAAGAAGGTGAATGGGCAGATGAGAAAGGATTCATTCCCTTCGAATCGCAGGAGGCCACATCTGGAAGGGCCTGAAATGTTATCTGGCCCAGACGTCTGTTTCATATTTCAGTTCCCAGGGAGGCATTGCCCGGTCTGATTGTGTGCTGCCTGTGACTGAAATGCCACCACTTCTGTAGAATTCACTGAGCCATGCCTGCCGCCTGTGGGCAGAAAGGTGTTTTAGGAGTTGGCTGACTCAGGTATGTAATATCTAACACAGAGACAAGACAACCAGAGAATTTAAACACTTTATCCATGTTTGCACTCACATTTATGGAAATGTCTACTCGTTTCGGGCATTAGGTTAGGAGCTGGGGAAAAAAATCTGAATAAGGCAAAGAGATCATACGTCTGTCAGTTCATAATCTAGATGTTGGATAGACATATAAGTAATAATTATAAGGCATGTGATGGAGAAGGCAATGGCACCCCACTCCAGCACTCTTGCCTGGAAAATCCCATGGATGGAGGAGCCTGGTGGGCTGCAGTTCATGGGGTCTCAAAGAGTCGGACACAACTGAGTGATTTCACTACTACTACTACTAATTTCGGGCATCAGATTAGGAGCTGGGGAAAAAAATCTGAATAAGGCAAAGAGATCATACGTCTGTCAGTGCATAATCTAGATGTCGGATAGACATATAAGTAATAATTATAAGGCGTGTGTCAGAGAAGGCAATGGCACCCCTCTCCAGCACTCTTGCCTGGTAAATCCCATGGGTGGAGGAGCCTGGTGAGCTGCAGTCCATGGGGTCACGACTGAATGACTTCACTTTCACACATTGGAGAAGGGAATGGCAACCCACTCCAGTGTTCTTGCCTGGAGAATCCCAGGGACAGGGGAGCCTGGTGGGCTGCCATCTATGGAGTCACACAGAGTCGGACACGACTGAAGCGACTCAGCAGCAGCAGCAGCAGTATCTGTAACTAACTTGGAGCTCCTGGAACAGGCATGAAAGAAACTGTACTTTAAACCACTTCATCGCAGCTTAGACCTACTAGGTAGGGCAGGCAGTGATCACTTGTCATTTCTAGCTCTTGCTTCTGCAGTCAGTGCACTCTTGTGTCCAGTAATTGATTCCTTTGTGTCTCTGGAGTGGGTGTGATTGAATCAGGTCCAGAGTTTGCTCAGTTAGATGGGACCAGTAAGCTGAATTCCTGAGCAGAGCTGATGTTTGCTATCCAGAAGAGGGCGGTAGGACACAGAGATTAAATCCCAGTCAACAGCCACTACAAGGAACAATGGCTGCTAGCAACTCCCCAGCATTAGCCCCAACACTTGCCTTCCTTTTGGCACACAACAGGCAACATGGTGTTACTAAGAGAAGACACTAACACTTTCTGCAAGCCCACTATGAGTCAAGCACTAACTAGGTATTTTTCATATGTGTTAAATCCAAACCATCTTGAAACCTAAGATATATAAATGAGAAAATGAGAAAATCAACGCTCAGAGAACTCAAGCAACTTGCCTGAGGTCACACAGCAAGCAGTAGAACCAAAATTAAAATCCAGACCTAACTCCTTAAACTTTGTTCAGCTATACGAGAATTTGATTAATAACTCCATTACTCATAAACTTACTGACCTTGGTCAAGTAATTTGACCATTTGGTCCAGTTTCTTAATCTTTAAGGTAATAGTAACAATATACTCTTATGCTTTAAGAATTACTGTCTGAATCAATTTTTCCATGATAATCCTGAAATCCAATTTTTCCATATTTATCCAACAGGATAGGCTTTGTTCATTGATATTATTTTAAAGAAGAATAAAAAATTATAGAAGATTAAATCTAGGAGGGACATAGGAGAGCAAGCCAACACTTTCATCTTAGAGATGATGAAAATAAGCCTGGAGTGTTTAGATAAGCTGCATGTGATCAGAAAACTTGAGCATGACAGACACTGGAACTGAGGACTGGCAATTCTTAGGCAGCTTTCTTCTCTCATCTTTCTGCGTCCTTTTTCAGGGATATAGAGCATGTGGGGATGATGATAGTAATGTTGATGGGGGCTGGTGGTGAAGATAACAATAAATGTGCCTGAGGAAGTTGTAGAAGAGTTATTTCATTTTAGAGGGAACTCATTTCGTTGTAAGTTCTGCTTTCCTTGCTCTGTTCATGAGGAAGGCTAATGTATGTCCATGACTACGGACTGACAGGGGGCATCCCGGGGTAGCTCAGCTGGTAAAGAATGGCCTGCAATGCAGGAGACCCTGGTTCAATTCCTTCCTGGGTTGGGAAGTTCTCCTGGAGAAGGGATAGGCTACCCACTCCAGTATTCTTGGGCTTCCTTCATAGCTCAGATGGTAAAGAATCCTCCTGCAATGGGGGAGACCTGGCTTTGATCCCTGGCTTGCGAAGATCCCCTGAGGAGGGCATGGCAACCCACTCCAGTATTCTTGCCTGGAGACTCCCCATGGACAGAGGAGCCTGGGAGTCTACAGTCCACGGGGTCGCAACGAGTCAGACACAACTGAGCGACTAAGCACAGCACAGCACTGATTGACAGGAGGGTAGAAAAGACCAGGGCATGTGCACTCACGATACTCTCTAAATGAGAAATGATAAAACGCAGACTCCAATCAATGCTTATTTTGGATTTACAGGATTCTCTACCAGTTGATCTTGAGGGCTTTCCCAAGAATCCGTGATAGAGAAGTTGTCTCTTTGGAAACAATGTGGGAGATCGATCTGATGTAGCAGTGACTCCTGCAGGAGATTTTTAGGTAATCCACCGTATTTTATTCCATTTCTTATAGTCTCTTGCTTTTAGAATTTGGGATAATCTTTCTAGTCTTTCCAGTCTTACACTCATAAAAAAATTGGAAAGGAGGAAGACAGAAAGAAGAAAGAACTGAAAGAAGAATGGGAGGGAGAAAGAAATGTTATGGTTTTTATCATCAAAAGACTTAGAGGCCAAAGCAACCTTGTATAAGTGAACAATTTCCCAAGTTCCCCTGGCTTCTGGATTTACAGATTGGAGCTGGGAAAGAGGATAGCCAATTAAACCAATGCAGAGAGGTTTCTATTTAAAGTACCTGCAATCAGAATGACTGGTTTCCTTAACTCACCCAAAGATGGCTTTTTGTGTTAAAATTGTTTAAAAATAGAGATTTATAATAGTTGAAGTGCCATATCCCATTGCTCACGTTGGGAATAGTTTCCCAGGTCTCATTCACTTCTTTCATTCCATCAGGTCCTTCTTTCCCCTTGTAGTGCCAGGAAAAGAACTTCTCAGGTGTCTGGAGAAAGGCAACTTGGGTGGTGAACCATGAACACATGTTTCTGGAGCTGTTGCAAGGCTTCTCTGGAGGTCAAGGGGAAGGACAAGTGGAGACCAGTGATGTTATCGATCCCAAGTTCAGCACTTGAACATCTGCATTGCTCATTGTCTGTTAGTCACACAACGCCTCCTGCAATCTTCTCTTATCACTGGCCAAATGTTGTATACACATACCTCAGAGATATTGCAAGTTTGGTTCCAGACAACTGCAATAAATCGAAGAGTGCAATAAAGTGAGTCACACAAATTTTTTGGCTTCCCAGTGCATAAAAAAGTTATACTATACTGTGTCTATTAATTGTGCAACAGCATTCTTTCTAAAAATGTACATACCTTAATTAAAACATCATCTATTACATGTGCAATAGTATTATGTCTAAAAAATATACCTACCTCAATTAAAAAATCCTGTATTCTAAAGATTGTTAACCATCATCTGAACCTTCAGAAAGTCATAATCTTTTGCTGGTAGAGAGTCTGGTCTCAATGTTGATGGCTGCTGACTGATGAGGGTAGTTGGATGTGGCAATTTCTTAAAATAAGACAACAATGAAGTTTGCTGCATCGATTGACTTTTCATGAGTGATTTCTCTGTAGCTTGCCATGCTATTTAATATTTTATCCATAGAACTTCTTTCAAATTTGGAGTCAATTCTTTTGACCTCTGCTGCTTATTTATCAACTAAGTTTATGAAATATTCTAAATTCTTTGTGTGTCTATTTGTGACCACATGGACTATAGCCCACCAGGCTCCTCTATCCCTTAGATTTTCCAGGCAAGAATACTAGAGTGGGGTTGCCATTTCCTGTTATTTCAATAATATTCACTGCGTTTTCACCAGGAGTACATTCCATCTTTGTTCATCCAGAAGAAGCAACTCCTCATTCATCAAAGTTTTATTATGAGATTGCAGCACTTTAGTTGTGTTTTCAGGCTTCACTTCTAATTCTACTTCTCTTGCCATTTCCACCATATCTGTAGTTATGTCTCCATTGATGTCTTGAACCCTTCAAAGTCATCCATGAAGTTTGGAATCAGCTTCTTCCAAACTCTTGTTAATATTGCTATTTTGATCTCTTCTCATGAATCAAAAATGTTCCTAGTGACATCTAGAATGGTGAATCCTTTCTAGTAGGTTTTCAATTTACTTTGACCATATCCACCAGAGAAATCACAGTTTATGGTGGCTATAGTGGTATGGAGTGTTATTTCTTAAATAATAATACCTGAAAGCCAATATGATTCCTCGATCCAAGGACTACAGAATGGGTGCTGTGTTCAGTTCAGTCCAGTTCAGTTCAGTCACTCAGTCATGTCCGACTCTTTGCGACACCATGAACCACAGCATGCCAGGCCTCCCTGTCCATCACCAACTCCTGGAGTTCACTCAAACTCATGTCCATTGAGCCAGTGATGTCATCTAACCATCTCATCCTCGGTCATCCCCTTCTCCTCCTGCCCCCAATCCCTCCCAGCATCAGGGTCTTTTCCAATGAGTCAACTCTTCGCATGAGGTGGCCAAAGTGTTGGAGTTTCAGCTTCAGCTTCAGTCCTTCCAAAGAACACCCAGGGCTGATCTCCTTTAGGATGGACTGGTTGGATCTCCTTGAAGTCCAAGGGATTCTCAAGAGTCTTCTCCAACACCACAGTTCAAAAACATCAATTCTTTGGCTCTCAGCTTTCTTCACAGTCCAACTCTCACATCCATACATGACCACTGGAAAAACCATAGCCTTGACTAGACAGACCTTTGTTGGCAAAGTAAAGTCTCTGCTTTTGAATATGCTATCTAGGTTAGTCATAACTTAACTTCCAAAGAGTAAGTGACTTTTAATTTCATGGCTGCAGTCACAATCTGCAGTGATTTTGAACCCCCCAAAAATAAAGTCTGACACTGTTTCCACTGTTTCCCCATCTATTTCCCATTAAGTGATGGGACCAGATGCCATGATCTTAGCTTTCTGAACGTTGAGCTTTAAGCCAACTTTTTCACTCTCTTCTTTCACTTTCATCAAGAGGGTTTTTAGTTCCTCTTCACTTTCTGTCATAAGGGTGGTGTCATCTGCATATCTGAGGTTATTGATATTTCTCCTGGCAATCTTGATTCCAGCCTGTGCTTTTTCTTCCAGCCCAGCGTTTCTCATGATGTACTCTGCATATAAGCTAAATAAGCAGGGTGACAGTATACAGCCTTGACACACTCCTTTTCCTATTTGGAACCAGTCTGTTTTCCATGTCCTGTTCTAACTGTAGCTTCCTGACCTGCATATAGGTTTCTCAAGAGGCAGGTCAGGTGGTCTGGTATTCCCATCTCTTTCAGAATTTTCCACAGTTTATTGTGATCCACACAGTCAAAGGGTTTGGCATAGTCAATAAAGCAGAAATAGATGTTTTTCCGGAACTCTCTTGCTTTTTCCATGATCCATCGGATGTTGGCAATTTGATCTCTTGTTCCTGTGCCTTTTCTAAAACCAGCTTGAACATCTGGAAGTTCATCATTTACATATTGCTGAAGCCTGGCTTGGAGAATTTTGAGCATTACTTTACTAGCGTGTGAGATGAGTGCAATTGTGCGGTAGTTTGAGCATTCTTTGGCATTGCCTTTCTTTGGGATTGGAATGAAAACTGACCTTTTCCAGTCCTGTGGTCACTGCTGAGTTTTCCAAATTTGCTGGCGTATTGAGTGTAGCACTTTCACACCATCATCTTTCAGGATTTGAAATAGCTCAACTGGAATTCCATCACCTCCACTAGCTTTATTCATAGTAATGCTTTCTAGGGCCTACTTGACTTCGCATTCCAGGATGTCTGGCTCTAGGTGCTGTGTTAGCAGGCAGGAAAGCAACCTTAATCACATTTTGCATCTCCATCAGAGCTTTTGGATGGCCCGGTGAATGTCAATGACCAGTAATATTTTGAAAGATACCTTTTCATCTAAGCTGTAATTCTTGACAGTGGGCTTAAAATACTCAGCAAATTATGTTGTAAATAGATGTGAACTCATCTAGGCTTTGGGGATGCATATATAGAGCTCAGGTGGAGTGGACTTAGCATAATTCCTAAGAGCCCTAGGATTTTCCCAGTGGTAAGTGAACATTGGCTTCAACTTCAAGTCACCAGCTGAATTAATCTCTAACAAGAAAGTCAGCCTGTCCTTTGAAACTTTGAAGCCAGGCATTGACTTCTCCTCTCTAGCTATGAGATTTACAGGTGGAGTCTCCTTTGAATATCAGGTGGTTTCATCTCCACTGAAAACTCACTGTGTAGTGTGGCCACTTTCATTTACCATCTTAGCTAGATCTCCTGGATAACTTGCTGCAGCTTCTATATTACCATTTGCCGCTTCACCATGCACTTTGATGCTTTGCGAGTGGCTTCTTCCCTGAAACCGCATGAGCCAACCTCTGCTCACTTCAAACTTTTCTTCTGCAGCTTCTTCACTTCTCTCAGCCTTCACAGAGTTGGAGAGAGTTAGGGCCTTCCTCTGGGTTATGCATTCCTTTGGTTTAAAGGAATGTTGTGGCTTCTGGCTCTTCTATCCAGTCCATTAAACGTTCTCCATGTCAGCAGTAAGACTGCTTTGCTTTCTTATTGTTTGTTTTGTTCTCTGAAGTAACACTTATAACTCCCTTCAATTGCTTTGCTTTTGCACTCACAGCTTAGCTGTTTAGTATAAGAGGCCTAGCTTTCAGCCCGTCATGGCTTTCTACATGCCTTGCTCACTAAGCTTAACCGTTTCTAGCTTTTGATTTAAAGTGAGAGACATGTGACTCTTCCTTTCACTTGAACACTTAGAGGCCACTGTAGGGTTATTAGCTAGCTTAACTTCAATAGTGCTGTGTCTCAGGGCATAAGGAAGACCAGGGAGAGGGAGGGAGATTGGGCAATAGCCTACCGATGGATCAGTCAGAACTTACACCGTGATTCTCAAGTTCATTGTCTTATCTGGGCACAGTTTGTGGTGCCCTAAAATAATTACAATAGTAACATTAAAGCTCAGTCACAGATCACCATAACATGTATAATAACAATGAAAAAGTTTGAAATATTATGAGAATTACCAAAATGTGGGGTAGAGATGGGAAGTGAGCAAAAGCTTTGGGAAAAAAGGTGCCAATAGACTTGCTCAATTTACAGTTCCACAAGCCTTTAATCTGGAAAAAAAAAAAAAAAGCAGTATCTATGAGTAATAATAAAGTGAAACACAATAAATGAGATCTGGTTTTACTTTGTGTTTTATGATTCAATATTTTGTTTCCATCATAGGTGTGACCAACCTCAACTCATGCCCAGCACCTAGAATGGTGCCCTAAACACAAGTTCGCTGTTCAGTCACTGTCTGTCTGACTATTTGAGATCCCATGGACTGTAGCATGCCAGGCTTCATGGATTCTCCAGGCAAGGATACTAGAGTGGTCTGCCATTTCCTTCTCCAGGAGATCTTCCTGACCCCAGGAGCAAACCTGCATTTTCTGCATGGGAAGGCTCTTTCTTTACTGCTGAGCCACCAGGGAAGCCCAAACATGGGTTATGATAATGCTTATTAATAGTTTCGAATGACCTTCTTATTAGGACAAAATTTCTGTTTCTGTCCCATCTGTATGGACTGACTGGGAAAAGGGGTTTGGGGGTGTGAAATATAAAGAAATAGGAACAAAGCCCCAGTGGATTGATAGTTCAGTTCAGTCACTTAGTCGTGTCCAACTCTTTGTGACCCCATGGACTATAGCATGCCAGGCTTCCCTGTCCATCACCAACTCTCAGAGCTTGCTCAAACTCAAGTCCATCGAGTTGGTGATGCCATCCAACCTTCAAGGTAACTCAAATCTTTGAATGCAGAATTGAGCATATTAACAAATAATAGTATTGCCTCTGAGTTGCTGAAATAATTCCTCATATCTTGCCTGCTGAACAGCAGCGCATTGTCGTGCAGCACAGCTGTTTGGTGTGAGAGAGGATAGGTCCTGGAGGATGGGAGCTGCCCATTCTTCACTGCTTTGAGGGCCTGGTGCTGCAGGACACTATTATTTTAGCACGATAGATTTACTGAAAGTTATAACAATTTTATCTTCCATAGCATTTCTATAAGGAAGTTGATAAAATACATACATACAGTCATAGATTCGTGTGTATAATTTTTCACTAGAAAGTCTTTGGTTACCCACCGAGGTGCTGAAATTTTAAATATTAGAATAACCATAGAAACTAAGAGATAATAGAATATGAGAATGAAATGATCACAATAAATATCGAATATTTGTATTGTCTATGATAGTGAATAGGGTGCTGTTTCTCCTTGAAACTTGGTCACTCACATAAAAGGTTAACATAGCCAGTGGTATTTAATACAGGTTAGTGGTGTGGTGAGTTATGAGAAGAACAAAGGTCTGACTTTGCCATTTGTACAGTAGGCCCAATGATGGATATTCAGAATATCTTGTATCTCATCATTCTGTAATACCACTATCATTTTTATCATAAAAGAATTATGTTACTCTATATATGAAAAATGCATTCTTGAACCACCGTGAATTAGTTTTTAATGTACTGTGACCTTGGATTGCCCTGGGATATTAATGCTAAATGATTACTTCTGAATGCTTTTTGAATAGCTGCATAGTGCAATTAAATGTGCAATACATCATGGATGACATTGCTAAACGCCTCTTCTGGTCAAGGAACCCAAAGAGGTCTAGGGAATGATGGTAATTCTGCCCTGCTGAGGATGGGAAAGAAAATAATCTCTTGTTAGTACTGAAATAAGTACAGACAGAAATAGATGATAACCTTTTCCTGGGGTTAGTCAATGAGAAATAAATTTTTGATTAAGAACTATAAAGGAAAATGATTTTTGATCACTGCCAAAGTAGTGTCCCATTATATCTGCCAAGTGCCCAAGGTGAATAATTGTCACTAGTCTTTCTGAGTGATGAGTTGCCAAACAGTATGTGTGGATATGTATATGGGCATGCCTGTGTGTGTGTGTGTGTGTGTGTGTGTGTGCGTGCACCTGCATGTATATGTGTGTAAAGGTGTAGATAAAGGAATAAAGAATTTGGTTCATATTCCAGCCCTTTTTTGAGAATGGCTTCTATTGAGTTACAATTTGTCTCAGTGTAGAACCTCATAAATCTTATACTTAATCAAATCTCTTTTCATTCAATTATTGGGCCTGGGGCAACAGTGACAGATGAAAGGGTGTTGTGGAAGAGCCAAGTTGCGGTAGAGGGCCTTTAACTTATTGGTCAGTGGTTTAAATCCAACCTTGTTGGCCAGTGGCTGAAAGCGATTTACAGTCCTGCTGGTCGTGAGCTGGTGGCCAGAGCCTAGTTGTTAGCTGAGTAATAGTCTTTGGAAAAGCCCCGAACCCAGCCAGAGCTAGACTTACTTGTCTAGCAGATGATCTTTATCTTTAGGTGAGGGAGCTACTCTTGAAAAGGCTGCTTAAAAAGGGCCCATCACTAATGCCGTTGGGTGAGCAATTTGTGGATTTCAGTCTCTGAGCTAGCAACAGGGGGAACCTACAACTAATGGAGAACTCAGTTTCTCTTTCACTGGAGCTATTTTAAAAATAAAGCATTAAAAAGGGTTTTGGTTCTGTTTTGTGAAAATGAGCTGCAACTGTGCAAGTTAGTTCAACTTCAGAACTCAGCCCTACTGGGTCCAGTCTCTCCATGGCCTCAAGCAAGATCTACTGGAGGCGCTGAATCAATACTGAAATGTTCCAGTGATTGTCTCCAAGTGATTCCCTGGGTGTTACAACTTTTGGAAGTCCAGAGACGGAAACCACATTTCCCAACCCCAACTCCCTGGCCCTACAATTGTAGGCCTTGCTCACTGTTAGGAAAATACAATCTTGTTTTTTAAATGCTAGTGTTTCGGGGTAATTATACCAGCTTAGATGTAGTAATTTTTCTTTTCTAGAATGAAACTGATGTAAATTAGATGCAAACATATTAATGCTCCCATCTCAATTGATTGACTTCTTGGGTGAGCTTGTTAGGACATTTCTGAGTATACATGCACAGCAACTATTCTAGAGTTCAGTATTCTATTGCTGTTTATGCATAGAGATTTGCATTTTATAATTATTTATTTGTTTGTATATTTATCATGTGTTTCCCCAGTGGACTGACACTTCCAGAAGGCAAGGATTTTGTTTTGTGTTTTTTTAGGTACCTTCTATCTCACAAGTGCGTGCTACATAATTCAATAATACATACTCAATAAACAGTTGTAGGATAAATGAATGAATGAATGAAAATCCACTTATTAGGAACATATTTACTTGCCTGTGTGAATGGAGAAAGGGGTCTAGGAAGAGGAAAAGAGTAGGAGAATAATTTTATAACTAATCAAGTTGTGAGTATGGGAACTTAATCACAAAAGATACAACATTCCTGTAAAGGATTCAAAACTCCTCAGTGAGGCAGAGTGGAATAAGAAACGCCTCGGTGCTTCCTTGCTGGTTTTGCTGTTCACTAGCTATAAGCTAATTCTCTCCTTAAATGTGTTTGAGAAGCTTTATTTCCTTCATACTTTAGAGTAGGGAACCGTCTCCATTTCAGTTCACACTCTCACAATTTCTCACCTGGGTTTCCGAGAGAGTTTTAGAATTCACTTCCCTGATCCAAGATCTGCCAGTCCCCCTTTCAGATCCCCACTTCCTGGAGCTGCCAGGGGAATCTTTGCAAAATGCAAATCTGATCCTACCACACCCCCGCTTAAAAGCTCTCAATTGCATCTGATTGCCTGTAGGATAAAATCCAAACTTTCAGTGTGGCTTACAAGGCCTTTCTTGATCTTCCGCTTCTCTTTGGCTCCCCTTGCAGGCCTCACTCCTTCTGTCCAAACATGTCAGCTCCCCCAAGCCTGGCTCCCCCCCTGCTCTGTGAAGATGACAGTAGCTTACTTCCCTTTGTCTGATTAACTCCGCTCCTTCCTTCAGCACTGAGTTAGGTTTCCACTTCTTCCAGGAAGTGTGTCTTGAGACCACTCCTCCTCCCTCCCATGGCCAACTCCCCCCAGACATCTTTCTCTCCTGCTCCATTACTCTGCGGTAGCCCAGAGTACGCAGATACCTCTCTTGTGATTGAGGGCCTAGGGTCTCAGCTTTCGCCTGCGCTTCAGTGCCTGCAGGTACTCTTGTCTTCTGTCTCTGATTCCCTGGTGCTCATGGAACTTACACAGAGTAGATGCTTCATGAGTGTGTGTTGAGAGAATCAATGTCCTATTCACCCCCTCGTGGCACTTCAGTTGGCGGCTGTTGACAGACTCTGAAGTGTGTAGGGATCGAGGGTCAAGTGTAAAGGAGAGAATGAGGGAAGGACAGCTGATCTGCTGAGGTCAACTGATTAGTTAGTTGTCAAGTCTTTGTTTTACTTAGTATCAAGTCTAAAGCCAAGCAAAACAAAAAAGCCACTAGAAGAAAAGTGTGTGTAAGTCGCTCAGTCGTGTCTGACTCTATGACCCCATGGACTACGCAGTCCATGGAATTCTCTAGGCCAGAATACTGGAATGGTAGCCTTTCCCTTCTCCAGGGGATCTTCCCAACCCAGGGATCAAACCCAGGTTTCCCGCATTGCAGATGGATTCTTTACCAGCCGAGCCACAAGAAAAGGTGAATGTTTTTTGGCTGGGCTACTGCTGATGTGACCTCGAATGATTTAAATGATCTCTACTTACTGTGAAATCCCATATTTCTCTTACAGATCAGACCTTATATTGTGGTTACATATGCTCTCAGTTTGTTGCAACAGTCAGCTTACATTAAATTATGCTGGGTAACAAACAACCTCAACATCTTCTGGGCTTACAACAACAATGTCTGACGTTTTGCTTGTATTACATTTCCATCATGAGTTGTCATGACTCTGCTTCTTGTCAGAACCCAGGCTAACGGAGAATAAGCCTGACTTCTCTCTGGGATATTGTTGGGCTCATGGCAGAGGAAAAAGGGAAATCAAAGCAAAGTACACATCTAGTTTCAAAAAAAATAAAAATATAATTGACATCAGTTTTAGGCAAATGACATAATGATTTGATATATACACAATATTATGAAATGATCACTGCAATTAGTCTAATTACTAACCATCCTCACATATTACAAAATACAAATTTACCAATTTTTTTTCTTTTGATGAGAACTTTTAGGATTTTTCTCTCTTAGCAACTTTCAAATATATCATACGGTCTTATTATCTATAGTCATCAAGCTATACATTACATCTCCAGGGCTTATTTATTTTAAAATTGCAATTTTGTACCTTTTAGCCACACTCCCTACCTCCTACTTCTGGAACCCACCAATTTGTTCACTGTATCACTTTGTTTGTTTTTAGATTCCACATACAAGTGAGATCACATCTGGCTTAATTCTTCTGCCTGGAAACACTGCCTTTGCCTGCCTTTCCTTAGCCAAAGCAAGATGTAAGTGGAGATGTATTATACTACCATGGGAAGGAGGGGCATCAAATACTGAGAATAGGAATGCAGTTTTTCATACTCTCCCAATGAACTGTAAACTCTTGGAGGGCAGGAGCTTTTGTGTTCTCTGACTTACAAACTTGGAAACTTGCCAAAGCATATTACTTGATTTTTTTTTTTTTTTTAAATAAAGAGCAGAGGTGGTATGCTTCAGAAATAGTGAAGATTTATTTGGAATACCTCTCTCTTTAGTCATTAATTACATTTCAGTTTGTGTGATACCAATTATTTAAAAGGCCTACTTTTTAAATGAAATATTAAATGATTGACATGACTTTGAATATGCTAATCAGTTGCTTGCAATAGAATTCTACATCATTGACAAAGGTATGTCCCATTTCCCCAACTAGTCTTAACCAGTGCTTGACGCTAGTTCTCCATTACTTCCTCCGTAACAAATCCCACAGCTTGTACTTAAGGCCCTGTGACCTGGAACTGAGAGACATTGCTAACTGTACTGCCGGCTAGTCATCTGTCCCCTGTGGCTCAGGTAGTAAAGAATCTGCCTGCCAATGCAGGAGAGGCAGGAGATGTGGGTTTGATCCCTGGGTTGGGAAGATCCCCTGGAGAAGGAAACGGCAACCTGCTCCAGTATTCTTGCCTAGAAAACTCCATGGAGAGAGGATCCCGGCAGGCTATAGTCCTTGGGGTTGCAAAGACTTGGCCATGACTGAGCACACACACGCACACCATGTCCAGGTACAAAGAGCCGCCCCTTCTCTGTGTGTGTTCCATGCTTTCCCGCCTCTGCTCTGGTTGTTCACTCTGCCTAGGATGACTTGGTCCCATCAGCAGGAGTCTAGGTCCTCATTAAGCTGGAAGCCTCAACTCAAAGCCAAAATGGGGCTCAGTCCCTGAGTTGAATCTCAGCACAGAGATAACTTGATCTTCAGACACACTTTTCAGAAAATCCAGTCCTTTCCCTGTTTTAATTTTCTGTTGTCAGTGTAACAAATCGCCATAAACACAGTGATTTGAAATGACACAACTTTACTCTCCTATCATGGAGATCAGGAGTCTGAAATGGGTCTTATCTGGCTAAAATCAAGATGGCAGCAGGGCTTGGTCCTTCTAAAATCAGGAAGGCTCCAGGGGAGAATCTTCTTCACTTCTCCTACTTTGAGAAGCTGCTGGCGTTCATTGGCTCCTCACAGCTCTCTAATCTCTGCTCCTGTGGTCATGTCACCTTCTCTTCCACTGTAGTCAAACTGCCTCTATGCTCCTCTTATAAAGACGTTGCAATTACATATAGGGCCCACTCCAATAATCCAGGATATTCCCCTCTGGCAAAACCCTTATATGTAATCATATCCATCAAGTCCTCCCCTCTTTGCCATGTAAAATAGCATTCACAGGTTCCAGGACATCTTTGAGGCAGCATTATTCAGCCTACCACATGTTGCCTTTCAAAAGCTTCTCTGTATCCAGACTGTTATATTGACTTTATGAAAACAAAGGAAAAGTACTGGCTTTCCCAGAAGGGAAAAATAAGGCATTTCAAAAGGTTATCGATGAGGAGATGGGGGATAGGTTGGGAATATTCTGATTTTACCTCTAGAAAAGTGTGACTCATGCGGGTTGGCTACCACAGCAGTTTGTTCCTTTCATAGTGTGAATTTGGATTTGTTTCAACACTCACATCCAAGGGGCACAAATCCATTCATGTGATGTTGAGGTATGAGAAGCATCACAGGACTCATCTGGCACAAAACAGACCTGCCAGCACTTAATGGTCTAATCAGGTATTTATACAGTCCCTCCCCCATACCAGCTGTGGTCACCTGTAATCTCAGGGGACTAGGATCATGCTGCAAACCTAGTAAATTACTGTTCAAAGTGGAGTTGGTTCTTCATCTGCTTGAAATTAGAAGTGGAAAAATTCATCTCCAACTTCTTAACAATTATTGCATCTTTCCTTCTAACCCTGGGAAGACAATAGCTTAACCCTGGGTAGAGAATAGCTTAAACCTTAATTCTGATGGTTCTGAATTTTATGAGTTTCATTAAAACCCCAGAGAGTCATTTAATTTTATGGGGTTCAATGCTGATATTCAAATGCATTTCTTCTGCAATAGATTTTTACCTTGTATTATAGAGATTGAGCTCCCATTTTTAACACATATGTTCTTAGCACTTATGCTAATTTCACTGCTTATCTTTAAAATTGGCATATCATTGTTATTGTTATTATTATTATTGTGTATTGACCAAGTTGAATGCCTCATTCTCAAGGGACTGCTGTCAGAGTTATATAATATGCGAACAATGGGTGAATGTTGTTCATTTTAAATGTGAAATTATAAATCAATTACAGTGGTGGCTAAAACCCCTTCATGACATGCCACAATTTACTTCCAATGACATTTAAACCTATCTCACATGCTGAACAATCTGTAATAAATTATGATTTTTTTTTTTTTTGCTTCTGAAATGAAGCTATAATTATGACAGTTGAATTCTTGTTCTGGGAAATAAGGTGGCATTTAATTCCTTGAGAACAAATGACACTCACAAAAGAACAGTTAATTATTCTCAGCTGCAAAGGAAGGGAGGAGGGGAGAGAAAAATTATGAAAAAGAACATGGTAGCATTTTATGTGAAGTATCTATTAACTAATCCTTAACTAAGGCTGAACTACAGTTGAACTTCTGGGCTACCCCTGAGCCCAGGTAACGCTTTTTGTTATTTTGGTTCTCAGTAAAACCCAAACAAGAAGAATTAGCAATCTGAAACTTTCTCTGTTTCCTGTACATGATAATAGAAATAGCCACACAATCAGCCTTGGTTCCACAAATGCGGGTCTACATTCTAACCCAGTTAAATCAGACCCAGGGGGTGGCGTGGTGTTAGTTTTCAATTATAGCCATTCTAATTCAGGTCTTTAACTGTGGCAGTCATTCCATCCATATTGCAAATAAAGGGAAAGGGAAGCATTGCACCCCCAGAATTTGTTGTATTTTGTTTGTTTCTAGTTTAAACAGCAACTGTTTTTCATTGGCTTTTCTCCGCTGGCCCTTTCCTGTTCATTCTGGCAAGAAGCCCCAGTGGCAATTGAATATGCCAGCAAACAGGAGGCTGCTCTTCGGTGCTACCCTGACACCATCAGCTGCGATGTTAGCAGCCTGCTATTAGAGATGCCTCTTTCTTTGACTTCCCTTTCTTCCTGGGGAGGAACAGATACTCTAGAGAAGGGCTCTGCTGAGTGGAATTCCCCATTTTGACTGCAATTAGGGATTGTGACTTGATTGATTTGGGGGCTCTCTGAAATGTAGCAGGATCAACACAGTTGCACACAAAACAAGGCATAATCCACTGGGTTAAATTAACGTTAAATCAGAGATGATTGGATTAATTGCTATTACATTTTATCTTCTCTGCACATGTGCTGTTGGCAGGCTTTCAGAGCCTTTTTAAAATTAGCTTAGAACTGGATGAAAATGGTACAGGTGCAAATGATTTGTGCACTGGGTCTTTCAAGTACACAGTGGGCTCATAAGAAGGTGCATTTTTTTCCAAATCTTATTTTGGATGTGATTTACGAAAAACTGTACCGAGAATAAACTTGGCATTGCTTTACAAAAGCTATAGATGTGTTAAATGGCAAAAGGACCCTGTTGGCTAGAATATGACTTGGAAAATGGATCTCCTGCCTGTTGTGGCCTTGGCACTATCCCTCCATTCAGTTTGCTTCCCTAACAGGCTTTTCTGTGCTCGTGGGAGTCTGTAGGGTCCTGGAGACGAATGCGTCAGAGCCCTTAGTATGGCATCTGATCCTCTGGAATGTATTCTTCAAAACCTACATCCCTTCGACAAATATTAAAGGTGGAAGTGGACATGATGGTTGTTAACAGGATGAATCTGTTTAACAGAGACAGTGTGGAATGATCAGGTCAGGGGTAACAAGGCAAAGATAATCAAAGCCTGGTATCTTTTATGAACTCCTTTGCACATCAGTGAGTAGCTCAGGCTCACTGCCAGGCTGATGGTCTGAAAACCTACTGAGCCACTGGGAGGAAAGTTTATTTTTCATACTTTAGGAAATGGGGTGAGTCAACAGTTTCTTTTCAAGACTGCTGTGTGCATCTACACACAGGTACTGTGGAGTAGACAAAGACTTCATTCAGGGGTGGTTGTATTTTCGATCAATACAAGTGAGAAGGTGCGAGAAGGTGTTTTTCTTTCCTGGGCTCGTTTCACTCTGCCAGCAACACCTGGCTCATGAGAGTGAGCAGTGGACTTCACAGGCATTTCTCTGCCCAGGCACGTCTCCTTTCTGCGGGCCCTTTGCGTCTCATGGGTTTGCTGTTGTCTAATTTCCCTGGCCTGAGCATCCTGGCTTCTTCTCTGGCCTTGCCTGGCTCGTTCCTGCTGCAGGCTCTATTCAGACAGGATAACTTCTTCACATGCGCTGGCTTCTCAGACCCGTCTCTGCTTGGCCCCTGTCTCTCAGCCTCCCTTGTTACCCTTCACAGACACTTGTTTCCAGTCTCTACTCCAGGCTGTGGAGTAATTTCCCCAAAAAAGGGCATTTTGATCCATCCAAATGCAACAACAATAGGGAAGTGGAGTCTCAAGATTATTTCAGCTTATTAAAAATATATCTTACCTTTTTACGTATTACTTTGAAAGGTAGCATAGGTGAGATTGTGTTCACATGATGCCAAGAGGTACACTGAAAAGAGAGTTTCCTTCTCATCCATGACGTCTGGTGTCCTCACTTCAGAGACAAGCACTGCTACTGGGCTTTATTTTTCACCTGTTCTTCCAGAAATATTATATGCATATAAAACATACATATATGTATCCTCCTCTTCAGTTTTACACACAAATGAAATGATGTGCATGGTTCTACATCTCTTGCTTAATGTTTGTTTAAGTCTGTGTTGAAGACAGTCCCTTATCCATACCATTCTTTTTCAAGGGTCTGCAGTGTTCCTGAATGTATCATAATTTATTGAACCTGTCATCTACTCATGGACATTTAAGCTGTTTTCAGTTTTCTGCTTTCATAATGCTTGAACCTGATTGTTAATATGCTTATGCATTATCAGTTCAGTTCAGTTCAGTCGCTCAGTAGTGTCTGACTCTTTGCGACCCCATGAATCGCAGCACGCCAGGCCTCCCTATCCATCACCAACTCCCGGAATTCATTCAAACTCATGTCCATCGAGTCGGTGATGCCATCCAGCCATCTCATCCTCTGTCGTCCCCTTTTCCTCCTGCCCCCCATCCCTCCCAGCATCAGAGTCTTTTCCAATGAGTCACCTCTTCGCAGGAGGTGGCCAAAGTACTGGAGCTTCAGCTTTCGCATCATTCCTTCCAAAGAAATCCCAGGGCTGATCTCCTTTAGAATGGACTGGTTGGATCTCCTTGCAGTCCAAGGGACTCTCAAGAGTCTTCTCCAACACCACAGTTCAAAAGCATCAATTCTTCAGCGCTCAGCTTTCTTCACAGTCCAACTCTCACATCCATACATGACCACTGGAAAAACCATAGCCTTGACTAGACGGACCTTTGTTAGCAAAGTAAAGTCTCTGCTTTTGAATATGCTGTCTAGGTTGGTCATAACTTTCCTTCCAAGGAGTAAGCGTCTTTTAATATCACGGCTGCAATCACCATCTGCAGTGATTTTGGAGCCCAGAAAAATAAAGTCTGACACTGTTTCCACTGTTTCCCCATCTATTTCCCATGAAGTGATGGGACCAGATGCCATGGTCTTAGATTATGCATTTTCTCTACCTACAAATAAAATTCCTAGGAAAAAAATTAAGGCTATTATTACAAAACTTCAACCTCATTGTATGTGAAGTTTTCACACTAAAGGAAAGGGCGCAAAACACATGTGCAGCTCAGCGAATCTTCCTCAGTGGAAAGCCTGCGTCACTACTGTTGGGGTCAAGAAACATTGTTGCCACCAGCTCAGAAAGCCCCTTCCTGGTCCCTTCCATTTCTCACCTGGTTCCCTCCTCCACCTCCTTATCCTCAATAATATAGGCTTTCTGGCTTTTGAACTCTATGTAATTGATTTATATAGTGCTATAGACAATGTGTGGAGAAAGCAACAGCACCCCACTCCAGTACTCTCGCCTGGAAAATCCGATGGATGGAGGAGCCTGGTAGGCTAAAGTCCATGGGGTCGCAGAGTCGGACACGACTGAGTGACTTCACTTTAATTTTTCACTTTCATGCAGTGGAGAAGGAAATGGCAACCCACTCCATTGTTCTTGCCTGGAGAATCCCAGGGACAGAGAAGCCTGGTGGGCTGCTGTTTATGAGGTTGCACAGAGCTGGACACGACTAAAGTGACTTAGGAGCAGCAGCAGCACAGACAATGTTTGTGTCCCTCCAGATCTGTAAGTTGAAACCTAATCCCCAGCGTGATGGTGTAGGAGGCAGATCCTCTGGGAGGTGACTAGGTCATATGGATGAAGCCCCTGGGAATGGGAACAGTGCCGTGATAAATGGGGCCAGAGGGAGCTCTCTCACTCCTCTGCCATTAGAGGACACAGTGAGAAGAAAGCTGTCTAGGGACCGGAAAGAGGAATCTGGCTCTGAATGTGTTAGCAACTTAATCTTGTACTTCCTGGCCTTTAGCACCTGGAAAATAAATGGTTTCCGTTTAAGCCACTCAGTCTAGCGTATTCTGCTATGGTAGCCTAAACAGGCTAAGACATAAAGTGTGAAATTTTTGTGTCTGGCTTCTCTCATGATATTTTTGAGGGTTGTCTTTGTTGTTTCATGTAGCTGTAGATTGGTCATTTTTATTATTCCATTGAATGGACACACTACAAATCATTTATCCATTCTGTTGGGGAACTTTGAGTTCTTTTTGAATTCGGCTAATTTAAATAGTGCTGCTGTGCATATGCTACTACTAGGTGTAAGCTCTGGGAATGGAGTTGTTGGGTGATGGGCTTTATATAAGTTCAGCTTTAGCATGTAATGAGATGCTGTTTTTCAAATTTATATTCATAACAGCATGCATAAGAATGCCCATCGCTCTACATTCTTGCAACTGATCAATAATCATTCTTTTCTTATTTAGACATTCTGGTAATTGCATAGTGGCATATCCCTGGGGTTTTAGTTCACATTTTCCCGATTATAAAGAAGCTCAGTGTGTCTTCTTACATAGAAGTTCTCGTTGTGAAGTGCCTGTGATAGTCAAGGCTATGATTTTTCCAGTGGTCCTGTGTGGATGTGAGAGTTGGACTGTGAAGAAAGCTGAGTGCCGAAGAATTGATGCTTTTGAATTGTGGTGTTGGAGAAGACTCTTGAGAGTCCCTTGAACTGCAAGGAGATCCAACCTGTCCATTCTGAAGGAGATCAGCCCTGGGATTTCTTTGGAAGGAATGATGCTAAAGCTGAAACTCCAGTACTTTGGCCACCTCATGCAAAGAGTTGACTCATTGGAAAAGACCCTGATGCTGGGAGAGATTGGGGGCAGGAGGAGAAGGGGACGACAGAGGATGAGATGGCTGGATGGCACCACTGACTCGATGGACGTGAGTTTGAGTGAACTCCAGGAGTTGGTGATGGACAGGGAGGTCTGGCGTGCTGTGATTCATGGGGTCACGAAGAGTTGGACACGACTGAGGGACTGAACTGAACTGAACTGGACTGTGATAGTCTCTTGCCCACTTTTCTTTTGGACTGTAAGAACTCTCAGAGTATTTTATATACTTTTGCCTTTTGTTGGTTTTGTGGATACAAAACAAACATTTTGTTCCAATCTATGGTTTGCCTTTTCACTTTCTTAAAGTTGTATTTCAATGAAAACAGTTCCTAGTTTTAGTGTAGTCCAATCCAAAGAGTTTCCCTTTAGGGTGATTTTTCTATGCCTTTTTTTTTGTGTGTGTGTGGCATGTGTATTGCTTAAAAAAATATACATTCTTAGTTCAATGTAGTGAAGATTTTTCTGTTATATTCTAAAGTGTTATTGTTTATCTTTATCTTCCGGGAATGGGTATTTCACTTGGCAGGAGGTGGAAGTCAAGTTTCCTTTATCCCATGAAGATATCCAACCGACTCATCACTGTTTACTGAAAAGACTAGTCTTTTACATCTGGCTGCATTGTTATGTTGTCATAAATCAAGTGACCACATATTTGTGGATCTATTTCTGCACTGTCCTTTTTATCCCATTGATCTTTGTAAAACTGTCACCAATACTGTGCTTCTTAAGATAGTAGTTTTATAATAATAAGTCCTGCTGTCTAGTGGAGCAACTTGTTTTTCTTCAAGACAGCTTGCATTATCTTACCCACTCGCATTTCCCATATAATTTTAGAAAAGGCATGTCAGTTTCCTTATAAATGAGTGTTAGGGTTTTAAATATGATTTCTTTGACTTTATAGAAAATTTGATGGAGAACCAATATTTTTGCAATATTGAGTCTTGCTGTCTCTCTATATTACTGGAATCCTATGCTCATGAGCAAGATTGGTCCATAATTTTCCTTTCTTGTAATGGTTTTGTTAGGTTTTGGCATCATGATTGTGCTGGTCTCATAAAAATGAACTATTTTTATATTCCCAAATGGGCTTGTGTAGATTTGTAGTTATTTCTTCACCAATACAACTTGGATCTGGAGTTTTATTGGTAGGAAGATTTCTATTTACAGATTTAACAAATTTGATAATTAGAAAACTATTTTTATTTTCCTATTTCTTAGGGTATTATCTAAGGATTTGTGCATTTCACTATATACATTTAAAGATTTATTAAAAATTAGAGGAAAGTATGGAGACTTCTGGTATACCTCTGCTTACTCACATGCATGGGCCTTTTCCACCTTCATTCGCCAGAATGGCACATTGATTATCAGGATGAACCTACACTGATGCATCATAGTTATCCAAGTCCATAGTCTACCTTAAGGCTCACTTTTAGTATACTCTGCATAGATTTGGACAAAAGTATGATGATATATATCCTCTGTTATAGTATCATAGAGATTATTTTTACTGACCTAAAAATACTCCTACTCTTCCTACTCATTTCTCCCACACTCTTACTCTCTGGCAACCACTGATCTTTTTACAGTCTCTATATTTCACCTTTTCCAGAATGTCACATAGTTGGAATCATACAGTATGTAGACTTTTCAGGTTTGTCTCTTTCATTAAGTAAAATGCATTTAAGGTTTCCCAACTTCTTTTCATAGCTTGACAGCTCATTTCTTTTCAGCACTGAATAATATTCCACTGCCTGGATGTGCCACAGTTTATCCATTCACCTATTGAAGGACATCTTGGTTGCTTCCAGATTTTGGCAATTATGAATAAAGCTGCTATAAACACCCATGTGTAGGTTTTTTTGTGTGGACATATATTTTTCACTTCTCTGGATAAATATCAAGGAGCATCGTTGCTGGATTGTGTGGTAAGAGTATGTTTACTTTTGTAAGAAACCGCCAAACTATTTTCCAAAGTGGCTGTACCACTTTGCATTCCCATAAACAACAAGAGAGTGTCCTCTTACTCCAAATCCTTGCCAGCATTTGGTATTGGCAGCATTCCAGACTTGGGCCATCCTAAAAGATTTGTGTATGTGTGTGTGTTAGTCGCTCAATTATGTCCAACTCTTTGTGACCCCATGGACTATAGCCAACAGTCTTTTTCGTTCATGGAATTCTCCAGGCAAGAGTACTGGAGTGGGCAGCCATTCCCTTTCCCAGGGGAATCTTCCCAACCCAGGGATCAAACTCAGGTCTCCTATATTGCAGGGATATTCTTTACTTTCTGAGCCACCAGGTAAGTCCCATAATAGTATCTTATTTTTGTCTTAATTTGTATTTCCCTGGTGGCATATAATATGGAACATCTTGTTATACATTTATTTGCCATCCATATTATCTTCTTTGGTGAGGTGTTTGTTAAGATCTTTGGCCCATTTTTTTTTAATTTTGCTTATTTTCTTATTGTTGAGTTTTAATAATTCTTTGTATATTTTAGCTGACAAGGTATTTGTTTAACATCCTTTATCAGTTCTATTTTTTTGCAAGTATTTTCTCCCAATCTTTGGCTTGTCTTCCAGTCTCTTGAATTGTCTTCTGCAGAGAAGTTTTTAATTTTAATCAAGCCCAGCTTTTCAACTATTTCTTTCATGGGCCATGCATTTGGGGTTATATAAAAAAAGATGTCACTGGAGCCAAGGTCAGCTAGGTTTTCTCCTTTGTTATTTTCCATGAGTTTCATAGTTTGCATTTTATATTTTGACCTGTGATATATTTTGAGTTAAGCTTTGGAAAGAGAGGCTTGTGGCTAGATTCTTTTTGTTGTTGTTGTGTGACTCTCATTGTTACAGCACCATTTATCTCTTGAACAGATCATCCTTGCTCCACTGTATTATCTTTTTGCCCTTTGTAAAAAATCAGTTGTTGATTATATTGATGGGAGTCTATTTCTGGGCTCTCTATTTGGTTCCACTGATCCATTTGTGTATTATTCTGTCAATACCTCGCTCTTCATTATTATAGCTTTATAATGTTTTGAAGTTGGGTAGCATCAGCCTTCTAACTTTGTTCTTCAGTACCATGTTGGCTATTCAGGGTCTTTTGCCTCTTCCTATAAACTCTGGAATCAGTTTGTCAATAACCATAAAATGACCTTCTGGGATTTTGAATGTGATTGCACTGAATTAGTTGTCAAGAACTAACATTTTGACACTACTGAGTCACCCTATCAATGACATGAAATATCTCTTCATTTACTTTAGCTCTTTATTTCATCAGAGTTTTGTAGTTTTTCTATAAATCTTGAACATATTTTGTTAGATTTACACCTAAGCAGATGGGAATACCAGACCACCTGACCTGCCTCTTGAGAAATTTGTACACAGGTCAGGAAGCAACAGTTAGAACTGGACATGGAACAATAGACTGGTTCCAAATAGGAAAAGGAGTCCGTCAAGGCTGTATATTGTCACCCTCTTATTTAACTTCTATGCAGAGTACATCATGAGAAACACTGGGCTGGAAGAAGCACAAGCTGGAATCAAGATTGCAAGGAGAAATATCAATAACCTCAGATATGCAGATGACACCTCTAATGGCAGAAAGTGAAGAGGAAATAAAAAGCCTCTTGATGAAAGTAAAAGTGGAGAGTGAAAAATTTGGCTTAAAGCTCAACATTCAGAAAACGAAGATCATGGCATCTGGTCCCATCACTTCATGGAAATTAGATGGAGAAACAGTGGAAACAGTGTCAGACTTTATTTTTTGGGGCTTCAAAATCACTGCAGATTGTGACTGTAGCCATGAAATTAAAAGACGCTTACTCCTTGGAAGAAATTTTTGACCAACCTAGATAGCATGTTGAAGAGCAGAGACATTACTTTGCCAACAAAGGTCCATCTAGTCAAGGCTATGGTTATTCCAGTGGTCATGTATGGATGTGAGAGTTGGACTGTGAAGAAGGCTCAGTGCCGAAGAATTGATGCTTTTGAACTGTGGTGTTGGAGAAGACTCTTGAGAGTCCCTTGGACTGCAAGGAGATCCAACCAGTCCATTCTGAAGGAGATCAGCCCTGGGATTTCTTTGGAAGGAATGACGCTAAAGCTGAAACTTCAGTACTTCGGCCACCTCCTGCGAAGAGTTGACTCATTGGAAAAGACTCTGATGCTGGGAGGGATTGGGGGCAGGAGGAAAAGGGGACGACAGAGGATGAGATGGCTGGATGGCACCACTGACTCAATGGACGTGAGTCTGAGTGAACTCTGGGAGTTCGTGATGGACAGGGAGTCCTGTTGTGCTGCGATTCATGGGGTCACAAAGAGTTGGACATGACTGAAAGACTGAACTGAACTGAGCTGATTCCATTTTAGGGGATGCTGATATAAAGGATATTGTGTTTTTCATTTCGAATTCCACTTGGTCACTATTGGTTTATGGGAAAGCAATTGACTTTTGTATATTAACCTTGTATCCTGCAATCTTATTATAATTGCTTATTTGTTGCTGAAGATTTTTTTAAAAAATTCTTTGAGACTTTTTTACATAAACAATCATGTCATCTGTGAACAAAGACAGTTTTTTTTGGTCTTTCTTCTCAATCTAAATGCCTTTCACTTAATTTTCTTGACTTAATGCATTAGCAAGAATTACCAACACAACTGTGAAAAGGACTGGTAAGCAGTTTGTTATAGTTTCAACAATATCTTCTTAAGATCTTTTTTACAATATCATCTTGTCATTTTGTTAATGTCTTGTAATGTTTCCTATTTCTAACCCTAAATTGGTTATTTGTGTTTTCTCACTCTCTTTCTTTCTTTCTTTTTTTTAATCTGCATCATGGAGGGGTTTATCAAATATATGGATTCGTATAATGTAACAACTTTTGGTTTTATCAGTCCTTTTATTGCATGTTTGTTTGTTCAGTCACCAAGAGGTGTCCGACTCTGCAACCCCAGGGACTGCCGCACACCAGGCTTCCCTGTCCCTCACCATCTCCCAGAGTTTGCCCAAGTTCATGTCTATAGCATTGTGATGCCATCCAACCATCTCATCCTCTGTCACCCTCTTCCCCTTCTGCTTTCAATCTTTCCCAGCATCACGGTCTTTCCCAACAAGTCAGCTGTTCACGTCGGGTGGCCAGAGTGTTGGAACTTCAACTTCAGCGTCAGTCCTTCCAATGAGGATGCTATTGCGTATGTGTTTTCTATTATATCCATTTCTATCCTTCTCTTTCTGGTTTCTTTTCTTCAGGTTTACTTTGCTGTTCTATTACTAACTTCATGAGACAGATGTTTAGCTTTTTGATTTCATCTTTTCTTTTTTGTAAGGAATACCCTACATTTCCCTCTGAGAATGGGCCTAGCTGCAGTCTTTGATTATCATAAGTTAATCAAATAATAAGTATGCTTATTAATTCACCTATAAATATGGAGATTTTTTTAGGGCTTTTTGTTGCTGTTAGTGATTTTTAAGTTTAACAGAATTGTAGTTATTAGAACATATTTTGGTCATTGCAATCCTTTGAAATTTGTTGTTTCCTTGATGAATCAGCATGATCAATTTTTAACAAGGCAGAGTAGCATGTGTATTCGGGCAGTTGCTGGGTACTATTTTCCACAAGTCAATCGGTTACAAGTGTATTAATCATGTTGTTCAGATCTTCCAAATATTTCCTGATTTTTTTCTCTACTTCTATAATTTTTGCTGAGAAAATTGTGATTTTGTTTCTCTTTGCGCTTATTGGCTTTTCCATTTCCCCTTGTAGTTCTGTTTATTTCTGTATCTTGAGATTGTGACATCAGGTAAAGACAAACTAGGAATGGGTTAAGATGACTGACAATTTCTTACAAAGTTTCCCTCTGTGCTTTATCTATTTTGATACTAGTGTAGCTTAATCAGCCTTTTTTGTATTAAACAATCATTAAGATGGCAGGTTGTGTGCAGCCGTAGTGATGGTGGCAATGGTGGAGTCTGCTGCACCCTAACATGCTGCTCTCTCGGGGCTCCGTCGATGGGCTGGGGAGAGAGCCCTCACAGGCAGCCAGATACCCAGCGGGACGATGCCAGCAGCCCGGGTCCCTCCCACCCTGGGATGGCACAGGCACCCGGACCCTAAGTGCAAGATGGGAGGCAACTTGACGTCTTGCGGGACAGAACAGGGACTCCCGAAGGGAAACAGAGATCTAGGCGTTGCGGAGACCTCAGGGGAAGCCGGGGAACGAAGCCCAGGATGCTGCCAACAAGCCGGAAGACAAGGAAGGTGAGAAAGACAGAGACGCAGAGGCGGCCAAGGAAGATGGCCCGACGGCGGAGCCAAAGCAGATGGAGGTGCGGAGGAGCCGGCGGCCACCTCGGGGCCTGGGTGCGGGGGGCGAGGCCCCCAAAGCTTTTGAGATCCAGGCGGCAGAGCCCGCGGCCCCCAGCCAGGCCCCCATCAGCTTCAGACTCAAAACCCAGCAGCACCGGGGCTGCCCCGTCCTCCTGGGAGACTCCGGCAGGCACAGAAGCCCAGTTCCACGCCCCGAGACCCTGGCAGCTAACTCAAACGGTAGCAGTGACAGAGTAACAAGGACAGCCCATGGAAAAAACAATGCTGCTTAACAGCCACCCGTCTCTCTGTGTGTGTCTCTGTCTCCCTTGTGTATGTCTCTCTCTCCTGTACTAACTTGTTTCAAGTTGGAAGTAATGATATTGCACAGGAAAAAGGATGTGGTCTCATAAAGGGAGGGGGAGGGTGGGGAGAATGGAAATACTTTGTGGGGAAGTATCTAATATACCTTCAGCTGACTCTACCAGTCAGTCCTGGATTTTAAAGATCAATATCTGAAAGCACATTACACCTTCTGTACCTGAATTGCTGTTATACGTGCATGTCCACCACTAAGATCTGAGCCTCTTTCTTGCAAGCGAACTTGGGAGTGATGCCTTTGATTCTGCCTGCAGGGCCTGTGCTGAGGCAAATGGATGTTTATGAAAGCAGTATTTTCTGTGTTTTCTTTTTCATTTACAGCCTTTCTTATTTTGATGTTTTTTAATGTTGTGGATGAACGCTAGCTTTCAGACAGCTCGTGGTGGCCTGTCCACATGGGTCTTGATGCCAGTACTCCATTCTTCCTCCCCAGGTCCTTTTGGGGGTAACAAGCATTCA
This sequence comes from Capricornis sumatraensis, assembly GCF_032405125.1. NCBI lineage: Eukaryota > Metazoa > Chordata > Mammalia > Artiodactyla > Bovidae > Capricornis > Capricornis sumatraensis. The sequence goes on from NC_091079.1 coordinate 89,672,590, forward strand.
TCCTACACCTCCTTAGATTTCTCACTGCTAGTTAATGCATGTCTTTGGTTGGGTGTACCAGTAGTTCTGTTTACACGTTAGTGGAAATGAAAAAAAGCACATTCACTGCAGTTCCAGTTTTTCCTTCCATTCTGTGTCATAGACATCAACAAACCACACACTGGAAACTGGAAAAAGAATTTTAAAAAAGTACAATGGACGCATTGAAATGATATGCAATTGTATAAATGATACAACTGTAATACAGTGAAACAATTTAAAAAATTTAAAAGATTGCAGGTTGTATCTCTTCCATCCTTTTATTTCCAACTTTTTGTTTTTATTTTGAGATGTATTACTTACAATCAGTAAATAGTAAATTTTACAAGTTCAATATGACCACTTTTGTCTTTTAATAGGAGCATATAATTACTGATATTTTGGGTTTAAATTTTCCTATTTTATATTCATTGTCAATAAACCTAACCTTCTTTATGTTCTTATTTTCCTTCTTTCTTCCATTGCTTTTTGGTAGATTTTTATTAATATCTTATCTTTGCCCTCCCTCCTCCAATCAAAATCAGGTTGGTAGCTATACAATTACTATTCTTTCAGTAGTTATCCTGAAGAATACAAGGTGCATCTTTAAATTATCAAAGACTATTATTGCTTGATTCTTTTATTCATTTTCATGACATTATAATGGTTTTGAAATACTTTAACTCCACTTTTGTGTTTTTCTCAAATTTTGTGCTTTTTTTGGTGTTGTATCCCAATTCCATACACTGCTCCTTTGACTTTCTGTGTTTCATCTTTATTATTTTCTTCTTATTTTCCTTTAAAACCACAAAAACCCTTATCTTTACAGAACTTATATTCCTATTTGAGACTCAACATACAAATAAATAACTAAAACGTATAAATAACTAAAACCATCAGATGGTGATAAATATTTCAGAGAAAAACAAAGCAGAAAAGGAAAACATGGAAAGTTGGATAGCACGGTTGAAATTTTAAATGAGGTGATTAGGGAAGACCATCCCAGACAGTTGAGGTTTGAGCAAAGGTCTATAGGGATTGAGGGGCTAAGCCATGAAGACATGCATAGAAGAGTATTTGCAGACACAGAGAGCTGCAAATAAAAAACCCCTGAGGTAGAGCTGTAGTTGACATCTTCCAAGGTCAGTGAGGAGGCTGGGGTGGCTGGAGTTAAATGAGTGTGAAAGAGTAGAAGTGAGATACTCCACTATCAGGGAGGTAGTGAGGGTGTTTATAAACAGGTAACAGGTGGGAGTCAAGTGATTTCACTAGGGCTTTCATAGACAGAATTTTGGCTTATTATTATGTTATAAAACCCAAGGTAAGAGAGGCAATTGTATTTGAATGCAACATGCAATTTTTTAGCTTACAGTTTTAGAGGGTTTATTATATGCCAAGCACTGTATTGAGTTCCTTATGTGTAAGATTTTATTTCATACTCAGTTTTTAAGAAGAATGTAGATTCCACACAGGTTAATTTACCTAAGCTCACAACTTATATGCAAAAAAATCTGAGTCACATCCATGTGGTCTCTTAATTCTAATTCTGTGTTCCTCTGAATTGTCACTGAGTGACTGAATAGTTACCAGTCATCTGGAGAGATCTAGCTCCGAATTCTGTGAATGAGTTTTCCTCCTTCCTTTTCGTTAAGTGCACAGGGCATTAGCGAACGATCCCAAGAGGCTCGATTGGTTTACCATGTGGGTCATTTTTGTTCTCTTTTTTTTGCTGACATATGCTACACACTTAAATTGTGGGCCATTTTTTTTTTTTCAGAAGTGCCTATTGCCAATCCACAAGGATGGAAAAAGATACCATAGGTGTTTATATACAGATTAAACATCATTATTGAAAAAAAATTGTGTCCCATAAAGGACATTGGTATGTGAGTTATTTTAACCGACTATATGATCTTTCAGCTACATCTGAGTGACCTGTTATGCTCCCTTTACACTTTATATGATGTAAAATACGAATTAAATGAATAGACTATACGAGAAAAACCTGTACTTGAAATAATCCAATGTTACATTTGTAATGTCACAAATGAGTAGCATATGCGTTCTTTAGTCTATCATCTTTATCTTCATGCCTGATTAGCCCCCCTCAGAAGGAAGGATGCTGGCTAACTCAACCCCTGTGGAACAATCAGGAGGCTGTGTGATTCATTTTATTTTGTACACAGTCTGGCTAGAAAGCTGAAGATTTATTGATGCAATGTAAAATATTAGCTGGCAGGTAAAAATAAGCCTGTTAATGAATGTGATTAGAACAGCAGCTGGAATGAATTGCAGTGTTTGCAACATCAATGGAATTAATAGACCTTAAAATATTCAGGGAATCAATTAAAAGTCTTCTTCGGGATTCAAAAAATGTGTGTTCACGTGCTTAACTTTAAAATGAGCACCGGGAGAAGAAATGGCCAAACCTTCTGTCAGAAAAGCATTTAAAGATTCTCAGGGCGTCCGGCTGTTTCTGGGTCCAGCCAGCTTCTGAAGGAAGCCCTGGTGGGCTGAGCAGCAGGCAGCTCAAAACGCAGGCTCCAGACAGTGCTTGCAAGAATTAAACAAGAGCAGCACGTGAGAGCAATTGAAATAGGTGTCCTGGCAGTACTCCCTGAGGTTCTGCAACCTCGTTAACCTTTGAGAAGAGCACAGCTTCCTGCCAGGATGAAAGAAGAAAAGAAGGTGATAGTTTCTTAAGCATATTCTCTAATGGTCACCCCAAAGACCTTGAAAAGTTTCAAGCCAGAAGTTTTAGGATGAATAGTCTTGTATAAAAGTCTTTGGGAGGAATTAATTGGACAGCATCATGTTCAAGCAATGGAACGTAGATATTATCTAGCATTCCCCAAACTAGATTCATTAACCTCTTCTCCCCCCACCAACAAACACATTAAATAGACTTTTTAGTTACACCTTTATGCCTTTCCCTCTGGGGGAAAGCACTTATTGTCCATATAAATGTTCTATAATGCAAAGTTGAAAGTTTCTCTTCAATATAAAGTAGAAGCCCAAGATAATAAAGTGGGGGAGATTATTTAGTTCAGACTATGATGGTCTAAAACCCCATTTTAATTTTGGAAATATTCACGCCTTATTCCATGTCTAAGTCCAAAGGATATCTACTTGTTCATAGGTTACTTACATCCTGCATACTTTCTATGGTGTTTTCTTCTCATTGCATCAGTAGGAAGCTGGGTAGAGTCAGAAATCCTGCAGCCGTAAGGCCTGGTTTTGTGAAGATGACTTCGTCCTCTGGACCTGTGAAACTTCCTACCAGTTTCTTAGTGTCCATGGATCCAAGCTTTAATGTTAGCCTTAGACTCAAGCAGCCGGTGTCCTGCCTTGGCCCCACACAGGCTCATGACCATCTGCTGGCTGCTCTTCCTGGGGACAGGAGTTTTTCACTCCTTTGGGTAAATACCAAGGGCATGATTGCTGGATTGCGTTGAGTATGATTACTTTTATCAGAGGCTGAAAAACTATGTTCCAATGTGGCTGTACCACTTTGTGTTCCCACAAGCAACAGAGAGTGTTTCTCTTGCTCCAAATCTTGGCCAGAATTTTTTTTTTTTTTTTTTCAGGGAGATGGCTGTGGGGATGTGCCTACTCAGCGCTAGACTCCTGTTCTAGACTATGCTCTGGGAAGCGGAACCCCCACATTCCTGCTTAAATCCATGAGCTGGCTTTTAGGGTCACAGTGTGTTCTCACAGGAGTGGACTGTGAAGCGTTGGGTGCACGTATCTGTAAATCTAAGGGGTAGATGGTGGGTGGCTGTTTATGGAGGGAGATTGCACGTGGTGGGTGAATGGAGTTTAGACACGAGGATGCAACCGGGTCCATGGAGGACAGGGGGAAAATTGAGGCTGGCCACAGTCTTAGGGAGTCTCTATTTGTGCTGTGTGCCCCAGGCCCCTTAGGCCCTGCCAAGCAGCTGCAGCCAGCCATGGTCATAACCATACGAGGAGCTGAGCTGTCTGTGCCCTGGGTAACCAGAAAGGACCCTGAAGGCACGCTTTGCCTTCTCATCAATTTTCTCTAGTTCTTTTCTTGGGTAACTGAAGCACCCACTTGAAATTTTACTGCTGTGATGATCAGAAGCCATAGGGGTAATCTGTTTGTTTGACCGTCCTTCTGGTCTCCGCAGCTTGGTTCTTATTTTCGCGTCTCCTATGTCTCCCCTATTTGCAGGTATGTGACTTCACCGGCAGAGTCTCACTCCATGATCCAGCCACTGTACTTCCCCTCATCCCCGTCACCGTCCATACAGGTTTTTTCTCACAGTATCACTCCCTCTGATCATCCACTTTGGCCTCACAAGAGGCTTCTATTATCTTTGCCTTGGTCTAATCCACGGTTTTCAGTGGTGAAATTTTCAGGTGGAAGGGGAGTGTGGTGTAGTCCTACTGTGGGGAGCAGAAGGAAGAGGAAGGGGGAGAAAGCACTGTGCATATTTAGCAATGGATGCCTTGAAACCACCGGCTATTGAGGCTACATATTCTTCTACTATTACTACTAAGTTGCTTCAGTCGTGTCCAACTCTATGCGACCCCAGAGACGGCAGCCCACGAGGATCCCCCATCCCTGGGATTCTCCAGGCAAGAACACTGGAGTGGGGTGCCATTGCCTTCTCCACATATTCTTCTAGGGTAGACCCATAACAAGAAAAATGCATTCTCTTTGAAGAGCACTAAGGAGAACAAATTTTTTTTTTTTCAGACAAAAAAATGAAGAATTAACATGTAAATCTCTTAGTCAAGAGCTCAGATGCTGATCTGAGGACAGGAGGGATATGTAAGTATCCATAGAAGGTATTAAATCCCACTGGTTCAGGAAAAATAAAAGACAAGTTGGGACCAAGAAAGTACATGCATCATTGAGAGGTGAAAAGAGCACACTGAACTGTCACCAGGGAGGAGGACTTAATTTGGGCTTTCATCAGCCACTACCTGTGGGATTTTGAACACTTTACTTTCACCTTCAGGTTCCTCATTTGTAAACGTAGCGTATCTTCCTTGATACCGTGCAGGGTGGTTGTGAAAAATGAAGTGAGACATTGACCATGAAAATGCTCTGTCTGCTGGCATGTACTATACATACGTGGGGGCTCCAAGCTCTCTGCCACGTTCAGATATGTCTGAGACCTAGACCCAGTCAAGGCTCGTAAACCTAGATTGCGTTTTTCCCACAAGCTGCTATGCTTGGTCATAAAAGCTTGTTGGCAAAATGAAAATAATATAGATAATATTCTGCTTCTGTTGCACAATCCCTTATTTCATTTTTTTGTTTTGTTTTATAAATAGAAATATGCATATATTATGATGAGCCAACAAGATCATACCAAGGATCTCCCAAATAGACCCTTACCTGGGAAGGAAAGCTGTCTTCCCCAAGGAGGCCTAATTCTATGAAACATCAGTGATTTAAGAATTAGAGCAACTTGGCCATTATCCAGCTCTGACGGACCTTGGGCATCATATTATCTAGCTTATTGGAAGCTAGTTTCCTCGGCTATGAAATTAACACATTACCATAATTTCTAAAATCTCTTTCATCTCTGATTTCTGATTCGAAGTCTACCATACACATACTCAGTTTTTTTCTTTTTAAAATGATGAATGCTGTTGCTGCTGCTAAGTTGCTTCAGTCATGCCTGACTGTGTGACCACGCAGATGGCAGAGCCCACCAGGCTCCACCATCCCTGGGATTCTCCAGGCAAGCACACTGGACTGGGTTGCCATTTCCTTCTCCAGTGCATGAAAGTGAAAATTGAAAGTGAAATTGCTCAGTCGTGTCCGACTCTTCGCAACCCCATGGACTGCAGAGTACCAGGCTCCTCCATCCATGGGATTCTCCAGGCAAGAGTACTGGGGTGGGTTGCCATGGCCTTCTCCAAAATGATGAATAAGCAAACGCAAAGCCAACCAGAACCTAACTCATCAGAATCATTAACTGATTAATTAAATATTCTATTTGTTCAACAATTGTTTCTTGAATGTCCTCTTCATGCCGGTTCTAGGTGCTGGGACACCCGGGAAAATAAGAGACACGCGACCCATGCTCTCATGGTGCTCACTGCCTAGCAGGAAGGAAAACAAAGAAGTGGATAGTGAATAAGGAAAGTGCTGAACAGAGATATGTGCTATAAAATCGGAAATTTTACGTTCACCAACTAACTCTACCTCCTTCCTCCCATAAATCCCAAGATTTCTGATGAAGTAATACCTTTTAAGTAGACTTAGAGCATTTGGTTTGCCTGTATGGTGACAAAAAGAGAAAATAAACGGAAAAGGGTTTAGGGAATTCTGAATCTTTGAGATTTGTAACTCTTTCCATTTGGAGAGCAGGAAATCTAGACCCCAAATGAACTTGGGCTTAGATACAGCATCAAATAGGTGAGATCTGTCTATGGGGAAAACACTGACCCACATAGTCATCGAGCCACCGTGGGTCACAATCTAGGCAGACTTTGGCATCTTAGTCGAGTCTATTGATAGGAAAAAGATCCCAAATGTGATGGAAATAATTTGAAAGCTTGCAAACCCTTATCAGTAGTCACTATATATTTGCAATTAAAAAAAGAGAGAGGGAGAGAACACCATCAACTTAGTGATAAAACACAAAGCTGAAAACTTAAAAATAGGTAAGAAATAGTTTTGAATTTAATTGAGCATCAGCACTAGAGAAATTGGTCAAACCAGAACATATGACCTTCAGTTAGAGAAAAGTCTTTGTGGGTGTTTTAAAGCTCAGTGGTCGAAGTGCTGGCCCCTTATTACACCATATTTCTTGTCTAAATAGATGGCTTTCTTTTCCCTTGATTTAGCGAATGCTACACTTGTGCTTGACAGTCATGACCACAGTCATTTTATTTGACACATAAGTGGAACAAAGTAAAAAGGGAGAAAAGAGTAGGAAAATTTTCTGAAGAGAGGAGCGTATGTGAACACTTGAGAAAGAAGTCCTGACAGCAAGTAGATAAGCAGGTCCTGGAGACGTGGCACACAGCGCCATGACCGCAGACCAGAACAGCATATTATAAACATCCAACTCAGGAAGGGACGGGATGCTGACTATTCCTACCACAAATTAGAAATGACCATTATTTTGTGAGTGGAGATGTTCACTAAAGCTATAAGGGCAATCATATTGCAATGCAGAAATGTATCAAATTAACGTGTTGCACACTTTAAACTCACATGATGTTCAGTTCAGTTCAGTCGCTCAGTCGTGTCTGACTCTTTGCGACCCCATGGATCGCAGCACGCCAGGCCTCCCTGTCCATCACCAGCTCCCGGAGTTCATTCAGACTCACGTCCATCGAGTCAGTGATGCCATCCAGCCATCTCATCCTCTGTCGTCCCCTTTTCCTCCTGCCCACAATCTCTCCCAGCATCAGAGTCTTTTCCAATGAGTCAACTCTTCGCATGAGGTGGCCAAAGTACTGGAGTTTCAGCTTTAGCATCATTCCTTCCAAAGAAATCCCAGGGCTGATCTCCTTCAGAATGGACTGGTTGGATCTCCTTGCAGTCCAAGGGACTCTCAAGAGTCTTCTCCAACACCACAGTTCAAAAGCATCAGTTCTTCGGCGCTCAGCTTTCTTCATAGTCCAACTCTCACATCCATACATGACCACAGGAATAACCATAGCCTTGACTAGACAGACCTTTGTTGGCAAAGTAATATCTCTGCTTAGGTTGGTCATAACTTTCCTTCCAAGGAGTAAGCGTCTTTTAATTTCATGATGTTACCTGTTAACTATATTTCCATTAAGGAAAAGGAAGACCTGTTTCAAATTCACCCTGCTGTGAGGGGTGAAAGGCAAGGAACATAAGTGAGGTCGGTGGAAAGAGGGTATTTATCTCATGGCCAGGAAGGAAAAGGCAGAGGCTGTAGCCAGGGTGGTGGAAAACAGTTGTGAGTAACGTCATGGGACTGGTGACAGACTGCAACCTGTGATTTATATTTGGGAATCTTTGTTAATCAGCTATCGGTGTGTTAAAATGCGCCTATTTTTGAACATTTACCTTGGATGTACCAGTGTTCTCAGCCAGGCTTGCGTCTTCTTTTAAGCCAAGCTTAATACTCTTTTTCATTGTTCAGCACAGCTACTGTCAGAAGTGAATGACTGGCTGACGTTTTAGCACCAACTCCAATCTATCTTCCTCACTAAATGCTGAATTAGAGACTTTATGCACACAAAAAATATGAATTTCAAGAAATTACCTGAAGTGGTTAATGTGCTTAAAGGTCAATGAAATAAGGTGTGTTTTGGAAGAATATAATCTAAAGCATTAAAAAAATATAGATTTGAGAGTTCTTCTGCAAGTTTTACAGTCTGAAATGCAATACTTAGTTTCTGTGAGATTAACACACCCACAAAGGAAATCGTTACTTGTGCTTTGACTGAATTGTTTCTGAAGCCACTGTAACACCAAATCTATACCGAATAGAATATGCAAGGGCGACAGTGAAACTATAACTCAGCCTGGTGTGATTACGAGGTTTAAGTAGAAAACAAGATTCAGGGAAAGTGTTTTGCAACAATGTCTCCTCCAAATAACAGAGTATTTACTGATTCACCAAGAAAACGCCAATTTTCAAAAGGGCTGTGGATGTCACAAGCAATTAGTGTGTCTACGAAGGATCTTCTGCAATTCCGAAAGGAGACAGGAAAATGTTATATAGAATGTGACATGTAGGGGTCATTTCAAAAGTAATGGATACCGACACAGAGCTACAAACAATTTTAAGGTTTACACATCACTCAAAGAAATTGGATTAGAGCCAGAGAAAAAGATGTTTTATATTACAGTTTCCAAAAAAAGTCTTAAGGTCATTTGATACAAGACAGGATAATATCTACTGTCTTTTGAAATGGAATGTACATGAAGGCAAAGGGTTGTATGTCATTTCTGAGGTAAAATGTTACCATTTTGAGCACTTTCCTTTCCAAAAGACTTCATAGCAATAATAGCCTATACATATTAAAATAGTTTACAAGTGGCATGTAAATAAAGTATCTGAATCCTAGTGTTCAAAAGTCTTATCATCAGCTGAAAGAAATGCTCCTTAGCTGTTTCATAGACTTTGTCTAAATTCTCAAACAGGAGCAGACTGCCATTTGCTTTTCTTATTAATAGAAACATAGTTTAGTGCTTTGACTCAGAGTTGGGATGACTTTTGCACGCATTGGTTGGAGAGTGGTTGATCCTTTGAGAAGAGTTCTGATAGCCATCATGAAAGTTACTTTTATTTCTGTGGGCCTTGAAGTGGTTTGAATGGTGGCCTTCAAATGTTCTTTGAATGGTGGCCTTCAAAAAGATATGCTTACATCCCAATTCCTGAGATTGACAGATGTTACCTTATTTTGGAAAAAGTGTCATCGTAAATGTAAATCAAGGACCTTGAGACAGAGGTTATCTTGGACTATGTGAGTGGACCCTAAATCCTTACGATGTTTTTTATGAGAGAAAGGCAGAGGGAGGTTTCAAACAGAAGAAAGGACACAGAGAATACGGCACTGTGAAGACACAGAGGATGGTGGAATGATGTGGCCACAGGAAGTCAAGAAATGCCAGCAGCTGAAACTGGAAGCAGTAAGGAAGGATTCTTCCCCTGGAGCCTCCTGAGGGAGTAGGGCTGGGTGGAAACCTTGAGTTTGGACTTCTGGCCTACAAGAGTGTGAGAAAATAGTTTTTTATTGTCTTAAGCACCAGGTTTGTGGTATAGTTTATCGACAGTGGCCGCAGGAAACGAACACAGAAACCTTGACCTCCTATGCTTCCTGAATAGCAAAAAAAGACAAGGGTACCAAGTAGAGGGTTGTCCAACTTGCCCATCCTCCATGATGCATTCTGCACCCAGGTGAGGTCATAAACACACTGGGAGATGACAGAAAAGATAGAGCAAGGAGTTCTAAATTCCAAGTGTGAAGAAAGATAGAAATCATTTCTTACCGCAATACAGCTCCTTGTTCCCTTTCTACTTGCCTCCCCTCCACCTTTTCGGTCTTTGGAAGAGGAGGGCAGGTGAGACATAGGAAGAGGAAGGGACTAACAGGAAACTAGGAATAAGCTGAAAATAGTAAGGACTCTTTTCTGAGAAGAAAGTGCAATTATGGAAAGTAAAGAAACTGAAAGATAAATGCACAAAGAAACAAAGAGAACAGACACATAGGATAGATGTAGATTAACACTGAGAGATTCATGTGACTTTTTTCAGCAATCTTAACATTTGACGAAGTAGGTAGATTATACTACCAAACTAGGAGATAGAATATTTCTATGTTTTGACAAAGTTACTGAATTGTTGTTCAGTCGCTCAGTCATGTCCACCTGTTTGCCACCCCATGGACTGCAGCATGCCAGGCTTCCCTGTCCTTCACCATCTCCTGGAGCTTGCTCAAACTCCTGTCCATTAAGTCGGTGATGCCATCCAACCATCTCATCCTCTGCCGTCCTCTTCTCCACCTGCCCTCAATCTTTCCCAGCATCAGGGTCTTTTCCAATGAAATGGCTCTTTGCATCAGATGTATCTAGTGGTGAAAGTAAAGTCTGATGCTGTAAAGAACGATACTGCATAGGAACCTGGAATGTTAGGTCCATGAATCAAGGCAAATTGGAAGCAGTCAAACACGAGACGGTAAGAGTAAATGTCGACATTTTAGGAATCAGTGAACTCAAATGGACTGGAATGGGTGAATTTAATTCATATGACCACTATATCTACTACTGTGGGCAAGAATCCCTCAGAAGAAATGGAGTAGCCCTCATAGTCAACAAAAAGAGTCCGAAATGAAGTTCTTGGATCAGTCTCAGAAACGACAGAATGATCTTGGCAAACTCTGGAAATCTCACTTCCAAGGCAAACCATAAAATATCAAAACAATCCAAGTCTATACCACAACCACTAATGCCGAGGAAGTTTAAGTTGAATGGTTCTATGAAGACCTACAAGACCTTCTAGAATTAACACCAAAAAAAAGATGTCTTCTTCATCATAGGGGACTGGAATGCAAAAGCAGGAGTTCAAGAGATACCTGGAATCACAGGCAAATTTGGCCTTGGCGTACAAAATGAAGCAGGGCAAAGGCTAACAGAGTTTTGCCAAGATAACACACCGGTCACAGCAAACACCCTCTTCCAATGACACAAGTTGCTGAATAAAGAAACACAGAAGTGACTTGCATAGCATCATTTAACTTTCTAACGCTTAGAAACATTTTATTTTTTTATTTGGCTGTGCTAGGTTCTAGTTGTGACACTCAGAATCTTTTAAAGTACAACATGCAAACTCTTAGTAGCGGCTTGTGGGATATAGTTCCTCAACCAGGGATGGAACTTGGGCTCCCTGCATTGGGAGCATGGAGCCTCAGCCACTGAACCACCAGGGAAGTCTCGTAACATCATTTAATTTTACACAGAATTTGGCGGGGCAGGGGCGTCTGGAACTGCTAGGAGCATATTGTTTTAGCTCTCGCTGAAGTCAGAGACTTTGTTCTTGGTCTCTGCTTTCTTTTCTGTCTACCTCTCTCTTTTGCCCTGCCTTTGAGGCATGGTTCCTCAAATTTCCCTTAAAGGGGATAAATCTTCCTGATCTTATTTCTAGATGTCCTCAGTCAATTCAATTTAGGATGTTAGTTCAATAAATTAACTTGTCTCTTGACTAGTATGTTTTGGCTTTTGGCCCCTTGGCTTTAAATATTGGGCTTAAACACTGATGTTTCACTAGAAAACTTTGACTTCATATGGGCTTCATAAGGGGCTTCTCAGCTGGCACGAATGGTCAAGAACCCGCCTGCCAATGCAGCGGGTAGACGTAAGAGACACAGCTTCGATTGGTGAGTTGGGAAGATCCTCTGGAGGAGGAAATGGCTACCCACTCCAGTGTTCTTGCCTGGAGAACCCCGTAGACCGAGGAGCCTGGCAGGCCATTGTCCACGGAGTCACAAAGAGTCGGCCACAACCGAAATGACTTAGCACACAATGCACGTGCTTCATAAAATAGCAGTCCAGCCCTCTAACGTCTAAAGTAGCGGAGGTCCCTCTCAGCGAAAAGAAATATACAACTAGACAACCCTGCAGGCTCACTCGGGCCAGCTCACATTCAGGTGCCACGCGGGAACTGGGAATGTCTGGGGTTACTCCAAGGTAACTGCTCAGACAGCTGCTACTTGTGAGGAAACTCTCGTCTTCTCTGGGCTAAGGAGAAGAAGGCAAAGTGAAGACAGATTTGACTTGCTTCAATGCAAACAGCTGTAGGAATAACTTGCTGAGCCAGCACACTGCAAACGGCTTTGGGGGACACCGCCATGTGGACCAGAGTTGCTTTGGAAGATGTCCACTCAAACAACTCAGCTGCTGGAGCCTCAACCTGGATCTTCCCGTCTTCCTGATCCATCTACCATTATTCTTTCCTTGACTAGGTCTCCCTGCAGCCTTCTACTTTGACCAAGCCTAGACAATTAACAGTGATGTCATGCTCCTGGGACTTTGTCAGAGACATCTATCCCTTCATCCCTGCCTAACTGAGATCCTGGGCATTTCAAGGCCCCGCCTAACCCGAGCCTCTCATAGTTACGGACTTCCTCCTCTCCAGGCAAGTCACACTGCTGGAGCCCCTTCTCTCATCTGTCCTGTTTCACAACTGATGCTCGCTCTTTCTCCCACTGAACTGTAACTTCCCGGGGCCTTGTGTCTTGCTTGTCTTTGTATAGCTGACAGAGGACTTTTTCTCTTGTATCTGTTCAATAAACATCATCTAATGATTTAAAACAGCAACAACAACAACAAACAGAAGGGGCTTCTAGAGAAAAGTGTGATTTGGACAGTCACAGAATAATTTTAAAACTTCCAGAGTTGCTGGAGAACCTTGAAGGAATTGCCTGGAATGCCCAGAAATCAAGTAAACATTTGAGAATTAAGAAAGTAGTTCATCATCCATAATTAGATAGACCAAAAGTTTTGGACCTAGCTCAGAAGTGGCCTTGTGCAAGTTACTGCAGATGGGAAAACCAAAGATCATTGCTGCCAAACTCTTGATAGCTTAGACTGTCTTGCTTGGATTGTGGCAACAGCCTCCTAACTGGTCTCTGTCCTTCATGTCTCCCCCAAACCACAGCCTTTACAAAGTAATATTTCTAAAGTGAAAAGGTGACACTGCCTTGATCCTGCTCTACGAATGATGTCCAGACACCATGGACTGGCATGCAGGCTCTTCTGTGACCTTTGTCCTCCTGCCTTTCCAGTCGTGTCTCAGCAGATTGTTTATATTCTTCTTTCAAATTCATTACTTCTCTGATTCCATGCTCCTTCAGGTCTGTGTTTTTTGAGGGATTTTTTTTTTTCCTGGAATTTTCTCCCTTTTTTCATCTTTCGATACAAATTCCTTTTTTTTTTTAAAATTAATCTATTTTAATTGGAGGCTAATTACTTTACAATACTGTGGTAGTTTTTGCCATGAATCAGCCATGGGTGTACAAATGTTCCCCATCCTGAACCCCCCTTCTCCCTCTCTCCCCATCCTATCCCTCAGGGTTGTTCTTATTGTTTCAAATCCACTGAAGCAAATTCTTCAGGCTGAGTGTGCTCCAGGTGCAAATGTTATCCTAGCACCTTTCAGGACAGCATTTTCTGCACTCTGTCCCAGTAATTGATGTCTGTTGTTCTTTTTCCTAAAGAAAGTCAGGATCATGTCTCACTCATGAGTCTGGGGCTTCGGGAATCCCTACCACAGAGGAACTATTTTAGGCAATGATGCCATTGAGGTTCCCCAGGAAGAGCCCACAGACTGTAGAGAGCATCAGGCTGAGGATGGAGACCCAAGGAAGACTAGCTTTCACAGGGTCAACAGAGGAAAAGCACCCGCCCAAGGTGACTAAAAGGGAAGAGGAAAATCTGACAAGAAGCAGGCTTAGAATCCAAGGGAGGAAAAACTTTCACATTGAAAAAGTTTTCAGTCGGGAGGAATATTGTAAAGAGATCGAAGAAATTAAACATGGAAAGGGACTCATTGGATTTGGTGTTTAGGAGCTCACTGGGTGGCCTTCACAGTAGATCACAAGGTCTTTGGCGAGGGATTAGAATGTACATGAAAAGTCACACCCAGTGACCTGCCTTGAGACTGTAGGATGTCTAATATACTTCTGTAATTAGGGTCAAATTCCTGGCTCTCAGCACAAAGAGATGCTTGGCAAAAGTTGACGAAAAGTAGGATACGTTTTTGGGCTTTGGATATAATTTTAATCCAAGCTCCTGCTGTACAGTATAATCGTACACACCCAATCAGATTCTCTAAGCCTCACCTGCAGTCTCAGTGGTCCCTTGTGGGCCCAGGCACTCTTGCCACCTGAAGCTGGCCAGCTGCCTCCCTGGGGCCCCCGGCCAAGTTCAGGCGTGGATGCAGCTGGTCACTGACGTGCTGGGCTGGGCTTCCCCACCAGCCATCAAGCGAGCTGGATGACCTGACTTGGAACCTGGGAAGGGAACTCCGAGTATGGTGAAGCTGAGAGGCGGAAGATGGGAAGGGGCTGAGGAGATAAATTGGCTCTCCTTCCTCTTGAAGAGATGGCGTTGAGCAGCTTTGCTGCACAGGCTGTCTGGAGACATCCTAGGGGGCTGGGTGACTGCACCTGCTGAGCTGCCAGCAGTGTCTTTGTGGCGTATGGTAAGGTGGTGGTCAGCGCAGGGACACCCTGTGGCTTCCCAAACCGGTCGCATCACAGTCCCCTCCCATTAACTCTTCACCGCCTGGGGACCCACTTTTCAAATCAATTATGCCTGTTCAGGCTCTGTTTCCAGGCTGAGACATTTATCTTCCATGTCTCTAAGGATGCTGGTGATTGTGGCAATACCAACAGCAAAACCCAGACCGTTCTAGTCTAGAGCTGAACTGTCCTTTCCAGGCCAGAGTACTAGAGTGGATTGCCATTTCCTACCCCAGGGGATCTTCCCAACCCAAGGATCGAACCCACGTCTCTTGTGTCTCCTGCTTTGGCAGGAGGATTCTTTACCACTATATCACCTGGAAAGCCACAGTGGAATACTACTCAGCCATAAAAAGGTGAAAATAATGCCATTTGCAGCAACATGGATGCAATCAGAGATTACCATTGTAAATACAGTAAGTCAGAAAGAGAAAGACAAATACCGTATGATATCATTTTCATGTGGAATCTAAAATACGGCAATTTGGGGTTTGTAGATGCAAAATATTATACTTAGAATGGATCAAGAACAAGGTACTACTGTATACCACAGGGAACTATATCTAATCTTCTGGGATAAACCATAATGGAAAAGAATATTTTTTTGAAATAGAATGCATGTATGTTTAAAACTGAGTCACTTTGCTGTACAGCAAGGGTTGGCACGACATTGTAAATCAACTATATTTCAAAATAAAAAAAGACCTGATTCTTTGAACTTGCATTACTTTCCAGTAGCAGGCAATCCACCTGTGGACCCGAGAGACAGGCCAAGGCCTTGGAAGGCCAGTAGGTGAGCATTAGGGAGTCAGACCATTTGGGTTACATGCCTTTTATGTCAAAACACAGGTTTATAAGCCATGTATATTTTAATTCACTGAACAAATTCAAAAGGCAGTTGCAACAGAGGTAACCTCATTGGGTTATTAAAAGATATGTTTCTATAGCCTAGAAAGCTACATTCTAAATTTCAAAGCTAATTTCTGTCTTCTCCAGATCTAAACCATATGTGTCCTGAAACCATGTCCAAAGGGCTTTTTGGAGAATAGTTTGGTCTGTGTCACATCTCCCAAGGTCCACTTTAAAACAGAATCAGCTGGGTAGTGACCAGTGCCACTCTGGAGGAGAAACAAACAAGATCTAAAGCCAAAGTCCAAGATTGCCTTGAGAGTCCAGAAGTTCTCTGATTTGGGAATAATTTGAAACATTTTTGTGACCTTGATAAAAGCTATGGATTCTCTATCCAGAAAAACGCACACATAAAAGTGTAAATAAAATGTCACTTGCTTTTTTTTTTTAAGCAACCATGGACCTCAGGTTTCATAATATATCAAATCTAATTTTATAGTAATAAAAAGCTCTGACCTTTATTTAGCATTAACGTCTTTCCTCCCAAAATGTGGAACCAGAGCCTGGGTCTCTTTCAAACTGGAGGCCAAAGCTTATGGCAGGCAAGGGTTTTGACTGGCTCTTTTTTTCTTTCCACTGCACATTCATTTATTCTCCCTGATCCTGCTAGACCTGGTTTCTGAGCTTGTAAGTGTTGGTAAAAACAAAGAAGAGAAAGGCCAACAGGAAAGACCCTATTGGCAGGTACTGCTGTGATCTGGCTTTAAGTTGATAATACTATTGCTCTTCCACTCCTTATAAGACGTAGTAGACTCCAGAAGAGTAACTGAGGTAATTTTGGGGCAGCAGATGCTGCTGGTAATTTATTCCTGTGGTTGAGGTCGATGAACTTCATAAAGAAAAGGAATCCTATTGATGTCTCTGGTTTGCTTGGACCATTGCCCTTAGTAATTCTGAACATTTGCTAATAGCACAGTCTTTCTTTGAAAGAATGGGCATATTCCAACTTGACTTTCCCCAACATTAGCTTGGGATTCCCAGGTAGTGCAGTGGTAAAGAACCCACCTGCCAATGCAGGAGATGCAAGAGAATCATGAAGATCCCCTGAAACAGGAAATGTATTTTTGCTTGAAAAGTTCCATGGGCAGAGGAGCCTGGTGGGCTACAGTCCATGGGGTCACGAAGAGTCGGACATGACTGAGCATGCCGCCCCATCATTAGCTTTGGAGACGCTAGTCAACTTCAGCTGGAAATTCTCTGTACATATTTTAGCTTGATATCTACTCTCTTTCCCTCTCTCTGTTTACACACACACATGCACACACACACTCCTCACTCTCTTTCTCTACATATACAATCCTTGACACAGCCTCTGGCTATGCTCTGTGTAATTAATGGAGCTGAGCAAACACAAGGAGTCAACACTTGTCACTTTGTACCTGTCTAGATGGATTGGGGGAGAAAGTTTAAAGAGTAGAAGGACTGTAGGCCTTGAGGCAAAAGAAACCACTTCCCCCGAATTGTCTTTACCCTTTACCAGTCATGAAACCTCGATGAGTCATTTATTATCTCAGTGGTTGGTTTTCTAATTAGAAAAAAATGAGCACAATAATCACCACTTCGTGGCCATATTGGATAATCAGGAATAATGGCTATACGGAGTCTGACCTTTGTAGGCACTCAGTGAATGATAGCTATGAAGGTTACTTTGAAAACATACCTCAAGTCCCTTTGGTGCAGATATTCACAAGTACAATATATCCACACCCCTTCTCAGTCTGTATCAAATATTCAGCGTGGCCTTCAACACATTTACTGCTTTGAGAAACAAAGCAATGCTAAAGCTGAGACTGTTTTTCGCTTGCACATGTGGTTTCTCATAGTTCTACATGTGTGGCTTGGTTCTTGGATTCTGCTCAGTTCATTATGCAACATCCTGATGTTCCCAAGATGCTGTGTTGGAGAGAGAGGTACATTTAAAACAGACAGAAGGAACAGAGGCCGGCTCAGTGGTGGCGGCAGGAGATGAACTTGACCAGATGTTCCCCAACCTCCCACAGGCTGTGACTCACAGGTGGCCCCTGGTGCTGTTGTGCAGGAACTTGGGAGATAACCTATTCTCCCAGCTGAGTCCTCCATCATGGTTAGGTCAGAGCCCAGATTTATGAGCTCTTGGAGAGGTAGAGTACAGATGGAGAACATGTCAATTTTAGCTTTTGTGGGAGGATCAGGAAGGACCTTGAGGAATTGCCACCGCCATGACTTATTGGAGACATTATACTCCTGAACCCTGTCTCTTATACGGCTCCCCTCCACTGCTGACTTTTTCCCTTTCTGTCTCTGCACAATAACTGATTATGCCTATGGATTCAATCCTTACTCTTGACATCCTTCTCTATTGATGTCTGTTGGAAGCTTCTTTTATCTTCCCTTCTGGATACATCTGAAATTCCACATGACCCTGCATATTCCAGATTGATGGCAGAATTCAGAATATGGTATTGCCTAACTCAGAGAGTTTGCAAATGGAAGTTGCCTTTGCTTTCTTCCCCTCAGTGATCTTGGTCTTGCATCAAATGAATTGTTCTTCTTGGGTGTGCCTTGTGATGCTGACAAAATGTCCTGGTATTGAACAATGTGTCTTGCCACACATTTCTGTATCCTTTGTCTAGGGAAAGGAAGAGAGAGAGAGAGAGAGAGAGAGAGAGAGAGAGAGAGAGAGAGAGAGAGAGAGAGAGAGAGAGAAGGAAAAAGATACAAAGGAACTTATTTATGAACAGAACCAGACTGACAAGCATAGAAAAGAAATTTATGATTGCCAAATGGGGAAGGCGCTGTGGAAGTGATAAATCACAAATTTGGAATTAGCAGATACAAACTACTATATATAAAATAAAAAAACAAGGTCCTACTATCCAGCACAGGGGACTATGTTCAATATTGTGTAATGACCCACAATGGAAAAGAATATAAAAAATACATATATATATACATACTTTGCTGAACACCAGAAATTAACCCAACATTGTAAATCAACTATACTTCAATTAAAAAAATAAGAAGAAAATGTTTAATGTGAGTTGCCTGTTTTTCAATGGAAAACAAATTAAATATTCTAAATTGCTCCTAGAATGAAAAAAGGCTCAGTTTGGGAACTAGAACTCACTTTCCACCAAATTCAGACACATCTCTGGAAGTGGTTCTGTTGCACTGCTAGCCTTTTCAGTGTATGGACTCCCCAGCCTCCATTCTAGCCTACAGCTGCTGGCAATTTTGCAATGAATCTCCCCTTTAATTAATCAATTGGGGTCCACATGGAGGAGGTCTGTATTTACTGTGTCAAAATTTGACAAAAGCATGCATGAAAGGGAATCAGGCATGCACAAAAAATCCAATTTCTTTTTTGACTGTATTCAAATAGCAATCAGAAAGCTGCACACAGGAAACACACAACTGCCTTTGCATAGACAATGAATGTGAATTTTTTTTTTTCTAAAAAGAGGAGCATGATTGGTTACTAGAATAAACACAATGGTACTATAAGATCAAGAATAGAATAATATGTTTAGGGAAGAAAAACAAAGGTCATAAATCTAAGAACTGGAATAACTCAGAGTTGTTAGACAATGAGAACTATGGTGGAGGGGGGGCGGTTACCATTCTACACCAACATAAGCAGAAACACAAGCGGAAAATATGTCTTGAAGTGCCATTAACTCGGAATTGTTTTGCTGACAGTGAAGGACAGCTGGGGAAGAAGGAGGATTTGAAGCCCACTTCCTGACGCTCTCTAAGGCATGTGTAATGTAGGAGAGTGAACATACTTATCTGAAACGGCAGCAGGGGTGGGGTGGCCTCATGTGAGAGCCATATTCCTATGAATATGGGCAAGGAGAGGGCTGTTCCATGATCAAGGTCAGCATAGAAGGGTGTTTAACAGGGGAAGGGCTCCCAGAAGGAGCAGCTACACGATGGAATGCATTTTGCTTTATTTTTTGCTACATGCCGCATGCCGATGTATGTTGCAATATTTGTGTGCTAAGATGTATGTTGCTAATATGTGTGTGTATGTGTGTAAGTATGTATGTTTATATATATGTATATATATGGTTTATAACCTTACGAGTTTATCAGTTTTAATAAAGAAGTAAAGTTTCCACAACTCAAAGCATCTGCAAAGGCTAGAAAATCTCTGTAACCAAGATACCTTTTTAAACCATAAATTGGCTGAATGAAACCAAACTGAAAAGGAAACTGAGTATGATACAAGACTCTGTCTGGATAAATGAGTAAATGAGTGTCGTTCGTTTACACACACACACACACACAAATATGACAAGTCTGGACAAAATAAAAAAAGGCAGTCGGAAATTGATGCGGTTGTGCAGAAGCGTCTATCTCGATTCCCAGGGCTCCGCAATAACCTGGTTTCTACTTTTTCTAACCCTGACCTCCAAGGTCAGACAGTGCCACTAACAGGGCCTCTCGGGCCGAGTTCCTGGCGGGAGGGTCAGGAGGAGAGAGAGGGCGATGACTCCCGCCAGGATGATCAGGGTACAGCCGGGGTGGGTGGGTTTTCTCTCTCTTTTTTTTCTCCCCACCTCATCTACCGTTTCTCCCTCGTTAGAAATGACGCTGCTGACAGTGTTCTTTCTCGGCAGTTTGCACGCCGCCCGAGAGGAGGGCAATCATCTTCGCAGACGCCCGTTCCCCACACCTGCGCCTGCCTCCAGCGCGGAGTCGGTGGTCCCAGGCCAGGCTGCTCGCATCCCCCTGGGGAGCGGGCCCTGAGGGATGTGGGGTGAATGGGCCCACAATGAATGGGTCCCAATCCTTGCTGGGCCGTGTACGCTCAGTTCCGAATGTCCTGGGCTCCTGGGAGGGCCTGAAGGCTTCTGTGAAGAGTAACGGGCTGTCACGCCGAGAGATGAGAAAACAGACCATTTGGCCCTGTCTGGTAGAACCAGAGGTGAAGTCAAAACTGCAGAGTAGGAAGCAGCTGCCACGTGCGGGACTAACTTCTATTTCTTGTGGACTAGTATCAGGAACATCACCAAACGTTTATTCCAAATGAGGAGCAAAGTCACTGCTTGAAAGACAGTCCATCAAATGGGACAGGCAGTGACTGATGGACTGAGTCCTCTCTGCTCCGGGACACTGCTGACGGGTCGCCTAGGCCGGCTCCCAGGAGCTCCCAGGGGAAAATGTAGGAGACAAGCACTTATTTTCTGTTACAGAAAACAGATGCTCCAAGAATTAAGAGGAGGGTTTGCTAGCTGAGGGAGATGGAAAAGATGTCAGATGGGGAACGAAAGGTAGGGTCAGCTCAGAGGCAGAGAAAGAAGGATCACGAGAGAGCCTGGATTTTAAATTCTTCCAGCCCACATGGGATTTGTTGGAGTTAAGGAGACTTGTTAAGTCGGGAGCCTCCTTCACCAAGACAGTGGGAAGGGGCAGGTTTGCAGGGGAGGAGGAAGTTACCCTACCACTCGGGTTCCTGCCCGGCAGAGAGACTCAGAGAGTAGACACAAATATGAAAAGGCTGGAGAGGATGAGCTAGAGATGGAGGGAGGGATTAATGACTCTCCCAAAAGGGGAAATTAGATCTTGAAATTTCAAGAACTGAGACACTGTTGTTCTTAGAAAGCTTAAGAAAATGTTACACCAGTGTTTTAACAGGTGTGATTTCACCTGCTTAACAGCTGGAGAGAAGCCTGGAAAGGAGTCCCTGTCTTGGGCTGCGCCTTGAAGAAGAGGAGGTAAGGGAAATCAAAGAGCAAGTGAGGAAATGACTTCATGGTGAACAGCATCATGTAGCCTTCCTTTTTGCTGTTGGGACTTTTTTTTTTTTTTTAACTATCTGTACACTGATTCGAATTATTTGGAATCTTTTTAAATGAGTCGGCTACTTTGTTGTCTTGTTGCAGCAAGGAGTACTTTTCCCTGATGGAAATGCTAGTGAAGAGGCTGTAAGGTCTGGAGCTGCTACTGTTCTCTTAAGGAAATTCAATCCTTACGTCTCTGATAAAGTAACAAGCACCTGAAAGCACTTTTGGCAGATGGGAGGGCATTCGCAGCCCCCAGCTGCCATGTTGTACGTTTCCCCCTCCCACTGGCCTCCAATGAGCTGTCCTATCTGAAAGGTCCTCTTTTTGCTGCACACCACAGCTTTCTACTCCTCTCCATGCCCATGGCAACTGTCCACACTAAAATGCCCCAGGTCTTTCACCTGGGCACTAACGTTTCCTCTTTCACCCCAAACAGCATCATTTAAGCATTCATGTAAGAGTTGGGATTGCAATAATGCATGAGGCACAGTCCCTGCTTTTAAGTTGCCCTTAGTCTAGTTAAAGGAGTAGGACAAGCAAGCTAATAAGGGAAGTATTATTTTAGTGCCAAGAAATGGAGAGGTTTTCAGTACACATCAGAGGGCCACCCAACCCAGGTAGGGGTTCAGGGGTGACTTTCTGGAGAAAGAGGGGTGCCACATTAGTTAAAGGAAGCAGGTAAAAAGGTAGGGACCCATACTGCAGCCTGCAGGTGTGAGTGAGCATGGCACATTGAGGAACTGTGAGAGTTTCTGAATAACAGCCTCAGGAGAGCGGTAACAGGAAGACAGTAGCTGAGCAAGGAGACGGGAGGCGGCTGTGTTGGGTCTGTTACACTCATTTGTCATTGTCATTCATCTGTTCATGGTTTTGGGTATTTGCTATGCACAAAGCAAGAAACTAAGCACCATATCTTTAAGGGAGCTGAGAATAATTTCAAAAATTTGTTGATGAGGAAGATCACAGGTGAGGTGTTGGTTCTGGATGCAGAGAGGAGGACGTGGTTGATGCCTATATACTGACCAGCTTCCTTGTCTTGCCCCGGCTGTCCCCAGAGCCCATCTGCAGAGTGCAGCCTCTGTGATCCTGCAACTGCGTGACAGGTTATCTTTCCTCTTCCCTTATGAAAATATAACTGTGGGAAGGAGGGTGGAGCATTCAGTAGTCAGGAAATGAGTCAGGGACTGAGTAGAAGCAAGCTAGACGGTTGAGCAATTTTCTTAAATGATATATGAAAGGAGAATCTTGAAAAGGAATAGGATTTGACTTGACTCCTTACTCAGAACTTATAAACATGCTGGGCGACATGCACTCGGTGGACCATCAATGCATTAGGAGCTATAATCTAGTTGGGTTTCTACAAAGTAACTCCAAGAGAAATGAAAAATGAGGGTGTTCGATTTCTGCAGAATCAATTTTTGAAAAAAAAAAAGTAGTGAATAATGGATGCAATAGAATCGAATAACTGAATAATACAATGGGAAGGAATTAAGAGCCAAAAAGGGAAAAGAGTGTTTGAAGATAATCTGATCCATGGCAAAGGGTTGTAAACTACCCTTTTTAGCAATAAAGGTACTTGGCTGGGGAAAAGAATAAGAAAAATAAAAAGTAATTTAAGATGAAAAAAAGAAGCATGTGAAATATTAAACACTTGGGCCATGCAAAATTGAAAAGATGGAGCAAAATTAAAATAATATATAAACTTTGACAGTTCCCGCTTTTTTTAAAAGCCATGTTGCTTCAACCTGGCTCCAAAAGTACTGCTACCTTGAGGGCCCCCGCTCAAGGCCCCTTGGCGGAAATGCTGAGATCTGCTAGACTCTCCTTTCTCCGTCTCCTCAGGCGACTCAGAGTTACCCGTTCTCTCTGCATCCACCAGGCCAGCCACTCAGCTGGACGAGTTCCTGCTCCTGTTCTTGGAATTCTGGGATAAGAGAGAGTGCCTGCTTCTGAGACAGCCGGCCAAGGTTCTGGAGATAAGACGATGAAGTGAGTTAATGGGCAATGAAGGCTCAAAAGAGTGTGAGCCTCCTCTTCCGGACTCTCTGTTCTGGTGCCATCAAACTCCCTTTGCCTTTCGGTCTTTTCTCTCAGAGGATTTCTCTGTCTCAGCAGTCCTTGAAGGACAGCTCCCAGACCAGCTGTGTCTGCATTACCTGGGGACTTATTGGTGGTGGAGGTTTAGTCGCGCAGTCGTGTCCGACTCTTGCGACCCCGTGGACTGTAGCCTGCCAGGCTCCTCTGTCCATGGGATTCTCCAGGCAAGAACACTGGAGCTTATTAAGAATGCAGATGTTCAAGTGCCTCTCAGAGCTACCCAACAAGAGGCTCATTCCGGGTGAGGCTTAGGAGTCTGTGTTATGGAGTTCTGACATAGGTGCTTCTGATGCTCATTCACCTGTGAGAAGCCCTGCTCTGTCTTCGGCCCAGCCTGTCCTGGCCCCTTCTATCCCCAGCGAAGCCCACCCCAAAGTCCAGGGCTTGACACACATGCTCTTTCTTAATCCTCAAAACAACCCTACGAAATATGTCTTTGTTATTTGTCATTTGCTCAGAAGACAAACCTGAGACTCTATTTGGAGAAGGTACTTGCCCTTGGAATAAGTGATATGTTAAGAAAGAGCTGAAATTTGAGTCTAATGTCTGGTCAATTCCCAAGTCTACCCTGCTTTCGCTACGTGTTGACATTTTCTCTGAGCTTCACAGCCTCTTTTGACTTTTCATTTTCCAATCAACATTTTCTCCCTTTTTAAAGTCTCCTATGTCTACTTCAAAACACCTCTGTACTTGTCTGCCCTTTACCTCCTCCTGCTTAGAGAGAGGGAAGGAGGCTGTTTTCTAAAGGCAAGTCTTCCAACCTATGCTCTTCATGGAAATTCTTCCTCCTCCCTGGTCTCTCTGCCGTTTCTTTCCCTCTGCTTTATTTTCTCTTTGTTAGTCCTTCTGATCCTGTTCATCTCTTCCCCAAATTAGTTGTCTTTTTCCTCCTTTCATTTGTAACCATCAGACTCCCTTGTCTCCCCCCTCCCTTTTTTTTTCTTTCAATATTCTCTCACTGAGTATCTCACCCATTCCCAGGATTTCTTTTTAGATGAAATTCACATCTGTTTCCAGTCTTGCTTCTTTCCCTTAATCCAGATCCATGAATCAAGCTTCTTCCTGGACTTTGCATTCGTCCTCAGCCCAATGTGCCTAAAACAGAGCTGATGGTCTTTCTCCAGATCTGCTCCCAATCTGCTTAGCGAGATCATTCTCTCCCCATTCTGTCAGGAGGGAAAATCTTGTGCTCAGCTTTCTCTTTCACACTGTTTATCCAGTCAGTCTTCTTTAAATGGTCTTCATATCCTGTCTTCTTACTTACATCTCCCAACCAGACTGCAAGCTCTTTGAGGGATGAACAGAATCTCATTCCCCTTATCTCTCTACATCTAGCTTATTGCTTTGCAGGTTAAAGGTGCTCAAAAATTATCAAGTGAATGTATAGAGAAATTAAAGGATTAAAAAGTGACACTTGTTATTCTCAGAGGAAGAGGAGAGAAATAGACCCTCTAAAGGTAAGTTAAAATAATTTATTGACAGCCAAGGTGACTGTTAAAATGCTTGCTGAATTATTAGTCCTGGAGAGCAAGAGGATGGAGACCTGAAAGACATATCAAATAATGAATCAAAGGATGGTCCCTGTAGCCTTCTGTTAAGAGGCAGAGATATTTCAGCATCTTAAGAATCAAGTACTACAATCTTTTACGAGACTAGAAAATCATTGTAGGTCTCATAAATTTCCCTCTTCTTATTGTTCCAAAGGCTTAATTTAGGATGAGTCACTCCATAAATCTAGGCAAAGATGACTAATGATTATAATAACAATATCATAAATTATATAGTGTCTTTCCTTCAAAGGAAAACTGGATCTAATTTATTCTCACAGTATTCCCTATTGGTTTCTAGGGCCCGGGATCATTATTGCTATTCTTCAGCTGGAAGGTATGGAAACTTGCCTTCCCATTTTTTCCTCATTGCCATTCCATAGACTATGGCTGTATCCTTAGGCCTAGCCAAGTTTACTTCCAATTGGATTTCTACTGCTTCCTCACCTTCGTCAGTCACCAAGACTTAGATGGGTTTTCTTTCCTTCTGTTTGTCATACCACATTCCCAAACAGATATAAGAACAGTATTATAGCTTATTAATTGCCTAACGTTGCCTAAGAAATTCACCGACTCGATGAACACGAATTTGGGTAAACTCCGGGAGTTGGTGATGGACAGAGAGGCCTGGCATGCTGCAATTCATGGGGTCTCAAAGGGTTGGACACGACTGAGCGACTGAACTGAACTGAACTGAACAAGAAGGATATTAAGCACATATTTACTAAGTGATCTGGTTAAAGTCACAGGTTCAATAATACTTATAATAGTACTTGAGTCATTAGAGCATGAATCCATATCTTTTGATACTAAGTTTTATATTTGGCCCATAAATCTATTATTTTATAAAAAGTTAAGTGGAACTTTAGAACATTTTCCCTAGTAAACCCTAGTAATGAGTTAATCTTGAATAATTATCTTAGGAATATAATGGCAAAACATAATGCCTTGGATTTTAAGAATTATTTCTTTATGAATTCAATGGGCTTTGTGTATATTATTTTTAAATAACTTTATAAAATAGGAAAAGACATATTCTTTTCTTTCCCATCAGAGATGGAGTTGATAATACTTCATTCATCCATTCATTTGTTCTAAAACTATTTGTTGGTTGCCAGTTGTATGCTAGAGGTCTGCTAGGTGCTGAGTATGTAATGTGTTAGTCACTCAGTCGTGTCCGACTCTTGGTGACGCCATGGACTGTAGCTCGCCAGGCTCCTCTGTCCATGGGATTCTCCAGGCAAGAATACTGGAGTGGGTCGACAATCCCTTCTCCAGGGGATCTTGCTGACCCAGGGATCAAACCCAGGTCTGTGGTATTGCAAGCAGATTCTTTACCATCTGAGCTACCAGGGAAGCCCAAGTATGTAATAATGGACAAATTAAATAGTCCTTTTCCTTGAGGAGCTTAGAATAAGATCCAGACATTAAGTGAAGAAACACATAAAATGATGCATACCTTCAGATTATGATATGTGTGATGAAGCAAAGAATTGAGAGGTATTCAAAAGGTCCCTTTGATAAGGAAAACTTCGCTGTGAGATGAAGAGTAGGAGTTAGGCTGAGTGTCATGTAGATAACTCAACATGTGTAAATGACTGGAATGCAGCTGAGACCCTGCAAGGCAGAGCGTGGACTGATGGTAGTGAGAGAGGAGGGAAGTGTCTCAGGAGGAGGCAGAGGAAGAGGCAGGAAGGGGCCCTGCCAGATAGGACATCATCTTATTGTTCATAGTAAGGGAAATCAATCCTGAATATTCACTGGAAGGACTGAGGCTGAAGCTGGGCCACTTGATTCGAAAAGCTGACTCATTGGGAGAGACCCTGATGCTGGGAAAAATTGAGGGCAGGAAGAAACAGGATAAGATGGTTAGATGGCTTTACTGACCCAATGGACATGAGTTTGAGCAAACTCTGGGAGATGGTGATGGACGAGGAAGCCTGGTGTGCTGCGGTCCATGGGTTGCAAAGAGCCAGACGTGACTAAACAACAATAAAGTGTTTGAGATGTTATTTTAAGTGCAAAGGAAAACCACTGAAGGATTTTAAGCAGGAGAATAGGCCGAATCAAAATTTTATTTTAAAGGAGCCTTATGTTGCTTTGAGGAAGCATAGATTAGAGAGGTGTGAGAGTGAAGGGCCAGGTAGGAAGCTCTCAAGTCGGTCTAGATGTGTACATTTCAGGGCAGTCACCAGAGCAGTGGGCAGATTTAAGCTATATTTTCAAGTCACTTGAGTAGAACTTAGTGGTGAATTGGAAGGAGCTGAGGTGAGCAATGTGGGAGAAGGAGGTGCTCTGTTACTGAGTCTCGAGGTTACAGCAAGAAAGAGCCTTGGGTGCTATTGATTTCACGCCCCATTTCAGAGAAAACAGAATTGAGTTTCCATGAGGTGAGGTGATTTACCCACCTAAGCAGTGAATTAGGTAAAGAAATAAGTGTTGTTCAAGGTTGAGAGGAATAGGCAGGGGAATTAAATAGAGTCTGTTTATATCTAATTCTTATCTCTAAGAAAAATACGTGGAACAACTATGATGAGAAACGCACCACTGATTTTATAAATTTTTGCAAGGGGTCTGAGCATGTAGGAAAACGTTTCCAGTTCCTTTCCCTGAACTTCTAAGGGACTCATTGGTTGGGAGAGTGGTCTCCTCAAATGATACTAAGTCCTTGATATCAGCTTCCCTGGTGGCTCAGTGATAAGGAGTCCACCTGTAATGCAGGAGATGATGGTTCGATTCTTGGGCGGGAAATATTCCCTGGAGGAGGGCATGGCAACCCACTCCAGTATTCTTGCCTAGAAAATCCCATGGATTGAGCAGCCTGGTGGGTTATAGTCCTGGGATTGCCAAGGGTCAGACACGACTGATGTGACTGAGGACAAGCACAAGTCCTTGATATTCAGCCCAGGTTTTCACTTGTTCGATGTCAGATGCTATATTTTATTTGAAAATATAATAGAAGCTAGTATTTCCTGATCTGCCCCTTGAAAGAAGACAGGGAGCTTTATTCTTTATGTGAGTTATGTTCATCAATGCAAATTTTAATTTTTGTGTTTCTTTTTTGCTAATGCAAAAAGAATTGACTGCTGAGAAGTGAGTCACAGTCCTTAGTCCTGCTTTGGTTGATGTAGCCCATTCTTGGAAAGTTTGACTATTTGTTAAAATAAATAGTAATTTTCAATGATCCTCTTTGGCAGCATGAGGCTCATATTCAATGATAATAATAACTATTAATGTTTTAATAATAAAAGCTAAAACAAACAGAGCCATTTCCTATATGCCAGGCACTGTATCAAGACTGTTAACACACGCGATTTGCAAAGTCATACAGCTAATGTTGACAGAGCTGACATTCAAGCCCAAGTCTTTCTGACTATAGATCCCATGTCCAAACCCATTCACCTGTACATCCATTCAACCATTCAGTAAATGTCAAGCAACTGTGTGCTAGGACTGTTCCAGGAGCTGGGAATATTGCCAGGAAAATATGGACAAAAATCCCTGCTTTCATGAACTTATATTCTACTTGGGGGCAGAAATGGGTAAGGTAACTAAGCAAAATAAATAAGTAAAGTATATGGTGTGTTAGAAAGCCATGAACGCTATGGAGAAAAATAAATGCAAGTGAAAGGAGGTGTTGAAAATTTACAAATTGAAGGGCTGGAGAGAGTGTTTCATTGAGAAGGTGATATTCGAGCAAGGTCTCCAAGGAGAAAAGGGCTGAGTTCCGTGGCTCTGGAGAAAAAGAGCATTCCAAGCAGAGGGAACAGCGGTGCAGGGCTCTCCCTTAGGAGTTGCCGGGCATCTTTGGGCATGAGCTGGGAGGCCAGGGTAGGGGTAGGGGGTAGAGTAAGTTGTGGGGAGTAGATGCCATTAGTGATGGAAGGCCAAACTGTCCTGTTGGGTATTTCAAGCCAGGGTAAGTTTTTGCTTTTTAAACTATATAAGATATACAAAAGTCTTATATCAGAATTCTATTTGTCATGCTGTTACGAGGTTAGGTTTGTTCACATTTCACTGGAAGTCTCTGAGAGGCTTCCAGTTCAAGAGGGCGGAGTAGAAGGCCCTGAGCTTATCTTCTTCTGTGAGAGCACTAGCTGTCCAACAACTAGCTGTTGAACAACCATTGGCAGGAGGGCACTGCTGCTGCTAAGTCACTTCAGTCACGTCTGACTCTGTGTGACTCCATAGACGGCAGCCCACCTGGCTCTGTCCCTGGGATTCTCCAGGCAAGAACATTGGAGTGGGTTGCCATTTCCTTCTCCAATGCATGAAAGTGAAACTTGAAAGTCAAGTCGCTCAGTTGTGTCTGACTCTTAGTGACCCCATGGACTGCAGCCTACCAGGCTCCTCCATCCATGGGATTTTCCAGGCAAGAGTACTGGAGTGGGATGCCATTGCCTTCTCTGAGGAGGGCACTGGGACCCACCAAAAAAAGAGAACCCACGTCCAAAGAAAAAGAAGAAGTCACAGCGAGGCAGATGTCTCTGAGAATTGACAAACGACAATGACGCTGCTCCCTGGGCTTTTCTGGTCTCCTGGGAAAAGCTATGGTTTTTCCAGTGGTCACGTATGGATGTGAGAGTTGGACCATAAAGAAAGCTGAGCGCCGAAGAATTGATGCTTTGGAACTGTGGTGTTGGAGAAGACTCTTGAGTTCCTTGGACTACAAAGAGATTAAACCTAAATCCTAAAGGAAGTCAGTCCTGAATATTCATTGGAAGAACTGATGCTGAAGCTGAAACTCCAATACTTTGACCACCTGATGTGAAGAACCGACTCATTTGAAAAGACCCTGATGCTGGGAATGATTGAAGGCAGGAGGAGAAGGAGGAGATAGAGGATGAGATGGTTGGATGGCATCACAGACTCGATGGACATGAGTTTGAGTAAACTCTGGGAATTGGTGATAGACAGGGAGGCCTGGCATGCTGCGGTCCATGGGGTCGCAAAAGGTCAGACGTGACTGAGTGACTGAGCTCAACTGAGGAAGCAGGGCTGACGTAGGAAGTTAGTTGTGTGGCTAAAATTTTGGTAGCCAAGTGGAGGGTGGGTTTTATTCAACTTTGCAACTTGTCTGTCAATCCAATATTTATAGTGCTTTAGAGCAGTGTTTTTTAAACTCAAACGTGCACATCTGCTACCCTGCTGATGTGAACAAGCAGATTCTGATTCATTATGTCCGGGGTGGAGAGCAGGAGCCTGCATCTCTGACAAGCTCCCAGGTAAAGTCAGCACTGCTTAGGTTTTGGTCCATACCTTGAGAAGCAGAACTTTTTAGAGTCTGCAGAGACTTTCCCATCCATCATCTCATTTTAATTTGGCTCTTCATCAAAACCCTGAGTTAATTGGTTCAAATATTATCATCTTCATTTACAAATGAAGAAATTGAAGCTCAGAGGGGGGTGAGATGACCTGACAGAGGTCATATGGCCAAATGGTGGAGCCGTGACTTGAATTAGTTCCCTGGCTTCCAGACAACAGCTGCCCTTGATGGCTTTTAAGCTCTGATACATAAAAGCATGCTAATGAATATTTTTGGCTGGTGCTTGCGCACACACACACACACACACACACACACACACACACACACACATGTGCAAGGCCAGGGCTGGGGAGGGGTAGAGAGGGGGATGATATAGCCTCGCTGAAGCTGCAGCTGCCCAGAGGCCCGCCTTGGCAGCAGCCCCTGGAAATGAGCCAGTCATCGCGCCATGCCCTGGAAAAATGTCTTCCCATGTGCTTCTCTTCCGTGCAAGGCTGGCCCCCACCTCTGGCTGGGAACATTTTCTCCGCATGTACTTTACCCATGAGCTAAACTGCATGGACCTCTGAGGTAATCTGGTCCCACGCTCATGCCCAAGACGCAGAGTTATTTACTGTCAAGCTGGAAAATACTGCTTTTCTCACCCAAGGAGAGCGCTGTTCTCAGAGCTGAAGCACATTGGTTCATACTGAGCTCCAGCTTTCGGGGATGAGCAGAAATCTTTGAAGTGTTTCCAACCAAATCTGTGGGGAGGTGAACAGATTTTTCAGCTGCAGGATTCCAGGTGAAGGAATTGTGTCCCCCCACTTGTTTACAAAGCAGTGCAGCAGCTGTTCGGAGGCCCCCACTCCCCTGGACAGACAGGCATTTGGAAGCTGTATGGAGCCCTCCAGACAGTCTGCTCGGGCACCCCCCAACCCCCCCCCCCCCCTGCCCTGCCCAGAGCCCTCATCACCATCAGCCACCGTCAGCACCAAGAGCTCAGTGCAGGAATGGCATGAGGGCCACGCCCGGCTTCTCAGATTCAGTTTCGCTGGGCTCTTTTTATTAATGTTAAAAAAACATCAGGCTGCCTCTCAAATATGATGCTTTGAGAAAAATGACTCACACCCTTTCTTGCCTCCTAAGCCCTACTGAGAAACTTTGCCTCAGAGAAACGGGCATGAGTTTCTCAGCCGCTGCTGTGAGTAGCTCTATCCGTCTGCCTCTGCCCATGCGCCCACCCTTACGTACTCAGCCCCTGTCCCATGTCCTCTGCTGGATGCTTCTGGGACACATGCTGCACAGCAATGGCTTGCTTTCCTAACTCCTAGGACTCCAGGGGTTTTACTGCTATGGGACATCCATCCTGCACTGCCTTGGATGGTTATAGTAATAATGGAGATGGCAACGGCTAGCCTCTACAGTGTAATTCCCATTCATTCCACATCATGCTAAGCACTTTGCATGAATTGTCCCATTCATCCTCAAAATGGACCTCATCAGGTTGGTACTATCATCTCCACTGTAAGATGAGAAAACTAAGGTGTAGAGAAATTAGGACCAGAGTTTGCCCAAGGTCATATAGCTCCTAAATCTGAGTCCAGACTAGAATTAGGTGTGTTTGGATACTTTTTATCTTTCAAATATGTAAAGATAATGCCACTTCTGTTATTATGCTGTTAACTCTCTCAGATGGATGTGTGTGAAGCTTGCTCAGTCATGTCCGACTCTTTGCGACCCCATGGACTGTCGCCTACCATGCTCCTCCATCCGTGGGATTCTCCAGGCAAGAATACTGGAGTGGGTTGCCATTTCCTGAATAGCAGTCTTCAATAAACATCCCTGTATGTCAGCAACAGCTACTCTGAAGGCACTTCACCTTAATGCTACTACTTAATACTACTACTATTGTTAGCAATTACAGGGACTTAAATGATTGGGTAGCTGTAGTGGAATGTATTGTGTGTATGTGTGTTTGGTTGCTTGCTTCACATATCTTTGGAGAAACCACTGTGTTTCCATTCTTAGTCCTTGTGATGGGGTTTAGAGTGAACTTCTCACCCCCTCATTCCAAGCTGGCACTTGGTACTTGCCAATTAGAATAGTCCGTACCACTGGACATAGGGATGGATAAGGAGACTGATACAAGAGCATCAATTTGAGACTGTGAGTACAAAGAATTATATAAGCCTGAGTCTACCTGGGGCCTCCTTTGCCCCCATCTGAGTACAGCCAGCCTAAGAAGCAAGCCAGCATCAGAGAGAGTAAGGCTGAGACACACAAAAATACAGTTTTAATGAGAAATTTGAACCCCAGGATCCAGCTGAGATTTATTCCTAGATTTTTTCAGTTATAAAACAAATGCCTCTTCTATTTCTGCCTAAGTTATTTTTGAGTTGGGTATTTTTCCCCTTATAGTTGGATGAGTCATGACTAATACAATCCATTAGGGAAAAACTTCACATTAAATGACAAAGAAGACATAACTAGATACATTATTTGGTCCTGGATGGTTGCCTCCTGGTCTAGGAAAAGTGGGACATTAGCGGGCCAGTTGGCAGAGTTTGAATATGGCCAATAGATTAATTAGTGGTGTTTATTGGTGTTAGTTGGAGAAGGAAATGGAAACCCACTCCAGTGTTCTTGCTGGGAAAATCCCATGGACAGAGGATCCTAGCGGGCTACAGTCCCCGAGGTTGTAAAAGAGTTGGATGCGATTTAGCAACCAAACAGCGAGTATCAAAGCACATGGCCCCTTTTCCTTTAAATAACAGTCATTGACCAGCAAGGGTTTCCTCTTTTTAAATCTAGATTTTAGATTTTAATCTAGATTTTCTGCAATGATTGGGGCGTTCTAGACATGGTCAAGACCTGTACTGTTACATGCACTACTGAGCACTTGAAAACTGGCTATTGCAACGGAAGAACTGAATCTTTAAGTTTACTAACTTTTACTTAATTGAAATTTAAGTAACTACATGTGGCTAATGGCTATCCTATTGGGTAGCAAAGATCTAGACCATTTTTGCACTACATAATCACAACTTCTCCACCCTGTCTCTGGTGGCTTCCCAGGAGTCCTTTCTCTGTTTCTGAATCCAGAACTCATGTTCTTCCCCCTAGAGAGAGCTCAGAGAGGTGAATTACTTGTGCACGTCTTCTTATGGCAAAGGCCTTATCAGCTCAGCTTGTGCAATGGTAGGTGAAGGAAAACCCCCACTTTTCAAACATAGCTATCCTGCTCTGGTTCCTCCACCCTGAGAGCTGTGTGCGACAGGCCCTGGGATCTCATTACAGCTCCCCATGGTCCAGATCATGCTAACTCTTTTGGTAGAAATGAATAAAGAAAAATAGACACAGCAATATTCAGATTATTCTTATTTGTCACCTACGTCTTCTAAGTTTGCTGAAAGAAGGTGGAGACAAGTCTTAAGATATTACTTAACTAGAAAGTCATCTAGTTGTTAAGAGTTTTGGGCATTTAAATTCTGATTCCATCATTTAGCATATGTGAGACCTCTGTGGAGCCATTTATCCTCTATGAATGATGGGTTTTTGCAACTGAAACAAGGGGATCAGTAGTATTTATCTCATGGTAGCTTAGTGAGTACTAAGTGGGACAGTACATATGGAAGATGGAGCAGAGTGCTCCATAACCATCCACTGTCCTCACTGTTTCATGCTATTGCTGACGTCCACAGGGTAATGAAAGCAATAAAGGGCACAACACACAGTGATGATTCCCTAACAGCTTTCCACACTAGGGCTCTGCACTAGCCTGCAGCATCTTTGATCTGAAATTTCGCTGAAAGTCTGAATGGAGATTCTCTCCACGAACGGCTGAGTATCGACGGAAGTGAAGGAAATGAAGATGTATGGTCAGAAAGATGAATGTCTGTCTGGCCCTGTTGCTGCTTTTCACTGCTTGGCATCTTGCTTTTCATCTTTCAAATGTGTCAAGGGCTCTTGCTGGTGGAGTTTCAAAACAGTTGTTGCTCTTCTTTCCTCTAAGGCTGAAGCACGGAACACTTTGAAACCTAGTGAGGAGACCACGTCCTTGCTCAGGGTGCCAACCTAGATGCTGTTCAAAATAATTCGATTGGAGTTCAGGAAGCATTTATTCTAAAAATTATTGCACACCTCCTACATTATGCTGGCTGCTGAAGACTTAGTAAGGAACAAAATGGACACAATGTACAGCCACCCTCATGGAGTTTGTGATCCAAAGATGTTGCCTGATAAGAACATGGGAGATGGTTTAGCACCTTCTTTGTAGGATACTGGTTATCTTCCCCAAATCATTTTCTCATTAAGACAACACCACTGATGAAGCCTGCAGGTATGTGTACGTGGGTTGAGAGAACATTATTTGTTGAGATGCTGAAGCTTCTCTTGAGTTTTGTATTCTCATCCTGCAAAGACAACACTTCCAGGTTTCCATGCAGTAATGTTATGGCTGGATTCATGTGTAATGGTGCAATCCCATCCATTAGAGGAAGGAGGAGCCTTGTAAGGTCAGACTGTCACACAGTTTAGTCCCACAGATTGTCAGCTCATCTTATCCGGATTTCTGTCATACTCACTTTAAAATAGAGAGGAAGCATCTCAGCATATACACATTAGGAAGCAGGTTCGCTGGCATCAAATATCTCAATCGCTAGAGTATCCATTTAGATATTCCTCCTGTGAACATGAACGCAGTACCCCTGCTATGCCAGACTCCGGCAGGATTTTGGAAGCACTGCGTTTACTTCGTTTTCTGGGAGGCATCTGTTCTCACTAGTATGAGAGTAATGTGGTTCTGTAAATTTATACGTTCACAAAAATTCTTGTAATGGGACCCTGTTCCCAGTTTCCCAAAACTGCTGTGTTAGGATTGCAATAAATGAATTAAGGGATCAATGGGTGTGCAAAATCAGGCTTTCCTGTCTCATGATCTCTTTTGACTTAACTCCATCACGGGTGACTGCAGTGTACAACTGTGATAACTCAAGACAAACACATGGGAGTGTTGACCTCCTTTAGCTCTTTTTAGTTTAGTGGACACATTGAGTCATGTGCCCTGTTAAGCACCATGAACAATAATGTGCATTTTCGTGGATTGTCTTACATCCTTCCAACCCCATTCCTCTGACATAGGTATTATATTTGTTGCCACTTTATAGATGAGGATATGGGGACTTGGGTGTTAAAATGACCTGCCCCAAGATGATAGACCTGGATTGCATATTAGGGTATTTGAACCCCAAACCATTCCAGAAACCTGTATACCTGAGAGCATGCTTGCATGTCCAGCTTCTTTCTAGTCACTGTTAGATGGACAGACATAGTTAAGATCTCAGTAAATACTGGTCAGTTATCAGTTTGAGGCTCTATGGCAGAGTGCAGTAGGGGATGGGAGAATTGAGATTTAATTACAATTTTAAAATATCTGTTTTCAATTCCTACTTGGTCCTGCTGTGATCGGCCATTTCTCTGTACATTTGAAATTCAGATAAACCGGATTAGAATCACCAGCTCTACATCCTGGTTAATGTCTCTACTGACCCTTAGTTTTATTCTCCTGCCTCCAAACAGGTTCTATTTCTGAGCCAACGTGATGCAAAATTCACCCCCTGCAAGTTTCCAACAAGACATCTAACCTCATGATGCCATGTTTTTCTACTACTTCTCCTGACAGTCTTGAGGTCACATTGAACAGTTCAAATATTTTGCTAGTAGCCTGGTGGCAGTTGGGGCTCTCAAACTCACTTTCCCCTTCTGCTGCTCTCCGGCCCCAGACACCCGCGTCACACATTTCCCAAGTCCATCAGAAATCCATATTTGAGTCCCCACTGGGAGACCTCTTCTCGCACCTTCCTCATGAGGCAGTGTCTCTTCTCCCTCTTTATTTTTCCTTTTTTGGAAAACTGATGAATAAATTCCTCTGCATTTCAACCCTTAACAATTTTATGCACATTCTCATTGAATCCTTACACTCACTCTTTTTTTGTTCTGATTTTATGATGAAAAAACAGGATCAGGAATGTTGTGGATCTTGTCCAAGTCCAGCTGGCACCAGGGGAGCTGTGTGGGGAACCTTCACCCTTGACCTGGATTCCACTGCTCTGTCCACCCCATCCTGCCTCCCTGGTCTGAGAGAGGTGTAGTGGAGAGCATGAACAATTCTGCCTTAGCTAGTCTGCTCAACAGTGCTTCTTAGTGGAGGGAACTGATATTTTGTGGGGGAAGGTTTGCTTCAGGGAACTCTCCTGGGCTTTGCAGGATGTCTTCTGAAAAGTGAAAGTGAAAACGCAAGTCGCTCAGTTGTGTCTGACTCTTTGCGACCCCATGGGCTAAGGTCCATGGAATTCTCCAGGCCAGAATACTGGAATGGGTAGCCTTCTCCAGCGGATTTTCCCAACCCAGGGATCAAACCCAGGTCTCCCGCATTGCAGGCAGATCTTAACCAGCTAAGCCACAAGGGAAGCTCAGCAATACTGGAGTGGGTAGTCTATCCCTTCTTCAGCAGATCTTCCCAACCCAGGAATCGAACCGGGGTCTCCTGCATGGCAGGCAGATTCTTTACCAACTGAGCCATGAGGGAAGCCCCTGGCATCTCTGGTCCCACCCATAAAGTGCTCCAGTCATTGTGGCAAGTAATGAAATGTCCCTAAACTTTCCTGAAGATCATCCTCTGGGGAGGGGGTGGTACTGGCCCCATGGAGAAGAGTAGACCATCCCTATGGGTCAGTGGACTGATAAATCATTTCAATGTTAAGCAATGAATTGGAAGGCGGGCATGAATATATCCACCCCTACTCGTGTAGAAGTGGCATTGTGAAGCAACACGGTCAGTGGAGAACAGAGGGCAGTAGGAAAGCAGTGGCCTCCTCTCCTCTCCCCCGGCGCCCCCTTAACACAGAGATCCCACAGAAGGCCCAGACCACAAGCTCATTCGCCTTCCCTGAAAGTAAACGGTGTGTGGAATCCAAAGCAGCAGGGAACGCGAGACCCAGGAAGTGGTTCTTCGGAAAGCAGCAGGAAGGGAGTAGCCGGCTTTAGTGGTAGAGAAATCACTTGGCTAGGGGAAGGAGGCCTGGATCCAGGGACGACTACAGGTCCTCTTGGCCACGTTTCCCAGTTTGGGGACCTTGGGAGATCAGAAATGCTGGTCATTTTATTTACTGAGGGTTCTTAATACTTTGTTATGTACAGCTTAGCCTGCTAATGATTTCCACGTTTCCCAGCTGTTTCAGCCTGAATCATCTTTATCCCTTAGGAAGAAGGAAAGTCCAAGGCCATGATTTGATTCTGTTTAGAAGCCACAACCCTTGGGCCCAGATTCAGGACTTGTGCTGCTCTCTTTATCCCTGCTGGCAAGTCACAGGCTCTGGGTTAGGGAGACGCATGATCTTAGATGTTAGCAGAGTCAGATGTGCCCAGTGGAAACAGTCTGGCTAACTCACAACAGAGTCTCAGCCCTCTTGGCTCTTCTCCAGAAATCACGTCTGCTAGGATTTCTGCAGCAGATTTGGTAGTTGCTGACTTGGAGAACTTGTAAGCTGTTTGTGAATTCACGGTGAATGGCCCTAACTCCAGACACAAATTCCCATTGATAGTAAGGGACTGGAAATGTACAGAAAATGCATTGAAAGGTTTTTTTGTGAAGCGTGTGTGTGTGGAAGAGAGAGACAGACACAGAGATAGAGAAAGAGAGAAACAGAAGCAAGGAGTGTGTGATATAAAAATAATTTAGGTAGGTAGAGGCTGGACAGTCTCTAAATGGAACATTTTGCATAGATGGCTATGTTGGGAAGGAAGTCAGACTGGAATGATAAGTTATAATGATTTTCCTAACACTAAACATAACTTAACCTCTCAAGACATTCTACTAAAACATAGCATACTCTACTAAAAGGCCAGTGTATAACTTTTGATAATTGAGAGAAACAGGATAGGCAGACATAGGATATAGGAGGACTGATGAAGCTTACCAGAATTCACAGATTGTGTGTGTGTGTGTTATGGCACATTCTGTAAACTCTTCTGGTAGAAGATCAGATTATTTTCTAAGGGCTTTTCATTTTCGAAGTACCAGTGACTTCTTGTGTTTTTTTTTTTTTAATTTATTCAATACATGCTTCTTAGATTCTGAGTCCATCGCAGGTACCACTCGCACACCACTTTTGTGGGTATGAGTATGCCTGTGGTGTGTGGGACAGGTGGTAAGTTATGGAATTAGGAGAATAGATAGGAACTGGCTATTGCAGGTTTACTGCTTGTTGGCTAAGCAATGATTCCAAACGAGCAGAAGAAAAATCATATTTATGCCTAATAATTGATTGCATGATATCATTGATTGGCCAGATTTCTGCTGTTAGCTTCTCTCTGGAAACAGCTTCTTAGGATGGGCAGATGTATGTAAATAATTGTGTGGACAAGTACAGCCTTGCTTCTTTGTAGACCAAATAGTGTTTGAAGAGCCATCTTAAATCTCAGAGTGAGTCTAGAGAATTGAAATTGTGGGGGTCAACTCTTAGATGAATGATGCTGGTAAGTTGATTTTGAGAACTAGAACTTGGGTTTACTGGTAGGACATGTCTTCCCAGCCATTGTCACTTGAAGATGATGTTAGGAGCCTTTAGAAGGGTCTTAGCTCTTTCCAGTGGCAGGTGAGCAGTGAACATATTTATCTAGGATTAACTTAATAACATCTAAATAGAACCCTAATGACCTGAAGGGGTTGAAATAGCTCTTCCTATTGCTCAATGAGGTGACCTACGATATACAGACTGACTGCTCTGAGTCAGGAGAACAAAGTCCAGTGAAAAAAGACAAGAACAACAAATCAGGGATCAATCATTTGTTTGAGTGTCTTCGTACTGTTCTGCTTGTCTGGTATTATGTACCAATCATCTCTAAACGTAGTGGTTCAGGATAATTTATTATTTTTTTCTCATAGTTCTGTGGGTTGATGGGGCTCAGTTGGATGCTTCCGTTTCTCCTGTCTGAAGGCTTGATCAGGCTGACTCACTACATGGCTGGCACGATAGTGGCTGTTGGCTAGGAATTCAGCTTGGATTGTGGACTGAAGCATCTGCACATGTTCTAAGGGCATTGCCATGTGGCTTGAGCATCTCATGGCATGGAAACTGAGTTCCCCAAAGAAGGGGCCCTTGAGCTAACATTCCAGTACCTGCCAGTCTCCTTGTGATCTCATGTCCCAAGTCCCAGGGTGTCACTTTGGCTGCGTGGCATTGGCCAAAGGCAAAGCAGGCAGGCCAGCGTAAGTTTAAGGGGAGGGACATCAGATTTCACCCTGTGGTGGGGGAGTGTCACGATCACACTGCAGAAGAGCATGTGGAATGGGTGATATTGTTATGGTCACTTGTGAAAAATGTGATCTGTCATTATACTTATAACTTTGATACTCATATTATTTCAGATGTACAGTCACACTGTCATTGTTAAGACATTTTTGGGAATGGATGATGGTAAGAAGATACAACCCAGTGAAATAAAAGCAGAATTGTGGAGTGTACTGACATCAAGCTCACTTGGCTCTGAATCCTGATTTCACTCCCCTGAGACCTCTGGGACACTGGTCAAGACTGGCAATATAATTTGTGGGGTCCAGTGGAGAATCGGCTATTTTTTTCAAAATAAGAATTTTAAGGTAGTAGCATCAGATCATTAAACTAAACACGGTCTGTTTAAGTGAGTGGCCCTGTGTGACTGCACAGATCACACATCTAGGACTGCCCCTGGTCATCATCCGTAGCCCTCCAAACTCCGACTGTATTTTCAAATTGAGATGATACTAACCCAGCTTGCAGTAGGGTCGTAAAGGAAACTTGAGACGATTTTACGTGGCAGTGTTTGTTAAGAAGAGGTCATGTGAAAAAGGAAGAGGTCATTAGGGCGGGCTGTAATTCGATGAGACTGGTGTCCTTCTAAAAAGGGGGAACGAGGTAGATTCAAATACAAGGAGAACGCCATGTGCACATTGAGATGGCCATCTGCGAGCTGAGGAGACAGGCCCGGAGCAGACCCTCCCCTCGGAGCCCTCGAAAGAGCCAAGCTGCTGACACCGTGACTCCAGACCTCCAGCCTCCAGAACTGAGAAAATAAATTTCTGTTGCCAAAGCCAACCGTTTGTGGAACTTCATTTTGGCAGACCTAACAAACTAAGACAACCCAGACAGCATATTCAAAAGCAGAGACATTACTTTGCCAACAAAGGTCCGTCTAGTCAAGGCTATGGTTTTTCCAGTGGTCATGTATGGATGTGAGAGTTGGACTGTGAAGAAAGCTGAGCGCCGAAAAATTGAAGCTTTTGAACTGTGGTGTTGGAGAAGACTCTTGAGAGTCCCTTGGACTGCAAGGAGATCCAACCAGTCCATCCTAAAGGAGATCAGTCCTAGGTATTTACTGGAGGGACTGATGTTGAAGCTGAAACTCCAATACTTTGGCCACCTGATGCAGAGAGCTGACTCATTTGAAAAGACCCTGATGCTGGGAAAGATTGAGGGCAGGAGGAGAAGGGGAAGACAGAGGATGAGATGGTTGGATGGCATCATCGACTCAATGGACATGAATCTGCGCAAGTTCCGGGAGCTGGTGATGGACAGGGAGGGCTGGGGTGCTGCAGTCCATGGGGTCACAAAGAGTTGGACATGACTGAGCGACTGAACTGACTGAACTGAGCAAACTAAGAGAGGCCTTTCCAGCACAGCACTCACCCCTTTCTCTTAGCTCCTCCTCAGCATCAAAAAGCGCAAAGCTTGTGTGGAAACAGTCCTCAGAGCACGTTGCCATTCACACAGGAGGTTTACCTCCAGGTCCGCAAGCACACAACCTGCTGAAGAGCGCTGGCTTGAGCTTTGCAAGCCTCTTGGCTTTCTTGAGATTCTCACTTCTGAAGGAGCTCCTGGGCTGAGGGCCACACCTCCAGTTGTGTCCAGATGGTCTTCCTTTGCGTAAACAGCATTCAGTCAATGTCTTCAGATCATCTTCTCCTCCCGTCACAGGCTTCCTCCTAACTGGAAGGAGTGAAAGCAAGTCCGCCCTCAAATCCCCTCCAGTGAGGGGTTGCCAGTGGCTTCATCACTAGGGTGAGTGGGACCATCATGCCATCAGGGCCCAAATCAAACGCAGCCGATTCTTCACAGTCAGATACAATATTGTTTCCTCTGCCCTCCCTACGAGCAAGGGGTCAGAGCTGTAATGACTCCTGATGGCAGGTGGCAGGACTACATCACATCTTGACATTAGCTTTTATCTTTTTTTTTTTTTATGGCTGCCAGCATGCTCAGTCAAATACCTGTCTGTCATCACAATCAGACAGGTCTTAATGTCTCTGCATTACAGAGGAGGACCTCGGCTCCCTTCCAGCCCGTTTATTATGGTCCCAGCGTAGCATTTTATCACACATTCCTCACACATAGCCTCCTCTCCACCACCACTGAAATCTTCCAAGTTGGCAGCTTTAGTGTCTACTGTCATTAATCTTCACTAGGCTGGGATCACAGGGCAAGGGGTGATTTATTGCAATTACCTGGTCTAGTGCAGAGCTCAGGTGAGCTGGGCTCACATGCATTTACTGGGCTCCCTTCCATTCTCCCACAGCCAAGGAGTAAAGCCTGCCTGCTTTGTTTCCATGTGTATCTTCTTGCATTTAGCTCATGAAATGTTAGTTAATTAAGGGAGAAGTGAGGAAATAGATTTAGATAGTAGTAGGGTTATGTATAGACATGGTGAAGCCTGGCTGTTCAAAGCCAGAACTGACACTGACATTTGACAGTCCATTTAATTTCTTTGTTGTTTCTGCATTTTAAGAAACATCCACAGGAAATTCGAAACTGTGCTTACCTGCCACTTTCTGCACCATCTGTTCCAGGTGATTAAAACCAATCTGCATATCGTGTGTTTCATTTCCAATTTCTCCCTAGGATGGCAGGGGGCAGTGCATGAAGTGGGGATAATGTGTGCTTAGGTTCTGCTGCTGAGGGAGAAGGGGGGTAAAGGTGGAATAACAGGGGAGAAGTTCCATGGAAAGCCCTTTGCAGCAGAAACAAACGTGTTCCTAAAAGAGGCCCTCCGTTTCTCCATTACCAGCTCTGACGGTGGCTCCTTGTCTGCTCTAAGTAAAAATGTCCTAATACTCTCATGCTCCTGGCCTGATGAAAAAGCGACTATTTTCCGGATAGGTTAAAAAGCTTTTTTTATAACCGTATCTGGGATTTGATTCATTCATGTGTTGGATATACTCTGTAGGAGACACCATTTGGTGTCTGTATGATGGATAGCAATTCACTTGTTCCCTGGTGGATGGGGTTTGGGTTAAATGATCTGCCTGCCTCTACTCTTCCTTTCTTGCCCCTGTCCCCTTCTCTCTGATGAAGCTTGCTGCTGTGGTTGAGCTGCCCAATGAAGAGACCTACGTGGCAAGGGACTAAGAATGACTTTTGACCAGAAGCCAGGGAGGAGTTGAAGTCTCCTTCCAAAGTCCTGTGAGAGACTGATTCTTGCCCATCACATGAGCTTGGAGGCAGATGCTCGTCCAGTTGAGCCTTGAGATGGCTGCAACCCTAATAGCACCTGGATCAAAGCATGTGAGTGAACAACCCTGAGCATCCAGTTAAGCCTCCCCCACGTTCCTAATTCAAGGAAACTGTGAGAGGATGTATTGTTTTAAAACATTTGTGTGTGTGTGTGTGGGCATTTTGTTACATAACCATAGATAACTAATACAACATAGATAACTTCAACACACAGGAATACTTCTAGAATTCTCTTTGCTATAGAGAGGAATCTGGAGAAAGGTATATTTGCCTTAGAGTTCTGTAAGGAGTACAAAATGAGGCTAACAAAGTAACGATGAAGATATTAAACAAATCTGGATGGCACAGACACCCACTGAGTGAAAAGTAGCCTTGTCACTGAACAGGTGCTGGAGGCCTGCTCTGGTGCCAGGGCTGTGGTGCCCTCTGGTTATTAACTTGTTGGTGGGGGGGGGGGGTGGTTCCATGTGGTTCTGGGAGCAGGGGTATGGCAACTTACAGGTACTTGTGGGTCTCAGAGATGGGCTGAAATATCTCCCGGGATGAGTATGTCTGTGTTTTAACATCCAGCGTGCCTCTCCTAGCGTCCCCCTTCCTGGATACCAGCCCTGGGCCAGTCCAGAGAAACTCATTTCAGGTCACATCATCTGAATCAGAAGGCATGGAACCTGTTGGGGGGGGCGGGGGCGGGGTGGGAATCCCCTTTTGTTCTTCTCCTGTCTTACCGAGGAGACGCTTAATGGGTTCCAAGTCTCCAAAAGGCCAGAAGCCGCCGGCTTTTCCATTTGGCTTATCCATAACTTATCTATGACAAGCCCAAAGGTTTCAGAGAACATCCCCTTCCCACAGCTGGAAGCCCAGGCTTTGCTCGACATCTTGTCTCCCGTTTTCATGCATTAGTGACTGTAATTCTACAGCCGTGCAGGAGCCTGGGCAAGGCAGGCCTCTTAAACATTCAGCTGCATGCTTGAACTGGGGGAAATCACAGCTGCTCCTCGCTTTTGATAATGCCAGGGAAATTGGTAAATAAATAAATAACCGGGGCCCAGGGTTCATTTACTAAATACCCCAATATGTGCAAGCAAACCGCATCAGGGACATCAAAGGAAAAGAAAAGCCTAATTTAGTAATAACATGGTCTCCTGCAGCCTCCTGCTTAACTCAAGTGTTAAGTTAAAAGAGGTAAATCAAGGGTTTTGAAGCACAATTTTATACTTAGTCTTCTTTTTTTTTCTCACCCAAAGAACAGGATCTGGGACCACTTCCTCTGTTAGCAGGGTCTGGCATAGCTTTCCTTCCTGTGAAGGGGGAGACTTTTAGAAATAATTGTTGCTAATTATTCCTTATTTGCCCTTCAACTAGGGAATCTCCCCTCACGGAAGAAGCATGCCCGTATTTAAAGCGTTTGCAAGTTTTTGAGGAGACTTCACATTCCCCATGTCAGGGACTGGTTTTCAGCCTGGGTGTGGGTGAAATAGT
The DNA here is from genome assembly GCF_032405125.1 of Capricornis sumatraensis. NCBI lineage: Eukaryota > Metazoa > Chordata > Mammalia > Artiodactyla > Bovidae > Capricornis > Capricornis sumatraensis. The sequence goes on from NC_091079.1 coordinate 89,716,913, forward strand.
GCAGAGCCCAAACCCTGACTGAGGAGGCTGGTCTGTTGGGCAAAAGGAAATGGATGGTGTGCTTGGGAAGCGAGGTAAACGCAGTGTCTCTTGAGATGCCTTCCAAATTGTCTGCCTACCCCCAGGGACATCCAAGACTTTGGCTCCCGGGTATCAAGCGGAGACCTGGAGGAGGGCATGGGAGCCCACTCCAGTATTCTCGCCTGGAGAATCCTGTAGACAGAGGAGCCTGGTGTGCTGCCGTCTATGGGTTCGCACAGAGTTGAACATGACTGAAGTGACTTAGCAGCAGCAGAAGCCCTCCATCTGAACACCGGGTCTTTTCACTTCTGGCATGCCGCATGGTTTGATAATCAAAACTGCTTCTTCTGTACCACCTCCAAACCAAAAGGACATTTTCTGTTTCCTTCACTCAATGTGTCCACCGAATGGAAATGCATGGCCTCTGGAGTCAGGTTACCTAGGCTCAGATGCCAGCCCTCCTATTTATTAGCTGCATCAGTTCAGTTCAGTTCAGTCACTCAGTCGTGTCTGACTCTTTCCCACCCCATGGACTGCAGCACGCCAGGGCTCCCTGTCCATCACCAACTCCCAGAGTTCACTCAGACTTGCATCCATTGAGTCAGTGATGCCATCCAACCATCTCATCCTCTGTCGCCCCCTTCTCCTCCTGCCTTCAATCTTTCCCAGCATCAGGGTCTTTTCAAATGAGTCAGTTCTTCACATTAGGTGGCCAAAATATTAGAGCTTTGGCTTCAGCATCAGTCCTTCCCATGAACACCTAGGACTGATCTCCTTTAGGATGGACTGGTTGGATCTCCTTGCAATCCAAGGGACTCGCAAGAGACTTCTCCAACACCACAGTTCAAAAGCATCAGTTCTTCGGTGCTCAGCTTTCTTTATGGTCCAACTCTTACACCTATACATGACTACTGGGAAAACCATAGCCTTGACTAGACAGACATTTGTTGACAAAGTAATGTCTCTGCTTTATAATATGCTGTCTAGGTTGGTCATAACGTCTTTTTATTTCATTAGCTGCATAATCTCAGGCAAATCACTTGACTTTTGCTAAGCTTTGGCTTTCCATGATTAAAATGGAAATTTCTCCAAGCCTCAATTTTTTTTTTTCTTGAGAATTAGTAGTCCCAAACTCATAGAGTTGTTGTGAGAATTAAATGACACAACACGTGTAAAATGTTTCACATGCTGACTGGCAACATAGGATGCCCTCCATGATTGATACATATGCATGTGATTTCATACTTCTCTGTACTGCAGGTCGGAAGTTACCTGGGACTCTTGTCATGTGTGAAAACCAGAAGCATGCAGATATTACCTAGTTTGTATGGCCTAAAAATAATTTGAATTTCATTGCTGATATTGATAACTCAGGAGGTTTCATGTGAAAGTCTAGATATTTTGCTTTTGTTGGAAAACAGGAAGTTCTGCTGACAGGGGACGTGCGTTTGCATAGACAATAATTGGTCAGGGCTGTGTGGACACCAGCTCCTTAGACAGAGGCTGGGCCCCCCAGTTCCACCTGCTCCTGGGTAAGACACTTGACACTGCCTCTTGGCTCTCGGAATTAGTTCACTGGCCACTCATCTTGACAGCCGCTTTATTGTTTTTCCTACACTATTGTTTTTTTTTCTCATTCTATGTTGTTTTCTGTTGTTCTTGTACTTGACCCCTTTGCATTACTGCAAGCTTGCTCTTTAATTTGTGATCCCTGCTTTAGATAAATACCAAATACACCAGCAGTTTAGAGTTGGCATAGCCAATCAACTGGGAAGAAGACCTGTTCTACAAGGTAAGTTACTTACTTGGTCAACCCAATCGGGGTTCCAAAAATGCGATTGTAAATGTCTTTTGGGTCATCATCCGGTTCAGCTCTCTCTCCTGAACATCTGAAAGTGTTCTTTTAATTTAGGACTTTATAAGGACAACTACATGAGTGTGTGGAGAATACAAAACACAATACGTGGAGTAGAACGGCAACCTGGTTCCCTCGAATGGTATCTATCTGTAATGCTAGTGTTGATTCATGCCTGGCATTGTGCTAAGCATATCACACCCATCACCTTATTAATTCTTCATAATACCCTGTGATAATATTGTGATAACTGGGGATATTGATATTAGGGAGGTCTCCATTCTAGCCAACATTTTACAGGTGCAGAAGCTGAGGAACTGACGGAATTAGTGGTCATCCACATCACCAGCTGCCAAGTAACAGAACCAAGGCTTCCAAGCCAGCAGCCTATTCCAGAGCCTGCTTCCTTGATCACCGCCTGCCCTCCCCTGCCTTCCTGTCTGCCGGGGAGGAGAAGTCAACAGCAGCTCCAAGGCACTTCAGGCCGTCTCCTCAGGTGTGGAATTTGCGAAGAGTGAAATGAGGGTCAAATGAGTACCTATCAGAAGATCCCATGTTGGGGTGACTCATTTGAAAAGACCCTGATGCTGGGAAAGATTGAGGGCAGGAGGAGAAGGGGATGACAGAGGATGAGATGGCTGGATGACATCACTGACTCAATGGACATGGGTTTGGGTGAACTCTGGGAGTTGGTGATGGACAGGAAGGCCTGGCGTGCTGCCGTTCATGGGGTTGCACAGAGTCGGACAAGACTGAGCGACTGAACTGAACTGTTGGAGCGAAAAATAACAGCCCGCAGCCTCTCTGGATAATCAGATTGTGTGTGAGCCCTGGGACTTCAGCGACAGCAGGTAGCAATGTGGGCTGAGTTTCCAGCTGCTTCTAGGCAGAATCTGGGGAAGACTGAAGCCATAGGTGCCGGGTCCGCGTGGGACTCTAAGGCCGTATTCCCTGGCACTGGCGGTGTTTCATGTGGTGACCTCTGACCGCCCCTGCTATGCGGTTTGCGGCAATGCTGGTGCGGGCAGCAGCTTCGGCGTCGGGGATTAGAGACTGCAGAGCTGCCACCTAAGGACGGCTTATTGGAGATACAGCCACTGTCGTCCTGTGTTCTGCTGCGGATGTGGAAGGCCTCAGACTCAAAGCTGCTAGGCCAGGGAGCAGTGTGCTATTTGGAATAAAAACACAGAGGGCTTGGGTGGGACCTGCGTTGGATCCTAGCTTTGTCACTTAATAACTGTGTGATGTGGGGCTTGTAAATTAACCTCTTCAAGTGTCAGTTTTGGGCTTTCCTGGTTGCTCAGCTGGTAAAGAATCCACCTGAAATGCAGGAGAGTCTGGTTCGATTCCTGGGTCAAACCAGAAATATATAAAATATTTTCTATCTTTGTATATATCTTAAGATCTATCTTATATATTAAAATATATAAGATATATAAAACATATTTTATATATCTCTCTTGGGTTGGGAAGAGAATCTCTGGAGAAGGGATAGGCTACCCACTCCAGTATTCTTGGGCTTCCCTGGTGGCTCAGACGGTAAAGAATCTGCCCGCAATGCGGGAGATCTGGGTTTGATCCCTGTGTTGGAAAGATCTCCTGGAGGAGGGCCTGGCAACCCATTCTGGTATTCTTGCCTGGAGAATCCTGATGGACTGAGGAGTCTGGCGGGCTACAGCCTGTGGGTCTCAAAGAGTCAGACATGACCAAGCAGCCAAGCACAGCAGCACAGTCAGTTTCATTGTTCCTAAAATAAGGGCTAATGTCAGTTCCCACTGTGTAGCATTATTTTGATGATAAATAAGATGATTAAAAAATCACTCAATGTAATACTGGGTACATAAGTAAATGCTTTGTTGATGTCATTTTTATTTTAAATATTATTAGGAGCAGATGGAAAACATTTGTAGGTCTCTTTTACCCAGCACCATAAGAGGAAACATTAAACCACTTTCTGATTCCAAGTCACCTTTGATTATAACATCCTAAATTTGGGGGAGGAAAAGAAACACTAACGCAGAGAACTGCTTGCAAAGCTCATCTTAATTTCATGTGTGACACTATGAAAAAAATTTCTTAGAATCACATAAATGTGATTTATTAAGTCTGAGTTGTACCCGATCAAACAGACCTTGCCTTCTTATTCTCCCAGAATAATGTCCAAGGGAACTAAGCCCAAATGAAGACTTTGTTTCTGTTGTTTCTCTCACAAAGTCTTTGCTGTGCCCTTGTCCATTCTCTTTCTCACACTGTGCTATAGCAGAAAGAACCCAGGTTCTTTCTGTATATGGACACTTTCTTTTGATGAGCCTCAGTTTTTCCATCCATAAGATGGGATACTACCTGCCTATGAGGTTGTTGTGAGAATGAAATGCGATAACATAGACAAGTCACTGTCTAATACCTTGTCCAGAGAAGGAGTCTGTATATTTTTATCTGCTCCTTCTTGCTTTTACACAGCTGTGTGCTACATGGATTAGATATAAGTGACTTGTACACAGAGGAAGTGTGATGGAATGAAGTGGGCCATTTCTGAATTTTTTAAAAAAGTAGATCACTGAGAATTCTCAGCCTGTGTGTTTAGCCAATATTCATCATGTAATAAACACCGAAGTGATACGCTGGCTGCAAAGATTAATTAATTAATTTCACCCCAAGTTAATTTTACTCTCTGCTGGGAGGTAGCCTAGAGAACATGTTTCTAGCTGGGGTCAGCAGAAGAGGGGCTCCTCTAATGAACTGGTGAGTGTACAGGCTCTCCGAGGCCAAAACAAGCATGAGAAATGGCACCCCTAGAGTTGGACTTTTCATTCATTTGTTCAACTGTTATTTTTAAAAGTACCTCACCTTTGCATGCAGTACTATGCAAGGCTGGGGACAGATGGATGGATAACAGAGCACGTGGCCCTTGCCCTGTGGAGCTTAGAGTTGAAAGGGAGAGACAGGCAATGGACAGGAAGACAAATCAACATAGAATTATACGCTGGAATAGTGCTGCGAAGGAAAAGAGCAGAATGCAGGGAATCACAAGAAAGCGTGGGACGGCCAAGGAAAGCCTCTTAGTGGCCCTGACGTCTAAGCTGGAAGAAATGCCAAGCAAAGCACAAAGAGAAGAGTGTTCTAAGCCAAGGGAACTGCATACGTGGCGACTCCGGGATGACAAAGAGCTTGGCACACTTTGTTGTTTACCGTTTCAGTCGAGTCCGATTCTGTTGCGACCCCATGGACTGCATCCTTCCAGGCTCTTCTGTCCATGGGGATTCTCCAGGCAAGAATCCTGGAGTGAGTTGCCATCTCCTACTCCAGGGGATCTTCCTGACCCAGGGATCGAACCTGTGTTTCCTGCATGGGCAGGCAGATTCTACGGCTCTACCTGGGAAGCTTTAGACCTGAAAAAAGGCCACTGGACAGTTACACAGTGAAGGGGCTGGTCTCAAGCAACTGATTTGCTTATTACTCCAGTCATGTGTTGAGCTGAACCTAAAACAATAGTTATAATCTGAATAATCCTTGAAATTCTAGGGAGAGCGTGCAGGAAGCGGGAAGCACAAGGGAGACACGGGGGGTTGGCCACTTGTCCTCTCATGGTGCTCCAGCCAGTTGACATGTCCTACGCGTGTCACCTGTGCGGCAGTCCAGGGACACTCTGCTCTCCAGAAGTGTGGTCCCCCGAATGAAGCCGAGGTGCCCGGGCTTTGGTTTTTCCAGCTGATACTTACATCCTCCCAGCTGCACAGGGTCAACCAGCTGCTCACCTGGATCAGACCATCCTGGAAGCAGTGAGTTCAGAGCCCAGCAGAGAAGTTTTTCTTCTACTGCAGGAATTGGAAATGGTTTCTTTCTCTTTTTCTGCTAGAGCAGTGCATTTAATAGGTGCTGTATTCTGAATGTTTCAGTTCAGTCACTCAGTCATATCTGACTCTTTGCCACCTCATGGACTGCAGCACGCCAGGCCTCCCTGTCCATCACCAGCTCCCAGAACTTGCTCAGATTCATGTCCATTGTGTCAGTGATGCCATCCAATCGTCTCATCCTCTGTCTTCCCCTTCTCCTGCCCTCAATCTTTCCCAGCATCAAGGTCTTTTCCAATGAGTCAGTTCTTTGCATCAGGTGGCCAAAGTATTGGATGTTTGTGTCCCTCCAAATTCATACACAAAATCTTAATGCCCCCTGCGGTGGCATTAGGAGGTGAGGCCTTTAGGAGCCATGTGGATGGTGAAGGCTGAGCCCTCATGAATGGGGTTAGTGCTCTTATTGAAGAGACCCCCGGAGAGCTTGCTGGTGCCTTCCACCCCAAGGAGGCACAGGGAGAAGGTGCCAGCCATGAACCAGGGAGAAGGCTCTCACTACTGTGCCATCGTACTGGCACTTGATCTTGGACTTTGCAGCCCCTAAAACTGTGAGAAATAAATTTCTGCTTTTTGTAAGCTACCTGCTGTGGGGTATTTTATTATAGCCTCCTGAATGGGCTGAGCAAATAAGCATCGGATTAAAATAAAATCTATTAAAAAAAATAAGTTTGGGAAATTTGGGGGCATTGGTGGTAAACAAATTAAAAATTATTTTATTTTAAGACTTTCTGGAGACTTTCATAGTCTTTGGTTTCCCCAAACAGTGTAACGAACATTTATATTTCTGTTAGGGTAATATCAAGTAAAAGGAAAGCTTAGAAAATTGTATTTAAAATTCATTAAAAAAAAAGATATTGAGAAAAGACCCAATTTATTCTAACATATGTCAGCCTCAAGATCAATAGCAATTAGACAGTGAGACAATTAGACGTACAGAGCAGATATATGTCACACTATAAGGAATTAATGGAATGGAATTTAAGCTGGGGCATTAAAGATACTAGTATTTATATAAGTTTTGAATTAATTCCCTTTGGAAATAAACCCCATCAATCATGATCAACAAGGTACATCCCAGTGAGTATGTGGGTGGAAGGGGCGCTCATCTGCTTGGAATCAAGGCTATATTTGAGAGAATATAGCGTTGTTCAGGGGAGAGTCTATAAAGAAAATGCCCTCCGTGAAAGTAGTCTGAGCTGAACAGGAAGGGGGACAGAATTATTAAGAGAGAGGGTGGAGATGAGCCTCGCCATCTGGTCAGTGCCACAGCCGGGCAAGCCTGTCAGGGTTGGAGCACAGGCGAAAGGGAATTGTCCTGAAAGAATCGTGTACATTCCGCCGCGAGGAAATGAGGCCAGAGGGCTGTGGGCAAGAAACCGCTCAGTGACTGACACTTGTGCTGATCGGAGCCAACACCGGATGTTGAATCATGTCCACACGAAGTTGATTAGGATGGATGGGAGCCTTCTAATGCCCTAAAAGCACTCAATCCAGGGCAAACCATACTCATCCATAGTGCCATATACGAGACTGGCTTCTGTTCTGCAGTGCATGTGACTAAATTTGCTCAACCGGTTAGAGGCACACGAATAGATCTACCACGAGTGTCCTCTTTCTCTAACTGCTCCTCAGCCCAGAGGTCTCGCTAGAGCTCTCATTTCTCCATTAAAAAGTAATGTTGTTTATATCACAGCTTCAGGTTTTCTGGATTAAATGGAAACCAATGTTCACTTCAAATGACTTTGCCTATGCACACCCTGTGCCTTGTTGCTATGAATACATTACAATTTGCTAACAGTATTGGTGAAAAAAATTGTTTGCCTTCTGCTTCCATCCCATCAGGAGGCCTGGGTTTGATTCCTGGGTTAGGAAGATCCTCTGGAGAAGGGAAAGGCTACTCACTCCAGTATTCTAGCCTAGAAAATTCCGTGGACTGTATAGTCCATGGGGTCGCAAAGAGTCAGACACGACTGAGCAACTTGCACTTCACTCAGGGGTTAAGGGTGGGGTTGTTACGAGAGGCTTGGTAGTTGATCATCCCCCTCATTCTTTTTAATGCTCATGGAAATTCAGCCAGATACCTGGAAGACATCTCTGGGTTTTCCAAATGAAGCCTCTTTCTAGGCTTATTTTTCTATGCTATCCATCCAGCTTCTAACATAAGAAGCAGGGAAAAAGATTTTAGCTCATCCAAGGTTTTCTTTGCCTCCTATTCTCCACCACCCATCCACTGTGCTTTGAAAGACACGGCCGTTCATGACAAATGACAAACTCCTGAGATTCTCAAGCTAACCTCCTGGGCTTAGCCTCCTTAGTGAATTAGCCACTCTCACTCACACATACACATTATAATCTTTTAAT